>NC_081828.1:139772609-141196109 GCF_030867095.1 Alligator mississippiensis | reverse complement strand
CTGATTTGTCTACTAGAACTGACTCTTTTTTCTTTCCATGTTAGTTAATCATCGTGTGCTGTTCAGACATGCTGATACTTACTGGAATCGTTTAAAAAAGTGACTTTCACACCATATCAAACTTGAACAAAAAGAACATTTATAATAAAAATTTAAAAAAAGCAAAGTGCCTTTCACATTGCACCAAACTTGAACAAAGGAACATTTATAACATAAAGCAGTTTTCTTGGGTCTTTCCCCCTCCCCATATTTCTCTTTCTGTTGTTCACATGTTTAGTTTTGAATAGGCTTTCACAGTCTAGTTTATCTGTATGAATGATCCTTCAGTAGCTTTCAAATCCTGTGTTCATGACATCAGTATATGTCTTTGGGAATGAATACTGCATCACAGATCTAGTGTTGTGGCTTTAAGGAAGAAGCACATAGATGGAAAAGATGGTTGTGAGAAGAGAGCCCTGTCTAAATACTAATATCTTTAAAAATGTGCATGGAAAAATATTAAAATATGAAAAATAAATAGATTTATTTTTTAAATTCCTAATTTAGGAATGCTTCTTATAATTTAGTATGAAAATATGACATAGCTTTACATTTATTTCAAAGAATTGCATTTTATTGACAATAAGCTAACAATATAGGCAGTATCATTTTCCAGCTAGGTGTGTTGTGAGATTTTAATCTGTGTAGTTTCTGTCAGTGGGATCTTCAATATTAAATAAAACAAAGAGTTGAAAGGAATAATTTGGTATGTCTGTTGTTATCAGTAAAATCCCAGGAAACTATCCTGTCTTCATTTACAAGAGAGCACTACCTGTATTATTGGCTGATTAACCTGAAGTACTTAAAATAACTCTTAAAAGCATCTCACAAAACAGTGAATATATCTTTACTATAAGGACATTTAAAGAATTCTCATAAATCTAGTAATGCTTTAAAACATGGTTCTCAATCCCTAGTTGGTTAGCATACTAGTATATTAAGCTTTTATAACTAATATTCTGAACTAATTATATACAGTAAAAGCTGTGTTAACTGGCATTTTAGTAACGGGCACACTCTACTAACCAGAATTTCTGGCTGTCTGGCCAGCCTCTGGAGTGAGGAGGAAACTTGCACGTGGCTGCCACCGCCACCCACCACCCTGCAGTGTTGCCACTCTGCATGCAGCTGACGCCACACTTCCACCTGCTCTGTGTGCCCCCCCTCCCCCTCCCAAGTCCAGAACTCTTAATATTGGCTCTACCTGTGATTTGCTCAATGGCTTTGGGAGAGCACAATAATCTAATTTTTCCCAGCACTACAGTGGAGTGAACTAATACTTTCCAAATTGAAGGATGCATTGTTTTTTTTGAAGAAAATTTTAATTTGCCATTTAAGAATAGTATACCTAGTAATACAACAAAAATTAAAAGTAATTAATACTTGGTAATATCTCTCAAAGCTGCTTTGAACTTTTTTAGCTTATTCCATGGAAGCTGTTGTTTTCTGCTAAAATAGTATAGAATAAAAGAAAAAACGAGGTCAGGAAAAACTAATTTTCATTAAAACAGAAGAAGAGAGTTTGACTTGTAACCAAACTTTAGGTTAATAAAATTTTGCTGAAGATTGTAGTTGTTGTTGTTCATTGTTGCACAATAGGGCCTTAAGGTCTGAACCATGATTAAACTCCCATTTGTTATGCAGTGTATGACTACTGATGTGTATACCACCTGCCCCAATAAGATTCTAAACTAAAGAGGAAAGAAGCATCAGGAAAAGAAAGAGAGGTACCTGGGTAGGGATTTGCCATAGAATACAGCACAGATCTGAAACCAAGCTTGTGGTTTATCACATTTGTGATCCCCACCTTACTGCATGGAGCTGAGACATGGACAGCATACAGATGACACCTTAGGTCGTTGAAGAAGTAAGTACCATCAATGCTGCTTGTGGAAGATCCTTTGAATCCAGTGGGAAGATAGGTGCACCAACATTAGTGTCGTTTTACAAGAAAACACCACAGACATCAACGTGATGATCATCTGACATCAACTTCACTGATACAGCTATGTCATCTGGATGTCCAACTCCAGACTCCCAAAGCAAGTTTTATTCTCCCAGCTGTCAAGGCATACACTCAAGAAGAGGGCAGAGAAAGTGTATCAAGGACTTCCTCCAAGCCAACTTGAAAAAAATGCATCATCAACATGGGAAACTATCATTTAGGACCTCCCCAAATGGAGGAAATCTACTGCAAGGATCTCAGTAATTTGAAACCTTATAATGACAACAGGAGACGGAAAAGCAGGAGTGGCAGAAACGGCATGTCACGTTTCTTGCAAAAAGAGCATGTCATGGGCCAGATCAAGAATCCGAAAACATGCTCCCACACGGAAACATGTGGCCAAGTTGCAGCAGAGTCTGTGGATCCCAGATCAGCCTCAACAGCTATCTTCAGATCCACAGATAAGATGACCATGGAAGACCATCATCCTTGACTGAAAGGAATTGGCAAAGGAGGAGAATACAGTAGCAAAATCAAAACTAGATCTACTGACCTTGAGTCCAGTGCTTTGTCTATACCAGTTGTCAACAGCCTTTTCAGCCTGGGTTAGAATGACCAGCTTGGATCACCAACCCTATGACCCATCCACCATAGCCACTTTTTACCACCACAACATAGAGGAAGCTCCTACTGCTTTATCACTTATCAATTCCCTAATCTTCTCTTTCAGCACAATATGCTTTGACCAGACTACTCTTACAAAGGGACAGTGGGGTTTAATCTGAGCTCATACAGCAGGATGAGAGAACGGATGTATTGGTAGTCTGATCCAAGAATTCTAAGATTATGAAGATCTTTTTCAAAGGTTCTGCCCATAAGGAGGGAAATTAGAAGTATAACATCTCATGGGGAGTGGTGAAAGCTACAAGTTATAATTGTTCATTTGAAATTCCTTAGCATACCTGGATAGAAAAATAAAGAATGAAAACAAGTTTAAAAAGTATATTTGCCTAGACCAGGGGTGCTCAACCCCTCACTCACAGGCCAGATCAAGCATCTGGTGTCACGTCATCCAGCCTGCGAGACTCCCCATGGTTATGAAAATTTGGTGGCCAAATTTCCAGGCCCATGGGAGTCCTGTGAGTCAGATAGCATGGCCCTTCACATTGGATCAAGTGAGCAGGGCAGCATGGGGCCTGTTGCGAGGCTGGGTGGGAGCAGCACAGGACTTCAGGTGCATTGGGGTGTGGTGCCTAAACCTGATATAGGATACTTGCCTGGCCCGCAGGCCAAAAGTTTGAGCATCTCCGGACTAGACAAATAAAATACAGAAAAAATGCAGACCATTTTTTGAGTTGCTTAAAATCTAAGGACCTGTGGGCACTTTTACATGTGCTCCAGTGGCTTTGAGAGCCACACTAATTAAAGCACTGCCACATCATTTGATGAGCTTTAGTTCAAGTGCCCCCACCACCATTTTTAAGCCCAGGGATACTGATGCATGAGATGCAGGAGGCTACTGGAGCACCACTGCCATGCTCCAGCAGACTTGATTAATCCAATCTGCTCTGATGTGCTGGAATTGTAGCATGTTAGAGCACTGTCTGAGCTCGTGTATAGGTGCCCTATATCTGCAGGCCTAATTTTTTTACATGATTTACTGAAATTACCTTTTCTAATACTCTTATTTGAATTAATGCTAGAGATGCCTATAAACTAGAAATTATTTTTGAAAAATCATACTGAATTCGTTGCATTCAGAAGCTTATTTGGGCAACAGTAAACAGTTGGCACTTTTTTAATGGAAACTTACATTTTGCCACAACCTTGGAGGCTCTTAGAAGATTATCAGCATATTCTTTCTGCTGACATAGGCCCTGCTTTAGGAAAGCATCTCTAGTGAGCTTAGGTCTGATTAAAATAATAAAAAAAACCCAAAATGCAACAAGATAAGTTCGGATTATTACAATTTTGTCTTTTAAAATTAAACATGTTTACAACTAATTAATTTATTTATGCAAAGATTTCCATAGATAAGGGGTGGACCATTATTTCGACTGGAGGTCTGCTTAATAATTTTTGGTGAGCTGTCAAAGGCTGCAAGGGTAGCCCTACTTCTTGACAGGTGCCCTGCCCCCTGGTCGCCATCTTGGGACTAGAAGTCCTTCCCCTTAACCCAGGGGTGGACAATTATTTTGGGCTGCTTACTGAGTTTTGGCAAGCCATCAAGGACCACATGACGGGCAGCCAGGGGCAGATTAATATTTATTTTCTAAATTTTTTTATGGGCTCTGTGGGCCGGATAGCATGGCTTGGCGGGCTGCATTTTGCCCACCCCTGCCTTAACTCTTTACCTTTGCCACCAGAAGTCCCTCCCCTTGCCCCTGGAAGTACTCCTTTGGGAAGGAGGTTTGGTATCTTGAAACAACCCCCCCTCCCCCCCCAAGTATATACTAAAAATCAAACATCTACTATAACATATTTTAATTTTATTTTGAAAACTATTTTTGTCCTCATTTCCATGTGTTTGCATAGTGTATATAGAGGCAAATGGATAATAGCTCAACATATGGGTAAGTGGGTGGGTATAGAGTTTGTGGAGGCTTGTGGATGTGTATGTGTGGGACTTGTGGGAGGTTGTGGGGATGTGTATGGGTGGAGTGTGCATGTGGAACCCCCCCCCCCAACATGCCATCCTTACACATGCCTCCCCATTGTAGGCCCTCATGGCACTCACAGCCCATAACAGGTGGAGCCCCCCGGTGGTGCATGGTCCCACCAATCCCCAGGACTGCACGTGGCTGGGCCACCAGCTCCATCACACAGGGCTCACATGCAGTTCCCAGGTTCTCCACCCAAGCCCTTTGCCCCCAGGGGGAGCCCTGTGCAATGAAACTGGTAGTCCAGGTCATAGGACTCAGGCAGGGAGAGGGGTGGAACTGGCCTGGCTCCATACCATGGAGCTTCCCACCATGTCCCATGGCCTGCACGTGGCTGTGAGTGGTGGCCAAGCCTCTTGCTCTGTTGCACAGGGCTCTCCCCGGTGGCACATGGCTTGGGTGGAGAACCCGGGAACTGTATGTGAGCCCCAGGGAGACCTATGTGATGGAGCCAGGTGGACCCTGCACTCCTGCTGGGGCCTGTGCACTGTGTTCCTGCTACCCCACCCTAGACCCCCACCAGCCCCCACCCCAGGGCACCGGCATGGGCCCTGTGTACCCACCCAGCTGCCACTTTGCTCCCATCCATCACCGCCATTACTACTCCCCGCTCTCTGCCCACCACTGCTGCCACTTTCCCCCCCTGCCTGGTGCTGCTGCCACTTCTCCCCTGCCCACCACCTCTTCCCTACCTTCCCTCCTTCCTGCCCTCCTACTGTCACTTCCCTCCAGCCTGCCTGCCACCGTTCCCTCCCTGCTTCCTGCCTGCTGCTACTGCTGCCCTTCCCCTGCTTACTGCTACTTCCCTCCCTGTGGGGCCAGAGTCAGGGCCATCCTGTGGGCAAGGGTGGGAGCACAGTGTGTGCTGCTGCCATGAAAGTAAGCAGGGCTCGGCCCTACGCGAGCACAGCAGGGGCAGCCCAGTGCAGGGCTGGATACAGTGAATTGGTAAGCACCTGCCCGTGGGCAGATGAAATTGCCTGGCAGGCCAGATGTGGTCCGTGGGCCGAATTTTGCCAACCTCTGTCATAGATCCTTCTTTGTGTATCTGTTTTTAAATGTGAGAGTTATATGTGGAAAAATACAGGGTCTATAGTTATTATAGGAGAATTATAAAAATAATCCTATAAAATTAGAGCTCCTATACAGTGAACTGAGTGTCTGAACATCTCTAAATACGTGATAATAATATTACAAATATAAGTGAAAGTTTTCGAGCATAGATGCCTGACTTCAAGGATTCGTCGTTAGACACCTTAATAATTGACTTGGACTTGTTTTTTAGAGTTAAAGCACTGCAAATGAAGTCAGTAACAGCTGAGAATGATCACTGCCTTTCAAGAAGAGGCAGATCCAAAAGCTCTCATTCAGATGTTTTAGACTTGTAGAATAACAGAATCATAAAAAAACCACTGGCTGTACCTCAGGATGGCATCTGCCTGTAGCTTTCTGCTGAGTGCAGGAACATCCTTTCCTAAACCAGCCTGGATAAATATATGTCTAATTTGTCTTTAAAGTCTTCCACTGATGAGGATTCCACAACATCTCTTTGTTCCTGTACTTAATCACCCACATAGTTGAAAAGTTCTTCTTAATATCTAACCTAAATATAACCAAAATATATTGCAATTTAACCGCATTACTTTTTGTCTAGTTCTCTGTGGACACAGGATAGAGTTGATCACTATTTTCTTATACAGCCCTTAATATATTTGAAAACTGCTATCAAATCCCCTCCCTCGGTTTTCTCATCTACAGGCTAAATCCAGTACTTCCAACCTTTCTTAGGTCGTTCCCCCCCGCCCCCAACAACACTGTTGTTGGCTCATATTTGCTATCCACTAACCCCCTGTTTCCTGTCTTGCAGTACTGCAACATAGCCAGTTTTTCCCCACCCTATACTTGGGGATTTGCTTGTTCCCTCTTAAGTGCAGTACTTCACTTTTGTCGTTATTGGATTTCATCTGTTTTATTTTAGACCATTTTCCATTTTATCAAGTTCATTTTAAACCCCCATCCTGTCTTCCAAAGTGTCTGCTACAGTATCCAGTTTGGTGCCATAGGCACATTTAATTCCTTCTCCAACTCATTAATGAAGATAGTGAACAGTAGTAGACCTAGGACAGACTCCTGAGAGACCTCACCTTCATATCTTTCCCTAGTTAAATATTGAACCATTAATGACTACTTTTTGAGAAGGATTATTCAGTCAGTTACACACCCACCTCTAGAGTGGTTTCATCTAAAGCAGTGATTCTCAACTAGGGTGTTGCAGGGTGCTACACAATATTAGCACTGTTAGGTGTGTGAACACCTACACATGATTCATGAGATAAGGTGACTTAGAAAGGTGCTTAAAAATAGGTTCTTTGATATAAGATCATCATAAAGTAGGATTGGAAGGGACCTTACAAAGTCAACTACTTCAGCCCCCAGCTCAAGGCAGGATCATCACTGACTAAACCATCCCAGCCAAGGGTCTGTGCCCCTGCCCTTAAAAATTTTCAGGGATGGAAATTAGACAACTTCTCTAGGTAGCCTGTTCCAATGTTTGATCGACCTCATACTTAGAGGTCAGCTACACCCAACTTGGTGTCATCTGCAAATTTGTTAAGCATGCAGATGCACTCAATCACCTCTTCCAAATCATTAATGAAGATGTTGAACAATACTGGACCAGGATGGAGCCTTGGGGTACCCCTCTAAATACCTCCTCCCAATGTGTACATTGAGCTATTGAAAACCACTCGTTTTGAACAGTGATTCAACCAGTTATCTTAGAGTATGATTGTTTCCTCTGTATTTCCTTAGCATGTTAATGGGAATGTCATAGGTGACAGTGTCCAAAACCCTGCTAAAATCAAGGTATATCACATCCTTTTCTTCCCCCTTCTAAACCTATTTTCTTTTATCTATTTATTAGCTTTACTTGTGATGCTGTGTCTTATAAATACAGTGGTATTTTGAATTGGAACAGACTGATTCTCTAGTGTGGTTAGGTTGTTCTTAGACAGGGACAGGGAAGTATTAAGTCAACTTCTAGCAACTACCTGATTCATAGTCAGTTCACCCTAGGGTAGGTTAGAGCTGCTTTTCTGCAGCCCCCACTAGTGTGAGTGTCACAGAGTTCCAAAGAATAGTATGTCAGTTATGATACTTTGTTTCCATCTCTCTCCAAACTGAACATGATTCTACCTCACTTACTCTTCCATCCTTTTTTGTGTATGTAGGGCAGCTGACACAGCACATGGAAAAACCGCTTTTCCCCTTGTGTTTCCTTGTATAGAAATCATTCTTAACTGGTCATCTTCAGTCACGTTAAAGCCACTCTTCACTCCTGAAGAGGAAGTGGCATAAAGTAGTTTAAATAGACAAGAGAATTCAGTCCTTGGTCTCTTGGTAGCAGGTATTGTTGGATGTTAGTTTGAAAAATAACCACTTAGGTAATTTAACTACTAGCGTTTTTAAAGATAACTTCTTTTTTATAATGGGTATTAATATATTGTTCCTGTGTTGGAGCATTGTTTGATTTTAACTGTTTAATATGAATTAGAGATAATCAGAATTGTTTTGGTTAATATTTAGGAGTAGAAAATAAGCTATATATATGCTTTAAAATTAAGGCTTTTACTTTGCAAAATTAAAAAGGTAAAATTGATACATTTTATTGAAGAATAGATTGTCCATTGTAAAACTAATGGTTACTTATAAGGAACAATTGTGATTTAACAGAGAGGTTATTCAGTCATCTCTCCCTGTCCTTTTATTGATTTAGAGTAATAACATATAGATTTTGGATAACAAAGCCTGATGAATATTTCTGAGCCCTTAGTTGTTCTCATAGGCTATTGACCAGACAATCTCAGAACACGAGGAAAGAAAGAGAACTGAAAAAAGAAAATTTTCTTGAATATGGTGGCTATTAATCATATTTAGTCAGTAGATGATGTTTATTAAATCAGTATTTTTCAATCTGCCCCATCTTGGAATTATATTTCTTAGTGCTTTATATCTAAAAGCCAAATGGCTTCTAATTTTAATAACTTTTTCTCAGCACTACACCTGTTAGCAATATAACAAGACCATTTTCAGTATATATATCTGTATATACAAATACATATGCATGCATATAAATAAAACTTACATTCAATTCAGATAAGATAACATCTGTCTCTTCTATATTCCTTATTTTCAGTGGCAGAAGTTGTGTATATGATTTCAGGAATCTGAAATCATTTACAAGATCAAAATAGTGTATTTTAAGTGAGTATAGAAAGACATTCATATTGTTTATGATCAATATGGTGTTCCTATGTAAGTACTTCAGAGCCAAAAAGACTTAACATGCAAAACTGAAAGCATCTACTTTAATTAATTAAAGTAAAGCATTTCTTAAAATGCTAAATAGCTAAAAGGAGATAAATATATTGAATGGAATTCAGTAATAATAATAATAATAATCATCTTCTATTTTGTTCTTTTGTTGAAAAATGACCTTGGCTGAAATGTCCAATGGATAAGTGATCTTGCATCTAGTGATCTTACAAATGAAGTAATTACCCTGTGCCTGAATATGTCAGGGCTCCCTCGGTTAGAGGAACAGTAGCATTCTTATCTGAAATATGCGGGCTGCTATGTGGTATTTGGCATATATTTATATAAATCATGCTTTTCTTAAGTAAGATCAAGAGTGGGGGCTGGAGTTTAGAGAGCTGAGCTTCAGGTATTTAATTGGTATGGCTCCTGAGCCCAAAACCTCACAGAAGTAGCTGCTTTTCGGTTCGAAAGGAGGAGGTCATTAGTGTGTGTTCACAGATACAATACATTCAGGATTTATAGTTGGTAATTCATTTTTTTCATTACAAGATTGCAAGTTATAAACCTATGTATAACCCCTATCCCCCTCCTTTCTGTAATCTATCACATTACTGCAAATAGAGCTGAAATTACTTGTTTGATTACATGGCAGCAGATCTGTGTAGGGATAGCTCAGGATTTATCATCTTCTACTAAAAGTGCAAGAGAGTTTATATTAAACTGAAAGTTAGCTTAATCTGTTAAAGCCTTAAAAGAGAGAGAGAATATCAAAGAACAATATAGTGAACAGGCCACATCAAGCTCAGATTTCCAGCATGATGGCAAAGAAGAATTGAGTTTTGGATCTTTGACCCAACAGTAGTATGTAACGCCTTTCTTTAGTAACTGCAGAAAAATCCTCTCATTTTATGACTCCTGCACTCTGCAATCTGTGAATATTACTTTAGTTACAGTGAATGCTCAGGAAGTTCATATTTGGATGGAAGGCTTGAGAGATCAAGTTAGTCTTAGTCGGGTGTAGGAAATCCATTTATTTCTAAATAAAAACAAAACAAGAAAAACCCAAAATTAATCAGTTGATAAAGGAAAATAAGTGAATTCTAATTATATATCATCTTCTGCATTGGAGTCAGCATTGGCCAGCACTGCCTTGAGTGTCCCTGGGATCAGGCTCCAAAAGAAAGGTGATGGAGAGGATGCTATCAAAGCCAGTGCTAGCATCATTAACCATAATGATTTCATTACTGGTAACTTTAGCATAGATGATTTCAAAGCAAAACCCTGAGCATAAGAATCAGTAAATCTGCCCTGCTAACAGAAAGGCAGTGGCATGACAGGACCCTGCAAGAAGCACAAGCACTATCTTGTGGCCAGCAGCAGCTTAGTATAGAGTCCATATCATTGTAGCAGTGTGTTCTGTCCCCTTAAGAAGGGGCAAACAGCCGTATTAAGTATGTGCAGCTGTGAGGTGCTCTGTTCATGTGGGAGCACCCTACTGGGAGCTCAGAATGCCAGGAAAGAGCAGGAAGGTGGCAATCTGTGAAGCAACAGCTTGCAAGGGAAAGAAGACAGGTTGCTGGGCTAGGGAAAAGCCACAGTGGAAAGCAGTGGTTCTTATGCCCAGAGAGAGCAGAGGATTTGGGGTTTGGTCTGTTTGTGTTTAGAGACTAGAGTTTGTTTTGTGGGAATTGAACTGCTCTCCTGCAAAAGGTAGCAGAGTCAAGGATCTGATTACAGACATCTTGCCAGTTTATTCCTTGTCTTTCCAATATCCCACAGGGATGCTTTTCCCATGATTCCAGAGAGGTACTCTAAAAGCAACACAAAAGGTCCCTTTGCAAAATCTTTCTTTTAAGTGAGACAGAAGCTAGTGCTAGGTCAGTCTTACAGATAACTCAGATAATAACTCAACTCAGATAATATTCCATGGCATGCCATCTATACTGTACTGGCCTTAGTGGAGAATCATTATTGCATGTCTCCTGTGTTGGGTAGACTAGATGTCCTGTGCCCTTGACACTGCCTTCCTAAGGCTTCAGTAAAACCTTGACTCAACAAGGTCTCAATTTCTATCAGGCCTCCCTTCCCCTTCACTCCCCATTCACCTTTGATGAACAGCATCTCTGCTTCTAACCAAGTTCCCTCCTGCTCTCTCTTCCTAGAAGATAGCACCAGACTTGGTTAGGCTGCTAAAACTCTAATGAGCAGAGAGTTTCAAGGCCCTTGCAGATTACACCTGAAGAATAAATAATGCCACATTTTCCAGGAAGATAAAGACATTTGACAATAAGGGAAGAACTAATTGGTACACATACTGAAGTTGTGAAATAGGTTAAACCTGCATATGTAATGACTGGTGATTGGTTTTCTTATTTGCCAATTAGAACTGGATCGGTTTCTATCTTTATTTAATACATAATGCAAGTATAAAAGATGTAACTGTTCTGTCACACTTTTTACATGTAATCCCTGTGCACTTCTCTGCTGGCTGGTCTAACCAGGTGGCTGACAGTGATGAAAAGCTCTCTGGTTCATATTCACTGTTGTTTCTTGATGCTTAATCAGTACTACATGCATTAAACCAAAGATGAAGCTAAACTATGTGGAATGGAGCCTAGCCAGTTCAATTACTTACAACATCCTGTACAGATACACTTTTCAAACATTGAGAAAGAGGACAAGATCTTACTTTTCATAGCATAATTGGTCAGCCTTCCAATATCAGTCACCACAGGCAGCCACAAATATACAGTTTCAGTTTGAATATAGATTTAACTTTTCCTCTTTAGATCTTTAAATTAAACTTAGTACTCGCATCGTATGGACAAATTTGAAAATGAATCACTCTGATCATCTCCATAATCATCATAGAATGGGTGTTATTTATTCATATGGCTCAGGTGTGTCCATTTTGTTCTGAAAGGGCCAACTCTAATGGTAATGAAGTAATTCTGTCTCCATTTCTGTTGAGTCTAAGGCTTTGAAGAAACTGTCCAAGAGCGTACACTTTGAAATGCATTTTTTGGCATGAGTACTTGCCCATTTTAATCCTGGACTAAGATAAATGGTATTGAGGGGAACTGGAATGAGATACAGAAGCCTTCAGACCTTGAAGACAACTTTTGTTTAATACTGGCTTGGAGCAGACGCAAACCACTGACACAGAGATAAAAAGCCTCATATCCATATACTAATCCCCTGCGTAATTCAGTCATTAACTGAGGATGTGTCTGCACCAGATAATGCAGTGCTACGTAGAGATAAACTTTAACTCTGAATGACATAATCTGGGTGCCAGAAGCAGTATAACTGTGTTAGTGGAGCACTCTACCTGAATTAATATATCCTTCTCAGGGTATATTACCAAGTGTTAAATTTGGAATGAATTCCTTTCATAGATAACTGTGATGAATTATATTGTAATTTACCTATACTTTTCATATTTTTTGTTTTTCATGTAGCAAGGAAAGAGACTTTGAGGTAGAAAGAAGACTACATTTAATAAATTAATAGGCTCAGCAATATTTTTTTTTCCTGATGTGGAATGTTAGGACATTTTCACAATAAACTATACCCATCAGGAGACTTGCTGATGTATAATGTTAGCCATCCACTAAGAGAAACTTCATAAGGTCTGGTATTAATTACAATGTCAATTTCAATTCCATTAACATCTTTTTTTCCACATTTCATTTAGAATTTATTTCAGGGCATGTTCAAAGCGTTACTGTCCATTAGATTTAGCATTAGTTAATTTGGCTTTTGGCAACCTATGTCCCAACCTACATCCTATTAAACACCATCCATAAATTGAGATAATGATTCTGCTGAAATGTTTCACGATTATAAAATGGTAACATGCTGTTGGATGCATTATCACATGGTATTATAGACTGCTGTGCTGCAAGATTGACTCTTAACAAATATTTAGAAACTATTTTCTAATATTTTCGAAATATTTAGGAACTTTTCTTATAGTTTCAAAGGATGAAAAATATATACATACAGTGCGCTCTGTGTGTGTGTGTGTGTGTGTGCGTGCATTTTAAATTGGCTGAGCACTGAAGCAAACATGAAGAAAATCATATGGTTGTATAGCACTTCTAGAAGATGTTTGTGTTTCATGTGTTTTTTGGAGAGAACAGTTTAACAAATGTGCTGTAGTGCGGTGTGTTTTTGGCCATATCGTATCTATTTTGTACTACAAAATAGGTAAGTCAAGTTTAGAGACGTACACCTATTTCCATTTCCAACCTAGCAATAGTCCTACGTACAGGAGATTGATGCATGGAGACCTTTTCTTTATAATTCTTGCTTTAGGTGCTTCCAGAACTTTGTTGAATATCAGGTTTCTGGTGATTAGATCAAAAAATGGCAATCTGTATGGGTGCAGAGAGGGAGAACAAATACCTTCTTGGTTTAGCAAATCATTGTCCATAGTTATGGAACCCACCTTCTTGCTGACAGCCATTTTTTAAATTTTGTTCTTCAACATTTTATCCAAAATGAACAGACGTTTCCTGCCTCTGGTTCTCTATATTCCTAGCTTCTAGTAGTGTCTCGCTGTAGCTGTTAGACATAGGACCAGGTTCTAATCAGCCTCTAAAACTGGCATTTTACATGTCTCAGAACCTAAAAAATAGGTACGTCACAGATGGGCAATCCTAGTTGAGAGGATTATGTGTCTACATTTCCTTTACAGGGAATGCAAAGATCTAGATGTCAAATCCATATTGCCTCATCACTCAGAAGGGATGCACCAGTTAGCAGGCAAAAGTAACACTAGGGCCTAGGGATGTATCCAAGTTCCTCAGAGCTAATCACTACTTCCAGGAAGCTTTATACTTTTGACATTAGACAGTCATGGGGTTTTTGTTTTTAAAAGCAAAACAACAATCAGAAACAACCCTCACACCAGGGTCTAGACATTTACAAATCTCTCATCCAGAAGAGGGCCCTCCACACTGGCCTTCAACAGCTGGGCCACAAGAGTTGTTTTCCTTCTTGCTCCTTAATCTTGTACCTCTGGCTGCCCAGTGGTCCAGCTTCAAGATGAGTTGTGTAGAGTGTCCTCAGGCTCAGGAGGCCATAGCTGCGTCATTTCCAAGCAGTCACCTTGAAGCACTGATTTGAATCACAACAAGGCTAGAAAGGAAGTAGGTGGCCAGTCTGGATCGCTTTCAGTTATATACAGTGACAACTCTAGATTCCTACAGACTTTTTCAGGACAAAATGGAAGAATCTAATGCTGTGGTCAACAACGTTTTGGAGCTATGGGCTCGAACTACATGACTGGGGTGCAAGGCAGGTAGGTTTTTCAATCTGGCCGCTATCACTTTTCCCTGCTGCTGCTTCTCCCTACTCCTTGGCTGTAGTTTGGGCATAGGTCCTCACCACCCAGTCATGGTGTAGGTGCAGGTGAAACCCCAGGCCACCAAAGCTCCCTGGATCCAGCTATTCTGCAAGTTGAATCCAGCCCTCAGGCCATATGTTGTCTATCTCTGTCCTAATGAATTTAGGGGCCTGAGTGGTTTTGCAGCTCCTGACTGAAGCTGCTTAGGATCTTGCTTTGTGATTTAGGCATAAATTCCACATAAATCCATTTAGGCATAAGATGATGTAAGATGTGGCCCATAGAGGTTTTTAATGAAAATATAGTAGATATAATTACCTATGGTTCTATATTTTTCATTACAACTGCATGTGAGAACATGTATGTTCTTGAATGTATAAATATTAAAGATACCAAAGTCAGGGAATTCAGTTTTCACAGTCATAAATAGACTTTGTTAATTATACACATGGTATCTTTTGTCACTGTCATAAAGTGTACATTTTCATGCTTTAAACTGTAATCTCAATTTATTCCTGATGTGGAAAAGAACTTGCTAAATGTTGTGACTTCTAAGTGTGTAAAATCCAGTCATTCAGATCACTTTGGTAGTAAATGTATTTATTTATTAAATCAAAATATAGGGGTACTGAAGAGTTGTAATGTGTTTCCCTTAGTGTGCTCAAACTTTGGAATGATTGTGTGATTATTAAATAGAATATTAAAATAAATATTGAAGGGGGAATTAAGGAGAAGAATTATTAAAATACAAGATACCCAGAAAGTCAAGGGCAGTCAAGGATAAGTGTAGCTTTTAAAAAATAAGATTATTTTCCCCTATGGGGCATTTCTGCATATGAACTTTGAACATTGCAGCCCTACACAGCATAAAAATAGTTGAAAATTAGGTTCTTATTAATATGGAATTAAAACAAAGATTTATAGCTTCATTATTTTACAATTTTTTTTCATGTATATCCATTATAAGTGTTTTTTTTTAAAGTCATTTTTGAATTATCAGAGCACAAAAGAGACCAGAACAAATGGTTGGGTATGTAAAATGAAACAAGAAAGCTGCCTAATCTAGAAAAAAATAATTTTAGGGCTCAGTATGAGCCTGCAAAAAATCAGTGTAAAATAACTAACAAACTCTTAGAGTTAAAAAGAAATAGGCATCTATGAACCTGATGCTACAGCAGTTAAATCAATGATAAGATGAGGCAATCCATGAGGAGCCTGTCAACTATGAATGTAGAGAAAAAATGTAGAACACACAATTTTTTTTTTAAAGATTAATAAAGCATACTATTACTCTGGATGATTAAATAAAATGCACAGTAAGTTTAATTTAAATGCCAATTGAATAAAATAGAGTGTGCTTTAAATAATTGAAGACTGGGCTTTTTGTTTTGCTTGAAAAAAATTATCACAGTAATAGCACATATTATGCGTCATGGTAAGCAAAATGATTGCCTTTTCATAGTTCTGTTGGTCAGATTTTTCATGTTTTAGACTATGTTGGTCAGATTTGTAGAAGAAAAGGTTGTTGGTATATCTATACCTCGATAACTACTACTGGCAAATCCTTTTACTGTAGATTGACCTTATACTGGCAAAAAAAAATTGCTAATATATAGCTAATATCAGTTTTCTGAAATACATCTCCTAACTACATGGTCTGCGTAGACTGTACCCTAATTTTAATTCTTCTGGCTTATCTTTTTCATGAAAGGTGTCTTCTTCAGGATAAGTTTTTGGAAAAAATTTACCAGAATGGTCCAGCCGCTTTTAAGATGAAAGAAAGGATGTTTCTGGCATTAAGAATGTGTTCTTTTGCCATCCCAATAAAAAATTGCTAAAATTTGGCCAAGTTAAAAGCTTCTGAAAAATTCTAGTCTGCACAGGCGCTTGTACATGTGATAGGTGTTTAGTCTCCTAAATTGTGAAAATTAAAAACCCACCATTTCAATTTAGGGGCTTCTGATCCTTCTTGCCTCCCCCTGACCCGTAGAGCCTACCCGTGTCTCTTGCAGCTGGGGGGCAAGCTGCTGGCAGGCCAAGTGGCCCCTACACTGCAGGGAGCCCCAGTCCTTCCCTCTGCAGCAAAGGTGGCACCCCCCGCCCCCCCCCCCGTCCAAGGCTGCCTGCATGGGCGGCTATCGGGCGGGTGGTGCCCCAGTTGGGTTTGGGGAACAGTTGGATCAGGCTGGGTGCTACCTCTGAGCTGGGGCAGCACCCGCCCAGGTAACCCTGGGGGGCACTGCCACCAGGGAAAGGACAGGGGTCTGCCACAGCTCAGGGGCTGCAGGCAGCTTATCCCCCAGGAATGGGAGAGGCGGGCAGGCTCTTGTGGGGGGGGCCCTCACCACTTTTTTTTTTTCCTCTGGCAGGGCCTGTCTGCGCAAGCTGCTGCCAGGCTGCGCAGCACTTGAGTTGTGGGGCGGGGGGCAGTCCTTCCCTCTGTGGTGGTGGCACCACCCTGAGGCAGCCCAGGTGGGGTGCTAACGAGCCAGGGGCTGCACCAGCTTGGAGGCAGCACCTGCTATATCCACCTCTTCCTCGAACCCACCTGCTGGAAGCCCATCGGGTGCTGCTCCCTGATTGGGCCCCTCGCTGCTTCTGCCTTCAGCCTGTCTCTCTCAAAGTAGGAGGGGCAAGGTGTCAAAAGGCTGCAACATTACAAATACATTGCAAACTAAACTACATGCAGATGTGGTTTAGTTTGCAATGTAACACACTAATTTAAATAATAAAATAAACCCTGTACATGTACAGCATGATGCAACTAAACTGCAAAAATGGCCAATTTTCGTCACATGTGTAAGCGCCCCACATGTTTAATAAAAATATATTGGAGCGTGGCTGCTAAAATCTGGAGAATCCATCCTGACTCAGCAAGATTCCTCCCTACAGAGCATGTCCCAGTTTCAGATTGTCTGGGCCGAGTGAAGCTTCCTTTTACTGCTTCTTGTGACAATTGTGAAACCAGGCACAGAAAGTAACGAGTGGAAAAACTCTTCTGTTTGAATGGAAGACTAGGGGACATTCTTTTTTACACAGCATGTAATTTAAGTGTGGAGCTCATTGCCACAAGGTGTTGTGGAAGCTGACAGTTTAGCCAGATGCAAAAAGGACAAATTCTTGGAGGAAGGAGACATCACTAGCTGTTAAACACAGGAGTTAGGGATACAGCCTCTGAATTAGAACTTCCTAGAGATTAAATGTTGGAGGCTGCAAGTGAGAGAGGAACAGTGGGAAAAACTCTGGTTATACTCTGTTCACTCTCCCTTTCAGCATCTGTTCTCTGCCACTGTGAGAGACAGGATGCTGGGCTAGATGTGCCTATGGTCTGACCCAGTAAATGGCAGTTTTTAGGTTCTTATAGGACTAGGGCAAAGTACATTAAAGAGAGACTGGGGTGGGATTCTATAACGGGAACACAGGGAATGGGGCATGAGTGAATTTAAATAACTTTTCTAACCGCTAGAGAATTGAGATTTTGGAACAGTTTTCCAGTTTGGTATAGTGGAAACAAAACCCCTAAATTATTTAAAGATGGATAAGTTTGATAAGCTTGATATGTTGGTGAACAGGGTTATATGATGTGAATGACAATGGTAGCAGTGCCTGGCCTTGACCCAGAAAGTCCTTTCCAGTCCTGTGTCCTTAGAAAGGGATGTAGGCAAAGGGCAGGAAGGACAGAGGCAAAACTGGTACTGCAACAACACAATTCCCCCCAGACTTTGGAATTGAACCTAAGATCTGAACTCTTAGTTTTCTTTCACTATGTGTGAAACACGATGGCAAAATGTGTGCCTCTTTTCCCTCCATCAGCTGAGCCCCAGCGAGGATAACAACTTACTATTCCTTATTGTTAATCCATCAACTTGAAGTGGCAGAGATCTCTACTGTAAATCTGAAGGATCAGTGGGATAGGCATAAAATATAACTTGTATAAACTGTTTCATCTCATGAATCATCTGTTATCAAATGTGGAATGAATATATATCAGTCATTCCACATTTGATAACAGATGATTCATGAGATGAAACAGTTTATACAAGTTATATTTTATGCCTATCCTACTGATCCCTTAGATTTATAGTGTGTGTGTGCATGTGTGTGAGCCTCCTCATGGCTAGAAACAAGTGTCAGCTGGAAAAATATTCTTCATGCTATTGCATATAGGAAAAACCTCTCTGAGTAGTTGTCCACATTCTTACGCGCTTAGCCCATGACCCTTTTGATTAGAGACTTTTCTCATAAGACAATCACTCTCTCCAGGCTCTCAGCTCTATTCCTCAAAGGGAATTTACAAGGTACCTTTCAAGATACCCTATGAACTTCACTTAATAAATCTACCAGATAAAAAAAATCATGGACTAAATATAGACATTGGATTTATGGTACATTATAACCTGCCTGTCATCTGGTAAGCCCAGGTAACCTCTCTACATTTTACCAGCTATGTTTTATCACTGGTCAACATTCCCTTCTTTTGTTTCCTCCCCATCCACCTCTTGCACCAATTAACTCCTATTCCCTCTGACCTTCCCTGCCACGCACTTGCATTTTCATAGACTGGCATTTTGCTTATTGACTTAAGCTTCTATTTGATCCTAGAGAGTATGCAAACACCAGCAGACTCTCCTTATGCCTGAAGAAGGGTGCTTGTGTCCAAAAGCTTGTAAAGAACAGTTTTTCCAAATATTCAGTTGGTCTAATTATGGTTGTGGTATCCTGTAGTTTTTAAGCTTGCTTATGGGAGAGCTAGAGAAATGTACTACACTCTCTCTGCAGGAGGGAAGTCAGGTGCATTAAATTGTGAAATGCACAAAAACTAGAATAGTTGGGACTTCAGAAATTTTTTCACTGCTCACAGTTCTAAAATGCTTAGTAGGCACAATTCTCATAATGATCAAGCTAAGTTTTAGAAAAACAAAACAAGCTCCCAGTAGATTGCTGTCTCCAAATATTGCCTGGATGTTTCTTGTGCATAAAATGACATTCTGAAGGGCAGAACACACATTTTTACCAAAGCAGATTCTGTTTACATTTATCACTTTATCGCTGTAGCGGAAGATTGCCCCTATTATTAGAGCCCTTCAGCTGTGATGATTCTGCTCCATTAATATGATCCATAATGAATGTAGTTTAGTTTAAAAGCTGGTGGAAAAGTTTGATCATGGTTTCTTTTTATGTGTATTATAGGAGTATTTTCTAATAAATTTCTTTCATTGCTATGTACTAGATATAATTTAATTTAACAAGCACCCTGCGTTTTATGAAAATTTCTCTTTGCTTGTCTTGTATCCATAACTGAATTCTCACCTGTTTTACTCAAACATATTTATGAATTTCAACTTCTTGCAACCATTTCAAAATACCAAACCGATCTGGTACAGTTAGTGAATTTGGAACCTAGCTGTCAGATTAGGGATTCAGGATTTTGAGAATGACATGTTCTATTTCATAGCCATGAAAATGAACAGGTTTATTCACTCTGATCTGTAATGTTTCTTAACTTTGATTTTACTGGAGTTAAATGCCAGAAGAGCAGGGCAACATATGACTTCCACATATTTTGCAGTAGAACAGTAAAGTGATTATGCCTTCTTCATTCCCAAACCCAGTAGAAAATGTTCAAGAATTAATTAACTCAAAATCATATAATTTTACACATGGAAATTCATATGTAGAGTTTCCAGTTAATGAATAATTATTACAAGATAGTGATCAGTTATTATCACAGGTACTGGTTCTGGACTGGATATAGACAACTGGACTGCTGATTTAATTAAATGTATTTGTAAACAGCCAACTTCTGGAACAGGCTTTTGATCTGAAATTTCACTGAACTCTTGGTGTTATAGATGTAGCTTAACTGATCATCCGAAGGATATACATTGCATATTTTTTTTGTTCAATGGTGGCTAGACTTTGACTGGAATACAATATTGCTGCAGTCATACCAATATAGAATCAAATGAGCTGTTACAAATTCCAAAAATTCAGCCTGAATTTGCATTTTTTGTTTATAAGAAACCAGGTTGGGGCCATGCTGCTGAAAAACACAACTGCCTCTGCTACTCGTGTCACTAGGTTTTACAGAATAAAATAGTTCTATTAGCTTTCTAAGCACCTGGCACAAGACCACAAAGAGTTTGATAGCACAGCAGTTATCAAGGTTGAAAGACACGTTGCCATTTCTCTCTGTACACACTTGGCAGATGGCAAAATGGGAGGGTACTACACTATTGGCATCAGGGAGCATACAGCTTGTTAATGTTATCCTGTTTTTAATACCAAGACACTCATCCTGTAATCATTATGAGGGGCATGGTCTTGAAAACAATATCTTTTTTTATTAGTTACTTTTTAAAACAAAAGTTTGGATTTGTATTTTTGGACTATTTAGAGGCAATTAAATCTATTTTGTAAAGCATATAAAAATTCTTTAGTTTTGTCTAATTTTTTAGTAGGTTTTTATCAAACTATACATTTTCTCTTTTGTTTGTAGTATATTCAGATTATGCTGACCTTGTTTTTATTACAAAATTTTAAATTGTTAAGGCTTTAGCCACCTCTACTTCTGTGACCATTTACTCTTAAGACTTTGTTTGGGGCGGGGGGTGTTTCTAAGAGTAGATCTCTCTCTTGTTCCTGAATCAGATTTGGAGGATTATTCTACTAAAAGATTTAGGGAACTGACAAAGGTGGATTATAAAATGAACAAAATACCCTGTACCTCTTTCTTCTCCCATATTTCCCTTGAACAATTCTTTGCATTTCTTTTGTCAGCTGGCAACTCTTGAAGAATTAGGCTAGATTTTGAAATTAAATATATTTTGTTGTGGAAGAGCTCTCCTGAAACAACCACGCCCATATTGATGTGTGGGTACTAGATTTTTCAGGTATTTTCCTGTTTTTTATTAGTTATCAAGAAAAGGGGAAAATGCAGCAGGAGAAATGGGTAGGCTGTATTGGGATGGGGCGCATCCCAATACATCCAATGGGGCAGTGGATTTAGGTGCCAAATAGGGAGCTGTAGTGATGCTAAATCTCCTTTGTAAAATTTGTAAATGAGTGCTCTGTCCAAATCCCTCAGTGCCATCCATTCTCATCAGTTCTTTTTTGTATTTTCCCCTTGTTTACCTTCCGGTTCTCCTGGTTGCTCCATCTTTCTGTTTCCTTTAGAAACCAAAACACTCAAACAGCATACTACAGCCACATGCAAGGTCCTAATTTTAGGACAAGGATCATCAGTTATGCTTATAAAATAACCATACCTTGAAAAAACAGCAATTCTGAAAAGGCTCATGGTAGATAAATTAATTGTGAGTTCCTAATGTGATGCTTTAGCCAAGAGGGCAGACTTGATTGTTGTATGAATAAAAGAAGTATGGATTATTTCTGCATGTGGTATTAGCGAGACAACTAATAATGCATTGTGTCCTGTTGTAGTGTTCACACTTCATAAAAGATGCTGACAAATGTGAATAGTTTCAGAAAAGAACTAAAAATGATTCAAGGCCTGGAAAACATGCATTACAATAGAGACTAGGGAAGCTGAAATTATTTAATTTATCCAAAAGAAAGTTAAAGGGGTGACTTGATTACAGTCTATAACACCATTCCTGGGGAAAGATTTCTGGTTTTAGAGAACTCTCTTTAACCTAGCAGAAAAGTCATGGTTATCTCCAGCAGCTAAAAGCTTAAGCCAGTCAAATGTAGATAAGTAATGTACAATTTGTAATTAACCATTTGAGCAAGTTACTTAGAAACATGACAGATCCTTCATTATTTCAAGTCTTTAAATCAAGTCCAGACATCTTTCTAAAAATTATGCTGCTGCGTATACCAAATTTATTGGCTTGAGGGAGATTATTAGGTAAGTGGGGTGGGGGTTGTTTGTTTGGGTTTTTTGGGTGCGGGTTGCTTTTTCTTGCTTGTTCTGTGTAGGAGATAAGGCTTCATTATAAAACCTATTAATATATAGCTTTATACTCCTCAAGGTGGGAAACATCTACATGGTAGGCCCAAATGCATGAGCACCATGAATTTACAGCTGTAGCCATGTAAATTGCTCAGGGTGCCAGATTAATTTGGGGGTAGCCGTAACAGTTTCAAAGAAGCATTGCTTTGTTTCAGTCTGTAGGAGCAGGTTGTCAGACTGTATGGCAATGGTTCTTAACCTTTTTTAGAGTTGAGGCAGCACTGCGTAGACTAGAGACACCCCTCAGAAAATGGCGTCTCAGTTTTTGCTTGTTTTTTGACTACAGAAAAATAATAGAGCAGTTCTTCTGTATAAAGAACACAGAAAGACAAGAGGTCAGAATATGTTTAACACTATGGATTAAATCTATATTTTTTCATGTGAAACATGTTTGCACACCTAACAATGCTAACATTGTGCAGCACTCCACAGCCCCCCAACAATGATCTCAGGACATCCTGGGGTGCTATGGCATCCTGGTTGAGAATCGCTGGTGGATAGATCGTCATAAGTGAAATAATGGTCATGGAATTTTCCAATTTCTACTACTTTTCCATGCCCCCCTCATCTCTTGTAGCATAGCCTGGCAAACTAGGGTAGTTTCCCCCCTCAGGTTGGGAAACTGATGTTCTAATATCCTCCTCCTGATATACCTTGTGGAAATGCATGTCTGGATGTTTAGAATAGAAATCCAGTTGTATATATTAAGAATTCAGCTGCTGATATAGTTTTAATAAAAAGAAAATGGGGAGGAGGGGAGAAATATAGGTAGGATTTTCTGTTGTAATTCCGCATTCAGTTCCTCCAGGTTACACCAGTAATTAGGCAGAATTTAGCTCCACACTGGGTGGATCTACATGCACATTTTACTTCAGAGTAGACTAATTAGCTCCTCAGTAAAACATCATTATCTACATGTGCAACAGTATTAGGGCTCAGTAAACTAATTTGCTCTGGTGTAAGATAGTACTACTGTCTTACAGCAGAGTCATTTACTACACTGGAATGCACATTTAGACTCTGACCAAGTTGTATCTGGTCAACCCAGCCAGCCAGGGGCCTGCTCCGCCCCCGCTCAAATTGCAGCTGATCTGGGTGCATTTATAGATGTTGTGCCTGGGATCAGTTTACTCTGGCTCAAATTGCTCCAGAGTTTATTGCTTTGCATTAATTGCATGTGTAGATGCACCCATCGTTATCTAAATTATTACTTATTATAGCTTTGATCTTTGTTTTTTTTCTAATGTTTTCCTGACGGTTCTGTTAAGGTTGCATGCCTGTAATTTCTTTGCATTGTCTTGGGTGCCAGTTTTAAGGGTTCTAGCAAAAGTTATAGGCTAATATTGCACATGTTGGTCTTGCACATCTGAGTACTAAGATGAATCTGTCCTGCCTTGTGTATACCTTAATTTTTCTTCTAGGATGATTCTAGTTTTCTTCAACATTTCATTTTTTGATCCTTGAGAAATTCATCTGACACTGTCACCTGTTTTCTTTATGTAGTTATTAGGAAATAATTTGTTATTTCTAGTAATACTGCCAGTATCCAATAGTCGTAGTTTGTTGGCCATCAGATTATGTTAGAAAAAATAAATACATTACTTGGGATTTCTCAGAGATGGATACTTTGAGACTAAGAAGGAAAAGTGAAAATTATTCTCCATTTTATTCTGTTTGTAAAGAATTTTTTATAATATGGTATTAATGAGTGTGTTGCTCATCAGCTTGAACATTGAGAGCAAGAGTATTTCACAAATTGAAATGGATAATACTACTTTGGCATTTCCTGGTAGATATCCTGAATCATGGACTAACTTCTTACATTGCATGCACAGTTCTTCATAAATATAGTATGTGTAGTAAACTATATTTTAGGCTTTTTATCCTCTTTGGATTAATTATTACTTTTTGGATTATCAGTATAATTTTCTAAATTTATATATTCTTTATCTCTATTTGATTTTGTATAATTTATATATATTTGATTTGTATATTTTTTTTAGCTTTTGGTGGTAGTGGTGGATTTTTGTTAACTTCTATCATAAATCTAGCTTTATTACCAGGATTGGCCTTTAAATATTGCCATATGTTTGCTGCTAGATAGTTCATTAGGTAATAGTTCCCAAACTAGGGATTATGACCCCAAATGAATTCATGGGCTGTTACATGTAGGGGTGCTAGTCCTAAAAAAAAATTCAATGATAGCAGTTGAACTTGGAGAAGAAGCTAGGTTTCTACCAAGAATGATTGGGAATGACTGCCATATGCCCAGTGTATAGATTCATATTTCTTTATTTCATTTTCCATCGCTATTTTATGTATCACTAACACTAAATAAACACCTGTGATTTAAAAGTTGCAGAAACTTTTTATCCTAATTGCCTTTCTTACTACAAACACTGTACTTCAATCACTAATTTTAAATTTTTTCAGCATATCCTATTAGCGATGAAGTTTGTCATGGCATTCTTAATACCTGATAAACCACGAGATATCCAGATAAAATTGGCCAGGTTGGAATTTGAATCTCTAGAGGCTCTCAAACGACAGGTAAGGGCAACTCACTTGGCAGAAACACCTGGGGGGCTCACAAGAGAGGTAAGTAATGGAAATTTTTACTATAAAAAACCAGCATTTTAAAGGGTACGTGTTATATAGATAAAAATGTAAAAAAAATAAATAAAAAAAAAAGAAAGAAAAGTTGCTTATCACTGAAACAATGTTCATTAAAAAAAAGATTTTCTTAAAGGGTCTTACTCTTCTGCTTTAGGGTCATATTGATCACCAGATTTGGGGGCAGGAAGATTTTTTTTTCCCCAAGGTCAGACTGGGAAGTGCTTTGGATGTTTTTGCCTTTCTTTGTGTCTTGAGGTTTGATCCTCAAACAAATATCCCCTCAACCTATATTAACCAAAAACTTTTCTGACATTGCAGTGGCAGGACGTTGGCAGTGCCCTCACTTCTGGGTTTTTTTCCATAGTATGTTGTAGATTATTCACGTTTTTTCTGGTTTTCTTCCACATGATTGTTTGAGGTATTGAAGTAGTGATCTGGTGGATTCTTTGGGTATATGCTTGCCTATGAATGCAGGAAACTAGACTCTGACCCAGTATGGCCTTTCTAGTCCTGTAGTCCATTGAAAACCATTTTTGATTGGAATTTAAGTATCCCTTTATAAAATTTGCAACTAAAGCAATGCTCATCACAAGCAAAGAAAAAGAAAAACAAATATGAAAATGAATAGTATATTTTAATTGTATACTTTGAGTGCAAAACAAAATGGAAATAGCATTGATGTTTAAAATTTGCAGAGATGTATTCATAGTTTGATAGCCAAATAGGGATTAAAGTTTGTTAATCTGACATAGTCCCTTTAATTTTAGTCGAATATGTCACTTTAGATTATGTTTATTTATTTTTAATGTTTTTATTTATAGTAATATTTATTTTTTCTTCACAAAAAAGTTCAAGATCTGTGAATGCAAAGCTCTACATAAGAATGATGTCTATTATTGCTGGTCAATGAATATTTTTCTTCTCTGAAATGCTACTGTATGTGAACAGTGGTTGGCTACTGTGTGAATGTTAGGCCCCTGCCAGATTTGCAGGTAAAGGTGCAACAAGATCTCAATTGTGATCCACACAATCTCCTGTTTGGGATTGAGCATCAGACCCTATCAGGCCTTGTTGCTGGTGCGGGGGGAGCCTAGGATCATGATCTTGGGCTACCCCTGCCACAGTAAGTAGTAAGGTCCTGTGGCTAGGAGCCCCATCAGCTGATCTGCATCATGCCCTCGACAGCTCGGAGCCCCATCAGCCATGGGCTCCCAGCCTCATGGGTGTTTGGTACACCCCAGCAGCTATGAGTTGTATCATATGATGGGGCTCCTGGCCACAAGGGTACACCTACCCATATGTTCAACTAATGGCATCATAGGTACTAGCCACAAAGTTGTTACACTTGTTTTTTAAATAACTTTGCAACTTATTTTTTGTTTTATGATGCCATTGCTTTAATGAGTGGCTGAGTCACAAGCTAAGATGTAAATAACTGGTTAATCATATTGTAAGTGTAATGTGTGACAGGGGCCTTATTGTAAACACATTTGGTATGGAATTTTTAAAATCACTGAAATATTTGTTGAGAAAGTTAATCAAAGACTATAGGAAACATTAAGTGAAACAGATTATTTAAATGACATTTATGTTCAGAACTTTCTCCTCTTATTTTAGGAATCAAATATATTTCAGCATTATTTAACAGCCATCCAAGGAGCCCTACCAAAATAGGGAGTTAAATTTTTGTACTGTAAAATATTGTAGGCAAATGCTTATGGAGCAAAAATAATGGCGATATTAGTACAAAGATAACCAGTCTGAGGAGTGGGAGAGGAATCTTTTGGGTGGAGCATGCCCATGTGGCTACCCATTGCAATCCATTTTTTGGGAAATCTGTGATAAAGTGGGAAGAGCAGTGTAACTAGTAAAGAAGAAATTTTGGAGAGACTTCACTTTTAAAAGTTTTAACTGAATGATCACGTAACAAAGTATAGATTTACAGGGTAAGGATTAGCAAATATTGTGGTTAAAGTACATAAAATGTGAACAGAAATGTACATCATATTGCAGTGTAGGCATACCCTGAGAATATTGTAGGTATAGGTGGGTAACCTTCCTTACTTTGTGATCTTTGTGTGGAGATAGAAAATACACTTTTTATAAATTCTTCTTTGACATCTGGCAAAATGCTGTTTTATTAATATCAGACAGTCCTGAAACTTTACATTGTTATCATAATTAAAAACCCACAGACTCGTATGATGAGTGTCCCTATCCAGGTCAGACTGTCTTCCAAAATAAAACCACAAAAATAAAATTGAAATTAAAATAGAATATAAAGCATCATAGTTTAGTTTGCAGTTCTCTAATGTATTGAATGTGTTACCAGGAGTCAATAGTGATCTCACATATTCTTTTCTTAACATTAAAAAGAACAGAATTGCTCTATTTTAGTTGTTCCTTTTCTGTTTTCATTTGGTAGACAAGCAAAACTAGGTCATCCACAGGAACCTTAAGCACAAGTGAATACAGCTACCTTCGGTTAGAATGTGCCACTTGGAATCTGCTAAGCCTGTTTCAATGTGAATGTATTTGTCAGCAGTTAAGAACTAATCTCCCACCCTTGTATCTCTGCATTCATTACCATAATATATGCCTGAGGCCCAGTTCTTCAGGGTTTGTTTTATTAATCCTGCTGACAGATGGGCATTCTGAATTTCAATAAGAATCAAAACCCTCTGGTTCTTCTGTGCTACTTTCAGTTTTCATCCAACTGCAGGATAGAGGAAAAGCTACATTTAGGATATCTATGATAATATGCACAAGTAATCCCCATTAGATTTTATTGGTAGATTTCCCCCATCTACCTTGCTTTTCTATATATGTTCTGGCAAAATATCTACATTAAAAAAATATTACTGGCAACATGAAAAAGTATTGAGACATTTATTTAGCATGATTACAAGCTCTTTAGGCTCCAGATGTTAAAGAACATTACAGGTGGATCTTTTGGCAGGAAGTATTACCTTTTGGAGTTTAACTCTCATTTTAATTTCTCCAATTTAAAGAATTTAAGTGGAGTTAGGTACCCAATGCCCTAAGTTTCTCCAAATTAACTTTTTAAAAAAAGCAAAGGCCAATATGTTTGTGGCTCAGATGTCACTTGACAGCTGTGTCCTCCTCACTGTTATGTGCTGTGTATCCTCTCCCTTTCTTGATTGCTGTCCCTAATACCTGCCAATACACACACCATTTTAATGCATACAATTGGTATTCAAATAATTTTTTTCCCATTATTTTGTTCTTGCAGAAGATTCTGACTGAGAAACAGCTTGCAGAGTTCTGCTTCCTTTAGTTAATAGATACTAAGTGTACATCACTCCTAAAATTTTGACTTTTGCATTAGTGATTGAGAAGACTTCCAGCTCTTCCATGTCCTAGTTGATTCATAGCATCTCCTTGACACTGATTTTAGGGCCTCTACATCATAGGGCGTGTCCAGACGAGCGCTCATTTTCCTGTTGCAGCATCTCAAAGCAGTTTGAGATGCTGCACAAGGCACTCTGGGAACAAAAAAATGCAGTGCAGTCTCTAAATTTGATACCGGGAAATCCCGGTATAAAAAAATACCCGCAGAAAAAAAGTGACGCAGGGAACGTTACATTCCAGGAGCATGCTCTGAAGCAACCAAAGGCTTAGCCATCCAGAGAGATGCTCTAGCATCTGGGAGCAGGGCAAGGTTGCTGTGTGACCTGGACCCAAGCACCATCCCCAGTGAGTAGGGATGTGGGGGTCAGGGTCACGGTTTGTGAGCCCCAGTCAGGGGCTTCCCAGGAATGGCATGGGCATCACTGGGGTCTGGGCACAGGCAGAGTGAGCAGAACAGCAAGGGCTGGCACTGCTTAGAGCCACAAAGTAGCAGGTAGAACAGCTGAACTTGTGTCCTGGTGCTGGGATGGAGTTGCTGTCAGGAGGGAGCTAGTGAGGGGCAGGCAGGCAGGGTCAGGAGTGAGGGGGACTGGGGGGATGCTGTGGGTTGAGAGTGAAGGGCAAGGCCGGGGCAGGGCACCAGCATATCGGTGCTGCTCAGCACCCCACATCCTGGTGAGTGAAGGGAGTGGGGGCAGCTCTAATTTTTCTACAATACAAAAAGCAAAAGCAAATGCCAAAGTGTATAGATATTTATAATTTGTTTATTATGATGATAGAAGCACTGGTAGGCTTCCAGATTCCTTTAAAATTGTGAATATATCAATAAAACATTGCCCAACTGATCTCTCTCTATATAGTGGTGTTTCAGTTTAATCACAAAAAAACACAGATTTGGGGTATTTTAATGAGAGAATTTGGGTTTTTTATCAGAGAATTTGCAAGTTTTAAACAGGGAACACCAGGATCTCTGCTGGTGAGACAAGTGTTGAGACCCGGGCACAGGAGCCTGCCCAGGGCCAGCACTGAGGACCCAGCTGGAGGGCAGACAAGAAGCTACTCTAGGTTAGGGCTGCTTTAGCAGTCCAGTTGGCACAAGGGACTAGTGTCCCCAGATACCACCTGGCAAGGCCTCAGAATCTCCTGAGGGCAAGTAGCTCTGAGCTGCTCACCAGGGCAGGGTTTTATACTGCCGGTACCAGCACAGGTGCTGGCCACAGTCTCTAGCTCCACCTGACAGAAGATCCTGGAGGAGCTGGGCAGGGTCAGTTTGCCTCAATTGGCATGTGTTCAGGCACATGTGCCAAGGTACAAATCTCTGGCACAAATTTGTGCTGCTGCTGTTTCTGCTGCTGCAAGTGCAATGGGCTGCATGTGCGGACACTCTAATAGTTCCCAGAAGTAGTTAAATACTTATTACTGGAACTGGCTAAAAGGTGGAAAGTTCTGTTTTTTCAAAATTTTCAAAATCTGGTTCATCTCATAGGAAAACAAAAACACAGTTTTTGCAGAGCTGTAATTCAAAAAAACTGTCATTAAGAAAACATTGAAATGCTCCACTTTGCATCTTTTATTTTCTGTTAAATTCAAAATGAAACGGTCTTTTTTGAAAATGTCAAAACAAGACATCTTGTTATGTTTTGATATGGGGCTGGTTACTGAGCAGCTTGAGAGGCAACACATGCTAAGTTCTAGATGCCATAGCACTGGAACAATCAGTGAAGGCCCAGGGCTGTCTGCATGCCCAGCTGGAATGGCAGAATTTGGAGTTCCTTCAGTGTTAAGCCAATCCAAACTGCAGCCAGGATTTGAGGCCAGTCTTTCTGAATCACACACGTTCAGGAAAGGGAACAATGAAAGAGTCTTGTTATTTTTGTTAGTTAGCTTGTTAGTTTTTAATCATTAATTTATTGTTAAACTAGTGAATTCTTTCTTCGTTATTATTTGTGAGCTAAGGGTTTATAATACAGGCAGTCCTCGACTTACAACATTTCAAGTTACAACGTTTCGCACTTACAATGCTTATAAATTGACACACTGTTTTAATTTTGACGTCAGTTTCGACTTTAAAACACTTGATCTGATGCAACGCCGTGCCAGCGAACAAATTTGCTGTGTCGCCCATCTCCCTGGAGAACATCTGTCCAAACTTCATTGGACACTTTCTTTAAGAAAACAGACAAGACTCCTGAGAAAACTCCAGCCAAGTACCCTTCAAAAAGTCTAACCAAGAGCTTTTCAAAAAGTCCAGCAAACTCACCTCAAAGAAGTCCTTCCAAATCAATATGATTGCTATTTACAATATAAATACATTAATGTAGCTATATAACTCATCTATAATTGATTGAGTACAAAATTCTGGGGTATTTTTGGTGAAAATTGAGTATTGGATCTTGGTTCAGGAACCAATCCCCCATTTATAACATTGTTTCTTATGAGAAAATTGTTTCCAAGTTACAATGTTTTGACTTACAATTGGTTCCTGAAAACCACAGGTTGTCGTAAGTCTGAGGACTGCCTGTGCTACTGGACCATGCTGGCTCCCTATCCATATATAAGGCTATATTACTACAATCTACAGTTGTACTTTCCTTACCATCTCCTCGTGCTTTGGAAGTTTGTGTGAGAACATCCTTCATAATTACTCCTTTGTCATCATAATTCTTCCCAAAAACTTTGTAAAGAAAATGTTCCAGTTTTGTTTTTTTCCTAAGAAAACTTTTCCAAAACAATAAAGAGAAACATTATTTTTATGTACAACCTCTCTTGGGAAAGTGGAAAGTCTAATGTGGTCTTGTGGGCAGATACAGGATTTTGAAAAGTGGGGAGCAGATGATGTGGTGTATCGTCACATATAATGCCCACATTTTTCTCCAGTTGAAGAGAAACTAGATGTTTTAAGAATATGCCAGGGGTCTAGCATTATATTATTTGGTATAAAATTAACTCCTTCAGTGGTGCCTGAATAGAAATGTCACTGCAGGAAGATGGTTTTAAAGTTTGTGTGGAGCAGGGATCAAAGGGCGGGGGGAGGTACAACTGTATCACTGAACCCTCCCCTGGATCTGCCAGTGTCAAATGCTATGCCATTAGGAGTTTCAGTTCCTGGTATGGGCACCCAAGTTGGACAGGTGAAAAAGGGTAGGTTGCACATGAAAGGAATTCAGCTGGCCCTGTGGATTGTGGATTGAATGCTAGACAAACAACATATCCTTGTGATACGATGCTAGGGAAGCAACCTATCTTTAATTGATAGATATTGGTAATTTAATCATGACTAAACTGCGCTCTTCCACTCAAATGTGATGCATGTGACAGAATACAGTGAAGCTTTGACTTTAATGCTGAATTTGCATCCAACACATAAAAATGCTGAATGTGAAATGAAACAGAAAACTTGGTAACCAAATAGGAAAGTGAGAAGTGATATAGCCCATTTCAGTTTGAATTGTTCAAAAGTTTTTCTTGAAATTGACACAAGTTTGTAAAACTCTTTAATTTTGATGAGTTTCTGCTGCTTCAAAAAAGTTTTTTTCTTAAAATTTCCTGTGATTTATGTAATTAAAAGGACAGACCTACAGGTTGTATAAAAATAAAATGGGGTTTAATCATTTCTGTTTCTTATGTTTTTAAGTGTCCAAACCTGTTAAATTCAACTTGCAATCGCAGCTCCTCCTTAGTGAGTCATCAGGTGTCCCAAAATATCTTTTAATCTAAGGTTTGCATGTGTTTAGTTGTAGAAGGAATATCCTGCCAATATCATTTACTAGATTTTTGTAATTTTATATAAATTTTTCTGTCAGTATTAGCATTTGAGGAAGTGAGAGAATTATAATTAACCATAATGGAAACACGCTGCGTTTAAACTTGCTCTCATGATTCTAGCAATAGACTTTAATCCCTAAGACAAGACTGCAAAAAATAAAACCCAAAGTCCAAAATTAATCATGGGGTTTACTTCATTAACCCATGTAGCATTTTCTGCATCCTCAGTTTTGTGACTGTATTTGTGATAACAACTGACAAAGTGAGATGACATCAAGTCTTTGCAGATTTAAGGAAAATTTAAGTTTATAATGGAAGACACTTAAGAAATAGAATCTTAAATACATATTTTCAAATATGTATAAATACTATGTGATGTTTATTAATTATATTCTGTTAATTGAAGAAAAATACCACCGCTTCACACTTCTCCAGAAAACTTAGATTTCTTTCAGACAGCACATTGTCACTTCTTCTTACTGTAATCAATAGTAATCAAACTTAGCCTTTTTTCCTCTTTACCGACTGCCTTGCCATTGGAAAACATTGATAAATGTATCATATCTACAGGGAATTCTGTAAGTAAGATGAGAGGGTAAAATTAAGTTAAAATTATTCTTAAACTCAAGAACTCTGCAGTTACAGTAGACTTCATAGATTTAAAATCTATGAATCCCTTAGGGATTCCCTATTTATATTCACTGTCACCACTATACTGTTAATGCTCCCATAAAAGGAAATGCAAAAAGAATACACACAAATAGTTTACTTTCAGTCATGGGTAGGGACCTACTGAAATCACAGTGGAAGTGAGCTGTGCAGTAAATCCTTTGCAGGTTCCCCCACGCACCCTCTCTCCCCCCTTCCCTGCCCCCCGCATTGCTGATTGGCTGAGGGGCCCCCATGGCCCTGCTGTTTGCTTCTAACCAGCTGGGAGGCAAAAACAGCACCATGTTTACACCTCAGTTTTCGCTTCCCCGCTGTTGAGGAGTGAGTGGAAGGGCCCCTCTGCCAATCAGCAGAGAGGGAAGGGGTACAGGAGAAGATTAAAGGAGTTACAGCACATCTCACTTCTGCCATGAATTTAGTAGGTCCCTAGTCATGGGCAGCCATGGAATTTAAGTTAATAAGAGAGATACTCTTGGTTACAAACACACCATGGACACTTTTATATCTCATTAGAAATAATCTGTTCTTTATATCACATAAAATATCAAAATAATAAATATTTAAGACCACTAAATAGTGAATTAAATGTGACTTATTTTATCCTTTTTAAGGATCACCTGCTTTAGTTCTGGTAAGTAGTGGTATTTCCATTAAACCATAAATGTACTATATAAAACAGGGAGGCAGAACATTGTGGAAAAATATTTCAGGATGATACTGAAATTTTGTTAGCCTTCTGCTCTTGCTGAGAAGTCTCTTAGGACTTCTCAGCAAGAGCAGAAGGCTAACAAAATTTCAGTATCATCCTGAAATATTTTTCCACAATGGTCTGTCTCCGTGTTTTGTATAGTACATTGATAGCATTCCATTTAGCAAGAGCTCTGTTCAGTAACAGCAAGAGGACAAGCAGCAGAAGTCTTGAAAAAGAAACATAAACTGAAAAGGGAATAAAGTGAATCCAGTGGAGCATAAGCTTCTCATCCCATTATGTAAATTACCATTATATTAATTCTTTATAGCACTGTAATGATTTCTAGTTTTATATCCCTCTCAGAGCCAGCATGAATGAGCAGGAAGATCACTGTGATATTAGTGCTGACACCTGTGTCATGATTAGTCTCTACATGTGTTAAGGAGGCATGAATGTATTACTAAATCCTTGTGATTATAAGGACTAGTATCAGAGTTGATGTGTCTGTGCCTATCCAGTCACCATGATTTTAACCATTTGAAATGTAAAAGCAAATTCTCTTGCCTGACTGCTTAAATACTTATGCTTCTGTTTATTGTATGAAAAATAGCACTTTACTGATTGTCTTCACATCAGTGATGTTCATTAATACAGTTTTTACAACCCAGTGTGACAAGAACATCTGTTTCAACTAGTATCTTCCATCTGAAATGCACTGTGCTTTGTTTATAATTGCATAGTGTCTACAGTCATGATCCAAAAACAGTGCTCCATGCCCAGCATTTTTAGTAAGCGTTGCCTGTACAGGAAACCCTCGGTATTCATGGGTTCAGCATTTGTGGTTTCAAATATTCGCGAATCCTGAACCCGCATTTTAAATGCACTTTAAACACTTACGGGAGCTCTGCACTTGCTGCCACCGGGCTCCTGCCACCGCTGCCAAAGCCATGCCCCTCCCCCCGCCCCCAGCAGCTGGGGGCACTGCATTCATGAATGCAGACTGCGTTCATGAACTCAGTGCCCTATTCATGGATTTCGCCATTTGCGGGGATCACAGGAACGTATCCCCCGAGTAGCAAGGGTCACCTATATTAGATTAGTTTCCAGTTATTTGTACATTGATCATTATTTATCAGTAGAAAAATAAGAGTGGTCAGTTGGCATAAGGATACCATTCCCTTTAGATGTGCAGTATTGTATTTCCTCACATATCACGTGCTCCCCCCCAGGTAAGGCACCTTGTTTTTGGAAAACAGAATGTAGGGGAAAAAAAAGACTTCCAGACTCATGCTGCCTTTTTCATGGAGACACTGTGCTTCAAAATGGCTGACAGCTTTTCTCTCCCAGCATGTTGGAGGGATGCAGTCCAGTGTTAACACTTTTACAGCTGCTCTCAGATTCAAAAACTGCTCCCTGCTTAAGAGAGACCTCCCATTTTTGGAGGGCTGAATTTTTGGAGAAGGGTATATGCAGTATGAATTGCAGTACCGTATAGGGGTTTCCTTCACTTTCTGCTGTACATGCATTTCTGGAAAACAGCGCATGACTCGAATTCACAGAAAGGGAACCCACTTTGCAACATAACAAATAGGGATACGTTCCAAGACCTCGACTGTACTGACCCCCAGACCCATTTCTACCACTTTTACAAGACAAATTTTGATACTTACCAACAGCAGGCAAGCACAGGGCACTATCATAATGGGGATGGCAACTACTGAAACATGCTGCAGACAACGAGCGAGGAGCACAGATTCACACAGGAGACTATATTTTGGTGCTCATCACTCCCACAGTGCACTGCACAAAGCAGCTGACTGCAGGCTGACTGCGGGCTTCCACCACACCTATCGCATAAGCGTGAATTTACCTTGCATATAACGAACTTTTGGTATAAAAAGGGTCATCACATAAGAGCGAATTCACACAAACAGAACCTGCATAAAGCGAGGGAAAACTGTACTGCAATACAGTTGCAATGCAGTTGCAATACTGTATATAAGTTGCAAAACTGCAATATAGTTGCAATACTGTATACAAAGTAAATACAGTACTTCGTAAAGTTGAGATCCTTTTGTAATCTGTCTCCTTTCCCATATTTCCTTAGTTAACCTGTAGCATTGGCAGGGTTTACATACTTGAAAAAAGTAATGAGGGGGCAGAATGAAGAGGACATAATGAAAGTAAATTCATTTTATGATTCATTATGTTTTTTCCTCACTATGTTCCCTATATTTTTCTTTTTCACTTCATTAACAAATCTACCTCATCAAACACCAAATTTAACATTTAAAGTTACCTCCAGTCTCCTAAAATATACATAAAGACAGTTATTTATCTTCCTTTAACATTGCTTCCTTAACCCAAGTCAGTGTCCACAGTTTCTTCCTTCTTTTCAGCCTCTAACAGTTTCCTTTATGTTTTAGTTGATGTTAAGCTCCCAGTATTTTTCAATGTATTCTGTTTCTTCTCTTTGCATGTAGAATTTGACATTTATTGGTACAAATTATCCTGCATCCACATTAGTGTAAACTTTTCAGGTAACTTGGCAGCTTAGTTCTGTCTTCCTGTGTTTTTTTTTTTTCTTGCCTTGTGAATTTGTGATCAAATAGAAATTTGATTGTATTGGAAATAGCACCAAAGAAAACCCAAGAAAGTGAAAAAATTAACCTGAAGCAGCATGATTAAATGAAACTGGCTTTATCTGATTTTTAATCCTCTACACTTTAAAAAAGAAAAAGAAGAAAGCTTCTGGAAACCTAAAATGCCTTAATCCATGTTACTAGGAATCATAACTGCTATGCGCATCTCCACAGCAGTGAAGATGTACTGCTGAAAAAAGCAGTTCTGAAAACCACTTCTTGGCCATAGATGACAATTAACAAACCATTGGCCTTTGTATACAGCCAACTTTCAAGTGGTGCTGTACCATTACCAAAGGCCCTTAATCAATCCTCTTAAATTATACTATCTGTCGGGGCTGAAGGGCTGTGGCCAGCAGCCCGGGCACGTGGGCCGGGGAAGTCGGCATGGCGAACTAGAATTAGGCACAGACGCGTGGAGGTTGATTAAAGATTATTTTACTTACACCGTAGATGGTCGCAGTGCAGGCAGGAAAACTTGCTTGAGTTGCAGTTACAGACACACACAAGTGGAGTTTGCTAGGCTCCACCAAAGACACACGAGCGGAGTTTGCTAGGCTCCGCAAAACAAACATGATGAGAGCTCTCTGAACCTATACGAGAGTCCGAGCTGTGACTCTCAACGAGCACGCAGGGCAGGGGTACGTCAAGGATCGTCCGGTGACGGGGAGAGACTCTTGATGGGTGATCAAACCACCGGTCGGCTCCGAGTCACGCGCAGAGTTTGCTAGGCTCTACCACGTGGCCCAGAGTTCTCCATGAGATGGATGCGGGGTCCTCCCCGGAGATCTCCGACTTGGGCGGAAACTGCTCAAGCCTCTTATACGGCTAGCAAGCCAATCGCTAGCCGCCACGTGGGAATAATTTAGAAACAGCCAATAATGGGGAACAAATTTGCATGCAAGCAGCGGGAACGCCTTTGCACCGGGGTTTTCTCTCTGCAGCTGAGAATTGCACCGTGCAAAGAAAGCTCCATGTGGCGGGAAATAATTCTGCAGTGCCGAAGCACGCACACAATCGTTGAGTAATGACACTATCCTTTAAAAGCATTCAGATGTCTATACTAAGTGTGACCCTCAGGAGTTTCAGATTTACAATAGGTATGACTGTAGGCTGTGAAAGGTTATATCTTCTAGAACAGTAAAATACTTTCTTCTGAATCCTTTCTTGAACCAGAGGCTTTTTTGTTATTTACATATATCACCAAAAAAACAAACCAAAAACAATTTATTATTTGCTTTCTGGAGCACAAACTACATCTAGTTTTGAGAAGTTTCTACCAAAAAATTGGCTTGATTTGGGAAAGGAAAAGCCTGTTCACCATGTAACACTGAAGAGATTTATGAATTTCATTGAAGAGCAAATTCGACATAAATTCAGTGTAATGTAGCCAGTATGATATGGACTGCATGTTTTGTAGGAGGTGTCACATCATGAAATAGTAAAGTAATCTATCTGGTGCGATTCTGCTTGGGACACTACATTCACTTCTAAGCACTGTCTTATTAAAATGATACTGAAAAATTGGGCAGGGAAGAGGAGGGATGGCAGGATTACTTTATGATGTATATGTTTAAGCAGAGTTTAAGGCGGGGTGGCACCTAAGATACTAGTTGATTCAGAGAAGGCGTGAGGTTCTGTAGACAACAACCTGCTTTGTTTAGGTAATAACATAATACTTTAGCTTTTGAAAGAAAAGATTGAGGGGGGTAGCCTGATCACTGCATTTTGGTACTTATGCATGGAAAAGATATCTGCTACAAACATACTGACAAAGTTATAACTGTATTCAGTGGATGGATGCTTAAGTTACCATATTTCTTTGGGTGTTGGCTACTCCTGAGTTTAAGACATACCAAATGTTCCTCATCTCAGTTTCAGAAAGAAATAAGCCATTGAATAACAAACACATCTTTGAAGCAGATTAGAGGGGCAGGGTTTCCTTTTCACTCTAAGACATGGGCCATTTTAAAAGAAATTTTTGTTTTAATAAATGTCTTGTAGTCAAGGCATATGGTGGATAAATTTGGATTTGAAAAAAGCCACAATTTCCAGTGCAAGAGGCAAGGATTTCTTAGGGTGATATCTTTTATTGGATCAACTGTGTATTTGGGATAAACTTAGACAAGCTTTAGAATCCAAGACATTCTGTCTAACTTTCTCCCGACTATACAGACCCATAAAAGGTATTGCCCTAAGAAATCCTTGCCACTTAGATAATTTCTGAACTATAACAGCTATAACAACATTTTTACACTACCATAATTTCCAGTATAATTGAAAATAATTAAACATTAACATTACTTAACATCAGTTAGTCTATAAAATGAAATACAGTATCTTTCTAACAGACCTGGTTTAATCCAGTTTTGGGAAGAAAATCTTCAAATTCTTTGACTTGTATGCATGGGAGGAGGTATGTGGCTAGAAGGTCAGGGTTGTGAAAATCTTGAAATCTGTAAGCCTGAGTCTTCCTCTTCATCCTATTCTTTCCTGGGCCTGGGGAAACAAGATTGTGTGCTTTGCCTTAATTCTACCCCCTCACCCCCCCAATGACCATTTGGCTAGGTAGATAGTGGGAGGCTTTTTGTCATCATCTGAAACATCAGAGATTGGCTATAGCTAGAGACTATGTTTGAAGAGTACAGAGGGATCCTCTTTCTTATATGCCTGACTAGTCAATCTTCCTACTATTCTGAAGGTCAATACTGATTTTCAGATTTGGGGGTCAACATTATCATCAAGGGGATGGGAAGGAATTTTTTTTAGAGCCAGATTGTTTTCCTCCCATTGGCTTGAAGAGAGTGCCTTCATCATCACGGTGGTGTTGCATCACCGGATTTTGTAGTTAGTTGATTGTTTGCTGTTACATCCTGAATTGAATAGTTGTAGCAGGTTGCTTGCTTGTGGTTATAATCTGAATGGTAATTATACACTGGCTGGAGGTAGACTATTATTTATGGCCACAGGGAACAGGACAAGGAGCACTGGGCTTAAATTGCAGTCAGGAAAATGTAGTGTGGATGTTATGAAGAACTTTCTTACCGTGAAGGTTATTAAGCATTGGAATCGACTATCCAGAGAGGTTGTGGAATCTCTGTCCTTCGATGTTTATAAGAGAGGTTAGACAAACACTTGACTGGGATAGTTTAGACCAGGATTGCCCTATTTCTGAGTGGCTGAGGGCTGCAGACTCCCCCTGTTCACTGGTCACTAGCCACATGGCCTGCATGCGCTGCCAGCTACTTGCTGCATGGTTCACACGCCAAGGCACAGGATTTCATGCACTCCACTGCTGCACTGCATGTGGTGGCCCCACCCGTCCCCCGCCTCCCCCCCACTGCATCATGTGGCCCTTGCTGTACCATGTGTCGCCACCATGTGGTGGACACCACTCTGGGAGCCACAGCTCAACCTCTCACGGGCTGCAGGGATGATCCTGCCTTGCGCAGGATGTTGGACTAGATGACCTCATCAGGTCCCATCCAGCTCTACCTTTCTATGAGTCTGTTAGGTTTATAAGTGGGCTTTCAGGCACCTAAGTGTGATTCTATTCCATCCTCATTAGGTCCCTGAAAAACTGTTAATATGAAAGATGAGTGGGCATTGCTCCTCCTCCTCAGTGCTTTTATGACTCCGTTTTAAGGGTAAAATGAAAGTTGTTAGAGAAGGTGATGCAGTAATGGATTTCCAGGGTCTAAAGCAGCACTGCGGTGCTGGAGTCTACTTACACGTCTTGTAGGTGAAATAGAATTTTACCCTTAAAGTATATCTCACTGGGCATGTCTACATGAGACGCTTCAAGCACAGTAGACTAATTCTACTGCGCATTAGTGCGGCAGGCAAAACCTGTGCTAACGTTCAGTAGAATTAGTCGACTGCACATTAGCATCACCAAAAAAGCATGCGCTGGTGCTAATGTGCAGTAGTGCCAATTACAGCACTTTAAGATAATACCTGTAAGGTAATACAGTACCATAATTATGGTGCATTAATGAACGTGTAGACATGCCCACAAAGTGCTAGTAACTGTACAGCAGGAGAAATGCTACATTGGTAGGGAGGTGGCTTATATGGCATAACACAGTAGATCTTTTCCATCTCTTGACTTTTCCTACAAAAAATGTACCACCACATATCAGTGGTGTTTTCTATCAGCTTACATGTTTTCTAATCCTTATATATAAATTTCTTTGCAGAAACTTCAAGATTCCAACTGCTTATAAAATAGTGTACGTTTGATAGTTATAAATACAAAGTGATTGAATCCTTGCTTTAAGTAGAAAATGGAACTCAATTTGCAGAGTTGTGACCAGAACCTATGTGATTTCTGTAGCTGACACTGAAAAATAATTCTGTGGTAGCTATTTTGTGTGCAACTACTACATGTGTTTACATTCATAATGGTATCTTTTTGATCACAGCAGGCAGTTTTTGAAAGGCTTAGCAGCCACTTTTCCCTAGAGTAGCTGTATTTAAAACTGTCTACCTACCAATGTACTCTATATGGCATTTTTTCAGCAAATATTAATTATACTGAATAGCTTTGAGGGCAAAACTGTTGCACTAAGATAAACATTTCAGAAACTTTCCTTTAATGCACACAGCCTCTTAGTTTTTTAGGTCAAATTTTCTTTTATCCCTTGTCCTTCACAGGCATTACACCTAAATGCCACTTTTCCCAGTTCAGCTTCTGTGTTGCTTTTTATGAAAAAAAAAGCTTAAATTAACAATATCAAGTAATTAAGGCCTTATCTTTATACACAATCATAAGATTCTTAGAATCTGATAGTGAAAGTCCTCCATGTTCTACTTTATTTTGTACTCATCTACTGAATTTTTTTTTAATTTGCATTTTAGACTTACATATATAGTACAATTTCTGCTTTTTGTACTGTGCTAATATAATTCCAATGATGTTTGCAGAAAATGAAAGGTGTTTTGTCACAACAGAATGTGATAAAAGTTTGCATGTGATCCTTTTATTTTTGTTAAATAAAAAGTATGATTTCACTTCCCTTAGAATTGGCATGTGGAGGGAGGTCAGGGTTTCTTGAAAAGGAATGTTATGTATATCTTAATAGGAAAAGATATTATTTGAAAGCTTCAGAAAGAATTATTATATTGGAACAATGGCTAATAAAATATTAAGGCATATATATTACATAATTACTTGATGGCTGCTCTTTAACAGAAAACAGAAAATGATTTGGTAAAAGTAATATACCTAATTTTTTGCAGTGATATCAGCCAAGAACACTACCTGAATTGAGAAGTATGTCCTAGAAGATATTTTTTCAAACAACTCTTAAATTGTGATGAAAATATTAGCGGGTTCTAGGGGATTCCTCCCCACACACAGACTGTCAGCAATTATTTATCAATTGCTTAGCTAAATATTGCATTATTAATAAATGTGGGGAAAGACATCTTGTGAAAAACTTGAGTTTCCCAAATGTTTGCAAATAACTTCGCTGTGATAGGAATTTCTTCACCCATAGATAAAAGACAAACACATTTCTATCTCCTTAGTCTGATATTAGAATCCATGTCTGATTTTAGGCTGATGAGTGATAATGGATACCTTTTAAATTTGTAAACCTGAATTTACTTAGTCAAAAAGTCTGAAAACCAGAAATCTTCTTAGCAGTATGCTACTAGCAAATGTGACTCCATTAGGATACTGATACCATGTAATCTAAGTGGCCTTTTTTCACATCTCTTATCCATGAGTGAAAGGAAGGGTGAGGGAAGCTATCTAGTGGTCAGAAACCCTAGCGATCATTTGGCTGTCACTGTATATGAAAGTTATGTAATATGTTACATGTTATGTAAGTGTTCTCCAGTGCTGGTCTGCAGGCTATTCTTCCCAAACTAATTACAGCTTGAGTATTAAAGAATATTACACACATTCACATAGAAAATTTATATCTAAATGATGTGGTACTGTAGTTGTAGCAACAGCAGTTTTGAATGAATGAGCATTTCATGAATGTATTAACAAATACTAGAATGATTTATAATAAAGCGAAGAAAGTGCAAAGGGCATCATTCAAAACTTATTTTGTTCTATAGTGAATTTGAGTCAAAAGAGCAGGTTGTACCCTAAAGCTTACATCACAATCGAATATTTTTGTTTCAGTGCTATGTTTCAGATGTTTGGTTGGATCAATTAAAATATTGAAGCCATTATTCATTTATAGTCTGATCCAGCATCCTTTTCCCCTTCATTTCTAAAAGGAAGAGTTCCAACTCGGATTATATAAATTAGTCTGACATCACTATTCAAGTCGTCCAAAGATTTTGTAAAGGTTCCCTCATGAAAAGGACTGGATATTTTAAATGTTTTTAAAGGCAGAAATTACAAGAAAGATCTGGAGGCCCTTTTTATTCATCATAATGAAAATGCAAAGCCAAGAAGGTAGTTTACCTAATAGATAGTAATAAATTTGTACTACTTGATTGTAGACATTATTGAAAAAATACTTGACAGTTTGCATGCAATCTCACAATGCACTTACCATAGCAATCTAAAGCAGGGCTGTCCAACTTCTAAGCAGCCAGGGGCAACTTTAGTATGAGGCACAGTCCCCTTGGCCACATCTCGCCTGTACTCCATAGACAAACTCTTGCATCGTACTGGTGGCGCCCTCCCCTGGAATCGGGTGCACAGGAAGCCTTCCCTCAGCTCCCTTGCTGTACCACACCATGGGTTACAGCAGCACCTGGAGCAGTGTGGGGAGTGGGCACTGGGTGGGATCCTTGGGGCCATACATTGTGCTGTGGAGAACCAGTTTGACAGCTCTGATCTAAAATAAAAAAATGTTTTGAATGAAACTGATATAAAGGTTGAATGTTATTAAACCCAATGTGAGTTGGGGTTTTATCCTTGACATTTTCTTCTTTGTGTCCCATTGTGATTTGGTCCATCAGAGAAAGGAAAGAGTTGCATTTTTCCAAAGTGACTAGTGACTATGTGTAGCCAATATAAGATGGCCTGATTTTCAGAAAGTGCTTTGCTTTCCTGTCCTGTAGAAATAAAGACACTCTAGGGTGTCCCAAATTTAGAACGCAGAAATCACCAGTCCCCTCTGGAAAACTGTGTCTAAGAATAGAAACATTCATTAGTGTAGGTCAAATACAAATCATAGGATACTTCATATAGAAATATCAGTAGTCTCTCCCAAGCCGTGTGTGTAAAAATGCACTTCCATTCTTTTCTCATCTCAGCCTCTGAAGTATTTCTTTGGAATTACGATGTTTTCCTTTGAGTGACTCTCTGAATGGATCACAGTTCTGAGGTGCATGTGCGTGAGATTGAATTCTTTTGGCTAGGAGTGTCTTTTGGGGCTGTGTCTGTATAACAGATGCACTAATGCCTCTCTTCTATCCAAAAGTATAAAGCACAGTTCCTTCTGACCACATCCTAGCAGCCAGATGGAATTCTTGCAGTATCCATCTGCTTCTGAGCAACTTATTTGTTAGACATACCCTTAAAGACTAGTTGGCTACTTGCACAATGCAGTGTCATGCAAAGATATGCAAGATAACTCTGAATGGTTTTGTGTGGGTACTGTTAGCTCTGTAGCTGCAATGGAACAGCATTTTGCCCAGACTGATGAATCCTGTTTGTCAGTAGAGCTTAATCATCCTAGGCAGAGTGCTTCACAGATGCATCTGTTCTCTTAACATTACCTGAGCTAGCACAGGTATCTGCATGGCATTGCATTGTATAATATAAACACACACAAACCCTTAGTTGCTCATGGAGACTATAAAACAAATAATAGAAATGTGACGTGTTAATACCAGGACTCTAGCCATTATAGTGCAAACAAATTCTCATGTTTAAAATATGTCATTATGATGTTTGTATTCTGTTTAATGATGGGAACTGTGTTGCCTTTTTTGCGTAGGTGAAGGATGCATCTGTCACTCTTTTTAAAAAAACAAACTTGGAAGGCTAGAAATTCCTGCCTAAATTGATTCATTTTAGAACACTCGGGGGACACATGAGGATGAAAGACACTGGTAGTCAATGTTTTTTGCAGTCCTGTTTAATACTGAATGAGCAGTAATTCACCCCTGAGTTCCAGAGCTATATTGTCCAAGAGGCCCCAGTCAGCAGCTTTGGCTGAGGGAGGTTCTGGGTATAGGAAGAGATAGGAAGGGGCATCGCTTGAGGTAAGCTGAGATGTAGATTATTCCTTCCTCAGCCTACAAGAGAGAAATACAAGAGTCATGTCAAACTTTGCAATCACATGGCAACCTGAGCTTTCTTTCTCCAGTGCACCAGAGTTAAGGAACTGGTGCTATCTACTTGAAGACTGGTGAAATAGCTTCTTAATATGAGTCTGTAATGTGACGCAGCTGCACAAATGCAGTTTTGAGCTGCGTCAATTCGATTATTGCATGCAGGACATAGGAGGTGATATAGTGCTTCTTTACTCAGTGCTGGCTATACCTCAACTAGGGTACTGTGTGCAGTTTTGGTCTCCACATTTTAAAAAGGATTTGGAGAAGTTAGGGTTCAGTGGTTGGTGAGAAAAATGATAAAGGACTTGGCAGGTGAGTCATATGAAGGGAGGATGAAAGAAATAGACATGTTCAGCTTGCAGAAAAGGCAGTTAAGAGGGGACATGATAGCAGTTTTCAAATATTTGAAGGGCTACCGTAAAGAAGAGAGAGAACACCTTCTTTCCGTTGCTGCAGAGAGGACAGTACATATTAATGGCTTCCATTTGCAGCAAAGTAAAGTTTAGAGTGGGTATTAGGAAAAACTTCTCACTGTTAGAACAGTAAAATAGTGGAATAGACTGCCTAGGGAGTTTGTGGAATCTCTATCATAGCAGATTTTCAAAAATAAGTTGGATAAGCATTGGTTAGGAATGATCTAGGAGTAGTTATGCCTTGAGTGTTCTGCAATAGGTTTGGCAAGTGGTCAATTGACTGGTCAAATATCATCAGTTGAATGCATATTTTTGACCAGTCAAATATTATAGCAAATATTATAATGATTTTACAAAAAAAAAAAACCCTACATTTTTTGTAGTTTTCTTGACAGAAATATTTTGTATTGTTTTTTGACCCATTTAACGGAAAATTTGCTTTTTCTATGTATTATTTAAACCTACTGGCAATTTTTTACAATTTTTGATTAGTATTTGAACGGTCAATTGATCAAACTTTATTTGATCGTCAAATACCCAACCGTACTCTGTAAAAAGCAACAGTTAGAAGTCCAGGAGCCCTCCCTCCTATAGACTGCTGCAAGATAAGGAGAAGTGTCTAAAGGAGGTGGATATTGGAGATGGCTGTACTCAATAGCAGGAGAATGAAGCAGAGCTCCACAACTAGTTTAGTTATGAAAGAAGATTAAAGGAACTGGGATAAGATTGTGGAGGGGAAACAGAAAAGGGAGTTCTGGTGTCCAGAAAGAGGATGTGGTGAGTGGAAGAAGATGTGGTACATGGAGTTACGTTTGGTGTCCTCTGCTTGCAAAGCGGAATGGAGGGTGTTTGGTATTTTCTGTGCTTCTAGGCGTTGCTGGTTGCCACATGGCCAAGAAAGAATTTTTCCCTCTGTTGTTACAGATGTTGAGGGGCTTGGTTAGGGAAGGGTATTCCACCTTCCTTATAAGCATTGGGTGCTGGCTGCTGCCCAGGCTGGAAATTTTGACTGGGGTGTGCCACTGCTCCCGTTGGCACTAAAACCCAAAGGTTCCTGATGGTCTTGTCCTTCTGCTCAGGATGAGACCAGTCACTGCATTTGGGATCAGAAAGGAATTTTATATCATGGTCATATTGGTATGGACTAGGGAGGGGGGCAGAGGCTTGGCTTTCTTCCCTGCATTTCTCATGTGCATTTTAATAACTCTTGCAGCAACAGGGCACTGACCACTCTTGTCCCCCTGCTTTCCCTTTAGCAAGTTACGGTGCTGTGCCTTGTAGTTGTATGAGAGGGCTAATTGTGTAGTTTTATTAATAGGTTAGACAAGGATTTGTAAAGGATGGTCTGGAAAGAGATGATCCTGCCTCAGGCAGAGGGTTGAACTAGTTTAGGGTTTTAAACATGGTCTGCAAGCTGTATCTGATTTATGAATGATCTCCCCTGTGGATCTTTGGCCCTGCCCCCACAGACTATTTTGCATGTGCTTTGTGGGCTGGATTTGGTTCCACACATGCCATACATGGCACAGGGGAGCGGTCTGGGGTGTGCTGTGCATGTGGTACCTGTGTCAGCCAGGCTTTGTGTGCTGGCTCCAGGGCCAAGCCAAATAGGGCTGCAGGAACCCAACGCCCTCTGCACATGATTTCATAGATTTCATAGACATTAGGGCTGGAAGGGACCTTGGAAGATTGAGTCCAGCCCCCCGCCCGAAGAGCAGGAAGTGAGCTGGGGTCATAGGATCCCAGCAAGATAAGCATCCAATTTACTCTTGAAGGTGTTCAATGTAGGTGCTTGAACCACCTCCGGTGGTCCTGCAGTAGTTTGTAACCGTTCAACCTCATCATCCCCTTGGGGCGCTCTGGTGAACAAATGTTCCCCCAGATACTGGTGGTCACCCCTGATAAACTTATAGGTGGCCATCAGATCACCCCTGAGCCTGCGCTTTTTCAGGCTAAAGAGCCCCATGGCTCTCAGCCTGTCGTTATAATGTCTATTTTCCTGACCTCTGATCACGCGCGTGGCTCTTCTCTGGACTCTCTCAAGCTTCTCCACATCCTTTTTGAATTGTGGAGCCCAAAACTGGATACAGTACTCCAGCTGGGGCCTCACTAAGGCAAGGGGAGAATGACATCCCAGGATTTGCTTGAGAAGCATCTATGGATGCAAGCCAGTGTTTTGGTTGCTTTACTAGCCGCAGCATCGCATTGCAGGCTCATGTTCATCCTGTGGTCAATGATGACCCCCAACTCTCTTTCTTCCATAGTGCTAGCCAGTGTAGCACTGCCAAGCCTATAAGGATGCTGCAGGTTTTTCTTCCCAAGGTGGAGAACCTTGCATTTTTCAATGTTAAACACCATCATGTTCTCGTCCACCCATTTGCTGAGCCTGTCCAGGTCAGCCTGGATCGCCCTCCTGTCTTCTGGTGTGGATGCTTTGCCCCAAAGTTTGGTGTCATTGGTGAACTTGGCCAGTCCGCTTCTGACTCCAATGTCCACATCATTAATGAAGATGTTGAACAATATGGGTCCAAGGACAGAGCCTTGGGGGACCCCGCTGGTCACAGGGCACCATGATGATTGACTTCCATCAATTACTACCCTCTGGGTCCGACCACACAGACTGGACCCAGTACTGCACACAAGACAAGGTCCAGGGCATGGGCTGCATGCAGCATCCCACTGGACCGACCCTGCATGTATGGCCAGATCCAGGCTGGCCCCAGGGCCAGTGTGCAGGTCTGGTGTGGTACAGGTTCCACATGCACTCTGTCCCCCAGGTACCTGTGCTGCATGCACATGGCATGCAGGCTGGACCTGGCACTATGGGCATCAGTCTTGATCCGGCCTGCAGACAGGCCTGGCAACTGGCCTATACAGTTGGGTGAGTTTGACACCCCTGAAGTAGACCTCTGGATGTCCCTTGCAGCCCTACTTTTCTATGATTCTGTGATACAAGTATGTCTAACCATAACGTCCTTCTCTGAGCTAGCTAGGTAGAGCCATTTATGTTATTGCAGTCCATTTTGGACATCCACTTTGGTAATGCTGTCCTGTAATCCTAATTAATATGCAACTCAAGCACCCAATTCCAAGCCAGGAGATAACTTTTTGCTAGTCACTAATAGTGAGATCCAGGTGGGCAAAGAGAGTGGTTGCATAGTTTATGCAGTAAGCAATTCTTCAAGGTATGTAGGCCACATTGATCCCATGACCTACTCTCATTTTCCATTTTTACAGTCTTATAGCTCAGCAATTTGGTGAAGGACCTGGGGGAGGGTTGGGCCCACTCCATAATTGATGTGCTCACTTGTGGGGCACAAGGCCATCCAGAGTTCATCCTGCTGGATGGAGCTGATCTCAGACACATGAGGATCATGTGTACCAGGCTCCATGTGGACTATGTATCTTGAAAAAACACTGCTACTGAAAGGGAAGTACCAGCTTTTTCACATATAGTTTTAGGTGAGCAAGAGGAAGTAGCTTGATCTTTACCACTGTACTTCATTGCCTAGATGAATGGCCTCCTTTAGCTTTGTGGGGAAAAAAGCTAGAGCCTATGACTACAGAGTAAATTTGTCGTCTCTCTCTCCTCCCCCCCGTTTTTTTGGGGGGGGAAGAGTTCTGTTTTCTGGATTTTTGTCCTGGCTTTTAGACTAGTTTTTACCTGTTGTTTTATTTTTAACTTTAATGTTTTAATAAATTATAAAATTTCTTTCATCCTTCTTTTTCTCTTTTGGTCTGTTCTGCATTATATATAACTTTTTAGTAAGTATAATCTTTTAATCTTTTTAATTCTACGTTTCCTTATTCTTGCTTGTTTACTTAAATCCTCATGTTTATGATCTCCATGGGAGAGACATTGTTATGTTATATGCAGTCCGTTTCACAAACCTGATTTCATAAATGTAGCGTTTGTATGATTGCAGCTTATCCTGAACTCTAAACAGCTGGTAGGCATCTTAAAATGTCCCTGTACTGTGAGTATTTTGAAAACATCAGTTTATTTGCCTCTTTAATGTTCTACAGCCCTAAACACAATGACAGTGGAATAAATCCAGGAAAAGAAGCAGTCTTAAAAAAAAGTAATTTAAGTACCCATGCCAACCATGTTCCACTAGGCAGTTCATTTACATTGATTTTATTAGGACACAGACAAAGAGCGAAAGAAGAAGAGAGTCTATTCTGAATTGTGCTGTTGCTCTCATCACAACATTTTGTATTTGAACACAGTCTCCTGGCCTCCCAACTAGATTAAATTGCATTTAATTTACTCTCATTATGCCCACATTTCAGCTATAACATTTAAAATGCCTGGTTCTCAAGGACTTTATTGCAGTGAGAACAGAATGTGCTAGTTTTGGAGGAAAGCCTAATGTGAATAAAACTGAATGTTGAAACCTTAAAATGAGGTTGAGGGAGATGGGGTATGGAGGTAAAGGTTGTTGTGTATGGTGCATTTGCGGATGTGCTTTGGCTTCAGTCTTAATATTACTTCCACTAAATTTTTGGGTTGATGTCAAAGTCATGCTACAGGAATGTTTTCAGTTTCAAAGCAAATAAACAATTCTTGCTTGTACCAGTTATGCTGTTGATATATGATATGGATGCAAGTTATCCAGAAAACATATCTGCTGATTTAAAGTACATCTTTCTTTTCCAGTTCGTTGATTGCTGGGGAGGGTTACATGTGTGCATATTTTGTGTGCTTTTATAGCAACTGTTTGGTGCTATTAAATCAGCTTGCAGATTTGAACCAGTGACAATTTTAACAGTAATGTGCATCCTAAGTCATTTAGCAGCAGTCATTAGAGATTATAAAGAAAAGGCCAAATAACCTGCCCAGAGTTTTATCAGGATCACTCCACCAGCTTTCCCTACAGATGTTTCAACTTTAATTATACATAAAAACTTTGGTCATGTTACTATATATTGTGAGCTAGTGTTGATTTACACTGAATTGTTATAGGTGTCATAGGTATAGTGGTGATGTTGTTTTTGATTTGAAACAAGGTAACTTGATTTTTTTATCAAATTAAGAGTCCTTGGAAGTTTTTCTGAATTCCTCTCGATTTACTAGTTGTTTAAAATTATGTAATTAAGTGGCACACAGCACTGCAGGTGGCAGTAATGTTCAGTGGTCTTAGGAAAGCCTTTATTGCTGGATACATACAAAGCAAATTGCAAATCAGCTAGTAAATAATACAGGTAATGATGAAGTTAAACAATAATGCCCTGGGGAAACTGATTTTGCTGTGGCAAGGCACTATCTAATCTTTTCAGTTACTTCTTTTTCAATGAAATTGTATTCTAATTTACAATTCATAAAAAGAGTTTAGATTTCAGATCCTGATTTGAATATTTTTTTTTTAATTTTAACTTCAACTTCCTTACAGTCCTTCCCCACCCTGAGATTCATATGGGTATCCCAGTGAAGCAATGCAGTTAATTAAGACTAGCACAATGAACCTGAAGACTTTTGTGAGGGCAACCAGTCAGACATTTTCTGACATTATATCTTGAATTGAAGTGAGCAAAATGGAAATCTTCCTTTTATATTACATCAAATGAGATCAACTGGAGACAACATAGAGAGAAAGAGAAGAGGAGCAGTCACAGACTTGAGTCCAGAAATGTGGAACCCTCTTAGTAACACAGTGAAGGAACAATTAGAGAGGGAGTAGGAGAGGGTTAAAGAAAGGAGGACCTGCACTTAAAAATGGTTGTGGCAGTCCTTGAACTAAAACTCATTTGACAAGCTTTAGTTCAAGCTCCCCTCCCGCCATTTTTAAGCACTGGGATGCTGATCCCTTGGATGAACCGCCCGCAACTCCATCCTGCTCCCCACCTTGCCCCTGGGGTCCCAGTAAACCCAGCCTGGAACTCTGCCAACCTGCAAGGGGAAACCCGCAGTTTTCTGCATTTTTCTGTGGTGAAATGAAAACCTGGACCCCTGCACATGATACTGGGTTGATAGTTGCTATGGTTTCACTGTGTCGAGGAGAATCCAAGACAAATGCTGTCCTGGAGTCATTCAGCCCGGGACCAGGACCTGATGTTTATATTTTGGGACTGTCCTGCCCAATTAGGGACAGATGGTCACCCTAGCCCTGAGGCTGATGGGTGAGGGGCAGCTGCCATCTCCATCCCTTGGCACTGATTAGCAGAGATGCCCAGAGGGGGGAGGGACAAGGGGTTGTGCACCATCTTGATTGCTAGTAGCCCTTGATTGGCACAGAAGCTCCAGGCAGTGAGGAGGGATGAATGTGCGGTGATCATCTTTGCTGCCCTTTGTGCTGCCCCACCAGCTGGTGCCCTCCCCTCCTGGCAGTGAGAACCTCCGGCTCCCACTGGGGAGCCAGCATTTAATTTTTAATATGTTTGTTTTTGTTGATTTTGTGAATAATCTTGGATTTCGTGGTTTCCATGACATCCAGAAATTAAGTAGGTCCCTACCTATACCTACTGCTTCTTCATTTTCACTTTCAGTTTCAGGTTTGTTTCTCCTGTTACCATAATCATCCTTTTGCAGAGGGAAGCATGTACAAGTGAATTCTCTGCAGAGCAGCATTTGAGGATGATGCAACAGACTGTCATCAAACCAGTGCAAAACTGATTATATGCTCATTCCTGTCACATGCATACAGTTAACATGAAAATCAATACAAATATTAGAAGCAAGCTCTTTCTGTCCTAGAAAGCTCAAGGGTTATTTGTAGCTATAGTGAGTATAACCGTTTCAGCTAGAAACGTGATTTCAAGTTGACTGTTTCCCTTTAATATGCCACAGTGTGGAGCAGCCTTTGTTACCGAGGAAACAATCAGCTGTCATCTTGAGAAGATGGAGGGTATTTAGCTGGCAAGATTACCTTTGGAGGATGTGTTACTATATTTAACTTTTTAGATCCATTCAAAAATATCTGGAGCTCCCATAATCTGCTGTTGTGCAATTAATCTTCCTTCAAACAATTATGAGTAGAAATTACTCCTGGGAAATACAGCTCCAAAGCACATCACTTCCAAAACAGCGAGATCTTTGTTAGCTGTTACACTGCCATGCTATACTTATAATTTCTTACTATGTTTATTCATAACTGACATAGTTAAGATGGTCCAAAACTTTTGAAGACTTTATCCATCATTGGATAAAAGAATAGGATAAGGGCAGTGACAAAAATTATGGCATAGAAGAGAAAGTTGTAACAAAATAATCAGATGTTTTAGCATGGATAGGTTGCATGCTAACTTTCTAGCTTATCACTATTGCTAGCAGTAATAACAGCAACTCATCACCTGTCTCATCTTTATTGTGTAACATTTTTCTGTGTGCATCATATTGAAAGAAGTTTGGTGTCAAGGAACTCAGAGTATAAGGGGACAGGCTTATAGATGTTCACTGGAAGCTTTTCCTACACATTCTGGGGCAAGATGGGACGACAGTACCAAGGTTCTTGTGGAAAAAGCAAACTAGGAGGAATTAGAAGCTGGTACTGGCAGAGTGAGGCAGGAGCCAACCTCTTAATAGGATAATGGGATTCTTAGGTCAGTTAAGACAAAGTTAGGACATTTTTTTGAAAGTTAGAACAAGAAGTTTGTGTTTAATATGATAGAAGTGGGGGAGCCATTCACAGGACTGAAAAGTGGGAATACTAGAGTTAGAATGACAAATCAAGGAAATTATTTTAACCAGTAGTTTTTATGGACAAGCAAGGAAATGGTACAAACATCAAGTCCAGAGAGGAAAAGATTTCAGTTATCTAGGCAGAAGATGATTAAGGTCGGATCAGGGTTCACATTTACAAACAATTCTTCTTTCCTTTGTAGTTGCATATTTTACTTGATAACATGCACTGATTTAAACTAACATATGTTGGATAATTTGTCTAACTTAATTTAAAGATAGCGGTAAATTTTGGAGATAATCCTGAGGTAGCGTTGTTGGGAAAAGATAATTTACTGAGTAATGTAAGTACTTGCACAAATCCTTAGTGACCAAATTCTCAAGATAGAATTGTTAGTTCCCCTTGAAGATACACTAACCTGAAAACATTTAATTCTCTTACAGAGACAAGGATGGGTTTTTTGTTTGCTCACAGAGGTGTGCCTCTGTGAGCTGGCATCTTGCTAATTCTGAAAGCTGTCAGTTTTCTAAAATATAAGTGTCCAAGCTAAATGCAGTTTTCTTATTGACATCTAAATCAGAAGTTCCCAACCAGCTATAACCTGGTACCAGGCTGCAGCACAAGCCTCCTGCTCGGACCCCCGCTTGTCCACCTGGGTGAGCAGCTTCCACTGCCAGCAGTCATGTACGGGGTTAAAGCTGGGCGGCAGGGCAGCCCCAGGAGGGAGGCAGCTGGCTCCATGCACCCCGTCCTGCTCTCGTACCAGTCTGCAGTATAAAAAAGGTTGGGAAGCACTGATCTAAATGATGAACTATACAAATTTATTTCACCACACTAATTTTTATAGGCATCTAACAACTCCAAAAGCTAACTTTTCAGCTAGTGTAATCAACACAGTCCCATTAGATTTTATCCATACCTAATTTACTGAAGGACTTCATAGTGGCACTAGCTTATAATTTTTAAAAAGATCTGTTAAAACAATGCTATAATTGTACAATAGTGAAGCCCTCAAAAGTTATGACTGCCTGCCAAGCCATAATTCTTCTGCCTGGTGCTTATATATTATGAGTCAGAGTTGAATTGCTTGATCTCATGCTATTATTTTTCCAAGACCCCTCCCTCATTCATAGCACAAGTTCAATGGTATGCATTGAATGAGGCTGTGAAACACCATTTTATTTTTATCCTGGTCAGTGGCTGGGTCCAAACTTCTTTTTCTGCACACAGACTAATCTTTGCATGAAACGAGACAGAAATCTTCTGAGTTCTTGTCTTACTTATAACATATCTTGGTGTATTCAGAAGACATTGTTTATCTTGTTACCTGGAGACCAAATGTGCACTTTGGCTATTAAGCAGAATAGCTGGAGATGGATTCTCTGGCGTCTCTAACCCGATGGTGGTAGATGCCAGGAAGAGTAATGAATAGGGGATAGATCACTCTAGATATACCTGGTTCAGTGCTCTCCTTCTAAAGCATCCACTCCTGCCACTAGATAGGATACTGAGCTAGATGGACAATTGATCTGACCCAGTATGGCACTTCTTATGTTCTTACTTACAACATAAATTCATAATTAGTTTATTATGGCACTTGCAAACAGATGTTGTTTCAACATATGAGCCATGAATCCAAGACCTGCATCTCACTCATTTTCTTTTTTCTATACACTGCCATCATCTGTCCTATCATCTAATGAGATGAGGTTTCTGTAGGAAAAATGTAATCCTTTACCAAAGAATCTACATGGAATTTTCAAAAGTGCCAAAACAAGTTAGGTCTCTAATTTGTGTTGATTCTGAATGCAAGGTATTCCCCCTGTGAACTTTTAAAGCACCACCATCATAATGCTTAAAAAAGGAGCTGTGTTAAAACTGTGTATGCAGCCTTAATTTTGGCATATCCTGATTTTGAGCATTTTGCTTGCAAACTTACTATTTTTGTTATATTTCTTTGTGTGGAATATTAAAGCCCTTTTACAGAAAAATAATAAAACAGGCATTCTATAATGTGGATGTATTGCTAAGTGTTATTAGAAAGCAGGCTTCAGCACTGACATACAGACTCATTATTAGTGGATCTTAAGATTGCTGCCAAGTACAGAACTGATTCCATAGATAAATTTCAGCCTAAGTTTGTGCAGAATATTATGCATGTTGGGACTAATTTTTACAATTCCCCCTCCATTATATTCTGTATGATTCAGGTATTATTAGGCACATAATTGTAGCTATTCAGAAATATATTTCCTTAAAATAAAAATGAAAACAGCAGTTTTTATACCCTGCTGAGCTGGGGAAAAGGCAAAGACAGACTGCATAATTAATTATAAAAAGGCAAAATCAGATTGGCATTCCAGGACTGGTATACTGCTCATTATGGTATGTGGGATCCTCTTATGAGTCTAATCCCTGAAAGCAGAGAAGTAAGAGACTAAGGGTATAGACATAAGGGGTGCGTCCAGACGAGCGCGCACGTGCCTCTTGCCCGGTCTCAAATCCCTTTGAGGCGGGGCAACAGGCACATGCGGGAATGAAAAAATGTTCCCCACATTGCAATTTTGAAGCGCAGGGAGAAAATTAGACCCCTGGATATTCAGGGGTCTAAAAAAATTCAAGTTTAAAAAAGTGGAGCAGGGCACAGCAGGCAGCAGGCAACTGAAGGCTGGGTCCTCCACAGAGACGCTCTGGCTGCCAGAGCGTGTCTGTGGTTGGCCCCTCACCCTGGTGCTGAAACACATGGCCGGCCAGGTGAGTAAAGGGTCAGCGGGGCTAGTGAAGGGGGGAGGGGACCATGGGGGGGAGACCCCTGCTCTGCCTGGCCCCTCCCCCTGTCAGCCCCCCCCCCCGAGGCCCCCTCCCCCTGCCCTGCCCGGCCCCTCCTGCTCACCAGCCCCCCCTGAGGCCCCCAATCACTTTTCTGCCCCACTCCTCCCCCTGCCAGCCTCCCTGGCTCCCCCAAACCCTGCCCAGCCTGGCCCCATACCCCTAAGCCCCCCTGATCCTTGCCCTCCCACCCCATAGTTTAAAAAAAAAACAAACCTCGGCACTTACCAGCAGCTCCAACTGCTGTCTGGCTGCCTGGGGCCCCGCCCGCACAGTGTGGGGTAGGGTGACAGCCGCAGCAGCCCCAGCCTGGGCCCTCCTGCCCTGCCGCTGTCCTGTGCTGCCCTGGGGGGGATCTGCCAGGAGTCCCCCCCCCCCCCAACTTCTGCTTCTAAGGTAAACAGAGGCTGTTTTTCCCATTTTTTTTTTCCTGTTTGTTTTTTTTAAAGTGACAGTGCCTGGGGTTGGGGGGCTTGCCATAAGGGCCTGGGGGTGCAAGTTGGGATTTAGGCTGGGCGGGGCAGCCATTGTGGGGTCTGAGGGAGCTGGGGTTGGGGCTGGGTGAGGCAGCCATTGTGAGGGCTGCAGCAGCTGGCGGGGGATGGGGCCAGGTGGGGCAGCAGTCGCAGGGCTGGGGTGGGGCGTGTGGGCCTTGCAGGGGGTGTGGTAGCCCCTGCAGGGGCTATTTGGCTCCTATGGGGGGGGCCGAATCCCCTGTTGGGGGGCTGTAGCCCTTGTGTGGGGGCCAAACCCCCTGTTGGGGGGGCTGTAGCCCTTGTGTGGGGGCCGAACACCCTGTTGGTGGGCCATAACCCCTGTTGGGGGGTCGTAGGCCTTGTGTGGGGGCCGAATCCCCTGTTGGGGGGCTGTAGCCCTTGTGTGGGAGCCAAATCCCCTGTTGGGGGGCTGTAGCCCTTGCGTGGGGGCCAAATCTCTTGTGGGAGGGCAGCAAAATATATATTCATGTATTCATGAATTAATTAAACCTGTATTTAGAGTTTACTTTATTATTATGATGAGACTTCCTTTAACACTATAGATATATCAATAAAACATTGTCCAATTAATCGCTGTCTCTGTCTCACTGTCTCTCTTTCTTTATAGTGGTCTTTTGTTTTATTTCTGGAGGTACATGGATTTGGGAGTATTTTACAGAGTGATTTTGGAAATTTTTTTATCAGGGATTTTTCAGTTTTCCAATAGGGAACACCAGAATTCCTGCTAGAGAGGCCAGTGGCAGGACCCTCCCTGCTCAGAGCTGGCACCTTGGACCCAGCTGGCTGTGGCTGACCTCCTGGCCAGATAGGGCCAGGAGGACATGCTTTGACAGTTCAAAGCAGGCCACCACACCCGGAACATCTTCCGGGTGATAACTGCCCAGATGGCCAGGCAGGGGGCACACACGGCAGTAGTGCCACACAGAGGCCAACCCTGCAACCACAGTCCACTGACAGCTGGCCCAGATGGGCAGATGCCTCTACTGGCTGTGCAGTCCTCATCTGAGTCTGGCAGGTGCACTGCAGGTCACAGCCAGGCAGCAGCCCCCACTGCCAGACTGCTGCATTGGGTAGAGGGTGCAAGGAACTCTCAGGGCTGCTTCAGCAGTTCTGCTGGCACAAGGGGTGGTGTTCCCAGGTACCAATTGGCTGGGCCCCAGAAGCTCCTGAGAGCTAGTAGCCCTGAGCTACTTGCCAGGGCAGCTTTTTATACTGCTGAGGCTAGGACAAGGCAGCTTTTTTATACTGCTGGGGATAGCACAGGTGCTGGCCCCAGGCTCTAGCTCCCCCTAGCTTCAGATCCGGGAGGAGCCAGGCAGGGTTATTTTGCCCCAAGTGGCACAATTTGCTCCACACCAAAGTGCATGTCCAAGCACGTGTGCTGAGGCAAGAAGCCCCAGCTCAAATTTCCAAGCGCGTGTGCTTGCATGTGTGAACGCGCCCAAGGACTGTATTGATACCAAAAGATATCAGTTGTTTAAACTAAACTGTTAAGTCTGGTTGATTCTATAGCAGTACAAGTGTGGAAGAACTGACCGTGTTGCATTCAAGGTCAATTTAGGGCACTTGTATTACTATAGGATCATGCAGATGTAACAGATGGTAAAAGCTGAAGGACATTGCCAAGTGGCAGTTCCCCCTTCTTTTTTAAAGTGGTTACAAGGTACATTTGTTCATAACCTAGATCATTAAGCAGAGGGGAACAACCTTTTTGAGAGGTATATCGCAAATTAGCTAAATACCATCTCTGAGTACCACACTGATCTTCCCCTTCTTGATTGACTGCTCTGCTTTCTGTTTTCTACCTTGTGCTCCCTGCCCAATCTTCCTATCTGCTGTGCTACCTGTCTCACACAGAGACTGCCCATATCACTTGTGATGCACGTGCCATAGGTTGGCCACCCGAGAGAGGTTTCTCAACCCATGGGTCACGACCCAAAAGTGAGTCACAAGAATATATGAAAGGGTTGCAAACAAACTTTAAACATGGTTTCTCCTTTAAAGGACAAAAACATGGGAAACTGGCATTTCTGTTGCAGGCTGGCAGACTGCCAGCCTGCTTGGGGCTGCTTGGGGCTGCTTGCCCCCCACTTTTTCCATACACCCATCCCCTGCCCCATACACTGTGGGGCTAGGGCCTGGGGGTGGGGGGCAGAGAGTCAGGAGTGAGGGGCACTGGGTCAAGACTGGCCATCAGTGTTTACAAATGGGTCCTCATACATAAATGGTTGAGAACCACTGCCCCAGATGATCTGGTCACTGGCAAAACAATGTGCAATTCTTCCTCATGATAAAGGTTTGGGTACTGTGCACATTTTAGCTTAAATGAGGCAGTGGACATTCTGCTACTGAAGCAATGGGCGTTCTGCTACTTCTCTTGATACTTTATGCTCTTGATACTTTATGCTCTTTTCTCTTCAGTGCAGTTGTTTTACTCCTTGTGTATGTGCTGAATAATGGCTCTGTTTACATAATGTTTATGCCATTAAGGTATCTATATGCTCTTATTGTTTGGTTCTTATACGGTTGTTAGCATTAGCGCTCAATGCACGACCTGTCAGACTACAACAAAATCTGCATATTCTGCTAAATAGCTTGTCACAAGAACATGAAAAAGAAAAAAGATGATTGTTCTCATAGAATTGTTTAATCAAGGTTTCTGATTTTTCATTAAGATCCGTAATTATATTTCTGGTTATTCTCTGTAACTTCATGTAATTTATTGCTGTCTGTCTTATAATGAGGAGTCCAGAACTGAATGCACTATTTCAAACTTGAGTCATTTTCAGGATTACTTCCTCTGACCTCACTTGTCTTTACATTACATTAATATGCTATCATTCCCAATAATAAGCACTTGTACAGTGTTTTCTGTCATCAAAGCACTTTACAAACATTATGAGATAAATTAATTATTTTAGGTAGAGAGGTTCCATTATCACCACCAACGTGAAAATTTTGTTGACTTGCTCAAACCCACAGAACCAATCAGTGTCAGAACTGATTTTGGAACTTATAAGTTCTAACTCCCAGTCTGGTGTTCACTCTTACGGTCTGTCTCCACTGCAGTCACAATGGACAGTGAGCCCACTGTAGCTTGGAAGAGATATCTACTAGGGGTGTGTGAAGCGGGCCCTATTGGATTCGGATTCAGCCCAAATCAAGAACAGTGATTCGATTCATTGATTCAGATCACTGTCCCTGATTCAATTCGGCCAAATCTGAAGATTTTAATGCTGATTCAGAGAATCAACAATTCAGACATAGACACAGCTTTAAAAGTTTTTTTCTACATACCTTGAGGTAGCAAGCACAGCTTGTGAACGCTGCAATGATGGGGTGCATGGAGCATCCCACGGTGGGGGTGGGAGGGGGCACTCCACGTGTTTGGTGGCGAACCCAGAAGTGGACTGGAAAAACTTCCAGTCCACTTCTGGGTCTGCCGGGGAGCACGCTGAGGGGGCCTCCCTAGCCCCCTGTGCCTCCCCAGCTCGGCGATCGGCCACAGGGGGACCCCAGGTACTCCCCCCAGCACCAGTCACCGAGCCGAAGGGCAGGGGGTGGCCCCCCCAGCGCGCTCCCCAGCGAACCCGGAGGTGCTTCTGGTCCACTTCTGGGTCTGCTGCTGAGCGTGCTGCAGAGCCCCTCGTGCTCCTGTGGGATGTTCCATGCACCCAGCATCACAGCATTCACAAGCCCCCTGCTACCTAGAGGTATGTAGAAAAAACATTTAAAGCTGTCTTTATGTCTGAAGCTTTCCAAATCTCTCTGAATTGATTCGGAGGGTTCCGAATCAATTCGGAGAGATTAAAATGTCCCCTGATTCGATTTGAATTCGAATTGGCCCGAATCTCCTCTGAATTGAATTAGGGACCAAAGCTTTGCACAGCCCTAATATCTTCACCAGTATTAAAACTAGCTAGCTCCAATATCAGTATCAATGTAGCTGCCTCATTGTGCTTGTGAGAAGACCTACACTTCATAATCTTAGAAAGAACCAGAACAGAGGCATATCCAGGGAGGTGCAGTTGCACTCCCCCTGATTCCTGGTCCACCCAGACTTTAAAACCACTGTCTGGCAGGGACAGAGGCATTCAGGCAGTGTTGAGAGAGTCAATTGGATTTGTGGCTCATTATCAGCTCTCTGATTCCTGCTAATCTCTCTGCTCCACAGGTGGCAATGACTCTCTTTTTTAATGGTCTTGATTTTCCATTATTCACACTATTCCTTCATTTGCAAATGTGATGGTGATTCCTGGTAATGTCATCTGTTTCATAGCCCTGTAGACTGTTTTTAGCTGTAGCTAAAAACCTTAACTCAGGTGTTGTCATATGCAGAATTAACTGACAGTGAAATATTGGAGGCATTACCAAGATGCTCAGGAAGGCTAGATTTTGTTTTATGAGTCTATTAAGAGTTGGCTGTACATTTAACTACAATGACTACAGGAATAATGACTGTCTTTTTTACAATTTTGACTAATCTTTGCCTTCTTTGTTGTGTTTTTTTAAACTTTATATATCAATCTAGCAAATGAATGCACATTCCAATAGTTTGGGGTTTTTTTTGCTTTGATCTCAATCTGAATAATATAGTGCTTACCCCTTAGTAAGTGAACAAAGCTTCTAGTTTCTCTTCAACTGGAGAAAAAAAGTGTGTTGTTATATGTGGTGTTGTGTTGCGTCATCTGCACCCCCTTTGCAAAATCCTGTATCTGCCCATGAACCACAATGCATCCTTTCTGCATTCATCTAACTAGCTGACTACTACTTTGATGCTGTGCTAACTTGTGAACGATAAGGGTGGGCAGCCAAACTCATCAGTGGCTGCTGTTGCTCAAGGTGCAGAAACGGCTTGTTACGCCTCTACCTCTGAATATTTCTGTGCCTGTAAATCTTGTCTCATAGCAAATTTATTTCACTTTGAATGTTGTACAGTATAATAAGTCACAGTATTAAGGACATCTATAAATGACATAATCTTACAGTAAATTATCTTTCCATGGAAGGCTAGGCTCTAGAGTAATTTAAATTCTGATGAAGCAGCTAGTTGTTTACTCTTCTAACACCATTTTTAAAAAGCTACACCTGCCTTTAAAATGAAATATATTATGCTCATCAGATTCAGTCTTTGCTGAAAAAAGTGTTTTGACATTTGTAAATAGAAATACATACAATTATTGATAGAGGTTTGTCTGCATCATTTGGATCTGATTATATATATATATATGAAGCATGAAATGTATGAAAAGAATGTTGCTAACCATTTAATGTGACTATTACGTAGTAATACTTTGGGTCCTATTCACGGTTTTATAGTAAGTATATTATAGTATCTGTGTGCTTAATTGTTCATAGCTTTTTATTTGTGTCAAGGATTTAAAGGTTAGATTGAAGAGTGGTTTACAATGGCTTCTAAATAGAACTACATTTAAAATAAAATCCACAAAACTTCACTGATCTGATAAGCACAATACCATATTCTCTTTAATCACTGCTTAATGAAATACTCTTTTTTGTAAATGTATCCAATAGAGTATGTGAAAAAGGTGCAACACATCATGTGGATTTAATCTGTTTCATATAAATTTGCTATGAAAGCTCTAGTTCAATATAGGTAATGTGCAATCTGTTCTAAACATGCAGTTGTACAATGAGTGTAATTTGTGGGAGACAGTTATGGATCTCAAGAGCCCTTTCATCATTCTGAGTATTGAATTAATCTCCTCCTAAATGTTCATTCAGAAAGTGCCAGAAGACTGCTCTGGTTGGTTGCCATGGTAGATATTCTTCTGGCTCTTCTGAAAGCTAAATTTCTGTAAACTGTGAATGTTTTCAGTTTATCAAGTAGCAAGCTTTGGTTAGACTGCCTTTTATGCTGACAGTTTCCTTCTGTATTACAATTACCTTATTTTTTCTCCTATTCACATTGAACTCTTTAGGATAGTTAAACTTTCCACACCTGCCTGTACTCTGTGCCAATGGGAACATATTTTCTGTATCTTCAAGGCAAAATAAAGAGATAAAAGATATTTCATACATTGTACCCTACATTGGTGACTGTAATTCCTGCAACTGAGTGCAAAGGAGCTAGTGAAAATGACAGAATTTCCTAATAAGCAAATATATTAAAAGTGGAAAGCAAATCAAGATTTTTCCCCTCAGATTCCTGTACTCAGATAGGCCATTACAATTAAAGTGAAGAAAGTTGTGCTGATTTCAAGCATCATAGCAGTAAATTTCATCCTGCATAGAGTTATTAAAAAGTCCTTGAGATATTAAAAAGTATTCACTTTGATATGGATTGAATTTGTATTATAAATGTGAAATAGCCATATGTAAAATTTGGAAATCCAAAACTGAACCAACACCATGATATTTAGTATCCTTTGGCTAAAGTGTCTAGGAATAACGTGTTTGGATTTTTCCCCCGCTCTACTTCATAGGAGGTTGTCTAACTGGAGTCACAAATGAGAACAGGAAACTTAGAAAGTTAAAAGTACTTCATATTCCTTACAGATTACAGGAACTGCAAGCAAAAAATGACCATTCATAGTGTCAGGATTAGTTTGCAATTTTGGGGGGTAGACGTATCCAGAGTGCTTTAAAATTGGCTAATTCCATTTACTTCCAAAGGAACAGAATTTGGTAAATTCTGGGCACTTTTCAAAACTCTCAAAATCAAGCTTCTATTGTGCTAGATAGAGGTTGGTAGCTTGTAGGAGTATTTCTCATGCTATCTTTTCTGTCCATTGATGTTTATTTGGCTTAAAACTAATGTTTGTAAATATTGTAAAAAAAATTTCAGATTATTTTTATCATTAAAATTAGTTTTTACCCCAGTGGAATTCATAATTTAACAGATCTATCTATAGTACATTCTAATGATATGTCCAGACATGCAAGTCCTTTATGTTGCCGCAAACTGCACATTTTGCTTATTAAACCATGTGTGGTGCTGCTCATTCACAGCACAGAAGCAAAATTTTCTACCAGGATTTCCCAGTAGCAAAAAAAAAATGCCGGAAAAAAATCAGTGCAAAGTGCATGAAAATAGCGTGCACCAGGACGAATGTGGAGACAGAGAGAGGGCTGCCTGCTCCCCCATCTCCATGTGCTGCAGAGCCCCTGTGCTGAAGCACAGTGCACCCCAGCCAACCATGTAGCAGCTGGCTGGGGCGCAGTGTGCCTCACCGTGAAGGCTACCTGCTAGCTACTCTGTGCCCCAGCCAGCTAACCCCCAAAGCACACCTGGCTGGGAGCCAGGAGGAGCTGGACACGGCATGTGCTGAGGCACACATTTGTGCTGCTACTATTTGTGCTGCTACAAGTGCATGCCCCTTCTTGTGTGGCCGTGGCCTAACAGTCTCATTTCTAAGGCTAGGTACAGACATTCAAAAAGTCAAGGCTGAATCCATCTAAGTTATGCGGTTTTCTGTAAGTTGCGTAGTTTAGATTGGTAGCCAACAGAATACACATTCTCCCTTTGTCGGAGGGTGGGGAGCGGTACAATTCTTAGACTAGGTTCTGCCATTTTTTAAAGTAGTCTATTTGTGCCAAACTTCTATTCTGTTATGGGTATAGAATGGTTTCCGATCACTTATACCCGTAAAAGTATGATGTCTGTACCTGGCCTGTACCTGACTAGTCTAAATTATCTTATTCTAGGTTCAGTGAAAAGAAATGCTATATATTAGTGAAGTCAGAATAGAGAGAGACTAACCTGGGTTTTTGCACATTTAATTCCTGAGTCTGCGAGAGAGAGTTTAATTTTGGCTCTGTAGTGACCTGTCTAGCCATTTCAAAAAGAGAAATTATACATCTGCAAAGAGTAAAATCAAGCCCTTCTCAAATGTAGAGCTGTGTTTTTTGTACCCAGTGGGTGCGTCTACACGAGCATTAAAGCGCTCTTTCTCATGCGCATTAAATGTAGTACATCTGGGTGCCTATACACAAGCAGCAAGGCTGCTCTGACATGCTGTAATTACTGCGTGTTGGAACAGACTCACTTAATTGCGTCTGCTGGAGTGTGGTAATTACCACACTCCAGAAGACTCCAGCATCTTGTGTACCAGTGTCCATGTGCTTAAAAATTATGGCAGGGGCACTTCAAAGCTTGTTCAATGAGTTTTATTTAATGACGCCATTTTTCAGTGCACGGATGCTGATACACAAGACGCTCCGGCTGCTTTAATAAGAGTGGCTCCTGGAGCCACTCTATTTAAAATGCCCTCCACCCCAACCCACTCCTGAAGCACATATATAAATGCCCCGCAATGTGAGGTACTAAACAAATGCACGTTAGGTTGCCTTAATGCGCAGTAACGAATCCACATCATTTTTAGGTGGCAATGCACAGTAGCATATTTTACTGTGCATTAGCATCATCACATTTTTTTTATATGATGCTTTAATATGTAGTACAGTAGGCTACTGCGCAAGTGCAAGTGTAGATGTGCCCAGTCTTATCAGAAAATGTAAGAGTACATACGAAAGGTAAACAGATATTTGGCAAAATGAATTCAGAGAAGGCTAATGGATAATAAACCATTTAAGAGGGATGGAAAAAATACATACATTTTAGCTGAAATTGTTATTTAAGTCCCGTTAGTTTTTGAAGCAGGAGATGTGTTGTCAAGTGTAGCCATTATGGACTATTCTTGGGTATTTTTCAGTAAATAAAAATTGTTTTACTGGCTGTCTCACCCCTAACAACTGAATTGTGAAATGATTAAACAGATGAAAAATGCATCTGCAAGAAGGTTAGTGTGCAATAATAGATTTTTCACTTCCCCTAGGCAAGAGTCACAGTGTATTAACTGGAGAAAATGAAGCCTGAGATATATTTATGGCAGATAATTTTTAACATAATAAACAAAGCAGAAAATAATAGGAAATTATAAAAATGGAATTTCAAAATGATTTGATTTTCAAGAAGCCAACTTTTTTATATTATTCATAGATTCATAGATGCTAGGGTCAGAAGGGACCTCAACAGATCATCGAATCCAACCCCCTGCCTAGGCAGGAAAGAGTGCTGGGGTCAGATGACCCTAGCCAGATGCCTATCCAGCCTTCTCTTAAAGACCCCCAAGGTAGGGGAGAGCACCACCTCCCTTGGAAGCCCATTCCAAATTTTGGCCACCCTTACCGTGAAGAAGTTTTTCCTGATATCTAGCCTAAATTTGCTCTCTGTCAGTTTGTGACCATTGTTCCTTGTTATCCCAGGAGGTGACCTGGTGAACAGAGCATCTCTGATCCCTTGCTGTGTCCCCCTAATGAATTCGTAGGCAGCCACAAGATCACCTCGCAATTATGGCATATTGTTACTAGAACTGGTAAAGGCATATGTTCAAGAATGTATATAAAATAAAATATGCACACTCATTTATGTCCAAAGGGAGTAATAGTATATTACTGTATATAAGTATATTAATTTATGTCCAAAGGGAGTAATACAATGTTTGGTTGGACCCTGCCATCCAATGTTTAATAGTGCCTTACCTCCTGAGTATCATCAAATTGGTCTGGTGCTTAGTGTGTGCAAGGGGCAGAATCTAGTCCATAGGAATAAGAGAAGACTTCTCGTTAGGTAAAAAGAGACACTTTGGTAAAAGGACCCAGCTTATTGAACTTTTTTCCAAAAAAAAAATTAATAAGCTTTAGGTAAGTTTTCAGGTTCATATCACCACTACCAACAGCCATAAAAGAAAGCAAAAAGAGCCAAGCAAGTCATTCAAAATCCCATGTCCAACATTTCCAGTTTTTAGTTGGTTGTAATCTTTAAGTCCAACTCCTACTAAAAGATTACATGAGAGACTCAGTTTTTCTTTTTTCACCTTTTTTTGTTTTAGGTAGTTACAGAGCATAAACGTGCACCCAAACCTAAAACCTCAGACACCAGAAGACCAAAAGAATCTAAAATGTATTATTTTGCTTTTAAGTCACTGTGGTTTTCTGTTTTCGATGTTGAATATTTGGGGTTAGCAACTGCTAAATCTACACTCTATTATTCAGTTCCCCTCCTCAGCCTCAGCTACTTCCCTTCCACTACCCATTGCCAAATACCTCCACCCTTAGTCTTTTCAGCCTTGAAACTAATCACATGCATAGTTTATAGATTCAGTGTATTTCAAGGGCTAGTATTGGGTTATTTTTTCCTTTCACAATTTACATTGTATTTGCTTTTATGCTTTAGTTTGTATTGGAATATGCAAGTCATTTAGATATAGTGTCAGATTACAGATACTTATATGTAGACTGAGATTTTTCTAAATTCACAGTTTATATGAAATAAGTGCTCTCTTAGTGAGTGTTTTAAATGATTTGATTGGAGGAATTATGGAATGAAAATTTGTGTGTGTGTGTGTAAGAGAGAGAGTGCGAGTATGGGAGAAGCAAGGGACTAACTTTTTACTGGATCAGCTGTACAGTCAATCCAGTAAAAGACATCATCAAAAAAGAAAACGCTCTGCTTCTCATGTTTCCTGGACCATCATGGCTACCACAACACTCCCTGGCTGGTGAGCCTGTATAGTGTGTGGCCTGGTGGCAGGTGTCTTGGACGGCCAGAGCTGACTCGAGGTGATTTAGAAATTACTCGGTCGCTGGGCGGGCTGGTGAATGGAGAGGCAGACAAAGCTTAGTGGTTGCAAAAACTTTACTTACGCCGCTTGTAGCTGCGACGCAGGTGGTCCGGTCGCTTGAACAACTATGTGAGTTGCTCCAGCTGGCAAGGCTCAGGCCAGCTAATCCGTCCACAAATTAAGCCGGCGGGGAAAGGGTACGTCGAGGATTGCGCTCGGCGACGGGGAGAAGAATCAATAGGTGATCAGTTCATCAACCAGCTCAGCCACAAGTCAGATCTCTTTAGAGGCACTCTGCAGCGTGCTCAAAGTTCTCCGACTTGGGCGGAAGTCGCACGAAATTTTAAACGGCTAGCAAGCCAATTACTAGCCGCCACGTAGGAATAATTTAGAACTGGCCAATAGCGGGACACAAATTTGCATTCAAATGGCGGGAACTCTCTTGCACCGAGGTTTTTCTGTTGCAACAAAAACCTTTGCTGTGCACGAGGCTCTCATGTGGCGGGAAAATTCCATCGTGCCGAGGCACCAAAATCACTGGGTTGTGACATGCCCCCTTGCTGACGGCACAACTGGAATTTTAGACACATAAGCACATCATAAGGCCTCTTTGTTTCAGGATTTACTGACCTGGCGAAGCTTAAACAACCAATATATATACATAAACAATTTTATAGACCAGTCTTTTTAACAAACTATAAAATATAATAACTTGAACATATAACAACTATTGATCATTGTCTGATTGGAGAACATCTGCTTGGGACTCCCCTCGTTTATTAGTCAGTCCGTCTTCTCCTATAACAGACAGTGCCAATTAAAATACTTAATAAAATGAGAGAAAACAGTGTCATAGCAAGTCCTGAGCAGATGGACATTCGCTGCCTCAGTGTCTCCTTTATAGCCGTCACTCTATTGAGTCGAATGAACTGTAGTTTGATGCTCGACGGATCTCACAATCGAGCGGCTGTAGATTACCGCTTTGTTGAGGTTAGACCTGTAAAGAAAAGAAAACAACAAAACAAAACAGAACAAAGCCAAAGAGACCCATAATTGGATTCACTGTAAGGATACTGGGTGAACGTCGGAATGGCGAGTCATCCAGTTGTGATGAACGATAATAGGAGGACGATCGGGTTTTTCTTCTAAGTGGACAGAATAGGTATTAGGATATTGTCCCGACCGTTGAACTGTTCCTTTGTGAACTTGCGGATGAGACTGATGGGGGTGCGGTATTGAGATCCACACTAACTCATCTGGCTGGAACTTGGGTTCCCAAGGTGGGGGTTTCTGGACATTAGCTTCGTCCCATAGCGGTTTAGCGGTGTTCAATGAGATGAGAACATCATGATTGAATTTGGTCCAGTTTTTAAATGTCCCTCCTCCTCTGAGGCGGAGTTGTTCTTTGTACAGGCCTATGTGTCTTTCTACAACGCCGTTGGACTGCAGGTGGTACAGCAGATGGAGATGCCAAGCTACATTGTGAAGACGAGCAAATTTGTCTAGAGCGTTAGAGTTAAAAGGGGGTCCCCCATCAGACTGAATCTCATGAGGAGGTTGCCAGGTGGCAAATACAGCAGTTAAGGCAGAGATAATAGCAGTGGCATTGCTTTTTCGTAAGGGAATAACTTGTAACTGTCTTGTTCCCAAGTCAACAACAACTAATCCTTTATTTGGCGGCTTAGACCCTGGGAGGGGTCCTAGCAGATCTACCTGCCAAACTTTTCCTGCCTGAAACTGTGAAGAATCGAAAGCTCCGAGCTGATGCTTGGTTCTATGGCACTTTTCTTTGGCACATATCTCACAGGCCTGAGCTACCTTTTCCCAATCATGCCGAGCTCCGTATGAGGCCGGCTCCGTAATGGTTCGGCACCAACGTTGATGGCAAGCTCGTGGTCCTGGGTGACCCCAATTTTCGTGAAGCCACGCGAGGAATGGATTTACTTCAGGACCAGAGGTAGATGTGATAGGCAAGACTATATCGGTCCGGAGTGGGTCTTCTAAGAGCTTATCAATGACCTCATGTACTGGATCAGTATCCGGACGGTGGGACTTAGTGTGCCTAACCAATGGGAGGCGTGCAAGTTTAGTTAACATCTTCCAGATGTCTTGCCAATCATTCAAATTTTCGGTGGGAAAGGCTGTACCAGTAAGAATTTTATAAATGTATTGCGAATCAATTGCGATGATTGGAATGGGGAGCGAGTTGTTATGATGGGTCAGACAATGTTCCAGTACCTTGAGAAATCCTAACAATTCACATTTTTGGGACGAATTATCATCTGGGTCGGCTTGGAATATTTTCTTGTCATGACAAGCCTTGCAATAGTACCCATAGCCTCCGCCATGTCGGGAGGTTCCATCTGAAGCCATCCACGCCGGGGCAGAAGTTCCATACAGTGTAGGGACCTTCTCCTCATCTTCTGGGCTTGGATCAGGTGCCATGTCTTCCAACCTCCAGCAATGCCAGTTGTAATGGTGGGTAAGCACTAGCGCATTCCAGGTCTTAGACTCCCCCTGAAAATGTGGGTTGACTTTTTCCGCATCCAGCAAGGGTAACAATGTGGCACCGGGAGCGCGTAACGTCCCATGCCCCCTTGCTAATGGCTCCACCAGTTGTTCAGCTAGGAGGATTTTTCCTACAGCTCCATATCGATGTTGTGCTGCTTGAAGCGTCTTATGGGCCGTGTATACTAGCTCATCGCGAGGGTTATGCACAACAGCCCACACGTGGTTTGTGGTGAACCCAAGGGTTACGGTTAGTGACTCACCCAGATCGATGGCATGGAGCTGTGTATCTTTAACCATGGCTAGCAGGTGAAGCAGGTTCCACTGATCTCCTTTCGTCCAGGGCGTGGACTTTCAGAATTTGTTACGGATCTGTCGCTGCAACTTGGTGAGGAGTGCCAAATCACTGGGTCCAACATAATGCCGATATCACTTCAAATGACCCAAAAGCTGTTGGAAATGCCTCTTAGTAACAGGGAGGAATGTTTTTAATGGATCGATGTTAGGACCATCATGCGAGATTCCGTGGCGGATGGAACCGATGTATCGAGTGCCAAGGAACGTGATGTCATCTACAGGATGTAGGCATGACTTTTCCTCATTGATCGTCCATCCCTCACTTTGAAGATGAGCGACTAGTTGGTTGACTATACTAGTAACCACGGAACTATCATGACCCATGATGGCAATATCATCGACATAACTCCAGATTTTCAATCCTTCCTCTGAGGGAAGAGAGTGTGAGGCTTGAAAATTCTTTAGGGTATTATTCATGGCACCAGTAGCTAGTGACGGAGCGTTGCGATTATCCTTGTGGACAAACCGTCCACCTGTACATAGTGCCATCAGTGCACGTATTTAGTATTCCTTCCGGGTCAGTTATCGGGATGGAAAAGAACATGTTTTTTAGATCCAGTGTGACTCCGACCCACTTACTTTGTTGAAACTGCGCCATCTCAAACATACATTGTGGCAGAGTAGAAGGATTAGGTTGTTGAAGTACTTGACATCTTTTATTAACCTCTCTATAGTCTACGACTAGCCAGGCTTCGTTGGGCTTTCCAGGTTTTGCAACTCCCCATCCTGATGACGGGTAGGTGCTAGCAGTTACGGTCTTAATACAGCCTCGTTGCTCGAGTCGCCGCAGGAGGTCAGTAAGGGACTTTTTTAGAGGACCCTTAGTTGGGATTGGTTGATATCGCCAGGTGGAGGTGTTACGAAGCATTGGTTGATGCCAATCCTGTTCTGGGATAATAATGGGTAATGCTTGTAGCACTTGTTCTTTAAGGTCAAGCGCTTTTATCCCCGGGATTCCTAAAATATTGATGCCCCCTAGGACAGCCTCTAGGGGGTATCAGTGGCCTTGGACTGAGAATTTGACCTTTGTGGTGACTGCAATAGCGTTAAGTCCTTGTACCTTAATCGTTTTGGTGGTCTTTTGGTGAGGTATCATTGAGGTAATCACATTGATTTGAGCTCCAGTATTGAGAAGGAAGAATACTTGTTGTTGGTCATCTGGATCGGTAGGGTTGTAAACAGTGAGTTCGGCATATGGACAAGGATCAGTGGGGTCAGGTTTGAGTTGGAGAAGGCTGCCGGTGGAGCCGACGGCCATTATTCGTTTTTTGGTGGGTCTTCGAATTTGAATCCTAATACTTCGGCCAGACGACACTGGGCCCTTTCTCCCAAAACTCGCAACTGAGTCTTTGTAAGTCCGGAGCGGGCGAGAAGAAAACCAAACATATTCTTTTCCTTTGTAATTCTTTCCTTCGGGGTTCTTGGAGGTGACCACCATAGCTCTCGCCGGGGGGTAAACTCTTGACATCTGGGTCTCAGTGTTTCAGCTGGGTATGCTGAGGATCGGTCTCTTATACCATCAGAAGTTTCTTCACTCTGTTTCATGAGCGCCTGCAGTCGTGGGAGATGGCCTAAGAGATTTCCCACTGGCTGACCCGCCATCGGGTTCAAAAAGAGTCGGAGCGTAACAGCATTTGCTCCTCCGTATAACTCCACACAGGCATCTATAGCTTCCAGGGGTGTTGGAATTGCCCCGGGGTTCGATAGGTGGCGATGAGCCCATCTCTCTTTGTGTTGGACTTCTATTAGTCCCGTTGGATTCGCTCTCGGGCTCCATGAAAGATATGATACCCCGATTATGGCTAGGAGGAGTTGCTCTGCAGTGGCCTTCTGCGGGCGACCCTCATGCCAGGTGTGGAATTTGTGGGTTACCTGTCCCACTACACTGTCCGTGACCACATTCAAGTCAGTAGCACGCCCTCTGCTCCATGCCGCTTGTCGGGTCAGGGCACTCGCTTCTTCCTTGTCTAAAGTGTCAGATCCAAATTCCACTATTAATCGTCCTAACCACATGGCCAAGGTTTCTTCTGGTTTTATTTTAGATTACAAAGTTCCTGAATTTCTGGTCGGGTGCGTGTGCGAGAGATAACAGTGGTATGCGTAGTACCTTCTTCATCCGCAATATGCTTCATTACAGCTATCGGGTGAGCTGCGGCAGAGAGAGAGTTAAATTCTTCATGCGGGAGTGTTGGATACATCCCTCCTTCCATTGCCCCCTCCCCGTGGCAAGGAGGCGGGGCTGTTGGGAACAACGTCACCGCAGGGGGCGGAGTCGCTAGGCGGATCCCCGCCGGGTCTTCTGAAACCCCACCCCTCTTGTCCGGGTTCCCCGGATGGCTCGCGCTTCTTTCGGCGCCATTTTCTGCTAGCGGCATGTGGCCCACGCTATTGATAAGCGTCGCTCCAGAGCCCTTTGCTGTCCGCTCCAGTGACTCCTTACCCGCCATATGCATCTGAGCCTCCAAATTTGCGTATTCCCTTAGTAGACCCGTTATTGTACAGAACAGCACATTCATCATCTTTCCCTTCTTCCATTTAGTTAAACCCCATTTCGGCACGTGACGGCCCTTAGTTTCCAGGTCCTCCCGGAGCTGAACGAGGAGCTCGTGGCCCCGCGACCCAGGCACCAAATCCGGACAGTTGAACCAGTCCATGGGGGTGGGTTCCCCTCCTTCCCTTAAGTATCGGGTGCATTGAGCGAACTCCTGAGCGGGGGTCAGCCTTTCCGCCTTCCGTGCCTTCACCCCAGCTTAGGGATATGGCTGATGTTTCCTCCGGGGGTCGATAATAGACCCGGTCGCTCCCCATTATGCATCCGAACTCCCCAAGGAATAGCTTAGCTCTCCATTCTTTTACGACTGCTTCTTCTCTCTTTACGGAGAAGTAGCCATCAATATTTCTTTCATCCCCTTCTACTGCCTGGTGGTAAGCGATATGCACCCATAGATCGTTTGCATTCTCTACGCGGCGGGTCCCAGTGCGCCAGGGGCAGCACCCGAATAGGTTCATCGCTGTACTCTTAGATCCCATCCTTGTCGCCATGTCTCGGACGGCCAGAGCCAACTCGAGGTGATTTAGAAATTACTCTGTCACTGGGCGGGCTGGTGAATGGAGAGGCAGACAAAGCTTAGTGGTTGCAAAAACTTTACTTATGCCGCTTGTAGCCGCGACGCAGGTGGTCCGGTCGCTTGAACAACTATGTGAGTTGCTCCAGCTGGCAAGGCTCAGGCCAGCTAATCCGTCCACAAATTAAGCCGGCGGGGAAAGGGTACGTCGAGGATTGCGCTCGGTGACGGGGAGAAGAATCGATAGGTGATCAGTCTATCAATAAGCTCAGCCGCAAGTCAGATCTCTTTAGAGGCACTCTGCAGCGTGCTCAAAGTTCTCCGACTTGGGTGGAAGTCGCACGAAATTTTAAACGGCTAGCAAGCCAATTACTAGCCACCACGTAGGAATAATTTAGAACTGGCCAATAGCGGGACACAAATTTGCATTCAAATGGCGGGAACTCTCTTGCACCGAGGTTTTTCTGTTGCAACAAAAACCTTTGCTGTGCAAGAGGCTCTTATGTGGCGGGAAAATTCCATCGTGCCGAGGCACCAAAATCCCTGGGTTGTGACAGCAGGCAGCCTGTGTATTATGCAGCCCCAGCTTCAGAAGTAGTTGGACAGCTGTGATGTAAAATAATAATTCCTCCCCTGCCAGTCTCATACTCTTTACCATACTTTCTTCTGGAAGGCTGCATTCTTTTTCAGTATCTCTTGTAGGGTCCCATTTTTTTCTTCTTTCCATGCCAATTTTTCCCTAAATTCCTTTATCCTCACTGCCTTACATCTGTAAATGAGCCTTTGGGGGAAGAGAAGCATATAAATTGAATAAATAAAGATGTCCCCTGCCATCTTAGTTCCCAGTCTAGTTTAGTTCTTAAATGTCCATGCATATCAGTACCAGGACCTAGTTCTGTTTAAAGTTGCATGTAAGGGGAATGCATATTGGAGAGAAAAGGGCTACAAGTGGGAAGGAGCATGTTGAATAGGTACATGGAGGAATGGGGCAATATTCAAATGTCAAAAGCCCTGGAGGGTGGAGCATAGAGTGAGCAGGATAGGTGAGCACTGGGAAAATTTCTGAGGCATGAGACTACTCCAGCTAAATTCCCACATCCCTGTCCTACATCTCCTACTCCAAGTTTCCTTTATGCCGCTTGTCTCCCTTCCTCCACCCATCCTTGTATACCTCTTTCCCCACTCAATGTTTTCCGCATGTTCCACTTCTCTCTCCCCTTCACCCCCTTGGATAGTGTATTCCAGTGCATAAAACCACTTTAGATTTTGCATTACAGCAGGTGGGGATTGGTCTTTACAGCTGCCTGCTTCATCTTTCCTCCCCACCGTGTTGCAGCATAAACATTATTTCTGCTGAGGTCTTCCATGCCTGCATGGAAAAGCAACAGGGTTTGCAAAACTGACCACTAAACCTGTTGCATTTTCAAATGCAATTAAAGCTACATGGGCCAGCCAGTGAGCATGGCAGTCTTTGTATAAACAACTTCATTTTCAACATGCCATGAAAATATTTCTTTCTCAAGTAATTAAATTCACTGTAGGGCATGCTGTAAATACAGCAAGAAAAACAGATTTGCAAGGCTGAAGTAGCCATTTGTAATCTTTCCTGCAGAGAAACTGTGAATTGTATTTTTAATCTGAAGCAAGATTTTTTTTTTTCTTTTTTAACTGATGAAGTACTAAAAAGCATTCTCTGACATTTTAGGTTTTGCTATTTGGGAAGTAGGTGCATAAAAAAGGCATTTAACCAAAGGACTTGACATGTATTGTTGTCAAACAAAGGGAATACTATTCTGAAGTCTTTGTGAAATCTCTTGTTAGACTGTAATTCTGTAGTAGGGTGCATATCCATCATTGTGGTTAGAGCTAGGTCACGGTTGCATGGTTCAGGAAATGCAGGCTGCTCTGTTCTATATCTATCTTGCGGTTTAATAAGTCTTCAGTTTCCAGTTCTGTGACAGTGATAAATTTCAACAAAAACAGTTTCTTATAAACACAGAACAGGAGTTTATACTGAAAGCCTTATATCATAGTGTACAAATATGTAAGTATTTGCACAAGAGAACAGTTTGTCTGCATGTAGATTGTTGTAAGACATTTATATATACTTCTCCTGTTCCTATCTTTTGGGTAGTCATATCTACTATGAATAATATGGCATGTGGTGATAGGTAGTTAATGCGCAAAAGCGAATGCTGTGTAAGCCAGGCTTTTTGATTGGATAATGTCTATTCATTTTGAAAAAGTAGTCTGTCAGGAAGTTTCAATGGTATTGTGAGAACTCTGCATACCAAAGCTGTATTTTAAGGTGCCAGTTCATAAGCAACAGCTTAGAGAAGCTGGGAAGCAAGAATCTCACAAAAGAACTGATTTAGAAGCAGGTTCACATTCAGACACCTACATTTTGACGTTTATTAAAATAAATGAAAACTAAACAGAAGACTGAAACTGGAAATGAATAGAAAGAACATTTTTCTGACTACAAGTACTATGCTCTTCTTTTTCCTCTATTGAAGACCGACAACTTCAGAAATAATTTTGGAACTTGATTTTTTTGTGGCTTGCTAAATTGTTCACCCAGTAATAAATGTTGAAATGTGAAGTGGGGTTTAGCCACATTTTCTATTAAATGCATAAGAAAAGAAGGATTTTCTTTTCTAACTTGTTTTCTGGGGTCATATCTTACTTGGATTTTCTTCTTTTTGGGTATTTATTGACTTCTCTTTTAGAATTGTAAAGCAAAGCAAAGATTTCTTTTAATTTGACTGTCTTCTCTTCCTAGAAGAATTCATTTTTGGTTTTTATCTTTGTCAGTGAAAAATTCTATAATCCTTCATAACATATGTTCATTCTCTGTACATTGTTGCCTCATCTGCTTTCTATCCTGCACTTATAGCATGTAATAAGAGCACTTGTGCAGAGTTGCACAGAAGCTTTCCATATTTTTCCTTAGGAAGCATTGTTTTATTGTTTATGGAATAAACAGTGATTTTCTTGGAAGAAGGAAGTAAATTTACACAAATTTTAATGTATTTGACTATTGTAGGCTTTGGTTCACCAGATTAAATGAACAAATTCTTGGAGACACTTGCATTGTTTGAGTAGAAATGTTGTATAGTTCTTTTGACATCAAATGAGTGAAAAGTGTCTCGTCATTGTTGGAAGAAGGGCATATGAAAGAGGAATATTTCCTAATTCTAGACCAAATCAGTTGGTCAGTTAAACCTAAAGGATGACAAGATGCCTAGAGAAACTTTATACTTACCTGTTATTTGGTACCAGAGGCAGAGGTTATTTAACGAAACCTTTAGAGACTTCCTACATGGACCCAAAAATGTTAATTAGAAGGGAAGCCCTAAATACTTCTTCTAAGAGAAAACTTTAACAGGAAGAGTAATTTCAAAGCTGTTTGAAGCAAGATTTATGATCAGTGGTATGCCTGTGAATGATTTTCTAGTACAGGGGTAGCTAACTTATGACACGTGCCACAAGTGGCACGGACAGCCTCTCTGGATGGCATGGGGTAGACTGGGAAAGAGGCAGGCAGCACAAGAGTAGATATTGTAGAATCATAGAAAATTCTGGTTAAAAGGGACCTCAGGAAGTCATCTAATCTCATCCCCTGCTCAAAGCAGGATTGTCCTCAACTATATCATCCCACCCAAGGCTTTATCTAGTTGGAAATTAAAAACCTCCAAGGATGGCAGTTTCACAATCTCTCTGGGTAACCTGTTCCAGTGCTTTACTACATACCCCAAGAGTTTTTTCCTAATCTCTAACCTAAACTTCCCCTGCTACAACTTGAGACCATTGCTCCTTGTTCTGTCATCTGCCACCACTAAGAACAGTCCAGCTCCATCTTCTTTGTAACCACCCTTCAGGGAGTTGAAGGCTGCTATTAAACCCCCCCCATAGTCTTCTCTTCTCTATACTAAATCATTCCAGTTCCCTCAGCCTCTCCCAGCCCCCTAGCCATTTTCATTTCCCTCTGCTGGACTCACTCCAATTTGTCTACATCCTTTCTGGAGTGGGGGCCTAGTGGAAAGGAGAAAAAAGCAGAGCAGCAAGTCAGGTGGGGAACAAAAAGCCGAGTAGAATATCAGACAGGGGAAGATGACTGGAGTGGAACTAGGGAGGACACGTGGCTTAATTTTGGCTTACCTGCCAAAAAGGTTGTCCCCCACTGTCCTAGTAACACCCAAAGTGAATGGCTGTCCTTTCACAGATCCGATGCACCTTCTTCAGAAGCTTGTTAGAGGGGAAACCTAAGTTTTTTTGAGAGAGTTTTTTTTGTTTGTTTGTTTAGCTTTACTGGACTTTAGCTTGCACTAACAGTCAATTGACTTTCAACCTTAGTAATGGTAAAACAATACTAATGACTTCAAGGAATTCAAAAAGGCACCCATATTGAAACAATTTCATATAGAAAAAATACTCTCTCAAACAAGTCATCAAGTCCAGGTGCTTATCAAATGGGGAAAGCATTGGCTCATGAAACAGAGGCAGTTAGTTGTGTTAGCTGTGTTGTAGTTGCTTCTTGGCCTCTTGAAGGCTCAGATTGTTTATCTTATGGTAGCACTTAGTGGCCTTAACCAGGTTATGGCCCTGGTCATTGTGCTTAGGCATTACATAAACACAGTAAATGACAGTGCCAGCCTCCCACTCCTCCCCCCCCCCCCCCAAATCAATCAAAGGCATATACAGTCTCAAAGTAATTACCTACAAACCTTTACATTGCAAACAGATAAGTGTTTTCTTGGCCAGGGATGAACCACAAATCTTCAGCCCTTCTGTCTCTGATTCATTTTTAGTACTCTGCAAAGAACAGAGAAACTGTAAGAAAGTATACAGAATAACTTGGTTCTTTAAATTTAATATGGCAGCTGCCTGCCAAACTGAAGAACAGGACAATGTGGAATAAAACCAGGAGTGTTCTATGGGCACTGGAAAGGAGATCTGTGTTAGGAACAGTGGGCATTTTGACACGTGTAAGCACATCACTTCCAGTTGTATAAGTGGCAAAATGCGCGTCAGCATGCAGAAAAAGGCAGTGGTCTGCTTTTGAACTAAAACGCATAGAAGGTGTTCTCTGCGCTGATGTGCTTTTCGCTGCTTATACAACTGCAAGTGACACAGCACCCTGTGCATCAGCTTGCATGTGGAGCAGACTCGGTTAATCAAATCTGCTCTGACTCGCTGGATCTCTGGCACATCCAGGCACGAAAATTTATGTGTATAAATGCCCAGTGGTGTAACTAAGGCAGTGCAACAGGGACAATCACCCCAGGCACCTACAGGGGTAGGAGGTAGAAACAAACCATCTTTTGCTGCAGCCATATGATTGTACTTGAAGCAGCTGGAAATCACTGTTACGCCTGTGTGGCAGCTTTCCCAGGTGCCCAGCTGTTTGGGAATATTTGCCCTGCTCACCAGGGGCCGAAACACTAGGAATCCTGTTCCCTGAAGGACTGAGTTTTTCTCAGCGTGTGGTGCTGCTAGTAAACACTTGGTATCAATGAGATAAAGTCCTAGAAAAGATGAGACAGTTGGTAGTTTTCACACATTTTAACAGGTTGAGGCAAACACTAGGAGTTAGTGTATGTCAGTTAGCTAATATGTGGTAAGAACATTTTCTGAGTATAAACACACCCAAAGTTTCCCTGAAGAGATGGGCCTTGCTTACCTTTTCTTTCCTGTATTTTAATCTCACATAACAGGCATTGTCATAGCAAATCAAACAAGTGTTCTCTGTAGTCCAATATCCTTCCTCTGCCACTTGTGATTTAGTGTTTAGTGTTTGTCCTGGATCAGACTAGTTTATATGCCTTCTTTTAAAAAATTGTATTTAATATCACTCTTATTATCCATATAGGTATGTAATTGAATCTGGAATGTTCATACAGGGTTTTTATTCCAAGTTGGGACTCTGTTCTTTTCTCTACTTCCCCTGTAAAGCAAAGCACCTAAAAAGAGTTGTCGTGACAAGGTAATGAATGTTAAACAGAGATTCCCCTTTGTCCTAGTGGAGTCCTGGTGGTAACCTAATTCTACTTATAAAGGGATATTTTTCTGATTGCTCAAGTCCTGTTCCCAGTTTTCTGTCTTATAGAAAGAACAATTACCAGATCCAGAAGCAAGACCGGGATATTACTTATGTTAGTTTCAGTGGCATAAATGGGTCCAGAGTGTAAAGGTATGAACAAAACTTAGTCACTGTGCAATCCTCAGTTTTGGGGTCCTGAGGAAAGAAGCCTCCATCAACAAAAATCTTTTAAACCTTTTATTAAAAATACTGAAAAAGAAGGAAAAACAGTAATAGCATTACAGCCATGAAGTAGTAAGCTTTTCATTTTAACAAAATCCCTTATTCCAGAGAGAGAGAGGGAGTGAGTTTAATAGTCTTTTAGATGGTCTAAACTGTCCTTTCTTGGGGAGAAGGAAAAAGTTTTGTTGCAATGGGCTGAAACTGTTGCTACGGCTACTTAAGTCTTATCCTGACTCCTTGGAAACAGAAACAAGAAAAGTGCATGCAAAAGAGAGAGGAAAAGAATAACAAAGAAAGAAAATGTTTTTCACTGATTTTTACTTAGAGCCTTGCTGCTAAAGAATGGCAGCAAAGCACAGTCTTATTTGCCACTTCAAAACCTGGCAAGCTTGAATCAGACTCAGATGGTTTGAGACACTGCTTTTAGCTACTTCTTTGGTTAAAGGCTCTATTGCAAAGACACACTCTTAGCTGGGAAAGATCAACTCTATTAAGCAGATGGCAAAAGAGTGTAAGAGAAGAGAAGAAATAAATCAGGAAGGAAGAAGTCACACAAATAAGGGGATGACAACAGGGAATGCAAGTCAGCAGAACTAGTGGCAGGTGACCAGGGCATAAGACCTGGGTTCTAAGTTAAAGGGCACTGGCAATGGGATCTGAGACAGTACTTAGAAGGGGAGTGAACAGGGAGGGGGGCACCTTGAGGGGTTGTCCCTGTTGGAGATGTCACTACTGTGAGGGGGAGGTGCTGCCAAATTCACTGTTACAGTGTCCCAATGATGACAGGATTTGGCAGTACTGGGTGATGGCAGTGGATATAGGTTGCCATGAGAACATTAATCCCTGAGCTGCTGGATGTACTGATACCTCTCCCAAGGAAATAGCATCTCCCACAGTGGGGGGAGACAGGAGGCTGACTGAGAGGACTCAGGCTACTAGGTTTTGTGCCCAGAGTACAAATCTTACCAGTTATGTCTCTATTCATGGTCTGAGTGATGTGTAAGATTTAGTTGAAGCCAGTGGAGGTGGTGATTTCATCTGGGTCCTTTTCTCAGAATCAGAACAATGAAGACCCAGTGCCATCATGAAGGAGACTTAAATTGCAGGAGATGATAAGGATGGAAGCCATGATTGTACCCTTCACTCCTTATAGTCCATGCAAGTCTTCTTGCAGCAGTGTCAAATTAAGTTTCATCCTGGCTGTCTAGGATCATAGAAAGGAGGGATGGGTGAAACCTCTCAGCCTCTAATTTATTTTTCAACAATGCCTCATTTTATGGCATATCAGTTTTGGTCCTTGACTTCCAGTTCTGCACGTCCGTTGTTTACCATACATGATCTTGTCACCAGTCCTTGAGTTATATCAGAAGAATTTTTGTTTGGATCAGTTCAGTCTTTCTACTTCAACTTTTACTCATTTTTTAAAACAATTTTATATAACAAGCAATATAGACATCAACACAAAAGGCCAGCTTGAGGCGATGTGCAAAACAACAGATCAGATGCATTCTTGGTTGAAGGAAACAGCTGGGGACCCCTAGATGATTGATTTTGCTTTGGTTATCCTCTTTACAGGAAGAAAACCCACCAGTGAAATGGATAATTACAGTCATCCATGTATTCATACTCAACTTATTGATAAGTTCCTTTATTGCTGTGCTGTGGTATGATAGGTTACTCAGGAAGTTCCATTTGTCTTTTGTCTACCTCTTTTTATTTGCTGTTCCAACAAGTCTAACTTGCAGTGGCTACAGTTAACTACAGTTTACTGAAGTCATAATTGATTTTATTACACTTCACCAAAATTAGAGGCAGCAAAGAAAGTCTTTGCTGCACAAGTTGCATTTTCCAGCAATATTTTGTTATAAAAAAACCTGATTTCCATTATTAAATGCAAATAGTTTAGGACTGCATTTTCAGGTTCTCTGGTAATATAAGTAAATTGCCTCCTCCCAAAATCAGTATTTGAACAAATGATTCAATGATTCTTTTTGTCACAATGCTGGAGGGAAGACTAGAATATAAATTGAGTTATCAAAATCATGTAAGAGCGGATCACCTTGTCATTACTTTAAATCTATAATGAGCTCCCATTGCATGAGAAACACCAAATAGGGTGCAAGAAATTAAAATACTAGGATTTGTCTATAATTGTAAAATAGAATCTAAATTTGTTTTTTCATCCAAAGTTATAATTTTTCCTTTTAGTCAGTTGTGGTTTTTTTTCCAGACTAGATTGCAGGTTGCCTTTCTTTTCTGACTGTTGATGATAAAGAATTTATTAGTATCTTGTGGTTATAAGGTATGGACAGAAGCCAAAACTAAATCTTCTAATATCTTGTTCACTGTGGTTTAGGAAAGAAGTGCTGGCAGAGGAAAAGAAAGAGAGGAAGTAATCAGGAAGCAGGTTGATTACATGAAGGTTTTTCCAGCAAAACAAACATACAACTAACTGGAAATTATGAAACAAATAGGTTTGATATCTGACAACAGGAATGTGCTTGGGAGTTTTTTGGCAGACCATTTTCATACATGATCCAAACTTGTCACTATCAGATCAGAAATAAATTGCTATCACTCATCCCAATTAAATTTCTAGAGAACTTTTCAAGGCATTTTTAAAAAAATAAAACCCACATAATTGGATATAATTGACCAAAATTATAATTTTCCAGGGTCATTGTAGGTCAGGAGTTGCCTAAGAAAATATTCCAGGTTTGATAGTGCTGTGCCTAATTTTGTTAAGCTTTGTAAGCGTTTTACATTTTGCTTCACATCATCTCTCTTCACTTGTCACTACAGCTAATGCTGCCCACTTGTGGAACCTGGTAGCAGTCCAGTTTTGCTGCTGCGGCTCCAGGACTAAGCAGTACCCTTCAGCTTAAGCCCCTAGGCCTTTGTCCTCTGATGGAAGAACAAATTGCTGGTTTGGTTTCTCCCAACCATTTTGTTTTAGAACTTACATCAGTAGTGATTTCATTTCAGCTTTTAACTATAACTGTCTTGAGATTGCTGGCTTTGGCTTCTGTAGTAGAACACTTTTCAAACAGGCTCTTACTGACTCCCATTCTCACAACCAGAGAAGTTCGGTAAGACTAGAAGGGATCCAAGTGGGTCCATTGGCAGCGTGCAGAAGCATCAGAGGGAGATCTATGCCCTGCCACAATAAGCCACTAACTGGTTCTGCCAGGGCACAGACTTTAGGTCAGACTGGCATATAGGGCCTAGAACCCTTCATGGAACTGTAGCTCCCCTATGGGGATCTTGACAAAGAACTTGATAAGGGACAAATCATGCAAACCTAGGGGTTTCAGATCACCAAAGACAAAAGAACATGCCTGCTCCACAAGGCAACAATTAATGATCATGTGTGATAAAAATCAGTGTTTAAACACTTTTCCCTTTATCTTCCTGTCCTGATGAGGAAGTGTTTGTTGAAGCTTTTCTCTTAGCAAAGGCTGTCTCTCAGGGCATGTATAGATGAAACAGGGGCCCTAAATTGAAGCGATGGATTTTTAAAAACCCCGCTTCAATTTAGAGCCCTTTAAACCCCCGTATTGCGCACACAACCAAACTTACCTGCCTCTGCAGTGGTGGGAAAGGGAGGGCAAGCTGCCAGCACGTGGAGCAGTCCCTGGGCTGCAGGGTGGGGGACTGGTGCTTCCCTCCATGGCAGCCCCTCCCAGGTGGTACCCACTCGCAGGCACCCAGCTTGGGTGGTCCCAGGGAGCACCGCAGCTATGGAGGGAAGCCCCGGGCCCCCACGCAGCTCAGGAAGGGAAGCAGGCTCCAAGTGGGGGTGGAAAAAAGATATGGCTCGTCGCTTTTTGTTTTCTTGGGCAGAGCCTGCCTTCCTGAGCTGCTGCCAGGCTGCCTGCCTGCACAGGCTTCCTGCAGAGCCCCTGAGCTGCACGGAGCCTGCAGCTTTGCTCCGTGGCTGTAGGGCAGCAAGTCACGTAAGGCACATTACGCCGCCGAATTTGCCACAGCGACTGCAATTACTGCTCAATATGCCATTGACGCGTGCAAACACCAACACCATTAAAGCGGTACAAAAGCATTTAATCTGCTTTAAAGTGTCGTGCACACATGCCCCACATTTTGTCTATGCATGGCCTCTATGCTCAGTATTAGGAGCATCCCTGCTTACCATCATGCAGCAAATATGGACAGAGAAGACTGATAATTCTGTGAAGCTCTGCCTCAGCTTCAGGGGACTAGGAACTGCTCTTGGCTGGCTTGCAGCCCATGAAACTGCCTTCTGCCAGATAAAGGGGCTGTGTCCAAATGTTAGAAGGGATGGATAGTTTCAGTGATGTTTCCCTTAGCCACCAGCTATCCTGGGGAAAGAATTAGGCAGCTTTCCAGGCTTTGGGGGATATTATGAATATTAGACTTATTTCCATGATCAAGCTGTTTACCAATAGCTCTTCTCGTTGATGGGCCCTAAACTATGATGAACACGATGCTGCCTCTTTTCTGTAACTGCCAGGACATGGCTTGAAACAGGGATGGTCAGCCTGCAGTACGTGTCACAAGTAGCACAGGCAGCCTCTGTGTGTGTCATGTGGCAGATCCAGGAAGGAGCCAGGAACACAGTGACAAATAGGGCAGGGAGCAGGAAGGTGAGCAATAGGTCAGGCAGGGGAAGGGGATTGGAGTGGTATTTGGGAAGGGTACATGGCTTTCTTTGTCACACATGCTAAAGAGATTAGCTTGGTACGTGTCTGAGAAATGATAATTCAACCAAAAAATGCTTAACTAAAGTGTTAAATAAAAGCATAAAGGAATTCCATAGTTTTGAGAATTTAACCTTGGTGTAGCAATAGCTCCACTAGTGAAAGGTAAATCCTGAACTTCAGAAGATGACTTCCTTTCTAAAGATACCACACACCGTGAGAGCAAGAAATGGACAGAAATTCCAGAGACTCCACTGAAGCCATTCAGACCAAAGATTTTCCTGTACTTAATAAGGAAAAAGGTACCGGGTGCCAAGCCAGTGGCTCATCATCCTGTTTCTCATTTGGAATCGGAGGTTTCAGGGTCTGTTCTAATCAAAACAGTGGTTATAAGGATCCTCTTTCACTCCATGAACAGCAATCACTAGTCATCATAAGCAGCTACTGTGCACATCCAAATTTCCAGTTGAGGAGCTTTGGGGAAAAAAATCAATATCTGAGAAAACAAAGTCATTGTCAGACCCTTCATAGCAACTGTTGATTGCTGTTGCCTACACCAGTGGAAAGGAAGCAAAGCAGTTGTTCAAAATCAAGAGCTTTTCATACTTGATTTACACACCAAGGGGTCAAACTAGACACACATTTCTCCATCATTTTTACCACCATGAAAAGATCTGAAACTTCATTGCATCAGGCATTTAATGGCAGTGATCATTTGTAGCTGCTGACCTCTAGTTGCCATTTTTAGGGTCATGCCCAAGTGAAATTCTCAGTCTGCAACTCTAGACCTTTCTTTTGAAGATGTGGAACCTTTCACTAGATAAAATTAGATGTCATTTTTTGATCATATCCTAATGCAACTTTGTAGGCAGATCACAGACAACAGGCTGACAACACCCTGGGCATTGAATGACATGTATAGTTGTTACTATCTGATTTCCTAGTGGAAATCAACCAGGATATTTCATTTACTGATCTGCTCAAATTACATTTTTCATGTGAGAGAAAGCCAAAAGCTCTGTGGAGTGGGGACTGTCTCTTTATTTGGACAGTGCTTAACATAAATAGGGCTTTGGCCTCTAGATACTACTGCCTTTCAAATAAGAGTATTAATTGTAACAGTGTAATAATTGCAGCTACCCTAGAATTTCTGCAAGATGACTAGAGTGCTACATCCAACCACCATAAATGTTGGCCTTACTGGTACTATTTATGCAGACACTTAAGACTTCCTGTTTTGAGTAGCAGCAAATTAAAAATTAATCAGAATGGCAGGCACATTAGACAAGCCTGTGCAGGCCTTTCTAAATTACCTTCAAAAGACAAATTTTTAAATTAATTCTGCTGTCTATACAAGAATCATGTGGTTGTTATGTGGGAAAGGTTAGGCTTATAGTTCTAGAGAACTTTCTGTTCAATGTAAGGTTCCCTTTCCCCCTCCCCTTTCTTTTATGAGAAAAAGATCTCCCATCACTTTCTTCTATTCCTTTACCAACTCCTTTGAAAGGTAGTTGCATAAATGGCCATTACCAGCACTATAAAACTATATCTCAAATATGTGGAATACATGCACCAGTTGTACCATGTTTTTATTCCATACAAAATGTCAAGGCCTTATGGCCTCAAAGTCAGTGCAGGCAAATTATTAAAATCTTAAAGCTGATGGCATACGAGGCATCAGGGAAGCTACACAGAGAGGAGTCGTCATGGTCCATAGTTATATTACTGGGAAAAATGGGTATGAGCCTTATATATGAAGATTTGCAAAGTAGATTGCCAGTCCTCTGCAGATGTTGTTGAGCAACTTCTCAAATAGTTTTTTACATTACATGAATCATTCTTCATGTGGAGGAACTTCTGTTTATATTATTCTACTAAACTAATAAAGAGCATTTATCTTTTCTTCTTCACACTTCTGTGATTCACAGCTCACTCCTCCCATTACTGGTGAATGAGGATAAAAGCAGTGCAACAGAATGAAAAATTCATAGATTGTAAAGGACTGGAAGGGACCTTGGAAGATCACTGGATCCAGTCCCCTGCACTAGGCAGGAAAGACAGCTTGGTTCAGGTGACCCCAGCAAGGTGACTGTCCAGTCTCCCCTTGAAGATCTCCAGGGTAGGCGATTGTACCACCTGTGGAGGGAGCTTATTCCACAGTCTGGACACTCTTACTGTGAAGAAGTTTTTCCTAATGTTGAGCCTAAAATGGTTTTCCTGGAGTTTGTGACCGTTACTCTTGGCTTTCCTCAAGGTTGCCCTGGTGTAAACAGTTGTTCACCGAGCCCTTGATGTACTCCCCTGATGTAGTGGTAAACTGCTACCAAGTTCTCTTTTTTAGGCTGAAGAGCCTCAGGTCCCTCAGCCTTTCCTCATATGGCTTGCCGTGCAAGTCTATGATCATACGGGTGGCCGTTCTTTGGACTCTCTCAAGTTTGACCACATCCTTGTTAAAGTGTGGCACCCAGAACTCCACACAGTACTCCAGCTGCGGTCCCACCAGTGCTGAGTAGAGCAGCAGAATCACTTCCTTGGTTTTGCTGGAGATGCATTGATTGATGCATGCCAGAGTGTTATTTGCCCTGCTGGCAACAGCATTGCGCTGCCAGCTCATATTCATACTGTGGTCAATTATTACCCCCAGGTCCCTTTCGTTTGTAGTGCTGGTCAGTTTGGCGATGCCAAGCTTGTAGGTATGTAGGAGGTTGTTTGTCCCTAGGTGGAACACTTTACATTTCTCAATGTTGAACTTCATCTGGTTCTGACTCGCCCACCTTGCTAGCCTGTCTAGATCCGCCTGTATCTGTAGCTTCAAGCATGACCGAGCTTCCCCATAACTTGGTGTCATCTGCAGACTTGGCCAGTGATGTATGATGTACTGAATAATTTTTCATCCGTCATCAGCATGTCTTCCAATTCAACCCATCCTGATAGAGTCTGGTAAATGATAAGAATACATTTAGTAACAAATTGATTTTATTTTGGTCTAAGGGGAGATTTGTATGTATAATTGTCTTGAGTTTCCCTTACATGTTATAGAATCATATGGTGAAAATACCTTGAAGATCATCTTGTTCAACCCCCACTATGTCTAAACCATCCCTGCCAAATGCCCATCCAGCTTCTTCATGAAAAAACCTCCAATGAAGGAACTTTACTAGGCAACTTGTTCCAGTGACTTCCTGTTCTGACAGCAAGGAAGTTTTTATGAGATTTAATCTAAATCTGAGTTGTTGCAGTTTAAATCCATTTCTTTGTGTTCTGCCCTCTGTGGCAAGCGAGAACAGTTGTTCATCTCTTTCTTCGTAACAGCCTTTCACATATTTGAGACCTGGTATCATTAGGCTGACCATGTGGAATTTCCAGAAATCCAAGACATTATGACGCTTGCCTGCCCCCCTGCAAAGTGCTTTTGCGCCGCTCTGACTCCTGGCCAGACTGCTTTCCACATCCCTGCATTTCCAGGATACCCATTATCATTCTCAACAGCCAACTGGAACCAGTCTTTAAAATCCATGACTGCCCTGGCTAAACCAAGACATATGGACACCCTAGCAATTGTGCCCCCCTTAGTTTTCTTTTCTCCAAATGAAATATACCAAGTTCTCCCAAATTTCCCTCATACAGCTTGCATTCTAATCCCTTTATCATTTTCATTGTTTGCTTCTGGATTGTCTCCAATTTCTCTAAAATCCTCTTAAAATGCAGTTTTCACAACTACACACTGTATTCCAGCTAAGGTCTAACCGGTGCTGAATAGAGTGCCACTAACATCTCTTAAGTAGAGTGGCACTGTATCTTACATACAGCATTCCTGTTAATGCATGCCCAAATTGTATTTTCTTTTTTGCGACTGCATCGTACTACTACCTTGTGTTTAGTCTTTTATCTACCAAACCTCACAGATCCTTTTCAGCGGTATTACTGCCTTATTATTTGTGCCTTTGGGTTTTCTTCCCTAAGTGTAGCACCTTACATTTTTCTTTGTTGAATTTCATGTTGTTCATTTCATGTCTACAGCCCAGTTCTTCAAACTATCAAGATATTTTTAAATTCAAATCCTGTCCTGCAAAGTGTTTACAGTCCCCTCCCCTGCCCAGGTTTGTGTCATTTGCAGATTTGATCAGGAAGCTCTTTATTCTGCAATCCCCATGATTAATAAAAATGTGAAACAACACTGGGCCCAAAACAGACCCCTGGGGAACCCACAATTGAAACCTTTCATTCTGACATTGATTTGCATTTAGTAACTCTCCTTGTAGTTATTCAACCAATTGTGTGTCCATTTTGTAAGTAATTCTGTCTAGCCCATATTTGTCCAGTTGACTCCTGAGGATCAAGTTGACGTGACTTAGTTTGTTCTTACTGAATCAATGTTGGATGTTAATGTTCACTAGCAGCTGACTGATCTATGCTTCTCCAGGTCCTCTTCTTCTCTCCTTTTTAATGATGGACACTATGTTAAACCCTTCTTTAGCCCTCAGCTCTCCTGTCTTCTATGCAAACATTATGGCTAAGTTGCTGTCTTAATGCTACTAGTTGGTTGCTAGAATATATCTATGACTGTGCCGGCCTGAGCTGCATAATTGGTGGGACTTAATTTGGAATTTACAACAGCAACATTGGACTCCCTCCAGATTGCACAGATAGGAGGTATTATCCATTAGTGAGAAATGAGGAGAAGCCATACAGCTGGGAGACAATTGTCAGGCAAGAAATTTCTCATTCATAATGTTAAGAACACACACCTTACCTAAGCAGTATACTACAACTGATCATCATTACTAAAGAGTTCTGCCTTCTATGGTGTTCATAGGTTCCAGCCTATGACTGCCACTGCATTTTCCTTTGATACTAAACACTACAACCTATAATTCCCTTCTCTTTTGTTTGGGACATGTTTGGGGGGGGGGGGGGGTTGTCCTTACAGTATTAATTGGTAGTTTCCTGTTAATGTGAATGGCATATTCTCTTTTCCTGTATGAGAGGTATTAAGCTTTGCTTAGTTTACTAAGGAAGCCCAGACTTACAGCTGTCAGGTATTTATTTTGAAACTTTCTGTTGGTTCTAAAAGGATATATAGAACTTTCAATTTTTCTTTATGATTTTTTTCAATAAATCAGAATAGCACCTGCAGAGCGAGTTTATACGTGAGTACTGATGTGTTGTCAGGCTCAAAGTGCAGAAAATAGATTTCCGCAACTTGTTAATATCTTATAATTATTTGTCATGTCCTAGCATGCTTATTTGATTTGCCCTGTGGAAATACACACTCACCTCCCATCTTATAACATCACATAAATTTACAGCAAATTAATGAAGTGACTCACTGGATAATATTAACCAACTCTACCAGTGCAAAATCATATGATGTCTGAAACATTTATTTAGAGACCTCTAACAATAATTTTAGCATTTTTATTTTATTTTAACAGATTAAATTACCCGTATTTCAAAAGTTTTACAACAGAATTTACAAAACAAGAGTTGCAGTTTCTGATACACATTGCAAAGGGATGCAGTTTTCCTATACTGTATAGTTTATAAAAGTGTAATACATTGATATACTGAATACAAATAGCTTTTTATATTAGCTTGATATATTAGATCTGGAGCATCCAAGATGCAGCCTGTGGGCCAGGAATGGCTCACGGAGTTCCATTATTTGGGCCCTGGTACTGCCCCTGGGTCTGACCTGACCCACACACCACCAGGCCGGTCCCATGCACAGGGCCCAAGGTATATACCACATGTGCTGAGGGGTGGGGTGGAAGGGGGACTCTGTGCTGGATCCGGGAGTGGGGCATAGAGGAACAGAAGTCCATGGGCCTGATGCAGCCTGTGGGCTAACCCAGAGCCACACATCTGCCCACAGGGTTGGATGGATTTGACACCCCTGTATTAGATTATATATTTGTATTGGGAGGAAGTTGAGGAAGAATCGTATCATGGAGTGCTTGTAGCTCCTAGTCTGTACACAGCATTTGTACTCTGTAAGAAATCTTTCAAAACTAAGCCTCATGGTCTAATAGTATTAAATTATTATGGCATTTGAACATGAATTACAATATCTAATTCTTCACCCTGAACACTAGCTGGCATCAGTTGTTCTAATCTCTACTAAAGCAAATGAAGCAGGTCAGCTAGCCTGCATAACACAACCATTCTTTCTTGGCTTCAGTTTGCTGCCCTCTAAACATATGCCCAGGAAAAGGAGGGAAAATTAATGAAAGTTTCAAAAAGGAAGAGAGGAGGTTTAAGACTTGAGAAATACTCTCAGGTGACTAGAAGAAGAGTGTTCATTGAGGCACAGGGTAGAGAGTGGGGGTTCAACGTTAAAAAAAAAAGAGAGAAATCTTGACTTCAGTATCTTCATTCATGGCTTTGGTTAGGAGTAGAAGCTTATAGTATCAATTTTTATCATTATAAATGATCATTTAAACTTAAAGGTGAGGTTATGTTGCTAAATTAAATATCAATCTCTTATAAATGCTTGTTAACTTTTTCATGTCATACTTGTAATGTTCACTTTAAGCTAATTTTCTCATAATTCTAGATGTAGGAAATGCAGGAAAACCTAATATAGTAGTTGTGGCAAGCTTGGAATGATAAAGTTATAGGTTTGGTGAGGGGTGGAGTCTGTGATTATAGATGTGGCAATTAAGCCTTGAAAATGAAAAAGTAAGAGAGAATGTAAAAAAAGTAGTACAATTTATTTTCCAATTTAGTTCTTGGTCTAGATTTGTTTCCTCTTTCTTGTTTACTTTTATGCCAGACTATTTCAAAAGCACTGAAGCCAAACTCTGAATTCTAAGTAGAGGACATATTGGATGTTACTTTTTTGGTGGGAAATCTTTAATATTCAACTTTTTCATAGTTCTACACAGTCATTTGAAAAATTCAGGCCATTCAACCTGAAACAGTAGCTCTTAATCATCTTTACCATTCCATACCATAATACCACCAGCAGTACAACAGCATTTTACAAAATGGTAAAACTTTGCAAATCAACTGCTAGTGCTAGAAAAAAAAACCTAAACTACTGCTGGGGGTTGTGATAACAATTTGGAAGTAGCACTGAAAAAAAGACATATGGAAAATAGAGTACTTAGGCATTCCATTACTTCAGCTTGTCTCATACAAATAACTTGCAAGAATACTTTATTGCTCTAGAAAAAGATGAGTAGATAGGAGCTTTACAAATATAAACAAAATGCTAAATCTTTTCACTTGTCTAGCTTTTAAACAAAAGATGCAAATATTCTGATGCTAAGGAAGTTTCCCTTATAGCAGTTCACTGGAAAACATGAAATAATTGGCCCTGAGTAACCTAGTAAACACTTATCACGAAACCCTGGCCTCTCTGGAACCAGTAAGAATGCTGCCATTTATTTTAATGAGACCAGAATTTTACCTTAGTCCCATAATTTTAAATGATATATATTACACACACACACACACACACACTTTCATGTGTTTCATGAATGTTTAACAATATTATACTTTAGAATGATTGATGATACCCATAATTTTCACCATGAAAAAGAAAAAACGGTTATATTTTACAAAGTCCTTGTTTTATCTTGTTTTTAAATTTTCTCTGCAAGCCAGTACAAAGTTTATTTTGACCCTCATACATGCTTACTACTCAGTCTACTCTGTTCCTCTAAGAATATGGTTCATATCCAACTTGCATGTTACAAATGAAAAGGGGAAGTTTGGTAACCCACAGATTTGTCCCTTGTGCATATGCAGACCACATCATACAACTGCCATAGCTAACTTAAATAAAGTTACTGTATTGGACTAAGACCGAGTATCCCAGCATTTAGTTAAGAGTCTCTAAATGACCTCTTACTCCATGAATGAATCATTTTCCCAAGTAAGGATTAACTTTCTTTGCTGAATGGGAGCCTACCTTGGGGTAAGTGATGTCTTTCACAGCATTTTAGTTGCATGTATAGTCAAGTCTTGACTCCTATTTTAACATTTTTAAAATGGGTTTCCTCTGAAAGTTTGTGAAATCTAAGAATATTTTCCCTATTTCTAATTCGTGACTGTCACGGCGGGGTCCTCACGGAGGGCCGTGATCTCCTTGAGGTCCCTCGCTCCGTGTCAGGCCAGACTCTCGCCCGCCACATCTTTGATGGTAAATATAATGATGGGAGGCTGCCTTGTGTTTTCCCTGGGCACAGCTACTCGGGACCTCTGTCCCCGCGGTTCTTCCGGACCCCCTGGGGGTCTCCCGATATGGTGGGTGTTCCCTAGACACCCTAGCCTTGTGGGCTATGCGTGGCTCTTACCTCCCCTGATACCACGCCCCAAGCCTCGCAGATGTAATGGACGTTGTCCGGTCTGTCTCTCTCGTGCCCAGCCTCCCGCTGGGCCTCCCCTGATGGTACGGTCCCACTCAGGGACTCGCTAGCGGGCCCCGGTCCTATGGGCCAACCACATGGGCACCCTCTCTGACCCTGGCTCTCTGCGCTGCTACTCCCCGTCTTTTCGGGGCAACCGCAGCGCCCTGCCTCAGTCTGAGGGGTGTTACCGCACTAGCCTGCGGCCGGGCTCGCTATGCCCGTCTCGGGCTCCTCGGTATGGCGCTCCGCCTCTTTGGGGCTCGCCGTGCCCCCACGGGGCTTCTCAATCATATACAACTCTCTAGCGGGCCTCCGGTCCTATGGGCCAACCGCACGGGCACCCTCTCTGACCCTGGCTCACCGCGCTGCTACTCCGTCTTCTCGGGGCAACCGCAGCGCCCTGCCTCAGTCTGAGGGGTGTTGCCGCACTAGCCTGCGGCCGGACTCGCTATGCCCGTCTCGGGCTTCTCAGTATGGCCCCGCTCTCTAGGGCTGCTCAGTATGGCGCTCCCCCTTCTCTGGGGCTCGCCGTACCCACTCTGGGCTACTCAATAATACCACCTCTTTCCTGGGGCCGGGGTCTATGTTCCCCCACACGTAATCCGGGGTCTAGGTCCCCGTCCGCAACCTACGGGTTGCGCCCGCGACCCACTGGCTGCGCTCCTCGCTGCCAGTTGCTCACGCACTGGCGTGCAAGCTGCGCCTTCCCTGGCGCTATGAAAATAATGCGCCCTCTTGGCGCTAGGGCACCCCACACTCTCTGGGGTCTCTGTGATTGAGGCCTCCTTCAACCCCTACAGCCTCACCCAAGCCTCCAGGTGTAATAACACAAACACAACCCAAAACCACAAGCCCCTAGGCTGTAACATAACCACAAGCTGCATGGCCATACCTCAGTATCATAGCTCAAGCCTCCAGGGCTATCATGAGCTGTACTTGCAACTCAGGCTCCTTCCCATATCTCAGCTGAGGGAGCTTCTGCCTCTCTGGCTGCTGGCAGAGAACTGCCAGCTTGGCTTCGGCCCTGGGCTTTATAAGGGCCAGGCCCTGCCCCCTACAGGCAGCTGGCTCCCCTTAGTTGCTCTGGCAACCCACAGCTGTGCTCAGTTAGCTCTGCCAGGGCTCTCTCCCTGGCAGTTTCTCCTCTCTAGGAGCAGGCACTAAGGTGCCCTGCGACAGTGACTATGAACTATATGACTGTAGCATGTTTTCCCTGCAGGAAATGGAATAAGCTATCTTTGAAGATTGATAAAAGTAGTTCCAAACGTACAAAATGCTATATTGTAGAGAAAAATAAACTATAGAGAAAAGGGGAAAGTACTAGATAAATACAACCTAATAGATGACTTTCACTGCTAATTTAGGATTCCATGAACATAATAAGTCATAGCAGATCAGACCACAGTCCCTCTAGCCCAGTATTCTTGTCTCTAACAGTGGCAGGAGTGATTGGCTTAGGAGAGCACTGAACTGGGTATATCTAGAGTGATCTATCCCCTGTTTGTTACCCTCCCTGGAATCCAAATTCTTATTGAAATGCCTAGGTAGACTCAATAGTATTTCCTCTTCACCAGATAATATACAAAATGTTATTAAAATAAATATACTCTGCTATAATAAAGTTTTATTTTATAAATATTATATACAGTAGTAATATAATTTAAAAAATAAAGCCACACTTAATATGGACTTTTTAAATTTCAGGCATCCAAAAAAGTAAATACAGAGTATTAAGCTGTTTTTTTTGTGATGAATTGGCTTAGAAATGACAACTGACATTTGAGTGTGCTCTCTGGTGGAAGACCCACAGAGTTCTTGATCTCTTGACATTTTTTGATCTTTATAAAGAACAGTAGCAAGATAGAGTGTAGACCATTGTCAAGAGCCAGCCTCTTGAGTTTAATGGCTAGGTACAGATACTCAAAAAAACATGAAGTGGAATTGATCTAAGTTGCATGTTTTTTTGTAAGTGGCGTAGTCCAGATTGGTAGCCAACATAAGGTACATTTGCCCTTTGGTTGGGGCAGGTTGGAAGGGCACAAAAATGGTTCTGCCATTTTTAAACTAGCCGGTACATCCTAAACTTCTGTCCTTTTATGGTTATAGACTTGTGTGCCGAACTTCTGTTCTGTTATGGATATAGACCAGTTTCCAATCACTTGTACTAGTAAAAGTGTAATGTCTATACCTGGCTAGTGTGCTTGTTGCATCATACTTGTTTTCTGGGTAATATATCCAAAATGGACCCTAAAGCTAGGGTGATTTTTACAAGGCATAAACTCATAGCAGCTTCCATTGACTTCAGTGAAATAGTATTTAAATGCCAGAATATTTCAAACTGTAAAAAAGTAACTCGATAGAAAAGCTTATGATTCCTTCCTCCCTCATTTTTTTAGAAGCTGAATAAAACCAAAATACCTGGTTTTAACTATGTACTGGGTCAGAAATCTATGCATGGTGTAATAAAAATGGGATCACAATATCTCTCAATAGTATTACCATCCCCTTGAACTCTCTGGATCAGCTTGTGAAAAAGGTGGTCAGACAAAATCCTAAGCAATCCTAGTTGATGCAGAGGTTTTTTCAGATTTAAGATTCATGATTCTTGGTTGTAGCCCTCAGAAACGTGGAGGATGTCATGACTGTAATGTATTGAAGACTTAAGCTAGGTGTGTAAATAAGCCTACTCTGAGTTCCATGTTGCTGTAGCAAGACTGTTGTCAGTACGCAAACTAGCTAATTTAAAGCTGGCTCAAGTATGTCTACTTTACGCAATGGTCATTGTTGTGACTGGAATATAGACGTGTCTGTGGACCCAGGACTTTATGGCCAAAGACAAAGTTAAACTCTGGGAAAAGGTGTCTGTCCAAGTTGAGTCTCTTCCCTAGGCCTTGTGCTAAGAGCTAAAGGAATTTGTGCCTGAAGTGTAGACCTGTAAAGACCTAACTGCAGGAAGAAGAGAAAATGGAGTTGCTGACAGGCATAGTACAGACTCTCCCCCCATCTCCTGCTGTGCCTCTGGCAATGTCATTTAGATCATTCATGTGGTCGTAGCTCATATATAAATTAAAGCCTTGTATTGGTGTATGATTGATTTGGCTAAGAAAACTGTCAAAGCATCATAGAATTGTAGGGTCGGCAGGGACCTCAAGAGACTGTCTAGTTAATCCCTCTGTTCTAATGCAGAATTCAGTCATGTCATTTTGAATATTTTTGCATCATTACTCTCTTAGTTGGTCAATAGATTCTGGCTCCAAAATCTATTGACTGGCTGCCTATTGGATGAGACAAAAATCATATGACCTAAAAGAGAGAAGACTCAGCATACAAAAATTCTCATGCTGTGAGCAGAGTGAGAAGAGACTCTTGGTGAGACATGTAACCAAGTTCTGTTATATTCTATATTTCCTTGCTCTCTTCTTTCCACCTACAGTGTTGAAAGAAATTAATTAAAAATAGAATGAAGAGAAAATTAAAGTAATTTCAAACATTATGCATAAAAATAAGTCATTATGATAATGAAGCAGGATAAAAAAAACAGCTATTAGTTTTCAGAATATTTTCCTCACAACTATCTAACATGGTGTCTGCTATTACTACTGCGGTTTTATATTATTATATATATTATAATTATAATCTTCTCCACGTTGGTTCATATAATAATATATATATTATATATTATTATATGAACCAACGTGGAGAAGATTCAGCAAAGTAAATATAGTCACTGTTCAGTGCTGGTTTACCGATAAGTGAAATGAGCAGCTTTGGGGACCATAGCTAGTTTATATAAACAAGTAGATTGACCATCTTGGGTGACCATTCTTTCCATATGGGGATAGACCCTTTCTAATGGGTGGCAGGGAAGGCACTTCGCATAGCAGCTACATGGTTAACTACTTACTACAGCATGTTTCCTTGTTTACCCAAAATTTCTCTAATGTTTTACCTAAGGCTCTCCCTTCCCACTCCCTGAAAATATATGTTTTACCTGCTTAGTGCCTTATATTATTTTTTCTTCTTAGATCATTGTTTTTGTTAGCTTAGAGCTTCACAGGGCTGTTGGCTTTGGCTGCACTGAATAAGATGCAAAGTTGATCCAGGAGGCCTCCAAAGAACAAAACCTTTTGTTCTTTATATACACGATGGGAGATTGTATCCTGGATACCAGTGAGTCTGAAGATTTAGAATCATGCTAGGTAATTAATTGACTTTGAGCTCCAAGTGTTATGGCTGAGGACTAGCCTAGTTTTGGATTTATAGACAGGAAACTGTCAGAGAATATGGGAAGTACGAACTATCACTGTAATAATTAGCATTATTTAATATTTTGCCTAGTTTAAAAGGAAAAAACTAGAAAGGATTCTGGAAAGATGCACAAGAAGCATCTGAAGTCTGCAAAACACACCTTCTTGTACTTCTTTTAGCTTATTAAAAAAAAAGTAAAGAAATGGCATATTTTATGTAAATATCTAGATGGGAAGAAGATTGCTGGTAGTAGATCCACACCATACTATAAGCTTCCCTCACAGTGTGGGAGATATTTTATTCTTTTTGAAAAATAAAAAGTAGCTGTTAAGGAAAGAAGGATCCTAGCTGTTTCCTGGCAAGTGCAGACAGGCCTGTTCTGAAACTGGATGAGACTAAGACTTAACTGGTATATTTCTGCCAGAGGCAAGAATTTCTTAGGGAGATATCTTTTGTTGGACCAGCTATGTAGTTGGGATAGAGTTAGACAGGCTTTCGAATGCAAGACCTGCAATATTATAATTTTTAAGACGGTGAACTCAAAATGTTAGCAAGTTAGGAGGAAATGGTCGGTTAAAGGAGTCTATCTCTCAGCCTCCTTTCTTATACGTTCTCTCATCTGCTTGTTTCTTTTTGTCTGTATATTCTGAAAAGGCTGAACTTGTATTAGTGAATTTTAGTTTCAGCTCAAAGTTTTTGAATTTTCCAGCTATTTTGGCTGATTTCTCTCTCACTGTCCACAAGTTAGCTGCTGAATTAGAGTCTGATGGCCCTGTTTCCCTGCTTATATGTCAACCTATGTCAAAGAATGATGACAGTATAGTCCAAGAGTGGCTAACCTGTGACATATGTGCCGCAAGTGTCTGTATGTGGCACATAGCAGATCAGGGAGGGTCTAGGAAACAGAACAGCAGATCAGGCAGGGAGCAGAAGACAGAGCAGCAGATCAGGCAGGGGAAGAGAACTGGAGTAGCACTCAGGGAGGGTGTAGGTCTTAATTTGTGACAGGCCTGTCAATGAAGGTTGTCCTCCACTGGACAAGGATAAGCCTCCGATCATAAGATCATAAAAGAATACTGGAAAATGTAACGTTGATACATTGCATAAGAGTGGCATGGAGTTCAGGAAGTACAAGAAGAAAACATCATTAAATGAAGTTAGAAAAACCAGAGGTAATGCACATAGCAGAGCATGTCTAATAGAATTCTGGAGAAAATTTTAACTGTCTTTCAAGAACCAGACAGAGAAGCTGAGAACGCTTTGGTTTATCAGTGCTCTTATACAGTGAAAGATCTGTGAAGTGAACATTGACAAGAATAGAAATCCTGGGCTATCTACGTCATCCTTATTACAAAAAGGTCACACAGAATGTCTGTGGTTGTAATGCCCATTGGGCTCTACAGCAGGAGCTCAGTGAAACTACAAATCATATGATGAAATGCTCTATCTTGATCAGTGTAGCTTAAGAAACAGCATATTGTTCCCTCCAGTATCTGCACTTTGTTTTTAAAGATGAAAGCAGCTCTTCAAATCATGCAAATGAAGTGTGAATTGGGCAAGGTTTGAGTACTGCTATAATAAAGTCCCGCTACAACTTTCTCTTTTTCTGTAATCCAGGTTTATAATGTAACTGTACCTTTCTTTTGTGCGCTCCGGGTCTGACCCCGGGTTGCTTTCGTCGCTCTGCACGCGGGCTGTGGCCGGCAGCCCGGGCAGGCCGGGTCGGAGAGGGCGGGCGCCGAGTTAGAATTAGGCACAGACACGTAACGGTTGATTTTAAGATTATTTTACTTACACCGAGATGGTCGCGGTGCAGGCTGAAAAACTTGCTTGAGTTACAGTTGTGGATAGAAAAGAAGAGAGGCGGACTAGAGTTCCTCTGGGAACACTCTTCTAGCCCATCCGGTTGGAGGCTCTAAACCGCGAGCCTGTCGGACCAACCAGAGAAAGTCCGTCCGGTAAAGAGCTCTGAATAGACTCGCTCACACGAAGTTTGCTAGGCTCCGTGGATCCGTCTCTTTGGCGAGCAGGGAAGGATACGTCTAGGATCGTACGGCGACGGGGAGAGGCTAGAGGCTGATCAGACCTCTGTTGCCAGCTTAGAATGCGTTGGGTCCATGAGGATCCGCAGCGCTTAGAGATCTTCACACAGTGCGAAGTCTCCTTCTCCTGGTGTTCGTGGAGTCCTCCAACTAGGGCGGAAACCACACAAGCCTTTTATACGGCTAGCAGGCCAATTGCTAGCTGCCACGTGTGAATAATTTAATGTAAACCAATAATGGGGCTCGAATTAGAATACAAATGGCGGGAACTCTTTGCAACGTGCATCACCGTGCTGCAACTTAGAAATGCACACTGCAAAGAAAGCTATGAATTGGCGGGAACTTCTTTTGCACCCGGGATTCTCTGTTGCAGCAGAAAACTCCACCGTGCAAAGAAGCTGCAATTTGGCGGGAACAATTTAGCGGGGAGCAATTTAGCTGTGCCGAAGCACAGAAAACAAAAATTCACAACTTGGGTTGTGACATCTTTGTGTTTGTTTTTGTCTGTAACTATCTTTAATCATTGTATTATGGTTCATGGTATTAAATCCAACAGTTTACACCCTCCTAACTTCAGTCTCATCTGTAATTACTCAAATATAAAATCAGCATCTTTGCCTAAGAGCATTAAAATTTATTTTAAATAGATACTAGAACTACACAATCTCCTGACTTTTTTGCAAGTTAATTGGTGGTTTGAGACTACCTGTGAGGTTTGATTAAAATTATTTTAAAAAATCTAGTTTTGAAGTATATAATGGAAAAATCCCAATTATTGGATGGAACCTACCTGTAAATCTACTTAAAGATTAAAAAGTTTCAAGAAATACAGCATTATTCATATGGTTTGCCCATTCTTTTGAAAAAGATGGTTTAACTATATTTCCTTTGGGTATCTAACTATAATAAAATCTTATGTCAAGTCCACACAGAAATGTGGGTTTTATAAAATTATTTTTAAAGCCCTATCTTATTACAACAGATAAATAAGAAGAAAAAATACTAAAAATAAAATGTTGGAATATACCACAATATAGTCCCAGTACATAAATGTTTTAGGCATGTGTTTGACTTTAGTGGTTCTAAACATGTGAGCATCTTCCCGGAAGATGAGCATGAACCTAAGTGCTATACTACGTCAGTAATCACTGTTTTCATGTTACATATAGGTTATCATATATTATTATCCAATTTTCTAATTAAATGAATCCGATATTTGTCTCTTTGGGAGAACAATTAAAAACAGAATGAAATCACTGACTTAATTAAAAACTTATGAGGGCATGTTCTGGATTCTGCTTGTTCAGATTGAATCTTTAGTAGTTGTCAGCTGGCAGTGTAACAAGTGTTTTATCAAAGTATCTCATTTCTGAACTATGCCTTTGTGTAATGTACATGGCACTTCAAAAAAAAAAAAAACCCACTGAGCTCTTCATTGGTTTTCTTCCATCAATATTTATATCATGCATTTTAAAGTAGAATAATAAGTTCATACAGTCCCTCTTTCAACTTTCTTTAAAAGATTCAAATAAAATTAAAAAAAAAACCCCAAAATCAGTACTCTAGTAACCAAAGTTCCCAAGGTTATCAGAGAGCCAGTTAGGATAAGCCAAGGAGAAAAAAAAATCTTAATACACAATCTGTCAGCCAATCAGTTCTTCTCCATCAACCCCTTTCAGTCAGTCTGAAGAAAAGTAAAATGTTACAGTGTTATTTATCACTATAGGTAAAAAGTGATCTCTGCAGACTTTCTTTATAATATATTAGCTGTCATAACCCAATGATTTTTAGTGCCTCGGCACATTGGAATTTTCCCGCCACATGGAGCTTTCTTTGCACGGTGGATTTCTCAGCTGCAGAGAGAAAACCCCGGTACAGAGTTCCCGCCACACACATGCAAATTTGTACCCTGTTATTGGCTGATTCTAAATTATTCCTATGTGGCGGCTAGCAATTGGCTCGCTAGCCGTATAAAAGGTTAGAGCAGTTTCCGCCCAAGTTGGAGGACTCCACAACCATCTCGTGGGGAACTCTGAGCGCGCTGTGGAGCCTAGCAAACTCCGCGTCATAGTGTAAATTTGACGTATCCCCCATGTGAAGCGCTCGTGGAGTCGTATATCGACGACTCATCTTGGTTCGGTTCGATTCGGAAGAGATCTCATTTGTGTTTGTTTGTGTGCAACTGCAACTCAAGCAAGTTTCCTTCCTGCACTGTGACCATCGGCAGTGTAAGTAAAGCTTTCTTTATAAAACCAATACACTTCCGTGCCTAACTCTACTCCGTCGTGGAAAAACCCCACCTGACGGTCCGGGCTACTGGCCATAGCCTCAGACCGACCCTCGGTCCCGACATTAGCGTGCTTGTAATTAGCTTAAATCCAATTTTAATGGCTTTGGATTTAGCCACAAAGCTCTTGGATTTTTGCAGAGTAGAGAATCAAAGGAAAAGTTTTCATAGCAGGATATTGCACTTCCAGTTATGATTCTGTAGTGTGAGAAACTTGACCCATTTATATTGTTTTCTTGCAAGTGTAATACTTTAGAAATGTGCCAAATCTTCAGTCTCCAGAATTTAAAGTACTTTTTTTTTTTTTAAACCACACAGTAGTTAGTCCAGGCCACAATGTCAAGCTCCCTCTCTCAGTCTAACCTGAAAGAGTTCATAGGGCAGACTGGTATTCACAACAATCCTTGACCTTTCTGCTGAGACTTCCAACAAAACTGACCCATTTTTGGTTTGAGGACTGTAATCTTCAGTCATTAGAACAGAACTGAAATAGGGAACCATCAAATTATCTTGCTTAGGTCATTTGGTGGTCATCAAATGATAGCAGTTATTAAGTATTGACAGGGTTATATTTTAGAAGCTTGTAGTTTTTAAAACATCAAGCATAATGTCATCCTCCCTACTAGAGGAATCTGTCAGGTTCAGAACTGTTGGGTTCTTCTATGGTTTGCAAGTTTGAGACAGGCAAGAGGTTAGTCCTCTGCCACCCACATTGCAGGTCACCTGTTGGTGCTTTTTACAGGTGCATGTAGGGAACTTTACTCCCCAGTCCTCTACTTTAGTGCCTGGAGGTAGAGGTTTCCTGAGCAGGCTGCAGAGATTCCTCTTCCTATGGATTTCTGTCTGCAGTTTGGTCTCCATATAGCAGGAAGGAGGTGTGTGGGCAGTACTTTGAAGAATGGTGCAGGTTTTTCAACCTTAGATGTAGACCCCCACCTAATCCAGAGCTTCATTAGCAGAGAGAAGGGTGCACTAGGCAACATCCAGAAAACTTTTCCTGTGTTCATTTTCCAGTCTTCCATAGTTCTGTTTTGGGGGCTTTTTATTAATGCATCCTTAATTAAAATGTGCCTCAGCTTAGTTCCTGTATTTAGTTCCATCCTCACCTCGGTCGACCAGAAATGAATGTAGGCCCTCTAGGATGAGGTAAACAGCCATAGTGGCAACTCCTGTTACCCTTAGCATTACAGTGAGAACATTTGCTTCCAGTGGCTTCCCTTGCCTTGTTCCTCCAGCCACTCATCCTGTTTCAGCTCAGAGTGCTCCCTGCCCAAAGAGATTTCTCCAAGCCTGCAAAGGATCTACTTTCCCAATATTCAAAGTCTCAGCAGGTTAAGTCCACGCAGAAGCCACAATGGGAGGTTCCATTCTGCACCTCAGAGAAGCAGTATCGAGTGCTAAATTGCACATTTGCTAGTGTCTTTCACCAATTCGATCAGGATTAATTGGCACCATTGCACCATGACATGAAATTTTGGTTTGGAATGGGAGATTGGCTTTTTACTGATTTAAAAAATGTGTCCCTCATTATGAAAGCAGTTTGAGAGGGTGGACATGTCTGGGACTGGACAAAGTCTTCTAGATATTTTTGTTGCCACAAAGAAAGTGATCTGTCTTGCTTGATGAGACTAGGTTTATTCCTCCAGAGAAAGACTGTTTGCTAAACAATCCAGAAACCCTTTCTTTCTTGATTCAGTATTGAAAACAGGATATGAAAGAAATATTAAAGAGAAGTTTTTTTAACGTCTGTTAGAAGGCTTGGTTTGAGACTGGTGTGTGTCTGTTCAAAGTGATACTGGTCCAGACTGAGAGGAAATTCTTGATGCTTTTTTCAAAAGAAAGTTTGCAGGGCCTAGAAGAGAATCTTGTTGAAAATCTCCATTCAGGTGGTGTTTGGAAGAGTTTTTTTGCCCCAGGCAATCAACAGAGGTGAAAGAATTGATCACTTTGGGTGTGGTTTTAGGGAAATTGCCTCACAGCACATGCACAGATAGATAAATGAGGGGATAACTGGCTTTGGCAGTACCACTGCTGAGAAGGATCTGGGGATTATGATAGATTACAAACTAATGAGTCAGAGAGTGAGACTGTACTCCCAAGAGGAATGAATGCAGTTCTAGGTATCATTAACAGAATATTGTACGCAAAACATTGATAGTACCTCCGGACTTCGTACTGGTTACATATCAGCTCTGTCCAGGTCTGGGCACAACATTCTGATAGGGAGAGAGAGAAATGGAGGAACTTCAGAAATTAGTGATGAAGAGGATTATGAGATTGGAAGGCAAGACACATGAGGAAAGTTTGAAGAAAAAAGTATGTTTAGTTTAAAGAGAGGATATTATGGGAGGGGACATGATAGGAATTTTCAAATATTGGAAAGGCTGCCATTAAGAGGAGGGAGAAAAGAAAATGTTCTTGCTGGCCACAGAGGGCAGGACAAGAAGCAACAGTTAAATTATGGCAAATCAAATTTTGATTAAATTAAAAAAAAAAACCCTTAACTTCAAAAACAGTGGACAGTGAAGCGAGCAACCTACTTAAGGAAGCTGTCGAATTTCCTTAGTTGGAGGTTTCTGAGAGGCAGCTGGATAGACATTTGTCTGGGATAGTTTTGGAATAATGAATCCTGCATGTGGGAAGGCAGTGTACTAGATGAACCTTAGGATCCTTAGTAGCTCTGTGCTCCCGGTAGCCTCTGTCAATGATGGATCACAGAGCTTGATTGTATTCAAGTTTAAGGAAGCATTTATTTTCTAGGAATTCAAAAGGTTTCACCCTGTCAAAGGCACTGCAATATAATATCTCCAGATGCAAGTATCTGTATCTAGGGTGTGGTGCCATAGTATTGGAGATTATCTAATGATATCACAGGAATCATGGAAGAGAAAAATCTACTATCCACGTGTAGCAAGTTTTGGGTTCCAGGGGTGGCCCCAACACCTGGAGACCAAACAACCCTTGCCCTGCTCGAGCTCTAGGGTGAACCTCCCCTTCTCACTTGCCTGCCACCTCTTGATGTATTTGTGTGATCAAAATGGAGGCTGCGTAAGGGTCCTAGAGCAAGCCTCAGTTCTTCTGGCCTCCAGCAGGTCCCTCCCAAACCCTGCTGGTCTCAGTTCTGCCCCTCTTGGGCTAAGCGGGCCCTCCTTACACATCTACACCCCCAAGGCAATCTGTCCTTAAGGGCTATTCACAATCTCTGACTTTCCCTAAAGCCATGCCCATGCCTTGCAAGTGTTACTGTACAGTCACCCTTGTTGGGGCCTTGGTCTTCTCAACGTCCACCCCTTTTCTCTAGCTGGACCTTCTAATCCAAGCTCACTGTGCTGGACCTGTCTTCTGAGCTCCAGCTCTTGTCTTGATTACTTTGGTCCTGATCCTCTCGTGTCCTCGGGCGCTATTGGGACCTCCGTACCACCCCTAATAGTCCCAACCCAAACCGTGGGTCTAAATTCCAATGAAGAAACAAGCCCACTGGCTGTAACAAACTAAACCCACACAAGGTGTGAACATCAACAGTAGCTTCCTGCCTGTGTAGCAAGGGGTAGCTTCCCCTTCCCCTGGGGGAGAGGCATTCCTCTCTAAGCCATCACCGTCTTAGTGGCAGGCCCCATGGCAACTCAGAAGTCAGCCCAGCATCTTCCTGTAGTCTTCCTAACCAGGATCTCTTCTTCCTGTGGCTTGCAGGTCCAGATTGCCTGACTACTCAGGTCCTAGACTTTTATACTGCCTAAGGCCTGCCCCTTCCAGTCAGGTGGTGCTTCAGCCCTGCAGGGATTTCTCATTGGGCCCTGACAGCTGGTTGCCATAGCTGGTTATGACCAGTTCAGGCAGCCCCTTGTTGCCCAAGCCATGCTCTGCCCTACTGCCCTATTGCAGAGCAGCTAGCTCTGCAATAGGCAGTCATAGCTGTTTATCCTTACCTGTCTTTTCCCTTGCAGCCAACTCACAACAGGCAGAGTTCTCCCACTTAGCTGCAAGTGCACCCTTCACTCTTATGGGCAGCCCCTGCCTAGACAGCAGTGTTTCTTTGACGTCTTTCCTCTTGTGGCTAGCCCCTTTTCAGCTGTCTGGGCTCCATCTGCTGCCATTTTTCTCTTTAAAGTAACAGGAGCCTCAGGCTCCCTGTTACATCACCTTGACCTAAAGAAGGAAGTGCATTTGAAAACTTGTCTAAGTCTATCCCAACCATGCCATTGGTCTTATAAAATATATCACCCCATAGAAGACTGCCTGTCACATATTTCCTAGGCCATTGGAGCTACAACATCACTGCAACACTGAAATCCACATTTTTAAGTCTCACACTTTTGATTGCTATGGATCTCTTTTTCCCGAGAACAAAAGATTTGAACGGAGCTATTTGGACAATATTGTGTATGACGTGGCAGCCTGGGATACTGTAAAAAAGATTTAAAATAAACTTTAATTTTATATTTTATAAACTTAAATTGAAGTTAACAGAATTACCCTAAGGAGTCAGACCAGTGAAAAATAGAAAGTCATTCATAAGGAAAGGATGACCGTCAAAATCACTGGTACCAGAAAATATTATGTACAAAATTTCTGGTCATATTTATTAGTAATGTTATGCTGTTGATCTTTTCAAATGTCTGGGATTTTGTTTAATAGGTACATGCACAGGCTAGAGAACACCTTGTTTTTCTTTCAGATTTGCTCTAAATCACATTGTAATTACTACAATGCTAAGAATTTAAGAAAATCTTTCCAACATAAGTGAATTGGTCTTGAGTTTGATGAGTCATGAATTGAATTAAATAGCTGTTCTCTGTATCTTTCTAATGCTTTTACATTAGGGGTAGAAGTCACTTTAATTAAGGCAATGTTTAAACTATTCCTCGGGCTCAAATTCATCCAGTTTCTCCTGCCTCTGCTTCTTCTGGAATGATCATACAGTCTCTTTAACAAGAAGCTGCACAAATGGTTCCAGTTTCTCTTTCACACTGAGTCCTCTTTCTAGTAACACCCAAAGATAACAGAGAGAAAACCTTCACAGTAGGCTTGGCGATAACACATTTCACCACCACAGCCTTCTTTCCAGATTTTGTTTATATCAGGGAGTAAATTCATCCAATTTAGCAGCAGATAATTTAGAAAAGCAAAAGAACTGACTAGCAGTGAAGTCTAACTCATTTGGAAGGGACGTGGGAGTCCCTATGACTGTATAATGCATTGAGCAGTAAGCTTTCAGAAGCATGTTAAGTAGCAATGCAACCAGGACAGCCCCCTGTGGAACCCTACCAAAACTTCCTTCTGATATCGATCCATCTATAATTGCACTTTGTTTGAGCCAATTTTCTGTTCACCTTGTAGTAATTTTATCTAACCAACATTTCTGTAGTCTAGGAAGCTTTTGAAAGCCCCACATAAGTCCATACATGCTATGTCAGCTGCTTTCCCTTTATCTACCCAACTACTTACTTTACTAAAAAAGGAAATCAAATTGCTTTTTGTTAATATAATTTGTTTTGATCAAATCCATGTTGGCTGCTAGTGTCGAATCTCCCCTCCTCCAAATATTTACAACTTGACTTCTTAATAAATTTCTCAAGTAACTTCACAGGTATTGAAGTCAGGCTGATTAATCTCTGTTTCCTCCTTTTTTGCCATTTTTTTAAAGATGGGGGCACTATATTTGTTGTTTTCCAGTTGTTTAGAACCTCACTTCTCCCATAAGTTTGTAATTATTACTGCCAGGGGATTCTCTTCTACCAGTTCCTTCAGCACCCTGAAATGAAGTTCATTCAAACTAAACAAAAACTCTATGAAGTTCTCTTCATGTTTATGGCACATTCACAGTAATGAATTACTTAATGAGGAATAACCAAGTATCAGGATACTTCTGAGATTTTAAGTATACATCAGTAGTATGTGTGGCACACAGCATAGTTCTAATTGCTTTTACAGAAATCATGATATTAAATATATGCAGCTAATTAGTAGAGAGATTAGAGATCTGCTATGCAAAAAGTTTGGTGTAGCGACTGACAGCCTTTTTGCTTTGTTTCTCTAACAAGACGGCTTTATTGTCAATCAAAAACAGTCCTAAAATAACTTCCTAAAAAGATGCGTTGTAACAACCTCTGATATTTTAAAATTGTAGTTTTATAGATCTTTGTATCTGTGATTTGCCAGTACACCTATGAAGCAACATTATAGGAGAGAAAAAATGAATCATTCTTTAATACTTGCTCAATATTTCAGTGTATTTAGAAATTGGAGTTAGGTGTTAGAATTATATCTAACTCCTATAGTTGTTTTAAAAGGAGAATGGGTTATTAAAATAATGTGAGGCACTTTTCCAGTGTTTGTAAATTGCCATCACCTTAATCTTCCCCATGCTACATTTGTACGGTTCAGTCAGTGGCAGATCTGGGGCGGAGCACAGTCGTGCAGTTGCATGGCCTCCCGCCAATTCCTGCTCCACCCAAACTGCCTGGGAGGGGCAGTGGTATTTCTATTCAGGTGGGTGGGGGGAGTCAATTGACTTCATGACTCATTGTAATCTACCTGGTTCCTGCTAATCTCTCTCCACTTCACAGGTGTTAACAACCCTGTTTCCTGTTTAATAATATTGATGCTCCACTTCGCAAACTATTCTTTCTTCTACAGTTTCGCTGTCTGTTAGCCACTCCTGGTAATGTCTCTTTTATTTCACAGCCCTGCAGACTGTTTTTAGCTGTACCTAAAGGCTTAACTCAGATGCAATAATACTAACTTAGGTATAGAAATGACTGTCACTGAAGTATTGGAGACGCTGTCAAATCACTCAATAGATTTGTTTTATGAAGCTGAATAAGAGCTGTACATTTAAGTATAATGACTACAGAACTAATGAAACAGTATATCTTGACAATTTTTTGTCGTTTGTTTTTTAAACTCTCTATATAATATAGCAAATTAGTCCACATTCCAATAAAGTTTGTCTTTGTTGTTGTTTTGAGGCCCTTACCGTATTAATGCTTCTAGATTCTGTTTAACCAGAGAGAAAAAAGAGTTATGCTGTATGTGGTGATGTGCCACACCACACTTTTCAAAATCCTAGATTTGCCCATGGGCTCAGTTATTCTATTTGAAGGGTATGTTCATAGAACTATATGTGTTATTTATCACAAATGTAATTAGCAAACTGACTGTTAGTTCCAAAGTTTTCTAGTGAGAAAAGCAACAAAGCAGGTAAAACCATGCCTTCCTGTGTTTTGCTGTGAAATACATACCTGCTGTAAGCAGTGAAGTGTTAGTTAATTTAAAATTCTTTCTTATAGTTTAAACATTTTATCGTCTTCAGAGTGATACTCTTACTCAGTTTTGCATTTAGGTTCTGATGCTTTGTTGGCTTTGATAAACAGTGACGCAACGCTCTTATTTATTACACTTTTTTTTAACCCTTACAGCAAATAAAACTTGCAGCTGAGTCACTGAAGGACGAAACACATGAAGGAAAGAAAAGGATTTAAGAATTAACATGTGGACAGATGCACTTCTACGTTTGTATGATGACCTGATATAGAAACTCATGGTATTTGCACTCCACAACATATTACTCAGTGGATAATGTCAATTATTTGTACTCAGGCATCACCACTAAACACTTAAAACTATGAAAAATCATTTTCCTCCTTTCCTTTCTTCTTTGCTTTTTTTCCAGAATGTCAACAGATGTCTAGTGACACAGGATATAGATCATCACTCCAGCTTATGTTAGGTCTCATTGCAATGCCTTAATCACTTGTGTAGTATGAAATAGATTTTTAGAGTAAGCATCCTGGACTCTAGTCTTAACTCTGATCTTGAATTACAACTCTTTAAAAAAAAAAAAGACACAATATTACTAGTACTAGTAGTAATTCTAATACTAGTATTTAATTCAAAGTGTACTGTTCCTTATGCTTGTTATCCCATTTGTCCTTGTATTGAAATAGTTAATCGACCCTTGTATCTTTTCAAAGACAACGTATATATTATTCAGGGCATTTCTAGGAAATGAATCTAAATTTTATTATATAATGTGATGTATCAATATTTTCCATAGGTCCATTTGCAAAGTTATTTGGAAGTGAGTGGTATAAAATATATTATACTTTATAATATGCTAATTTTATAAATGTGTTCCAATTAAATTATTTTTGGAAGCTGGGTAAAAAACATTAGGTGGGATTTCTGATCAGTAGTTTATTATTAAGATTAAATGGTGGTTGTATTGTATTTAATTCAGCATTAACGTGGAATACCATTTTTCTTGCTTGTGAAACTATGCTGTACTAATGGGTCCTCTTGTTAACTGAAATAATAGTCATAGAACAATTAAAATTGAGACTGTAATTGTATGTCTAATGCTTTTACACATGTACTAAAGTAGTCGACTGTTTCTTGCTCATCATGCAAATGTTTTCTTAATCTTCAAGTACACCAGAGGTGATGAACACCGTGATTTAGGGGAGCAACTCTTCAGGAAGGCAGCCCAATGGAGGACAAGGACCAATGGGCATAAGTTAATAGAGGTCAAATTCAGGCTAGATATAAGAAAGAACTTTTTCTCTGTAAGGGTCACCAGAATCTGGAACATACATACTCCTGGCAGAGGTGGTACAATCACCCTCCTTGGAGGTGTTCAAGATGAGGCTGGATAGGCACCTTGTTGAGCTCATCTGAGCCCAGTAACTTCCAGCCCATGGCGGGGGACCAGACTTGATGATCTTACAGGAACCTTCTGGTTCTATGATTCTAAGTAAGTGACAAGTTCAAAATGCATACTGACTGGTTATGGCACATCACACCAGTTTATCATCTGCTGCTAAACTTACCTAGGTGTGGAAGCTCTTGAATAAGCCCTACAATCCCATTTGCATGGAGCTGTACACTGATTTATACCAACCTACACACTCTTCAGAAATCTGTCATGAAAACTTGACACCTCATTTCATAGCAAAATGTGACAGAGCCTAATGGTCAGAGCCACTCCCCCAGAATAATACAGTTAAACAAAAGTATTGCCTTCCCAGTGGAGTTTAAAGTTCCAGTTTTTAGATTTGTAAAGCTCTAAATGATCTGGAGACATCCTGTCACAGTTATGATTGGGGAAGTTCTCAAATTAGGATTCCCTTGGTTTGAGAGAGAGTTTTTTGGCAGAACAATCTGTATGTGGGACCCTCAACTTTGGAATCATTCTCCACTTGAGCTTGAAGTAGCCCAAAGTTGCTGAAGTTTTGGACCTGTCCAAGGGCAGATTTTAAGAATTGACTTTTGAGGACAGCTGAAGATCCTAAACGGTGGATCTTTTTTGGGAATATGACATTCTTGTCAAATGCGTCCTTGTGAACTCATGATTTTTTAGAGAGGCTTGTTGTAGATTTGTATTGGGTTTTAGAGTCCAAGGATTGTACTTTGATGACAAAGGTGCCCAGACCCTGGCATAGGCATCTTACAGTTATTTAAATACAAAATAAAGATGATATCTTATGTAGCAGGGGAAAGACCTATGATAAATTATCAATAATCAAAACTCCAGAGCTCATGTTTCTAAGAGAACTGAACCAGATCTCCTGGTATTGGAGACAGAGGGAAGAGGCTGTGAGGTACTGAGTGCCTTGCAAAATTACTACAGCTCCAAAGTTAGTGTTATGATCCAAAATCCATGGTACACAATTTCTTCACAAGAAACCCAGTGTTTCAAGAGTGTTAATTTATTCTTTTGACTTGAAATGGGCTTCTTTCCCATCTTCCGTATGCCCACACAGACACAAACTTGCTTCCACTAGGTTTGCATTATTAAAAACTACGTAGGGAGTCGGAGAGGGCATTGAACTTGATGAGTGAGCTAGGTTGCCTGCAGAATGCTGCAGCAGGTGTCATAATGAGCTGCTGAAACTAGCCACAAGGGCCCATCTTCTAGAAACACAAGGGGGAAGGAAGCTCTGAGCATGGGCAGAAAGCATAGCAAAAATATACATGGTAAGTAGCCACAGAAGAATTTTAAGCCAGTGACCATTACTCACTTGTCCTTCTAGTCCTTAAAATCCTCTGGCTTTTCATAGTCCAGCTGAGAAAGATGTAGCTCAGGAGTTTAAACATGTTGCAAACTAGTAGACTTACTGTGAATTAATGTTAATGTGAATCCCTGCTTGTGGGCAAATCTCAGCACTTCTAACTTTACTTTCCATATCTGTAAGTGGAGATAAAGCTCATGAGTTCTCAACCTGAGAGTCCGTAACCTTGACCAGTGGCATTGCAGTGTACCTAAATAGTAGAGAGGACTTGAGTGAGGGAATGCCTGGCAAAGATTTAGAACCAGTGACCTATCTTCCATTATTGTGAGTTGTATTGGAGTATAGCAGAAGGTCCCCTAGACAGGCATCAAAGCTGCTGTCCACACAATACATTACTCAGCAATACAGTGTAGGAAGGGGGTTCTGTAGTAAAGAACTTAGTTTACCCCTATAAACTGCTAAGTTTTGTAGTTAAACTGTAAGTGTCTCCCTTTTTTGTCACAGAACTCTTGCTGTCCCTTCCTTGCCTCTTGCTAGCGTGGGAGATTCCTATCCTGGAGCTCTGGGACTTTATCTCTTTGTCTCATATGCATCATCTATTCATCCCCTGGTGGAAAAAAAAGTCTTTCTACCTCTGCACCTTACTGTTTTCCACCTGTTGTTTTTATTTTTTCTATCAGTCACCCTTACCTGATGTTATAGAGGGTTTGAGGAATTTTTTTGTGTGGAACTTGCTAACCAAGTAGAGTCGAGTTGGTAAGTCAACACGTTGATACCCAGGTTGGAGAACAAAATGCCTAATCTGTGACTGGAGCATCAATGAACTGCATTAAAATAACAGGTGAGGAGGGAGTACTGTAAAGCAATTAAGAAAGAAGGGACAAAGAAGTGTAGCCAAATGGTAAAGTTTTCTTTGATTTACTAGTTTTATTCAGTTGTGAAACCAAACAGGCACTTAAGGGACAGCCAATTCATGTTCAAGGCTGTTAAAAAAAAAAAAGGAAAACACTGCTTTAAAGAACCTATATTTCCCCCTTCTGCCTGAAACAGCGTGAACAGATTGTTAAAATGGATGAAGGGCAAGTTCATTCTGTGCCACATACAACCATTAATGGGTGCATCTACACATGTGCTTTACTGCAGAATAGACTGATTACCTCCGCGGTAAAGCATCAAGGTCTACATGTGTGCCAGTATTAGGCCATAGTAAATTAATTCTGCCATAAGATACTATCAGGGACAGTACTATAGTATGGCAAAGTAATTTACTGTGTAGAAACATGCATGGACACTGAACATATGTGTAAATTGCATCTGGTCAGCCCAGCCACCTGTCCCTCCCCCACCAAATTGCTGCTGTTCTGGGAGCACAAGTAAATACTGCGCCCAGGAACAGTGTACTCCAGATCAAACAGCTCTAGAGTTCCGTGCATTTGTTGCATGTGTAGATGTACCCATGCGCATGTCTGAATGTGCATTAATGCGCTGTAATTACAGCGCATCAAGTGTAGTACTTGTAGTAACTGGTACTAAATGCACTGTAATCAGTGCTACTGTGCAGTAGCGCTGGCACACATCTTTTGTGTGATGCTAATGTGCAGTAGACTAATTCTAGTGTGTATTAGCATGGCTTTCGCCATGACATAATAATGCGCAGTAGAATTAGTCCACTGCGCTTTTAGCATCTCATGTAGATGCGCCCACTGAGCGCTAAATTACTCCTTGGTGTAACTCGGTGTGAAGAGTTGCAGTATGCATCTTGGTATCACGCAAGGGATCACAAATCTACATTTGAAATTACCCGATTTCTGCTTTAAGGTTAAAATGACTAGTGGAGTTGACAAATGATGACAACATGTGTCAATTGTGGTACATGAGCCCAAGAGTTGAAATATTCCATTCAGGCTCCATGCTTTTATACTTTGTTCTAAATTAAAACTCTAGGACCAGCTGGTCTCCTCAACATGCAGGTGATTATCTTAGCACTTGAGTTTGGGGCACAGCTGAGTTGCTTTTCAGTTGGACACTGTATATACAACCAAACTGTTTGTGTTTAAATACTTGCGCCAATTTACCTAAAGGTGTGATTTTAAACTGGACTGTCTGAGTCCAGTTGAACTAGTTTGAGCCATGTTTGTAAGCTGGTGCTTCTTAACATGAACATGAAGGATATAAGTAGCTAGCTTTTACATCCTGGACTACAATGTACAGTCTGAAGTGTATGCTCTAAGGAAATATTCACAATATGGAAACATCCGTTTCAGGTACTAACCGTTTCAACCAAAAGATGCTGCTTCATGTTAGAGTACGTGTTAAAGTTTGGGTACTGGTATAAGAGCAGAAGAAGATTTTATTTCACCCCCACAATATTAAATGAATTTTGCAATTAGTAAATGACATAAAGTTGACAGGGAAATCATTGCTTATACGTCAGTCAAGATGTCACTTTTATTAACTCCATTTTCCATTTCTGTCACACATCATGAATGTTTATACAATGAAGAAAGCCAAACAATGCTGAAAGCAACCAACAGGATCAGCTGATATTCCTGTACCCTCTTAACACACACACACACGCACACAGATGCTTTCTTGGTGAGAAATTCTTTTAATTCTGTTCCTTTCATTAATTCTGCTTAATTTTACTGCTACTCTTAAAACTCTGTGTCAAGATTGTCACATCTTAAATACAGATAAAGTTGCTAGAGGTACATTATTATATATACACACATACAGAAAAATACAAGACTAATTGTTTTTCCCACAATATTTAATTTATACTCTACTGTAACTAGATGCAACTTTTAAAGACACGTTAAGGGGTACAAGAAACTGTTTACTTGCTCTAAATAGTTTGGTCCAATATTATCTTAATGTAGTGGTTATTCTCGCCCTTCCTTTTACATGACAATGTAATACAACATACACCACATGCACAATCATTCACCTATGAACAAATGGATAAAGGACAACACTCAAACTAACATTTGTACACCCAGAGGTTCAACCAACCATACACAACTAATAAGGCTATAATACAGCTATGCAGCATAAATGTTCAACACTGCTGTTCTAAAGTGAGCACCATATATACATTTGTATATAAAAACATTGGAAACAAAATACACCTGGGGTTAGTTAAAAGGTGCCATTCCAAGGCTGTACATAATATCAGGAAAGAGTATTTACAATACTTGGAAAAAAGCTGCAACAAATAGTTTATTGCCAATGCCCTTTATATACTTTTATCCTACTTTAATATAGATGTTACGCTCACTCTCTGTGAACCACACATCTTATTTCTGGCCCTTTATAAGATCCCTGCTCAAAAATTTCAAGCAAATATGTTCTATGGCTTCACCCACACATCTATTCTCGTAGCTTTCATTTTATAAATACCACGCTGACTGAACTGCAACTGTATCTTAAAAGTTAGAAGTGTAAAAGATTTTTATCATTTGCTTTGTTTAGGAAGCAGAATGAAAAAATCCCCAACTAGGCTAGTCAGTAAGACTATCTGGTGCAATTTCACCTATCAGCAAAATAATTCAAAGAGCTGTTGTGAACTACAGAAATTGTGACCAAATGTAACGCAGTTCTTTGGTGCTCTACTCTCTCTATGGTATACATGAAATGCATCGTATTTGACCACTCTGCAAATGTTACAAGATGCTAAACAGTGTAAACTCCTCTCAGACATTCAGTTTCTGGCTAGAGTGCTGCTACATAATACCACCAATTCTTACTAGCATTGCTTTGAAGATCCAGTGCACAGCATGAAAACATAAAACATTCATGTCCTTCCCACATTAGGAATCTGCAATATATTTTATTCTAGATAATAAAATTCCACAAAAGTTAATCTGGTCAAAAGTATCCTTCCGTACAGAAATATACTAAAGCATGAATTTGCCATTAGTTCTGTGACAATGGAGAAACAAACAGAAAAGCTAATTACTGTTAAGCATATTTTCATACATGCCATATTTTAATTTTGGACTTGATGTTCAAAGAAATTAACAATTACCAGCTGGGAGGTAACAATATTTTAAGTCCTGACAAAAGTTAAAAAAAAAATGCTAATAATGAGAAAAATTAAGGAGATTAGATTATTATAGGAACTGATTTAAATTTGCATCCAATTATCCACGGATTTTTCCATTCCTTATTTCATTTTGATGCATGTAAGGGTCAGACTTAAGAAATGCCAACAATTGTCATGTTACACTAATAATGGAAGTAATTTATACAAGGTTTTTCATTTTAGTTAGAATGCAAAAACTCAGATGTAGACCTTATAATTTACCTTTGTTTCTAGTAAAAAAGATTGTCTGTTTGTAATATTAACGTATTTCTATGGGAAAAGCTGCCTTACAAATCTAGTTGCTTTTAAAAAAAAAAAAATCTTATGTATAGCAAAACAGGATTTTTTTTCAGTTTGATTTTGAGCCACAACTTATCCATATTATCGCTTAAGACAAATAGGTGTGGGTTTAAAATCATAGTTTAAGATCACTAATTTTCAGTGCATCTTTGCTTTGTACAAGCCTTGGAATATCTGAAAGCTCCCTGAAGAGTTTTCAGCATCAAAACATTATTGCTTTGGTTCTGTTTCAGACACATAGAAGTATGCCACATATCACATATTTTAGATATCACAGAAGGTCAGAACAAGAATTAACATTTCACAAGCAAACAAAAGTTCTCGCTTGCTCTCTCTCTCTCTAGTCTAAGTGCAGAACATGAACTTCTAAGTGCTCCATTTACATTAGGATCTAGATATACATTTTAATTTAATCCAGATCTTCCATAGTAAAATAAAAGTGTAAAAATTACACAATAAAATATTCTATTCTGTTGGGAAAGAAAAATGTATTGGCTAGCAGCATGCACAAAGACCATGCATTGTCTTACTATCAAGCAAACACAAAATTAAAATGTAATAAATAACTGCTCAAAGCCCACTTTAAAATATTAAGACAACAAAAGGGGTTCAGTGAAATAAGGTGTTCACAGCTCTGAACAGGAAGAATGGTGATGTCAAGTAGATTGAGCTATTAAGTCAGGCCACCGTCAAATGACATGACAACAACTTGTTTGACCGGAGGTACACAGCAGTCCCTCCTTGGGGTTCCGCTGAATATTCACAGATATTGTCTTTTCACAGAGAGGTAGTTGTAACACGTTATTTTTCAAGTTCCTGTTCTTTATCCGTTCCAATTCATTTTCTGTGTCTGACATCTGGTCAGAGAAGAATTTTATGCTGCCCAATGCTGTAGCCTGATTTGCACTCCCAGTCGAACTGATGCACATTTTCCACGTTGATTTCTCCTGCACTTTTACGCTGGAAAATGCCAGATTGTTTTGAGGATCAATAATGTATTTAGCGCTGCCGTGAATCTGTGAACCTAAGCAAAGGCTCATCAATTTTAGGCTTTCAACCAGTTCCCCTGCACTCCTAGTAGACAACTGCATTGAGTTTCCAGATCCAGCACACCGACGGGTGGAACCTGAAGTGTTATTGGTACTACCACCGGAGCTACTTGAGGGACTTCCCCCACCTTTGTTATTATCGCTAGGGCTTGTTTTGTCTACCCCTCCATTTCCATTGCTTGGTTTGCTCTGTCCACCACCATCTCCTTGGCTGCCAGGTGGCCCTTCACTACTATCCCGTCTATGCCAGGAGTAAGTAAACCCACTATCTTTATCTAGCCGTCGCCTACTTTCTGAGTCATCATCACTGGTTTCTGAGCTACTGCAACTAGATCCCCGACCCTGGCTTTTCCTTCTGTGGTAGCGTTTATGCACTGTACTAGGTGAAGCAATATTCATTTTTAACCTGCTAAGCTTTGGGGGCAAGTTCTCATCCATGTCAAATTCATCATCTGATTCCCCCTCCTCAAAGATCTGGTTGAGGACTGGTGCACTCTTCCTGGAAGTGAGACGATTTGTAACTGAAGGCTTGCGGCGCAGAACAACTTGAGTTGAAAGAGACATGGGTTTCTTATCTTCTTCATCTTCCTCTTCATCCTCTTCTACTCTAAACAAGCACTTCCGGCCACTTGCAGCAGGTTTCAAGCTCACTGAAGGAACCACTGAAAGTGCTGGCCCAGCTAATTCAGGGATGTCCTCTTTCTTTGCTGAATCACCAAGTGCCTTGCTTCTGTGACCGTTAAGAACGTTTTCAGCACTGCGAGCTGGAGACTGAGCAGTTGCATGGGAGAGAGGAGAAGCTGTAAGATCATCTTCTAGGTCCTGGGGTACATCAATTTTTGTGGGCCATGATTGCCTTGGTAAGAAATTGTAAAAGATGAAGGGGAGAGAGAGAGAGAAAGAGACAAATTAGATTTCATACAGGGGGTTAGCTGTGTTAGTCTGAAGCTAGGCAAAAGGTAGGGCAGGGTAAAAGCCTTAGAGACTACCTGGTTCAGAAGGGCATGAACTTTCATACGCAAGAACCTACTTCCTGAGTACATCTGATATACTGATGAAGTAAAGTACACTGCTGCCTGCAAGAACTCACGTCCCTCTGAACCAGTTGGCCTCCGAGGTGCCAGCCTGCCCTACACCTTTTGTCAAATTCGATTTTAGTGATAACTTACGAATACAGTATAAAATCTTTACAGGAAGAGATCAGAAAGGCCACAGAAATTATGCCACTTCACAAGCCAGTACATTTTGTAAACAGTAAATTTAGAGAAACAACTTAAAGAAAATGAAAAAAAGAGTAATTTACAAGTCATGTTGGTTGCTGCCAACTTAGATCACAAATTCCAATGCTGCTCTCAGAAACAAATGAATAGTCTTATATGACTCGAAGAAAGTGCTTTTTAAAAAAAATCAGATGTTTGCAGGAGGTCTAGAAGAACAGGGGCAAGACAAAGAGGCCTTGTTCCATGACCCATCCAATATCAATCAAAGGACAGTGGTATTGTAAACAGTATGAAGTCTTTATTCTTCTTCCCCATTTTCAATTATTAATATAAAAGCCATCAATTCAATGGCTTTAAAACTAACACTGTGACTTGAAAATACAGTCTTAAGTAAAAAAAAAAATCCTGACATTTTTGTAACATGCCTCCTATGAACAGCTAATCTAAGTTTTCCTTAACAAAATCTGTTTAATTAAAATGTACGTGAATCCAGATTCAGCTATTTTCATCTGACAATTTTGTCTTTTCTCATCATGTCACTATTAAAAGGCAGGCATCAAAGTGTTTAAAATCACAATAATGAAAGCTATTTTATCTATAACAGAAATTTCTAATGTACAGTTGTATTAAGCATGATCTTCAAAGTAAAGTGGTCATGAAAGAGGTGATGCTTGAGACTTAACTCAGTCTTACAACTAGTTAGTGCTGTTTTATCTTCGGCATCTAGCAATTCTATAATTAAGCAAATAACTTTCAGTAATTGATGTTTTAGTTTAAATCCTAAAAATATACTGTACATTTTTTTGAATGTTCCAAAAACTGAACTGTTGTGCTACAAATAGAAGAATGAAACTGCCACCATCTCAATCATTTGTATTTTTTAAAAAGGCCTCAGGAAAATGCAACCAAACATTTACATCTAACAGACTTGCTTAAGAGTGATGTCTCTTGACGGCTAGTCTATGAAGCAACCACCAGACTTAAGCAACTAAGCAAAAAATATGCTCTAGGTACTCAAATATTAAAAGATACCATGTTTCAAAGTTACTGGCTTTATCAACTACAGCTATTTTATCTCGTAACCACATTCTCCTATGCTGTATGAAAAAGTAACGGTCATGGCAAGAAAAACAAAAACCTAAGTGCAGAACCTTTCCATTTAGGCACAGATAGTACTGTATGAGATACTCCCAGGCAGATACTTGGGTAATGCCATAGTAGTGGTTAGGGAATATGCATGCCTTTTTAGCACAGATTTGAATAGAATAGAATAGAATAGAATAGAATAGAATAGAATGGTAGGGTACTCTTCATTCTCCAGCCCAAGATACTGCTCACAGTTATGCACACATTCAAAATACAATATATTGTACTTTCTGGACTCAGTTCCCCTTGGTGGGAGAAGGGGGGCTCAAAACAGGCTCTGCTGGGATGTAAGAGAAGGAGGGAGGGAGGCTCCAATACCCCACTAGACTTCTTAAACTCAGCTTCCAGATTCAGCTATTTGACCAGGGCTCAAATGGTCTATTGTAGAGCTGCCCAACTTCTAAGCCCCCAAGGGCCACACCATGGAAATCATGGGTCACTGAGCTATGCACTGCACAACTGCTTCCTGTCCCCACCTCCACCACACAGGCACCCACTCTTCCCACCACCACATGGGGCACCCTCACCACCACCGCTGCACTGTGCAGGGGTGATCCCCCCCCCCGCCCATGATTTGTCCTCAGCTCCCCATGCAGCATACCATACTGCCCCATCTCCTAGGGCAGAAACAGGAAGTGGCAGCTGGAGGAAGGAGGGAGAACCCAGAAGCCTCAGCTGTGTTGCAGCTGGAGCCATGGGGACATAGGAGCCAGGCAGGAGCTTGGGGGCCACAAATTAATCCCTTACGGGCTTCATGTGGCCCATGGGACATAAGCTGCACAGCCTTGGTTTATCGACTTGGCTCTTCCTTGATGCAAGTGAATAAAGATAGCATCAGGCAGAAAAAGTGGTATCTCCCAAACATGCTCACTGTGGGGGAAAAAAGAACTATCTCCCCAGACTGCACAGACGTTCAGTGAGACAAGTGAGAATAGACCAATTTTGCAGTTAAAATTAGTTCCCAAACAAAAGCAATGACATATTTGTCTTCTTCCCTACAAATTTAGGTAATTCATTTGGATTGCAGACAATATCAACACAACAAGTAAAACTTTGTGAAAATAACTTGAAACTCTGAAGGGAAAGTATTCATAAATTTATGGACATCTACTTATTCATAGGGAGCAAAGTAATATTAGCAGGACAGCACCAAGCAACCACTCCAAGCAGTTCTACCAATGCATCTCAACCTTGATATGCAATACCATTATTATTCCAATTCCTGATGTCTGTTAAGCAGACTACCAGTTATACTGCAGTGAGAAAAGTGATATGGACAAACAATGGAGTTCAACTCCATAACTGCAAAGTCAGGGCTACAAGGACTATTACTATGACAGGTTCGGTTTCCAGTTCACTGCACTTCATTTGTCTGATCGACAAGGTTTCCTCCTAGAAAAATTGGTACTCTGCTTCATAAGTCCCAGTGTGAAAACCACAGTACTACAATGAGAGAAGTGATTTCTCTAGCAGAAAGATGGAAACCATTTAGATTAAAACAAACTTGTAGCTAGTACCATGTAACCATGCAATAAAGCAACTTTCCTGGAGAAAAGTCCATTAAGTAAACAACCACTAAATACACTGTTGTGAAATCAAAAGCAAGTTAGACAGACACTTGGCTGGGATGGTTTAGTCATGGATGATCCTGTCAAGCAAGGGGCTGAACTGGATGACCTTGTGAGGTCCCTTCCAGCCCTACTTTCCTATGCTCCTGCAATTTAACTTAAGTTTTCAAATGGTCTTTGGAAGAAACACAGAACTCTGTGACGACAAAGGTGTCGGAGCTTTTGTCAAATCCAAAATTGCAAAATTTTAGAAAGGTATAAATGAAAAACTGACATATTGCTACTCAGACATCCAAAAAGCAGCTCTACTAATAAAGCGCTACCATAAGCAGCAGGCATATTCCTCCAGTCATGGGACCTGATCCTCTAAATGCATGCTGTTTAACAACATTCTTAGTCTGAGCTGAGTCTCAGACTATTTGCTTTCAGTCGCACCAGTTGGTTTGGATAAAGCATGGAAATACAGAAGCAGGGCATTATAGCCCACATCATCCTTTCTAACGAATGTCTATATTAACCAGTTAAGGGTGACAAAAAGGAAACCTTCATAAGGAAACCCTTGTTGCAGGTAAGAAATTATTCAATTTCATCTTTGTACAGAAAAGCACTGAACTTCTCAGGAGTATTTTCATCTTCCTCTGCTAAAACCCAGAGGTGAATTAACAATAGTGCGAGCAGGCAATAGTTCTCAAGGAATCAGCAGGAGCACCCGATTCTCATTTGTCAGAGGGGAAATTAACTACCGTCATTCTGAATGGTATGCTAGAGGAGGGAGAGGATCAAAGAGATTTCAGAAACACAACTATTAATGGAAAATGTGTCAGCAAGGCCTCCACAAGAATTCCTAAAATGATATTTAAGACAGAGCAATAACTGAAAGATTTTTTCCCAACTTTAGGTTTCCCACCTCAGAAAAACTAACAACTGCTGGTCACTGCTTAAAGCTCACTGAAGCATTCGACAACAAGCAAAGTTAAAGAGTTTCCGCATATGTCTAAACTCTAAAGCATAAAGATGCAGGGAATGTTAGTGACAGTGCTGCACTGCCCCCAAACTGCTGTACCACTTCCAGTTAAAGAACTCATGCAGTGTATCTCCATATAGCACTGCCACATACTACAAAGACAGACCTTTAAGGCATGTCTACACTGCCTTTCTGCCTAGCCCAGAAGTATGGCCCACCCTCACTCACATTCTGTACAAAATCCCTGGGGAAAAAAACAGTGTAGCTGCTTTACAGTGGCCCTGAGTATGTGCCAGTAAACACACCTGAGAGAGTGAGAGAGAGCCTGAGAAAGTCTCTGGGTGTGTGCTCAGCACTACTCTCAAGCAGCCACGCTGATTCAGCCCATACAGCACGGGGTGCCCCAGGCTCAGCATGAAAGCAACACAGATGAGCCCTATGTGTCCTTTGAAAAAAAAAGAAAACCTTTAATCAAAACTGGTCCTTCTCCAGAACCCCTAGGGAGAGGCTGATCTGCCCCTGAAATCTTTAAATAGTTCAGAAATACAGAGTTAGGTTGTTTCCAATAAAATCCTCTCAAATTCCTTGAATGTCTGTAGCAAATGGCAGACGGCGTAAATTTTCATCAATACTAACCTCACGACAAAAAGCACCAACAGAATCCTCGTTATCTTTTCCACATAAGGTGGCATTCCCACAAATTTCAGTAGGCTTTGCTGATGGCTATTTATTACATTTTGATTTGGATGATATAAAGACCCAAGCTGTGAACTGCTTACTTCCATCTGGTTTTATTACTAAAAACTGTAGCTATAAAGTATATCTCACCTATTAACACCACCTCCTGTACCCCTTGTAAAAACTGTGTCCTTTATAAAGGCCTGATCTTGAGATGTTTGAGCTACCCTGGATTTCGAGATGCCCAAACACTTTAGGATCATGCCAACAAGGCAGGGCTGACCCTGAATCCCGATAAGAAAAATCAACGTTCAGCTCATTCTAGGTGACAAATGCCCAGCTGTGCACTTAGGGGATTACACCATAAGGATAGTTTTTAAAGGGGAAATTCATGAAGTGTAAAGAGCACTAAGAGAAGAACATAAAACAGAATAATTTCTCTATCAGAAATGTCACAGACGTGAATTAATCATGAAGGACTTAAATTCATTGAATGTGACACCTCCTGCAGTACACACAAAAATTGTTGTAAATACAGCCTTCAAATTATCAATAGCTCACTCCTGGAAAATTCTGAGAAAACTTTTTTGGCAGATGATTTTTAACTAACTTCTAACATGGCCTTTATGGGTTGTGCTACATTTCTCCAGACCCTTAGAACTTGCAGTGAATGAGCATTGTGCTGTTTAACAAGCAGCATCTTAACAAAGCAGCATCTTTCCAAACATTTTGACTAAATTTGCTAAATTACCCACTGTTTTAATTCTTACCTGAACTGAGCTTTGATGTTGCTAGGGCTTGCAGACCTGGTTTGAATTTCTTTCTCCTGTTTTTCTCTCAGAATCCTCTCAGCTAGTAAGAAGTAAGTTGCAGTGATGTGATTGTATTTGTTAGTTTCCAATGCCCTAAAAGGAAAAACCACCAGAAATGGAACACATCACGCACCGATGATTTGTTAAAACTGAACATTTAGCTGACACAAGTGACTACATTTTGCACAGCAAGTAAAAGGCCCAGAAATAGAATTTTGTACTTCTGACATCCTGACAAAAGATTTTTTGGCCTATTAGAAGAGGGACAAACAAATATGGCAAGTTCAATAGATACATTAGGATACTATGAGGAAAGCATCCAAAAGCTAAATAATTGTTCCTTTATCGCACATATTTAAGGAATAACATTAACTGAAGTAGAGTTTATGATCCAATAATGGCCTCTCCCACTGACAAATAAATACTCAGGCAAAGCAGCACATTTAATTTTGAAGTTGGCACAAAATTTCACTTTTTCTCAGTGTTAAAAGCATATTAAGTGTACAGTAAAATAAGCCTGTAAGGCTGCTAAAACATCCTAAACCACTGCATACTTTAAAACAGTTTTAGATACAGGATGTTTCAAGTGTCTGAATTATAAATTTGGGGGTTTTCTGAAAGCTAGAACATTCTCAACTCATTTAGATTTTGGAAATAAGATTTTAAATACACAGAATAAACCTGTTTACAGAAGTATACTGCAAAAAAGCAACCAGCTTCCCAGCAGCATGATTCAGTGGCAAGTTCTATTTGTTATAACAAAAATCAGACTATTTTAAATTAAAGGACTCAGATGACAATATAGTTAATGGGTTTTTAGTTGTAGCTGTGTTGGTCTAAAGACACAGGCAGGCAAGGTTCTCTGGTTAGATGTGAGATCTTTTATTAGACCGAGTAGTTGGAAAAAAGTTCTTAGCAAGCTTTCAGGCCCAATAAGCCTTCTTCAGGCATAGGGAGTCTCTGCTGTTCTGAGACTACAAGGATAAAAGATATCACATCTACGCAAAGAACCTCGGCCTGCCCGTGCACATAGTTTTAATGATACTGTATAACAAGTGTTTGCAAAAATTACTTGGAAAAAAGCTGTATTTGCTATCCCAAAATAAATGCTCTGAATGAAAACAGCTTAAGGTGACAGGAAGGTGCCTCTGGGGCCATCAAATCCAGTCCCCTTGTGTTCACTGGTAACCATTTACCTGAAGATTCCCCCAAATCATGAAATCACTATTTTAAATCCTCACACACAATTGCAAGTTGTAGGGACACCATACAATATACCACAGACCTCAAGCAGTAAAAGCCCTGCCAACGCCCTACAACTACAATGGCAAAGAAGACGGATCCTTAGATGAGGGCCCAGGCCCCATTCTACAGGAGAGGGACAACTTCTACCCCCCACCCCCACACACACTCACTTTGCCATCTGACCCAGGAGAAAAACTGCTTGCTGATCTCAGATTTGGTTTTCAGTTGATGACCGTTACTGGCACAGCAGGACCTAACTAGGAAACTATGAGTTCTCTAAGTACTGAAAGGAGCACCATCATATCCTAGTCAAGACCTCCAGCTCTACTGTGGCCAATTCTTCAAAAGAAAGCAAGTCTCCTCCCCACTTCCCAAGTAACTCCCCAAAATTAGTAGAACTCGTAAAAGAAAAAAAAAACCAAACAACCCCTTCCCGGTCCCCCAACCAGGAGAAGCCATGAAGGCATAGCAGAAATGAAACTGGGGATCTGACATATGAAACAGGTCATAAAAATCACAAATCTTTCAAAGTGATCAAACACAATACACAGATTGATTTTTTGTAATAAATCAATAATGTAAGGCTGTGACTACACTTGCCTTGTTCTATTAAAATAAATCACCCTTAAGCCCCAAGTGGACTTAAAACTTTTTACCTGTAAACTGAAGGGATTTGAAATGTTAGCAGGGGGACTTTAAAAACAGAATCCCGCAATGCTAATCTTTATAGCATCATTTTTCAGTGAAGTACCATACTTAAATTTAATCTATCAGATTTAGTCAATGCCTTTTCAAGACATGATATAACTAAACTCTCTCACAGCATCAATGGTCCCTGTTTTGTCTCTAGTGTTGGACAGACAATTGCTATGGCTGCATTTGCAAACAAAATCATAACATTAAATTTATCAACCAATAACTTACTCTACTATTGTATCTCGATCTGCTATATCACCAAGGACCATGCGTTGTATTATACTGTTGTGTTCTTCCTCAGATAAGTTTTTATATGAAACGAGAGGGATATTGTATTTTGTTGCAGGTGATGGATCAACTCCTTGGAGCCATGGATGATTTTCAATCTCTTCCAAAGATGCCCTTCGCTTTGGGTCTCTCTGCAACATCTGTGTAATTAGGCTGTGAACAGAAAATAAATCTATGAATGCAGTGTGCTAGCATGTGTGGAAAGCAGCCATCACAGCAGCACTAGGAAGGCACTGCTGTCCCTCTTACTCTCAGTTCACAGCAGCCCTTTTAGACTCCTTCCAGTAAGAATAATTTGACTGTGACATAACTAGACAAAAGGTATTTTAAATAACAGTGCCAAACTAAAATGAATAAATTGGCTTCAAAACTGCAACCAGCAATCTCTACAGTTTCCTTTTCATTTACATGGGCTCTTGACTTCTGCCTTTCATTTTCTATAGGATGTAAAGCAATATTCACAGTAGGGTCCCAAACTGCTTTGCTGGTAGATGCTACTAATATTTTAAATGTTGTTTAATATTACTAATACATTTGCTATTCTCAACAAGAATATGGAATTGCGAAGAAAGCAGGACTGCTTTTAAGGTAGGTACCAGACACTAGGTTTCTTCAGGGCCAACAGGAGAGAGGACAGAGAGCTGTCCCCATCTATGAAGAAAAAAATTGTTTAGGATCCTCCAGTGACAAGTTTATCTGTTGGTTTCATGTTAAGTCAATGTTATATCTCCAGCTTCTGGCAGGGAGAAATGTCATTAAAGCTCACAAACTGCTATAGAAGGTACAGAGAAAGGATATTATCTAACTAGCACCTCTCTACTTGCCCATCATGTGGAATTTCAGTCTGTGCCCTGGCAAATTACAGCATTCAGCCTTATTAGCTGCTCTGCACAGTGCCAGGATATGGAGATGGCTGTTTAATGCTGAGGTTCTTGCTCAAACCTTACATGCTATCCTGCAGTGTAAAAAGTAAGGAAATAATGCAATTCTAAGGCATGGTTTTATTCTTGTACCAGCCTGCGGGGTAGCACAACTGCACATTATAAGCCAGTATGTACCTCAAGTAATTTTTTTTTTTAATATGAGAACTGAGATATGATTAGAGATATGAACAAGAGGGGTGCCCCTACTGCCTGCACTGATTACTCCTAAAAACTGCAGATCTCATTAAAGGAGAATTATATACTGAATAACCATCCTACATCTTTCCTTTTTAAATTTTCAATTTAAAACAACGGCCGTAAGACGGAAAGCATTCCCTCGGACCACTGAAAAGCTCAGGTTCTGCTTTGAATTCTAGTGTTTGACACAAATGGAACCTTAACGTCTTCTAGGCCCAAGGATACTCAAGGCAATGTCACAAAGAGATAATCTATCACTAATCAGGACTTCAGCTATAATTAGTGAAAGGTTCCAACTGAGAGGGACTCTAACGTAATAGGGATTGTATTAATCATACTACAGCTGAAAGCGTCATGCATCTATCTCCAACATATGGGAAGTATTGGAACACATCAAAATCACTAAAGGGCATCAGTGAACATCCCAGAACAGGCCTCTCAATATGAATCATAATTCCCTGGTGGCATATGGTATTTGCATAGAGAAATTGTCCTGAAGACCTAATATGTTGATTTCCGGCTGCAACGTGAGTAGGAAATAAGAAAAAGTCTGATGCAGTATTCCTGAGCGTGACATCGAGAGACAACATTTTTGAACAACCAGTTAGACCGGGGGCTCCCACTTGACGTCTGCTCCCCTCACTGCTCTGGCTATGGAAGCGCCAGGTTCTCTGGGCTACCTCTCCCTCTGCCCAGGGGGTAGGGTGGTGCAGTGTGGCGCAGCCCATAGTGATGGGGCTCAGGATAATGCCTGAGAGGTGCAATGTAGCAGGGAAGCTGGGGAGCTTAAGGTGAGGTGGGGAGCCCAGGCAGGCAGTACCAGGTAGGGAGGTACTAGGGCACATAGTGCAGCAGGGGGTGGCATGTGGTATGTGCCCCTGGGTGCCCATAGCTCCTCAATGGTGTGGCCCACAACACATGCAGCCCCCAGCTGCTTGCAGGTAGTACAGCCCTGACTTAGAACAATTCTGGTGTCGTGTTCCCACCCCTCCCCCCCACCAGTCATTCTTCTTATAGGAGTATTTTCAGACTACTCAGGCCACCACCTGAAGTTGCTTAGCAGTGTCTCAGACCTTTTATAGAGTGACATATCAAATACACGTACTTTTAAAATAGATACATATTTCCCTAATAAAGCAAAACAAAATTGCATATAAACAAATACATGGAAGGTCTAAGGCTCAAAACATTTAAAAAGGAATAAATACAATGAACTTTGATTACAAAAGGTGAAAGATGCAAAGAAAATAAAGATATGGTAATAACAAGGTACCTCCCACCACTGATTGGCTGAGGGGCCCCAGTGGCCCCATTGCTGATCAGCCAGGAGGCAAAAACCGAAGCACATTTAAAACCACAGTTTTTGCCTTCCTGCCAATCAGCAGCAAGAGGTGAGACCACCAGGGCCCTTCCACCAATCAGTGGTAGTGTGGGAGGGAGGGAGAGCAGTGAAAAAGGCAAGCTCAAACGAGCCACTGCATAGCACACTTCCACCACAATTTAGGTAGGTCCCTAGTAATAACTGTGCACAAGATGCTACTACTTAATAGATGGTGAGAAAAAAATTAGAGAAGGTCAACAATTAGAGAAAAGGTCTACATATTATAACTTATGAGGAGTCAAAGCATGTTTGTCCATCAATAAAATGGTATGGAATTTCAGCTTTGGGAGCTCTGAGAAATCAGTGATAAAAATAAACGGTCAGTCCACCTAAAATAGCCAAGTTTGTTAGTAACATCCAACATGCCTATCAATGTGCCACCAAGTTACTTAAAACTTTACTTACTCTTTACATTCTTTGGACACATGTGATGGCACTGTGTATTTGCAGTCCATTATCATAGTCAGAGTTTCACTGTCATTTGCTTCTTGAAATGGTGGCTGTCCACATACCAACATGAAAAGGATGACCCCCAGGCTCCATATATCTGTAAATAGTAAAATATATTTTCAATTTATTGTCAAGAGCAGAGAAAATTACTGCCAAATTAAAAAGTGATTTTTTGTTTCTATCAAAGGTTCTAATAATTTTAAGTCAAGGTTACGATGACACAATCTTTCTAGGCATTATCAGAAGGATATATAATTCCTTTGTAATATAATACAAATGTACTATGCATCTTTTATTGACAGGTTTATGGTTTTGGATAGAAGATCCAAAAGTAGCAACTTAAAGCTACACACAAAAAAATATTGGGATGTATAACAATCATAAATAGGCAGTCATTTTGACTTTCAGGCCTTACTACCTTTAATATTAATTTTCAAAGAAAGTTAATTGTTACATTGTTAAAATGTTACCCTACTCTTGATTATAATGTAAGTATCAGAAAGTTTCAAGATTTAGTTGTGCTAAGAAAGAAATTATTTGGAAGCAATTGCTTATCTAAAAAGAATGTCTGGTCTGTTCAAAAGTGCATTAGGCTAACACTGGACACACATCTATATATATAAAACAAAGTGTCTGTCTGCCTGCCTGCCTGTATGTATGTTCATTTCTAAGTCGAGAATGGCTGGTCCTATCTACTCTAGACCTTCCAAAATTATTGAAAAACACCCGAAGAAAATTCTAGGCAGGTTATTTTTCACTTGACCCTTGTTGGAGCTTCCAGTGACTGGGATTACTTCGCTTCTCAGATCACAAACTGGTACCACTCCATTTTGGATGCAGTGAATTCAGTTCAACTGTCATTTCATAATAATGACGTGTCTGTCTATCTGCCTGTTCACTTATAACTTCAGAATGGATGGTCCTATCTACTCTAAGCCTTCCAAAAATTTCTGAATACTACCCAAAGAAAATTAAAGGCGAAATATTTTTCGCTTGACCCTTTTTGGGGCTTCCAGTGACTATTTAAGGGAACAACACTCTTCACACAGACAGTTATATGTGGCTTGCTCCAGAGGTGGTATGCGAAGAGGGTTGTCTATACTGTCGCCAATAGGAAACACCGCGAACACTGTTTACAAAGATGTTCTACAATAAAGATCATTCATTTGGAAGTCATTTGAAATGTTGCTCCACATTAAATATTTAATATGCTGTACTATGTTCTTTAAAAATAAACTACAATTTTTTTACCTAAATATGTTGTACTAAGTTCTTGGAAAAGAAACAAATACTGCAATTACAAAAATATCAACCCAGGCAAAGAATGGATCCTTCCGCTAGTATTCTATACACTGTCTCTGTACTTTCCAGAAGATTAGAATGGGACAGTCTCAATATTTGAATGTTTCTGTACAAGGTACTGTAACAATTTGAATTTTTAGAAATATGAGGAAGATGGAGAATTGGATTTTATTTTTCTTAAAGTATTGCATATATTAATGCAATTCACCACTTATAATTGGTAAGCAAATTAAGGATAACCGTATTAAATAAAATGTAAAATTTTCTAAACTATTTAGAAACAATCAAACATTTAGCACAGTTAATATGTAGCAATTTCTAATGGATTCCACTCAATTATCACTGGTAGAAAAATGAAACATTAAAAATTAGTTGTTTCTAGATAAGTTGACAACAAAAGCTTGTAATTAATCATGACACTACACAATGCATTTATTTATTGTAGTAAACAATCTATATTGACAAGATTTTAAAAGTTGAAGCACAAAATGAAGCATGACTACATTTTCATGTGTTTATTTATATTCAGCAAAAAGAAAAGAATTGTTACAGATAACATAGAGAATGGATGGCAACAAATTATGCATACACGAGAGTGACAACAATGCTATAAACCAGGGATCAGCAACCCCTGGCATGTGTGCCAGAGTATGGCACACAAGGCCATTTTCCTCAGCACACCACAGCCAGGCTGGGTTCTGGGCAGCTGCCACCAGCCACAGAGCCCAGGCTGTTTGCAGAATGCAGGCCAGCTGCAGCTAGGAGGCTACAAACAGCTGCGCTGCACTCCACAGCCCCAGCACTGCCTCTGCGGCCGTGCACCGGGCTCTGGCACATGGCGAGGAAGGGATCCAAGGGCAGTGCAACCCTGAGTCCAGTGCAGCTGTTTGTAACCTGCCTGTCATCTGCTGCAGCTGCCCAGAGCCCCGGCTGGCTGTGGGAGGCAGCAAACTGCTGCACTAGGTTCCCTGACCTGGCTTTGTGGTGGCAGCAGTTGCACGTGCATCTTGGGATGGACAACAGGGGAAGGACCAGAGTTGTGCTGCCCCAAACCCCTTCCCAGCTATGTGCCCAGAGGCATGCGTGAAGCTGCCACCATGGAGTCAATACCAGGGCTGTGGAGCCTGGAGCAGTTGTTTGCAGCCTCCCTGCTGCCTGCCACAGCTGATTCAAGCTCTGGGCAACCACAGCAGGCAGTGGGCAGGCTACAAAAAGTTGTGCCAGGCTCCATAGCCCTGGCACCAGCTCCATGGCAGCAGCAGGTACACATGCCGTGCAGTGCACAGTGAGGAGGTGGCCGGAGCAGCACAACCCTGGCCCTTCCCCTGCCATGTGCCCAGCAGCACGCGTGCAGCCGCTGCCAGTAATGAGGATCAGGCCCCTCACAGCTCCCCTGCCTCTGGCACGCCAAGCCAAGGCATGGGTGGAGATTAGGGTGTTTTTGGCACTCCTGCCAAAAACACTGCCAACTCCTGCAATTAACCTAAAACTTCCCCCTGTGTTCCATTTGCTATTACTTGCTCAGTATTTTATATCTACTTGAAGCTAGGGAACAATTATAATTCTCTCTAATTATGCAAACCATACACATTTATCTATTTCTAAAACAAATAACTCATTTTGCTACTTACAAACTATTCTTTCTACAGCTCAGCTAAAAAATAAATCGAAGCAGTTTAGCCTAATTTTCTTTACTTTTCTAATTTATGATAAATGCATGCTATAAACCCAAGGAATCTTCTGATTTCTGCTACTGCTCATGCAGAGGGTCAATCCTGTAGGTATTGAGCACTCAAGCCCCAACTCGTGAAAGCACATAAATTCAATGGAGCTACTCAACCCTTAAAATTAAGTATGTGCTTCGATATTTTGCTGGATTAGTGCCAGGATGCTAAGTATTTTGGAAGAAAAAAAATCCTGTAACAGCAGCCTCACTAAAGAGTTGTACAAGATGGAAAGAAAATTTCTAGGAAAGCTTTCCTTCTCTAAACCTAAACAAGTGGTTCTCTCTCGCCACAAAGTTCCAAAACAGTTTGAAAATATTAGCATGCATACTGTTGTTTCCAAAGCAAAACACTAACATTTCCATATACAAACAGACTATGTTCATTTAACCTGCTTCATTAGAAAAGTCCCATTATTTGGATGAAACTTCAGTGAACACGTGACAAACTTTTCTTTAATTACCCAACTTTACATAAACATCCTGGTTTAGTATATTATCTGCAATATTTATGCATTCTGGTATCTCAACTAGCAATTTTAGAAAGAACCAAACAGTGCATCTTTTTTCACACAGTAAAAAGTTGTGGTTGCTTTAAGTTGCAAACATTTTAATTCAAAGATTCCACACTGTGTTCATGACAGGACAGACAAGTGTTACTACTCTGTAATAATAAGGTAATATCATAGATTCATAGATGCTAGGGTTGGAAGGGACCTCAGCAGATCATCAAGTCCGATCCCTGCCTAGGCAGGAGAGAGTGCTGGGGTCAGATGACCCCAGCCAGATGCCTATACAGCCTTCTCTTAAAGACCCCCAAGGTAGGGGAGAGCACTACCTCCCTTGGAAGCCCATTTCAAATTTTGGCCACCCTTACCGTGAAGAAGCTTTTCCTGATATCTAGCCTAAATCTGCTCTCTGTCAGTTACCCCAAGAGGCGCCCTGGTGAACAGAGCATCTCTGATCCCTTGCTGCTTCCCCCTAATGAATTTGTAGGTGGCCACAAGATCACCTCTCAGCTGTCTCTTGCGGAGGCTGAAGAGGTCATAAGGCTTGTCCTGTAAGCCCCTAACCAAACAAGTGTCTCTCCTCTGGACCCTCTCGTGTCTATGAACATCCTTCTTAAAGTACGGCGCCCAAAACTGGATGCAGTACTCCAACTGTAGTCTGACCAATGCCACATAGAGGGGAAGTATCACCTCCTTCAATCTATTTGTCATGCATCTGCTGATGCATGATAAAGTGTGGTTAGCTTTGCTGATGATTTCATCACGCTGATGACTCATGTTCGTCTTGGAATCTACTATGACTCTGAGATCCCTTTCCGCTTCTGTGCTGCTGAGAGGGTCACTTCCCAGCCAGTATGTGTGCTGGATATTTTTGTGCCCTAGGTGCAGCACTATCTACTGACTGGTTACAAAATCTACATATAAAGGACATGTTTCTTTTGAGGAGACAAAAAATCAAAGAAATCCAGCTTAACACTAAAATGCTCTGGAACCAAGGATACATATCAGAGCAGGTATGATTTAACAATGTAAATAAAAAGAGTTCGGTAACATTTATCACATGTAGGAATTTATACCAGATCTTGAAATGTTTTAGTTATGCTAAGGCAGGGGTGTCAAACTCATTTGACCCTATGGTATGGATGCAGAATGCAGAGCTTTTATGGGTCAGAAAAGGCACCTCAACAGCAAGCAAGCAGCAGTAGTAAACCCCTGGTGCCACCAACACAGTGGCTCTGGCAGCTGTAGGGGTTAATGCTGCCACAGCTCACACCACAATGACAGAACTGCATCCCTGGTAGAGAATTCAACCTGAAAATTCAGCAGTTGGGTGAGCAGCTGCCCTTATGGCTGTTAGAGTCACTGTGTCAGTGTGCCCAGCACCTAACAAGTTAACGTGGCTGCACAACTGCTTTCTCCACAGGGATCTCAATCCAGAATTTCATGCTGTTAACTACTCTAGGTGCTGAACATGCTGACACAGCAGCCAACTGTAGAGGTTAATGCTGCCACTGCTTGCCCCAACATCAAATTTTCATCCCTGTGGGTTGTATCCAGAAGTGGATCTTCTGGATCCCAAGAAACCCTGTGGGCTGGATGACCTGCTTCTGCAGGCCAGGTATTTGATACCATTGCACTGAGGGAAGACTGAAGGGCCTACAATTCTTGTCTTAAAGAAAGTAGTCTTTTCACTGCCAGCAATGCCCTGTATTATTAGGCATTGACCTAATACTTCATACACTTTCCAAATAAAGGCCATTTATCTATGTAAAAGGTAGCCACTGTCTAAGAATTTAATCTTTTTTTTCCATCAACAACTAGGTATTGCATTTCATGTACATGGCCTTTAACTGATAAAAAACGAAAAGGGGTTTTTAATACCATCACATGAAAAACCAAGACAAACTCTTGATCACGGTATGACTTCAATGAAGCACTGACCTACAAGCATAAATTTATAGCACTACATACTTCTGCATTGTTACTAACTAAAGAGCCCATCACTTATACATATGCACAACACAACAAGTTCAACAAAGATCAAAAAAGGTACCGGAAGGCTTTTAGCTTGAATTTTTTATATTGTCTAGATATTTTTACCTTCTCTGAAACACTGCAGCTAGTGATTCTGTCTTATCAATGTTTAAAGTATTGTGAACATTATTAACTATGATGTCTTATGAAATAATCTACGCCACTACTAGAATCTCCTTATAAACTACTTTGTTAGCCTGGGTTTTGTAACACCATGTTCTAGAGCAGCCAGGAAATCACTGTGGGTAGAAATAGACACATTTTTTTAAAACAGAACCTATTTCTGTGGTTGAAGAGACAGAACACTTCAACCTCTTTGCTCTTCATACCTCACACTACAGCTACTAGCAAAATGACTCAGGCATGAGTCTGAGCTGGAATGCAATTTAGCTTCAGTGGGACTTACAGAGTTTGCTGGTAACTAGAAACAGTGGTGAAACAAAAATTACACACTGAAAAGAAGTCTAAGATCTCTTCCTCAAAGACAAATACTGAGCAGACAGCAGCCCACTGAGAGGTGCAACACAGTCCTTTCCTTCAATGGTACTAGGAACTCAAGAGATTGACACAGCAGGGCCTTTTGAGAGAAAATAAAGCATCAACAGAAGGATCTCACATAAGGAATTATGGCTGCAAAAGAATATCTAAATCTCAACATGGCCCATGAAAAGAAGGGGTGTTGAAAGAACTGGCATTAAAAACAAACAAAAAAAATCAATAAGGAAAGATCTTAGCATATGAGATCCTTGAAAAGCAAACTTCCTATTCCATGTGGAAGGAAGCAGCATTGAGTTTGAAAGCTCCCCTTACAGAGGCCTCTCTCTGTGATGGTAGTGGATGAACTAACTAGCAATTTCTTCTTAAGATGGTTATTCTTACCTAACTCCTCCAGACAGACCATACCCGACCCAATGAAAAGAAGTGACAAGCTGGCCAACAAACACTTTCTTAAAACCTTTTAAATACTGTTTCCTTTTTCCTGTTGGAATCTTGAACTGACCTTCCTTTCAAACACAAACATTTCAATCAGTTGGGCCAAGAAGCCAAAGTTTTGCTTAAGAAAAAAAGAAAAGGAAAAGAAAGGCAGCAAGAATGGAATAGGGGGTTAAGAAACTGGAGTGAAGCTCAGGATTCCTGGTTTACATTTCCAGCTCAGTCACAGACTTTGAGTGACTTCGAGCAAACACTTACTATATCCCATGTATCCGAGTGCTTTGTCCAATGATGCAAGTTTCATTTTTTCAGGTACTGAGAAATTAATAAAGACTCATTCACATCTATGCAATCAGACCCTAGTTCCACTTGGGCTTTTAGTGGTGAACCACAAACACTAAGCTCTAGTAATTAATGTAAATTTTGCCAAAAATCACATGCTATATTTTCACATTCTACTGAAGTTTAAATTAAAATTATGAATGGGATCAATTTCAAGGTCAAAGTCGGGAGTTACAGGCGGTTAAAAAAAAGTTTGTAAATTAGGTAATAAGTTTTTTCATCTGCATTTAGATGTTTGCCAGTGTTTTTCTGGTGTTCACTTATAATCAATGAAATAACATGCTTCTACAGAAGTCAAAGAATCAGTGTTGTTTAGGCAACAATAAAGTGGCTACGAACAAAAGAAAAATACCAACTGGGTCACTTTCTCAACTAAAGGACAGGACTGGTCCTTATGAGTACTTCTAGTTGAGGGTTAACTAAGTGGTGGGAACGCCATTATGTTTCTTACTAGAATATTCAACAGTAAAACACCTGACTGAAGGTCTTCCTTTATTTGCCCCCAATATAATACACTGTCCTTCACTAGCAGGGCTTACTGGATAGAAGAGAGTGGTGCGACAGCACAGCGAAAACAAAAACAAAAAGTTAATTTTAGGCATTGTGACCCCACAGGTTTAAACACCTCACTTGAGCCACACTAAAAGTATGTGGTATCAAAACAGCTAAGTGATCTAAAACTGTATTTGCTGCCCACACCAAGTGCTGTGTGAAAGAAGATAGTGTGTGAAGGAAGTGGTAATGAAAGAAAACAGGAAGCATTAAACAACGCCTTAGAGTAACTTCATAGTCATTGCAGAAACACTTTAAAAATAGATAATGGAAGAATTACTACACCGAACTGAGTTATTTACTGACATTTCAAATTACCTCAACTAGTCAAGGATCAGTAAATAAACTCAAAATCTAACAAGATGCCCCAATTAAAGTACTCCCTTTCCCACCCAGCCTAGGAAAGTATCTAGAATCCATACTGTTCCCATATTTTATATAACACTGGACACCTTGGTAGAATTTTTACTGAGTATATGGTAAAACTCACTGCTGGAAATATTTAGAGATTTTAAAGTCAGTCACCTACAGTGTGATATGGTCATCATTAGCTATATACAACACCCCCCTCCCCCCCCTCCCCAAAAAAGGCTTTAAAAAGGGTGGGAAAACCTGACTTCGTTACTAGAACTCACAAACTAAAATTCTTGAACAGGAGAACTGCTAACAATATAAAAATCTATGAAATATTAAAATTAACAAGCTTTTCTATTCCACTACTACACTTCATAGCTATCTTCTTACAGAAGCTTGCAGTTACATATGGCATAGTTCACCACACAATCCTACTCTTTCAAGAGTGACAGATGCTTATTTTACTACTGCTCTGTTACACTATTATGGTTACAGAAAGCGCATTGTGTAGTTTTGATAGAAACCAATGTACATCACTAACAAAAATTTCCCCTAGCCCAAAATATGCATTTTCAGGAATTATCTCTTTGGCTGCCTCCAAGATAGATGCCTAAGAATCTGTGCATATCAGTGGTCATCTCTGTATCTTTCCTCTCCTTTCTTCCATCCAGAAAGATTTCCAAAATCTTCAGGTAAGTTTATTCATTTAAAAAAAAACCAAAAAAAACTCACTTGTTAAACTTTATGCACATCAGTGAACTGTAATGATCAATAACAGAGATTCTGAGATAAGAGATGTACAGCAAACAGAACACAACAGGAACAAGCTACGTAACAAGAAAACTGAAGAGGCAGGCAGACTCTTTTTACAGAAGAGTGCACAGAGCATGGAAGTAGACGGAATGTGATTGACATCATATCTCCTTGGCCCTAGTGATTTATGTTGAGCCTGGAGGAGCTCATTTTGAATCAGTTTGTTCTGGAAACTGTAAAGTAGGGGGCAGGCTGGGAAGGACAAAAAAAACTGCATTTAAATGTGCCTGAATTCCTAAAAGGATTAAAACCATAACTTTAACAGACATAAATAGTAACATTTTATAGTCAAAGCTCTTACAATACAAAAACACAACTCATATTTTGGTTCTATCAGGCAAATACCAAACATGTACCATATTATATATCAGTGGAAAATAGGAACATGTAGATTAGCTTTCAAATGGTGTCTGGCAAGAAGTCAAGCAGCCAACTGAACATTTGATCCAACGATTTAGAACAAGAAATGGTGAAGTTAATGTGTGAGATAGCACTGGGGTTTTTGTGCAGCACAGAAAAAATCTGTGCTGGAGTACAGGGGCACACAGTCCACTCTGAGGATAAAAATAGAGTCGGAATGAACAAATGAAATATTTATATAAACTGACTTAGGAAAGTCATAGATGCAGTGTTCAAATAGCATCTGAAACTATGGCACTGTAAACACAAACTATACAAATGCTTTCACTGGTACAACTTATACTAATTCAGCAAGTAAATAAAACTATTCTGAGATAAGCACTTTTCTTCTGATGAAAGTGCACCCAAAAATCATACTAAGACAGAATTCTGGCAGTATATAAGTGTCATTCAAAAAAAAAAAAAAAAGTTACACCCTTCAACTTTACTACAGTGGGCATTTATTTAATAGGGTAAGCCTGACCTTAGACAACCAGACATTTTATTCCTTATAGCAAAAGAGATGATACGTTGGCTGAAAATCACGTGATCAGAAGTATTCAGTTAAAGAGTCTTAGAGAAAGTAGTTGGAGATAGGGTCAACCAGAATCTATATTCCACTGGAAAGCAGCAATTTTAACAATATAGGCAATGAACATCTCATTTGACACAATACACTGCAAATCCTCATTACAGCAGAAGTATACAGGTTAGTGGTTTCTAATACTTATACATCAACAACTATCTAAAGTGTACACACTGTTACAGTTCAGAATACTGAAATAATCTACAACTCTTAGACCTATGACGTGTCTAAACCAATGTAAAAAGTACCAGATGAACAACACTGTTCCCTAAACCTGGGTAGCTTCACTCAATCCAGTGCAAAGTTATCACTGGAAAAGTAATTGGGAAAACTACACCATTCTGTGTTACATCAGTTTAGTTGTAGTGTGTCCACCTCTATCCCAGGCCAAATGTCTGTTGCAAGCAAGCAAGCAATTAACAACTGCCTTACCACCTAGGCCACAGGATAGCTTCAGATCTGCTGCTCCTCATTGTGGGACATAAAACAATGCACTGTGTTCATCTCATCATGGCCCACTATAATTCTGCAGTTTTCTGAACAATGATGTACAAAACAGATCTTATATTTACAGTAAAAGTAGAATGACTTGACATGATTCAGTCATGTTTCACCAGATATTCACCATCAGGCCCCCTGTAGACATTCAGGTAAAGGCAAGATAGAATCTGATGTGCAATCCACGCAAAATGCTACATGTACATGGCAGGAAGCATGACTGTGGGATCCAGCATCAGATCCTATCACACCTCATTGTTGGAACATGTGGAGCCCAGGATCACCCTCTAGGACTCCTCCTGTACCAGTAAGTACCAAGCTCCAGCAGCTGCAAGTCCCATACCCAGTGTGTTAGTGCCCCACAACTGCAGAGACTGAGAGTCCCACAGCTGCAGGCTCTGGGTCCTCTGGGTCCCAGCAGCACCCCAATATAAGCCAGAATCCACAGCTATGGTACTCTCAGTCCCAACAGCTGTGGGGAGCTGCCAGGGCTCTGCTCAGCTGTGGGACTCCAAGCCTCAGGGCAGACCCTGCTACAGGAGTAAATTAAACCATTTATAAAGTTATTACATATTTTCCAGCAATAACTTTGTAGCTGAGTGGACTTTAAGGTGCTACAGTTAATTTGCATGTGTAGCCAGCCCAACTTAATTGCTCAATTAACCCCGTAATTTTTTGATACATGTAACGTGTAGAAAGGCCTCAGAGACATATATAAAGAGTTTATTTTAAAGTGCCCCTGAATGCCACACCAATCAGCTGAATTTAATATATGCATATTTTCATTTTTAAAAATTTACTGTATGTTACTAGCCTTCACCCTGTTTCACTGTTAAAGCTTCAGACATGGGAAACTGTAATTAAAAATAGATAAGCTGTTTGCTTAAGTATACTGAAAAAAGCCCTCCACAAACCAACACTACCATTCAGCCCTTTTCTGAATTAGAAAAGGCCTTTTTTTTTTTTTTTGGCTGTTTGAAAATCTTGGTTTTAATTTTCAATCTTAGTTTCCTGGACTTAGTTACCTAAATGCACTTTAGGTTTTAGTAACTGGCCTACCTGCTCTAAATGGACTTATAGCCCTAAAAGAGACACGTAAATTTGGAAAGTAGACTTATCATACTTGCATAACCCAAAGAACTAAGTTTTAGAAACTAAGGCCTTCCAGGTAACTAGTTCTCACCGACAAAAAGGTTTCTCATGCTACCTTACAAAGAAAGGAAATAAAGTTGTACATGTAAGAAATTTCAAAATAATGACATACTAATTATGGGACAACCTCAATAATATATTATTACATGTCTGTGGTTGTGCATTGCTTTTTGGGGGAAAAATCTGTAACTAAGTTCCCAACCTGCTAAATCTGGAATCATACTACAAAAATGAGTGGGAAAAAGATGAAAATGCAAATATCTTTTGTTTGTCTTATCACCCTCCATCTGATTTAGACGACATTTAATGTAATGATAAGCATTTGCAAATCTGTAAATCCTATCATTCTTCATAATATTACCTCTTTAGATGAAAAGTAGCCACTATTCTAGATATCAGAGGCCAGTTTCCTTTGAGAAGAGAAATCAGTAAGGCAGAATCAGAGTGGATTTTTAGTAGTATGTTTATTTTCTGAGTATACACAAGGTTCGTTTTTCCTAAACAGCACTATACACAAAATGGCAAGCAAGCAGCTCCTTTCTGTAGAAGTTTCAAGTCAGGCACATCAGTCCTGTCCCATGAAGTAATTATCTTTTAAACAATTCTTCTTTGGGTCTTCATTAGCAAAAAAAGTAGAACTTTTATCTCATTAGCTGAGAGTGTTTCTTTGGTGTAGAGTTAACTGAAGGGATTAGTGCTCAGGTGTGACCAGGCACAATGTAGGATATATGTTACTATACCCTCAGTCCCTGGCATGATCTGCATCTGGTGATTTAATCCACAATCCTTTGTGATGCAGTAAGGCAAACCTCTCAATTTTGTCCAGTTACTTACAGGAGAACGTGCCCATGGTTTTGAACACAGGTCTGGGAAGACACTTTTGAGTATTAGCACTTCAGTGATTTACCACATAACTTCACTGCAAAGTGAGCAGGTTATCATCTGAGGAAAACCCTTGTTCAGGCCAACCATCCTGGGGAGACAACTGTGTATGTGGTGTGGTAGGGGATTAAGGGCAACAAGAAAATAAAAACGAGATAACTCTGAGATGTGCTTTTTAAACTGAGGTAGTTTATTTGAGTTAACTAATCCGGGTAAAATCAGAGTGAAAGCCATTTGCAATTTTCATGCAACAGATAAAGGCTATAAACCCACACATGTTTTGACAGTGAAAACAGCCTAACCTTGTTTATTCCACATTCTCCCTCTGGATGCATGGGTTTGCCCACCTGGCCCCATCCTTTGTATCCAGCTGTTCTGAACCACAAAGCTTTACCTGGGTCACACTGCTCTTGGGTGTGACAAATTGGCAACATGCCTGTGTCAAATTAGGAACACCATTTTGTTTTGTGAACTTTTTCTTACTGTTAACTTCATTATAACCCTTACTCAGATTGTACTGTAACGCCTATGTTAGATTATGATATCCAGTCTGTGATGACAATTAGCATGATTTTGACAGGGTCAGCCTACCCTACGCTACCTTGCTCCTGCTAGCAGCTGAGACATCTCAGAGAAAGCTAACAATGAGGAGAACATGAAAGGCAGCCCGGCCTAAAGACATGGGCCTAATTAAAAAAAAAACTCATAGAAGGGATGAGATCATGTTACAGTGGCACTGAGGACTTTGTTGTTTTTCTGCAACTCTGTTTGCTTTGTTGTAAGTGAAACATCTGTGGTTAAGACATTACTTGGCTAAACTTGTGTTCTCTGCTTTCCTACTGCAATTTATCTGAAAGGATCAATTAGCAAATCCAGAACTCCCAAAGCCAGGTGGAGTCTGGAGAAATGCATCAAAGCAACTAGGTCTCAGGATGGCTAAGATACTCACATCAGTGCCCAGACTCTAGGGCAGTGGTTCTCAACCTTTTTGGACTCAAAGCACCTTTCCACAAGTCTTGGGATTGAGCCACACTCAGTTTTAAAAACATATTTATATATAACAGTGTTTATCACCTTGCAGAGAGACTGGGGGATTGTTCAGGTAGGGACCAGCTTAAGTCTGCATTTATCTACTTAGATTATCTGCTCATCTCAGACATCACTTCTTTGCACCTTCTTTTCCTTTAAAGGAGCTGGGAAAACCTCAGGATGTCCTGGCATCCTGGTTGAGACTCACAGCTCTAGGGACTCCTTGCTTAAGAAGGGTGTGGGAGACAGGACACTTCCATTTACAAGACCGGGTAAGTATGCTGGGCCATCACAAGACAACAGTAGAGTACAACAAAGGAGAATACTGGCCCATAATGTCAAAACCATTCACCTGACTGAGGCCTGCGACAATCTATGCCTTGAAGATTCATGATGGCAAGAAGGGGTGTGAGAAGCGGGCCATATTCGATTCGGATTCAGCCCAAATTGGGGGACAGCAATTTGATCCACTGATTCGGATCACTGTCCCGATTCAATTCAGCTGAATCCGAATCTGAAGATTCAATTCTGATTTGGAGAATCAGCAAATCAGCCACAGACACAGTTTTATGTTTTTTCTACATACCTCAAGGTACCACGCACGGTGCATGAACGCTGAGATGACGGGGCAGATAAAGCGTCCCACAGGAGCATGGGGGGAGACGGGCGGGTGTGGGGGGGGCACATGCTCAGTAGCAGACCTAGACATGGACTTGAAGTACTTCCAGTCCACTTCTGGGTCCACTGCCAAGTGTGCAGGAAGCCTCCCTCCCCCCCCTTGGCGATTGCCCGCAGGGGGACCCTGGGTGCCCCCCCAAACCAGGGAGGCATCAGTCACTGAGCCGGGGGGGGGGGGGGTGTCCCCCACAAGCTCCATGACAGACCTAGATGAGGACCAGAAGTGCTTCTGGTTCACTTTTGGGTCCGCCGACAAGCACACTGGGGACCCCGCATGCTCCCGTGGGATGCTCCATCGTGCCCCACCATCTCAGCACTCACAAGCTGCCTGGTACCTTGAGGTATGTAGAAAAACCATATAAAGCTGTGTCTATGGCCAGACTGGCGAATCTCTTCGAATCGAATCAGAAGCTTCCGATTCAATTCAGACAGATTAATGGGTGTCCCGATTCGATTTGGATTCAGAGATTCAGCCACCTAATTGGGCCGAATCTCCTCCGAATCAAAATCAGCGACAGAAGCTTTGCACAGCCCTACTGGCAAGCTATTAACATTGTTCACTACAGCAATAATACTGTATATACAAGACTCAGTCTTGATCTCACTGATGTGCAACTCCCACTAAAGTTAACTGGTGTTCTACAAAAAACCAAAAGAGTGGAACTAGAACTATAATACACTAGTTTTATGTTAAAAAAACTAGTTCCTTGTTTGGGAACCTTTGATTCTCTTTAAGCTTCAAGAGTCTTGTTTCAGTTTTATAATCTGTTAGGTGTAATTTGTAGCATTTGATAAATACTGTAACTTTGCCTGCTGCTAATTAACCCTAATGATAAATTATTTAAAAGCCCATTAAAAATACTAAGAATATTACTGGGTTTCAACTCCCCATAATTCCATCTAATTGGTTAGTGCTCCAGTACTAGGAATCATATATTGATTTCTTTTTTCGGTTCTTCTAGTGGAACAAGTTTGAAAAGAAAGACAATTATGTAAAATTTAGAAATGGGATGCACAGAAATTAGGTCTAGGATTATTTTATTGAGGCCCTTGAAAGTCATGCGTTTTAATTATCAATTAAGAAGCAAAATTCAACATCCTGCTTGCCACTGGACACCTTTGAGGTAAATAGACTGGTTCCAACTTTTATTCAAGCCTAATTTGCATAAAATGAACTTTTCCACCCAGGAGAACTTATACCAGCCTCCAGTTCTCCTGGGCAATACAAAATTTCATTTCTACCTGGGAAAAAATTTGCAATCTTTGCATTCTCTTTTGCTTGAGGAAGGGCATGTGAGCCCAAAAGCTTGCAAATCATTTTTTTTTTTTTTTGCAACTATCTAATAGAAGAGATCACCTCTACCACAAGACTTCTGACGCAATTGTCAACTAATGCAATTACACATTGTTTGCAGCATCATGGTGTCACGACCCAGTGAGTTTGGTGCCTCGGCACTATGGAATTTTCTTGACACACGAGAGCCTCTTGCACAGCGAGGGTTTTTGCTGCATAAAGAACCCACGTGCAGGAGGGAGTTCCCGCCACTTTTGCAGCTGCCTTTGCAGGATGCATTTTCTCTTTGCAGCACGGAGGTGCACGGTGCAAAGAGTTCCCGCCATTCGGATGCAAATTCGTGCCCCGCAATTGGCTAGTGCTAAATTATTCACATGTGGCGGCCGGTAATTGGCTTGCTGGCCGTTTAAAAATTAGTGTGACTTCCGCCCAAGTCGAAGAGCTTTGAGCACGCTGCAGAGTGCCTCTTAGAGATCCGACTTGCGGCTAGCTGATCGATAGACTGATCACCTATCGATCCCTCTTCCCGTCGCCGAACGCAGTCCCAGACGTACCCTTTTCCCGCTGGCTTGAATTACGGACGAGTTTACTGGCATTGGCCTCACCAGCTGGAGCAACTCACATTGTTGTCCAGACGACCAAACCGTTTCCGTCGCAGCCACCCGCGACGTAAATAAAGTTTTTTGCAACCATTAAGCTTTGTCAGCCTCTTTATTCACCAGCCCACCCTGACGAATGGGTAAATTCTGAATCACCTCGAGTCGGTTCAGCCCGGCCAAGACATGGCGATGAGGATGGGATTAAAGGGCACGGTGATGGAGAAGAACTTAATTGGGTGCTGCCCCTGGCGCATCGGGAACCGCCACGTAGAGAACGCTATCGATCTATGGGCGCATATCGCTTACCACCAGGCGGTAGAAGGGGAGGAAAGAAGTATTGATGGTTACCTTCTCCGTAAAAAGAGAAGAGACCGTAATAAAAGAATGGGGAACAAAACTATCCCTAGGGGAGTTCGGATGCATAATGGGGAGCGACCGGGTTTACTATCGGCCCCCGGAGGAAACATCAACAATATCCCTAGCCGGGGTGAAAGCGTGGAAGACAGAGCAGCTGACCCCCGCTCAGGAGTTCGCCCAATGCACCCGATACTTGAAGGAGGGGGGGGAACCCACCCCCGCAGACTGGTTCAACTGTCCGGATTTGGTGCCCAAGTCGCGGGGCCATGAGCTCCTCGTTCAGCTACGGGAGGATTTAGAAACTAAGGGCCGTCACAAACCGAAGTGGGGTCTAATTAAATGGAAAAAGGGAAAGATGATAAATGTGCTGTTCCGTGCAGTAACGGGCCTACTGAGGGAATACGCGAATCTGGAGGCTCAGATGTATACTGCGGGTAAAGAGTCGCTGGAGCGGACAGCAAAGGGCTCCGGAGCAGCGTTTATTAACAGTGCCGGCCGCATGATGCTGCTAGCAGAAAATGGCGCCAAGAGAAGCGCGAGCTACCCGGGGAACTCGGAAAGGAGGGGCGGAGATTTGGAAGACCCGGCGGGGATTCCCTTAGTGACTCCACCCCCTGAAGTGACATCATTCCCTGCAACCACGCCTCTTTACCACAGGGAGGGGGCAATGGGAGGAGGGATGTACCCAATGCTCCCAGATGCAGAATTTAACCCTCTCTCTGCCGCAGCTTACCCGATAGCTGTGACAAAGCATGTTGAGGATGAAGATGGTGCTACACGTACCACCACTATCTCTCGTACACATACCAGACCAGAGATTCAAGAGCTTTGTAAAGAATCCAAAATAAGGCCGGAAGAAACCTTGGCCATATGGTTAGGAAGACTGATAGTGGAATTTGGATCCGACACTCTGGATAAAGAAGAAGCGAGTGCCCTGACACGACAAGCAGCGTGGAGCGGAGGGCGCGCTACTGATTTGAATGTGGTCACGGATAGTGCCCACTGGCCCATCCTGCTCCTGGCAATTGTGGTAGGACAGGTAAACCACAAATTTCACACCTGGCACGAGGGTTGCCCGAAGAAGGCTACAGCAGAGCAACTTCTCCTGGCTATAGTTGGAGTGTCGTATCTTTCATGAAGCCCAAAAACAAATCCAATGGGACTAACAGCAGTCCAGCGTAAAGAGAGATGGGCTCATCGTCACCTATCAGACCCTGGGGCAATTCCAACGCCCTTGGAAGCCATAGATGCCTGCATGGAGGTGTACGGAGGAGCGAATGCTGTTACACTCCGACTCTTCTTGAACCCGATAGCAGGACAACCAGTGGGAAGTCTTTTAGGCCATCTCCCAAGATTGCAGGCACTTATGAAGCAAGATAAGGAAGTTTCTGGTGACACAAGGGATCGACCTTCAGCGTACCTGGCTGCAACATTGAGGCCTAGGCGTCCAGGGTATACCCCTCGACGAGAGCCATGGGGATCGCCTCCAAGGACCCCAAAAGAAAGAACCTCAAAGGAAAGAACACTGAAGGAAAGGACTATGTTCGGATTTCTTCTTGCTCACTCCGGACTAACAAAGGCTCAATTGAGACTTTTGGGAGACAAGGCCCAGACCAGTATGGCTGAAGCAATGGGATTTAATTTTGAGGATCCGTCAAAAAATGAGTAATGGCCGTCGGCTCTGCCGGCGGCCTTCCTCAACTCAGACCTGATCCTACTGATTCTCGACCATACGCTGAACTCACTGTTTACAACCCTACCGATCCAGATGACCAACAACAGGTATTCTTTCTTCTTGATACTGAAGCTCAGACCAATGTGATCACCTCAACGATACCTCATCAAAAGACCACCAAGACGATCAAGGTACAAGGGCTTAACGCTGTCGCTGTCACAACGAAGGTCAAGTTTTGTGTTCAGGACCACCGATATCCCCTAGAGGCTGTTCTAGGGGGCATCAATATTTTAGGAATCCCGGGGATAAAAGTGCTTGACCTCAAGGAGCAAGTGCTACGGGCATTACCCGTAATTATCCCAGAGCAGGACTGGCATCGACCAACGCTTCGTGACACTTCCACCTGGCGATATCGGCCAATCCCAACTAAGGATTCTCTGAAACAGTCCCTTACTAACCTTCTGCAGCGACTCGAGCGACGAGGCTGTATTAAGACCGTAACAGCCAGCACCTACCTATCATCAGGATGGGGAGTGGCGAAACCTGGGAAGCCTAATGAAGCCCGGTTGGTTGTAAACTATCGAGAAGTTAATAAAAGATGCCAAGTGCTTCAACAACCTAATCCGTCTACTTTGCCACAGTGCATGTTTGGAATGGCACAGTTCCAGAAAAGTCCGTGGGTCGGAGTTACATTAGATCTGAAAAATATGTTCTTTTCTATCCCAATAACTGACCCGGAGGGAATACTGAATATGTGTATTGATGGCATCATGTACAGGTGGACAGTTTGTCCGCAAGGATATCGCAACGCTCCATCGTTAGCCACTGGTGCCATGAATAACACCCTGAAGAATTTTCGAGCCTTGCACTCTCTTCCCCCAGAGAAAGAATTAAAAATTTGGAGTTATGTGGATGATATTGCCATCATGGGTCGCGATAGCTCTGTAGTTACCAGTGTAGTAAACCAACTAGTTGCTCACCTTCAAAGTGAGGGATGGACCATCAACGAGGAAAAGTCAAGCCTACATCCTGTAGATGACATTACATTCCTTGGCACTCGATACATCGGTTCCATCCGCCACGGAGTCTCGCATGAGGGTCCTAACATCGATCCGCTAAAAACGTTCCACCCTGTCACTAAGAGGCATTTTCAACAGCTTTTGGGTCATTTAAATTGGTATCGACATTATGTTGAACCCGGCGATTTGGCACTCCTCACTAAATTACAGCGACAGATTCGTGACAGGTCTCGAAAGTCCACGCCTTGGACAGAAAAGGATCAGCAGAATCTGCTTCGCCTGCTAACCACGGTTAAAGGTACACAACTCCATGCCATCGATCTTGGTGAGTCACTAACCATAACCCTTGGATTCACCACCAATCACGTGTGGGCTGTTGTGCATAACCCCCGCGATGAGTTGGTATATACAGCCCATAAGACGCTTCAAGCGGCGCAACATCGATATGGAGCTATGGAAAAGATTCTCCTAGCCGAACAACTGGTGGAGCCGTTAGCAAGGGGGCATGGGACGTTACGCGCCCCTGGTGCCACATTGTTACCCTTGCTAGACGCGCGAAGAATCAACCCACATTTTCAAGGGGAGTCTAAGACCTGGAATACGCTAGTACTAACCCACCATTATAATTGGCATTGTTGGAGGTTGGAAGACACGGTACCTGATCCAAGCCCGGAAGATGAGGAAAAGGTTCCTACGCTGTATGGAACTTCAGCCCCAGCGTGGATGGCCTCGGACGGAACCTCCCGGCATGAAGGAGCCTATGGGTATTACTGTAAAGCTTGTCATGATAAGGAAATTTTCCAAGCCAACCCAGATGATAATTCGTCCCAAAAATGTGAATTATTAGGATTCCTGAAGGTACTGGAACATTGTTTGATGTATCATAACGATACACTCCCAGTTCCAATCATCGCAATTGATTCGCAGTATATCTACAAAATTCGCACGGGCACAGCTTTTCCCTCCGAAAATTTGAATGATTGGCGAGACATCTGGAGGACGTTAACTAAATTTGTACGCCTTCCATTGATTATGCACACTGAGTCCCATTGTCCAGATACTGATCCAGTGCATGAGGTAATTGATAAGCTCTTGGAGGATCCACTCCGGACTGACAAAGCCTTGCCTGTCACATCTACCACTGATCCTGAAGCAAATCCATTCCTCGCGTGGCTTCACGAAAATTGGGGTCACCCGGGACCACGGGCTTGTCATCAATGTTGGTGCTGAACCATTACAGAGCCGGCCTCATATGGAGCCCGGCGGGACTGGGAAAAGGTAGCTCAGGCCTGTGAAACGTGTGCTAAAGAGAAGTGTCATAAAACCAAGCATCAGATCAGAGCTTTCGATTCTTCAGTTTCCGGCAGGAAAAGTTTGGCAGGTGGATTTACTGGGACCCCTCCCAGGGTCTAAACCGCCAAACAAAGGATTGTTGTGGTTGATTTGGGGACCAGACAGTTGCAGGTTATTCCCTTATGGAAAAGCAATGCCACTGCTGTTATTACTGCCTTAACTGCTGTGTTTGCCACCTGGCAGCCTCCTCATGAAATCCAGTCTGATGGAGGACCTCCGTTTAACTCTAATGCTCTGGATAAATTTGCTCGTCTTCATAATGTGGCATGGCATCTTCATCTGCCGTACCATCCGCAGTCCAACGGCATTGTGGAGAGACATATAGGTCTATACAAGGAGCAGCTTTGCCTTAGAGGAGGAGGGACGTTTAAAAATTGGACTAAATTTAATCACGATGTCCTTATTTCACTAAACAGTGCCAAACCGTTATGGGACGAAGCTAATGTCCAAAAACCCCCACCTTGGGAGCCTAAGTTCCAACCTGACGAGTTAGTGTGGATTTCAATACCTCACACCCTCATCAGTCTCATCCACAAGTTCACAAAGGGACAGTTCAACGGCCGGGACAATATCCCAATACCTATTCTGTCGAACTGGAAGAGAAGCCTGATTGTCCCCCTATTATTGTTCATCACAACTGGATGACACGCCGTTCCGATGTTCACCCAGTATCCTTACAGTGAAGCCAGTTATGATTCTTTCTCGTTGTGTTTTGTCTTGTTATTCTGTTTTCTTCACAGGTTTGACCCCAGTAAAAGCGGTAATCCACAACCACCTGATTATGAGACCAGACTGCAGTCCATTCGAGGCCAGAAAGTGATAATTGCAAGGGAGGCACTGAGACAGCAAAGAACCCATCTACTCAGGACTTGTTATGGCATTATTTTATTTTGTTAAGTGTTTACTGACATTGTCTGTTATAGGAGAAGACAGACTGAAGTGGAATGTTCTCCAATCAGATGATGATCAACAAGTTGTTGTTATGTATTCAAAAGTTATTTGTTAATATATATATATATATATATATATATATATATAGGTTGCGAAGGCTTTGCCAAGTCAGTGAATCCGTATAATGTGCTCATGTGTCGAAAGTTCCAGTTGTGCCGTCGGCAAGGGGGCATGTCACGACCCAGTGAGTTTGGTGCCTCGGCACTATGGAATTTTCTTGACACACGAGAGCCTCTTGCACAGCGAGGGTTTTTGCTGCATAAAGAACCCGCGTGCAGGAGGGAGTTCCTGCCACTTTTGCAGCTGCCTTTGCAGGATGCATTTTCTCTTTGCAGCACGGAGGTGCACGGTGCAAAGAGTTCCCGCCATTCGGATGCAAATTCGTGCCCCGCAATTGGCTAGTGCTAAATTATTCACACGTGGCGGCCGGTAATTAGCTTGCTGGCCGTTTAAAAAGTAGCGCGACTTCCGCCCAAGTCGAAGAGCTTTGAGCACGCTGCAGAGTGCCCCTTAGAGATCCGACTTGCGGCTAGCTGATCGATAGACTGATCACCTATCGATCCCTCTTCCCGTCGCCGAACGCGGTCCCAGACGTACCCTTTTCCCGCCGGCTTGAATCAAGGACAAGTTTACTGGCATTGGCCTCGCCAGTTGGAGCAACTCACATTGTTGTCCAGACGACCGAACCGTTTCCGTCGCAGCCACCCGCGACGTAAGTAAAGTTTTTTGCAACCATTAAGCTTTGTCAGCCTCTCTATTCACCAGCCCGCCCTGACGAACGGGTAAATTCTGAATCACCTCGAGTCGGTTCAGCCCGGCCGAGACACATGGATGTACCAAGTGCATGCTGCTCACTATGCTGTTACCTTCCACCAATCAGTCATCTTTAAACTTTTGCCTCCTTCACACCTGAGCTGCTCACTCCTTCAAATTGCCAGATTGGTAGGCAATTCAGCTTTTCAGGTTTTTATTCAAACTGTTGACACTAATTTTCTTCTCTGACATGTCAGACTACCAATGGAAAGTAATATGTAGCACGCAGAACTTAGCAGCAATAGCATAGGCTGCTCATTTCTTCTTAGCCCCTGCAGTCAGCTGGCTTTTGCAGTTTTGCCTACAATAGTGCAATCCCCTACCCCAAATTTTTTGAACACAGCTGGAAGTCCCAACCCTCACTCTGAGAAGCTATAATTAGGGACCTACCTAAACTGCAGTGAGACGAAGGGGTTTTTGTGGCCTGTTCTTGGCATGCAGAGCCAATTTCACCGGCATTTGGCAATGGCCTCACACGCCCAGCTCTGATTGGCAGAGAAGCCCCACCCCTCAGCACTGACTGGCAGACAGGCCTGGTGGGTAGGAGACAAGGGGGAAGCCACCATGTTGTCTGCTGCCTTCCCCTCCTGGCAGCAAGAACCACGGGCTCCAACTGGCAAGGCGCCAGACTTCCATACGTAGATCCTGAGGTGGTGCAGAGTCACTTGGAAGAACTGGATGCCTTTAAGTCAGCAGGCCCGGATGGGCTCCATCCGAGGGTGCTGAAGGCACTGGCCGACATCATTGCAGAGCCACTGGCGGGAATATTCGAACGCTCGTGGCGCACGGGCCAAATCCCAGAAGACTGGAAAAGGGCTAACGTGGTCCCCATTTTCAAAAAGGGGAGGAAGGAGGACCCGGGCTATTATAGGCCGGTCAGTCTCACCTCCATCCTTGGTAAAGTCTTTGAAAAAATTATCAAGGCTCACATTTGTGAGAGTCCGGCAGGGCAAATTATGCTGAGGGGAAACCAGCATGGGTTTGTGGCGGGCAGATCGTGCCTGGCCAACCTAGTCTCTTTCTATGACCAGGTTACGAAACGCCTGGACACAGGAGGAGGGGTGGATGTCGTATACTTAGACTTCAGGAAGGCCTTTGATACGGTATCCCACCCCATACTGGTGAACAAGAGGCTGTGATGTGGATGACTGCACGGTCCGGTGGGTGGCAAATTGGCTAGAGGGTCGCACCCAAAGAGTCGTGGTAGATGGGTCGGTCTCGACCTGGAAGGGTGTGGGCAGTGGGGTCCCGCAGGGCTCGGTCCTTGGACCGATACTCTTTAATGTCTTCATCAGCGACTTGGACGAGGGAGTCAAATGTACTCTGTCCAAGTTTGCAGACGACACAAAGCTATGGGGAGAAGTGGACACGCCAGAGGGCAGGGAACAGCTGCAGGCAGACCTGGATAGGTTGCACAAGTGGGCAGAAAACAACAGGATGCAGTTCAACAAGGAGAAATGCAAAGTGCTGCACCTAGGGAGGAAAAATGTCCAGCACACCTACAGCCTAGGGAAAGACCTGTTGGGTGGCACAGAGGTGGAAAGGGATCTTGGAGTCCTAGTGGACTCCAAGATGAACATGAGCCGGCAGTGTGACGAAGCCATCAGAAAAGCCAATGGCACTTTATCGTGCATCAGCAGATGCATGACGAATAGGTCCAGGGAGGTGATACTTCCCCTCTATAGGGCGCTGGTCAGACCGCAGTTGGAGTACTGCGTGCAATTCTGGGCGCCACACTTCAAGAAGGATGCGGATAACCTGGAGAGGGTCCAGAGAAGGGCAACTCGTATGGTCAAGGGCCTGCAGACCAAGCCCTACGAGGAGAGACTAGAGAAACTGGACCTTTTCAGCCTCCGCAAGAGAAGGTTGAGAGGCGACCTTGTGGCTGCCTTTAAGTTCATCACGGGGGCACAGAAGGGAATTGGTGAGGATTTATTCACCAAGGCGCCCCCGGGGGTTACAAGAAACAATGGCCACAAGCTAGCAGAGAGCAGATTTAGATTGGACATTAGGAAGAACTTCTTCACAGTTCGAGTGGCCAAGGTCTGGAACGGGCTCCCAAGGGAGGTGGTGCTCTCCCCTACCCTGGGGGTCTTCAAGAGGAGGTTAGACGAGTATCTAGCTGGGGTCATCTAGACCCAGCACTCTTTCCTGCTTATGCAGGGGGTCGGACTTGATGATCTATTGAGGTCCCTTCCGACCCTAACATCTATGAACTATGAACTGGGAAACCAGCATTTTATTTTTATTGGGGTTGTTTTTTTTGTTGGTTTCAGAGACAATCTGCAAAACCTATGTATAATGCAACGGATCAGAGTTCTGCATTTTGAACACAGAATTAAAAAAGCATGTATTTGCTCCACAGGCCTACAAATTCTTTAACTCCTCTTAGATATTAGTTGAGAGAGAGGATTTCTGGAGAAAAAGTTACTTATGCAGAGTGAACTCTTTCCTCAGAAATGGATGCAAGAGGAAATATAATGTATACTGAGACTGCTCTTTTGATGCTTATTGAATAGACTCGAGCTACAAGACTAAAGTTACACTGACTTCAGAAGAGGAGGTCTGTAGTATTCCCTCATGGGCCAACGCGCAGCAAGATAATCCCAAGATAAACACAGGAAAGGTTTTAGAATGTGATTTGGCTTCTAGAACTAAGGGCCGCTATCCTAAACATTCCCATTTCTACTTCTCTTAGTAATGAGGGCAGAGGTAAAGGTTTAAATTGTTAGCCAGCTAAAAGCATTTGAAAGAACTTAACATATTTGTAATTCCATTTTAAAATGTTGATTGAGAAAGGGTTGTTCAAGTAGGACTCTTATAACCATGACAACCAGGGCAGTGTACATGCAACTTCCTTACATAACATGAAGTCACTACCATGGAAACCAAGCTACGTCACTAGCTGTCCATGCCATGCCTGCCTCAAACCAAGTGAGCATCAGACAGCAGCCAAGCACATCTGTTATATTTAAGTCACAGACTACACAGAATATTCATATTCATAAACCTGGCATAGAACTCCAGCCACTGATTTAAAGTAACTCAAAACATGTATTCCATCCTAAAACCCGAGTCAAGCTCAGCTCTGCAAACCTGAGAAAGTGACAATTTGTGTTTTACTTTCTAAGCTGCTTCTTCTGCTTGAATTTCTGTCATTCTTCAAAAGTTGCACAGCACTGCACAGTACACATCTTCCACATCTGTGACTGCAGATCTTCCAACATAGGGATGGATTAGCCAAAAGTCATTTCCTACTCAGCCACCCAAAATGAGCGGACCTGGAGCCAGCTTATGAAACCAGTTCCAGCAGCGGTCTGGAATGAACAAGCGATGCCCTAACATTTCATGTACAGCTGATGGCTTTCAAGGAACATCATCCAGTCGGGTAAAACAGGTTTCTCCTGGTGTGGAAGGCTATAGTACAGTTTGCAACACTTGGGGGTATGCTGCCAAGGGTCAGTAAAATTGTCATCTATTACAGTAAACAGTTGGTAGCAAATTACAAAAATAAATAAAACCTCATCAGTAGTTACTGATCAGAAACAATTCATTTTACTTAGCATATCATACCAAAGGATAAAAATGCAGAGCAGAATTTGCTTTTGCAAGAAGTGCCATAGGATATCAAGTGCTTAGTTTGCCATGGGCAGTGTAGAAATCCCATGCTACAGCACACTCTACAGAAAACTTTCAGAGAAAAGGACCATGCACTGGTTCCTTGATATATCAGCCATACTGCAAGGGCAGAGTGACTGACTTATTGTCATAGTCAGCTTCACCTACTACTGTTAGATACCTGCACTAGTATAGGAAAAACAGTGGCACAAGTTGCTATTTTCCCCCACTGTTCTTGTTTCTGGACTGTGGAAAAGAGTATTCTTCTTCTTCTTCCTCCCTTCCTTCCTTCATTCACTTCTCATGCAGCAGCAATTTCTGTCTGCATGGTTCCTGTTTAGTATTTTCCAGCAAACAGATGAGGATGCACTCTGGTATCAGCAAACAAAATCCTGAGAAAGAGGGGAAGTGGAAGAAAGATAGGAGGAGAGGAAGGTCACAGGAAAATGGAAGGACAGGACAGGAAATACAAAGACATCAATGCAAACTGTAGAGACAGGAAGTACAGCTTGTGGTAGCCCAAGCAGACAGAGACTTCAAATCTGCACTCCTTGGGTTGGCAGAAATTAGAAACACTATATAAACATACATTCCGATTTCAAAAAGAAATGTGGATTGCTGCAACTAAAGAGGAATTGTCAAGTGATGAATGAGAAGCTAAGAGAAACAAAACAGAGCTTTAATATTTTGAAATTAAATTTACAGAAGATTAGGGCTGGAAGGGACCTCAAGAGATAATTGGGCCCAGCCCCCAAATTGAAAGGGGGAGAGGGTATCCAACAATGATGTTTGATTCCTCTGCACAGTGATAAAGGACAATACATGCTATATTAATTTACTATGGTTCCAGTGTATTATTTTGTGTATTTTGCTAACCCAGTTGAGAAGTGTGGTACACAGGAATGCAAGTACATTCATGTTTCCTAGTCATTCCTAAATTGTCTAAACAGAATATTTTTATTTTATTCTTTATAATCAATTAAATCAGTTGGTGTTCCAACCTGTGTTTGGTAGCAACAGGAAGATTAGACCCAGATCCAAAAAAACCCCCAAAAACAACAACAAAAACAAACAAACAAACAAACACACACTGCAGAGGAAGCACCCTTAAACTCAAGACCTTGGCTTCCTATACAATTCAAAAAGGGACTTGTCCCAGACTAGGACCCATAAAGGCAGCACACAACTATCTCTGGCAGTGTAAATTAACAGAGAAACAGTCATAAATCCCTTCCTCCTCACAGGGGACTGAGGACCCTAAACTAGCACCACACGGAGGTGTATCTTCCACTTGGGATTCACAGGCCTGAGCCATCTCTTTGCCAGGCCCTCACCAGCCAGGCACCCAAGCCCCGCCCCCGCCCCTCCTTTTTTTTTTCCAAAATACATTCTTCTTTTAAAGAGGAGCAAAATAAATAGTTCCTTCCGTACAATGGAGAATCACTGAACAGTTCACCAAGGATTAGCAAAGCCAAGTTCAATTCCTTCCACTTGAAGGTTTCAGGAGTCCCACATGCATGCCTGAGGTAGCAGGATATCAACTAATGAAGGCTGGAGGCCCACAACCCATCCTGCAGGAGCTCTTTCCACTTATACAAAATAATTCACAATTCACTGGCCAGAGCAGTAAGAAACAAGAATAAACATGATTCTAGGCAAGTGGTTAAGGAAGATTATTGGATAAAATAAACATAGCTCTCAGAAAATGGAATAATACCTAAGATACCACCCCGTACCCAAGCTCTAGGCAAGTACCCTAAATATCACACTACAGAGTCAAGTTCTCTCTCACTCTGTAGTTCAATAAGTGATTTGATAACTTTTTTGTAGGCTGGAACTGTTTCAATCCAATGGACTGAATATGTCCTTACCTCAGAACAGCCTATAGCCTACAACAGGGGCGGGCAATTATTTCGGGGGGGGAGGACCGCTTACTGAATTTTGGCAAGCCACCAAGGGCCACATGACAGGCAGCCAGAGGGCAGATAAATATTAATTTTATAAGTTTTTTTAGGGGCCCCGTGGGCCAGATAGAATGGCCTGGCGGGCCGCATCTGGCCCACAGGCCACATTTTACCCACCCCTGGCCTACAAGTTAGGAGATATGGGTTTAAAGTCCCTAAGGCAAAATAGAGAACTGAACTCTACTTGCCTACACTTTAAAGTGTTGAAGCATTTTAAATCAGTAGGTCAGGGTGGCCAGCCTGTAGCTAGTATACCGTAAGTGGCACAGCCAGCCTCTCTTTGGCATGTGGCAAAATGGGGGGGACAGGGCAGGCAGCAGAATGCAGAGCAGCAGATAAAGCAGAAGAGGATCAGAGTGGCACTCTAGGAAGGTCTTAATTTGTGGCACATCTGCCAAAAAGGTTGGTCTCCACTGCACTAGGCTATTTATTAAAACAAACAATACCCCTTCCAGGGGGAATTAAGTAGAGAAAAACCCAGTCTGTGGGTTCCTGAGACTTAGGCAAGACAAAGGCACCAGGGCTACTCAGTCCTGTCAAAGGCCATATGCTTCTGAAAATGCCCAAAAGCAGAACTTTGAAGTTACCCTTGCTTTTAATGTCAAAAACCTCCACAAACCCAGAATGGAGCAGCTGAATGGAGAGTTTGATGACTGCAATTTTAAGTGAAATTTTGGGACTTAAGATCACTTCAGACACTGAAATCCATTTTTGACTGGGACTTAATGCTAGAATTGGACACAGACATATGTTGCCTTATGAACATGTGTGTTGTAGGATTGATTACATTTATCAGAAGTGGAAGCTGGGCGATCTATTTAGAGTTAGGGATGTAAAATAATGAAAAAAGTCTAAGAAGAAATTGCACGGGGGGGAGGGAGGGGGGAAGGTAAGATCAGCTACCATTCAAGTATCTGATGAATAAATATTTCTTGTGTGCTTTCAACCCCTCCCCCTTTCAGGGGCAGAAGAAGACTAAGTAGTTTCAAATAATCTACAGAAAGAGACAGCATTCCAACTAAATACAATACAGAAGAGTTATAGAAACACCCCCAAACATAAATCTACAAATCAAATACTAATAACTTAGAACTGAGTTGTATACACATACCTATATGAAGGAAAATTTAGACTCAACTACAGTAATGAAAGTACCATACTGCTATGTTCAAAATTAAGAAAGCTGCACTCTGGGCATAAGGTATCAAAAAAGACAGAAAACAGTATACTGTAACCCTGGTACCAATAATCAAAGTGTTTTTTTCTACTACAGAGTGTGCCAACTGATGTGAAGAAAGGATTCAAGGATTCTATGGGAATTTTGGGGAATTCTAGGAACAAAAAAACCAAATTACCATATTTACTCAAATATAAAAGACAGCCCTGATTATAAGATGATCTCCTAATAATTAGATTATATATAAGATCCAAAGTTTATAATTTACAAATTTATAAATTTTCCACAATTTTCCAGGTTTAGAATCTAATTATTGCCTTGAATTTGCCCCTATTCCACTACTACAGCAGGGAAAGTAAATCCAGGGGGGGAGTCAGGTAACCCCCTGCCCTCTGCTTCCCCCCAGCACCTTCCCCATGCAGCCCCTTGTCAGACGCTGCTCTCTCTGAGCATATGAAAGTGAAGAGCAAAATTGAAAAACACTGACCTTAAACTAAAAGCTGTAGTAATTTGAACATACTACCCCTAGACTTAGTTCATCCAGAATTGATCCACGTTACCTTTTTTGAAATTGCTAAAAGTTTTAGCACAGTACTCAAACAAACATATAAGCACCTACCTACATATATGATAAACTTATTTTTAAACATCTTCATCAAGGCTAAATCAGTTCCAAATTCAATTGGGCAAAGCCCAATAGTCGATTCCCAAAATTTGACTAAGCAAATTCAATCATCAAGTCCGTGTGGCTCTACCACCAAGCAAGTATCCTCCTTTCCAGACCCATTGGTCTGGGGCTTGAGTTACTCCCCAACTCTATGCAGGTATTCTACATGAAAGCCCTAGGCCAAGAGGCCTTGGGGTCCAGTCTCACTTGATCTTAACACTTCAGGCTGAGAAGCGATATGTAGGAGAAACAATGCATATTAGTCAAAAGCCAAAAGGCTCATAATTTACCATATAGTTCATTGGGTTGGTCCCCAGCAGAGTCAACAGCATTTCAAGCCATGGGGACCCCACAGCTCAGCACTGCTCCGTGTGTGTACACTCCAGATACTCTCCACAAAGATTCCATGTGATAATTAGCCTTGCACTCGTGACAAGAATACCCAGTTCCAATCATAACTCCTGGGATCCTCCAAAAATTTAGATGTAGATTAGGCACAGGACAACTTAGTTTAGCCCCACCTGGATAGGCTGAGAGAAGAGCTAATAGAGGGACTCTGGGTTAACTGTTAGGGGTTCCATTTGGTGATGTTTGTCAGACATTTAAGGCTAGTGAAGAATCAGGAATAATTGGAAATGGGACGCAAAGGCACAGCTCAGCCGTAGGAGTGAAGAGGCAGTTGAAATGTATGCAGTGTAACGCTCCACCATGACTCTTAAAAATGTCAGCAGTGAGGGGGACTACACTCAGTAGATGCTACTCTCGGCCTGGCTCTCTGGGCTAGGGGGCTGTTTGCTGAATTTAGGGCCATAGAGTTGTGAGTTCAAGCCTCGGTATGGGCTTAGACTCTCAGCAGGATCCCCCTGTATGGGAATTTGGGGGGGGGGGGCTGGGCTCTATGATCTTGCAAAGTCCCTTCTAGCCCCCAACATAAATGAGCTACACTAACTTATTCTTGTGCTAAGTTTCCATCAACCTCTTTGCCCGATATGGGCCATGTATTTAGAGTCATGCTCAGCATTACCTGCATTTAAATCAACTACGTAGTTGGTTTCCATTACTGAGTATACACTGTTTTGGCAACACTTAAAAAATAGATAATGTATTTAAGTTTCCATGCATGCTCCCCCACCCCCCGCCGCTAATTGGGGGCAGGGATGGGGACCTTGGCTTGTATTCAAGTACATACAGTAGTTTGTGTGCCATGTTGTTTATATGGTCATGTTAAATAAGTAGTCTAAAATGGCTGTTTTTACGAGTGCATACTCTTTTAATGGCTTGTGATAAACACTGAAAAGTACTCTTTGAAGACTTAGGAAAGTGACAAATATTCTTCGTTTTAATTATTTAGGCCATTTTACACAACTTTAAGAATTACAAAAAATGAAACCTGCATATTTGAATGAAAACTGTATCATCACATCTACACTAGCAAAACTGCCAGGCTAGAAATGCACATAAATAATGATTAGAATATATATTCACAAGTGACTTCATCACATGTTGATGACTCTGGAGATGGCATTTTTCAGTAACAAGTCACAGCTCTTCAACAACAGAAGACCATACTATGCTCTTAGGAGATGTACTCTTTTCACAGGAGATACACAAGAAGCATAGACTACACTGGGGTACACACTAAAAATTTAGCTTCAGTAATTAAAATCTGCTTTGACAAGTCTTTTCTGTTGTTTCACTTGAAATTATTCTTTATAGCCCCTGCTGAAGTCTGAATTTAAGACGGAATGTATTCATCCCTATGTACATTTTGGTAAGGTAATCTGAAATTGAGTGTGAAAGACTTTTATATACAAGACACCATTATCAGTTGCACTTAATGTCCCATGTTGTTCAGGAATGTACAAGGATCAATCAGTAAGAGACACTGTTCAACCAAAAGGTACGAGAGAAGGAGTTTACCGAGGGAAAAATCCAGGTTTCTCCTTCAGTCAACAATTTCATTAGTTTGCACATGAACTGTAGCAATCAAACTCAGAAAAGATTATTAGTTACACAGTGTTAAAAGCCAATATACACCAATTTTTTAATCAAAGTTGTAATAAAAGCAAGACTTTAAGTATGTAGTAGCCACTTTTACAACCTCTTCAAAAGTATTCAAGTTATACTTTCAAAGCTTGTTTTTTGCTCATCAGTTCTAGTTAAGCAAATTTATCTTAAAGTGAATCTTCAAATTAGTTGTGTCTTTATACCTCTAGCTTTATTAAAAAAATCTCCAAATGCACAATCTAATCACAGATGATTTTTAAAACAAAACATAAATGAATTTCAGCTAATTGAACTCTGAATTTTCATACAGAGGAATAATATCCAGACTTACTTCTATTTGGGGAAAAATATTGGCTGCAATCTCATTTTAAGTTAAACCTAAAAAAATATTTAACACAGGAGAGCTATAAATATTCTATGACAATATAGTTGTTAATTTTCTCAAACTTTATAACAGAAATTCAAAAAAGGCATTTTTAATAAGAAAAACAGTTGCCATGTCACCACTTGAAATGTATACATCCATTATTAAAGCATAAGAGACTGCCAGAAATAGTACTTGATGTGTATTAGCCTAATATGGGCCAAAAGAGGTGGACCATTATAGGCATCAGGCTCAAGGTACAATGCATGTACATGATGTACTGTCACTATCACTATACATCCATTTTAACTTTCATATTGCCTACATTTAAAGTGTATAATGCTAACATTTTAAACTATATCATAATTTTTAACTCCTTTTATGACACCCTCAGAAGTCCTGAGTTATAAAAATAGACCAGGTGTGGCCAGAGTTACTGACCCTGCCACAACCGATCCTCCACTAAAGCCAGACGGGCGGGAAGGGGGGGGGGGGGGGGGGAGAGAAGGAAAGAGGTGCTGTGGAGTGGAGTGGAGTGGAGTGGAGTGGTTTCCCACCCCCGCACTGCACTGCCAGGCTGCTCTGGCTTTCCTCATGGGGAGCACACCCTGGGGTAAGCGGTATGGCTGCAGCTCTTACCCCCGGCGGCCCAGTTTCCCCCAAAGCCACCTCACGAAGAAGTGGGCGGGGCTTCAGCGGAGAAGCCCTGGAGAGCCACAAGTACCCTGCCAGTGAGCCGCATGCTGCTTGCAAGCTGTGTTTTAGCCACCATAGGAACAGGCAGAAGAGGTTACTAGACCCCTGCTTAGCCATGCTGATTTTATGAAGTCCACTTTGAGACTATCTTTTGGTTTCTGCTCTGAAAAAAAGACTGAAACAATTCCTTTATGCACTTATATCTACAAAAAAAAAAAATGTCTTTATTACTTTTACTATACGGCATCTTAAGAGAGATGTTCTCGGTTGTGCTAGGCCCAGGAGAGAGACATAAGCAAATTCCTACCCACGGAGCCTGAAATTCAGAATCAAAAAGTTTTTCAACATAAATTTGTCATTTATCTGTAAGAAATGGAGTCATAAAAGCACGTTTCATATTGTAGCTACAGTGCTAAATATAGCATCATAGCTCCCACGGTCATCACAAGTAACAACTTTCCCTGAAATGTTTAGCAATTATATGAGGTTTTTAGCTTAATCAAAAATAATAGAACTTTGTCCTCTGTAAAAACTTACCTGACCTACAACTTTCTAAATGTAAAGTTCTATTATGTGAATTACGATTGAAGTAGAGGCCTTAAGTTCAAATACAATGGTACGTTTCTTTCAGCTTCCCATGACAACACCAGCTGGAGAAGTTCTTTTCTATATGTTAGCTGAAAGCAAACATGGGACATTTCAGCCAACAAGAGTTTTTATTTTATCATTCAACTCATAACTTTCTAGACAGCCTTTATGTAACCTTAAGGCATAAAAGGTGCCTACTAACCTCTTACTCCAATTTAACTACAACCTCAAGACAGAAGAAAGCATACTTAAAAATATTCATACTTCAAGCCAAGCCATTCAGTTAAACCCTCTACAAGGGTCCATAGGGAACAGCAGGGGTGGTAAATACAAAGAATTGGATTTTTTAAAAGAAATTAAAGGCCTTTCAGTTTCCCTTGCATTGTTTTATTGGTGTTACATTTATTTATAAAACCCAAATTAGCTGCCAATTCTGTAAACACAAAGTTATTGCACTGCATAAGGGAGCATATAAAAGGTTGAACATTATAGCACCAAAGTAGACAACAATCCTGGAAAAAGTATGGGATGAGGTTCCACCAATGGAGTAGTTTAGGCTTCTGACAGCAGGGCTTCATCTCCCCTTTCAGCTCCTGTATGGGCAAGTACAGAGGCAGAGATGTGGGGTGGAAAATTTTCTTGTGCTTTATTTTTCCATGGGAAATTTTCCACTTCTAAAAATTCATTGTTTCATTAGTAACCGTGAATGGATGCCAATGCAATATTAGGCATGCTTGGCAGTTTCAAAGTTGTACGTAATTAATGTTTTTCAGGTGATTATCCCTAGGAAGTGTCTGAGAGAGTACATATATGTTTTATTGATTTGTAAACAGGAGGGTAAATACACTCACATAATAATCCAAACCAAAAAATCAAGTTATGAATTCACCTAATCAGCTATGCAGGTGAAATAAAAACAAAAACAAATGAATGCACCGCTAAGCTTGTTTCTATTTCTCAAAATCTCTTGTTTCTGGGGAATCAGTCAGAAGCCCAATTAATGAAGAAGATGCAGTGTGATGATAAGTTGCCCTTGCCCATAGACTCTGGTAAAACCAAACCTCTTTTAGCAAAAGAGAATGTGGCTCAAGTAGTTCTGATTTTGAAATGAAACTAATAAGCAGTGCAAGTGATTCTATAGCTAGTGACAGTGAAACTGTAGGTGCCGCAATGACCTTAGTGGAAGAGACTTAAACTCTGTTGAAGTAGATGAGTGGACAACCATGGCATATCATTTCATAGATTTCACAGACATTAGGGCTCGAAGGGACCTCGGAAGATCATTGAGTCCAGCCCCCTGCCCAAAGGGCAGGAAGTCAGCTGGGGTCATAGGATCCCAGCAAGATAAGCATCCAGCTTGCTCTTGAAGGTGTTCAATGTAGGCACTTGAACCACCTCCGGTGGCAGGCTGTTCCAGACCTTGGGGGCTCGGACAGTAAAGAAATTCTTCCTTATGTCCAGCCTGAAACGGTCTCGTAGTAGTTTATGACCGTTTGACCTAGTCGTCATCCCTAGGGGCGCTCTGGTGAACAAACGTTCCCCCAGATACTGGTGGTCACCCCTCACCCCTGAGCCTGTGTTTTTCCAGGCTAAAGAGCCCCAGAGCTCGCAGCCTGTCATTGTAGGGTCATGCACAGTTCTTTGGGTGTGCTAAAATTAGTGTCAACAGTTTTCAGTGCCTTCATTTTTTTTTCTTAAATTTAAAACAATGTAAAGGGAAGTACACGGTACTGTGTACTGTCTTTACATTTTTACAAGTATTCCAATAAAAACATTTCTTTCCACATAAAGCTTTGAATTTCTTTGAATACAACATTTAAACCACATTAAGTGTGCTGCATTTATTTTTTTTCTTAATCAAATATTTCAGTTCAAATACTGGTGGCTATTGGGACATAAAATTAACATGGGTGTACTTTTTTAGTTTTGTTTACTAAATATAAGTTACATAAACACGCTAAATCATATCATGCTCTATTTAGGGCAATGGAAAATTTTCCAATTCAAAATTTTCCAGAAAACCCACATCTCTGTACAGAGGTGACTTGAAATCAAAAGCAGAGAGGAATAAAACTCTGTATTGCATAACACTTAACAATCAACACATCCAAAGTTATTGCCAAAATCTAATGACTATCAAAATAACCAAGTCATTACATGGAAACAGTTCTCACTTATCTGCAACTGGCTCAGGTTGCATGCAGTCAGGAAGATACCAATGCATTAATTTATATTTGAGAGGTATTCTTTTTACAAGAAAAAAAAAGTCCTGTGCCATTATGGGCGTAAAAAAAATTTGCTACATAAGTCTGTGGGGGCAGACAGATGTGCAGATCTTCACACTTCGGGGGGGGGGTGGGGAGGGGAGGAGGAATGGGATGACGACACAGAACCGAGCCTGCCTGCCCCATAATCAGGGCTGGGCTGATGCAAACCTCCCCTACTCCAGCTAAGGCCAGGCAAACCCCAGCCCACAGCTCCCCCTCCTTTCTCCCCACACTCCCTTCTTGCAGGTAGTCTGTCAGCATGGCCCTTGGAGTCGAGTTCCCTAAGGCACTCCACTTTGGAGCACCTTCATTTGATCCCTCATTAGATGAGGGTTAATTTGTCATGCAATCATTCACTTTTAAAGTGCTCTGCAGCCATGCATGTGCATCATGGCACAGCTGTACAGTAGTTCAGGGGGCTAATCACATGACAAGTATAACTTCTGCCTGTGCCCTGTGATAAATACTAAGGTCACTTGATCTTAGCCAAAATGCCGAGAAGACCCTCATTCAAACACAAAAGTTGGTCACCTGAAAGATTAAGTTCTTCCTAACTTCTCTCTCAAATATAACAGTGCAAAATTAGTTGTATTTTGTTGGTATGCAACTTTTTTTGAAGCACCAGTTGCTGGACAGTCCCTAGGGTCAATTATTGGTTCGCATGAGTCAAAGATCTAGATCAGTATGGCAAAGCTTACATTACCTCTCTGGAGCCTACCTGGAAGTAGCGGTGTTTCCAATGGAAGAATATAGTGCATGGGAGTTAGTTTAAAAGGTTGAAACAGTAATTTCAACGGGGGGGGGGGGGAAAGGAGGAGGAAGAGTAATATCCTGCCCAAGTTTCCCAAGAGATTCAGCTTTCTTCTGTCCACCCTGTCTGCTTGCTCTGCTTACTACTTTCTTAGGTTCCCTATCTGCCTCAGCTTGACCTACTACCCCTCACACAGCTGTTAAGAAAAAGTTCTCAAGGCTAGTTAAGTAGCCAGCATTCCTTTGATGTGTGAAGTGGGACATAACATACTGCAGCATTTATAAAATGAGACATGAGGCCTATTTTTATCTGCTTTCAGGTAGAGTTTGGACCATTTTTAAGTGCAAGCTACCTCAGATCATCAATGTCACAATTTAAAGTTCTCTTATTTCACGTTTGGAATATACTTAAACATTTCTCTGCTTATCATCTTGATCTTCCAAAACACAATACTGAGAAACCATCATATCTCTTCTGATGATCAAAGTCAGATATATGGGAATATCTTGAACAATATGCTCTCAAGCCAGGCTACCCTGCCTAGAAATTTTATGAAGATTGCAATTACACTGATTTCACACTCTGGGTTTTTTTCCCTTCAAAAATCCCCCCAAAACCCACTATATTTTTAAACCCAACAAACCTGGAACAGTTCTGGCTTAGTCTAAAACAAACTCCACTAGCCCTTTTTAATCAATTTATTTCTACTTTTGGGTGAATTTGAAGTCAACTATTGTGAACCACCATGACAGATTGTTTATTCAATAGCGGTCAAGAAGTTATTTGATAAATTGCAATAGGCCTATAACAGAACAGATGGCTATACATGTGAAAGCAATATAACCTCCTACAATGAAGTTCTAGGATTAAAACTGCCAGCACAATCAGAAGTGGTTATAACAAAATTGCACCGTGCATCCATCTTGGTCCTGCTCTGAGCAGAGAGTTGGACTAGGTGACCTCCTGAGGTCCCTTCCAACCTTTATTTTCTAAGATTTTCTATTATCTGAAAGCTGTGTCCTACCAACGCATGCATCTTACAAGCTGTGTCATATCCACACCTGCAAATATTTCAGGCTCACTCTCAATCTCTGCCTCATGTCTTTCTCTCCTTCCCATAACCTTAGCAATGTATCCCTTCTTGGTTTAAGCATATTATTTTTTCCCCATCATAAAAGCATCCTAGTCTCTTTTACTGCTGCCACCATCTTCTCAATTCCCAAAGACACTTTCTGATCTTATTTCTTTCCTCTTAACACCTGCAACAAGTTGTAGTCCCAAAACTTCAGCTTCTTCCCCATTCCTTTGTAGTGAGGCTTTTTCATATCATGTGACAGAAAGACTGGACTCAACAAGAGCCAAGCAAAAGACTTTCTACAAAATGTGAATTCCTAGGTAGGCACTAAAACTGTACTTCTAGAAACTCTTAACACACAGAAGAACTTAGTTCATCTTTTTGACAGGATCAAGAGACCCTTTAAGGACACAGAGGGGGCTGCTAGCTCTGCATGGCAATGACGTGCAGATTTTTTTTTTGGGGGGGGGAAGGAGGAATGATGATGAATCCCCGGGTGGGAGCATTTAAAACAGGCTGTAGCTGAGAGTAGGAGAAAGAAGCTGAAGGAAGAAGCAAAAGAAACCTTCAGGGCTGAACTGAAAGGACAAGGTTATTTTCATTTGATTTGCTTTGATAAGGGTAATAGGCAGAACTACCTGAACTTCTGTGATACCATAGAAGAATCCAAACAAAGAACCTGTTTTTTAAATTAAAAAAAAAGATATGGCTGTGACTTGTCCTAAATCACTTGGCCACAGGCACGACTAGCTCAAGTCATCAACTGCTAGGTACAGCTACCAAAACTGAAGACAAGCTTAACTTTAAGAGCATCTTGATATTAACTCTAAGATGGACATGACTGAAACCAATAACTGGGCTACCCTGAAGTTTGCTATTGATATGGATATGCTTTAAAAAAAATCACTACTTTTCTTAAAACTAAATGTCTTAAGACCCACCTTTACTAGTCAACAGATTGTTTAAATATGGTACAGAAGAGACTGGAAAGTACAATAAACACCTACATTCAAAACTAGAAAAAAAAGACTGAAAGTCAAGTTTTATATTTAGATCTTCTTAGGAAGAAATTTGAGATCTCAGATTAAGAGAACTACCTCACCCCACACCCTAAGATCTGCTCCTTTATCCAGGAGCAACATACAGTGTCTTAAGCAATAACAAGAGGCAAAACATTATTAAAAGCCTGAAACAAAGCAGCTTTAAATATGTTGTTAGCTGTCACCACCAGAAACACAACCCTGAAAAAACCTTGAGTACATGCAAGACTGTGAAGTTCTACTATGTGATATGAAAACAAAATAAAGGAATAGGTAATTGCATGGCTAGTACAAGAGGCATTTGACCACAGTAAAAGGTACTGCAGACTGTCGTAGGATAGTACATCCACTGAAGCTTTTCTTTTTTTCAGTTGCTTGCCCAGTTGTACAGTAATATGCTACAAAATTGAGTGGCAGGTAATTGTGCTAATGGATGGATATGCACAAGTGACCAAATTAAAAAGAATTAACTGGGGTAGGGCAAGGATCAGCTCTGCAGTAATGCTCTGACAGCTCCTGCCCTATTTAAATAAAAGTTAAGATTAGGCAACTTCATCTTAGTCTTTAGCTTTTACTTACTGAACATCAACAGCAAACATTTACTACAGAAGACTTGCATGCTCAGCCCCTTGTAACTTGCTGCAGTTTGATCATTTGTCCATGCTCTCAACCTGACCCCAGTAATGGACCTCATATGGTATACAGCTTTGACCACTGACTTTGGTATACAGCTACCAAAATCAATGGTATAGTCGTTATTTTCCAAACGTGCCAAACTTGCACATGTATGAGAAGAATTAACTTTAAAAAAAAGAATTCTTAAATCTATCAGTCTACTTGGAGTTGGCAACCTACAGCCCACAGGCTACGTCTAGCGTGCTTAGCGTGGGCACTAACTACATTTAGCAGCCATTGGGTTGCAAGCATTTCAGCTGCAATTAGGCAGCAGGGGAGGCAGTTGGTTTACAATTGCTGGCCAACCCTGGCCCAAGTTGCACTATTTCAGCCTGCCACTCCTAAAAGGTTCCCAAACCCTGGCCTATTGTAGGTATGGTCTACAGAAGCTAAAAGGAAAGCAGCTCTATATTTTGGTTGTTGGCACAATTAGTTTTCATTTTATTTTTTTGGTAGTGAACCTTTTGTCAGCTCTCTACCTTTTACAGAGGAGTCACAAATCTCATGAACTAGATGAGTTACTACTTCCTCTTAGGTCAACTCAGTCACCCTATAAACGTGCTTCACCTCCAAATGTGCTATTTCCAATACTAAGATAATGATGCTCTTCTGTTCCTTGAGATCTTAAACTATCGCCTTTCTGGTCCCACACAAAGGAGGCTGAGTTTTGTTTACACAGATACACGAAAGATATACTGCATCCATCTTACTACTGGTAAATTGTTATAATCCACTGCATGTTTTCATTTTTAATATTTGATATAAAAATATAGAAGGTTTAAGACCAGCTTTGAAAGTTCAAGAGCAGGCTAAATATTATCTCCTTCAAATAAAGCTGTTGCAACCTTGACTCACAGGTGATTGTAGGCTTATTATAATACTTCTTGCTGATTACTCAGCTTCCAACCATGGAATTATCTTGAAAGGGAAAACAACTGATACAATATCCAAATATGCAAGTCAAGATTACTGTTTAAACTTAACAACATGGTAACTTACCCACTGCCGGTGCATCATATTCATCCCCAAGTAAAATTTCAGGAGCAGAATAGGCAAGAGATCCACAACTTGTTGTGAGCTTCTTCCCAGGTTGAAATTTGTTGCTGAAGCCAAAGTCAGTCAATTTCACAAGTCCTTGTTTTTCAAAAAAGACCACATTCTCTGGTTTTAAGTCTCTGTGAACTACATGTAGCTTATGGCAGTAAGATATGGCATGAACTATCTGAGCAAAATATTTCTTAGCCAGTTCCTCATTAAGACCCTCCTCATGTTTCATGATGTAATCAAACATATCTCCTCCATCACCAAGTTCTAAGATAAGATAAAGTTTGGTCTGGGTGTCAATTACTTCATACAAGCGTACAATATTCGGATGCTGCACTAGTTTCATGCATCTAACTTCTTGGAAAAGATGCCCAGTGGCTAAAGTGTCCAGTTTGGTCTTGTCAATTACTTTCACTGCTACTTTTTCACCTGTGAAGACATGTCGAGCAAGTTTGACCACAGCAAAATGGCCTCTTCCCAAGGTTTTATCCAAATCATACAATCCAGCAATTTTCCCATCATACCCTCGTTTGAAGCCTGCCATACTGTTCCAGGAGAAGGAAGAATGCTTAAACTGTTTGGAATTGCAACCTTCTCATATAAGAGTGTCTGTTGAAAATAAATAATCCATTGTCATTGACAAACATATCTAAAATAAAAGGAGAGAGATAAAATTACTTCTAGGATATATTCACGTTACCTATAACACAAGTCATTCTTCCAAATAAAATTTAACACAAGCATTACAGAATTCTCTTGCAGTCATCCAACAAGTGAGTTCTTTAAAGAGATTGGTTTGTGACTAAAATTATGCAGCTGTGACTGGCATCTGGCAGGGGAAAAAAAAATCAAGCCAACAAGCATTTTTTATATAATTTACTTTAAATGCAATATAAAGAGAAATTATTTTAACAGTTTACTGAAAAGAAGGGTAGAAGGATTTTAATGCTTAAATTCTCTGCTAAAAACTGGATAACTGATTTTCCTTAAATATGGAAAATGAACAAACACTTTAAGGAAGCTGTATCTTAGAAAGATTAGTTGTTTCAAGTTACAGTATTAAAAACTGGCAATTCAACAAGCATTTAAGCAGCAGTATATTTGTTAAAAGGTAAAAGAGAAGAGTCAAAGTAATGCCAAAATAACTTCCTATCACAAGATAACTGTTTTGTGCCAAATGTTAAAATATACCAGAAACTGAGATGAATATGCACTCCCCACATCAGTGTTTCACTGCACTGACTATAAAATTAGAAGCATAAAAATCTCATTTAGAAATGGGTATGATGAAGTAAAGGAATTCACATTATTCCTTTAAAAGAGACTAATAACTAAATATAAAAACAACAGCAATTAAAATAATAAGCAAAGATTAAGTATTTGGAATGGATTAATGCATTGTACCGAATAAAAATATAAGGTTATTAACATTCATATTTTAACCAGAGTTTCAAACTTGATATCTAAATACCTTATTTAAGCTTTTAAACTGGAGTACCCAGAGCTATAAATATTCAACGAGAGAGAGAGAGAGAGATCAGGACACTTTATTTAGAAGCCTACATAGGGATATAGGTACTCAGCAACTCACTAAGCACTTGTAATATTTAATATACTGGTAGCTGACTATTTTATGTAATGGTCAAATTCATAATCACTAGTGAAGTTCTTGAGCCTGAAGAGTCCACTGCTATTTTTATTTTCTATACTTATAGATCTTTCTCCCAATATCATTAACTTAGGTTTAAAAAAGTCAAACTGTAACTTCTAGTAGTTACTCATACCCCACCAGAATACACAACAACTAAAAACTTAAGCATTAAAAGAGATCATTTCAAAACAAGTGAAATGCAGGAAGAAAATCCTCACTGTTCTGATTCTACAACACCACAACAGTCAAGTTTCAAGCGCTGCATACCAGATGCTACTGAATAGTTGGTTCATTTCCTTGTTAAAAACCAAGGACCAAATTTTGATATCACTGAAGTCAGTGCAAAGACTCCCCCATATGCTTCACTATATATCTCTTTTTATTTAAAGTTACTCAGGATTTTTCTGCAAGAGAAGTACTAGGGAAACTGCCAGCCATGGTACTGTAAAAGAGTAACACCCAAAGAAACCGAGTCAATGGAGTGCAATGAGTCACCAATTCTGGAATCCAAACCTAACACCACAGAAAACTCCCAGAGTACTTGTCAGGAAACTACTCAAAGACTTCTTCAAAGAAATACCAGGATAACAAGCACCCCATGCATGTGGGAACAGATGCAACTGGACGGACAGGAAGGTGCAAATGCACTGAAAGGAAAGATCCACAACATGCAATCCTAATTCACACCTTCGTCAGAGAGCAAACAGAGAATCTGTGCCCTTGAAATGTATATGCCCTTTGAGAAGAAAAGATGCATCACCTCCCTAAATAACACATTCTGAACTATTAATGAAGGAACTGGTATTTTATATTACAGCTCCCATTCTCAATCAAGGGAGAAGCTTGCAAAGATCACCCTCAACTTCACTTAGACACTGTCACAATATAACCAGGGTAGACTTCAGAACAGGACATGAAACAGTTGATGGCACTGATCTCCCCTCTAGGCCATGAAAAGAGTAACCTGCTGCCCCTCAAACATGGTAACAGTTATGAGCACTGGGTTCCAATGGCTTCAGTTAAGGGTCTATCATGGGCCAGCCCCAACTGACCACATGGCCAATTTAAGATATGAATGAGCCACAAAGTTGTATGCGGAACAACTTTGTGGCTCATTCACTGTATTATCACACCTCAAATACAATTCCCCTTAAATAACACGTCAGAGGCCAAAGAGATATTGAGCGAAATCAAAAAGGACAATGAGGGCTTTCCTTAGTGACATGGTCCCATTTTTATGGAAACAAGCTTAAACCAAGTTTCAAATCCTTCAACAGACAAGGTTCCTTGGGTGAATTTGATATCTTTTATTAGACCAACCCAAATGGTTGGAGAATAGTTATTAAGCAAGCTTTCGGGTTCAAAAACCCTTCGTCAGGCTAAGGACGCTGCAGCAGTTGCTGCGTGCTCTTCCTGGATGGAATGAAAAGTAAACAAGCCAGGGGCTGGGCTGGGGAGTCAGTTGCCAGGCAGACTGTAATGTATCAAAAATCCAATGTCTATGTTTAGTCCCTGATTTCTAGTATCCAGCAGGTTGATGAAATGGAGCTCATAGGCTCGTCTCTGGGATGTGTTGTGTAAATTTCCCTTGAGGATCAGGACTGAGAGATTGGAGAGAGAATGGCCCTCCTGTGAGAAATGTGCCCCCACCGGTAATTGGGCGTTTCTGTCTTTGATGGATTTCCGGTGTGCATTCATTCTAGTGCGCAGTTGTTGTCTGGTCTCTCCTACATATCTTCCATCAGGGCATTTGGTGCATTGGATGAGGTATACTACATTCCTGGAGGTGCAGCTGTAAGATCCTGGGATGCTGATGGCTCTGTTGTGGGGTGTAGTAATAGTGGAGGTGGTGGAGATGTGGGGGCAGGTTTTGCATTTCTTGTACTTCAACAAGCACTTTTCTCCTCCCAACTGTGAGCCTGAGCTAAGGTGTATTCAAAACAAAGATACAAAACAAATAAAAACTCAACCCACCAAAACAAAAAAACCTCAACCTTAGGATAAAAAGAACAACACATCAGATGTACCCTTTGTTTTGTACGATGCATAAAATTATGTTATAACATACAACACGTGCATGTGCCAACTAAATTTAGAGCTTAGAATGAATGCTTGACAAATGCACCTGCAACTCCCATTTTTGGTTTACAAGGCAGAGTCTAGGACTATAGAGACCCATGGTTTATTCTTGGCACTACCACTAGTTTACTGGGCTGTTTTAAACAAGTAATAGTGTTAGTGCCTCACTTTCCTCATCTGTAAAATAACAGACACTTTCTTTTTTTTGTGCAAAGTAGCAAGCTTCGGTGTTCCAAGCAGGAAATCCTATGAGCAGCTGGAAATGTTTTAACTGTCATGTCAATTAGATCTACTTGAAAAACATTTTAATCAGGATTTTTTTTAACTGTTCTAAATGCAGGTCATCCTAGTCTATGCTTGCATTCAGCCACACCCATCTGACAATAACTGTCTGCAGTAAGAGTCATCTGCAAGTAACTAGAATTCAGAACACAGCCTCTGCAAAACCCTAGGAGTCGCATGTCTTTCCTCATAAACCACTATGAGCAGTTTCTACAAGCATCTGCAGAGACAGTTTTATTACAGAAAGAAGCACGCAATTGTTACTGAAACCTCAGATTAAGTGAGAATGCCAATAAAAAAAATACATCAAATGGGCATACATACACTGCTCTCCTCCTACTTTGCCTGCCAGAACACTCCAATTCACCAAGTCACTAAAGATTTAGGCTTTGCATGAGATCTAAATGGCATCTGCCTACTTCACTGCATCTAACTTCTACTTATTAGATAAAGTCTTGTTCCAAAAGAAGTTGTATTGTTATCAATAGCAATGAAGTCTTCATTGTTCTTGCCTGGGCAATGCACCTGCTCTCTAAAGAAGTCAAATCAAGGCACATCTATTACAATCCTGGTCCCTCTGCTGAACAAAGGGGGTTTTTCTTTTGTTTTTGCTAAGAATGGGACTGATGATGCTTAAACCTATTTGACAAAATGTAAGTGCAGTAAGACAGTAAGTGCAGAATGTCACAGAAAAGAAAAGCACTTGACGAAGTAGGATCTACTTTAAGTGTTTATTAGCTATTCTTTTTCATTTTATTTATTCCAGTAGCATCAGCATGACTGCTTTATATTCTACTTTAAATAACTCATTTATTTACCTAAAACTCTCAGTCCACCAAAACACTTTACCAACAAGGAAAACTAGAAGACCTTCTGAATTTTGGAGCATAAGAAACCAAAAAGCTAATAATAAAAACAAAACAAACAAGCAAGCAAGCACACATTTATTTTATCATAGCAAGCTTTAGTGTATTTATAAGCTGGAAATGTACTCCACTAAAATGCATCAAATAATATATAAGAATGTTTCAAGACACACAAGATTAATTGAAAACAGCCACAAAAAATAGCTTTCCCTTTTCGTTCAGTGCTTTATTATAGTTACACTGCTACAGATAAAACCATACCAACATTCAAGTCCTATTTTCTGCATTTAACTGGGCCATTAAAACATACTAGGTCAAAACATAGTTTTTGAAATAGCCCAAGAAAAAATGTTAATTTGAAATGTCACTGACTTGGTAGAAGTACAAAACTAAAGTTTTATAGTAAAGGATGTTTTGCTCTACAAAACTCTGTTTTTACTGAAAATAAAGTGGATTCTCAGACATGTCTAACCTCATTCAATAGATATTCCAAAATTTCAAGTCTGTGTGAAAAGTGGGCCAGGACCCCCAGCATGGGGCCTTGAAGGAAAATTGCAGAGGGAAGCAGAATCCAACTTTTACAAATCTGCTGCAAAAGGAATGAAAGCCGAGACTGCTAAACATTCAAAGTTTCTGTAGTTCTAACTGGATTTTCTCTCCTGTTCTGACTGTTTTTTTGATCACTTGCTCACTCTCTTTCTAGCTCTCGCTCTCTCAACTCATCTCACTCCAAGCTTGCCCCAGTCTCCTTTTTTCCCCACAAACCCCTTCTTAAAACGTTAGGGACCTGTTTGCTACTAAGATATTGTTCACTTTACATGTGCATCCACCACTTGCCCTGTGCCTGTTTTGCCTATTTTAATCATAAAACACTTTGGGACAGGAATCATCTACCATGCTACACAGCAGGGTCCTAGCACTATTTTTAGTTGGTCCTTAGGCACTACTATAATAAACATTACCAGCAACCATCCTGCAAAAGGACTTATGTTAGGTCCCCATTATGTGTGGGTTGTTTTGTTTTTTTAGATTTTGGTCCAAAATTAACAAAGCATCAGATAGAATGTTTCACTAGATAAGAGGACAAGGAATAAAAGTCTCTTTGGAAGTACAGGGCAGGATTAGTTTTCCAAATCTGGAGACATTTGAGCAGCAGACTCCTCATGATAGAGCCCCCCAACTTTTAAGGTTAACCAATTCTACCATTTTTTTTCTTGCAGTCAAGGACCAAACCATGGTTCTCATCATGCCCTAGATCATTTCATCTGTATAAAAACATTTACCCCCCGCTAATGCATGGTACCCTCAAGACTTCTGGGGAACCAACTAGTGCATGCAGATACTGGGGTATAAGCATGAGCTTTCCCATGGAAGAAATAAAGTGCACCCTATGACTCTAGTAAGATGTGATCCACACTATGAAAATCTAAGAACCCCGGCACTGATAGTCTCCAGCAGAAACTTATGCTTCAGGCTGTAGCTCCAATACCAATTACTTCCTGTACTGCGTTTATGTACTCTGATCCTATAGTCAACATGTACTAGTACAAAATACTGTATAGACAAGTCATAACAGACAACATTCAGCAGAATAAAAGTTTGCAGAGTTCTACAGAGCAGTTCTCTACATATTTTCAAATACTGCAGTGGAGAAAGATGAGCATTAGACTTAAAAAAAAATTGCTCCACCCATTCCATATTATTCCCGCTGGCATTCTATTTTTGCCAATTTTGAGCATTAGGCATTTTATTTCCACTCGCACCAAATAGGCACATTGAAATAAATCCATTTTGACAGTAAATGCAGCCAACTACTTTTTTCTACTGCAGAGCTCTCTAAAGCAGCAAATAGCTCTTTCCTTAGCCCCCAAAATATTAGTTAATTTGATTACAAACTAGCCAATAGATAAATGATGATAATATAATCAAAGAAATGGCAAGCTTTTTGATTAACTTTCCTTGATTCCAGAAATAAAACTATATAGTCTTCTCATTCGAAGCAGTTAGTTTTTCAAAGGCTGGTAGGCACTATCCAAGTAATTTTTGCTCATCTTTGGAACTCTAAATCCCTTATCTTCCTACTTCCTCCTACTCCCTATATTTTTTTTAATAAGCGGAAGCCTGAAATTGTTACAGAAGGGCTGCCTATGCAACTGCAATATGTAAACAGTATTGTTGGGGGCCATATCATGATTGAGGGTACTGTTTTCTATGAAACAGAAAAATCTCAGTGTTCATTTGGAAAGTTATTTGTATGGATTTTATCAAAAGAAAGAAGAGACAGGTCAAATTTCTGTTCCACCAACCTTGACAGTGCCCCTTCAGAGGGATCATCTGGGTCTATTCTTTGCTCATGAAGTCTCATCGATGCATTGTCTTTTCCAAGGGTCTACTTATTGGTGTCTCCAAAGGAAGTTCTGATGTCAGTTTTGCATTCTTTTTTCCCTTAGTTCCTAAGCAAGCAAAGATGTTTTTAATTATTACTCCTCCCTACTATAAGTAAATATTTATAGACCATAAAAAAATTAACATTTCACACCATTTTATCCAACATTCAGATAGTACCTCAATGCCAGTCAATACTTTCTAGCAACTGAAATACCCCAATACTGCAGCACATAATTCAAAGAAAACAGCAGCAGAACAATGCAACGTGGTTTTTTTCCATCCCATGTGGACTGACATAGGTAGGTTAAAAAAAATGTCAAACGTGAACCAAGCTCTGAAAGTTTAGCTACAAATACACACAGGTACTGCTAAAACCCAAAGCTAAATGTTTGTAAGCTCAAACATTTCCCATTAAAATAAGATTTCAACAACACCTCTTTGACCTAAATTCAAGAGAGCTTCACTTGTTCAGCAAATGTCTCAGATAGTATAAGAGCTCAGAGACAATTGGTTTAAGCATAATATGTATTCATAATACTGAAACTTTTCCATTAGGCCCTGTAACCACAAGCTACTTCACCTTAAGGATTCACAGTGTCCTTCCTCACCCCCAGTTATTCAGTTTGGTTTTTTTAATCTTCATCACTAACCTCTTAAGTTAGTTTAGAATTGGCAGAAAAGTGAAATTCATTGCGCTTTAATATCTGTAGACTACAGCCATAAAATCCTGAGCCATTGTCTTATATTTCAAGATAAGCCAGGTCAAACCTGGTAGTAATTGAATAAGAGACTGCTGAAGAAGACAATGGATAATACAGGACAACGGATAATGCTGGCAGATCTTTTCCAAGCTGGTATAACATCAGTGCCCCAAAAAAACTATAAAGGGGGTCAGTGTGCAGATGAGAGATGCAGGCTTTCAGATGAAAGATCTCATCCATTTACAATTATTCAAGGTTATATGGCCCTTTTCCTTCAAGAAGTTCTTAACAATTAACACCCTGGCCAAATTCATTGCTGGAGTCTACACTCTGCCAATTTACATCCTCTCCACTTTTCAAATAGATGCACAATTTCTCATATCCTACTGCTGTGTAGAAGCTGTTTTAACATCTCTTTATATTATATATGGGGCTGCATTACAGATGCATAAACCACAGAATATATTATTATGTGCCACCTCAAAAGTGGTTAACAACGTGCCTGATAGTATTCTGCAACACATGATGGCCTCATTGTTATGTACAACATCGGGGTCAAACATGGCCCATGGCCAGAGCCAGCCCATGATGATGGGTCATCAACCTCATGGGGCTTCTTGTGAGCATCTTGGGGGGTCAGATCCATCTTGCAGGGCTCATCATAGCTGCTGCCAGACCCGCTGTTTCAGTGCAGCTCCAGAACCAAGAACGTTAACATCACTCATTTCCCCTCCCCACTACCCCAACACTTACCCACTGCTGAAATCAAGGGTTTTTGGTCACCCTGGTTTCTAAAATTGGCTGTAGGGGAAAAGGGGAGCCAAGCAGCAGTGGTACTAACTCTCTGGGTTCCAGCTGCACTGAAACAGCAGATCTGGCAGCCACAGGGATTAAACTGTTCACACACTGTCCCGGCTGCAGGGCCAAATGAGTTTGACATCCAATATAAAACATAACCTAAAATAAGAAAAAGATGACTTAATTAAAAGAAAGCACTAGATGACCATACAGTTAAGATGCACAACAGTGCAGCAAAGAGTTTTCAGGTTCACAATAAAGTGCTTCACGAGATTTTGGGGAGAAAAGAACAAGAGAAGTATTACTGGCAAGCCTCATGAAAAAGATGCATTTTGAGGAGGAAGCTTGCTACACTCTTAATAGTGTGTGCCTGGCAGAAAAGACAGCATGGAGATAGACAAGGCAGCAAAAAAAGCAGGATAAGTGGTAGTGGTCATGCATAAAATGATGCCAAAATGAAGGGTACAAGAGTAAATTGAAGATGTCGGATAGAAAAGAAGTTGCATAAACCTGATATAGAAGGCATACAGGGAGCAAAGCGAACTGTAGGGAAGGGAAGACAAGGTGATCAGAACAGCATGAGACAAAGGTTATCTTCACTGTATGAATATAGAAAAAAAAGAGGTTGCAGCTAAACTAAGAGGTTGGGTAGACACATACATTTACACCCATTTTAAAGAGATGTACTAATAGTTTTAAATAAATGGAATGTGAAAACCTATTGGAATTTAGACTACCTGATTTATTGCACTACTGGAAAAGATTAAAGGTTTTAGGTCACCTACGCTGGGCTGACTTAAATTCACTCCCATTCTAGGGTCAGCAGGTGTTGTAACAGGATTCAAGTTTAGGGAATATCAGTAAAACTGAAAAGTTTTAAAACACCGACTATACAAAGGAAATTAAGTGGGGGGGTTTAAATTTTTGACTGTTTATACTGTATAAAAGAAAAACAAGAATTTAACCTGTGTTTATGCAACCTTAGCTGCATCAGAAATGTCAAATCCAGCCTTCCCCAAATTTGATGGAAGCTTTGATGCCTCAGATGTGGATTGCAAGGTCTATAAAATGTAATTCAAAAGGATGAGGACCTGAGGTCTTTAACTACCAAGATCTTCAGGCATTTGGAGTTTGCTAAAAATATTTGCATTTCCTAACTATCTGGATAAAAGTTAACTTCCCTTCCCAGTAATTCAAGTTTCACTTAAAATAACCCTAATCAACAGAATCTTCCAGTGAAAACAAGGTAGGCAAGACATGAATTGCTAATATAAAAACAAATAGGAAAACTCTCAAAAACATGGGTCTTTAATATATCAAATTAAATATGAACAGACCCTGTTTAAAATAGTGCACAGCAACAGATATTTATAAATTTGTTCTGTTTCACAATCTACAAGAGCTAGCCATCATTGCTACCCAATGTAATCAACAGACTCCCCAGTACTTTTTGTTGGTAACAGCTGAAGTCAGCTGCCTTTTCATTCTATATGATGTACTTCAAATAACGAATACAGAACTAATCAATTCCTCAGTGGGACATTTCTTGAGAGACCTGCTTAACCTTTTTAGAATCCGTAAAACACTAAATTTATTCCCATTTTGCCTGGATACATATACTATCCCCCAAAGTCTAAAGGTCTCAAAGTTTTCCCCACAAAAATGCTCTCAAAACAACAGTCTGCATGACTAAGTAGTGGCTGCAGCACAGAGGGCAGGCTTAAACAGATCTCAACTCTCACTCACCATTTGGATGCGATTCATTCATGCTACAAAATGCCTATAAGTCATACAGCCAATTTCTATGGTGCCAAGAACTGCTCTTTTACCATGGAGGCAGCTACTTCCCCTCCCCCCACATTTCTAGTCTTAACAAGACGTTTAAGAGGAGGATACATGTAAAGTGGCCCAATATGAGCCAACAAGTGAAGCATTCCTACAACATTTCTATACCCCCCAGTCAAAGCTCTCTCCTTCAGGGACTGACTCCGTGCTGAAAGAGCCTCTCCACAGGTGTTTCAAGCCATAAAAAGGCCAATTGGAAGTAGGTCACATTGCTCTCCAGCCAGCCTCCGGCCACAGCAGGCATTTTCCCCAGTGGTGGCTCTTCAGCACTCGACGCAGCCAAACACCAAGACTCGCGCATCTCTACCTACAGCTCCCTCTGTACATAGGGCTTCCTGAGCACCTGCCATCTAGACCAGAAACCGCTGAGAAGTTATTTCCCAGAGACGCGGCCACCTGTCAAGCGGCTTTACTGCAGGAACCGCAGGGAGTGCGAAGGGCACCTCGATGCCTCCGGCCGGCCCTGCCCACGGGCCCCGCTCCCCTCCCAGAGCTGAGATGCACTGTCATCTCCCCTCCGGCCCGGCCTGGCGCTGTCCTGCCCTGCCCTGCCCTCCCGCCAAGGAGGGCGAGGCGGCCCCGTTGACACACGGGCAGCCGCCGCGCACAGGGGCTGCTTTCGCTCCCGCACCCGCGGGGGGTGCGATGCCCGCACACGCCACCAGCCCGCGCCCACACCTGCCCCCACGGCTGAGGAGGCCTGCGGCGGCCCCGGCCAGCGCCCCCTCCCCTCACAGACGCCCCGGCCCCGCCCGGGAACTTACTCCCCGCCGCGTCTCCTCCAGCCACCGCCCCCTTCATGGGCACCGGCGTCTCCGCGCACCGACCAGTAGCACCGCGGCGGCTCGGCCCCCCCCCGGCTCCGGCTCCGGCTCGAGCTCTTGCTCGCGGCGGCGGGTGCGAGGCGCACTGACAACAACGGCCGCTCTGCGAGCTGGGGGGGGCGGGGCGGGGCAACGGCCGGCCGAGGGGGGCGGGGCAGCGCGAGCGCGAGAGAAAAGACCACCAGTGCGCCTGCGCCGGGGGCGGAGTCGTCTCACAGTCACGCCGGGCCAATGAGGAGGGAGGGAGCGAACGCGAGGGGGAGGGGGTGAGTGAGAGGGTGTGGCGGGAATGAAGCGCAGGAAGCGGGAGGAGGGGCACTAGGGCCGGGGTGAGGCACTGGGGGTGGGGCTGTATCCACCCCTTGTGGGGTGCTTCCTGGAGTCGGGGCTGCTTTACTCATAGTGGGTGTGAGGGGTGTTTCAAGTATTAAGAATCTGGTCAGGGACACTGCAAATAATAATAACAATAATAATTATTATCTTATAATAGTCTTACTATTATTATTATTCGCAGTGTCCCTGACCAGAGTCTTAATATTTGAATCACCCCTCGCTCCCACTCCCATTGTTAATAATTCATTGTTATAATAATAATAGTAATATTAAATCATTTAAAAGCATTTATTTCATATCTAGAGGTAGAAAACTGTAGCATGGTGTATATTTCCTGTTGTCAGGGAAAATGCAAATATTTTTTATTATTAATATAATAATATTAAAGAATCATTTTAAATTACTTGTTCATTTCATACCTATAAATAGATAACTGTAGTATGATACATATATCCTCTTGTCAGGGAAATTACAAATAATGAGTATTATTATTATTTATAATGATATTTAATAATTCAAAGTTACTACTCACTTCACATGTATAGATAGATAACTATAACAGCATATGTTACCTATGTGTTATGTGATATACATACTGTATAGGATAGTTCCTATATATATTACAACAGCATTATATTATGTTACGTATTGGATTATATCACAGCGTCAGAACATAAAAATATAAATGATACAATTATTTCAAAAATATATACATAAAATATTAATGGAATGGCCGTCACACTAACTGATTAGGGCATAAACCAACACAGCGTTGGCTGCCTGCTGGGCTAATTCTGTGCTATCTGAGCTTCAGCTAATCATCTCCATGGGGGTGGTAAATCGGAAGGAAGTCCACTTAAGTCAGTTTAAATGCCAACATTGTTCAATATTTCAGGCAGAAGGCAAGGTAAAGATGCACCTATTAGACCAACATATTTCATATCACAGAAGAAAGTAGTGGAGGAAGGAAAGGAAAGGGTAGCACCAAAGCCCCAGGTCCCATTGTGTGGATTTCCATACAGACACAGAAAACAAAGAAAGGACTAGAGTGAGTGAACTAGTCTCCTAGTGTAGATCCTAGTAAAGGTCTAGTCTCTTCTAGATGTCCTACACAGATAGTGCTTGGTTTATAGAAGCTTGCGGTAGGGAGCAATATGTCCCCTGCCTGAGGAGCAGAATGAAGAGGTGAGGATAAAGATGGATGAAATAATTAGGTCAAAGGAAAGGGTGGATAAATGAAGGGATGAGGTAGTGTAGTAAGAGGAAATGAGGAGGGACTGAGGCTTCAGGGTGTTTGAAAAAACAACACCCTTGTACCTAGTGTACCTGTGTAGAGAGAGCATCGATTTTTCTACTGCAGTATCCAACACAGGCAGATTAATGTCTGGGCCCAGGGGCCCCAACCTTGGAGTGGACAAAACCAGTGGCCAGGCTGGGTGGATGACTGTGGGTTCTGGATGCCAGTTGCCGGGAGCCGCTGCAGCCAGACTGAGCCTCAGCAGGACAAGGGGCCACTCATAGAGTCAGTCCACACTGCTTGCACCTGGCAGGCAGCGGCTCTGCACCCATGGTGCAGCTGCAGGGCAGGCTGAGGCTTAGGGCGGGCCCTGACCAATGAATCTTATTTCACTCCTGGTCCAACAGCTGATACTGGACTGAAGATAGTGAAAGAATTCCAGGCAATATCAGTAGGAGCGTTCAGGCTCCTAGATGCAGAACAATGTGAGAGAAAGTGAACAAGTGTCTATCTGAAATGTTGCTAACAAAAGGTGGAAAAAGAAAACTTCATGACCTTTTAGAAAGGAAACAGATGGTAGCAATAACACCTCGCTATGTAGTAGCCTGCCTCTGAATTACCTCTGGCCAATCAGAACAAATGGCAGAGAGGAAAAAACCTCAGGCATGCATGCAAAAGCTCACTTCTACAGAGATGCTTGATATAAGTAGCTCTAAAAAAATGTGGCTTTCTGTTTCTCTCCTGCTATGACAAAACTTACATAGTATGTTATTTCATTAAAACATTACAGAGCATTGTTACGCACAGGCTAGGACATGGCCCCGGGTGCTTTTATTAGCTAGCCACACTAATTAAAAGCTCCCAAGCATCATATGTATCAATGTCCCCACACTGAAAAAATGGCAGCAGCAGGGGCAACGCGTAGGGGGTGCACATAGGTACATGTGCACCCCCTGAGCGTGGTGGTGCACCCTCTACAAAAAAGCACCACCAGCACTGTCAGCAGTGCCTGTGGCCGGTCGCCTCTCACCATGCTCCCCACCATTGCTGTTGGTGGTGTCTGCAGGCAGCCAGTGATCCCCGCCAGCTGCTGCTGACACTGCCGGCAGCATCTGCAGGTGGTTGCTGACTCCTGGCACTCGCCACCACCCTCCCTGCTGCCGACAGCATCTGTGGGAACTCCCACTTACCACAGCCATGCTCCAGCTGCCGCCGTGCCCCTCCAGCCACTGGGGGCATGCATCGTTTATGGGCAGCAGGGCACTTTGAACTAAAGCTCATTGAACGTGCTTTATTTCAAAGTGCCCTGCCACCATTTTTCAGTGCGGGGACACTGATACACGTGATTTCCTGTGCACTGGAGCATGCTCTGTGCATGTCTATAGGAGCCCATAGATTCATAGATGTTAAGGCTACAAGGACCCCTAGAAATGCCTCCTAATAAGCTAATTTTAGCCTTTAACACAAGGCTTTGGATTTCATGCAGAAGTTTCTGTACTGAGCTTAATAAATTGTGGGCAAACTTGAATATATTTTTCAGAAAGAGTTATTAAACTGAAGTTGTGTGAGCATATTAAAGGAAAAGGACTCAATATTTTTATAACAATTTCAGGGTATAAGGAAATATTCCAAATAATATACCAGGCTTTGGTCATTATAATCTCAAGATGCAGTACATTCCATTTATTCAATAATCTTCATCAAAATTAGGAATTTCTCCCTTTTCATCAGCATTTACTACAGTTAACAGACCTGTTACAGCATTTTACAACAATGGGGCACAGTGTTGAGTTCAGCACAATCACACCAACATAAAACTGGTCACAGGTTGAAGAGGCCCATTGTCTGGCTGCCTGGCACCATTGTGTTCTCAGTCTGGAGTCCTGAGTCATCTTAGAAGGACAAGCATGCCCCAATCTGATTGCTTACAAAGCCACATGGAACCTCCAGTGTATTGTTTACTAGGAGACTGCTGTAGTTTGTGCTTACTGCTTTTCTAGTTAATAAATAGTGGTATTATGATTGCTGTTTCCTTTTTTTCTCCTAGATTTCTTTTCCTTTTTCATTCCTGAAAAGAGAGCATATTCTTACAGAGGGTACATATGCTTGAAAGTTATAAAAATCCATCCATGCAAAGTGAATAAAATCTTTCTGCAACAGATATTTGGCCTATTTGGTTTTTTTGTAGCTGCTAGAGATATAATAAACTGCCTTATTTCTGTACAACAGCCTAACAGATTGGCATGGTTCAATGTACATTGCTGCAGCATGATTACATTAGACGTGTGCGAGAGAGAGTGTGGGTGAGAGGCCTTTCTTACTAAAATATTTTTAATATGTTATCATAATTGCTCCGAAAACTACAGTATAACTATTGGGATTTACAACATTTTTGTCATTCTTATAGAATAACATATTATTTTTATTTAATATAGTAACATGATGTTTGCAAAGGAATGAGTGAGATTTTTAAAAAGGTGAGAAAGGCAGGTGTCTATATGAAACAGAGTCAGACCCTGTGTATGTACTAAATATGTCTATGCTGCAGTCACTAATGTGGCTGCAGCATAGTATAGACATACCCAAGCTAGCTTTAAACTGGGTAACTGGTACCAGCAGGAGTCTATCTGCAACTGCCTGAAACTCAGCACAGATTAATTTACCCAGCCTTTCAGGTAGATGTTAGAGCCAACACCAGAGGTCTGTGCTCCTTTTGCTCATCTGCTACTGGTACCTAAGCTAGCTTCAATGGCTGTTTGCAGATGTTTAAAAAAAAAAAAAAAGCATTTTACTGGAAGAAGCAGTATGTTAGTTTGACCCAGCTCTGCAGCACCTGTATAAATTGGGCCTTTCAGTGGGACTTTTTGGTGCTTTTAGCTAAAGCTGATTCAAGCAGGTATTAGAAAAAAGTGCCAAAAAAGCCCCACTAAAACACCCAATCTATAGAGACATCAGGTGAGCTAAGTCCAACTACTGCCTGCCTCTTCTGGGCTTGTGCTGGGCTTGGCACAGAAGCATGCAGAATTTAAAGTAAAGCCCCATTTTGTTTTGTTTCTTTTAACATCTGCAAGTAGCCAATATGTCTATGCTATACTGCAGATACTGGGTGCGTCTACATGAGATATTTACTGCAGAGTTGCCTAATTGCCTCTGTAGTAAAGTCTCAGTGGGCATGTCTATACATGCACTTTAATGCACAGTAGCCTATTCTACTGTGCATTAAAGTGCATCAAAAACCGTGATAAAATGCTAATGTGCAGTAGAATAGGCTACTGCACATTAAGCATCACCTGAAAAGCCTGTGCTTGCACTACTACACATTAGTGCAGCATATCGTGCATTTATTTAGTAGCTCATATTGGAAGTACTAAATTTAATGTGCATTAGTAAAAGTGCATTAGTGCACATGTAGATATGCACAGTGTCTATATATTTTGCCATATTAGGCCTCATTAGACTAATAAAGGCTACTGTAGGTTAGTACTTGTAAACACAAGTATTATCCCTTGGCAGCATTATTTACTGCACCACAATGCATGTGTAGACACTCATGGCACTGTCTAGAGCCCAAGGGTGCTTCAGTGCTGCTGGATAGCCCCGCCCTGGAGCACCCTCATGCGCCAGCTAGCCCCTCTGCAGCACATTGAGGCAGGTCAAAGCAACCCTAGGCTGGCAGGCCAACTCCCCGGGCCCCCTGCCAGCTGAAGCTGCTCTGACCCGGCTTAACGTGCTGCAATCCTGGTGCACACGCAAGCCTGGAAGCAATAAAATCTGGCACAAACTGTGCCAGAGTTTAAAGAGGAACATTAATTGCATGTGTAGATGCCCCCACTATTGTGCAGGTATTCCCAGTGTCATTTAGCTGATGTTTTGTCTTCACTAACACAAAGGTTTTTTTACAGAGAAATAACTAACATATGACAGTTATCCCTTGTAAAATCCTATGTGTAGATAAGGCAAGGTTATTAGGGGAGGTCAATACATTTTTCTGCCCACAGTTAATGTCCTCACTGTCGCACTAAAACACTAATCACCAATATTTTTCCACAATGAAATAGCTAATGCTTGTTAATTCTGCCCCAGTAAAAACATACCTCATATATCAGACATAGCTTGAATGTATTTGCCTAAGAATGGTGACAGCAGGAACCTTGTGTATGTTTTTGAAAGAGAGTTAATTGTGTGAATGCCTGCAAGGCAGACAAGACAGCACTCTCCTTTGCCAAGGGCAAATTTGTACTAATAGAGAAAGAAGGTAGTTAATAATGTTTGAATTTACAAAGATCTTACAGCTTGCAGTAAGAATAACCTTACAAATTCTTAGAGCCTTTTATTCTGATGAGTCTTAAGGTGTTTTACCACTCTCTCATATCCAGAATTTTAACAAATGATTTTGGTTGCCCAACTGAAGACACCGAAAAAAGTGCCCAATATTCAAGAAGTGCTTAGCTTCCACTCAAAAAAAAATAAAAAAAAAAAAATCAGCTTTTGTGTTCTAATTCTTTAATGTGTCACAAGCTGAGCACCCAAACACTGAGGTAACAAAAGCAATAGTCATTCTTGAAAGTGTTGGTGAATACAGCCCCTCCCAACACTCCCACACACATGATATATGTTTGATTACATATTATAATCTTTTAGAGTGCCAAATAGAAAAGAGGGGAATATACAGGGGGTGAGTTCTATATTACAGTCATGAGACAGGCACAATACAACTGATTAACCCGTGATAAGGACAATTTCAACAACAACAACAACAACAACAACAAAAGGAAAATTCACTGCTTAGTTCTGCAACACACACCAAATTAGGCTTTTACAGGCCTATTTTGCCAAGTTGTTAGGGAAGCAGCCTTGACTGGTAATTAGAGGAGCAATAGTAGTCAGGAAGCTTAGAATAAGGTTCTGTTCTGCACTTTTAAAAGGAACAACATAGAATTTGTAGCCATGAGGAAAAGATCTATAGTTGCTTTGAGCCACCTTTGCGTTCTCCCAATTCTGGGCTGCTCCAGCCTAACTTCTTCCAGTGACCTATGAGATGGCTGTCTGCCTGTGTTATTGTGTAGGTCACACTATTCTGCATGCGACTCAACATACCCACAAGCCTTTGAAGACCATCTTTAGGCTGTGGTCACGGTTTCTGCACTGGGGGACGTCTGATCCCCAATGGGTATAGGGTTTTGGAACATTTTTGCAGCTCTACAGTCATTTTGCTCAGTGTCCTGGAGTAAAGCACAGGGATCTCCCTCTCAGCTTTGTCCCGATACACTGCATGCAGTTCTCCAAATCGCTGAGCTTCCTCTGTAATATGGGAATAATATTGATCTGTCTTTGTAAAGAATTTTATATTCCTTAGCAGACAGGTGTTTTAAGTGCAAAGTATTGTATTATGTGATATTAGATTGCTGACAGTTACACGGAGGAAACTAGCCAAAGCAGCTTTCTTTGGGCAAAGCAATAAGATACATTTTATTGAATCTTTGAGACGTTCGTAATTATATATTTTTTAAACTATGTCAACACTTACATTTCTACGATAAGAAACAGCAGTAGAATTCTGAAGGAATCATACAATAACACTTTTTTGGATGTATATCGAAATTCTACAAGACACAGAGGATATTAAGTAATATAATAGGAGTGGAAATTGGATAGCCCAGGAAATTGGTCACCTTTCACCTCAGTTACTAGTCTGAATTTGGCCTGTGCTGGTAACCACAAAAAACCATTACTCTCTGACAGCCATTCAATGATTTCTGTGAAATGAGCCTCAGCATACTTGCTGTTAGACAGCAGTCCACATTACTGAAACTGCCTTAAACTAGTACATATTGGCACCTTGGTTAGCAGCCTCAGCTAAAGGAACAGGGACTGAGACTTAACAGGTGTTCTCTCCAGGTGACGGCTGAAGTTTAGAGCACTACTCTTGCCCCTGCAGTCCCTGTTTAGGACTGTCAGTTCTCCTACACCTTCCACTTGCATTCAGTTCCTTAAATAAAGTAGGGTGAGAAGAAAATAAGATGTGGAAATTATGTGTGCGCACTTTGCAGCACCTCAAAGTCTTTTGAGGTACACCAAAACACGCAGCACATAATAAAAGGTTCTCCTGGCTGCATATTTGCAGCACAGAGCCAAAATTAAATAGCAGGAAATCATGGTATCTAAAAAAAATGCCAAAAAAAGCAGGGCAGTGCATATGGCTGCAGCACGCACCACCAGAAACTAGAGCCTGGCTAGCCACACACAGGTTTCCGGCCAGGCTCTGTGTGCCCGGATTGCTGCTGCTGCAGTCTCAGGAGCCTCCAGGACTCAAGGTAAGGCTGCTGGAGCTAGCCCAGGTGCAGCATAACTATATGCCCGCTGCTATTTGGCCCTGGGGAAACACGTGCACAGTCATGTGGACATGCCCTACAAGTTACTACCGGTATGACGTGCTCTTGTTATCCCAAGGTTTCAGACCATACTAACAAACAGAACTTTCTATAAGAAGATAATGGCAACATGTCCACAGGCATGCCTTGAAGTAGTTTAGTATTTTAAGTGATAAACTAATTAGATATGGTAAAGTTAGAGATGGCTTTATAGCTCATAATTTGCATTCCATTGCAATTATAATCTAGGGCTCAGCCCTAGTTATTTAAGGAGGATCCCAAAGAACCCTTCTGGGAATTCAGATTAAGAAAGTATGTGAATCCTAGGTTCTGGAAATGAATTTCCCAAATACTGATATAGCATAATAGCCATGATTATGTTTGTGGAGTACTGCCTGTCTTTTCCCATGGTAGGAAAGGTTCAAAAACCTTTGTCAGGGAGGTAACATCAAATATGATTATGCAGTGACCCCCTTGAGCAACAGAGGAAGTGTACTAATGAGCTTCTCAAAATTTCCCATCTAGTTCCTTATAGCCTGAAGGAAGATATTGAAGGGAAGGGGGGGAATATAACGTTTGAAGAAAGAAAAGGAAGGTAGGTCCATTGGATTCTGAGGAGCAAATGCAGGGTCCACTGAAAATAAATCAAAATAAACATTATTTACAACATGGAAAGTGCAATATGAGGTTTGAATAAATCAAACAATAAGAAGTATAACAATCATATGCTGGCTGCTGCAGAAAAAATGTCCACAATTAATTTATAGTAAATCTGACTTATTTCCTCATCATCTCTGAGCAGAAAAGAATATAATTAGAATAATGATCAGATGACAAATTACTAGCTCAACCAGTGTGTGTCATTCAGGCATAAGTGCTACTGGCTAGGACATGACCTATATACTCTACAGTGCCACTCTATAAATGAAGTATGATCATTATGTCTTAATAAAGAAAATATTTAAAAACTTATTACAGTTTTATTATTGTTACTTATGTCTAGATATAAGGAAACACATGTATTAGTTAATGAAGTGGCCTCCGGACATTTTCCAATATGCTTTGCTGCTTTAACCAGAACAGTTCCTTTTATGGACCTCGTAAGAAACTTTAATTGCAACCTATGCAGTGTAAAAAGTGACAAGATGGGCATGAAGACCTGTAGCTGAATCTTTGCAAACCACATCTCAATGTGATACCATTGATTTCAAAACAAATAATTTATAGGAAAGAAAGTTGGCAACACAGGAACCTAGTTTTTTAATATAACTGTAGTTATGGGACTGCATTAATCATACTTTAGACCAATAAAACATGTTACCTGGAATAGCTGATATTTACCTTAAAAAGCCATAGTCCAGCATTTTACAAGCTCAACACCTAGGGTTTAAAATTTAAAAAGGGAAAAATACAAAATTTTAATGTGAACAAAAAGGCAAGTTAACATTTTCAGGTTTAATAATTTAAGGAAGCACTGGCTATATTCACTAGATGCGTACTCATTGGGATACACATGGAGGGGTGCACACATTTCCCACGGGACAAATAGCAGCGGCACATATATGTGTTGCTGCTATTTGTCACCAGGCATGCCCCTGCACACATACTCTGGTGTGTGGCAAATTGCCCTGGGTGAGGTAGGGGAATGGCACCTATGCTGGCCTCAGCAGCATATGTGGCCTGTAGGCTGACCCCAGCAGCTTTACCTGGGATCCTCCCAAGACAGCAGTGATGCCAAGACAGCTGCTCAGAGCCTGGCCAGCAGCCAGAGCATGGCTGTGGCTGGCAAGACTCCATTTTTGGAGGTGCATGCTGTTGCCATGTGCTCCATGACATTTTTTAGCGGTGGGTTTTTTCTGACCCCAGGATCTCCCAGTGTAAAAAAACCAAAAAACCGCCCCCACTGCACTACAAATTAGCAGTTCACTGAACAGATGCACATGTGCTGCCTCACACAACTTTGAGGTGCCACAAACCACACATGCACTCATCAGGACGTGCATACTGGGTGCATCTACACATGCGTTTTGCTGCAGTTGACCAATTAGCTCTGCAGTAAAGTGTCACCATCTACATGTGTCGGTATTAGGGCACAGTAAACTAATTAACTCCACCTTAAAATAGTACCATTCCTGATAGTACTATCTTGCAGCAGAGTCATTAACCCAGCTGAAGTGCATGTGTAACTAGTGACTGTGCAGGGGCCAGACTCCTCCCTCCTGCCTAGCCACATGGTTCTGCAGTGTAAGCACTTCTGTCCCTCAGCCAGGTCCTCCATTACCCAGTATCATTATTTGGAGCTTGGGGCTGACCCTCTATGCCCCTGCCAGCCCACGCCTGCTCTACCCTGGCTCAAATTGGTGCTCTCCAGGGCACACATGTAGATGCTATGCCTGGGAGCAGTTTACTCCAGCAAGAATTGCGCTAGAGTTTGTGTCACCTTAATTGCACGTGTAGATGCACCTACTAAGGGCTTTTGTACATGCAACAAAATTGGCCTTTAAAGCAGCTTAAATGCCTTTTTGCATTGCTTTAATGGCATTGCTATTTACACACATGGCGGTATATTTCACTTTAAATGACTTTGTAACGTAGCAAGGAAAAACCCCTCTGGGGGGGTTTCATTTGCTACCTAACAAAGTGCAATGGTGCATGGGGCTCTGGAAGCCGATGTGCTCAGGGAAGCTCAGGCTTGGCAGGCTTCCAGCACCCTGTGCACCACCCTGGCCACCTTCTCCCACCACCAGCACGCCCAGACACATTCCTGCCACCTTGCCACTCTGCCCTGGGGCAAGCCAGCCATTCTTGGGTGGTCCCAGGCAGTGGGAAGGCAGCAGGGATGATGCACAGGGTGCTGAAGCCTACCTGCCTCTCCCACAGTGGCGGGGCAAGCTGCAGGCAGGCCAAGAGGTCCCTGAACTGCAGGGGACTCCGGTCCTTCCCTCCATGGTGGCGATACCCCCCCAGGCAGCACCGGCTTGCTGGCACCCCACTCAAGCTGTCCTGGGGGTACTGCTGCCACGGAGGGAGGCACCACGCCCCATAAAGCTCAGGCAGGCAGGCTCCCGGGGCGGAGTGGGGTGGGGGGGAAAAAAAATCAGGCTTCTTGCCACTTTCCCCCCACATCCCCTCCCCACCCCACCTCAGTGGAGCCTGTCTGCATGAGCAGGCAATTTGCCGCAATCAATTTGCCACTAGGCCTCATGCAGCTTGGGCTGTGCGACCCGGTGCTTCCCTCCACAGTGGCAGCACCCCCCGGGACCACCAGGGCTGGGGGGTGCTGCCACCAGAGAGGGAAATGCTGGGCCCCAGTGCAGCTCATGGACCACTCAGCCCACTGGCAGCTTGCTCCCCACCCCCCAGTGGGAGAGGCAGGTAGGCTGGGGGGAAAGGATTGGGCCCCCTCACCCATGTGCACACAATGAGGGTTTAGTGCTCCCTAAATTGAAGCGGTGGAAACAGTGGGTTTTTAAAAACCCACCATTACAATTTAGGGAGAATTAAACCCCCACTGCATGTACAAGCACCCTAAGAGTAGCAAAACTCCTGTGTTTTGACCTGTGCTACCTTAGAAGTCTTGGAGGAATATCTCCTACCTCATCTCCAACCTGGTCTGTTTTAAAATGCACCACAAAACCCTTTTGCTTAGTTTCATGTTTCTCAGTTAGTTTATATTTCTTTAGGTATGCGAGATATAAAAGGAATGCTATTGGCCTACCCCAAGATTCTGATTTACTAAGTTGTTAACAGATATATACATTTTCTCAATTCATGCTACAAAGAAAATATACTTTTCTAAAAATGATGACAGTGGCTTTGATCTTGATAGTCTTAATGTGTACTCAATAAAATGAAGCCTCTTGAAGAGGGAAAAAAAGAGAAATCTTTCTGATAGAACTGCATTTAAAAAAAGAAATTTCAATATCTTTACATTTATAAAATCTGATAACAGCATAGCAGGACATGTCTATATTCTTTAGCAAATGCACTCTCCAAAGAGAAATAATATTAAAAGGCTGAGGGGTTTTTTTTGTTTTAAATCTCCATGTTTAATGTAAAGCAATTTAAAACAAACAGCAAAGCCATATAACATGAAACTTTGAGTTTTATTTCCACTTTTAAACACAACTCCCTCTTGTCTTATCATTGATAAGAAGTATTTGTTGTTCATTTGCAACTATGATTTTAAAAAGCATAGCAAGGCACCAGGACGTGCGTACTACTTCAAAGGGCAGAAGTAGCCTGGCCAGGCTGTTCAGAGGGCTAGGCAGAGCTCCGCAGCTGTGAGTTGCCTAAGCAATGGGCTAATAGGGTAATCGGTCGCACCTGCAGGCAGTCAGTTGATCAGGAGGAGGCAGGGCCCTGGGGAACATATAAACTAGGGTTGGAGCTGCCAGACATTCTTCATCTAGCAACTGCCAAGGAAAGGAGCCTTTACCTAAGTGAGCTACCTGAGCCTAGATGCTACCTAGGTTGCTGCCTACAACAACTGCGAGGATCCAGGGGCCTAAGGTACCCAGGGCTAAGAGATGTGTTCTCTTAAAAGTTTTACCCTCTTAAAGAGACAGAACACAGGGCACAGGAGCTGGGCAGAGCCTAGAGAGAGAGAGAGGTATGAAGAAGTGGCCCAGAGAGAGAGAGATGCATGAAAAGGCCCAGAGAGGGGCCGAGAGACAAGTGAACCTGGGGAGAAGATAAGCACTTAGAGTGCCAACCAGGGGGAGAAACAGCTGCAAGGCACAGGACATGTGTAGGGGTGGTCAGAGTGTGTATTTATTTCACAGACATTTGGCCTGGAAGGGATCCCGGAGGATGATTGAGTCTAGCCCCCTGCCCCAGGGGCAGGAAGTCAGCAGGGATCATAGGATCCCAGCAACCTAAGCATCCAAATTTGTCTTGAAAGTGTTCAAAGTGGGTGCTTGAACCACCTCCGAGGGCAGTCTATTCCAAACCTTGGGGGCCCGGACAGTGAAGAATTTCTTTCTTATGTTCAGCCTGAATCGGCTGCGGTAGAGTTTGTGACCGTTTGATCTCGTCATCCCTTGGGGTGCTCTGGTGAACAGACGTTCCCCCAGATCCTGATGAGCACCCCTGATAAACCTATAGGTGGCTACCAGATCACCCCTGAGCCTGCACTTTTCCAGGCTGAAGAGTCCCATGGCTCTCAGCCTCTCATCATAAGGCCTGTTTTCCTGACCTCTGACCATGCGCATGGCTCTCCTCTGCACCCTCTTAAGCTTCTCCGCATCTTTTTTGAATTGTGGAGCCCAAAACTGGATGCAGTACTCCAGCTGTGGCCTCACCAAGGCCGAGTACAACAGGAGAATGAAGTCCTGGGATTTGCTTGAGAAGCATCTATAGATGCAAGCCAGCATTTTGCTCGCTTTACTAGCCGCAGCATCACACTGAAGGCTCATGTTCATCTCTTGATCAATCATGACCCCCAAGTCCCTTTCATCATGCATCCACAGGTGCATCTCAAGTAGGGCCAAGGAGGTGATCCTCCCCTTCTACACGACACTGGTCAGGCCACAGCTGGAGTACTGTGTCAAGTTCTGGGCACTCCACTTCAAGAGGATGTGGACAACATTAAGAGGGTCCAGAGGAGGGCCACCTGCATGATCTGGGGACAGCAGGGCAGACCCTACAATGAGACAAGAGAAGGCTGAGGGGAGACCTGGTGACTATCTATAAACTTACTAGGGGGGACCAGAAGGGTTTGGGGGAGACCTCGTTTCCCCTAGCACCCCCGGGGACAACAAGGAATAACGGCCACAAGTTGTTGGAGAGTAGGTTTAGATTAGATATCCGTAAGAATTACTTCACAGGGTGACTAGGATCTGGAACCAACTTCCAAGGGAAGTGGTGCTGGCTCCTATCCTGGGGGTCTTTAAGAAGAGGCTTGATGCCTACCTGGCTGGGGTCATTTGAGCCCAGTTTTCCTCCTACCCAGGCAGGGGGTCGGACTTGAAGATCTACAAGGTCCCTTCCGACCCTACTTCTATGAATGTATGAATCTGTAGTGCTAACCAGCGTAGCACTACCAAGCCTATAAGCATGCTGCAGGTTTTTCAAGGTGGAGAACCTTGCATTTTTCGGTGCTGTACACCATCAGGTTCTCATCCCCTCCATTTCATGAGCCTGTCAAGATCTGTCTGGATCATCCTCCTGTCCTCAGGTGTGGATGTTTTACCCCAGAGTTTGGTGTCATCGGCAAACTTGACCAGTCCACTTCTGACACCAATGTCCACATCATTGATGAAGATGTTAAATAGTATAGGCCCTAGGACAGAGCCTTGAGGGACCCCACTGGTTGCAGCACACCAAGACGATTGGTTCCTGTCAACCACCACCCTCTGAACCAATTCCCTAGCCAGCGAATCATGGTGAGGTCAAGGCTGCAGTTAGCCAGTTTAGCCAAGAGGTGATCATGGGATACCAGATCAAAGGCTTTTTTAAAGTCAAGATATAGAATGTCAATCTCTTCCCCTTTGTCCAGGTGATGTCACCTGTTCATAAAAGGAAATGAGATTGGTCAAGCAAGACCTACTCGCAACAAACCCATGCTGGGTATCCCTCAGGATGTTGCCTTCAGCTAGTCTGTTAAGGATGGCCTCCTTGATAATCTTTTCCAAGACCTTCCCAGGATAGAGGTCAGGCTGATGGGCCTATAGTTTGCCAGATCTACTTTCCTCCCTTTCTTGAAGATAGGCACAACATTGGCCCTCTTCCAATCATCGGGCACTTCACCAGAGCGCCAAGAGCTCTCAAAGATCTGCGCCAGGGGCTGAGCTATGATGCTCGCCAGCTCCCTGAGTACCCTTGGGTATAACCCATCAGGGCCAGCTGACTTGAAGATATCCAGCCTGTCAAGGCGTTCCTTCACAAGGTCAGCTTTGATGGAGGGCAAGGAATCTCCCTTGCCTGGGCCTCCCTGACCCATAGTGGGGAAGGCCATCCCATGGGACTGGTGAAAAATTGATGCAAAGTACCCAGTTAGCAAGTTTGGTTTTTCCTGGGCATTGGTTGTCAGTTGCCCCATCTGGTTTAGCAGGGGTCCAATGTTGCCCTTGCTTTTCCTCCGGCTCCCCACATATCTAAAAAAGGACTTTTTATTGTCCTTGATATTTGTAGCTAGCTGGAGTTCCATCACAGCCTTGGCTTTCCTGGTTTGCTCTCTACCTGTGTACAGATGGGAATACAAAGGGCAACCTCCCAACTCATTAACAACTTAATTCAATTACAACAAGGCGTGGCAGGTGAGCAAGATTAGCAGTCTACCCATAGACAGGTGGTGGGCCTGTGTGGAGATGGGGCCTGAGATTTGGCACCTATCACAAAAAGAAATGGGGCATTTTGATTCTTAATTGGCTAATCATTCATTTTAAAAGACTGTCAAGTGTATAGTTAGATGTGTGGTTTCTCTGCTTACCTAACCATTCCATAGTTGAAGTGCATGCGTCACTGAAATCTCAGAAGTGATGTTGGCACTTCTCTGAAGTCATATGGTGTTGTATAATCTCCTTCCCTCGTATCTACATAACTGTGAATCAAAGGGAGAAGTTTCTTTGAGGACTAACTGAGCAAGATCAAGCATGAAGCAACTGTTTTGCCTTGTTCCTTACAAAGACCATGACTCCTTAAGCTAGCAAAATCTGAGTTTTATACTCCACTTCTTTCCACTACCTGAAAACTGGTGGAACAGGAATGGAAATAATAGGCACTCCATTTCCTGCCTTGATTCCATCACTTGGTTTTTCCCTTTGATGACTATTTGTGTAGCAGTATTTGTCCCACATGACCAAAACTGTTATAGAAAATGGTCAAGATTTTCTAGTTTTTACTCTTCTGTTTTTATCATTTCTCGTAGATGTTGGTAAAATTGATCTTTCATTTTCAAACCGTTCTCACATAAATACATCCTAATTAATTTAAAGTATCATCAGAACTTGGTAGACTATTTCAGTTTCCTGTTGCTCATCGCCCTTACCACACACAATGTGCTATATTGCAATGAACAAAATTTTAGGCGTTGTTTTACATGACTTAATATCCTAATATATCTTGACATAACATCAAAGATGTATTCTACTGAAACAGCTTATGCAATATTTGTAAAATTATAGTACAATGTCAGAAATATATTAAGCCTCAACTATTATTTACTATTTAAACAATTTTTGAAGTGCACACTCTTATCTACAAGAAATATAGTTCTCTGCTTGAGAAAAGGAGAGGCATGTTCTTTATCTATTTGAACTGAGAAATGTCCCCACCTTTTCTTAAGTAAAATGTTTCTGTACAAAATCATACCTGATGATTTTACAATTAATAGACTATAATACTTGTCTGAAACATGTCTTACAAGGAGACAAACAAAATATACTTAAGATTTTACAAATGTTAATATCACATATTATGTGTCATAATACCTTATTTTTCATATTATGAATGTGAATTACAAATCAGAGCTCAACTTGGAAAAGACTTCCTAAACTCCCAATTTTCCCAGCACTTTTAAAATGACTCCAGGCACACTTTAACTTTTAACTGCTTTTCTTAAGATGACTGACGATCATGCAGTTTATTTTCATTGTATGTCTCAATGAAACACAAGCATGTACATGTAATAAAGCTATGAAGGTATCTGTTTGTGCACTTTGCATACTAGCTGACGAGGCAGGCAATTATACCAATCTGTCTGTTAAACACTTATTACTTATACTTGAGATACTACCACATCTGTTTCCTGTAAGCAGAAACCATTTCAGAAAAATGTATGCATTTTGGAGGTACAATTCTCCAACTTCTTATTTCTATGAAATGCTTTGGAAGAGAGAGTTCACCTCCAGAACCACTCCTCCTTTCAACATCCCAAACTCTTTGATTTGCAAAATGATTAATTCAGTGAACAACCAGTAAAGACTGCAAGGACCACTGCAGGCTTTTTCCAGAAAATTAAGGACAACACTGTGCCTACCCCGTGCCTGGTCAAAATATAAGAGGGCATAAGTAGAAGCTGAATTATTCTCCTTTGCACTCCCCAATATGGATTAGACATGATTATAGCATTTGCTTCCTACACTCAAGCCCAAAGGTGCATGAATTATAGTTGGTCAGCTACAGAAGAAAGTGAATGTGACACCTTCCTAAGGTGTGCTACTGTGCATGCATGTTCCTAAGGTATCAGGGAACTCGTGGATAAATAGTGTGCATCTACACTACTGCCAGTGGGGACCTGTGTCTTCATGGGCAACTGGTGCCACCTTAGACAGGGGGAGCATCTGTCCCCCCAGTGACCAGTCGGGGGGAGGGTCCCCCTGTGGCCAATCTCACTGACCGGGAAGCAGCTTCAGAGCTCCCAGAAGCAGCTGTGGCACTATATCTGGCACTCCCACTCCCCAGCTGGCGCTCACAGGGGTTGGGGGCTCCAGCGCTCCTGCCTGCCCATCACCTAAGCGGGGTGTGCAGCCTGTCAGGGGATGCACAGGTGCTCTCAGGGGGTGCACGTGCACCCCCTATGCATTGCCGCTGTGTGTCTGGCCTTAAGATTTTCTTAAAGTGCTGTCAACTGCCTTTTTTGGATAAATTAGTGATGTATCTTTTCTCCCTTTCACTAGGCTCAGAAAGAATTTATGCAGCCAGGAACTAATCTATCCAGCCTCCTTCCCTTGCAGGTTCTCTCTAGTCCAAGACTCCCCACATTTAATCCTAACAACAGCACTTCTGAGTTGAATCACATACCTACTAGCAACAATGTTTAGAGCACAATTGACTAATTGTCAGCTAGCCAAGATTAAAAAATGCTTTGGAGAGCATCTCGTTTCCTAGGGAACCTCTTCTGTGTCCCTTTTGGATGTTCCAAGGCACCCAGGAGACACTTCATTATAGTTACTTTTCATGTTTTTGTACATTCCTAAATACTCAGCACATCAAAGGTGCATTTGCATTTTTTATTCTTAAAAGTTTCTAAAGCAGTAAAATGAATTACTGAAAATACAGAGCTGATGGTATTGCTTTGAGTAAAATATATCAGCCTTCCTTTGTAATCTACCTTCCTAACTAGAGCTAACTTACCTCATCTACTTTTCTAGTCTAGTATGCACTGCAGATCCACATAACATGGTAAGTATAGGAGCAGGTGATGTCACCTGACATATACCAGCTACAAACAGCCCTTCTCTAGGGCTCATGCTCATTATCAACAGGGATACTGGGTTTTTTCTGTTGTTGTTTTTTTTTTTTTAAATCACAAATTCCCTGATAAAAATAAACTTAAAACATTGCAAATTCTCCAGTTAAAAAAACCAAATCTGCATATTTTCTTGATTAAAATAAAAAACCCTCTAATATGTATATGTATATGGGTATTAGTTGATCACATTTTATTGATATAATTTATCATTTTTAAGCAATTTGGAAGTCTAACAGTCAAATCACTATCATAAAATAAATTATCATGAAAAATCAGAGCTCCCCCTGGCCCCTTCACTTACCAGAACACAGGTCCAGCTAAGGCTGTCCTCCTCTGACTGCTTTGTAGTGCTGAGCAGCCCTGATATAGAATCATAGAAAATTAGGGTTGGAAGGGACCTCAGGAGATCATCTAGTCCAACCCCCTGCTCAAAGCAGGACCATCCCCAACTGGATCATCCCAGCTAAAGTTTGGTCTATCTGGGTCTATAAACCTCCAAGGATGGAGACTCTACCACCTCTCTGGGTAACCTGTTCCAGTATTTTACTACCTTCCTAGTGAGAAAATTCTTCCTAGTTTCTAACCTAAACTTTCCTTGCTGCAACTTGAAACTGTTGATCCTTGTTCTGCCATCTGCCACCACTGAGAACAGTCTAGGTCCATTGTCTTTGGAACCACCCTTCACGTAGCTGAAGGCTGATATCAAATCCAACCTCAGTTTTCTCTTCTGCAGACTAAATAAGACCAGTCCCTCAGCCTCTCCTCATAAGCCATGTGCCCCAGCCCCCTAACCATTTTTGTTGCCATACATTGGACTCTCTCCAATTTGTCCACATCCCTTCTGTCATGGCGGGGGGGGGGGGGGGGGGGGGGGGGCGCGTCCAAAACTGAACATAGTACTTGAGATGTGGCCTCGCAAGTGCTGAATAGAAGGGTAGAATCATTTCCTTTGAGCTGCTGGCAACATACCTACTAATGCAGTCCAGTATGCTGTTAGCCTTCTTTGCAACTAGGGCACACTGTTGGCTCATATTCAGCTTATTCTCCACTGTAACCCCCAGGTCCTTTTCTGAAGAGCTGCTGCCCAGCCAGTCAGTCCCCAGCCTGTACTGATGCATGGGACTGTTCCATCCTAAGTGCAGGACTTTGTGCTTGTCCTTGTTAAATCTCATGAGATTTCTTTGTGCCCAATCCTCCAATTTGTTTAGGTCACTCTGAATCCTAGTCCTACTCTCCAGCATATCTACTACTCCCCCCAGCTTGGTGTCGTCTACAGATTTGGGATGAGAGTGCACCCCATGCCATCTTTCAGGTCATTAATGAAGACAATGAACAAAACTGGCCCCAGGACCAGCCCCTGGGGCACTCCACTTGAGAGCGGCTGACAACTAGACATCAAGCCATTCACTATTACCCTCTGAGCCCAACAATCCAGCCAGTTTTCTATCCACCTTAAAATCTATTCATTCAACCCATACTTCCTTAGTCTGTCTGTGAGACTGTATCAAAAGCCTTGCTAAAATCAAGGTATACCACATCCACTGGTCTCCCTGCATTCACAGAGCCAATCATCTCATCATAGGAGGCAATCAGGTTGGTCAGGCATGACTTGACCTTGGTGAATCCATGCCAACTGTTCCTAATTACTTTCTCCTCCATGCACTTAGAAATGGATTCCTTAATGATCTGCTCCATGATTTTTCCAGGGACTGGGGTGAGGCTGACTGGTCTGTAGTTCCCTGGATCCTCCTTTTTTCCCCTTTGTTAATATGGGCACTATAAAATTGACCTTTTCTAGTCATCCAGGACCTCTCTTGATCACCATGAATTTTCAAAGATGATGGCCAGTGGCTCTGCAATCTCATCAGTTAACTTCCTCAGTACCTTTGGGTGCATCCCATCCAACCCCATGGACTTGTATATGTCCAACTTTTCTAAATAGTCCCTAACCTATTCTTTCACCACTGAGGGCTGCTCACATTCTCCCCAAACTGTGCTGCCCGGTGCAGTAGTCTGGGAGCCGACCTTACCTGTGAAGACTGAGGTGAAAGAGGCATTGAACATTCAGTCTTTTCTGCATCCTCTGTCACAAGGTTGCCTCCCCCATTCAGTAAGGGACCTACATATTCCCTGATCCTCCTCTTGCTATTGAAATACTTATAGAAACCCTTCTTGTTACCCTTCACATCCTTTGCTAGCTGCAACTCCAATTGTACTTTGGACTTCCTGACTTAATCCCTGCATGCCCAAGCAATGCTCTTAAACTCCTCCCTAGTTATTTGTTCAAGTTTCCACTTCTTATAATCTTCCTTTTTGTTATGTAGTTTACTGAAGAGTTTCCTCCTAAGCTAAGCTGGTCTTCTGCCATACTTGCTAGTCTTCCTGTGCATCAGGATAGTTTGTTCTCTCTCTCAGTAAGGCTTCTTTAAAGTACAGCCAGCTCTCCTGGACTCCTCTCCCCTTCAGACTGGCTTCCCAGGGGATCCTGCCCATGAGTTCCCTGAGCAAGTTGAAGTCTGCTTTTCTGAAGTTCAGGGTCCTTACTCTGCTCTTCTCCATCCTTCCATTCCTCAGGATCCTGAACTCAACCATCTCGTGGTCACTGCTGCCCAAGTTGCCATCTACTACTACATTCCCCACCAATTCTTGACCTGCTGCTCACAAACAGGGAAGAAGAGCATAGCCCCTAGTTGGCCACTCCAGCACTTGCAGCAGGAAGTTGTCCTCAACACTTCCCAAGAACTTCCTGGATTTCCTGAACACTCCTATATTGCTTTCCCAGCAGATGCCAGGGTGTTCAAAGTCCCCCATAAGAACCAAGGCTTGGGATTGGGAAACTTCTGATAGCTGTATGAAGAAAGCCTCACCCACCACTTCCTCCTGGTCTGGCAGTCTATAGCAGACACCCACTACAACAACATCACCCCTGTTGCTCTCCCCTTTCAACAGTCCTATCTCCAGTTTCATACTGGAGCTCTGAGCAATCATATGGCTCTTTTACATGAAGTACAACTCCTTCTCCTCTTCTCCCCTGTCTGTCCTTCCTGATCCACAACAGTGTTCCAGTCATGCGAGCTATCCCACCTAGTCTGTTATTCCAAACATGTACTATGACTGTGCAAGGACTTCCAATTTTTCCTGCTTGTTTCCCAGGCTCTGTGCATTCCTATACAGGCACCTAAGGTAAGTAGTCAATTGCTCTGATTTCTCAGCAAGTACAAGAGCACCTCCCCTGTTGCCCAGTCCTGCTTGCTCTTCCTTCTGCTTCCCCCTTCCACACTTTCCTCAGGGCTTTTGTCTGCATCCCCTGGCAAACCTAGTCTAAAGCCCTCCTTCACTAGGTTAGTGAGCCTGTCTGTGAAGATGCTCTTCCCTCTCCTCATCAAATGGATCCCATCTCTTCCTAGCACTCTTTCTTGGAACAACTTCACATGACTGAGCCCAACCTGGCCATCAATGGAAGGAACCTTCAAGCCACAGTCCCCACAGCACCAAAGCTGGACCTGGGTGGAAGTGTTGATGGTGAGTTGTCTTGCCTGGATAGAAACCACACAGGTGCAAGCAGAGGCAGTGGCTCTGGCATTGCAATGCCCTTCAGCCATTTCCCTGGGTTTCTCTCTCTTACTGCTCTTCTTCCAAGCACACCTTCCCTAGCAAGCTCACCTGGAAGCTGACCTGTTTACTGCTCATTGGTCTCAAAAGGTTCCTTTTTCCTGCTTCCTCACACAAAGCTGACAGGCTGTCCCCTCAAAAGCAGGGGGGCAGGGCCCAGCAGGGAGCAAACTGACCTGCAAACTACTTACCCTGTTTGCTGGCTCCCTGGTCACTCAGGGAATTTCCTTTTATACCCTGCTGGGCCTGGACTGGCTCCACCCTCTTGCTAGTGCTTCTGTCCCAGGCAGCAATCACTCAGCAATCACTCAGCCAGCAACATTCCCAGCTTCTCTGAGCACATGGCCCAAACACACACAGCTCACCAAACAAACACTCAGCAAACCAAAGGCACAGGAAGCTCCGGATCATTTACTTTCCCTGGGCAGGATCTGGTACCTGGTGTCAGGCTTCTCTCCCTTTCCTTCTCTTACCCTCTGTGATGGGCTAGTTTGGCAGTGACTTAGCCCAGGGGTTTTGAGGGCTAAGTCACTGCCAAACTAGCCCATCACAGGCAAAAGATGATTGGAGGACTTGGGATTCCCTTTCCTCACCAATCAGGCCCCAGAGACTCACCCTCCATGTCCCCTGATTGGCCCCTTGGGTCACCTGGAGGTGGATAAAAGGGGCAGCACAGCTGACTCAGCAGAGACCAGTGAGGGACCACAAGGAAGGAGCTTCAAAGAGCTGGCAAGAAATGGGCCAGTGGGGTGGGAGCAGTTGCCCCAGAAACAGCTGAAGGAGTGGGACCTGCAGGCAGCAGTTGGACCCTCAGCAGCGCGGCGTGCGGCTGGCAGGAGAGGCTCCCCACTAGGCTCCAGGATTGCCTATAAGAGGCTGCAGCCAGAAGGAGAGGTTCCCCAGCTCCAGCAAGGATGTGAACAGTGACCTGAGAGGTTCCCAGCTCTGCTTCCAGCTCCTCCAATAAGAGGCTAGGCAGCTTGATGTGGGGCTGGGGCTCCTGCAAGTTCAAGACCCCTAGCAAGTTGGCACAGTACCAGTACTTGTGGCTGTGTGGTAGAGCTTCTGTCTACCATATGGGAGATCTGAGCTCAAGTCCCAGCTGGGGTGAGTGAGTTAACAGGGAGAAATCCTTGTTGCAGTGGAAAGGGGTCATTGTGTTCTCCCCCTCCAAGTACATAGGCCCTATATTCCTTGTCATTTTGTGCCTTTTATACTTCACCAACCAGTATTGTTTGTTCTGCTGTTTGTGTTTTATATTTTGGTTAACCCTGTCTTTTGTCAACTGGATGAATATGTCTGTGATTGTAAGTCTCTAATCTTTGTTGAATCCTGCCCCCTCAGGGCATTGTAGTGTCCCCTATACCCCCCTCTGGTTTATACTGGTTATGTTCCCAGTACTGTTCTCTCAACCATACACCTTTTAATAAGTCCCCATTGGTGATCTGGCTCTGCTCTATAGGGGGAGAAGAGTCCCTACACCTCCCACAGTGCTTGTGCACCTGCTTTGATCCCTTCAATTGGACAGGGGGTATCTCTTGGAGTACTGCCTGGGTTACACCTGTTTGCAGCCACTGTTCACTGACTTGGTCTCTGGCTTAATATGCAACTGCCAGCAAGGTTCCCTCTAAGGTGTGTGTGTGCGCGCGGCTACACACAACTAAAAGTGTGGCTGTGCACAGTGTTTTTCAAGGCCGTGCACAAGGAGAGGCTGGAGCAAGAACCTGGCATGGGCTCCGCCAGCTCTGGTTAAGTGCTCTGCTCCCCCGCATCAGGGCTGGGGAGTGGAGCACTTCCCTGGAGCTGGTGGAGCCCGTGCCAGCCCCCCGCCCCAGTCTCCATCCCTGCCTTGCCTCACCTTGGGGAGGAGCCGCTGCTTGCCCTGAGTGAGGCTCCACTGGCTCCGGGACACTGCTCCACTCCCCCACATGGCCTTGGGGAGCGAGGAGGCATGTAGCATCAGGGCTGGGGAGTGGAGCAGTGTCCCGGATCTGGCGGAGCCTCACTGGGGCAGGCAGCGGCTCCTCCTCAAGGTGAGGCAAGGCAGGGATGGAGGCTGGAGCAGGGAGCTGGCACGGACTTTGCCGGCTCCAGGGAAGTGCTCCACTCCCCGGCCCTGTTGTGAGGGAGTGGAGCACTTCCCCAGAGCCGGAAAGCCCGCGGCAGACTCCGGCTCCCGGATCCAGCCCCCAGTCCCTAGCCCCTGGCTCCCAGCCCCCAGCTCCCAGCCCCCTTCGGTAAGTGTCCCACACTGGACTGAGGTGGTGCGCTCATGGACCGAGGCGGCACGCTCACAGACCGCTGCTCCTTAGTGGGAACATTTACTGCCAGTGCCCCTCACTCCCCACCCATAACCATCTGCCCCCCAGTCCTGCCAGAGGGGACCTCCAGCTGCCAGGACTATGGGGCCAGGGATCCAAGTCCACCACGCACAGCCCCGCCCAGCAGCACCCAAGCCTGAGCTGCCACCTGTGGGTGGTGGTGGCTGCTGCAGCTGGAGCAGAGCACAGAACCCAGCTCCCCCTCTCCCATGGGTGGCACAGCTGGAGTGGAGCCTGTGGGGTGGGGGTAGATGTAGGCTGGTAGCTGCAGGCTTGGGGCTCTCCACCCTGCTGCCCTCCCCCCAGGGCTCCTGTGGCCCAGCAGTTGGGACCCAGTGCAGCAGGGTAGAATAGGGTGTGGAGACTCAGTGCCACCTCTGGGAGCACTGTGCTGTCATGGCAAGTTGCCCCCTGCCCACCCAACAGCAGCAAGGGGTACAACTCTGCACTGCCACCCCCCTGCCCCACTGCTGGGTGGGCAGGGGGTGCCTCACCATGATGCCAAGGAGCTCCTGGCTTTGGCACTGAGCCTCCCTGCTCACTTTGCCCTGCTGCACCAGGTCCTGCCTGCTGGGCCATGGAGGTGAGAAGGGCAGAAGGGCAGGGAGCCCTGAGCCTGCAGTCACCAGCCCACATCCATCCCCAACCCATGTACAAATCTGGGGAATGCATGCTCCCCATGCCTCTCCCTCCAGGAACATGCACAGTGGTGGAGAATCAGCCCCCTTGCCATCCCTTGGATGAGCAACCCACAGCTCTGTTCCACTCCCCGCCTGGGCCCTGCATCCTTGCATTCTGGCCCTGGGCCCCAAGTCCCAGGCCCCATGTACCACCCTGGCTGGGCAGTGCCCCCAGCCCTGCACAACTCCCTCCCTCACTATGGGGGCCTCAATCTCTCTCTCCCACCTCAGACTTACCTGAGGGGAACAGTAGGAACTGCTCTCCATGCTGCCTGGCTGCCACATGTGTGTATGTGTATGGGCCCATGCACGTGGCACCCCCTGCCTGATCACCCTCCTCCTCCCACTCCCTCCAGCCCCTTGCAGGCTGGAACTCTGCCAACCTGCAAGGGAAAACCTGCCTTTTCTTGCATTTTTCTCTTTTTAAAGGAGAAAATCCATGTTTTTGTCCTTTAAAATGAGAATCTGCGTTTTACCACATTTTTCTGTGGAGAACAGAAAACCTGGATTGCTGATTATCAGACAGGGATACTGATATCCTGTTTCTTACTCTCAAGAGGTTCAAATTCCTCAGAGCCTAAGGTCCTCATATGGTCCAGTAATCTAAGAGCTCATTTTTTATCTTCCACATAAAGCCTGGAGATGGCATTTTCCTCAAACATTTCCTCAAACCCAAGCTTTGTATCACCCTCCTACACATATGCAGTAGAGCGGATTTAAAAAAAAATTCTCTCTAAAAAAAAAAATTAACTTAGAAAAACAAAAACTCCACTGTAGGGTTGGGGGGAAGGGTGGGGGGCATATTTTTTGTTCTGAGTTCTAAACTAAAACTCAAAATATTTCACAAAAAACAGACACTTCTTGTAAAAAAAAAAAAAAAATATTTTGGTGGCATATTTTGTCAGTCCTAATGAACAATATATATCACATTCACCTGTTTTATGAGTATCAGAAATTCCAACACAAATGCAAAGATGCTTAATATGCATATCTTGTCTACTCTACACACACTAGTCACAGATGTCACAGTACTACATTTACCAAAGTAGGCTTAGGCTTTCCCTGGAGGAGAGGTAGGAGTTAGAACATGGGTAGAATGCATTATAGTTTCATTTCTACTGTTCAATATAAAAAGTTTCTAAAGTTTTTGTTATAATGACGATATAGCCTTCCTCCATTAGGCAGAAAATGTGGTTAGAGATTTGGGGTAGTGCTGGAGTGATATTGTAGCCATGATGGTCCAGGAAATATGTGAGAAATAAGGGTTATTTGGGTGATATTTTTACTGGAAAAATTGCATGCTTGGGAAAGATTCAGAGAAAGTTTTGGACACTACGTACCCTCTTTCAAATCATTTGAAAAATTTGGAGTCATCTGAAGGTGAGTCCCTGAAAGTTTCTATAAAGCACTTCCAACCATGCAGTTCGTCCGTGTAACAGGTTGCCCTCCCCAGCACCATATTCCAGGTTGTCTGCGCCTTACGTGGGGCACCCTTGGAGTCCTCTTGGACCTCTGCTATCCCGCTCTAATCTCGCCTGCCACGTCTTGATGGAAATAGTATGTGAGCGGGAGACTGCCGATTATTGGGTATGTTGGGGGTCTCTCCTAGGATGGTCTGACCCCTTTTTCTCTAGCTAGGCCTCTCCATCCAAACCCACCAAACAGGGTTAGACTCCAAGGCTCTAGCTCTTCTTTCCTGTGCCTAGAGGCTATTGGCCCTCTTTTCTGCTCCCTTCTGAGGCACGGCACCCCCTGGCCCAGAGGCACGCATGCCAGCCCCACAGCCAAGGGAGTCATAAATTCAAAACCCAGGCGTGACCCCACCCATCCAAACAATAGAAAAAATATACACTTGCACTCCCCAGGTGCTCCAGGCCTCCCTGGCCTTTTTAAGATAGTCCCAAAACAGTGCCCTTACTGGCACTCAGGCTCTTCACAGCCCTGTCTCTCTCTGTGCCTCACTGGCACTGGGCTGTGCGCTCTTCCTGGCACCGGGGTCTGTGCCCCCAAAAGCTGCGCTCTTCCTGGTGCTGGGTTCTGTGCCCCCAAAAACTGTGCCCTCACTGGCTCCGGGGTCTGTGCCCCCAAAAAAGCTGTGCCCTCACTGGTGCTGGGGATCCCACGCTGGAGTGGGTCCCCAAAATGAGGCCTCCTCCAACCCCTAATAGCCTCACCCAAACCACCGGTCTTATTCCATAACCAAAAGAAAACAAATAAACAGTCCCGTTTGTGGGCAATATCTGCCACCCCAAAAAAATGGGAATAAGGAAAGCAGTATGTCAGTTTACAGTTGCAGGGTTCGTGTTTCAGCTCCCTACCATCAGCTCCAGTCCTTGCTGCAGTGCAGCTGTCATCTCTCCAGGGCTTCTATAGTTCCCCTCTTCCTGGCTTTGGACTTCCCACCAAGCTTCTCCCTGGAGCTCTGAGATGCACTCCTTCCCCCTTGGCTGCTGGCCCCCTTACTGCCATTTAACCCAGGGTTTTTATAGTCCTGCCTCTTCCGGTCAGCTGACTATCCATCCCAGTCCAGCGGTTAACCCCTTCCTCCCTAGCCTTCTGTGCCCAGAAGGTTCTGGCTTTGTAGGGGTGCACCTTCTTCCTCGTGACAGGGTTAGGGTTCCCTGTCACAGTCCAATAAGATATCACTCACAAAAATCCTTGCCTCTGGTTAGAAAGATGATTTTTTTTTTTAAATTGAAAAAGAACTTTTTTTATTATACTAACTCAAAAGCATTCACCATCACTCCTGTCTCATGTAATGAAACACATAAGCATATTGTTTACTGATTTTATTCCTTATCTTTCTATATTTAATATATTTCAACCTTCCACTTGGTAATTATTTACTTTTTATTGGATTCTCCAATACAATTTACAAGTCATTGTTTCATTCTCTCACTTTTATTTGTGGAGGTAGGAAATATCACTAGGTATTAATCATCCTTAGAATTAGGTGAATTCCTTACTCCTGCTGTTTATTAGAACTTTAAAATGTGCATTTAAATAATGCTAAAAGTTGTGACATCAGGAGAGGAGAAATTTCAAAGTCACGGACAGCTTTCTGTCCTTAGCTAACCCTGCTGGAAGTTGGTATTGCATCCTTTGCAATGTCTTAACCGCCATTCTTTAGAGATATATGCAATATCTGACGTAAGAGAGTAATTTAGGGATACAAGTCAACATGTTCAAATGTGGATGACTGAAGAATGAAACTTGTAAATAAAAGATTTGGGAATGCAAAGGTGAATTTAGGAACCTAATAGTGGGCACCTTGGCTTGAAAATTGGACCAGAATTTCATAGCTTTTGTGGATTAAAATAAGACTCGATTTAATTTTAATTGCTTTAAAGTTAACACCAAGTGTCTGATATGTGGGGCAGCTCAGGGATAGTATTGGGCAGTTTTATATGTGCTGTGGCGATTTGGGGGGGGTCCTTTAATTAGAGCAATTCCAAGAGCCCACAGCATCTCATGTATCAGCGCCCCCACACTTCAAAATGACAGTGGGAGAGCTTTAACTAAAGCACCCCACTACCATTTTGAAGTGCGGAGATGCTGATACATGAGACACAGAGGGTGCTGGAGGCACACTGTGATAAAGATAAAACCCCAGAGAGGAACTCTTCTGGGGTTGGAGATTGGAGCTGGCATGACACCATGCTGAGCTGAGGAGGCAGCGGGCACAGAGCCATGGCAGGAGAAAGTGCCACGGTGGAAGAAAAAACATCAAAGAAACAGCTGGGTTAGGAGGAGCCAGGATCAGGTCCCATGCCAGCGTGGTCACGCTTTATGGCCCTGTTCTGCGCTGATTCACCAGCCGGCCTGAGGAACCGGGGATAAAAACCCTGACGAGCAGGAAGCCCGGGAGACCGGAAGTGGGTTCCCCTGTGGGCACTCAGCATCCCGGGCCAGAGCCGTGCCCTGCAGAGGGCAAATGGTGGCAGCCTCGAGATGGGACAGAGAAACTGTGAGCCCAGGAGGGCACCATTACTTACCAGAAGCAGATCCATGGATTCCAGATGTCTTCCAGGCAGACTGGGCTGTCTCGGAGCCTGTGGAGAGAAGGAGAGACAGCTGTCCACACCACAGTGATGACAAGCCAACAGGATTAAGACTGACACCGGGAGACCAGGTAACCTGGGAACAGATAGAAGCTAAGTCAGTCCCTCGGAGGCAAGTGCCGAGTGAGGAGAACTGATGTCCATACATGGCTTATCATCTCAGATGGTCAAGATGTGTACCAAGACCGTGACCCAAACCCAGAAGACCGGGATACGACATCATTGGTTGGTGCTAGCTGGAGTGTAGGGGAAGCAGAGCCCCCAAATGGGAAGATCTACAAAATGATTGAAGGAGGGGACCAGGCAAGATGGAACGTACAACTTTCTCCCTACTAAACATACTTATTTCAGCAAAGCCATGGCAGGCGAGAACCACTGAGGACCATCTGGAACCTGTGTCAATCATTGACTTTCCTTCCTGCAGACATGGCAACATCCGATAGACTGGCATGCACCAGGTGCTCTGGTGAATGGTATGGTCGCTTACACACACTAATTAGCATTCTCCACACTGTAATTACAGCACATCAGAGCAGCCTCCCTGCACCTCTACAGGCACCCATTATGTTCACATAATTTTTGTAGTGCAAAAATTCCAAAAGAAGTTTCAGTAGATGCCACTAAAGAATGGGATTAAAACAAAAGAAGACATCTTCCTCCTCTTTCTCATGGTGGGGGGTGAGGAGGGCATGGGGGAATTGCTTCCTAGCATCTCCATTTTGATCTATGCTTTACTGCTTCAATGCAGTGCTTTTCTACTACTGATTGATTTTGGGTAATTAAGTGTATCAGGAGAAAAGATAATTGTACAAAGTAATAGTGGGTGCATCTACACATGCAATTAATAAGAAGCAATAAACTCCAGAGCAGTTCAAGCTGGAGTAAACTGCTCCATCTACACATGTGCCCAGGACAGCAGTAATTTGAACCAGGCTGAGCAGGCCCCAGTTGGCTGGGCTGACTGGGCATAATTTACACCCCCAGTCAGCATCTATGCATGCATATCAGTGCAGTTAATTACTCCATCATAAAATAGTACTGTCCCCAACAGTAGTATCTTACAGCAGAGTTAATTAGTTTACTGTGCCCTAATACCAGCGCATGTATAGAAGGTTATGCTTTACTGAGGATCGAATTAGTCTACTCCATAGTAAAGCGCATATGTAGATGCACCCACAGAATAACAATTCTCATGCTGCTTTGGAGCTCTGATGTAGGTGCCTAAAACATCTTCCAAATATAAATGACTAGTCTTCAAAACCTCCAGTGTCTCTGCTGATCTTGTTAGAGCCATTCTTGTTATCATCTGCAGTTTCCAAACCTGCTGACTGAGAGGCATTGTTGCATGTCCTCCTGGTGGCAGGAGGAGTAAAGGGTTGTTCTTAGGATTTTGCCACTCCTTCTGCACTGAGCTTTCCCAGAGGTGCTTCTGGATCCTGCCTTGTGGAGTTCCAGGTTGTCTCTACTCCACTTAAGTTTGTATGGGAGGCATCAGGAGAGGTAATAGGAGCAATGGACTTCAGTGCTGCAAATATGTTAACAAAAACCCACTCTCTATTTCTAGTTGACCTGACAGGCCTGTGCTGTGTAACATCTTGATGAATGATTGAGGAAGATTAAGGCTTTGGAGAGAGCTGGATAGCTAAGCTCACCCAGAGATAATGCTGCTGGGCCAGAGGAGGCAGTCAGAAGTTATGATAAAGACTGTGTCTTCCCCTTTTCACTGAGGACGTGTGCCTGTCATTGTTGGGTTGCAATGTGAAGGTTCTTACTGAATTCCCAGCTGCTGTTACACAATCACATAGCAGCAGTTTCTAGTAAGTCCTTTTCTCATCTGTGTCTGGCCAGGAGATTGTGACAGGTCCTTCTTGATGCAAACTTTGGTACTGCAATACATGTTGCTGTCATTTCAAGATCAGTATACTGTTACAAACTGTTCCTGGGATAGATTTTAAATCCACTCTGAAAGAGTAACCAGTCCAAAATGCAATCACACCCTTATAAAGTAGCACATCTTACCCGATGCACAGGACAACAGTGTTACAAGGCCTGTTACTGGTTTTGACATGTAAAATCCAATGTGATTGGTACCTGCCTACCTGTGAGATCTTATTTCCTTCTAAAGCAGTGATCAGTGGAGGTGTATGCTCTGGAGGCTTCTAGACACAGAATAATGACAGCTTCCTAGGAGGGAAGACCTAGGATGAACTGGACCACCAACATCAAAGACTGGACAGGATTAAAACTGACTGATTGTACAAGGATTGGAAAAGACCGGGAAGAATAGAGTAAAGTTATTGCTACGTCGTGCCCCAGTGTTCAGTGTAGCCTTGGGACTGACATTATCTTCCTCAGCGATTTGGACAAGGGCGTAGTGAACACACTGTCCAAATTTGCATATGACATTAAATTATGGGGCAAAGCAGACATACTGGAGGGCAGGGGGTGGATTCAGGCAGATTTGAACAAGCTGGAAAAGTGGGCAGAACAAAATAGGATGCAGTTTAACAAGGATAAGCACAGAGTACTGCACCGAGGGAGAAGGAATCATCAACACACATACAGATTGGGGGAAGAGACTTTCTAAGCAAAACAGCAGCAGAAAGGGATCTTGGAGTCATAGTTGATTCAAAGATGTACATGAGTCGGCAGTGTAACAAAATGATCAATAGAGCTAACTGCACTCTATCATGCATTAACAGGTGCATCACAAACAGGTCTAGGGAGGTGATACTTCCCCTCTATGCAGTACTGGTAAGGCCACAGCCAGAGTACTGCATTCAGTTTTGGGCACCACGCTTCAGGAGGGATGTGGATAACCTTGAGAGGGTCCAGAGGATGGTTGGGGGGCCTGCAGGATAGGTCCTATGAGGAGAGGTTGAGGGACCTAGATCTTTTCAGCCTCCATAAGAGAAGGCTGAGAGGACACTGGTGGCCATCTACAAATTTGTTGGGGGTGTGGGAGGGGGGACAGCAAGGAATAAGAGATACTCTGTTTACCAAGGCACCCTTTGGAGTAACTAGAAACAATTGCCACAAGCTGACAGAACAGATTTACACTAGACATTAGGAAGAACTTCTTTACAGTAAGGGTTACCAGAATCTGGAATGGGCTTTGAAGGGGGGTGGTGCTCTCCCCTATCTTGGGGGTCTTTAAGAAGAGACTGGACAAACACCTGGCTTCAGGTCATCTGACTCCAGCACTCTTTCCTGCCCAGGGCAGGGGATCGGACTCTATGATCTGCTGAGGTCTCTTCCAGTCCTGAAAATCTATGAAATCTGTTACTTTCTGTGAAGAACTCATAATTTTTCTTATCAAATATTTTTCAAGCAATTCTTTTTGGAATGGAAAATTGGAGTATCTAAATTATTATTTTTCACAAAAATATCTGCATTTGTTTTTCTTGAAAAAATGTTGAATTTTAATAAAAAGAATGTACAAAAACTGTCAGGACTTTTTTCCCCCTAGGCAGCAACCATCCCATCATCCTTGGCTTATTCCCTTTGAATGGGAACCGTCAAAGTATATCAGTTCTCTCTGGTCTGACATTTTCTCTGTTCTGGAGGATACAGGATACAACCTTAACAGCAGATGACTCCTCTTATAGTGAGGCATAAAGTAATACAGCAATTTGAAAGAGTCTATCAGAATGCATATTACATATGGACAGATTTCTTGAATCATCAGAGTGGTCAAACAGGGCCTTAAATTCCCATTAGCCTTCTCTACTGCAACAGTATAATGGACCCAGAATTTAAATGTTAGGTCTATCAATACCCTCAGAGTCTTTCCCTCTATGCTATCAACTAACATGGTGCCATTTAAACTGTGCTTGCTCAGGCAATAGTTATTCCTAAATGCATCACACTATACTTAGGCACATTCTATTTCATCTTCTGCTCCTAAGTCCATTCATACATTTTATCCCATATAATAGCTGCATGCTTCTAATTGTTTTGGTCTGCATTAAGTTGAAAAATCGGCATAGAAAAATGGCCACAATAAAAAATGAAGAAAAAATTGATGAAGGCTTTCGACTAAATATCACAATTCATATTCCTAAGGAATGATAGCTTTTGAATATGGATACTGATTTGGGGTGTTTGTGGTGGAGCACCAGTAAGGTGCTTGCCATGAAGTGTAGGCTGCACCAGGCTGGAGGAGTGCCTGTATGGAAGACAAAGATACCCCAAGGAGTCAGTTTTAGGGGGGAGGTGTGTGGCGTAGCACCAGTGGGGTGCTCGCCACTTTTAGGGCTGTCACAGGCTCTGGGGGAGCCTGTTTTTCTGAGCAGCAGAGAAAAGCCTTCCCTGCTAAACATGTTAAGGGGGAAATTTAAGATCTGAATCAGGCAGCAGGCAGGTGCGGCCCAGTCCTGACGAGTGGCCAACTTAAGCCCTAGGCCAGCAGGGCTGGAGGCAGCAGTTTGCTCCCAGACACCGAGGAAGCAATATCTCCCGGAGGAGCCACTGCTCTGAGAGCAGCTTGGAGGAAGGGTAAGGCTATGGGAAAGGAGGAGACCTTGTTGGTCCTGGGCATGACCTAAAACTGTACCCTTCTGGGATAGGGAGGTCTGGTGGTCCTGCCTGTGGTGGGGCAGGGCCAGTAAATGCCAGGTTTGTGGACCATCCTGGTGTAAGGCGGGTTCTGGCACCTAAACCCTTAAAACTAAAAGCACAATTAATTAATCTGCCCTGTACTAAACCTATGCATTTCATAAATGTATTTCTACTTAGTTAAATTAAGGTGATAGTTCTAGTTGTCGCCGCCGAGAGCCGCGGCGCAGGGTTCAGGGCCTTAGGAGCCCTAGTCAGCGGGCGGGTACTTGTGACGCTTGGAGTGGAATCAGGTACTGACGCATTTTGGTTAAGCAAAACAGATTGTTTACTTACACTGCTCATACAGTGCAGGCCAGAAGCTTGCTTCGATTACGGTTGTAAACAAAACTTGGGTCGGGCAGAAATTACAAAGTTTCTTTGGTCGGTCTGCAGAAGTGTTCGGGGGGCAGTCGTCTTACGTCTCGGGTGGGGGTGTGCTAGGCCCCCTTGGGTCAGTGACGGGGAGTCCTTAGTGGTTGATCAGGCCGCTAAGTTCACTCTGAAACACGCGTGGAGTTTGCTAGGCTCCACAGTGTACTCAGAGTTCTCCACGAGTTGTGTGTGGAATTCTCCAACTTGGGCAGAAACTGGTTCAACCTCTTATACGGCTAGCAAGCCAATCGCTAGTTGCCACGTAGGAATAATTTAAAACTGGCCAATAATAATGTGAATTTGCATATGAGAGGCGGGAACTTTTTTCTAAACTGTAATTTTCCACTATTGTAGCATTTGACTGGGTTCAGGCATAGCGGAATTTTCCTCCATGACCTAGTTACTGCCACCAGAATGACTGACAGCAAAACTATGCCATATGTATCGAACCCGTGGAATTTTCCTCTGTGCTATGTCATTTCTCCTCTGGGCTATACCAATTCTCCTCTGTGCTATAGGCATCTAATTAATGGGTTCTGACACTAGTTAGCTCCTCAGAAGCCTACAATGAACAGAAACAAAGAAACCCAGTACCTTGGCATTTATATGCATCATATATGCCCATTGAAAAAGGAAAGAAACTTATCTTCTGGGGAGTAAGCTACTGACGGCGCCCAAATATTGGTCTTGATCTCACTCTTCAAACTAACAGTTACTGAAAGGGCTCCCAGACCAGGGTAATATTTAGTTGTGGAGAGGGAAGTAATGCCTAGATCAATCAATCATTGGCTAGTTGGTCACACATGGTTAAAAATAGCACAGCTGACAGTTTCTCCTTTTCTGCTTAGCCTTTCTTTAGTAACAGGAGAAATATGGAGTTTCAAGTGAAATTGGGAAAAGTGAGAGGAATCTTTATTGCCCATCAGCAAAAGACCCATATCTCAGGAAAGAGAAATGAATTTTCAGATGATTGTGCTGTAGTATTGTGTGAAGTCACTCTCACTTTGTGCATGAATAAAAGACAACACAGTTGTGCTACCGTCTGTCTCTATTAACCTACTGCCAGGTTAATTATTTCTATTATACTTCCCACAACAGAAGTACTGGCAATGGTTCCAGCTAAGCCAGATTAGTATTAAGGGGCCTTTGCCATAGATGATGCCAATCCATCCTTGCTCCTTGTATTATATGAAATATGCTCCAAGGATTTTCCACTAGGTGAACAAAAATAATGCCAGAACTGCTGTTTTTCACTAAACGTCAATTAAGAGGTATTCACTAATCCCAAGACATATCATAGTTTTTTCCATGTAATTACAATCTCTTTTTATAAAATGGTGTTTACCTGCAGATGATTCTTCCTTCTCCTGGCATCGAAATTTTATGTGGGAGGAGACAGCGGGAAAGAGATTATTTCAGGTCTAATTGTTCTGGTCTAATTGGCCAAATTCCAAAACTCTTTTTCAAGCAAAAATCTTCACTGGTTTCAACGTTTATTCAGTGGTTGGCATTCACATACAATTTCAAAAATGCAGATATAGGAAAAATGATGTCCACCCATCCAGTACTACATTATGAATTAAGGAGAAGAAAAACTTCTGTTCTGGGGAAGTAAAAATCAGGCTATGCAAATTAGCGCTCAGTAGTGGTAAAATATTTTCTGTAAATAACAAATACTGTATGCTAGAGCCAGTTTCAAGGCTGTATCATGGAAATTATTTCCAGCTACTAACCAAATGGAGACAAAAGTTTTTAAATAATTAGTCATCATAGAATAGAAGGACTGGAAGGGGCCTGTAAAATCATGCTTACAAAATTTAAAAAGAAAATAGTTCAAACTATTATTCAGTGGCCATTGTAAAAATCAAAGGCATTTTGCTACTAAAAGTGTATTTTAAGTATGTTATTTTTATTATTGCATTTGAAAATAATCCTTTCTTTGGCTCATTAGTTTTGCACTTAAAATTAAAATTGGGTTAGCAATTACCAAAACAACTTGATAACATATATATCAGATCACGTTTTTAATATGTATTGCCTTTCCATAAAAAATACTGTATTTTTAAAGCTGCTGCAGACCGTTTAAAAAAATGTTTGTTAGTCATGGACTTTTAAGAGGCTCTCGTAATAGTTATTCTGATAGTATAAAGCCTGATATTTAAAGTAAAAACATTATTCGGGTGGATTAATTATATAATGGTTGGAATCAAAAAATCATAAGATTGAAGGGACCCTAAGGGTCCTATAGTTTTTAATTCCCCACACAGATGAAGAATCTTATGTTTCTGAACCATTCCAGGCAGGGATCTATACTGTTTCTTGAAAACCTCCAATCAGATTCCACAACTTCCTTTTTATCTCACAGCTGGAAAGGTTCACTCTCTTCCACCCCCCAAAATTTAGTCTAAATCTGGTTAATGCACTCAATGTGCAGTCTCTGCTGTTGTCAGAAGCAATATTTAAACTTTAACTGATAGCTGACATGATGTCTGTAACTCCATTTGCAATGACTGGATAATGAATCATTGTTGGATTAAAAAATGCACTTACCTCTCTCCTCTTCACATATACTGAATTCTGATTATACATCATATATATCACAATATTTTCCCTCTACTTCATCAGGATGGTTAAGCAGGAGACATACAGTAGCTTGCACTCATTTAAGCTAAAGTGCTCAAACTGACCATTACTTTTTTCCTTGGCAACATGCCAAAAGTATTTCAGTAGTGATTACTTATCGCAAGTGAAAACAAAAGTTTGTTGCACCCCAATTCGGAAATCATTCCTTTAGATTTAATTAATATACTATATCTATATCGATTTATCATTGGATTGTGCGTGTGTGTATGTACACGTGCATGTAATATATATATTATATTATATTGACATTGGAACAAATAGATTATACTACTCAGCAGTACCAGTCAAGAGGTCTGCAGTTTTAGCGCTATTACAAAATGGAACATTCCTGCGCATTTCTTGCACATGTGTGTATACACATATGCGTGCAGGTGTGTGTGGGTGTGGGTGTGTGTGTGTGTGTGTGTGTACGTACATACATGCATGCATGCACATGTATATACACACATGCACAAGAAATATGCAGGAATGTTATTTGCTATTGGATTCAACAGAAGAACTAGAGCCTATTACCTGTATACTGAGATATTGCTTTTGATATTATGGAGTCATCATGTAGTTGTTACTATGAAAATTTGCTATTGTGAATGTCTCTCAATGCTTACAAAGACCCAACATGTACCCACCGAACTATAGACAGTGGTTGGTTATTACATCTTAACAGGCTGTTACTGAAATGCAAACAGCTTGGGACCATTGGCTAAGTGAGTTCCAGCAAACTAGTTGGGACATATTTGTTTGAGCTGGAATATGAAACAATAGAAAGTTATCAGCAACAAGAGCAAGAGACAGAAGTGGCAAAGAAGGGTTTAACAGGCTTCGCAAGCATGCCTTCACTGTGCTTACCCAATGGGCCTATGGGCTTAAATGGACCTTTGACTTTGGTTTTTTGAATGGTGCATTCACTAGTCAAAGCTGTTCCTTACCATTGTGACTGCTTTCTCACATCTATCACACTCCTATAAATCACCAGCCAAAATGTGCCTACAGCAGAAGACTCAAACTTTTGGTGAGAGTCTGAGAAAGGAGTTAAGGTAGGATGGACTTGTAAAGGATCAGAACTAGATCAAGTATGCCATGGGTTCCAGCTCTCAAATGAGAGGACTAGAGAGTGGGTCTTCAGCCCAGGAGTCAGTCTAGAGGCCTCAAGACTGAAGGGCTGTGCCTAGACTTTATTATACTCCAGAGGCTTAAAACACCTGTAGATATTTTAGTGGCTGAGTCCTTCATCTGCAATCTGATAATTGGCCAAGAAGGGTCACTCAACCAGATGCCACTCCATTACTCCACTGATGTGTGTGTGTGTGCGCGCGTGCACACGTGTGTGTAGGTTACATCAAGATATGTGGACAGTTCTTGAAAATAGGCTAGTTCAAGTCAAACAGCAAACTTCAGCAAATACCTTTTCAGTGATAAACACATATCATGTGCTGGATCTTGTGCCTCATCAGCACTCTGCTTAGTTATTTATTTAATGATTGCAAAGCTGTCCCTGGGATTTCTAAAACACACACATACACACAATGATGATGATATTAATGGAGTTGGCCAAGCAGCATGGTTTTATGCCTCTTTGAATTGCAAGATGTGGCTTGCCTGCACTGTCTCCTTGAGGCTATGCTAGAATCTGAGTAGGAGAATTTATGCAGGAATGAGCTGAAGCACTGGCAATAAGCACATTTTCCACTGGAATTAACGCACAAGATTAACAAAGCTATAAAATTAGCTGGGAACACGTGCGTGATCCCTGTCTGTTTCCACTGCCAGAGATCAACATTTTTTGTCACTGAAAATGAGTGTACATGTCAACTAATTACCATCTTTCAATTCATTGTGATTGTGACATATTTCCCTAAAAAAAAAATACTATTGTGCAATGCTAACAGCAGTACAAGAACTTGAACTAACTCAGGTACTGCTTAGGTTTTTGCTAGCAGTGTTTATAATTTCTACAGACCAGATGTCCCACATTTCTTCAGGTAATGGACAGAAGTACTGAAGGGGTAATTCAGGATTGATATCTCTATTCCAGGACCTCATTGACTAACACTCAGCTTTGTTCTTATCTTGTCAAATTAGCTGTGTGTGATGTTGATAGTTCTGTTAGTCAGTAGTCTCTATGGAGATTAAAGAACAGGGATGTTTGCAAATGACTGCATAGTTTCAGTATAATAGCAACTAACAGAGGATCTCTCCTAAAACATTTCGTAATTACTTGTCCTTATTAAAACCATGCTGATGACTAGCTCTTTCCTGATTGTTATAAAATCCTTGATAGTTCAGTTTTCTATTTTTATACCCTTAAAACTTGTCTATAAGTTTGATGCATGTGTAACCTGGGTACACCCAAGGGTGCACCATATTTCAATTGCATAGGATGGGTAGGCAGGAGGGGGTGCTGTGAGAGGGATGCCAGAACTTCAAGCGAATCCGATTTTCCTCTATAGAGTTAGCCCAAGCCCAAAGTTCTTAACTATATATAATTTGAGTTATAATATACATAAACATAAAACTAAATATCATATACATATATTTACACAGTGAACATTAACCAATAACCAAGGTCAAACCCTAAATAACACTGTTTACTCATCACAATAAAACAATTTCAGCAGCATCAACACAATACAACATTCCAATTACAAAATATAACAGGAACAATCTTAATAACATCTATTCCTTAATATAGTCCCTGACCCATGGCAAGAGATAGTCCTCCTTTCAATGGGGTCCTGGGGGGGGAAGGTGTCCGGGAAGCACCAGGGCCCCCCCCTTTAGGGCCTTGACTAGGTGGGGGGCTGCTCACCCAGCCCCTTCTCTGGGTTTGCCCACCCCAAATGTCTTTCCCCTGTGGGACCTAAGGGTCCAATGATTCATGCTCCCTCAGGTGGCAGTGGTCAGGGCACAGCTCGATGGATTCTCCTCTGCTCGAGTGCCTCTCCAGGCCTCTTCTGCACCACTGGGCTCCTCCCCTCCCTGTGCCCCGCTCTGGGCACCGAAGGTTCAGCTCCCCTCAGCTGCTGTGCCACCGCTGCTGGCTTCTGGTGCTGGGCCTCACACTGCAGCAATACTATTTCCCTGTGCCCTGGCTTGGCACTGAAGCCTCTTTTAACACAGGCTGGGCCCTTCAGGCTCCGGCCATAAATCTTCATGCTGGGTGGCTAATCCAATCGGCCCCCGCTGCTCCCTTGCTCCCAAGGCTTGGGCCCATGCACCACCCTATGCACCGTGGGACCTGGCTGCTTCCCAGGAGACGGGGCCTGAGATGCCTCACTGTGGCCCCCAAATCCCTTGCCCTGTGTGCTGCCCTGTGTACTGTGTGGCCCACTGGCCCTGCCAGGGTTTCAGACTTGAGCCACTGCTTACGGCTCCCAAAGCCTGGGCTCAGTACACCAAACCATGCACCATGATGGGCCCGAGCAGTCTCACACCACTCCCAGGGCTGGGTCTCCACACACTGTCCCTGTGTGCCGTCAACAGCCTGAGCGGTCTCGCATCACTCCCAAGGTTGTTTCTCCAGTGGCGGCTTCAGGAGCCTTGGGCCTATTACCCGCTGGGGGAGAACTCCCCAGCTTTTCTTGGCTCTGCTCTTCTCAAGTCCCTCGCTCCATCTGCCTTTATGCTGGGCATGCAGCTCCTTTTATACTCTCCAGGGCTCTGCCCCTGAAGTTGTCCGGACCTGACAGTGTTACAGTCTTCAATCAGGTCTGGGGGAGCTCTTCTCCCCCTCCCCTCAGGAAAGGGGCATGATTTCATTTCTCTTGCTGTCTCCTGATTGGTGGGTGGGCTCCACCAATCAAAACAGCAGGATCTCCAGCCTGGGATTCAACCCAAGCTCTGAAAGGTAAGCCTGCTACATATGCGATCTACACAGAGCCTTAACCTAAGCGTGTAAACTGCTGTTCTGAGGTAAGTTTTGGAAGCTAGATTGAAAGCTCAGTCTGTAAGTGTTTCTAAATCCAAATGCATTCAGTGGGTCAAATTCTGCTCTATAGACATACAGCCCCACTTAGGTTAGCAGAGTTCAGCTTCATTTCTCACCTTCAATTTACTTAGACACTTTTCCAAAGAGTGGGATCTTAAATTCAAACAGGCAGAGACTTCCTGTGGGATATACATTAGAAATGAAGCCAGGGTAGATTTGCACTTTGTAGACTAGATCAGGGATGTACACCTTTTCTTCTATGTTCCTTTGTAACATTACTGAAACATTACATCCCAACATTACTGAAAGAAAAAAATTGTGGTTTTTGTTTGTTTTTTTTTAAAGTATTTTCAAATCTCTACTAAACTTGAAAGTTTCTTGAAAGAAAGGGGATATCCAACTGCCTGAATGGAAAGCTGGGGAAGTAGTGGAAAGGAAATAGCTTTACACTTGGCATCCCAATATGTATCCCCACCTGCAACAACTTCAGTAGCAGCAGCATCTGCAGTATACATCTTGCTGCCTGAGCAATGTAGAACAATACAAAAAAAAACAAAGTTAAAGATGAGTGAGTAGAGCTAGAGGCAAGGATTGTGGCAGAAATGATATCTTTTATTGGACCAATTGCATAATTGGAATAAAGTTTGAACACAAGATATTATTTTTCAGGTCTGACCTGATAAGTGAATAGTGTATGATGGAGGTCGTGAGTGAGCAAAAAAGGATTACATTACAATAGAGACCTGGCTGGATCTTTTAGCTGTTCCTTTCTAGACGTTATATGCCATTTCTTTTTTCAGTGTTATAGGATTTTGGTAGAGCAAGTGTTACATTGGTTTGGGGTTTTAGCTGGGTTCCATTGAGGCACCCTTTCAACCATAACTCCTTATAAATTAGTTGTTTGCTTGTCTTTCCATTTTTATTGTTAAGATGGAGTAATATCCTCTCTTCCTCTATTGGATGGTGGATAAACAGTCATATGGCCTGAATGCTGTTGGTCTATTTAATATCACTACAGATGGAATAAAAGACTTTTTTTTTATTTTTTTTAAATATAAGAGTGAACAGGAGAGAGCTTTTGCATGTTATCTTTTCCATTGCTTGCAGCATCAGATGCACTACAACCTAATCTATTTTCGCTGCCAAATCATTTTTTTCTGCATGAAAATAACCCACAGAACTTGGGGATTCATAAAAGCAGCTGCTTAAGAACTCATTTTTTGCCCAGCAGCAAGATTTTTTAAAAAGTTTTACCTACCACTGACGCATCATACTCTGAAAGCTTGTAAAATGGAGATTAGATTGTTGGTTTGCCATTTTTGTTGATGGCAGTCATGAATTCTTTGCTCACTCAAAACTGTTCAGCCATTTTTAAAAGAAGAAAAAAAAACAACAAACATTGGCATATAAAAACAAAGCCAAATTAGATACATAGTAAGCATTCCCATAGATGTACAATGCATCGTATAGTTTTTCCTAAAATGAGCAGAAGACTTGGTTAACAGGCAGGGTTTAGATTGCCAGAGAAAAGTTAGGCAACTTCTTCACATTCTTTTTGATCTTGATCCTAGTGGGGTGCCATACAGGTTTCTTTTGTCTTTTCAGAGAACCTAATTAAAATGATAGAAAACCAATATTGTTAATTCTGTAATGAGCATGAACTGTAATTAAGAGCCCTTCAGTTTACACTCACAGTCTAGTTTTCTTGTCTTAAAAATTCATATTGTGGTTCTGATTTGCAGTCTGAGGTCAAAAATTGTGAAAGTACTTTCACTACTCAGTTTTCATTGCACTGTTTTAGCTACCTAGAATTTATGCCAAGGGATGAACTATTAATTTACCAAGACTATTTATATTTATTTTAGATCCAAAATAATGCACCTAAAATGCATGAATTGCACCAGATATAGTGCATATAAATCATATTGTTTTAGCTGTAAAAAACAAAATACATTTTAATACCACAGCAGAAATCTAACCATTGTGTCTAACCTAATACAGACTACAGAGTTTTATCCAGTAATTCCTGCAATCTTTAATTTTGAGCTGTCCAAATGTAGTCCCTAATTAATATGGACCCCTGCTGCTCCTAAATATATGTTATATAGATGAAGGACCAGTATGGAATTCCTTATCACGTAAATGAAACACCATTGTTAGCAAAGCTCTTAAATTGCTGCTGAATGCAGACATCTTGGTGAATAAATCAGCATTCATGAATAAATAATTTACATGAGTTTTCATGCTATTTCCATCTTTGACCAAAAAATGAGGTAGTTAGTGTCATTTGTAATGGTGCCTATTGTGATGTCAGCATAGAGGGTCAGATATTCAAAGATTCAAAATCCAGATGGGTGCTTAGCAGGATTTTCAAAAGCACCTAAATGGGATAATTGATTAACTTCCTTTGATCTCTGTGGCTCTTACTTCTTAGAGACTGGAAAAAGCACTACTAAGCATGTTTCATACAGGACATCAAATGATGCCATGTAATCAGTGCTGCTCCAACACATTGTATCACTATGATATAACAATTAAGATTCACAATTCCACATTCAATTCCTATAACAAGCATCTTCCCCCCTGAACTTATGGTAAGGCTCCCTACTGTTGGAACCTAAATCAGCCAATCAATTCCTAACCAGGTTGTATTATGAACCTCAAACAGGTTATGAATCTTATATAATTTAAAATAAGCAATAATATTGCTAAAAATTCTGGGTTTCATGAAAGCAGTGACTGCTATTATGTGTGGGATAGAGATAAAGTTTAGATAGTAATAGTAATCTCTTAGAGAAACATATCTAGGGTAGGATTCCTACCCTAGATCTACAAGGTGGTCATAGGAGTTGACCATATGTACCCCCCCTTTAAAAAGAATATTTTATATACTTGTGGTTACAGAAAAATGAAAGTTCTGAAACTTGCCAGTTTTCTTTAATAATACAAGTGCTTCTTACAAGAGCCAAAAAAAAAGTAATACTCTTAAGAAATGTGGCTAGGCACTTACATCTTACTTATGACTTGTAGCCACAGCCAGGGGCAGCATTTAGCATCATAAATGACCCTAGCAATCAGAGGTTGCAATTCACGTATCCACCATTCAAGGTATCAAAACAGACTTTAAATAGGAATGAAGTGGTACAGAGACGGTATTTTTGCTGGCCCACTGCGCAGTGAAATTCACTTCGTACCCTATCTCACCAAAATTCATGCTTCTGCAAAGAGCTGGCTGTAACAGATCACCCTCCCCAGCACCATCTTTCTGGTTGTCTGTGCCTTACTCGGGGCACCTTTGGGCCTGCTTTGCAATTCTTTGGTCCCACCCTAATCTTGCCTGCCATGTCTTGATGGATTATTATTACTATTATTATTATTTTTTTTATTTATTTTTTTTTTGAGTGGGAGACTGCCTATTATTTTGGGGTATGTTGGGGTCCCTCCTATTATGACTTGACCCCAGTTCTCTAGTTAGGCCTCCCTGTCTGAACCCACTAAACAGGACTTGACTCTGAGGCTCTAGCTTTTTTCCCTTCCAGTGCCTGGAGGCTCGTGGCCCCCTTTATAGAGCCCAGCACTCCCTGTCCCAGAGGCATGGGAGCTGGACCCACAACCAGAGGGTCACAGGCTCAAAACCTGGGCTCAGCCACAAACCCACCTCTGCCAGAACAAACAAACAAACAAACCCCCAACAAAAACAGGAGACAAAGTACAACTGCACTCCGGTGCACCTGACCTCTCTGGCCTTTTTAAGATAGTACTTCAAATATCAGGGTTTGTGTCCGCCAAAAACTGTGCCCCCAAGAGCTGCGCCCTCACTGGTGCCAGGGTGCACACTCCATAGAGGGTCCCCAAAATGAGGCCTCCTCCAACCCCTAATAGCCTCTCCCAAACCTCCGATCTCATAACCAAAAAAGAAATATGGACAGTCCCATCCGGGTGCAATATCCACTCAATAAAATAATGATAAAAGGAAACGTAATCATGTCAGCTTATATTTACGCCAGATTCATGTTTCGGATCGCATCTGTCAGCTTCCGAGATGTCTGCTGCCTCTCAGGGTTCCACAGTTCCCTCTTCCAACTTTTGTACTGCTCTCCAAGCCTCTCCCCAGGAGCTTTGGGATGCACTCTCTCACCTTGAGCTGTCTGCCCCCTTATTGCTGTTCTGCCCTGGGTTCTTATAGCCCTGCCTCTTCCGGTCAGCTGACTAGTTGACCCGGCCCAGCCATTAACCTCTTCCATACCAGTTCTCCGGGCCCAGAAAGTTCAGGCCTTAAAGGGGTAGGCCTGCTTCCTAGTGACAGGGCTAGGGTTCCCTGTTACACTGGCACAATGCCCTTTTGAGCACTTTTGATAGAGCACTTTTGAGAATAGATTGTTGTCTTCCTTTTTGCGAAGGAAAAAAATAGTCTTGAGAAACTATTCTAATATCCTCATTTTGATGGATTGGGAATTGCAGTGTTTAACAGCCTTCCAGATCATGCTTCAGCCACAAAACTAATATTAGCTGGATAAAGATGCACAAGCAGTTTGCACAAGGGTCTGCTTTCTTACAGCTTCCTTACAGCAATGTAAATTTGCTGTCCTCGACCACACATGTAACTGGAGCTCTGTGATTCTTGCATTTGTGAAAAGGCATGTTTTAGGAGAGCTAATGGGTTTATAATGCTGGTATATTGTGGTAGCTTGAGGGGGGAGCCTGGAAAGGTAAAATGTCATCTTGTTACAAGCTTTGTAGCAGTTAGCTCTTGAGACACTTGGGCTAGATCCTCAGCTGGTCAACATAGTCCTGTTAAAGCTGGCCTAGATTAGGTGAGGATCTGGCCTGCATATGCATATAAACAGGCTATTCTTAGTTTTCCTGACTCACCTGGCTTGTGACTTCAGCAGGTTGTGAAAACTGGGACAAAACACTTGAGTTTTATAAAACAAGTACCCTGGGATGAGCCCTGAACAAAGACACTCCTGGAGCTCAGGAGCACATCATTGCCTGACCCTCAGGCAGAAGGCAGGGTGCACTTTCTAGACTAACCGGCTGCATCCAGATGAGCATGGAAATTTGGGTCCCTGGGAAAACTAGCACTGGGACACCCTTGTGCCTCTGCTAGTTGTCGCTGGGAAATGCCTGTGCCTTGCGCCTCTGGCGTGCTACAGGTTACCCCTGGGGACCAGTGTTATTCCAGTGGAATAACAGGTTACTCCTTGCCAGTGCTGGCCCCAGAAGCCTTACCTAGAGTCCTGGGGGCCTCCTGGGGCTGCAGCAGCAGCAGTGCTACCATTTGAAGACTGACCAGCAGCTGAAGTGTGTCTCTGGCTGGCCAGGCTCTGGCTCTGAGTGGCACGCGCTGCACTCACATGTGCCACTCCGCTTTTTAACTTTTTTTGCTCAGATTTTTTTGACTTCTGGATATAGATTCATAGATTCATAGATGTTAGGGTCGGAAGGGACCTCAATAGATCATCAAGTCCGACCCCCTGCATAAGCAGGAAAGAGTGCTGGGTCTAAATGACCCCAGCTAGATACTCGTCTAACCTCCTCTTGAAGACCCCCAGGGTAGGGGAGAGCACCACCTCCCTTGGGAGCCCGTTCCAGACCTTGGCCACTCGAACTGTGAAGAAGTTCTTCCTAATGTCCAGTCTAAATCTGTTCTCTGCTAGCTTGTGGCCATTGTTTCTTGTAACCCCCGGGGGCGCCTTGGTGAATAAATCCTCACCAATTCCCTTCTGTGCCCCCGTGATGAACTTATAGGCAGCCACAAGGTCGCCTCTCAACCTTCTCTTGCGGAGGCTGAAAAGGTCCAGTTTCTCTAGTCTCTCCTCGTAGGGCTTGGTCTGCAGGCCCTTGACCATACGAGTTGCCCTTCGCTGTACCCTCTCCAGGTTATCCGCATCCTTCTTGAAGTGTGGCGCCCAGAATTGCACGCAGTACTCCAACTGCGGTCTGACCAACGCCCTATAGAGGGGAAGTATCACCTCCCTGGACCTATTTGTCATGCATCTGCTGATGCACGATAAAGTGCCATTGGCTTTTCTGATGGCTTCGTCACACTGCCGGCTCATGTTCAACTTGGAGTCCACTAGGACTCCAAGATCCCTTTCCACCTCCGTGCCACCCAGCAGGTCATTCCCTAGGCTGTAGGTGTGCTGGACATTTTTCCTCCCTAGGTGCAGCACTTTGCATTTCTCCTTGTTGAACTGCATCCTGTTGTTTTCTGCCCACTTGTCCAACCTATCCAGGTCTGCCTGCAGCTGTTCCCTGCCCTCCGGCGTGTCCACTTCTCCCCATAGCTTTGTGTCATCTGCAAACTTGGACAGAGTACATTTCACTCCCACATCCAAGTCGCTGATAAAGACATTAAGGAGTATCGGTCCAAGGACCGAACCCTGCGGGACCCCACTGCCCACACCCTTCCAGGTCGAGACCGATCCATCTACCACGACTCTTTGGGTGCGACCCTCTAGCCAATTCGCCACCCACCGGACTGTGCAGTCATCCACATCACAGCCTCTTAATTTGTTCACCAGTATGGGGTGGGATACCGTATCGAAGGCCTTCCTGAAGTCCAGGTATACGACATCCACCCCTCCTCCTGTGTCCAGGCGTTTCGTAACCTGGTCATAGAAAGAGACTAGGTTGGTCAGGCACGATCTGCCCGCCACAAACCCATGCTGGTTTCCCCTCAGCATAATTTGTCCTGCCGGGCTCTCACAAATGTGAGCCTTGATAATTTTTTCAAATACTTTACCAAGGATGGAGGTGAGACTGACCGGCCTATAGTTGCCCGGGTCCTCCTTCCTCCCCTTTTTGAAAATGGGGACCACGTTAGCCCTTTTCCAGTCCTCCGGGACTTGGCCTGTGCGCCACGAGCATTCAAATATTCCCGCCAGTGGCTCTGCAATGACGTCGGCCAGTGCCTTCAGCACCCTGGGATGGAGCCCATCCGGGCCTGCCGACTTAAAGGCATCCAGTTCTTCCAAGTGAGTCTGCACCACCTCAGGATCTATGCATGGAAGTCTGGCGCCTTGCTGCTGCCTCTCTACAACCCCAGTGAGAGACTTGTCGTGCCCCTCGCTTAGGAACACTGAGGCAAAGAACTCGTTGAGGAGTTCAGCCTTGTCCCCTCTATCTGTCACCAATTGCTTCTGCCCATTTAGCAGGGGTCCTATTCCTCCCTGGGCCTTCCTTTTACTCCCTATGTATCTAAAAAACAATTTCTTGTTGTCCTTTACTTGGGTTGCCATCCTCAGCTCCATGGTAGCTTTGGCCCGCCTAACTGCCTCCCTACAAGCACGAGCAGAGGAGGTATATTCATCTTTAGTGATCTCACCCTGTTTCCACTTTTTATGTGCTCCCCTTTTGGCCCTTAGGCTGCCCTGGATTTCTCTGGTCAGCCATGGAAGCCTCCTGACCCCTTTCCCTCTTTTGCCTCGCTCGGGGATCGTCTTGCTTTGTGCCCAAAGGATCGTTTCCTTTAGGCACAGCCACCCTTCTTGAGCACCCATCCCATCAAAACTCCTACTCTGCAGTGCTTCCTTGACTAATCGCCTGAGTACAATGAGATCAGCTTTCCTAAAGTCTAGCACTTTCACCCTACTAGTTACCTTACCCACTCGCCGTCTTATGTTGAATTCTATCATAAGGTGATCACTGTCTCCCAGATAGCTACCGATTTGGAGGTCCCCTATCATGTCATCTCCCGTTGCCAATACCAGATCCAGTATGGCATTCCCCCTAGTGGGACCATACACCTCCTGTGTCAGGTGGAGGTCCTGTACACAAGTTAGAAACCTGCGTGAGCGATGGGACCTTGCTGTCTGCGTCTCCCAGCAGATGTCCGGGTAGTTTAGGTCCCCCATGACTACCGCCTCTTTAGCTTTTATGGTCTCCGAGAGTTGCCTCAGGAGCCCCGCATCTATTTCTTCCCCTTGGTGTGGGGGTCTGTAACAGACCCCTACCACCAAATCCCTTTCTCCTTGCCCCCCATGTAGCCTAACCCAGAATCCTTCTAATTCCTCAACCTTGGATTCTGTCTTGATGAGGGTTGATGTATATTGCTCACTGACATAAAGTGCAACCCCCCCTCCTTTCTTCCCCGACCTGTCCTTTCTGTACAATCTATAGCCCTCAATATGTACCGCCCAGTCATGGGATGAATCCCACCAGGTCTCTGTTAGCCCCACTAAGTCATAGGTGTTTAGTGCAAGCAGGAGCGCTAGTTCATCCTGCTTGTTCCCCATGCTCCTAGCATTAGTATATAGGCACTTGAGCCCTGCGACTGGCGCCTTTGCTGCCCCCCTGCTCCCAGTCCCATGGGGCCCATTGTTTCTTACCTTCTTGTTCCTTACCTGTTCTGTAGTGCTGGCCTCCCCATGGCTTTCAGGTTCCCAATGTTCTCCTTCTTCAGGCTGGGCTGTCCTTGTGGGTGCCACATGGTTTGGTGGTCCACAGCTTCCCCTGCCCTCGTACTCCCCTCCCCCCAGGGGTCAAACCCCACCCCACCCTGCACTGCTCCTTTGCAGCATTGAGAACAGCTGAATGTGTGGTATGTAGCACCATAGATGTGTCTGCAAGGCCACATACTGCACAGCCGCGCTCATCTGGACATGGCCCCAGAGTCAGAGATGCACCACTACCCTGACTTTGGCCTGCCTTCAGGCTAACATAGCAGCTACCTCTCTCTCCTAATACTTCAGCTGAACAATAGAATTCACAGCCTACATTAGGTGCCTGGGCTTCCTATTCAATGCATTGGGAAGAGCTGGCACCTAGGAATGGGATCCATAAATGCCAGCACACTGGGCAGGGAGTCACCTAAGTTTGCTAGAAGGAAATGCTGAGGTGAGGTTTGTTTTAAGCCCTGTTTCTCTCCAAACTCATTATTCTGCACCATAGGGAAGCACTTGCATTAAACCAGGATTCATAACCTGGAACTGTAGACATGTATGCCAGTCTTTCCCCACAAAAATGGCTGAAAGAAAGAAGAAGTTATGGCATAGCTCAGTGGTCAGCTCATTCATCCAGAATGCGAGGGACATAGGTTTAATTCCCTCCCCTGTCTGAGGGTATTCGAACCCATATCTCCTGTTTTCCAAACTGCCAGGTAAGCGGGTATTTTGCAGTGGAGTGTACTCATTCCCTCCTGTTGAAGCTGCTTGCTTCACTTTTTAAAGTGGAATAATTAAATATTTGTTGTTATTTCAATTGTTACAGGACCCAGATATTTTATTTTTTCCCCCCTATATATTTACTCCTGCTGTTTTTCTGTATTTTCCCTTCATAGTATCTGAATCTTTGACCTGCAGTTATCATATGTCTCACAGACTTCAACCAGGTGATGAAGATACCAAAAGGTGAAAATGTTCTGGACAGAGCTGCATTGACATTTTGCTGGCATCCAAATAATGTCAATGTTTTGCTGTCTGTCTCTGAGGAAAACTTCACTTGTGCAAAATCTTTTAGGAAAGGTTATTAGCAGTTTTCAGAATCTCCATATACTCAAGAAAGGGGAAATGTTGAGTGATTATTGTTTTGCAGTGAGTATTTTACACAGCTCCTTGTTTAACTAGTGGTTGTAATAAAAGAAAATAAAATGAATAATGACTATTTGTTTAAGGTTAAAAAAAAGCACATAGGAACAGGGCCTATCTTCTTTGCACATTCAAGACTCCCACTTCACTAAGTGCTGTGCATAATTCATAGTACATATTCTTTAGGTCATCTCCCTGTCCTGAGAAATCTGAGCTAAGATATACTTGTGTATGTTATTAAAAGACAAATTACATTAAAAGTCAGTTATTAGATAAGTTGCTCTTTGGAAGAGGTGTAGTGAGTTCATCAGTGCCTGGGACTGGGGTGGGGGAGGTATGCCAACCACCGTGGGGCATGGGGTGGGGGAGAGGGAAATGCAGGTGCTACTTCTACTGCCACTGAGTGCAGGGCTGTGTGTAGTGTGAGAAAAACACCCAGGAGGAGAATGGGGAGTACCGTTCCACTTGCCTCCTCAACTCCCAGACGCAATGTTGGATGCAGGGGTGCTCCTGTAGCTAGGCAGGGGCTGCTCAGGGCTGCTGCTGATGTGGTAAAGACTCTGGGGTGGGCGGGAGCAGAGATTCTGGTCCCTCCCTGCTTATAGTCGGTGCCAGGGAAAGGTGCCCTGCTCTACCACCTGTACTGCTCCTAGGACATTTTTCATAGACTTACATTTCTATCATTGACTACACTTTCATGAAACACTTTTTCTAGGTTCTAATTCAAAAGACCTCAATTGACTCCTGCAAGCTCTGGACCAGGCACCTAATGTAAAAGGAAAGTCCAAGGATTTAATGGGAGGGAGTAACAGATGTCTTACTTGACTCTGAGATCTGGTGGGGAAGTAGCTCCTGCCACTTGCAGGTTTAGGTCACTCCCCACTTCTTCCCATTTCTGCCCCCCCCCCCCCCTTTGCTCCATGCTGGCAGGCGCCATCCCTACTGCAGCCCAGTCCTGTAGCAGTGGTGTGCAGCTGGCAGTGCTGGTCCATCCCAGCCCTGTAGCAGCAGCAGCAGTGGTGGGCTGGTGCTGCTGCTATGGAGCTGGACTGGAACAGCAGTGCCAGCTTAGTCATGTATCAGAGAGGGAGAGAGATGAAGAAGTGGTAGGGAAGAGAGAGACTGGGGCCTGTAGGGGAGGAGTGGCAGGGTATGCAGAGGCAAGGGGGTTGGGTGGCACTTGTGGCTCCAGCTTTAGCCCCAACCTTGGGATGAGGCCAGAGCCACAGCAGCTGCCTGTCCACCCCCACCCCTCTGCAGCCTCATGCTCCATTGTAAGGGAAGGGGCTTCCCCTCCCCTCCATGTTAAATAAGGGAAAAACCTTCTAATTGACTAAATATGGTAATATCTGTATATTTATTTTTTTAAATCCCCATTTGCTGCGATTTGCAGTGATACTGTTTACAGAGTTCCATGTTCAGCATTATACCTTGTTGTGCATTTCCGCAGTCTGATGTAATCAATAGCACCATATTAACATTTCTCTTCAGTGCCTGCTCAAAGCATGACCCGTGTGGCAGAGTGCCACTCCAGATCCATATGGCAAATGTACCTTTAAAAACTATGCTTTCCCTAAGGATGTGATCCAAAGCTCATTGAAATCAATGGAAAAGCTCTCATTGACTTCAGTGGCTTTGGATCCAGGCTTAAATGCATTGATCTTCTATTGACGTCAGGCAGTTTATCAGGGCCAAAATGTGCTGTGAACTTCCAAAAGTAGCATTTTGCCCTTGGGGAATGCTCTTGCTTTAGTATGCTTAATATTTTGAAGGCATGGCTATTTTTTTCTGTATCTCTCCTTAGCTTTGGCATGCTAGACTCCACTTCTAAATCTAACTCTTGGTAAGCAGGGCATTCTTTTTGGCAATATGTATGTGGATAAGGAAACAGAAGGACATTTGCATTAAGATAATGAAAGTTCTTCCTTTTTACAGTTTAAACATCTTTGTACAATATGCACCATAACTCAGGAAGCAGGACTGAGTGCTTTAATGATGATCAGTGGTAGTAAGAATACAGGAGAATTGCTCATCAGTGTTTTCATTCAGCGAAATGGGGAGGCAGGCAGCCTGGCCTCTTGGCTTCCATACAGGACTGATAACTCATGTGTTTAGGCCCCAGCTCCGCCAAGACTTGCAATAAGGCTATAGGCAAGTCATGTGGTCTTCTTTTGTCTCAGTTTTTCCATCTGCCAGAGGGAATAACAACCCTGATGCTTAATCCTACCTTAAATAGGTCTTACAAGTTCATTCAGTTCATTAATTAGTGGACTTGATTCTGCTTTCAGTTACGTGTTTAATACCATTGGGCAACCTACAGAGTTACCTGGTTGTTAACAAGAGTCTCTGGTGAACTGATTGTAGAAAATTTCAAAGATGAAAACGTCTGTATAAAGGCCAGCTATGAACTGCTTAAATCATGGTAGCAAACACACTTTTGCAAAACCATTATTTAAGGGTTTTTGACATGAAATGAAAAGTGAAGACTTCTCTAAGAGTACTAAGCCCAGGTCTCTCCCCTGAATCAGCTCTTTGCTGCTGCTTCACTGGGACAAGGACCTAGATTCTGTCCATACCTGGCCAGCTAAGAATTACTGAGACAGTAGGTGTTCTCAGCTGGCAGCACCGTGGCAGTCCAGAGTAGCATCCTGGTCCCTCAGGGATCTTTGCCAGCTGTCTTAGATTAAAATATCCCTCAGGCTGTTCCCCATGCCAGGCTGGGGAAGCATTTGGAGCTGGAGCTGTGCAGAGCAAAGATAGTTTGCACTGGTATAGCTGTGCTGATATCTTGCAGACGAGAGTGTGGCTCATTGTGCTTGCTATTCCTTTGGCTGCAGGCTATCCTGGTATAAGGACATTGTAGGTTGACACAGAGTGGAGAGAAATCAGTTCAGCTTTGTCTGCAAATGGTAATTCTATGTGGATGGTAAGTTTGAACTATCTTTTGTGCAAATGTTATCTCTGACATCAGTAATCAGTGAATCCTGTAGTCCACCACTGCTAAATAATATCTTAAAATTATTGTAGTTGCAGCTTCCAACCTCTAACATAAATTTAAGGGCAAGCAGCTACAAAATATTCACTCAGAAATATCTTCTCATCAACATGAAATATCCTGCTGTTCACAGTTTACAATATTTTTTAGAAAACATACAAAACACATGCTTAAATCATCTAGAGAAACTACTTGCTATCTCCTTCCTTAGAGTGAAATTTCTTTTGCAGAGGCCCAACACATGACTTCTGTGGCCCTGAAGTGGAGAACAGATCATGTTCTGTGTCTTGGCCCAGATACGTATTTTTCCTTAAAAACAAACTTTTACTCTCAAATTGGTGTGGCAAATTTCAGCTCTGAAATGTTGACCTCCTGAGATACACATGTCTTCCATTAAGAGCAAAGTATATCAGAATTGACAGCCACTGTTCAAATATGAGACTAGATTTTGCACCATGAATTATTTTTGTATTGAATACTGACAGTGTACACAGTGCTGTATACAACATATAGTAAAAAGAATCATTGTCCCAAGGTGCTTACAGCCAGTAGACAAACCTGACAATAGACAATACAATTCTGACACATGATGAACTAAGTAGACAGAAGAAAAAGGCTGGTCTTCAGATTCCAGTGCTTGACTGGCATGTAGCCATTGGGGTGTCTGTCACACACTGCCTGTTTGACCAGACACAAGAGAAAAAAGACACAAAAGAGGCAAGTGAGAGGAGTTAAAGGATATGATTTGGCCAGAGGTCTCGGGAACAAAAAATGTAAAGAGCTGGGAAGGGGAAAGGACTGTCTAATGCACCAACAACCAGCTCAACAGTGGCCATATTTAAATCAGTGATGGCTACATTTCAGCAGAGGGTTGCAATCATAGGTGTTCACTGTTCAGGCAATAGAAATGCTACATAAATGTAAACTCATTTCTCATTCAGCCTATTGTACACCTGCATTCTTGAAGAAGGTACATAACTGTATTGTTATCCTACACAGATCCTTGTTCATTTTTAATTACAGTTCACTATAAATCCAGGGTTTTACAATGCATCATCTCTACCATTCAAAAGGACATATACATCCTGGGGGAAAATATAATACTACTGAAAGAATGTATGCATCTTCCGATGCCCAGCAAAAAGTAAACTGAAGGAGATAAACATATAAACTTCTTCTACAACTATATGTATTTGCTAATATGAAGCCAATGGGAATTATCTGTGCAAATCCCTCATTCATCCATATGTAAATGGACCCCCTCAGGCTGGTTTTCATAAATAAGGGAAAATATAGTATTTACCAACTGACTTTCCCTTCCTCACTAAATCAACACTTTTGCATTTGGAAAAGCAGTTTTGTGGATAAACTGGGATCCAGAAAAATGACTGTCTTGAGATTTTTCCATATAGACATTCACATCACCATGCTGCTGGCTGCTGAGAGCTGCAGAAAATGAAATGTTGCCATCAACCTAGTAACTGCAGGCAGCATTTTCCTGCTTGCCTGTGGGAAATAATCCTCTTTTAATTTAATTATTCATTTTTCAAATTATTTAATGCAGTACCCTGAGATAGTGGTGAAGCTTTTCGTTGGCTTTCAAATTACTGCCACACCAGACAAGTACAATAGTGGAATCTAGCTCCAAGAGAGGGAGAGAGCTATTGTCACTGAGTCTGTGTTTCCATTATGAGAGGTAGTGAGGCCCCTGTCTCCAGGATATCCTTTGGGATATCTCCATTTACTCTGCCAACTCACACAGGCCCCTAACATGGCAACCCTCACTCAAGGGCTTTATCCTGTTCCCATTGAAGTCAATGGCTCTAAATAAGGACAGCTGAATGTGGCACCTTGTGGAGTCTGTCAGTGCTGTTCCTTTTGTCAGCCAAAGGGGTTCATTAAAGAGCAATATGAAAGGCCTCTCCTCTGCCAGGAGCCAAGAATGATGCTTGTGCAATTCTTTAACCTTTTCCACTATGGGGGTAGGAGATCGGAAACAAATGTAGACACTACTTGGCAGCATATCATGTTGTTCTGCCTTAATCCACCAGAGAAGTCTTTAGGTTTGATCCTATAATTACAGGGGTCTTTTATTTTGATGAATATCTCATGATAAGAAATAGTGGGGCTAATTTTTCAGCAATTTTGATTCTGCCATGGTAGGCAATGGTATTATTCCAACATTGCTCTAAGGCCATAAATAAAAACATGTTTGTACAGTACAAAACAACAAAGACATATGGGTTGGATCCTGCCCCTAGTTGTATCATTTTTGTGTGGTATTGATTCAACTGACTTTGCTATAGCTACCCCTAATTTACATTGGTATAAATGACAGCCTTGGGCCATGATACATATTTTCTAAATAACTTAGAATTAAAGGCTGCCTATACAAATTCTGGTTTGCATTCTAATTAGACTGCATCAGAGCAGACATGATAAATCCAGTCTGCTCTGCATTCTAATTAGAATGCTCCAGTGTGGCCTCATTGTCATGTGTATAAGCCCCTGTATGTTTAAACATGGCCACCGGGGTGCTTTATCTACACCTTGTCAAATGAGATTTAAATAAAGCATTCCACAACTATTTAAGCCTGCAGGGGCTCAATACACAGGATAGTGAGGCATTTTAATTAGAGCAGCTCTTTGGGAACCATTCTAATTAAAATACCCTCCTGCCCCAGAGCATGTCTATAAGCAGCCAAAATGACTTTTTGCTGCTTCCAGGTTAACTCTGGGCATGGAGGGCTGGAGTGTACTTGAAATAGAATTGTCAGATGCGTGTGGTACTTCTGGAAGAGGTAAAGTCCTTAATTTAATTTAATTTAGTTTTGTTCATTTATAAAATTCTATAAATTTAAAGTTTTATAAGTATTAAGTTTCTTGTCTGCTTTTTCTTTATCTTGTGATTTCTAGTGAAGAGCTTCTTTCAAGAGTTCTGTAGAGGGGCCAAGGTGGGGAGGAAGCGGAAGTGTAGAATAGCCAGTCTAAATAACATGCCCCCTTAAAAACACAGAATCCTTGGTGGAAATCTTGTTCTAGCAGGAGGATTAACTTCAGCTCCATACCTTCACACTTGGAACAAGGAGACAGGATTTAGGACATGTATGTTGCAGGGGTTGCTAATGTCAGCACTGCTTTTGAAAGGAATATGGTGCTAGGATGATGGTTAGGAAGTTGTGCAGAGGATCCAACTGTGCATGTCCCAGCATCCTCAGGGGTGGAGTACGATTCTTTTCGTTAGAAATGTTCTGACTCTATTGAGGTAAAGGGCTACACTCCCTGAACCCTCCATTCTGCAGCAAACACTTCTTTATGGGGAAGAAGTATTCAGTTGGGGTTTGTGCAGCTTGAAAACCACAGAGACTTTTTTGCCTTTATCCATGAAGAGGAAATTTCCATCATGCATAGAACACTAGTCATTATGAATTGAAAAGACAAATAGTATTTACAGAGGAATGTTTTAAATCAGTAGAGAGGTTCTTGATGTAATGGAAAACTATAGGGTCAAATGTTTATACTGTGTGCATGCAACTTTGCATGCCCAATTACTTGTGCAAGGAAACAGCACAGAAATCCATTGTCTGTGTGTACAAGTGACTGTATACAAAAACTGTGCTAAGAAGTGAGTTATGCTTTCTAGGTTGCATATCTGCTAGATGAGAACAGGCCACAGGATAGGATGCTAGCCTGAGAACGCTGAGACCATCATTTAATTTCCTTCGCTGCTACACGCTTCCTGTATAGGTGATTCACTTCCTCTTGGTGCCTCAGTTTCCCATCCATAGTATGACTTCATAGGGGTCTCACAAAGATGGATAATATTAAAGAATGTGACAGGAGCCATATATGCAGCATAGGGGGAAACAATTGTAAAAAATTGCTATTTAAAGCCCCCTTTTCAGTTGTGAGGCATAGTTAAATAATCAAATTTAACTGATGTAGTTATAGTTGGCCCCTACTTGGTCCCTACTTTGTACCCTATTTTCTCCATCTGTGCCAGGCACAAATTCTGTTGTGTTGCAGAATGAAACAAAAAGAAAACAATATAAAATATGAAGAAACTGAAATCAAAGGTACCTTATAAAGAAGAGAAAAAGAGGAATGGTACATGTAGTATTATATTAGTATACCTAACTGGACCTCTACAAAAGCTGTAAGTCTGCCTTGTTTAAAATAGCAAATACTTTGTGACCTTTTCTTTATTTTTGTTAAAGTAATTTTTCTCTGGACTCCCATTCTGTTATATTTGGAAGCATAAAGCCTTTCAAATCTGTATACCAGAGGAGTGAATAATCTATTTGTACCTGAGTTGAGTCTTTCCAGTTTTGTAAAACAGTTTTAATAGTAGTTGATGTCAATGTATCTCTATATTCATTGTCATTACTTATTATTTGAAAGCACTCACAGCTGTGCTTGATGCTCTGCAGCAGGTACCTAGGAGCCAGATGTCTGCCTGGAAGAGTTTACAATGTAAAGCCCCAATCATTCCAAGACTTCCTTACCTGATTAACAAATCATCTTGTTACCACTCCAGAGGTGTGAGCTCTTTTCTCACTCTACCTTTACTTTAGGTAAAGGTGGTCAATGGGTACTTGATTATTTGGGCTGAGCAGAGAAGTCTAAACTGGCTGCATGTGAATACTAGACACATCACTCTGTTGTGATCTGCTGCTTGCAGAAAGTAGGGTGCCTTATCCATCCCTTATCATGGGCTTGTTAGACTCAAGTAGACCTTTGAGTATATCCAATTAATTCATAGGGCCTGTACATACCTGAGTGTTTACAGGACAGGGTTCTTTACTTTCCAATATTTGTATCAGCTTTTTTTTAATGTCTGTGATACAAATTCTCATGAGCCAATCGGCTTACTTGACTTTATATAATTTAATTTAGATTAATTTAATTTTAAGCAGTTTCTCTTCTCAAGCCTATTAACCTTACAATGAACTCTTCCTGTAAAGGGAGATCGGGGAAGGAGACTGTCTACATCTGTTAAGTTCTAGTCTGATTTTATAAGTTGTAAAGGTATTATATGGCAGAAAAATACTTGATAGGCACATTGTTTAGTCAGCTGGTATCTCCCTATGTGCAGCCAGGGAATACTGCACTGGACTGAGGTAAGGGCTGATCTGTTCCCGCTTATGCCAGGAGAAAAATTAACACTGGCTTTAATTCAGCGTATTGATTCCAATTCATTCTTGTGCTGGTGCAGAAAGTAAGAAGTGGCTTGTGCCTCTCGCATCTCAAGGTTGTCAGGAGCTGGCTTGGCTCTTAGTGGAGGTTAGCACGATCCTGAGGAATTGGGCCCTAGTGACACTGTACCCCTGCTGTTCGGATTTCCATGGGCCATTGTAGGTTTTCAGAGTCAGTGGTGCACAGGATTTTCCCTATTACATCCTTCTTTCCTGGCTTGCCCGTGCTCCAGAATGTCTCTGCATTGGAGACTCATGCGTAGGTGGCACAGAGCTGCGGGGTTAGCTCTGTGCCTGGTGGGGGCCTCACATAGGCCAGGGAAATTTACCTGTGAAGGAACATGGCTGAAGTGCAGAGCTCAAATCCCCTTTAATACTTATATCGGAACCTCCTCTTCCCTGCCCCCCAATATTGACCATTTGGTTGAATAGGAACCTGGGTTTGTGTTTACTTTCATTTGGACAAATAAAAATGCCACCTATTGAGTTTGTCTTCCACCAAACAAAACTGTCTTTAGCAGTTTTATGATTATAATAGATTTAGAATTGCTCCACCTGTTTCTGTTTTCCATAATTCTGTCCAGCTGGGTATGTGTCCTTAATCAGATCACTGCTCTGAGCTAAATCCAATATAGATAGTGGCCAAAAGTTAGAATGTGCCTTGCTAAATCTCATTGTAAATCAGCAATGATTTTTTTTTTTTAGCAGTAGCTCAAAGAATGTCAGTTTTACAATATTGAGATTAACATGGTATTAGCAAGATTCTGTCATCCCCCCCCCTTGCAATTTAATGTTTTTAAATTAAACAAGATTAATAATAAAGGGAGTTTGGTTGAGAAGGGTCTGGGGAATGTCCAATTATAGCACTGTTTATAATCAATGGATATGATTCATTACTCATTTACAGGAACAGAACAGCATTGCCAACTGTGGATGTTTAATATCATGAGTCAAATGCTTCAGTCTTTACTCAGTTCTTACTCAGGAAAAATTCCCAGCAACTGCAATTGAGTTTTGCCTGGGTAAGGATTAGTGACTGAAGCTGTTAGGAGTTGATGTTTCTTTTGAAAATAGGTACCTTACTAATCATACCATTTACAGTTGATGTGCAATGCATCTCAGTAAACCAACAATTCTCAATCTGCAATCTCTGGAAAGGTGGCCAGCCACATGGTGCTGGCTCTTTTCTATTAATCTAGTTATTAGAAAGAAGCTAGAACTGCATTATTTTCCCCCTAGAATTACAGCAACTGTTTACATAGGAAAGTATGTGCCAAAATTGAGGCTACATAGTCATGAATGGAAAGAGAGGTACTCAGTGTGATTGTGAATGGACTGGAAGAGATCCACAATATGAATGAGTTTGAATACTCTTGCAATGAACAGAACTGTGTCATGCTGTTGTAAATTATTATTACTATTTGTGTTACTCTAGTTTCTATGCCCCAGCTGAGGTCACAGCTCCATCACGCTAGGACTGTTTTTACAGATGGTAAAACACAGTCCTATTCCAGAGAGTTTATAGTTCAAACAGACAAGATGGACAATATTTGGAAGAACTGTTTTACATATGTGGATCTGGGATATAGAACAATTAAATGACTTGCTCAAGGTCTTCCAGAGAATCTGTAGCAGAGCCAGGAATTAACCCAGATCTACTAAGGGTGGTGTCACATGTTCAACTTAACACTTAAGTACAGTTAAAACTCAAGCAACCTCATGTTCAAGCAGTTTAGCATGTGGTAAGAGTGCTCCTGTGAAGTTACACATTACACTTAGGCCATAATAAAGGCACTCCCAGCTTGGAGTGGGGAGTGCCAGCCGGTGCCCCTCCTGAGTACCCCCTTCCCTCCCCCCTGTCGGCAATTGGCCACTGGTGTCCTCACATAAAGTCCTCAAGCATCCTCACATGAAATCTCACTAACTTGTGCTAAGAGTCTTATGAGAATCTCAAAGTTATACCACTTTAGGCAAGAGTTAACTCTGGGCCTTGATACCTAGTTCATGTGGTGGTAATTTCAGTCTGCTCCATGGAGATAAAATGAGCAATTTGCAGTCCTCCAACATGCTAGAATGCACTGCTCCCAGCCTCCTCCTCCTACTCAGACCAGGGATAGAGCCTGGGTGTCCTGCCTCCTAGCCATATCTCTGCTTGCCAGCTCTCTAGTGGCAAATCAGAGTTGTGCAGGCAAGAAATGCTATTAACTCTTAATCCGCAACTGAGTAATCACCACAGGTGACGTGTAGAGCAGGCACGGGGGGAGAGGGAGCACACCAGTCACCCATGCTGCTCACAGCTTGTTATAACTTTAGCAGTGCTTAATATTCCACAGAATTAATTTGGCCTATGTATAATATGTAACCTCATCCTTAGGCTAGGGACAGAAATTACACATAAACCGGTATGAGCAATCAGAAACTGGTTCAAATCTGTAACAGAACAGAAATACAGTGCACATAAACTACTTTCAAAATGACTGAAGCCAGTTTAAGATAAATCTGGATGGATGTAGTATCAGATTTAACTGATTTAGATTAAATTGGTTTATTGACCTCCTGTCCCAAATCACCTCCAGATTCAAGTTAACTCACAGTTCCCCAGCATCCCAGGATACTTTGCACCTCCCCCGTAACGCCCCTCCCCCCCATATAGGGTGGGCAGGCTATCTTTTGGTCAAGCTGGCTGCTCCAGCCAAGCAGGAAAATGTGCTCTAGCACCGCCCCCTCCCCCCCCCCCGCCCACCTTCTGGCCTGGGCCACTGTAGGCATATGGCTGCATTTCTATAATCAAAAGTGAATGTCTGTTCACTTGGTTATCAGTTCAATCTACGCAGCTTGGACTGAACTGTAAAGATTGAATCGATTCAGCCTCTGGCTTTTTGACTGTCTATACTTGGCTTTAGTGTTGCAAAGTTGTTTCCTTTCAGGAGAGGATTATCTCCTTAGCATGTATTAACTTTAAAGTCACGGCATTCTAATGATTTGGAAATGGAAAAAATGGAAGTTGCAAAGAAAAAAGATTTCATATCAATCAAAATTTTGTGTTTAATTAATATTAAATGTCCAATTTTGTTTTGACCTCTAAAACTTTAAAGATATGTTTGTAACATAATATAGAACATTTTGAAATTAAGCATCGTTTAGTAACAAAAAATTAAAATACACCTTCAAAACAGGATGTTTCAAGCTTGTTAAAACATTTTTCTGGTTTCTTTTTCCTTGAAAATTTCATTGAGCTCGGCTTGTTTTTACAGGAAACGTTAATTTTGACAAAATGACATTTATGTCAGATTCATTCGGTCAGAACCCTTTTGACCAGTTCTGTTTAGATAACTAAAGTGAAGATATGTTATATATAGTAATGCTTCTCCACATGCCGCTTGAAAAATCATTAGTGTTGCGTGAAGAATTGGCTTATTACATGATTTTAATAAACCTTGTTTTGATCTTCTAAATCACAGTTAAAAAGAGTAAAAATATGCTGTGTACTTACTGATCTGATATATATTGTCCATCAAAACATTTGAAGAGTGGGTGTTACAAGTCCCTCTCTGACTAATCACAGAAGAAGGATATGACTTTTTGACTAAAACTCCAGCTAGAGTGGATTGCCTTGCTAGCTCAAGCTGCAGTTCTGCATGTTACTCATGTTTGGGCAGTTAGCAGATTAGAGGAGAGATGCCTACACATTAGGTTTACTATTAAGGTATTCTAGACACTCTGAAAGCCTTTAAGAATGCTTAAAATCAGTACATTTTAAATCAATACTTTTGCATTGTAAACTGAACTTGCATGTACATCTAACCATAACCAAACTCTTTTTCACGTGTACTGGTATGATGCTGTTGAAATCAGTGGGTTGCCATATAATTTTTGAGGGCAGAAATTTGGCTCAGAATGAAGTGAATTAGGCACCCACCTTCTACTGAATCTCAAAAAATTTTAGGTACCTGGCTCCCTCAGGTTTCTTTGAAAATCCCAGCCTTACCTCATTATGAGTAGAGACTACTTTTAGTTCAGTGTTTGGATTTCTATATTGCTTGTCCTCTCATCTTTCATTAACTATTTTATCCACAATCAGAAGGAGATTTCAGATCTTATTCTTACTGTGGCAGGGCGCTGTTTGTGCCTGCCACTTTAAGGGACTGAAGCCAGCAGCCAGCGGGTGCCTGATGAGGGCTGCCCATATAAACAGGGCACTGCTGCTGGAAGGCTAGGCAATAACATTGCCTGGCTGTAGGGCTACTGGTATCACCTGGAGGTAAGGGAGGAGCTGTAGGGGATGGATAGGAGGGTCCTGGTCTTGGTCCTGGACATGACCTAAAGCTGCACCCTGCCGGGAGTGGGTGGCCTGGTGGGGCTCTCGGTGGTGCGGGAGCCCCCAGGAAATGCCAAGCCAGTTACCACCCCGGTGAAAGATAGGTTTGTGCACCTTAACCCCAGCTCCCACTTTTGGGTGGGTTAGGACATCGGAGGTAGAGGGGGCCAGGCATGGCTATGGCCACCTGAGCCTACCCGAGGAGGATCTCGGAGTAGCACCATGACTCACTGCTCCAGGTGAGTCCTGTGTGAGACCCTGGAGCACCAGTAGTGGTGTGAGTCACCCCATCTCCCCACATCCAGGAAGGGGGACCCAGAGACAGTGTGGGGCTAGTGAGGCCGGGGGTAGAGTGCTCCCTTGACTGGCCCATGCTGGGGCTAGGACCAAGAAGGTCAAAAGGGCCATGTGCCCACTGCGAGGGGCACCCAGAGTTGTGGGCCTGGGACCCCGCCTGGCCTTGGAGGTGAGACCAGGGCCTGTGTATGGCTGAAGGTCCCAAGTGGGGACCACGTCCAAGAGGGGAGCCAGCTACAAGGAGCTTGGCAGCCTGAATGAAGGCGGCATAAGCCACCTGAGCGGAGGGAACAAAGGCGGGTCCTGCCAGGAGTATTCTGGAGCCTGCGGGTGCGGGGCTGGTGTGACTGATAACATCTGGATGCCATCTGCAAGGCTTGGGCCATGGTGTAGGGGTGGTATGGAGCTGCGGATGCCCCCCTAATAGTGGGGTGCAAGGAAAAATGGGCATCCTCCTGCCTTATTTAACAACTCATTAATTTTTCAACAAGGCGTGGCTGGAGAGACAGGCGGGCGGCATGCCCAAAGGCAGGTGGGAGGCCAGCGATGGCTACCCTGAGTGAAACCCACTTCGCCACACTTACCCTATATCCAGTTTGTCCGTGAGAGACAAAAAACATATATTTTAAGATAACTCTTTCATGGCAGAAGTGAACAAAGGAGCCAGTACTATTAGCAGCTATACAGTTATAATTTAATCTTTTCTATAGAGTTATCCCCTTTTATTTTGAGAAAATTGAAATTAATATTTCAGAAGCTAATACTCTGGCAAGTCCTAATACTTCAACCTCAATAATGTTAAGCCTCTCCAACTCCTATTAACCTTAATGGGAATAGTAGTGGCTCAGTACCTTTTAGAATCAGCTGCATTGAATGTAGTGCAATTTATGGTTTTTTTAGGGCTTCTGTGATGTTTATAGCTCCTATTGCAGAGGAGCATATGATCTCTTTTGAATGACACTTGGTCCAGAAGTAGTACATCTTTCCATCTGTATGCGTCTTTTATAGCAGACTGCAGAATCTACTGGATGCTGTGCTTATGGCATACATTAAGACCAAGGCTGTCCAACAAGCAGCCCATGGGCCACATGTGGCCCAGGTAACCTATGAGGGGTTAAGTTGTGCAACAGCAGCTGGAGTCTCCCACCTCTGGCTTATACCTCTTGCCCTCAGGGGGCCCAGCAGCATGGTAAGCCTGGGGCCATGTGAGCACACAGTGCAGTAGTTGGGGGATTCATGGTGTGACCATGGGGATGGGATGCAGGTATACAATGCAACAGGGGGGTCACCTATGCGGAGGGGCACCTGGCACTGCAGTGGGGAGCATCCATGCAGCCTGGGGGGGCCTATGGCTCACACAAGTAGGAAGAAAATCTATGCATGCTGTGAAAGATTTCTGAATACTTTTTCTTAAGAGCTGCATGGATTCCATTGAAGGCTTATCAAATTATCCCTTAGTCTGATATTTTGAATACTTTGTCTCCTTGACAACAGACAACATCCAGTAAGGAATGTTCCATCATCGTTATGTGCAGGTGTCTGTCCTATTAAGTAGCTGGCAGTCAGTAGAGATTAGCCGAGGTCAGGAGGCTATTAGGACAATGTTTGGCAAACTGTAGAAGTCAGCACACCTCCATCACAGCTCCTGTACTAAAGGCACAATAAATCTGAAAATCCATGAATTGCAATAATATTAACTTTCATGCTTTTCTTAAAAGTAAAACTCATTGCAATGGAATAATTAATGCAAAAGATTAAAGGAAAATATTATGCATTAACAGAGGAAGATAAGCATTTAATTTCCAACATTATTGCATTTTAGACTTGAATATTGGTTCCAAAGGTGGCTGAAGACATGTTTGCTTTTCAGTATATATAACTGATAGCAATCTCTTACTCTGCTTTAATAATACTTAATTGCCTCCTCACCACACCTCAAGCTGGTTAAATTCATTTCACAGGGAAAAGATTATTTTCTCTTGGCCTTTAGAAAATAAATTGTCTGCCATCCTTAATCTTGGTACTAAAATATATTGCATCAGCCTGCGACTGCAGGTCTGAATACGGCGTCTGCTCCAGTACAAAGTATTAATGACAGCTATTTTCCTTATGCCATCACAAGCAAATTGGCTGCATAATGTGAAATGTAAAACCAATAGATTTGTTAGGGTTGTTTTCATTGTCTTTCATTACTGTTGTTGTGACACTAACTAAATTATCTGCATATGACATTTGCAGTACAAGTGTACATATGGGATGCTATTTTAAACATTCACTGTGCATTATGGTAGAGACTAAATATATAGCAGCCACACATGCCCTGTAAACCTGTATGCACACAAAAAGCACTGATACAGCCTCTGGTTTTTTTTGGTAGGCTTCCTGCACAGGTATTAGATAGATGAACACACACAGAGCTGGAAATAATAAAAGAAAAATGGAATACTTAAATGAAAGAAGAGACAGTGGTCAAAGTGGATTATTTTTGTTTGAAAAACTAAGGACAGTTTCCTAATGTGATATTTTTATTTGGAGAAGAGGATGGGGGAGTCAGGGTTCATGGGGCCCACTTCAGCTGTGTAATGTGGACCCATTTAACACAAAAAGGCCACAGTACCATGGATCATCTCCTTAGGGAACTCTTCCAAAGTCCAATTCAGGTCCTAGACTGAATAATGTAGCTAGCTTTCAGCTATACTCTGCAGCAGATCTGGTCACAGGGAGCTATACCATTAAATCATAGTAAACAAGTGTTTTAAATGTATAGACAAATGCTTTCCTGTATCAGGTCCTGAGTTTTCAATGTTATAGTAAATGGAAGCTAATATGAAAAAATTACATCAGCATGAACTGATATTTTAAAGACCTAAAATAAGATTTTGACAGTTGCATGGAAATGAGTTTCTGGCGTTTTTTGTTTTTTACTTCTATAGTACAGCAAGCCAATGGACCTCTCGAGTCTTGCACATGATCAAACCAAATGACCTCAGACAGTGGTACTATGCAAAACAAAAACTGGTTAAAGCAATACAAATAATGGGAAGATTTCGTAGCAGTGTACTCAATGTACATATCCTCATTTTTAGATTAATCCAATGAGGAGATAATCTAAAGAACATGTTAAGGCAATTTCAACAGCTTGCTTGCTTCAGATCTGCACTTCAAATTGCTGTGGCATTTATTCTTGTAATTCGTTAAATGCATTCTGTGAAGAAGTACACAGCACCTAGAACATCCTAGCTGTTTTATTTTTATGAGAGAGAAAGGGGAGGAGGTCACTTTTTTTTCCTGATAAACATCATACACATTTTACAATTAACTTACCAAAAAATAAGGATATTGCTAAGAAATGTCGGTGCAAATTATGTTGTTGGCCCTTTTTGTCAGTTTTGTGCAGCTCCTTGTCAATTCAATGCAAAGGAATTATACAAAATAACAGGAGACAGGGAGACTGTGGGAAATGGAATGCATGCATGGCAGAAAAATTGATAAAGATTGATTCATGACATTAAAAAATGCAGGAGACTGCATGATGGATGTCGTGTGTATGTGTGGGTGGGGGGGTTTCTGGAAGACTTAAAAGTTCTCCTCATGCTTCCAGCTGGTCCATATTTAAAACCACCAGACATTGAAACAGATGGAATATATTGGTTAGCCTGGCTTAAATTACAGTAAAATATCATTCCCAGCTCAGGCAATGGGTGCTTGGGGTCTCCCCAAAGGCAGGAGGTAGAAGCAGTAATTAAAGTAGATTGAAAGAGGATGATGAACTCTTATTGCAACAGCAAATGAAGAAGGGGAGATGTCATAGTGCTTTTAGCAGGGTGGGGGGAAGCTATACTTGTTCCTTTCTATCTTATTTTAACTCCTGGGTGGAACAGTTCTTTCCCCAACCTGTGGAATGACAGAACTACTCCATTGTTGTTGCTGAGTCCTAAAATAGCAGTAATCCCAAGGCTATGTCTACACCAGAAAATATGCAGACACCCTAAGACATGGCCTGAAAATTTTGCAAATCCCCCTTCTCCAGTCCATGCTGCTTTTTCTGTCCATGCCCAAAGCCTAGTTTGCCCATATCCCCTCTGTGCTTAGTGGATCTTGCGTGTGGTGCTAGTTTTTGTAGAGTAGTCACAGCCTCCCTAGGACCATACAGAACAGAGACTTTCCAGGAATCAGAGGGTGCGTCTATACATGACACTATGTCGTTATAGCAATGCGCTATGGTGACATAGCATCCACAGGCAAAAACCATGACGCCACAGCTACGTAGCCATAGCTACATGCTCCCCCATTACAGCACATCACTACAGCAACATAGTGCTTGAAAATAACCGGGCACGATGTGCACAGCACAGTAACAACAACACCATAGTGGCACATGTAGACTTGCCCAGTCTGTGGCATATTGTGGGGCATCTTATTTTTCAGTAACAGCCTTAAAGCTGGAAGGTATATTAGCTGGCCATCCAATGCGGCTTTCATGGAACCATAGAAACTTAGGGTTGGAAGGGACCTCAGAAAGTCATCTAGTCCAACCCTCTGCTCAAAGCAGGACCATCCCCAACTAGATCATCCCACTCAGCAATTTGTTGATCCAGACCTTAAAAACCTCCAAGGATGGAGATCCCAGCACCTCTCTAGGCAACCTGTTCCAGTGTTTCACCAAACTCCTTCTGAGGAATTATTTCCAAATATCCAACCTAAACCTTCCTTGGTGCAAAGTGAGACCGTTGCTCCTTGTTCTGTCATCTGTCAGCACTGAGAGCAGTCTAGCTCCATTCTCTTTTGAACCACACTTCAGGTAGTTGAAGGCTACTATCAAATCCCCTCTCAGTCTTCTCTTTTGCAGATTAAATAATCCCAGTTCCCTCAGCCTCTCCTCAGAAGTCGTGTTCCCCAGCCCTGGAACCTTTTGGTTGTCCAATGTTGGACTCTCTCCAACTTGCTTGTCCATATCTGGGGGGCCCAAAACTGGACACAGTACAACAGATGTGGCCTCAACAGTGCAGAATAGAGGGGTGTAATTACCTTGCTTGATCTGCTGGCAGTGCTCATACAATGCAACCCAGTATGCTGTTGGCATTCCTTACAACAAGAGCACACTGTTGACTCACATTCAGCTTATTGTCCGCTGTAACCCCCAGGTCCTTTTCTGCAGAGCTGTTCCTTAGCCAGTTGGTCCTAAGCCTGTAGGGGTGCATGGGATTCTTCAATCCTAAGTGCAGGACTTGGCACTTGTCCTTGTTGAACCTCATGAGATTTTTTTGGCCCAATCCTCCAATTTGCCTAGGTCAATATGAATCCTAGCCCTACCCTCCAGCATATTCACTATGCCCTACCAGGCTGGTGTCATCTGCAAACTTGGTCAGGGTTCACTCAATGCCATCTTCCAGGTCGTTGATGAAGATATTGAACAAAACCAGTTCCAGGACCGAACCCTGGGCACTCTATTTGAGGCCAGCTGCCAACTAGACATTGTGCCATTGCTTCCTACCCTCTGAGCCCGCAATCCAGCCAGTTTTCTATCCATCTTACAGTCCATTCATCCAACTCATATTTCCTTACCTTGCTTGTGGGAGAATGTTGCCGGAGACCATATCAAAAGCCTTGCTAAAGTCAAGGTATATCATGTCCACTGCTCTTCCTGCATCCAAAGAACCAGTCATCTCATAGAAGGCAATCGGGTTGGTCAGGCATGACTCGCCATTGGTGAATCATGCTGACTTCCTAATCGTCTTCTCCTCCATGTGTTTAGAAATGGATTCCTTGAGGATTTGTTCCATGATTTTTCTGGGGACTGAGGGGAGGGTGACTGGTCTGTAGTTCCCTAGATCTTCCTTCTTCCATGTCTTAAAAATGGGCACTATATTTGCCCTTTTCCAATTGTCCAGAACCTCCCTGATCACCACGAGTTTTAAAAAATAAAAGCCAGTGGCTCTGCAATAATATCACTCGGCTCCCTCAGCACCCTTGGATGCACTGCATCTGGCCTCATGGACTTGTACATGTCCAGGTTTTCTAGATAAACCTGTTCTTTCATCACTGAGGGCTGATCACCTTCTCCTCAAACTATGTTGCCTGGTACACTGAACTTGCCTGTGAAGATGGAGGTAAAAAAGCCCTGGAGTATTTCAGCCTTTTCCTCATCTGTCACTAGGTTGCCTCCCCCACTCAGTAAGGGACCCACGCTTTTCCTGACCTTCCTTTTGTTGCTAACATACTTGTACAAACCCTTCTTGTTGCCCTTCACATCCCTTTATGCCTGCAACTCCAATTGTGCTTTGGCCTTTCTTATTTCATAGATTAGATTTCATAGACATTTGAGCTGGAAGGAACCCCGGAGAATCATCAAGTCCAGCCCCCTGCCCCAGGGGCAGGAAGTCAGCAGGGATCATAGGATCCCAGCAAGATAAGCATCCAAATGTGTCTTGAAGGCATTCAAAGTGGGTGCTTGAACTGCCTCCAGCAACCTCGGGGGCTCGGACAGTGAAAAAGTACTTTCTTATGTCCAGCTTGAATCAGTGACAGAGGAGTTTGTGACTGTTCAAGCTTTTCATCCCTTGGGGTGCTCTGGTGAACAGACATTCCCCCAGATCCTGGTGAGCACCCCTGATAAACTTATAGGTGGCCACCAGATCACCCCTGAGCCTGCGCTTTTCCAGGCTAAAGAGTCCCATGGCACTCAGCCTCTCATCATAAGGTTTGTTTTCCTGACCTCTGATCATCCTCTGCACCCTCTCAAGCTTCTCCACATCCTTTTTGAATTGTGGATCCCAAAACCGTATGCAGTACTCCAGCTACGGCCTCACCAAGGCCGAGTACAATGGAAGAACGACGTCTTGGGATTTGCTTGAGAAGCATCTATGGATGCAAGCCAGTGTTTTGCTTGCTTTACTAGCCGCAGCATCACATTGAAGGCTCATGTTCATCTTGTGGTCAATTGTGACCCCCAAGTCCCTTTCATCTGTGGTGCTAGCCAGCATAGCACTGCCAAGCCTATAAGCATGTTGCAGGTTTTTCCTCCCAAGGTGGAGAACCTTGCATTTTTTGGTGTTGAACACCATCAGGTTCTCATCCACCCATTTTATGAGCCTGTCAAGAGCTGCTTGGATCACCCTCCTTTCCTCAGGTGTGGATGCTTTACCTCAGAGTTTGGTGTCATCGGCAAACTTGGCCAGTCCACTTCTGACACCAATGTCCACATCATTGATGAAGATGTTCATTCCTGCATGCCCGAGCAATATTCTTATACTCCTCCCTAATCATCTGTCCAAGCTTCCACTTCTTGTAAGCTTCCTTTTTGTGTTTAAGCTTGTGGGTGACCGAGCTTGGGATCCAGGGAAGGGGCCGACTGGGTTGTAGCCACAAACCCGGCATGTACAGATGGGTACTTGCGACCGCTGGAGTAGAATTAGGTGCAAACGTGTACTGGTTCAAACAAAGATGGCTTTACTTACACTGTCACGATGTACAGCGTAGGAAGAAAGTTAACTTCAAACTCCAACTTCTGTTACAACCAACCGAGGAGCTCTTGTAAGATGAGATATCTTTAAACCAGGTCTGAACTTGAGCATGCAGGACACGGGGGTACGTCGGGGGGGTCGTCGACAGGGAGTCATTGGCGCGTGATCAGACCTCCAGGTTCCACTCCGAGACGAGCACGGAGTTCTCCAACCTGGGCGGAAACGACTCCAACCCTTTATACGGCTAGCGAGCCAATTTTCAGCTGCCACGTAGGAATAATTGGAAACCGGCCAATTAGAGTATGCACATTTGCATATGAGCGGCAGGAACTTTTCCACACCGGGGTTCTCCACTGTGCCGAGAATTCCCCTGTCTCACCATGCCTTGTGCTAGAAAGTTCCACTGTACCGAGGCACTCATCTAATCAGTTCTGACAAAGCTCACCAAACAGTTCTCTGCTAAGCCTAGCTGGTTGCCTTACATTTTTGCTATTCTTCCTGCACATCAGGATGTTTTATTCCTGTGCCCTCAGTAGAGTGTTTGTTTTGGTTTTTTTTTAAATACAACCAGCTCTCCTGGACTCCTTTCCTTCTCAGACTGGCCTCCCAGGGGATCCTGCCAATCAGTTCCCTGAGGAAGTCAAAGTCTGCTTTTATGAAGCCCAAGGTCCATACTCTGCTGCTCTCCTTTCTTCCTTTTGTCAGGATCCCAAACATCCTGTGGTCGCTGCTGCCCAAGCTGTCATCCATTTCTACATCCCCCACCAATTCTTCCCTGTTTGTGAGGAGGAGGTGAAGAAGAGCATAGCCCCTAGTTCATTTCTCTAACACTTGTACCAGGAAGTTGTTTCCAATGCTCTCCAAAAACTTTCCAGATTTCCTGTTCACAGCTGTATTGCTCTCCCAGCAGATATCAGGGTGATTGATGTCCCCCATGAGAACTATGGTCCATGATGTGGAAACTCCCACTAGTTGTCTGGAGAAAGCCTCATTTATCTCACGCTCCTGGTCTGGTGATCTATAGCAGACACAGACCACAACATCACCCTTGTTGCTTTCCCTTCTAATGTCACCCCAGAGACTTTCAACAGGCCTATATCCAGTTTCATACTAGAGCTCTGAGCAATCATACAACTTTTTTTTACATATAATGCACCTCCTCCTCCTCTTCTCCCCCATCTGTCCTTCCTGAATAGTTTGTACCCATCCATGATAGTGCTCCAGTCATGCGAGCTATCCCACCAAGTCTCTGTTCTTCCAATCGCATCATAGTTTAAGGACTGTGCAAGGACTTCCAATTCTTCCTGCTTGCTTCCTAGGCTCTGTACATTTGTGTACAGGCACCTGAGGTAACTAGCTGATTGCCCTACTTTCTCAGGAAGAATGAGAAGGCCTCCCTTTATTGCCTGATGATGTTGCCATTATTATGATGTGAAGTAGCTATTCAGAGGGAAAGTAGAAGGTCTTCTGGAATTTATGTGCAATTTGTGGAGAGAACATGCAGGACATATTTAGATAGCATGATGTCTGGAATGGCTGCTACCCTAACCACCACAGACCCACTGGTGTGTCTAGAGAAGGAGAACTAGAGAAGCATAGTGGGATTGTATCCTGATGCAGATGCAAGATGACCAAGAGTGACAACAGAACTTCTGCATGAGGAAGCAAGTCTTCATGGCCATGTGTGAGGAACTTGTGTCAGCTTTCCAGTACTGGAGCGCTGAGGGAACCTATATTGGTACAGAGGTGGGATTCTGTTATTAACAGAAAACTGACTACCCAGACCATTATAAATCCACAGCCATCCAGTTTAGTGTTGGCAAGTCAATTGATTGCTAGTGGTGGTGGTGCTTTGTCATACTTTTATGAAAGTTGCTTACCTCTGGTTGTTGGCATCAAGCATGTGCCTAAAATGATAGGTGGCATTTAGAAAATGGAGCTTCCTAACTCTATTAATGTGAAAGCTGGCACAAATATGCCCATAGTTTGCCTCCTTTCCCAACAGAGTTGAAAAGTATTTAAATTCCAAAAGGTACTACTTCACAGTTCTGCAGGATGTGAGAGACCAACAGGGCAAGTACATGAATACCAGTGTGGGAAGTATGGGCTAGGCCGTGAGGTGCATGATTGGCCACCCCTGTTATAATGGATACTTACACAGAGTTACTCACCCTGGGACCCACATCCGGTCCGCCACAGAAGTTCAAGAGCCAGAAGTGGGTCGGGGGTGCTGAGCAACCCCAAATGGAGCCCAGGGAGGAGGGGGTTAAGTGACCTTGAGTGGAGCCGGGCTTTCCTGTGGGGAAAGTACCCCTGGGGTAAGCAGCATGGCTGCAGCCCCTGCTCCAGCAGTCGGCACCTGAGCCGGCAGTCCTGGGAGAAGTGGGCAGGGCTTTGCCCAATTTCCGGCAAGTCACATGTATAGTGCCAGCGAGCCACAGTTTGGCCATCTCTGCATTATGATCTTGAGGGGACCCTGCCTATCATCTCTGCCTGTGGTGTCTTGAGCTACATAGAATATTCAATGACATTCTTAGCAGTGGCATAATGGTGTCTGAGTGCATTTGGAAGGCAGAAAGAAAGAAGGCACTGTCTTCAGATTAATTTGGGTGTCATATCTCTCACTGTGGTATACTGAACTCTGGGAAACATCTTTTGGGTTAGAGGTGAGTATTTTCCATGCGCCATACGCTAGATATTGATCGGCTTCTTAGCAGATTCACACAACTGGAAAGCACCCTATATGTAACATAGGCCTCAGGGTCAAAGGAGGCAAAGGCATTTAGAGACACCATATGGGTTTGCATCTATGCCATGTGTGATGCTTTTAATGAATAATCACTTGCTAATGCATGTGTTGTTTTGGAGACTGCCAGATACTGTGAAACATGCAGTACAGACTTGGTGTGGAGCTTCATATAGCTTGTTGGACTAATTTTTTTCAGCTTTTAGGCTGAGGGGGCTGCTATTCTGCATTGGGTATTTTTTCCTGATTAATGTTATGAAATGTGGTAGATAATAGTGATTTTTATTTTTTTTGCCAAATTAAATATCAATTTAAATGTATGTCTCTGTGTTTGCTAGTTTGGGGTCTTGGGATGCCATTTTATTGCCCTTTGTTGCTTGTTTACTCTTTGTTATAGTCCATTAAAACCTTTTGGCAGAACTGCAGTCTCCCTTTCTTTACAATTGCATGGGAAGCTACTAGTGATTAAACGCTGAACTTTATTAAGCTCAGACATGCATGCAGGAAGAAACTCCAGAACAGTGAAATCAGCCCAGCTTTCTACTAATGGCAATAAATTCAGTTTTAACTTTAGAATATGGTGCAAACTAAAATCACAATGCAGGCAGTGATTTCTGGGCTGAGGCTCCAGTTCTCCCAGGGTATTCCGCTGTGGGGATATTTGCAGACTTGCCACAGAACAAGCTTTCCCAAGACATCCTGAGGAACAGCTTGCTGAGCATCTGTTTCTCATTCAGACAAGAACTCAGAGACTACATGTGCTTTGAGGTCATATCCAAATGATATGACCACATCATTGTGGTCATAGCCCAGGAAGCTCTCCATGAGAGCCACCTCTCCCTTTTACTCTCTGTAGAAGAATGGGGAGGAGAATGGGGTCATGGGGGATGGCTTAAAAATGGTATTTAAAGGTTTGCTTTTTGGGAATTGGCTTATAGGGGTGTGCATGCATGTCTGTGCATGTGCATTAGAATGGTTCAGGATGGGCAGCAGGGGCTAATTGATTTCTAAAAGCCTGGGTGTCTCGCAGTTTTCTCAGCCTTCAGAAGCAGACAGGCTGTCTAACACAGCAAAGCCAACAGATTCATGCATAATCTGAGAAACTGGGGGCACGTACCATACTGCTCCATAACATGAAATAAGGTGGCACCAGCTCATAAGGCCAAAGAGGGGGACCTGAAATTCCTGTTTTGGGAGGGGTGTGCATGTGATGAGCTTGGAATATGCTGATGGTACAGAATGTGGACAGTGTGATGAACACAGAGAGACCAATCAGCAATAGCCACAGATGGACAGTCATCAGGAGGGAAGGAGAATACAAAAGCAGAGACTTGAGAGTAACAAAGGGTCCTCTTCCTCCCTGTCCTCTTCCCCAGGAGGGTCCCTGAGAGGGGTCCCTGAGGCCATCATGGACAGAAGGCACACCACCAACCCATCTCATCTACCCCACTGCGGGGTGGGGTCAGTGGCAATGCGTAGGGGGTGCACAGGGATGCACATGCAACCCCTGAGGGCACTGGTGCACCCCCTGACAGCCAGGCAAGGGGGGCAAGCAAGAGTGCTGATGCCCCCCCTGAAAGCATTGTCTGGGAAGCGGGGGTGCCAAGAGAAGCGATCTCCGTGGTTCCCCCATGGCCGATTACACCCACCCAGAAGTGCCAGCAGTACACCTGGAAGTGCCAGTGGTGCTCCGCTGCCACTTCTGGGTCAGCGTGATTGGCCATGGGGGCCCCCCCTGCCCCCAGTTGGCAAAATCAGCTGTGGGGGGACCCCCCCGGTCGCTGACTGGCTGCTGGGGGGGCAAGTGCACCCCCGTCTAAGGAGGCATCAGTCACCCATGGGTGGGGTGGGCCTCAGTATCCCACCTCCAGGCTGCTGACATCTGACACCTAAGAGAGAGCCTTCAGAGTGGTGGATGGGTTGGTTTCGACCTGGAAGGGTGTGGGCAGTGGGGTCCCACAGGGTTCGGTCCTTGGACCGATACTCTTTAATGTCTTCATCAGTGACTTGGACGAGGGAGTGATATGTACTCTGTCCAAGTTTGCAGATGACACAAAGCTATGGGGAGATGTGGACACGCCGGAGGGCAGGGAACAGCTGCAAGCAGATCTGGACAGGTTGGACAAGTGGGCAGAAAACAACAGAATGCAGTTCAACAAGGAGAAATGCAAAGTGCTGCACCTAGGGAGGAAGAATGTCCAGCACACCTACAGCCTAGGGAATGACCTGCTGGGTAACACGGAAGTGGAAAGGGATCTTGGAGTCCTAGTGGGCTTATGCAGGGGGTTGGACTCGATGATCTATTGAGGTCCCTTCCGACCCTAACATCTATGAATCTATGAATCTATGAGTGAAGCCTGCATCCTGACCAGATGTTTCTTGACTCTGATGACAGCCCTAGGATTGGTGGATATGCAGAATTGCTTGATTGCCTACATTGTTTCTTTTCTGTTATTACTATGTATCAATAAATTTGTCTATTATCAAATGGAAAGGTCATAGTTGGTCTGAGGGTTGGGTCCCCCCAGCCCCGTCCCCTACCAGAACAAGGCATCTGGGTCCTAAATCCAGATGCAACAATGGCCAGCAGCAGGTTCAGTTCTCAAGCAGTGGAACTCGAGTCCATGTTCTGAGTTCCATGTAGCAACAACATGAAGCAGCAGCATTACTGGACCTGTTCCTTATATTGTTTGCCTTTAGCTTTGATACTCTACAGCAGTAGTTTTCAACCTTTTTTCATTTGTGGACCCCTAAAAAATTATGAATGGAGGTGCAGACCCCTTTGGAAATTTTGAATGGAGATGTGGACCCCTTTGAATTGTAAGTGTGGGTATTACATACTTTTGACTAATCATAGGCATCTTTTACAGACCCCTTGTATATAGTCTACAGGCCCCCAGGAGCCTGGTGACAGGTAGGGGGTGCATGTGTACCCCCTGAGCTTGGCGGTGCACCCCCTGCAAAAAGTGCTGCTGCTGCTGCTGGTGGCACCTGCAGGTGTTTGCCTCTTGCCACCCCCCCCACCGCTGACACCGCTGTGGCTGCCTGCAGGAGCTCCCTGCTTACAGCTGCCACGCCCCCTCTGCCAACATGGCCACCATCACCTGTGGGCGGTCGCCGTGCCTCCCCCAGCCTCTGGGGGAGTGCACTCAGCTTCCACTGCTATCAATACTCCTAATCACGAACGCTATTTCAGTCAAAATAGAAGTATTTCTGTGGGTGATATCTTTTATTGGACCTACTGCATGGAAGAAGAAGAAAAAATAAATAGAAGAAGAAATTCGGAAGTAAAAATGTTCTGTTTAGCTGAGCCCTGGGATTAGATTTTAAATTTTCTTTTTGGTAGAAAATCAGCTTTAAATGGTATGGGTTTCTGAGAAATGTAGTTATCTGTTCACTTTCTTCTAAAAATGAGTTCAAACTAAAACCCTGGATTCAGACCCATCTGAGCTCCAGCGCTGAGCACAAATTCAAATTTCACAAACAGCCTGCATTGTTATCTTGTACTGAATCTAGGATTTAGCACATGAAATTCAGATGCTAGTGAATGTGAAAGTGTTCAAAGTGCAGATCTGGATAGAAACTGTGCATCTTGAGTCTCCTCTACTTAATTTGTTTCTAATGAGATCTGGAGTGATATGTGTATATAAATCACTCTTATTATATTTTTATTACAATACCATATGTGCTTGTGGCACTTTGCAGACATAAAAATACTGTTTTCATAACTGTGTGCATGTATATTTACATAATGTATATGGGCTTGATGCTGTCAGTTCTCTACACATGAAAATCCCTCTGCAATGTATATGGCAGTGATGTTTGCCTACTGTGAATTTTCATGTTGTCTCATGCTATATAGAAAGCAGAATGAACATCCTGAATTGTTTCAAAACATTGTTATATGGTAAGTGAAATTCTATTTAAAGCTTCTGTTTATAGAGCTCACACCTGAATTCCTTATTGATGCTAAACCTTAGTGGAGGTTATTCTGTGACTTTCTGGGCTGAATACATCCAAAAGTACTGAGCACCTTTAGATCCCATTGGCTGTCAGTAAAGTCAGTGGGAGACAAATGTTCTCAGTACGTGGCAGGATTTAGCTCTAAAAGCATAGAGGGACATAACTTGCTGCTTTTGAAGTCATTGACTAAAATGGAAGGAACCATCCCTTGATCCATTTTAAGATAGAGTTAGGCAACAGAGTAGTAAAAATGACTATGCTATCACATTTCTACTTCCACAAGCCTGGGTACCGCCCCAACCAGTGCCAGAGTAATTGGAAGGGTTGCTCATGTCAGTGCAGACAAAGCCAAAAACTGTTCCAGTGGGAGCAGTATATTATCAGTTCACCTGAGAGAACATCTGTTGCATGGAACACTTCCTGTTTCCAGTTATGTTAATGCTTTAAGAGCCATAAAGACTTTTTGTTTGGAGCTCCAAAGAGACTACTTATTCCCGGACTCTATCTGTTCTATTCTTTAATGCTAAAAAGTGCTAATTGTCTTGAGGGGCATGGAGCGCACCTACATTCACTCTAATGGAAATGTAAAGGACTCAAGAATAGACTTTTAGTTCTTGAGCAGCAGGGCAACAATTCCTATTTGGCACTGAGAAGGAAAACTAGTGTACCACCAAGGATTCTGAATAGAACAGAAGAACTGCCATTTACTGGGTCAGACCATAGGTCCATCTTACCCAGTATCCTGTCACACAGTGGCAGAGAGTGGATGCTTAAAGGGAGAGTGAACTGGGTATGACCAATGTCTCTCCCTCCCTGTTCCTCTTTTACTTGCAGCCTCCAACATTTAAGGTCTAGGAAGTTCTAATTCAGAGGCTATATCCCTAGCTCCCATGCTCAACAGCTACTGAGACCCCTTTCCTTCAAAAATGTGTCCAGTCCCTGTTTGAACCTAGCTCAGAGGCAGGCAATTATTTTGGGCGAAGGACCGCTTGCTGAGTTTTGGCAAGCCATCGAGGGCTGCATGACAGGCAGCCAGGGGCAGATAAATATTTAATTTTCTAAATTTTTTAGGAGCCCCGCAGGCTGGATAGAATGGCCTGGTGGGCCGCATCCGGCCCGCGGGCCACATTTTACCCACCCCTGATCTAGCTGAACTGTCAGCTTCCACAACATCTGGTGGCAATGATTTTCCTTCTTTAATTACATACTATGTGAAAAAAACTTTTGTTTTTGGTTTAAACTTACTAGTTTCATTTTGTGACCCTCTAGTTCTTATGCTGTGAAAGTAAATAATAAATTTCTAGTTACTTTCTCTTTGCCATTTAGTGTTCTATAAATATCATGTCCCCCTACCCAAGCTTCTCTTTTCTAAACCGAATAGACCTAGCCTCTTTAGTCTCTTCTCATATGGAAGCCCCTCCTCACCACGAATCATCCTTGTTGTCCTTATCTGTACCTCTTCTAGTTCTTCTATGCTCTTTTTGAGGTATGGGGATCAGAACTGGGCACAGTATTCAAGGTGTGGATGCACCATGGATTTATAAAGGGGTATAATGATACTTTCCAATTTGTTCACAAGTCCCTTCTTAATAATCCCTAACCTCTTGTTTGGCTTTTTGACAACTGCTGAGCACTGAGCCGATGTTTTTAGTGAACTATTCACAATGAGTCCCAGATCTCTTTCCTGTGTTGTACCAGCTAATGTTGAGTCCATCATAGCATAGGAATAGCTGGGGTTATTTTTGCCCACATGCAACACTTTACAGTTATTTACATTGAATTGCACCTGCCATTTAGTTGCCCATACACGTAATCATGCCAGATCCTTTTGTCATTATCACAGTCTGCCTTGGTCTTTACCATTTTGAATAATTTTGTGTCATCGGCAAGTTTGGCCACCTGCTACTCACCCCTTTTTCCAAATCATTTAGGAATATGTTATTCATAAACCGCCCCAGTCACAACAGATCCCCGGGGGACCTGACTGTTTACTTCTTTTCATCCTGAAAACTGACCCTTTATACTCACATTTTGCTTTCTATCTTTGAGCTGATTTCTAATCCTTGAGTGGACATTCCTTGTAATACCATGACTACCTAACTTAGTTAAGAGGCTCTGATGAGGGGCCTTATCAAAGGCTTTTTGAAGTCCAAATATACTATGAATGAATATCATACTGTTGGGAAGCTCAGTGATGCTTTACCTGACCTTGCCTCTTTATACAGAGATGCTTTAATTAAATATTTATCTTCATTGCAATGCATTAGTCCACTGCTGTGAAAGACATTAGCATGTTTGTTATAAGGGGTAACCTGCACAGAATGACCAGGGGAAGCATCACTCTGGAACTCAGAAAGCAGAGCAGACCTGTGGAAAACTGAGTGGATGTTTAATGATATAGTAAGTGTAAGGAGTATAGGAGCCTCCCCACTTCTTGTCCTCTTCCCTAGATTATGGGAGGAGAGTCTGAATCCTGAAGATTAAACCATGGTTTCTTATGGATGAAAAGGTTTCTTGTGAAAACCTTAATGCTGCAGCACATGCTCAGGACTGAACCAAGCTGCTCATGCCAGCTCCAAGCTAACTATGCTGCCTAATTTGCAGTTTGGAACAGGTGTAAGGGGGTGGGACTTATTTCTTGGTGGCACTGTTAGGCTCAGTCAGGATATAGGGTAGACATACCCTAGGAGGCAGACTTGCTCTCAATGAAAATATTTGCCACCTGGCTCCTTTTCTCTGGTCTGTCCAAGATGGATGGTTTTTCAAGAAGCCTTTGGTTGTTGCTTAATATCCTTGCCACCACTGAAGAAGATGGAGACTTTCAGATGGAAAGTAGCCTCCAAGATTTCCCCTTGGGTTGCTACAGCAGAGAGGAGAAGCTAAATTTGAGCAATCCCAACAAAGCCAAGGGCTGTTTTTGTTTCTGGGGAAAATGGAAGAATCCATCTTCAGAGTAATGTGGCCAGATATCTTGTAGCAAGAAGATGTGCTATTTGGGAAGGATATCTCATAGTGAGAAGATGTGCTATACTTGGGAAGGATATCCATAAACCTATATTTTCCTACCTAACATAAATGGCCTGATTTTCAAATGTAGGTGCCTAAATATGCGGCCGGTGTCTATTGTAATGTTTAATAAGCTCCCACAAGGTTTGTCAGGAGATAAGACAGAGCATTTTTTATTAGCTCAGCTCAGTACGACTCTGCTTACTCTTCTGGAAACAGCCAGTTCACACTGCTCAGAGGCTTAACAGAGCAATTAGCATAGTCACACACATATTATTTAAGTACCAGCAACGTGCTTTTCACCGTGCAAGACACAATAACATTACATTATCTCATCACATACACATCTATAATTTGATATTCATCCATTCAACTATCATTTGGTGACAGATCATTCTTTTTCTTTAGGAGAGATACCTTTTCTCTTCTCTTTTGCCTGTGCATAGCAGTGAACAGTATGTTTTGTATGTTTGCATTTAGGCTGAGCATCTGTTTGCAATGCTTTTTTTAAAACAGCTGCATATGATGGTTCACACAGCTTCCCAAACCTCATCTCACATGCTGGCGTGCCTTGCCATGCTACTGGCACACTTTGTTCACCAGGACTCCAGGCCACGATAGGTTCCATTAAGCTAAATTAGGTCATATCTGTACAGGAGCAGTGGAAGTCATCCAGTGTGTGGGTGGGTGGAGGGAAGGGCCTACACCTTCACCGCTACTAATGATTCTCAGAGTCTAATGCTGACACTGTTCCTGTGATGATATCATTCCTGTTCAGCCTGTTCTATACACCTTCTGGCCCCTTACCTCCCTCCCTCCCCTATCTTATCTTACCAAACAGCACATAAGGGTGTTCTCCACCCAATGCACCACTTCCTACACATTGGCTTCTCCATGCACAGGGATGTCTAAGATCCCTGTGGAGCTGCAGTCTACTTTAGAACAGCAGGTAACATTTGCATGGAATGCTTGTAAAGGCAATGCAAACGTGGGTGGTCATGTGTGATCTGCAATATGGCAAGGAAGGAGAAACAATATTGAGGATCCGTGTATGGCAGAAAAAAGAAGATTAGGCATTCTTACAGGATGTAAGAAAAACAGTTGAGGTATTTCTAGGGAGGTAAGAGACTGAGGGCCAGATTCTCACTTGGTGTAAATAGTTATAGCTATATTGGTTTTGGCTACACAATTTTTACACCAAGGATCAGATCTGTGTGTGTGCTTCAGCAATGGCATCCTCACATTTTGGATCCAAACAAATACACAGAAGGCAGTTGCCTCTCATTGCTGTCTTAACATTTTTATGGTAAGTAAACTTCAAAAATTGGGCAAGCTGAGGTGAATTTTCAGCACAGTGAACCGGGAATTGCTCACAGAACTCACAGTAATGATATAATGGGAAATGCTTATGCATCATAATAACTGCTTTCAAGGGAGTCCATTTCATTGAATACCCTATTAAGCAAGCAGACCTAGTAACAGAATACATTTCTGAGCACCAAACCAAAACACGCAGATATAGAAATGGATTTTGTTTTTTCTAGTGGCTGCCTGATGAATTAATTTTTTTATTGGGCAGATCCTATTCTTCGTAATATTTCTATAGGACAATTTAGCCATATGCTTCAAAAAATTAAAATAAAACAGGACAGAAAGAATAAATCCATTAAAAGAGCAACTGTTTGTATATCAAACAGAAGTAACATTTCCAACTTGCAATAACATATAGTTTTAAATTAAGTACAATTTTTGAGTTGTAAGTATATCTACTTATGTCTATATTTGTAGTTGTGGAAGGAACACTAGCAAAGAATTAAAGCCCAAAACATCGAGAGTATAAAACAAAAGTCTCATGGGACTTTTTGTTTCAATTAAGAGAGTTTAATATAGTTAAATAGTTCCCGTTACTACTGGAAATTGAAACAAACCAGGATTTCCAAATGAATGAGAACCAGAAAGTGACATTGTCAGTCTAGTTTCCACACTTAAGTTTAATATAAAACTTAAATCCCCTGAATAAATAGCAAGAAATTACATTTTGAAAATATGTTCTTCTAAGAGGTCTTAAATGTAACTCAGGACAATTTTAAAATATTAAGGGGTTAAATTCATTTTCATCATGGTATTGTTCCTGGAAATAGGTCTGTAAAATATCTGACAGTACTTCACATGTCTCAAAACACCTCCTTACTGAAGAACTTACGGGTTATATGAGTATTTTGCATTATTTTCTTGCCCACAATCCATATCTATGACTACCAATAAAAGATCTGTGTGTAGATCCATCTTCAATTTTGCATTGCAGGGATATTGGTTACTGTGAAAATTCTGAAAACATTTTCTAGTGCTTGCCATGCTCTCAGCTGAGGCTATTCTACTTTAGAGTGTTTTCTGCTTCCTGGTTGTATTAGGAGCAATTTATTTTCAGTAGCGTAAATTTACACAGCAGTTGTGGCCACATAATTCAGGATTTGATCCTTCAACATTGCCTTCTTAAAAGTTTGTATGAGAGGCTCTTTTCTGTGTTATTTGAGGTTATACATATGCACATTAGGGAAGAAGAACGCTCAACAGCTGGTCAGAATCCATTATTTGCACGCAGTGGGCTAAAAGGTAGGCTTGGGCCACCACCCATGAAGAAGAGTTGTAGACATTGTTCTTTTTAACTGCTTCAGTCTGATTTCCTCCTGAGGCTCCAGAGAAGACACAAGTTTGAATAGCACCCCAATTGGCTTTTGAAGTAGTGCAGTATGCACTCACCTCCTTGCTGGGGTACTCTGCTGGTCACTGAGGAATGAAAAATCATGTTCCTGTTCTTTCCTTTTTTCACTGACCAGTGATACCAGTTGGGAAGCAGTGAGCAGAGCTTCTGTTTTGACTGTATCTGGCCTTTGTGCTGGGCAAAGATTGAGAGGTCACCTTGCACCCTCTCCCCACTATTACACAACAAAGGAGGGCCAGCTCAGCTTAGTTTGTAGGTGGGAGAAGCCAGGGTTTTTAGGAACTGGAAGATTCTCTAGACATTAATGGATGAACTGCATAGCCATCTGAAGAAATTTTGCAAGAAACCAGTGATTGGAACATGGACTACTTTAGGTTCATAGAATTATGACCAGAAGCTTTCCTGAGATTCAGAATGGGATGGCTGATCCCTGTCTTCGTGGAAGTTGGTTCTTTCTGCACAGTCTTACATCCCCTGGTAAAAATCGTACATTCCATGAGAAAAATATCACAGTCTGAAACTTTGTAGCTTTAACCAATTTATTTTCTGCTCCTTGTTAGGGTTCAGGTTTAAGTGGTAGCATTCCTTGTAGTTGGTATTGTTAGCAAAGGACATATGTGCTGTACTAGAAAAGCTTGCAGGTTGCAGTTTGTTGACAATGCCTTGTGTTTGTACAGTAAGGTTAAAAAAGGGGGTGAGTTTTCCATCTGCATTTCTTTTAACTGTGGTAATTTATGTCCCGCTGAAGTGGTTCCAAGCCAAAACAAAAGCAAAAAAGGCATGTTCTCTATCATTTGAGGTCTTTAAATCAAGGCTGGGTGACTTCTGAAAGATATGTAATAGTTCAGTGCAGTCTGGGTGAGATTCTGTGGCCTGTTATGCAGTGTTATATATAATGGACCCTTCTGGCCTTAAAAAAAAAATCTATGCATCTATTTATCAAAGTACTGTGTAAATCCTAGGGGAGATCACTCAGCTCAGAGGAGACTGCAGCATCGGAAACACTGCATGTCAGGTGGATCATGGCTTTTGGGGTCACAGATGGAGGAATACTGGCTTTCCCTGAAGCACTCTGTGGGTGCTCCAAGGAGGGAAACAAGGCCATTCTGAAAATGGTATCTCCAAATGACATTGAGTTATTGTACTATCTAGAGCCAGGATTTTTTGTTTGTTACTCTGTTTGCACAGTAACACATATGAAAACAGCCTCTGTGAAATCTTAGTCCTCCACCAGCTATTATGGGATTCTGTGTTCAATGTAGCTGAAGAAACACTACTGGCTTATATCTTCTGAAAAGCACTGCGTTTGTGATGGACCAAGTGTGGTATGAATAATATCCAGGTCCCAACAAAGGGTTCAGTTGTTAGTTCAGGCAGTGGGACATGCCACATCTGTTAGAAATGAAGATAGCAAACATCCCTTAGAGTAACCCCTGATGGAAAATCAATGGTAAAAGCCAGTAGTATACATTATGGATACCCAATACATGTCTGGGTTATTTAGTCATACAGGTGTCTTCTTTGAGAGCAGTGCCTAAGAGCCGGTGAGATGCAGGAAACTTAAGAATTGGTTTCATTTTTGACTGTAGTCTTCCAGACATAATCTTTAATTTTATGTTGAAGACAGAGCTGGTTTCTGCAAATTCCCCTCTCTACCCCGCCCTTCAGCCCTGGGTTAAGTGACATACCCAGCTTTAGCTTCTCTTGCTTGGGGTAGGAGATGAGAAGGAAGTAAATGTTCAGGACATTTGAATGGTGATTAATAATGAATAAAATGCTGCCATTCTGAAAACTAAAGATTATCCCATTGCCAGAGGAGGAAGGCACAGCAGGAGCAGGTGGCAGGAGAACAAAAGCTTCATACTGCCTTTTGTACTGTCCCTCGAGCAGATGGTGAAATAAAGTTGAAGATTTGAATTAGGAAGCTTCAACTTGAATGTTCACAGGGAAAAAAAAGAAAACTAAAACCAGGGAGTTCTCCTTTGTTAAGTTTCTCCAGCGCCATCCTAGCCTGTCTGGTTTAGGCCCTGTACAAATTCCAAGTCTATATTTATCATCAGGAAAGCTAAGCCTTTTGCTACTCACTAGCTATGCCTCCTGGACCTTAGCTACCACCTGTCAACAGCAAATAGGATGTTTGTTTTAAAATAAAATAACATTTCAAGCTGGATGCCAATGGAATATTCCAAAGTGCCTGCCACTGCAGTGCCACACGCAGCTGACAGTGGCAGACAGAGGGTAAAAATCTGTATCCGGCCAGTGATGTAAGTGAGGACCATCAGAAACTGGGCTACTGGTATTTTTTCTTTATTTCAGGAAGAAATGAGCCTCACAGGGTGACTTCAAAGCAATTCCCAGCTTCCACCAGTGAATCCCACTCTTGGGTCCCTCATGATGGTGGAACAGCCGAATGAAGAGTCTTAACTGTGCAAAATATCTGCAAACTTTACTGCACCATGAACCATACACAGATCCAGAGAAGCACCATCAGGAAGTAGCACTAGCAGAGAAAGAGAAGTGGCCCAGGTGCCCAGCAAATTCACTTTACTCCTCTTCCCCCCCACCCTAGAGCAAAAGTTTCTCTCTTCTAACTCATTCTCTTCTGGCCAGGTCTACAGTTTTAGGGAATGATAAACTGATCCCATGCCCCCATTGGTAGTCTGGGTGGTTTAAGACTTCACCAGGGTTTAAATCTTTTCCATAAGTATTTCCAAGTGCCAGGAATAGCTATTCTCAGTTGAATTAAGGCCACTGCTCATGCAGGTTTCTTCATCCATTCACATAGCTGTGTCCCATGATGAGCATGCTTCTCTATCAAGAGTTCTTGGAATGCTTATACAGTTCTGGATCCCATCCCCAGAACATTTGTTTGGTCTGTGGGGTCATATTTTCCATTAAGTGCTTCCAAAGAAAATATAGTGCAGAGGCTTAGGAAAAGAGCTGGTTACTAACATTCCTTTACACAGTGGTGTTTGATCACAAATACATCCCCTAGCAAAAGAAAACAGTTCTTGTTGCCCTGGGATGGAGGTCTCAAAAGGCTTCTTCTGGCTTTTATCCTGCATGGACTCAGAAGACAAAGTCAGTCAGAGGGTTTTTGGAAAATGTGATGAGCAGTGATGTGCCCTGAAGGTGGAAAAATACTTTTTGACTCCTCCTTTTACAGAGGTGAATATTTAAGGTGATCCCCATAGCTAGTATAAATGAAAATGGATGTGACTCCACTGACTTCATTGGACCCACCCTGGCATAGATCTGAGCATTCTTGTCAACAAATCTACCTCTTTAGGTCAGTGGTGTCAAAATATGGCCCACAGGCCAGATTCAGCCCATGAAGCCTCCGTACCTGGCCCATCGGGCTGCCAGAGGGCACCATCTGCTGATGGCCATGTCACCAGAGGGGGACAGGTAAGCTTGACACCCCTGCTGTATGTGGTATGCAGAGAGCTCTATCAGTTATGTATCACATATACAGCACTCTTCAGTCTCCCTTTTCACAGCAACCCCTAATCCTGCAATTAACAGCAATGACACCCTGTCCCTTCTTTTAGCACACAGGTCTTAACATGAAAGAGGACTGACCAGCTTGCTCCTTTGTCCCTCCAAATTTTGAGCTCTGCAACTCCAGTTTATCTCCTATAAACGGTGGTTTATTGTGACTGTAAGGACCAACTTTTCTTCCTCCTTAATGAAGCCACAGGCATTGGGAAGAGATTTTAATTTGCCTGTCTCTGTGTCCCATTTTAACAGCTGGGACAAAATGGCTGCCAATTTTATCCTCCTACTAGTGATACCCATAGAGAACTTCCATCCCCTGCCTGCAATCACAAAGTGAAACAGGAGATAAGGAGCAGTCTCAGAAAAAAAAATGTTTTTAAAAGCAAAAGTCCAAATGAAAAAAAAATCAATTGGGATTTTATCCCTAAATTAATGAACCCTGGTTGATGGGTGAGCCACAATATCTGGCTAGCACTGGGATGACCTACCTCCTCAAAGCTATTTTCCATTGAACACATTGGGAAGGCCAGGTTTTGATGGGTGGAGTTTTCCATATAGGTTCTTTCTCAGCTTTAGGTAAAAGGAATGGCCTCATGGTATAAATCCAAACAAGCATCTCAACAGTAGCCTTGCTAAGAGAAAACTGCAGTGTCTACAAGTATTCAACAGAGTCACTTATTTTTTTTTGGAGTCTTTACAATTCAGTGGTCACCAACTGGTCAATCCCAATCAACTGGTCGATCGAGGAGTCCCTGACAGTTGATCTCAGATCAACTGAGATTGACTGTTAGAGGCTCCGCGATTGGGAGCACCAAGACGCACATGGGGAGTGGCCAGGATGCAGTCCGGGCGTGATGGGACGTACCAGTGGCAGGATGCACGTGGCTAGGTTGAGCTGTGCCCCCTGCTGCCGGGGCAGGGCCAGGTGAGTGGGACAATCCCCCTCTGCATCTCCTGTCACTGGGTGAATGGGGCCCTGGTCGGGACAGGGTCAGAGCCGGGGTGGCTCGTCCAGGCACACAGGGGAGCTCCCATTGCTGCACACACCCCAGTGGAGGCCTGGGGGGCACATGCCCCTCAATCTGTGTGTAGGGCATGGAAGCTGCTGCTGCGTACTGGGCTTTGTGCCCTGAATCCTGCTGCAGCTCGGGGCTGTGGGTGCAAACCCCAGGGCACAAAGCCAAGTGCACAGTGGCAGCTGCCTTACCCCATGCACAGATTGGAGGGGAATGTGCCCCTTGGGCCTCTGCCAGGGTGTCTACAGTGGTGGGAGCCCCACCATGCACCTGAGCAAGCCACCCAGACTCTGACCTTCCCCTGGCCTGGCCCAGCTTGGGTTCCACTCACCCCTACCCCTGCCTCCCTCCCTCACTGTGGGGGCCTTGATCTGTCCCCCCTCTCCAGACTGACATGCTGGGTGGGGCTGGATGGGAAGCGGCAGGCAGGGGGGAGTGTGGTAGATCCTGGATTGCCTTTTACTTCAAAAAGTGATCTTCACCTTTAAAAAGTTGGAGACCACTGCTTTACATAGAATTATAATGTTTAGTTCAGTCTTTTGGAGTTATCTTCACCTAGTGCCTGAAGCCTGACCCACTGAAGTCAGTGGGAACAGAGCAAGCTCCTATAAATTTGGATCACATTAAAAAAATTGGTAAGATATCCCTCTTTGTACTGGGGCAAAACTAGCAACTTTTGTATGTCAAGAAAAAGCTTGAAGTGAGTAATGCAGTTTTGACTGATGAACAAGTGATTTTATTACCACCCAACTGCCCAACAGTTGCTATAATAATGTGAAATAAATATCCCTCCCTCACCATGGTATCATTTTACAAGGATAAAATGACAATCAATGAAACTGCAAGGCAGCAAATGTAAAACTAATAATGCAGAATTCTGATTCACCTGTGGAACACATCCCCAAAAGATAGCACTGAAAATGAGAGCTAGGTAGGAATTAGGGAAAGGACAGTGCATTTATATAGATAGTGAGAGCATCCAGATTTACAATAGCTATATATGTCCCAAAAAATGAAGAAGTATATCCTTGCTAAAACCTTGGGAGACACACACACACACTCACACACACAATCACACACACACACACATGCATGCGTGTGCGTGTGTGTGTCCCAAGGTTTTGGCAAGGATATGCTTTTTCATCCTTTGGGACATATATCACCCTCAGGCTTATAAGGTTTAGAAAGAAACTTTCCATGAAGCAACTGTTCTCATAACTGTCCTGCAAGGTGTTTCTTGCACTTTTCCCTTAAACAGTGGGTGCTGGGTGGTCGAATCTAGATAGGCCATATGTCTGATCTAGGTTGGCAATTCCTGTGACAGGCACAAAGCATAAAAGTAGTTAATTATGGCATAAGGCAACAGAATGTGCTGTAGCTGTAGTTGCTAGCAGTGTTACCTGTGGGTTTTATGACATGACTTCAAAGGGTTTCTAACTTTCATAGTATGCATATGTGCATAAAGCTGCAGTGCGGCAGTCACATTTACAGTGTCAGTGCTGCACCTTCTCACGCTGCCAAGTGCATGAAAAAACAAGAGTAATTTGAAGATGGTGTCATAAAATGGCACTACCTCTAAATTAATCCTGCTGGCTACCCAGTACCGTGCTTTCAATTTTATTTATAATTGCCCTTGTTATAATAATATCACTTCATAATATCTGCTGGGCAAGCAAGAGCAATCCTAAAATAAGGGAGGAATATTTATGTTAATAAAACTAATTTGCAGGTGTGATAATCTTTTTAATTTGTTATTCATTTTTCATACATAAATCTGCCTATCCCATGCTCTAGGCAAAGGAACAGCCTTAAGTGAACAGGTTCAGATTGGACTGAGGTCAATGGGAAACCTTTCCTTAATCATTCCCCTCTCAGCCTCTCCCAGGCCATTGGGACCAATGATTGTGCCATTCCTTCATATCAATTGCCAAACATTTCCTTGCCATGTAAACCTGGGCAAAGAGATGAGTCTTGCAGCAAAACCTGCCACTCAACAAACTTAGGCTCTGGTTGGCTAAGGAGACATTTTTGCAAAGTCTTCTAGGAATTAAGGCCCCAATCCTGAAATGATCTCTTACCCAGAGCTAAGAAACCATAATTATCATCACATTATTTAAAATTATGATAGATAAAGGATTATGTTATAAGAAGTAATGAGGATCACTTCTCATGTCATGTCTGGGTTGTCACAAGGATTAGAAACCAAGTGAGAAAATAAAGAGCAGGAATCATTTTCATGGTGGTTAAAGGCTATGAGTGAGACTGACCCATGAACCAAGAAGAGGGCTAGTGTTATTTAATGTATATTATTAATTATCTGGAAAAAGAGGTGAGCAGTGAGGTGATAAATTTGCAGATGGCTCAAAATTATTTACATTAGTCCAAATAAATGGTGTAGAACATTTTCATGACTGAAATATGGTCCCCCAATGAAGAACCTGAAAGTTCTTATACTGAATTTTGACCAATCTGAATTTCTGTCATGCCAGAAGCATGAGATATTTCCTCTAGGATGAACTATCCCCCTCCATGCCCCCCTCCCCTTTCTTTTTTCTTTTGGTTTAGCCATGAAATCAAGTCTAACACATGAAAGTTCCAAAAATGTCAGTGTTATTTTCAAAAGTGACTTAGGATGGATCTATCTGCCTCCATATATAAACAGCAATGCCTAAAATGTAAGGGCCTTGCCCCAGAAGGCTGATCTAATTTAATAGGGATAGGTGCCTATGATCCCTAAGGGTGATCCTCAGTACCTATGTACCTCTCATGGGTGATCTAGAGTACCTGGGCACTGAGGAAAGAGGCACCCAGTGAGTGTCTACATGTGTGCTGGATTGCACAGTTGTTACTGTCCAGTCATTTAGTACTTGCTTAAGTATATACTTACTAAATGAGTAAGTGCTCACTAAATGAGAAGTACTTACTAAATGAGCAGTAGGGCTGTGTGAAGCTTCGGTCCCTAACTCAATTTGGTGGAGAATGGGAAGTGATCGATAAGAAGCTGGGTGACAGTGACCACGAGCTGATCACCTTCACCATCCGCCGAAAAGCTGGCAAGTCGGTCAGCAACACGCAAGTCCTTGACTTCAGGAAAGCCGACTTTGACAAGCTCAGGAGGCTTGTCAGTGAGACCCTAAGGGACCATGACCACGGGGAGAGGGGAGTTCAAGAAGAGTGGTTGCTCCTCAAGGGAGCAATCCTCAATGCACAAACTAAGACTATTCCATCTCAGAGGAAAGGCAGCAAGAGGGCACAGCAGCCCCCCTGGCACTCCAGGGACCTAGCAGACCGCCTGAGGCTAAAAAGAAAGGCCTACAAAGGATGGAGGATGGGAGTCACCTCCAAGGAGGATTATTCTGCACTGGTCCGGTCCTGTAGGGAGCAGACCAGGAAAGCCAAGGCTGCAACTGAACTCCAGCTAGCTTTGAGCATCAAGGACAATAAAAAGTCCTTTTTCAGATATGTGGGGAGCCGGAGGAAAAGCAGGGACAACATTGGACCCCTGCTGAACCAGATGGGGCAACTGACAACTGACGCCCAGGAAAAAGCCAACCTATTAAATAGGTACTTTGCGTTAGTCTTTCATCAGCCCCATGGGACGCCCATGCCCGCTACAGGGCCGGGAAGTCCGGGCGAGGGTGATCCCCTGCCCTCCATAAATGCTGACTTTCTGAAGGAACATCTTGAGAAGCTGGATACCTTCAAGTCAGCCGGCCCTGACAATCTTCACCCCAGGGTACTTAAGGAGCTGGTGAGCATCATAGCCCAGCCTCTAGCGCGGATCTTTGAAAACTCTTGGCGCTCTGGTGTAGTGCCCGAAGACTGGAAGAAGGCCAATGTGGTGCCTATCTTCAAGAAAGGGAGGAAAGTGGATCCGGCTAACTATAGGCCCATCAGCCTGACTTCTATCCCGGGGAAGATCTTAGAAAAGTTTATTAAAGAGGCCATCCTTAATGGACTGGCTGACGCCAACATTTTAAGGGATAGCCAGCACGGGTTTGTTGCGGGTAGGTCTTGCTTGACCAATCTCATTTCCTTCTACGACCAGGTGACCTATCACCTGGACAAGGGAGAAGAGATTGATGTCCCATGATCGCCTCTTGGAGAAACTGGCCAATTGTCGCCTTGGGTCCTCCACGATCCACTGGCTGGAAAATTGGCTCTGGGGTCGGACCCAGAGGGTAGTAATTGATGGAAGTCACTCATCGTGGTGTCCTGTGACCAGTGGGGTCCCCCAAGGCATACTGTCCAACATCTTCATTAATGATGTGGACACTGGAGTCAGAAACGGACTGGCCAAGTTCACCGATGACACCAAACTTTGGGGCAAAGCAACCACACCAGAAGACAGGCGGGTGATCCAGGTTGACCTGGACAGGCTCAGCAAGTGGGCGGACGAGAATCTGATGGTGTTCAACACCGATAAATGCAAGGTTCTCCACCTTGGGAAGAAAAACCCGCAGCATCCTTATAGGCTTGGCAGTGCTACACTGGCTAGCACTACGGAAGAAAGAGACTTGGGGGTCATCATTGACCACAAGATGAACATGAGCCTGCAATGCGATGCGGCGGCTAGTAAAGCGACCAAAACGCTGGCTTGCATCCATAGATGCTTCTCAAGCAAATCCCGGGACGTCATTCTCCCCCTGTACTCGGCCTTAGTGAGGCCGCAGCTGGAGTACTGCGTCCAGTTTTGGGCTCCACAATTCAAAAAGGATGTGGAGAAGCTTGAGAGAGTCCAGAGAAGAGCCACGCGCATGATCAGGGGTCAGGGAAGCAGACCCTACGATGACAGGCTGAGAGCCCTGGGGCTCTTTAGCCTGACAAAGCGGAGGCTCAGGGGTGATCTGATGACCACCTACAAGTTTATCAGGGGTGACCACCAGTATCTGGGGGAACGTTTGTTCACCAGAGCGCCCCAAGGGATGACGAGGTCGAATGGTCACAAACTACTACAAGATCGTTTCAGGCTGGACATAAGGAAGAATTTCTTTACTGTCCGAGCCCCCAAGGTCTGGAACAGCCTGCCACTGGAGGTGGTTCAAGCACCTTCATTGAACACCTTCAAGATGAAACTGGATGCTTATCTTCCTGGGATCCTATGACCCCAGCTGACTTCCTGCCCTTTGGGCAGAGGGCTGGACTCGATGATCTTCCGAGGTCCCTTCCAGCCCTAATGTCTATGAAATCTATGAAATCTATGAGATTTGACCCAATTCAGTGGCCAAATCTCCAAATCCATATTGAATCAGACGACCCTTTAATCTCTCTGAATCAAATCAGAACCCTCCAAATTGATTTGGAGAGATTCGGAAAGGTTCAGAAAGATTAAGAGATTCAGACATAGACACAGCATTAAATGTTTTTTCTACATACCTCTAGGTAGGAGGTGGCTCGTGAATGCTGTTGCTGGGGCAGATGGAGCGTCCCACAGGAGGGTGGGGGGCTCCCCAGTGCACTTGGCAGCAGACCCAGAAGTGGACTAAAAGCACTCCCGGTCCACTTCCGGGTCCACTGGGGAGCATGCGGGGGGGGGAGTGCTTGCACCCCCCCCGGCTTAGTGCCTGTTACCTTGTGGGTCTGGGGGGGCACCCAAGGTCCCCCCGCGGCCAATCACTGAGCTGACGGGGGCCCCCCAGCGTGCTCTCTGTGGACCCAGAAGTGGACCAGAAGTACTTCTGGTCCACTTACGGGTTCGCCGCCAAGCATGTAGGGGCCCCCTGATGCTCCTGTAGGACACTCCATCTGCCCCAGCATTGCAGCATTCACAAGCTGTGCTGATACCTCGAGGTATGTAGAAAAAACATTTAAAGCTGTGTCTATGCCCAAATTGCTGATTCTCTGAATCAGCATCAAATCTTCAGATTTGGATTCGGCCAAATCAAATCAGGGACAGTGATCTGAATCAACAAATCGAATCACTGTCCCCCAATTTGGGCCAAATCTGAATCTGAATTGAATAGGGCCCACTTTGCACACCCCTAATGAACGGTACTTAATAAATGAGTAAGTGCTTAAGCGAGTACTAAATGACTGAGCAGTAACTGCTGTTACTGCGCAGTCCCGGCACCGCATGGGTTGTTTCTGATGCTACTGCTCAGTAGTGTTGGCATCATGGTTTGTGCCTGCTGACACTATGTCGCTGTAGCTCGGCACTACAGTGATGCAGCATCCCGTGTAGATGTGCCCAGTAGGAAAAACTAATAAAGGGTACGCGTATGAACTTTAGTGTCTGGTTTAGGGCTGCACATTACAGGTCTTCATCATTTTGGAACTCAGAGAGAAATGCCCATCTGACACCTGACTGTCTGCAACACTGAATTCAGCATAAAGGGCAGCATATTCCAATTCACACTTGACTGTGACCAGTGACTATTTTTGCCACTAGATTGGTGGTTAAAATTCTTGTCCAGGAAGTGGGAGACCTGGGGTCTAGATCCTCTCAAGCCTCAACAGACTCAAACCCACATCTCTTAGTGTGTGGGTCAGAGCATACCCTAGCCACCAGCCTATAGGTTTGGTTAGGAAGGAGGCACCCTCTGCTCCTCCTGTGAAGCTGGGCCATTTGGCAGCCATCATGGGGCCACAAAGAGAGCAAATAAGTAGTGTAACTGTAACTCAGGGAGCGGGGAGTCCTGAGCTCCTGATTCTGATTCAAGGACTGTTTGTTCATGTTAGATAGGTGGTTAAAAACAGGCTGCAGAAGGTTGGTGTGACAGCTTTAACAAACACTACCTAGTTCAAAAAATAAAATAAGATAGAAGTAAAATAAACCTCATCTTCAGCTTGTGAAGAATTAAAAGACTAGTATATGCTACCACTGTCAGTGATGTGTTCCAGAAACAGCAGCCATGATCCTGAAAATCTCATGACAAGATGGGGATGGTTATCATTTTCCTGTTGTCTTGGGGGGGGTCTGCTGCTTGCCTGAAGCCTGGATCTGTGGTGTTATGGAAGGATTACCAGGATTCATCCAGCCCTCTGACTACTACCCCATGCTGCTCATCTATGTGGAGACCAATGATACTGCCAGGGGTGACTCTGAGCAGATCAAAAATGACTACAGGGCTCTAGGTGCAAGGATGAATGGGATGGGGGCTCAGGTGGTGTTCTCCTCAATTCTTCCTATCAAGGGGAAGGGCCCAGGCAGAAGCAGATGCATCCTGCAGATCAATGCATTGCTGCACAGAGGGTGTCACAAGCAGGGCTTTGGCTTCTTTGACCATGGGATGTTGTTCCAAGAAGAAGGATTGCTAGGAAGAGATGGGATCCACCTGATGAACGGAGGGAAAGAATTTTTGCACATAGGCTCACTAACCTAGTGAGGAAGGCTTTAAACTAGGTTTGCTGGGGGATGGAGCCCAAAGCCCTGGGTTAAGTGGGGAAGTGGGTGACCTGGAGGAAGAGCAAGCAGGAGCAGGCAACAAGGGAGGCCTTCTCATTCTTTAGAAAGTAGGGTCAATCAGCTAGTTACCTCAGGTGTCTGTACAGGAATGCACGGAGCCTGGGAAACAAGCAGGAGGAACTGGAAGTCCTTGCACAGTCCTGGAACTATGATGCAATTGGTATAACAGAGACTTGGTGGGATAGTTCCCATGATTGGAGCAGTTTGGATGAGTGGGTATAAACTATTCAGGAAGGACAGGCAAGGGAGAAGAGGAGAAAGAGTTGTTCTTTATGTTAAAGAGCTGTATGATTGCTCAGAGCCCCAGTATGAAACTGGATAGGCCTGGTAAAAGTGTCTGGGTTAGGGTCAGAAGGGAAAGCAACAAGGATGATGTCATGGTGGGTGCCTGCTATAGACCACCAGATCAGAAGGATGAGGTGGATGAGACTTTCTTCAAACAGCTAGTGCAAGTTTCCTGATCACAGGCCCTGGTTCTCATGGGGGAAATCAATCACCCTGACATCTGCTGAGAGAGCAATACAGCAGTGCACAGGCAATCCAGGAAGTTTTTGGAGAGTGTTAGGGACAACTTCCTGGAGCAAATTTTGTAGGGGGCTCCTCTAGGGGTCATGCTTTTCTTGACCTGCTGCTCACAAATGGGGAAGAATTGGTGGGGAGTGTAGTCGTGGATGGAAACTTGGGCAGCAGCGATCATGAGAAGATTGAGTTCAGGATCCTAAGGAAAGGAAGAAAGGAGAGCAGCAGAGTATGGAACCTGGACTTTAGAAAAGCAGACTTTGACTGTGACAGGGTCCTGTCTGAGCCACCAACTTACAGGTTGGCTGGTGGTCGATGCAAACCCAAGGAAGAAGAAAAGCATGCACCCCTGTTCCAGGGGACGCGTGTCCAGCTGTTCAGGTCAGCTTGGGCCCAGGTGGCAGGGCTGTAATCTGACCAGCCGGTGTCACACCAGCCGGAAAAGGAGCATTGATTACCCCAAAGCCCAGGGGAGCTGGACTAAAGGACAGGCTATAGAAAGAAGCAAGTGAACACACCAGGATTCCAAGAGAGAGTCCACACATTCCCCACACCATTGGGAAGAAGGACCCTTTTGCTGCAGATGCCACTGGGATTCCACTCACCCTGGGATCCTCACACAGAAAGGTGCAGGTCAGGTGGGGAAGGGGATGGGCACCACAGCAAAGCTGGGTGGGTGAGCAGCCAGACTGGCTGTATGAGGATGCCTGGCCACTACAGCATGACTGGCAGGGGAGGAGTCAAGCCAGAAGCACCCCAGAGAGCACCATGGTAGATCTGCACTGTGCAATCCTGGGCCCAAACCACACTGCATCCTGCAAGGGATGCTGGCAAAAGGAGCTAGCAGACAAGGTGCCTGCCGGTAGGGGCAAACAGCCCAGACAAGGGCCGGTGGAGATGGTGTCCTAAGTCACCCAGGACTTAGTTTACTACCCCAGTAGGGGGATGGGGCTCAAATAATGCTGGAGCATCAGTACCATTCCTTGCCAACTCACTTGAGTAATTTATACTTAGTTACCGGTTTTGTTTAATCCTTTGGGAGTAAAGGCACAGGCGCTGTCCTGAACAACAGGCTAATAAAGCATGACAACTGGAGGAAGAAGAATCAAACAGAGACCTGACTTACCATCAAGGTGAATGGCAGTATCCGAGTGGAAAGGAGTGAGGTGCAGGGGAGAAAGAGCCCCACAGAAGACCAGCACAGATCCAACCATGCTATACCCACAGGTACTACCTGCCCTTAATTAATAATCATCCTTGTGTGAACAACAAGTTGTGGTGGGTGAGAAGAGGGAGGTGAATCATGCCCAAGTGAACAGGGGACCCTCACCACACAGTGGTGGCTTCTTCAGGCATGTACCTTTTAAATTGACTCACTCAAGGAACTGATGGGCAGGATCCCCTGGAAGGTCAGTCTCAACAAGAAAGGAGTACAAGAGAGCTGGCTGTACTCTAAAGAAACCTTACTGAGGTGAAGGAATGAACCATCCTGATGTGCAGGAAGACTAGCAAGTATGGCAGAAAACCAGCATGACTTAGCAGGGAACTCTTCAGTGAACTTACTAAAAAGAGAAGCTTACAAGAAGTGGAAACTTAGACAAACGACTAGCGAGGAGTATAAGTACTGCTTGGGCATGCAGGGGTGAAATCAGAAGGCAGAAGCACAACTGGAGTTTCAGCTAGCAAGGGATGTGAAGGATAACAAGAAGGGTTTCTACAAGCATGTCAGCAACAAGAGGGGGATCAGGGAAAGTGTGGTTCCTTTACTAAACGGGGGATGCAGCCTAGTAACAGATGATATAGAAAGGCTAGGGTACTCAATACCCTTTTTACCTCAGTTTTTAGAGGCAAGGTCAGCTCCCAGACTACTGCACCTGGCAGCACAGTTCGGGGAGCAGGTAATCATCCAATAGTGATGAAAGAACAGGTGAGGGACTATTTAGGAAAGCTGGATGTGTACAAGTCCATGGAGCCAGAGGAAATGCACCTGAGGGTGCTGAGGGAGTTGGCTGAAGTGCTTGCAGAGCCACTGGCTATTATCTTTGAGAACTTGTGGCAATCAGGAGAGGTCCTGGAGGATTGGAAAAGGGCAAATATAGTACCTATTTTTAAGAAAGGGAAGAAGGAGGACCTGAAGAACTACAGACTGGTCAGCTTCACCTCAGTCCCTGGAAAAATTATGGAGCAGGTCCTCAAGGAATCTATTTCTAAGCACATGGAGGAGAAGGTGATTAAAATCAGTCAGCATGGATTCACCAAGGGCAAGTCATGTCTGACTAACCTGATTGCCTTCCATGAGGAGATGGCTGGCTCTGTGGATGTGAGAAGAGCAGTAGACATGATATACCTTAACTTTAGCAAGGCTTTTGATACAGTCTCCCACAACCTCACAAGCAAGCTAAGGAAGTATGGGTTAGTTGGATGAATGGATTGTAAGGTGGATAGAAAACTGGATGGATTGTTGGGTTCTGAGGGTAGTAGTCAATGTCTCAATGTCTAGCTGGCAGCTAGTATCAGGTAGAGTGCCCCAGCAGTCAGTCCTAGGGTTGATTTTGTTTGGTATCTTCATCAATGACCTGGAAGATGGCATAGAGTGCACCTTCAGCAAGTTTGCAGATGACACCAAGCTGGTGGGGTATAGTGGATATGCTAGAGAGTACGGCTAAGATTCATAGACCTCAACAAATTGGAGGATTGGACCAAAAGAAGTCTCATGAGGTTCAGTAAGGACAAGCGCAAAGTCCTGCACTTAGGATGGAACAATCCCATGCACTGGTACAGGCAGAGGACCAACTTGCTAAGCAGCAGAAAAGGATCTGGGGATTACAGTAGATAATAAACTGAATTTGAACCAACAGTGTTCCCTGTTGGGAAGAAGTCTAATGGCATGCTGGGTTGTACTAGTAGGAGCACTGCCAGTGCTGCTTCCTCTCTATTCAGCACTGGTGAGCCCACATTTGGAATACTGTGTCCAATTTTGGGTCCCTCACTACAAAAAGGATGTAGACAAATTGAAGAGAGTCTAGCGGAAGGCAACAAAAATAGCGAGGGGGCTGGGGCACATGACTTCTGAGGAGAGGCTGAGGGAACTGGGTTTATTTAGTTTGCAGAAGAGAAGACTGAGGAGGGATTTAATAGCAGCTTTCAACTACCTGAAAGGTGATTCCAAAAAGGATGGAGCTATGTTTTTTGGAGTGGTGGCGGACAACAGAACAAGAAGCAATGGTCTCAAGTTGCAGCAAGGGAAGTTTAGGTTAGATATTAGGAAGAACTTTCTCACTAGGAGGGTAGTAAAACCCTGGAACAGGTTACCCAGAGAAGTGATGGAATTTCCATCCTTGGAGGTTTTTAAGAGCTGGATTGACAAAGCCTTAGGTGGGATGATATAGTTGCAGATGATCCTGCTTTGAGCAAGGGATTGGACTAGATGACCTCCTGAGGTTCCTTCCAATGCTAAATTTCTATGATTCCTAATCAGTGGCTGGGTTGACAGCATGTCCCATTGAAACTTGGACTGTATGACAATGCCAGAATATACATGGGCCATGTACCTGCTGTAGCATTGAACTGTCATTCCTTCATCAGGAGGGAATGGTTTTTACCTTTTGCAATTTTTTCTAAACATCTGAGTTACCATTATCTGATCCTTGGATCTGGAGCAACACTCCATTCACAACACTCAAACATGTATTTAAATCCCATTGACTTCCAGGGACTTGAATGTATGCTTGAAGTTAAACACATGTTTAAATACTTTGCTGAGTCAGACCTTCAAAACACATCTCCTAATGTTATGTTCAGCAAGTCATGCAGCATTATCTTGTATACAACACTGCATAACTGTCATAACTTCACTTATCTCCAAAGGATAAATGCTCTGTGACTTAAAAACATGCCTGAGCTCAATATTTTCATATATATAATAGTGTTTTGGTAGCAGCAGGGAAGTGATAAAGTAGTGTTTGATGTAGCTCAGCAGGGATTAATAAATCTTCATAACTGACAGCTCATAATAATAAATATATGAAGAGTTTATTTCTCTTCTCTAGTTAGGAAATGAGTACAAGGGAATCCTCGCTAGCTATTGGGACTCTTTAAAATGATTACCAAGGCAATCTATTTGCAGCTTGTGCCAACTTCAGCATCTTAATAATTAAAAGGTACAACTTGTAACTAAAGTTGGGGAAGATAAATGTTTCTCCTTGGTAGTTCTTTGACAATGCACAGGTTATACTGATTTTATCTAAGCCATCCCCAAGTATCTTTCAGTTGCATAAAAATGCGTATTCCTTTAGATTCTATAAGCCTATTCATGTACAGCTTTCAACAACTGGCCAGTTTCATTAGGGATAATTTCTCTTTTTTCTGAAATACTGAGTATTGACTATTCTCAAAAGCAAGAAACTGGATATGATGGTCCAGTGGTCCAACTCTGGAGGTGCAGCTGCATGTGCTCTTTACTGTGGAGCTGACTAATTAGCTCTGCAGTAAAATGTCATCATCTACACATGTGCCTATATCAGGGTTCAGTAAATTAATTAAATCTGCTGGTACTATCCTACAGTGTAGTTATGTGTGCTGAAATGCACATGTGGATGGTGACTGGGGCTGGCTGGGGCACAAGGGTGCTAGTGTGGTGGTTGCCTTCATAACTTGTTAAGCCCAGGTGGAGCAGCCCTGGCTGGTAGGCTGACCCCTCAGAACTCCTTCCAGCTGGGGCTGCTCTGCCCCGGCCCAACGTGCTATGGTCCTAGGAGCATGTGTAAACTCTGCACCTGTGAACAATAAACTCCAGAACAAAACTGTGCCAGAGTTCATTGCTACATGCTAATTGCACATATAGATGCACCCAGTGTAACAAATTTGATATTTTTCTACTCAGCATTACAAAATACAGTTTGTTCACATAAACATCTTTATAACACAATCCAGTTCAGATAGTAACTGTAATAAGGACAGACTCTGCACTAACGCAATAAAACGTTTCTAAACAACGTGTCACTTATTCTAGCGTATTGTCCTACACTGCTCTGATATTGTAGCTTTTATGATATCTGGTCTGTCTAAATAGTTACCACCACACAGCATGTTATTGTTACTTAGCAATTCCAATGCTGAACATACCAAAGTCATCTGGGAGGAACAAGCTTTTTCCCTTCCTAGATGTGATCATAGCCTTTTGTTTCTGTGGTGAGAGAGTATTTAATCTATAACAACATCTCTGAATGTGATACATACTCCAGTATGAACAGCTTGGTTGTTTTTCTTGCTTAATTTGTACTGTGACACAGTATCATTGCTATTTGTCTTATCACCTGAGTCAGTTATTAAAGATGTGGGACCTGAAATTTGACAGCTTCAGTACCAGGATGCTACAGGCCACAAAAGCAGATGCTGGCAACAAAGCATTACAGTATTTTCTTACTTTAAATTGATTCTTTACATGCCAACTGTAAGATTTATGATCCCACACAACCCAGGACTTGGCTAGAAGATAAGCAGAATTACTATTTTCTGGTCTCAGTGGGGTACATGCTGTCCTTGCAGGGCTGTGACACAGCAGCATAGCAGCCTTATTAAAATAGTCTCCTCATCTGTTAGCTTGCCACTGTGTAGACCTGATCCCCTTAGTCATGCATGGTGCACAAAGGACATGACAAAGCTTGAAGTGACTGATCAGCTCCTCTGCTTGGGAAATATATATGACTTTAAGCTGTAAAAAGTGCATGAAATGCTGGACACAGTATAAACACCTGTTACAGACTAAAGCAGCAGTTCCCAATCTGTGGTACAGTTACCACCAGTGGTACGCAGACAACTTGTCTGTGGTACATGTTAACAGATTTATTATAATTACTTTGTAAGAGAAAAATTTGCTGGTGGTACTTAAGGTTGTATCATTTTAAATTGGTGGTGCACAACCTGTCAGAGCTTGGGAACTGCTGGACTAAAGGACTAGACTGCCAGTTAAGCTACACTGATTTATCCCAGGTTAGGATCTGGCCTAATGCACGCAGCTGCATCAAAGGTCATAGGTAGGGCTGCTGTACTCAGCAAGCACACTATGGCTGCAATGCTGAGGGGTGGATGCTAAATCAACGGGAATGACCAAAGCAAAAGGAGGCTGAAAACCCCCTACTGTCTCTTACATTCAGCTGTGTATGTTTATGCACTGCTTGTGCATTTAATACAGTGAAGCAAGTTAGCCTGCTTTACTTTATGCCAGGGGGCCCAGTACACAATCACATCATAATGAAGCATCCAACAGGGCTCAGCAGAGCCAAAAGTTACAGAAGCCTGCATTAACTAGATATGGGCCATGCGAGCAAAAGTGTGCAAAAAGAGAGAAATAAAACAGAACTAGCGGGGTAACCAAGTGTTACTGCCAACAGTGCACCAGGCCATGCTATGGTACAACCCTGGACTATAGGTCTGCCTACTGATGGACCCTGCTTCTGTGATACAAACATGCCTGTGGCTTTTTCTCTTGTTGCTGCTAAAGCACAAGTGCTGCCCAGATTGGCTACTGGTAGCCCTGGGATAAGGAAGGCAGAAGCAGCAGCCCCTCAGTCCTTGCACTAGCACAAATACAAATTGGAGCCTGTATCTCTGAACACAGCTCTTCCTGATGTCAAGAGAAGTGATGCACACAGGCTGGTCTGTGGCACAGTTAGGCTTTAAACTTTAAATTCCTGATACATTTGTATCCTTCATGCAGTACTGAGTAGGAGGGAGGTTGGGGGAAGGATGATTTGCAATTGCCTTACTTTTGCTTGGGACCTGAACACTTTTTGCTCCTGAATTTTACAGTGTGGGCTTGTGACCATCCAGATCAGGCAGCACCTGTGTGTCTTAAGGGGAATTTTTAAGTAAGCGCTTTAGTGACTTTGGAGCCTGTGTGTTATTGGAAGTCAATAGAAATTGGGCTCCTTTGAAAATTTCCCTCTGCCATGCAAAAGGCCTTTGAAATATTTTTAAAACCACTCATGAATACATAAGTATTTGAATACAGTCAGCCACATTTTAGACAAATGAAATAAACTGTAGTGACTCTTGAAGATGCCAGCAACATGCTGGAAATCAATCTGAGATTGTTGTCTTGGTTGAAGCTGTCAGTCTTAGCTTGCTCATTTGATCAATTTGATGTTTTGATCCCACCTCCTCAACTTCAGGCCTCTGAAGAGAAATTAAGTGTCAGAATTTATAGACAGACATTAAGGTATGTCAGCATTTCCAGTTATCTACCTCTCTACCCACACCACTACTAAAGACTGCTGTACTCAAGAGCTCTCTGAAGAGAGGCTTATCTAAAATGAATCCCTGCACTCATCACCCATAAAGATTCAAAAAGAATCACCTCCTCCTCCTTTTATTGTATTGTCTATTATTTTAATTCATTCATATACAGACAACAGCATTAAGCCCACAGGAGAATGAATGAATTTAAATGAGACAATGCAATAATGGAGTAAGAAGCAATTCTTTTGGAAAGTTACTGATGAAAATGCCTACTGGGAGGTGGGATCTATTACAATTAATACGCATACACAAATCCCAGCCACACGCATGCATAGCTTTTGAGGATTACCCAGATCTGCTGAAGTTCACTTCTTTTGTGAGCATGTGCCTAAATTCATACTTTAAATACTTTTCTCCAGCTGAAAAACAAGCAGCTCACAGTTTCTACCTTCTTTTCCCAGTTTGTTACAATACCCCATCTCTGTTACAAGTGGTCAGAGCCTTGGATGGAAACACCCCCAAACTTTAGGAAAGTTGGGATCTAGATTTAGGGTACACATGACAAGTATTATGGAGTAAATTACCCCAGATTTTACTCTGCAGTATATTTACTCTGTAGTGGGTGCATCTATATGTGCAAATTTTACTCTGTAATAATTTGCTCCCAATGGATGGGACACAGTAATTTACTGCAGAGTAAACTCATCCAGTAGCATTTGCATGTGTAGATGTGAACACTACAGATTAAATATACTGCAGAATATATTGCACATGTAGTAAATTACTGCGGAGTAAACCTACCCTGGCAGACATCTACACAGGTGGGCATTTAGGACAATATTTGCTCCCACCCTGCTTTGCCCCCTGCAACAGCCAGGTGGAGTTCCAGGATCCCCCTGGGTTCTAGCCCAGGGACTAGCAGGGAACATGGGGCCATGAGACAGCTGTCTCCTGGAAGGGGGCTGGGAGATTGTGGGCTCTAAATCTGACAATGTCCCCCTGCCCTGGCAGCAGGGAGCTCCTGGCCCCAGCTCCCTCATTGGGGTTGGGGGGCTTTGAAAGAGCTGTGGGGGAGGGAAAGGTCCCAGCTGCCTGCCTTGATCCACTGGTGGGACAGCTAGCAACAAGATTATCTACCAATGGGGCAGCTAGCAGTGAGCCCAGCTGGGCTGTTTCCAAGCCCTATGCCCTAATTGCCCAGAAAGAGCTGCAGGGCTGGGATCACAGAGACGGGGCAGGGAGCTCCCTACTGCTGGGGGCGGGGGACATCATCCCAGCCTGGGTTCCACCACCGGAGCCTGCCCTGGCAGCAGGCAGCTCCCAAGGGCATGGAGCAATCTCCCAACCCCTGCTTCAATCTCAGAGCCAGGGCCAGGAGTTCTCTGTTGTCAGGGCAGGGGGGCATTGTCCCAGCCCAGGCTCTACCACTGGAGCCCACCCCAGCAGCAGACAGTTCCTGGGGGCAGGGAGTAATCTCTTTCCCCCTGCTGCCTGACTGACCAAGAGCAAATTTGCTCCCAGTCAGCCATCTACATGCGCCTTACTGTGCAGTAACTACTTGGCAGTTAATTTGCTACCTGCATTTATAGAGGCGTAGAGCAAATTACTGTTCAGTAAGGGTCTGCAGGTGTAGAGAGTGATGCTTACTGCGCAGTCATTTGCTTTACTGTGCAGTAAAGTGTCTCATGTAGACGTGTCCAGGAAGGAGTACATTCTGAAGCTGGCTGTCTGCACCAGGCACTATTCCAGCACCTGAGTGAAAGGTAGCCAGGAGCCAGCCTGCATAGAGGTGAAATCAACTAGAAAAGCGGACACATAACACATTCCACATAATAACTTTTCTACCTAATAAAGTGACTATGCATTTTCTGAGAGAGAGCTTTACCCTGTGTTTGAGTGATATACTGCATAGCAGGCTTGTGTACCATGTACATACTTTCACTATGTACTGAAATCAATGTTACTACTTAGTAAATGTATCATGTGGGAATTCTGGAGTTTGTGATCATCAGTAATTGCAAAGCACACCTTTCAGTTGTTTAAAGAACAGACTGTCTTCCTAGAAAAGGAAGGAGGCAGAAAAGAGATGTGTATGGAAGATGTGTGCGTGTGTGATAGAAAGTGTGTCTAATCTTGAACAAAGACTCCCTGCCAACTACATTCTTCCTAAAAAGCGTACTGCCTTTATTCATTGTTAGCAAGCCAATCTCCAGCACTGTTATGCTACTTCATGATTCCTTTTTAAAATCTTTCTTTTACATTGTAGATGTTCACATGCCCAAATATCTCTAAAATCCGCTTTCCTCCCATTCTCAGTAAACACAAATGCAGCCTGGGGAGCTGAGAAGCAGCATTGAGCAATGGGCTTTAGTAGCATGACAAAGGGGTAGGGGAGCGGCAGGCTCATAAAAATGGATTGAGAACATTTTTGTTTTATTACTTTTAATAAAAACCATGAGCGAGTTCAATGTTTTTATAAGACAGGAACTCAAAGTCCTGGCCTAAATGGGGAAATTCGGGCAGATACAATGCAAGCTTTCCCACATGGGAACCAGTCCTTACCTGGCACAGCCCTTTTATTATAGCCTCTGGGGTTATCTGGAGAAACACTGTACTCTGCCAACACAGTTCTTAAAGGGTCTTGGATCCATCACCATGTCCCCATCCCTAATTCAGCTTCTACTCCTCTGCTTGTTCCTCTGGGTCATTATGCTGCATCAGTTTTTCCATTGCTGCAATTATGTAATGCCAGATATAGTAACCTCTGGAGTCCATCAGTGATGTTCTTGAAATGGCCAGAGGGAACAACATGTGATGCAAAGTGCTTTCTCTAGGTCCTATAATCCCCCTCCTCCCCATGGCCTCTGGCAGCAGGGAATGAAATCTGAGCATTCAATTCAGATTCCACTTAGAAAGCTGGCCAGAGTAAGTCACATTTACAAGCTTTGATCTCTGGCCTGAGTCAAGGCGGTACTGATTACCTCTCAGGTAGAGCAGACCAGTGTGGACTTTTCTGTGGGGAAAAAAAAACTGAATGAAGGTGCAAAAGTGTCCACAGGAAGTTTCTGCCTTCTGATGTAGATCAAAAAAGTTCAGATTTTGGTTTTTAAATTGTTTTCCAGTTTTTTGAAAATGAAAACTTTGGGGTTTTCACTGAAAAACTGGAACTCTCCTAATAAAATGAGCATTTTCTAGTAAATATTTTGTTGTAGGGAAAAGAGACTATTTGGGGTTGAAACATTTAGACATCAAATCTTTGACTAACTCTACTCCACACCACACCACACCACACCACACAAGAGGGGCTCAGAAGCTCCCAGAATGGCATCTGTATCTGTACAATGTCAATTAAAGGTTCTGAATAAGTAGATTCTTAAAGATACAGTTCAAAATAATGAGAAGCCAAAGTGGTGAGATATGTTAAGCCAGGTAGGAAATACAGGACCATAAATAGCTATATTGGTATGTGAATGCCCTGTATTATTTATTATTCATAGTGAGGTAGAACCAGTATCTCTGGCATTATCAATCACATATATTGAATATAAATGCAAAGAGAGGGCAAGAGCTGACAAACAGGAGAGAAGGAAGAAGGATCAAGAGCATGGTAGGGGGTCACTGGAGAGCATGTGTTGTGACTGGGGGTGGGCAATGGTTATGTAAGACTGAGGAGAAAGTGGCTGGCCAGCTGGACTAAGAGGAGGAAGTTCTAGGGTCATGGAACAGAGCTGGACTCAGAGCTGTGCAGTAGGTGTGTGGAGAGCTGTTTAAGCAATCTGGAATCAGTGAGGGCTCATGGTAGAGAGGTGTCTAGTAGGTGGGATGAAAAAGACTGGAGTCAGAGAACAGATTGGCAATAGGCCATGGTGTGGGAGTGTCCATGTATCTGCCAGGGAGCTATAAGGCAGGGGAAAGTTGGTGGTATGCACAGATGCACTTGTCAGGCAATGACCTCACTTCCTTAATCCCAGCCATTTTATTCTTACTGACTCTGCTATAAAGAGCTGAAGCTGCTGTAAAAGTACTGACCCCCTAATAAGAAGAACAAACCACAGATGTGTAAGCAATCTGTGCTGGAGTGTGGTTATGGTCAGAAGAGTGACTTTTCAATACATCTCCTCTGCCAGCCTGCCAAGGACCAGTTCTGTTGCAGAGTGAGTGGTAGGGAGGCTGCATAGGGGAGCTGACAAAATACAACCCAGAAGTTTGAAATGCCATTAGGATTCATTTCGCTGGCATGTGCACATTTTCCTATAATTTCAGTTTCCAGAACCAGCACTTCTGATGTCAGTAATTTAAAGTAAAACATACTGAGCTAGTACTAGGGTTGTGTGAGACAAAGTAAAGTTTGTATCTAAAATGAATTATAAAACATTTAAAGCTTCCATTTATTATTGTGACCACTTTCCCTGCTTCCATCCTAGTGCCTTGTGTGACTGTGATGAGCTGGCTTTCAAAGCCACATTGCAGGTGCTTTCATTGCTGGCCTTTTTTTCCTCTTTGCTCCTGTTCACAAATGTATTTCACCTTGGATATACATGTCAACCCTTACCTACTCACCATTAAGTCCAGGATAGACTCTTCTTACCTCCAAACTCTTAGCAATTGCCCTTTCAGTCTGAGAAAGAGGGTAGGGAGGTAAATTTGACTTTGATTATGAAATGAGTTGAATGAACTCAAACTTCTGACTGATGACACTAGAACACAGGTAAGAGAACATTTCTCACAGAAAAGGCTCTCCCTTTCTGACCTTACAGTCCTCAAGTGAGCCTGGGAACAAAAATTCATTAGTCTACTATAGACAATAAGAACAGGGATTTAACACAGACACTGACTTCATGGCTCATTATAACCTACCTGATCCCTGATAATCTCTCTGCACTCCATAGATGATAAAGACCCTCTTGAATGGTCTTGCTCTTGCAGTTACCAGGTTATCCTTTCTACTGACTTTTTCCTGTCTGTTAGCTACCTCATAATGTCTCTTATATCCTGGTTTTTTTTACAGTGAAGTTTTGCACAAGGACAAAATTTGCATAATTTACATTGAAGTTTTGCACACAGTTCATTCTCTCCCTGAGGCCTAAGGAAGGGCACTTTAAAAGCTTGTCTAAATCCCTCCCAACTATATTCATCCTATATCACCCACAAAAATCCTTGCCTGACTGGTAACATGTAATTTACAACTGAGAGGTGCTCAAGTTTATATAATCATAAGCCTAATACTGTAGGGTCCACAGTACTTTCTGGGCTGGTTCTGTGCTCATCATAATTCATGGAAAGTCTTCCACTGACCTCAGTAGATTATGTCCCCTGTGAGATGTTCTCCCCAACTTCTGCTCCAGAAATGTGAGTAGAGACCACTTTGAACCCCCAGGAGATGCATAGTATCTTGCAAAATCAAGCCTCATATTGGTTCTGTAAGGTCATTGGCAATAAAACAGCAATATGACAACCCTGTGCTTATTCCATAAACTAAGTCAATATTACTTGCAATAAATGTAAGATGCTGAATTAGTAAAGTGTATTCTTAGGATGTTGCTTTTCTCAACTACATTATAAAGATTCTGGATCATTTTTGTGCCTTTTGAAGGCAAAACTATCACTGAGTTAATGAGAATAGGTTGCCAAGTTGTACACTAAGTTCTTATATAAAAACACATCTTTACAACTGGATAACTAACTTGTATTGAATCATCCTTTGTATGAAAATACTCCCCTAGCTCAAGCTATTTTGGCAGTCATGCTTTACGATCATATATACTTAGAGTATTTTGGGCATTGCTGGTAATAAATAATAATAGTGTAAATCTTATATCCATCAAAATTAAAATCCCTGCTTAAATTTTCAGCCCGAACTGCAAAGTCATTTAAGAACTCACTTTTTTTTCTGTGAAAAAAGACGAAATGCTGCCCTCTGTCAGAAATTTGATAGTACTGTTCTAAAGTCATTCTAACTCATAAGCAACTTGCGTCCTTTGAATAAGATTAGCCCAGTTTTTAAGCACTAACCACTCCTCTTCACATACTTCTGAATACAAAAGCTGAGAGGAAGTTTGATGGCTTTCAGCCTTCTTGTTTGTTTTTGTGGACCATGAGACAGATCTTGCTGTGATTAAATTGCTTAGCTATTTACAGCAGGCCTCTAAATTATGGAAAGCAAGTACTCTAAGAAAATATTACTGCTTAGGAAGAAAATGATGCTGCTATTAAGCTTGTATTCCTTGCAAATTAATTGGAAAGAAGGAACATGCATATGCTTTGGCCCCTATTTTTAAATGAAATAGCTGGCAATCTACTTTCTTCTAAACATCACAATTCTATCTCATGAAGTCCAAACTCAGGTCCCCTCCTCAGTATTTGGGGAAAGAGACAAACCCTATGATGTTTTTATACAGTCCTCAGCTATTTCAATTCACTCCTCTACAGAGTTTGAGAAAGGCCTATCCTATGTACCACTTGAATTTCACTTGACTGATTCTTGCTGGTAGATGGAGCATTGCAGTCCTTGTGCTGTCTGTCTGGACCTCTGTAGAGATGGGAGTTTAACCTAATAGAATAATTTATTTCCTTTTGAGAAATCAAATACAGCTTTAACCCTGGTAAGTACTAAATAAAAAGTTAAACTCTGGCCTGAGCCACTTCACTGCACAAGAACAGGTCATAATCTCTTTACAGCGATCCAAAGAAGGTGCTGCCCTAGAGGAGGGGGTTGGCTAATTCACCCATCAACAGGACACATCCCCACACAGGTCTGTGGGTTAAGACATTGTTTAGCTAATTTGCACATTGACATCTGCCCCAAGCACTAACTGAGTGAGACTTGTGTTCAGGCTCTGAGGAGCAGTGCAGCACCCTCCACAGCCAGCCTTGTAGTCTGCCATATTCAGTCCTGCCCCAGACAACTATAGCAAGGGAACAAAAATGTCCCATGGATTCAGTAGCCTTGAAACGCATCCTTCCTGCTGCCTGCTGGGAGCTAGCCTGGGACCTTGCTCCAAAAAGAAATGGAGCTGCAGGAGTTGAAAGAAGTGTCACAGTTGTTCTCTTGGCTCCCAGCTTGCTCCAGGGGGCATGCTTACTCACACCCCTGCAGCCAAATTTGGTTCTGCCACTCCACTGAGGCAAGAGTCAAGGCCTTGTTCACCCGCCACCCCTCTCTGGCCAGCTCTGAGGGCAAAAAGGAAGCATAGCTGTATTTAGCACGCTTTTCTTCAGCTTAGATCTGACCCTCTGCCTCCTCCACGGGTAGATACAACAAACAACAACCCTGCCTCATGTGATGTCAGCATCATATCTGATTGTTTTAATGACAAAAATAAATCTTTATTTTTTCCTCCTGCTTAACATGACAGAGCCAATGCAACAAAAGAGAGTGAGTGGGATTCTTATTTTTTTTTTGTCCATTATCAACTCAGTGTTTACTCAGTCTGATTCAAACACATCTATACACACCTATCCTGGGTTCTACAATTGCACAAAAGACTCAGCAGACAAATCTAGAAGACCATGGGGTGGTGATTGGTGAGGATGCTTGAAAGTTGGAGTGCACAAGGTGAGCAGTTAGAAAAAAGCAACTTTTACTTGTTAAAGTAAAAGTCATTGAAGGACAACAAGCACAAAACCATGTATTGTCAGTTTTCAGAGTGGAACTGCTCTTGAGGCTGTGAAGAGGGACCTTCTGCTGGGATGAATTCCACTGAATGAGAGAATAAATGACTAAAGAAGCAACTGATTTAACTTAGTTTCATAATGAGCCACTCAAACTACAGAAAGGCATTTCACTGGGGAAATCAAAAAGAGTAATTAAGTGAACACGGTAATTAAAAATTTATCCTAAGAGATCCCATACATGACAACCCCACCAGACACAGAAGCACACAATGCTAGCTTTCCTTTTACCCATCCCAGGTTTAAATTAAGTCTCAGTGAAACTTCATCACAAAGTTGCCATGGATACAAATAGGCAGAATTGATAGCTGTGATCAGTCCTGTTCTGTTGTGACTATACTGTGTGTCTTATAAGCACCACTATTTAATTGACTTTGCATTAAGGAATTTAGAGATGAAAAAAACAAAAGTTCGTTAACATTGTACGGGGTACATAAACTTGTGAAATAGAGGGAACCTTATAATGCGTGCACCTGCACTCTTTCTTTCTCTGTCTCTCACAGGCGCGCGCACACACACACACACACACACACTGTGGGTAGCAGATAGCATAGTACAGTGGTGTTCAACCTCTGGCCTGCAGGCCAGATCCAGCCCATGGAGCCATATCATCCATCACACAGGTGTGCAACTTTGGCAGTGGGGGAGTGGTGCAGCAAAAATTGCCACTCCCTTGCTGCCAAATTTCTGGACCCATGAGGAGCATCACAAGCCATGTAACATAGCCCTTCTCTCTAGATCACACTGGCATGAGGCCAGATACAGCATATAGATTCATAGACATTAGGGCTGGAAGGGACCTCGGAAGATCAAGTTCAGCCCCCGGCCCGAAGGGCAGGAAGTCAGCAGGGGTCATAGGATCCCAAATGCAAGATAAGCATCCAATTTACTCTTGAAAGTGTTCAATGTAGGTGCTTGAACCACCTCCGATGGCAGGCTGTTCCAGACCTTGGGGGCTCGGACAGTAAAAAATTCTTCCTTATGTCCAGCCTGAAATGGTCTTGCAATAGTTTGTAACTGTTTGACCTCGTCATCCCTTGGGGCGCTCTGGTGAACAAACGTTCCCCCAGATACTGGTGGTCACCCCTGATAAACTTATAGGTGGCCATCAGATCACCCCTGAGCCTGCGCTTAAAGAGCCCCATGGCTCTCAGCCTGTTGTCGTAAGGTCTGTTTTCCTGACCTCTGATCATGTGCGTGGCTCTTCTCTGGACTCTCTCAAGCTTCTCCACATCCTTTTTGAATTATGGAGCCCAAAACTGGATGCAGTACTCCAGCTGTGGCCTCACCAAGGCCAAGTACAAGGGGAGAATGACGTCCCAGGATTTGCTTGAGAAGCATCTATGGATGCAAGCCAGGGTTTTGGTCACTTTACTAGCTGCAGCATCACACTGCAGGCTCATGTTCATCTTGTGGTCAATGATGACCCCCAAGTCTCTTTCTTCCGTAGTGCTAGCCAATGTAGCACTGCCAAGCCTATAAGGATGCTTCAGGTTTTTCCTCCCAAGGTGGAGAACCTTGCATTTTTCAGTGTTAAACACCATCAGGTTCTCATCCACCCATTTGCTGAGCCTGTCCAGGTCAGCCTGGATCGCCCTCCTGTCTTCAGGTGTGTATGCTTTGCCCCAAAGTTTGGTGTCATCAGCCAACTTGGCCAGTCCACTTCTGACTCCAATGTCCACATCATTAATGAAGATGTTGAACAATATGGGTCCAAGGACAGAGCCTTGGGGGACCCCGCTGGTCACAGGGCACCGTGACGATTGACTTCCATCAACCACCACCCTCTGGGTCTGACCATGGAGCCAATTTCCCAGCCAGCAGATCATGGTGGACCCAAGGCCACAATTGGCCAGTTTCACCAAGAGGTGATCATGGGATACCAGATTGAAGGCTTTTTTGAAGTCAAGATATATGACATCAATCTCTTCTCCCTTGTCCAGGTGATAGGTCACCCGGTCATAAAAGGAAATGAGATTGGTCAAGCAAGACCTACCTGCAACAAACCCATGCTGGCTATCCCTCAGGATGTTGGCGTCGGCCAGTCCATTAAGGATGGCCTCTTTAATAAACTTTTCTAAGACCTTCCCTGGGATAGAAGTCAGGCTGATGGGCCTGTAGTTTGCTGGATCCACTTTCCTCCCTTTCTTGAAGATAGGCACCACATTGACCTTCTTCCAGTCTTCGGGCACTGCACCAGAGTGCCAGAAGTCCTCGAAGATCTGTGCCAGAGGCTAGGCTATGATGCTAGCCAGCTCCTTGAGTACCCTGGGGTGAAGCTAACTTGAAGGTATCCAGCCTCTCAAGGTGTTCCTTTACAAGGTCAGCATTGATGGAGGGCAGGGGATCTCCTTCACCCGGACCTCCCTGTCCTGTAGTGGGCATGGGTGTCCCATGGGACTGATGAACAACCGACGCAAAGTACCCATTTAATACGTTGGCTTTTTCCTGGGCGTCAGTTGTCCCATCTGGTTCAGCAGGGGTCCAATGTTGCCCTTGCTTTTCCTTCGACTTCCCACATATTTGAAAAAGGACTTTTTATTGTCCTTGATGCTCGAAGCTAGTTGTAGTTCAGTTGCAGCGTTGGCTTTCCTGGTTTGCTCCCTGCAGGACCGGACCAGTGCAGAATATTCCTCCTTGGAGGTGAATCCCATCCTCCATCCTCTGTAGGCCTTTCTTTTTAGCCTCAGGAGGTCTGCTAGAACCCTGGAGAGCCAGGAAGGCTGCTGTGCCCTCTTGCTGCCTTTTCTCCGAGATGAAATAGAATTAGCCTGTGCATTGAGGATGGCTCCCTTGAGGAGCAACTACTCTTCCTGAACTCTCCTCCCCCTGGGGCTGTGGTCCCTTAGGGCCTCACTGACTAGCCTCCTGAGCTTGTCAAAGTTGGCTTTCCTGAAGTCAAGGACTTCAGTGTTGCTGACTGACTTGCCAGCTTTACGGCGGATGGTGAAGGTGATCAGCTCGTGGTCACTGTCACCCAGCTTCCCATCAATCACTAGGTCACTGATTAGGTCATCCCCAGTAGCCAGTACCAAGTCAAGCGTTGCTTTACCTCTCATTGGCCTGTAGACTTCTTGAGTCAGGTAGCGGTCATCCACGCATGATAGGAAGCTTTGCAACCGCTTGGATTTTGCTGAGTGATCCTCCCATGAGATGTCTGGGTAACTGAAGTCACCCATGACAACCATGGTCCTGGAGCATGTGGCCTCAGCCAGTTCCTGGGCGAACTCTTGGTCAAGCTCTAGACTTTGGGTGGGAGGGCTGTAGTAGACTCCCACCGTTGTATCCCCTGTGCTGTGTTCCCCACAGATTTTAACCCAGAAGGTCTCCAATCATCCACCCTGGTCACCAACATCAGCTTGCAGGGACACGTAGCTTTCCTTAACATAGAGAGCTACACCCCCACACCTTTTATCTACTCGATCTCTCCTGTACAAGGTATAGCCATCTATATGAGGCTAGGCTTGTGCCCTGGATCACACCTGTGGACTAACCCTACATTCCAACCCTGCATGGGATCTGACCTGAGGACCAACTCCATGTCACTTATCTGGCCCCTGTGGCTGGAAGGTTGGGCACCAATGGTATAGTATGAATTTGCAACTAAAAGCGTACGGTACATAGTCTTCACTGTCCTCCAAACAATCTGCATCGTATGAAGTTAAAATCTCTCTTTCGGAGGATAACCTATTATTTTCCTGCGTGCTGACCTCACCTCCATCTTGATGCTGGAGAGTTTTCTTGAATTGACCCAATAAGTGCTGCTTCAGTAAACTCGGAGAGAATTGTTCTGTTTCAGATTCTGCAAGCATGGCTCTTACTGCTGGGGGAAAGAAATAATATTCATGTATAGGGGCCCCAAAAGACATGAAAGCCTCAGTCTTATGCATTAGAGTAGTTGGTTGTAGCCGTGTTGGTCTAAGGACATAGGCAGATAAGGCTATTTAGGTACACCTGATATCTTTTATTAGATCAATTAAATAGCTGGGAAAAAAATTCCAACTATTTAGCTGGTCTAATAAGAGAAATCATATCTATCCAAAGAACCTCATCTGCCTTGTCTTACGCATGTCCTTAAAAATGTGTCTAACATGTGGCCTGTAACAAGTCCCTTTGACTTGAAGGCTGTTCTTTCTATATAGACTCTGTTCTTCCCTTTTTCCTGCTGCAGCTAGAAGCCAGAGGTCTGAGAGAGCAGGGCTGAAGCCAGACTTTCATTCCACCTTGACTATCTCCAGCCCCATACGTGACAGCTGGAGAGATGGCAATTAAACAGCAGATGCTTCTTGCATGGGTATGCTAGCAGAAGAAGGCAGGCTCTCCCTCCTCTAACACATCCACACAAAGGCAGGCATGACTTGGTCCTCAGTAAATTACACGTTTGGTAAAATAGCTCCCTTGAATGCACATAGTCTCTTGCTGAGACTTTAGTGGACTAGAAAGGGCATATATGCATAGTTCCCACAAAAAAGTTTTAGGTACCAACTTGCATTAAATTATATGGTTACTTGCATCCCATCTGCTAGCTATTGGGATTATCTTCTGAGGAAAAGTGAGCTTTCAATTGAGGCATCAGAAATGCCTGGTAACCTGAGGAAATTTTAATGGTCCAAGCATACTGTGCTTGTGGAGGGAAAACTAGTAATTGTTTGCTGAGAAATTTAGATTTTCTTTTTTACAATGATAGAGTTGTTTAAATTTGTAAATTATGAATAAACAGCATGGTAAATATATTGATTTCCCTAAGAAGCACTACAAATACCTACTGTGCGATATTTAAAAACAATAAGGTATAATAAAATGCAATAACTAAGGATCCATGGCCACTCTTGGTTTTAGAAGAGCAAACTAATTAAAACAGTGGGCACATCTACACATTCATTAATGCACCCTAGTTACCGCCATTAAGTTTAGTACTCGGTTAACCAAGTACTAATTCAATGCACAATAACTCAAGCTACTGCGCAGTAGTACCAGCACAAGTTTTTTGTTGTTGTTTTTTTTACACTTACTGAACAATAGCCTAATAACACTGCTCAGTAGCATATTAGCATGGTTTTCGACTGGCACGCTACTGTGCAGTGTTACTAGGATACTGCACAATAAGCATCTTGTGTAGACGTGCTTGGTTGGTTACTAAATGATTGTACCCACTGGGCTGGTAACTGAATTTTGATAATAGACAACACGAAGTAGAAAGGTTATCTATCTGCTTACCTGTAGGTGATCCACATCAGCCATGTCACATAACCTTTTTGCCTCACTTTTCTTATGAGTGAAGACAATACTGCTCACCATAATGTGGGGTTGTGACCATCCAACATCTTGTTCGAGATTTTGAGTTAAGCTGTGCTTTGTGGCCCCCATCCAGCTCCAGTTTAAAATCAGTACAGAGGCTCCCATTGGCTTGACCAGGAGCTGCATCATGTCCTCTAGGTGCAAAGTATTACAATCCTCAATTACTAGTGACTCTTAATCATTCAGTCTTAAGAAGACAGACTGCATCCCCTGACAGTTATCAAAATCATCATTTACTTGAGAGATAATTTTTCACTTTGTTTCCAGTTCCTTTAATTGTGTGCACAATTCTGCTGTAAGCTTCCCAGTTCTGCTGGTCTCTTACTTCTACAGATTTGTTTCAAGACATTACTTTTTCTTTTGTGTTGTTTGGATATCAGTAGGGGGCGTTATTGTCTATGCTTGTCTTATCTCAGTATATTTCTACTATTCTTCTCTAATTTAATGAAACGAGTATCAGTGAGATTCTTGTGTAACTACTACATGGCTAACTCTTACTCATGTGAGTAATCCCAGTGGGAATTGATGGGACACATACAGGAGTAAGAGTTGAGTGACTGGGTTCATATTTAGCTCCTGTGCTCATTAGATCTATTATCTGGGAAAAAATATGTACCAGGTGAACGCATCTGTAAAACTCCTGTCATCCTAATAAGACTTTATTAATTGATCAGTTTTATGCTTACGAGGAAAGATTATAAATAATCCTTATCCATCAGTGGAGGGCTTATGTTCTGCATTATGGGGGTTTATTCAGCTTCTAAACCTGTTTGATGCAACTGTGGATATTCTAATTATCCAGGTGGCATCAACTCACTTCAGTCTTGCACTAAAGAAGGGCAATATTAAAGAAAAAGTAAAATGCTGCATGTTCATGTGTTTAAATAAATGCATATTAAAATATTGTTTCTAAAATAAATGTTAACATTGTTAATATGTTCATGCCACAGATTGGCAGTTATCCATTCCTAACAGAATCATACCTTGTGAAGTAAACTCACTTTCTAGATAAATTCAGTGCTTTAATTATTAAATACATTTTGCAAAACTCATCTGCAAGGAATAATTGTTAATAAAATGATTGGAGTGCCAAAGAAGCTGTCTAGCATGGCTCCCTAGTTTCAATGGAAGCTTCTCTTTACACATGAAGCATCACTTTTGCAGGTGGAAAGAAGATTAAAATTGTTTCACCACTGGGTGCAACTGTATAGAATCACAGAATCATAGTATCACTAATTGCTACACTAATCTGCAGATGTTCTTTTGATAAAACCTTTTTTATGTGCTGCACAGCAGGTTGTTTAGGTTGTCTGTGAAGAAAATGGGAAGAGACCCAGTAGGGGCCTGAAGTATTAGGTGTTTATTATTATCAATCTCACTCATCAGAACGTCGTCTGGGTAGACATGCTTATGATTTCTTTTTTTTTAACTATCTAATGCAGTCACTAGGAGTTACCACTGCAGTGGTTCTGTCTCCTGAAAACAAAAGAATCCAAGGAGAGAAGAGAGATTTAAAATGGAATATAAATTCAAATGTCAGAAATGAAAAAAGGCCTCACTTTTTTTTATAAGATGTCAAGAGCAAACCATAAGTGCTAAAATAAGTGATCCCAGGGAAACCATTTTAATAAGATGGTATGCATAGACCCTAAATATGGGAGGGGGCTCACTTAAGTTGCCCTTACTGCAGTGTGCAGTGAGATTTAGCCAAAGGGAAATAGACTGGGGCTTACAGGGGAATAATTCTGTCAGCAAGAACTATAGAATGGCAGAGTTTCAGATGGATTTGCCTACACTTGGTAATGGGTGCTCCATGAGAAGAAAAGCTGATACTGCCTGCAGGCTGCTGTGTGGCATTCACTGAGCTAACTGAAAGGAGCCAAATTCTCTGACCAAGACAAAGTGTCTGAAAAATCTTAGTTTTTGCTACAACAGACCTAACACATGGGCCCAGAAAATAACTGTAGCAGAAAGCTCATGGTTCAGGGTACAAATTCTCTCACAATCAGCCAAATGCTGAGTATACACTTCAGCTTTAGGGTCCTGTTTCCTCAGCAGAAGGAGTCTTTTATTTTTCAGTTGTGTTTTGTTAAAATTCAGGCTGCAATTTGCCCTGTATTAGGCAAGACTCTAGCCAAGGGGATCTAGTTTTAACCACAGCAGCTGGTAGGCTTTGAAGATGTCCATGGTTTAATTTAGTGTTTACAAATGAAGGAGCAAAGAATTCCAGTAAGTTCTCTCCAAGTTCACAGATTTTAAACACACTTACATAAAGGCAATGCTATGCAAAAAGTATTTAATCTTTAAACTGAGTCAGTATAAGTTAATTAGAAACCTACAGATAGTTTCATTAAACAATAATAGCTCATGTATTTAAAACATGAGGCAAAATTCCAAAGCAAGAGTCTGCTTTGGTATAACATCTACTGTTAATGTATATGTGCTATTGATGTACGTTGACAAAAATGAGGTCTGTATTTATCTGACCTTGCTCTCTGAGCTCACCCTATCTTTTAAGCTAAGCTGGGTCATCAAACTAGAAAAAAATGCTGCAGAAAATGGGAATTATGGTTTGGTTGATGGCATGCTTCTCCCTGAATCTGTTTTGAAGCAAATCCTCAAGATAGATGTGACAGGATGTTTCTTGACTACTGCTGCCGTCTAGGGTCTTGCTCACAAAAGCAGGCGGCAGGGTGGACAGCACAAAGTCCCTCTTTACTTGCCTGCCACAACTTGATTAATTATGTGTGTGTTTTGCTGGCAAAGACAATTGCATCCAGCGTGGGAGAGGGGAGGAGGAGAAGTGGAAAAGAAAAAGGGAAGGTGAAAAGAGGGAGGAGAAAAGAAAGGAAAAAGGAAAAAAAAGAGCAAGAAGTGAGGTGGAGGCTAGCTCACATGGGTACATAAGTGACTTATAAGTCCAATCTTTGCCTTGAACAGTCTGCTGTAGCAGGGGCAGGAAAGCTATGAGGACTGGATACGAGAAGTTTTTGTTTTCCTGGACATGTGTTTCTTCATTGCTTCTGCCATGCATTGCTGTTTGAAGGCCAGTGCTCCATTCTGGATTGATGACCTCCAGGAATGGATGGTCGCAAGCGATTTGCTCCCACAACTCTGGGTTGATGCCAAAACTCTTTAGGGACACCTTTAACCTTGTACAGCTTGGTCATTGTATTGGAAGGCATCCAGCAGCATGGTAGAGAATACCATGCTAAAGAGAGTAGGTGTGAGCACACAGCCCTGCTTAACACCATTTGCAACTGGAAAGGGGTCAGAGCATTCGCCATTTGCAAGGACACATGTCATCATGCCGTTGTGGAACTGTCAAACCATATTGATTAATTTTCTGGGGCATCCATACTTCTTCATGATTTCCCAGAGGCCTTCATGTTTTACTGTATTAAAGGCTTTGGCTAGGTTGACGAACGTGAAGAGAAGGTTGACTCTCTGTTCCTGGCACTTTTCTTGAAGCTGCTGGGCCACAAACACCATGTTGGTAGCTCCATGTCCTTTTCTGAAGCTACATTGACTCTCAGGCAGTAGGTCATTTAGATGGTCAGTCAGCCGGTTGAGGAAGACTCTTGTGTGTATCTTCCTGCCAGTTGAGAGGAGGGAGATGCCTCTATGATTGTCACAGAGCTGGTGGTTTCCCTTCCTCTTGTACAGGTGGACAATGGAGGCATCCTTGAATTCTTGAGGGACTACCTCCTGAGCCCACATACTGCAGAAGATCTCGGTTAGCTTCTCCATGAGGCCGTGACTGCCAGATTTGTAGACCTCCACTGGAATCACATTGCCTCTAGGAGCTTTGCCACTAGACATTTGTTGTATCGCCTTTTGGACTTCCATAATCATAGGCAGAGCTTCAAGCAAGGTGTTGATGGCGATTTGAGGCAGCTTGCCTATGGCATCCTTGTTGACAGAGGATGTCTGATTGAGGGTGGCGCTGAAGTATTCAGCCTCTCTCTGAAGGATCTGGGTCTTGTCAGTTAGCAGCGTCATCCTGTTGGTGGACAGCAGGGGGGAGGATCCGAGGATCTGTGGACTGTAGATAGCCTTTAGGGAACTGAAGAACTTCTTTGTGTCATTTCAGTCAGCATAGTACTGAATCTCATCTGCTTTATTCTTCAGCCATGTGTCCTGCATCCTTCACAACTTGTGTTGAACGGTCTTCCATATTGAGCTGCAAGCACGTTGTGGTGATACGGACTTATCATAGAGGGAGATTCTGTGGAGACGTTGTTTCTTTTCCAGCAGCTATTGTTTATCCTCATCATTTTCATCAAACCAGTCCTGGTATCTGCAGATGCTGGTCCCAGGGTCTCAAGGGTTGCAGAGTGCATAGGTTCATGGAGCCACTTCCAGTTGGCTTTGATGGAGCCAGAAAGGAGCAGTGTAGTGTGAAGCTGATCTTTCAGATGGTTTGCAAAAGACAGCCTTGTGCTGTCGTTTATCTGCTGTGCAGTGTTGAGGCACTTCAGTCCACTTCATCCTTGTGGACACCGTCTAGTTTGAAACACGATCTTTAATGAGGAGATGATGAGTCAATGATCAGCATTCAGTGGCACACATTGCTTTGGTTACATAGACATCATGTCTGTCCCTCCTTCAGACGATGACATAGTCAATAAGATGCCAGTGCCTGGAGTAAGGGTGCATCCATGATGTCTTTTTCCAGCTGGGGAGATGGAACACAGTGTTAGTAACCAGGACCTTATGTTCATAATCTGAGCAGGAGAAGGCCATTGCTATTGCAGCTTCCGATCCCATGCTTCTCAATGACTCTGTCCCATGTTTGGCAGTCAGAGCCAATCCTGGAATTTAAGTCGCCAAGGAGGATGAGATGATCAGACTTTGGTACAGCAATGATCAGGGAGTGGAGGTCATCATAGAACTGATTTTTGACTTTGTCAGAGTTGGTCATGGTAGCAGCATATGTACTGATGATAGTGGCACACTTTTTGCCAAGCAGGGGGAGCCTGAGCACCATCAGTTGGTCATTCATTCCCTTAGGCAGGTAGGTCAGCTTCTCGATGAGGCAGTTTTTGTTAAAACTGACACCTACTTCCTGTTTGGCTTTGCTGCCATGATCACTCCAGAAGAATGTGTAGCCAGCCTTTCCTGCTGAACTGCCCTTCATCAGGTAGGTGAGTCCCACTGAGCGCAGCAATATGGACATTGCACCTTTCCTGATAAGGGCAGTTCTCCTTTCAGGTCTGTTAGTGTTTCCATCAGTCAGCATATATACTTTCCATGCGCGCAGTTTGAGGGGAATTGATTTCTTTCCTTTTTTACCACTGTAGTGGGACCCCTGCCGGCCATGGTATGCTGGCCAGGGTGAAGCGAAGCAGGCAATGTTTGGGGCACCTTTTCTAGCCCCTTCCACATTCTAGGATGTGAGGAGTGCAATCCTGAATAGGGCTGCTGAGTCACTCAGGAGGCTGCTGAGTTCTCCTGCTGCTTCTGTCCAGTAGAAAGTGACCCAAAATCCTGAGCCACTGTGTGCAGGTTTGCAACTACAGCTTCCAGTATCTCGACACCTGCTGTTTTGTTGCTGGCCCATTGCCACAGGGCTTGTGCAAGATGTGAGTTGCTGGATGTGAGTTGGGGTGTTGGGGGTGTCTGGGAGAGGTAGCACCTCCAGAGAAAGAGTATGTCGTGCTCTCCTGAGTGAGTCTTCCTCTTTTGGTCCTCACCTGTGGCTCCAAGTAGCTGTCTGCATGCAACAGTGGCCTGGTAACCTGCCTTGATGGGTGGGCCAAACCAGGTAAGGGTACTCAGTTAGTCCTCAGACCTCTGGGGAGATAGGGACATGCCCATCCTTGCATGCAAAGTCTGACGTCAGCTGACTGGCTGGGCAGACAAGACCCTCACATGTTCCAATGGCCATGATGGCAGTACAGCAACGCACCATGGACTGCGCAGAGCAGAACAAGGCACAAAAGATGTCCTGGTCATCCGCTGCATCTGGTACAATCTCCAGCCATCTTGATACTGTCCTGCCACTGCTTACCAATTGGCTCAGATGAGAGAGTGAGGCCGATGTTGCGCAACTCTTCCTCACTTAAATCCAAATCCCGTGCAACTCACTCAATTATGTATTGAAAAAGCAAGGAGGCTCCCAAATTAAATGGTTTCCTACCCTTTTCAGGAAGATGGTTACCTCTTGGTGTTTCTTGGGGCTCCACCTCCCCTACACCCCTTCCACATGCCAACTGTGATGGTGAACCAGTGGTGTCATACTAGTGTGAGATTACAATAATTAATTTCTTGCAATGCCTGTAACTTTCTTAAGCTGTCACTTTAAGGCTGATAAATCTAAAGCAATTAACTTATAGACAAAATCGACAGTCCTATATCACTCATGACTTAGAATAATGTCCAAATAATAAATAACATATGCTGCAACAACCCTGACTTTTGTGCTTCTTAATTTTGGAGAAAAATGTATAAAATAAGAAGTAAGGAAAGAAAATACATCCATCACCTCACAGCACACTATATCAAAGGCTGTTCAAGGATTGGACTCACATGACTGACTTAGTGACTGCCTCCAGTCCTGTCGTTCATCCATTGATGCATAGCTCTCCTGGCTTACTTCTCCGAGTCTTCTTCCTATGGGTTCTCCTGCAAGTGAACAACAGAGCCCCTAATTCCTTTCCTTACTGGAACTCCCAAGTTCTCTCCACCCTTTCATTCTGGCTCAGCTCCCTGGGATGGAGCTCTTCCAGCTGCCTGCATCCTGTTCTGGTTCCCAGCAGGCATTTGCCACCTCTGGCACCCAGCTTTTCTCCATCTCCAGATGATTCCTGATGATGTCACTCCCTGCGCGTCCTCCAATGCACAGGGAATATATACTTTTAAAATGGTGTGGGAATGACACATGCCGCTCTTGTGTCTCTGCTTCGGACCCTGCAGGTACATTTAACTCATTAATAACTTTTCCCAGGCTATTCTTCATCAGGGATTGAGGGTAGCTTGGAGGAGATGCATTCCTCCCCTTCAGAGCATGCCAATAGTCGCCCTAACCGGCAACAACTATGACATAACTAAACTCTTGGCCACGTGGGGTACTTAAAGATTCAATGACATGTTACTCAAGATGCCCCAGTGTCCTGACCAAGTTCTCATTTGCGTAACTGAATTCCATCAGTTTGTAATTCTCGCTGTAGTTTAGCTGGCTATCCTGAACTGTTATGGAGTGTTGGAGCAAAATATAGGTTGCATTTCAGTGTGGTATGAAGTGATAGCTATCCATGTACTTTTATGCATATAGCGATACTTATCACCATAATATCTGAGTGCCTCCTGTAAGTAAAAAGATGAAAGTGCTCTCCTTCTTTACCTTTGCTGCTACCAGAAACAGGGCTATGGGTTTGGATAGTGGTTATTAACGAATCTCCACAAACAGGGCTACTACTTTGGGAAAACTTAGGTGAAGAGTGCAGCTTTGAATTTAACTTGATCAGGGCAAGCCTGATAGCTGTCTTCATTTCTTCCAGTAGTGAGTTCTAGATTCTTGGTCTAGCTCCTTTGAAGGTTCTCTCTGTTGTAATCGCTAGCCTCAAGGTTGTAGTCTCAGAGGCTGGACCAACCTCTAGGATAGCCAGGATCAAATTCAATGCATGGCATTAAAAATCAAGGCAGTGACCTTGTACTGGACTGTATGTTTCGTGTGGAGTTGTATAATGCTGCATTCTGAAGAGCATATTAGGCTGCTGTAGTCTGAACATGCTGGGGCTTCTTCTCTACATAAAGCGATTTGCAGTAGCTGTAAGGAGCATGCAGGTCACAGTGGTTAAGCTTGCATTTTATCCTAGTTAACACAATCTTCTGCCCAGTTGCAGATAGTAACAATTATTTCTACTAAAGTAGGTGTTTGTGTGTCCTCACATATTGCAATATAAGAAAGTTTACAAGATCATTTGACAATCTGAGGGTGACAAGCTAAAATGGATGGGATTATTAAGAAGAAGCGTTTATTGAGGTGCTTCTCCCTTCCCAATAGCATTACCTCAGACTAGTCTAAGTGCAACTTCTGAAAAACTACTAAGAAAAGCAGTAAAAAACCTTGGAGGTGGTGGTGTGTTTTCATTTAATGCAAAGCAGCTATACAGCTGGCTCACTTAGACACAGATGACACTTCAGCACAAGGATGGGGAGAGTGAAAAATGAGTTCTGCAGGATGCTGTAAGGAAGGTAACTGCAGAAGAGCAGTTACCCATGATGATCATTTTCACTTGATATGAGACGAAAGATATGAATCATTGTAGGGAGTTTCTTTCATACTTGCTTTCTCTAGGAGCTGAGAGAAGGGTTTTGTGGTCCACAGTATCAAATGCCACAGAAAGACCCAAGAGGATTAGTAGGGCCATACAAGTACTTCCCCCAATCAATACAGAGGTGGAAGGTCATCTTCAGTAGTATCATTTTCCCAAGCCCAGGCTTGGCAACCAGACTGTGAGGGATCAAAGGAGTATTAGCAACAGAGAGATGGCACTGAAAAGAATGTCAGTGATGCTTTCAATTAGCCTGCTTAGAAATGTAAGGTTATAGAAATAAAGGCAGAGCTTTTAAATTTCACAGAGCTACTGACCTTGAGCAAGGGCTCTTTTGATAACCAGAAGAATATTGTGTATTTGAGGACTAGAATTAGAATTTATCCTTAATATTAAGTACTGATAATATCTGTTAGTATTAGTCCTAAATGTTCCACATTTTCTTTCACAAACCAGGAAGGATACAGGTCAGAGATGCAGGTCAGAGATAGTACAATCATGTTCCTGGAAAGGCTCAAATTTTTTGGAAAGGGAGAATTGACTTCCTTGCCTTGTATGGGTGTCATAAACTCGAGGGGACTGTTCTGAACATTGGGACACCATTCCCATCATGACCAAGTAAATTGAAACAGCTGTAGTTTGAGTTTTCATGACAGTATAGCTATCAGGGGATAATCTCACCTCATACTTTTTGGGCTTGTGATGTGGCCACCGGGAGGTAGGCTACTTCCCTTATCTCTGAAATTGCTCCTTGAGGCCATACTTCTTCCATACTCTTTCATGGGAACAATCTGCAGGCTGAAATGTGCAGACTATCCAAACTCTTCAGTGTTTCTATCTGCAGGAATAATTTGGGCTACTAATGCCATATTACATCTACAGAACCACATTAATATAGGAGGACTCCAAGCTTCATAAAATATTTATAATGCCATGGGTAATTATAGTTTTGCCACCACTGAAACACAGGAATCTTGAGGTAGAATAAAGTAGTGGTTTAATAATGTGCAACAAAACGTTTCATGGATAACAGATATCACAGTGAGTTGAGTTGGAACTGCAAAGAGAATACTGCACCCATCTGGATTGTATTGTTTAGTTAAAAGTGAGGTGGTAAATATAATTGGTATATTTCTCTGTGGCTACTTATTGATTTGCATTTAAATGTTCAGTTTTTAAAAAGAATAATATAGCAAAAAGAAATAAAGTATTCAAATTTTGCAATGCCACAAAGTTTCATAGATTTATAGATGTTAGGGTTGGAAGGGACCTCAATAGATCATCGAATCCGACCCCCTGCATAGGCAGGAAAGAGTGCTGGGTCTAGATGACCCCAGCTAGATGCTCATCTAACCTCCTCTTGAAGACCCCCAGGGTAGGGGAGAGCACCACCTCCCTTGGGAGCCTGTTCCAGCCCTTGGCTACTCTAACTGTGAAGAAGTTCTTCCTAATGTCCAATCTAAATCTGCTCTCAGCTAGCTTGTGGCCATTATTTCTTGTAACCCCCAGGGGCGCCTTGGTGAATAAAACCTCACCAATTCCCTTCTGTGCCCCCCTGATGGCAGCCACAAGGTCGCCTCTCAACCTTCTTTTGCGGAGGCTGAAAAGGTCCAGGTTCTCTAGTCTCTCCTCGTAGGGCTTGGTCTGCAAGCCCTTAACCATACGAGTGGCCCTTCTCTGGACTCTCTCCAGGTTATCCGCATCGCTCTTGAAGTGTGGCGCCCAGAATTGCATGCAGTACTCCAACTGCGGTCTGACCAGCGCCCAATAGAAGGGAAGTATCACCTCCTTGGATCTATTCGTCATGCATCTGCTGATGCACGATAAAGTGCCATTGGCTTTTCTGATGGCTTCATCACACTGCCGACTCATGTTCATCTTGGAGTCCACTAGGACTCCAAGATCCCTTTCCACTTCTGTGCCACCCAGCAGGTCATTCCCTAGGCTGTAGGTGTGAGGGACATTTTTCCTCCCTAGGTGCAGCACTTTGCATTTCTCCTTGTTGAACTGCATTCTGTTGTTTTCTGCCCACTTTTCCAACCTGTCCACGTCTGCTTGCAGCTGTTCCCTGCCCTCCGGCGTGTCCACTTCTCCCCATAGCTTTGTGTCATCTGCAAACTTGGACAGAGTACATTTCACTCCCTCATCCAAGTCGCTGATGAAGACATTAAAGAGTATCGGTCCAAGGACCGAGCCCTGTGGGACCCCACTGCCCACACCCTTCCAGGTCGAAACCGACCCATCCACCACGACTCTCTGGGTGCGACCCTCTAGCCAATTTGCCACCCACCGGACTGTGTAGTTATCCAAGTCACAGCCTCTTAACTTGTTCCCCAGTATGGGGTGGGATACCGTATTGAAGGCCTTCCTGAAGTCTAAGTATACAACATCCACCCCTCCTCTTGTGTCCAGGCATTCCATAACCTTGTCATAGAAAGAGACTAGATTAGTCAGGCACAATCTGCCTGCTACAAACCCATGCTGGTTTCCCCTCAGCATAATTTGTCCTGCCGGGCTCTCGCAAATGTGAGCCTTGATAATTTTTTCAAAGATTTTGCCAAGGATGGAGGTGAGACTGACTGGCCTATAGTTGCCCGGGTCCTCCTTCCTCCCCTTCTTGAAAATGGGGACCACATTGGCCCTTTTCCAGTCCTCCGGGACTTGGCCCGTGCACCATGAGTGTTCAAATATTCCCGCCAGTGGCTCTGCAATGATGTCGGCCAGCGCCTTCAGCACCCTTGGATGGAGCTCATCCGGGCCTGCCGACTTAAAGGCATCCAGTTCTTCCAGGTGACTCTGCACCATCTTAGGGTCTACGCATGGTAGTCTGGCGCCTTGCTGCTGCCTCTCTACAACCCCAGTGAGAGACTTGTCATGCCCCTCACTTAGGAACACTGAGGCAAAGAACTCATTGAGGAGTTCAGCCTTGTCCCCCCTGTCCGTCACCAATTGTTTCTGGCCATTTAGCAGGGGTCCTATTCTTCCCTGGGCCTTCCTTTTACTCCCTATATATCTAAAAAACAATTTCTTGTTGTCCTTTACTTGGGATGCCATCCTCAGCTCCATGGTAGCTTTGGCCCGTCTAACTGCCTCCCTACAAATGTGAGCAGAGGAGGTATATTCATCTTCGGTGATCTCTCCCTGTTTCCACTTTTTATGTGCTCCCCTTTTGGCCCTTAGGCTGCCCTGGATTTCTCTGGTCAGCCAAGGAAGCCTCCTGGCCCCTCTTCCTCTTTTACCTCGCATCGGGATCGTCTTGCTTTGTGCCCGAAGGATCATTTCCTTAAGGCACAGCCACCCTTCTTGGGCTCCCATCACTTCCAAAGTTCTACTCTGCAGTGCGTCCTTGACTAATCGCCTGAGTTCATTGAAATCAGCTTTCCTAAAGTCTAGCACTTTCACCCTACTAGTTACCTTACCCACTCGATGTCTTATGGTGAATTCTATTATTAGGTGATCACTGTCCCCCAGATGGCTACTGATCTGTAGGTCCCTTACCATGTCATCCCCCGTTGCCAATACCAGATCCAGTATGGCATTCCCCCTAGTGGGACCGTGTACCTCCTGTGTCAGGTGGAGGTCCTGTACACAGGTTAGAAACCTGCGTGAACGGTGGGACTTTGCCGTCTGCGTCTCCCAGCAGATGTCCGGGTAGTTTAGGTCCCCCATGTCTACCGCCTCCTTAGCTTTTATGGTCTCCGAGAGCTGCCTCAGGAGCCCCGAATCTATTTCTTCCCCTTGGTGTGGGGGTCTGTAGCAGACCTCTACCACCAAATCCCTTTCTCCTTGCCCCCCATGTAGCCTAACCCACAATCCTTCTACTTCCTCATCCTTCGATTCCGTCTTGATGAGGGTCGATGTATATTGCTCATTGACATAGATTCTCTGTCTTTTATTCCCCCAAACTGGCTTTCTTTAATTTCTTGTCTTCTTATAGTCATATCCTTTAAACAGCATTTTTGTCCTGATGTGAAGCAGATTTTATAACTCATATAGCAGCAACTGGACCTAGATAGTCCTATGTTTTTCTCACTAGAAATCTCAACAGAAGTTCAAAAGTCAACAGTGAAATCACCTGTTCAGCATAGGTTTCCCAAAATACAATCTAGCCTCTAGCTATAAGACATTTTAGTAAAGGATTCAACTGGATAGTCAGAAACCACAATACAGAGATAAAAAGTATATAAAACAAATATTTTTCTAACCATAAGTTGGCATAAAATCTGTTCTCAAAACTCCATCCCAGAGGATCTCATGAACAAAGGAAAGAAATTATTAGAAAAGAGTAAAAGATAAGAGTATATGAGAGAAGAGATACAGCCAATCTTCTTTTTTTGTTAGCATGGAGCAGAACAAAACTACCTGATACCCTCTCCTTTATTTTGTTAGAAGTGGTCACATTCAGGAAAGAAATTGGTTTGTCTTCTTTGTTAAGATGATATAGTTGATATAGTTGGGGATGGTCCTGCCTTGAGCAGGGTGTTGGACTAGATGACCTCCTGAGGTCCCTTCCAACCCTAATTTTCTGTGATTCTATGAAAATCTCATTTAATGTTTTTTTTCCTCAAAAAGGAACAAATGTCATTTTAGGTTTCCCGATTATCACTCACTGATGTCACTAGTCTGGTTGCTCTAGTAGTAACAGCCCATATTACAGTTTGAGCCCCTTCTAATGAGTCATGATGGGAATTTTTTTCCCACCTTTGTTTTCCTTTAAACAAAATGTAGGTAAATACATGCACAGCCCCCCCCCCCCCCCCCCCCCCCCAGACCATTATATAGGTTGCAAAATCCAAGGCCTGAAAGTTAGGCAAAGCCAGATTTATGGTTGCTGTATAACCTTTAATTACAGGAGTATACGCATTTTTTTCCAGTGCACAGGATAGACAGAGTTCATTTAATGACATCCTCTTTTGTGATGTAAAGAAAACTAAACATTTTAGTATATATGACTAAAAGAATGAGGAGGACATCAGATACCAGGGACCTGTGAACCTGTACGTTAATTTTAATATGCTCATGACCCAGAATTTAGGTGGCAGCAAAGTCCCACAGTCTGCCCTAGAAAATGTGTTCGCTGTTTAAGTCAAGCCAGGATTTTTTAGTAGTGCATTTTAATTCAGCTGGAGAAGTGGCTCTTTTCCAGGTTTAAGCAATGATATTTTGGGCTGTAAGAGTTAAGTGAAAATTCAAATAAATTGCATGTTTTCAATAAACCTTGCCTGCTGACAACAATCCTGACTGGATTGGTAACTGATCCTTTAGGATCCTCAATAGGACTGATTCCATCACGTCCAGGATCCCCCACATACTCACCTTGTTCAGTTGCCCTGCCCATGTAATTATTCTCTACTTTTAGGGGGTGATTATTATTAATAAAATTGTTCATGAATGACGTAAAGCTCAGAAGAGAAGTAAGGTGTTCCACGGACAAGCAGGATTGGGGATCTGAGAGATAATGGTGGATGAAGACAAGGCAAGCTTAGTAGGGCGACTGTAGGTTGAAGAAAGGGGAGGAGAAGGAAGCCTTCATGAAGTGCATTAGCAGCAAATAGCTGAGGTGGCTCAAAGGACCTTCTGTCAGGGGGAAGAGGAGCTTGAGGAGTATGGCGCTCCAAACGAAGGCCCTTGCTTATAGAGAGCAGCAGAAATGAGGAGGTGGTGCAGGGCAAAAAGAGGCTAAAGAGCTCCCTGTCAAGTGGTGGGGAGAAGACAGGCACACCACAAGACAGGAGATGGGAGCTGAAAACATTGGAAGGTTCACTTATTAATATCCCATTCCTCCATGGTTCATGAAGAGCTGTTCAGTGTTGGGGGGATTCTAAATACTTATTCAAGTCTAGGGTGCTTTGATGTGACAAGGCAGGTGGAAAGTGGGTCTCATATCAGTTCCTAGTCACTGATAGCTGGGTGAAGTGGAGGAAAGAATAGATGAGCCTGTGTAAAAGTTCATTTTGTTCTCCCTGTTTATGTGGGAAAGTCCTTTCAATCCAGGGGTGCTCATGACAGTAGGCTATCACAGCTCTGGAAGCTAAGGGTACTCAGAACATTACTAGATTGGGCCTTGAGATCCTGGAATTCAATGCAAAGTTGCCTAGCCCTGTCCAATTATCCTACCATAATTGCCTACTCTGTCCAGCTCTACTGGACTGAACCCCACCTCTGCTATTAAATCTATCATTGAATCATCCTTTATAATGAATGGATTGCAGAACACCAAAGCAGCAAACCAACACTCAGCAATCACTGAATGACATGAAATGCTAAGAATGATTAATCTATTTTACCTAGACAAGAAATGATGGATTTGAATAATTGCCTGAGAATATTCACATGACACTAAAACATCATCTTCTGTCATGATCATCAGTGTCTCTCCTCCTTACAGCAAGGCTATAATTGACACAAATGTCTCAGATAATTTATATAGCAACAAGAATTTCACACTTTCCTAATTTTGGATAGCTGCTAATATTTCATAAGACAATCACTTCATCATACAGTGAAGCTTGTAGCTATCACAAGGTTTTTTGAACATCTATTGATGCAGATTGTTACAGAGTCCCTTGGTTTTTATATCTTTTCAGCTTATTGTCATTACCAGCCATCTATTCACTCTTTTCTGTTATGGGTATATTTGCTGAGTCATGCTCTTAGATCAGTGGTTTTCAACCTGTGATCCATGGATCCATGGACCCCTGGGAAGTCTAAGGGGTCTGCCAAAGATGACTATGATCAATCAAAAGTATGTGAATACCCACATTTACAATTCAAAGGTGTCCACATCTCCCTTCAAAATTTCCAAAGGGGTCCACCTCCATTCAAAATTTTTTAGGGGCCTGCGAATGAAAAAAGGTTGAAAACCACTGTCTTAGATTCATGTCAGTTTTTTTCTGTATCCGAAGGGGGCATCTACTTCAGGTCTTGTACGTAAATCTCTGTAAATGGTTCCATAGCAGGCAGATTATTCTTTATTTTTTATCTTCCTTTACTGCTTGCATATATAATACCATGAACGCTGTGTGCCCCCACAGGCTGGGGGGGCACAGCAAGCTCCCACAGGCGGTTGCGAGCAGGAAGCTCCTACCAGCAGCCGCAGCGCTGTTGGCGGCAGAGGGGAGGGAGGTGGAGAGCACCCGCAGATGCCACCAGCAGCATTGGCAGTGACCAACTGCAATTTGGGACTGCCCACAGACACTGCTGGCAGTGTCGGTGGCAGTGGGGGACTGGCAAGCGGCAACCACCCGCAGGCAGTGTCAGCGGTGCCTGTTTGCAGGAGTGGTACCACCAAGCTTAGGGGGTGCATGTGCACCCGTGTGCACCCCCTACGCATCACCAATGTACAATATGGTTTAATAAACTTATCCTGCATATTCTGACGTATTTGTTAAGCACCACTTGGAGATAATTGCTCTGCAATATCAGACCAAACTAAACAAGCTCAGTTGCCATTTCTCTTTGATGGCAGTTAAAGAAGTGTCTTTGATCATTCTGATAGGTACTTCCATGTGAGATGGACTTCTGTGACCTGTTGAAGCAGATTGTCACTGCTGGGCAGTGTGGCTTTGTGGACTGATCATGGGGCTAGAAGCCAGGAACTCCTCATTTCTTCTCTCAGCCTCACCACAAACTTGCTGTGTAACCTTTACTGAGTTTCCTCAGACCTGTAACTCAGTAATCCCATTAAAAAATTGTCCTAGTAATTCTAACCTACCTTGCAGGAGTGTTCAGACATGGTAGCAATAAGAATATTAGCACCAGAAATATAAGTGCTGTGGGTACTCAAGTGTTATGTAAATCTATATAGCTTAATTAATATTTTATTTGCTTGTATAAGTTATTTTGTTTTTTATACTGTAAGCTGCCCTGAGCCTTTTTAGCAACATAAATAATAATAAAAAAACAAACAAACATTGCAATGCAGCTATGGAGGTGGAAGCACCAGTCCTTGTATCAGGAAACATTCTGCCCACAATGCTGATAGGAAACAGAGTTCTTTGAATGGTGCTGAGGTGCTGCTCAAAACTAATACTTGCATCTCATGTTGGAGTTTAGTGTGAGCTCCCATTCTGCCTATTGTATTTCATCAGCTAAGGCAGCGGTTCTGAACCTTTTTCAGTCGACGTACCCCTTGGGCTCAGAGTAAGACTTCACATATCCCCTTTCAATGGGAAATTAATTTTCATGTCAAACTACATGTAATCGCACATGTATGCATATTTTACGGCAGTTTCAAATTGTCAAGACTTTTTTTAGGCCCTTTGACCTGTGTTAGACAATGTATGAAATATATCTCACATACCCCGATGAGGCTTCACATACTCCCTGGGGGTACATGTACCCCCGGTTCAGAACCGCTGAGCTAAGGGAACAGGAGGTCCTCTGTTTCCTCAGCAATGAGAACAGGTCTTACATCCTCATGTCCTAACACTGCTACATATTTATCTTACTCCACTTTTATTGGTATATAAATTGTGTACACTCCCCTCACTGTGGCACAAGCATGCAAGCCAAGCGCAATGTTATAGCAAGTGGTGATGCTGCTGAGCAGCAACAGTAAATCTCTTTTGTTTTTCAACCTTGGAAGTATCTGACACGACTTTTTTTGTACTAACTACTCCAGGTGAGGATTCTGTAATTCATAACCTCTGGTGTAGGTTTTCCAAGTAACACAATTTATATCAGATGTCATAGGTATGATTGATATGAGCCTTCTTTTGTAGACCTTTGTCCTTGTTATTCAGCAAGCAGAAGTCTGAAGAATTGTGATGTTTGCAAGAAAAAATAATACATGTATCCAACACCTGCCCATCAAGACCAATTCATACACATTGTGAACAGTGATCTCAATGCATTTTACATCTTCACTAGATTTCATGCAGAGGTTTGGGACAAATTGCATTTTCAGACTCCTTAGTGATACAAACTATACCACATTTAGAATATGCACAACATATTTATGATGACCCTCACTAAGATTCTGTCTTTTTTTTACAATTGATGTATTTCCTTGAAGCAGTGCTCTTTTTCAGTCTCATCAAAAGAGTAAAAGAATATACAGACTTTGTTTATTAAGACTTGAACCACTGGTGTTTGTCCATGATTCATATATTTACGTGTACTGATTGATTGGCCCACAGGGGGAAGAGGAGCTATTAATCTATAATAAGCTGTGACTACACCACAGACACACATTGCCACATTCCTTAATTGTTTTCATTTAACAAAATTTGCAGGACTGACAGTTTTAATAGACTTTTGGTTCAGTCTGGAAGACATTTGCAGCTACAAACTGCTTTAAATTATAGGCTTACTCCTTGTTGATAGAGGTTAATAGGATCCTTAACATAGATACACATTATGTTTTGACACATACCAAAAAATGCTGAAAAATGATAGTGTATTTTGGGACATTAAATTCATACTATATTACTATACTACATAATTAAATATATGTTACAGGAGAACAGTGGGGATGATTGGACAAATATGTACAGCAAAAGAAAAAGAATGGCTTAATTTGTGAATGCTTACTTGACTGTGCCAGAGCATGGATATATCACTAGAGGGTTCCCTGTTGGAGACACCTGCAGTATTTCTCTAAAACTATTGCTACAAGGGAGCAGCAAGTTTCAGTATAGCTGAAGTTCCTTTTGACAAATAACTAAACTGGCTCTACCCTCTTCCCCCTCCCAACCATAAATATAGGAAGATTAACAGGACCTTCACTGGAAGCTAATAACAGTAAGAACTTCCAGAGGTAAAGTGCTTGTGAATCTGTATAAACAAGGACATCTTTTTAAAGGGAAGGGGAAAACATAACAACAGGGCAAACACAGGAACAAAATATATATGAGAATAATGTCTAAAAATAGCTCCTATCTCCAAAATGAATCCCCTTCTCTGTTCAGTAAATGTAGCAGTAGTCCATTTAACTCCCTTCTCACCCACTAGCCAGAATGTTTCATAGATCACAGTCACTTGGTCACACCACCTTAACTGTCCACGGTAATCCTGGGGTGGGCAAAATGCAGCCCATGGGCTGGATGAGGCCCACCAGACCATTCTATCTGGCCCTGAGGGCCCCTAAAAATTTTAGAAAGTTAATATTTATCTGCCCCTGGCTGCCTGACATGCAGCCCTCGATGCCTTGCCAAAACTCAGTAAGTGACCCTCTGCCTGAAATAATTGCCCTCCCCTGAGCTAATCCCACTTATGGTTTGGATCAGCGAGTAGCAGTGCAGGTGTCTCTTTGCAGGGTCTGTTTCCAGGAGGTACAACCATCAAATCCAACTAAGATTCAAACTTGGGAGGGTGCTGGGTATGCAAATCTACCTAAGCTCTACTGCTCTCTCCTCGTTCTCTCTCCTCTCACCCAGAGGAGAGCCAAGAGCACTTGGGTCTGCCACGCAGAGTCATTCTGGGTGCATCAAAATGACTGCTTTGCCAGTAGTAAAGAGCTTTTTCATGACTATGAGCCTCCCTGGGTGGACATCTGTGCAGTGCCTGCTTTTTCTTAAAATAGTTTTATGTTATGCACGGTGTTTTGGTATATGGTTCTGGTTTGCTTCTGACTCCATTCTTTAACACTGTTTAACCCGAAGTACAAAAAAGGCTTTAACAAGCACAAGAAGCATCTGCTAAATCTGAGGTCACCTAGGATTTTAGACTCAACCAAGAAGGTTACTGTGAGGCTGACTATTTTGTTCCTGAGTTGGTGCTGCAGTGTGGAATCAAAGTTGTGAAAAGGTGGTGTGTAGAGTCAAGTATAAATGCTTCTATATTATGAGCTGAAGTCTGCGAGGTATTGAGCTCTCTGGCCCCAGTTTGATGGCGGACTTATGCCAATGCTTAATTATAGGCACATGGCTCACTGACTTAGTAGATCTGACTACCTTATGGGATCAGGCCCTGTCTTCCTGCTGTCTTCAGAACAGGGCACATGTAGTGCTAGAGGGAGTATCCAAATGAGCAGGAACATGCATTTCCCTATGGACAAGTAGCAGCGGCACACTTTGTGCCACTACTGGTCCTCAAGGAATGCCTGTGCCCTGCACACACTGGTGTGTAGCAGCTTACCCTGGGTGGGGTCAGAGCTGACCGTAGGGGTGTGCGGAGCCCAGGGTATATCAGCCTGCGTGGGGCCTGTGCCGTGGGGTGGTGGAGGGTGGCAAGCAGCCGGAGCACGAAGCTGGCAGCACACGGCAGCCAAGCACAGTGATGGCGCCCTCGGCAGGGACTGTATGGCACTGTCTGCAGGGCCCCCCAAAGTGTGGTTGTCCTGATTTGCCTCCCCCTCATGACATATCTGGGTAAGGTGACCACCTTTTCAGAAGTGGAAAGTGGGACACTTGCCTGTCTTCCCCTCTTCTCCCATCCCAGTGCTGCTGCCACCCAACTAGAGCCGAGTGGAGTCGTGTAGGGGTGGATGTGGGCTGCCCGCTGCAGGCTCCAGGCTCCCAGCTGCTGCCTTTCCCTTGGGAGCCCCATGCAGGCCATGCACTCCCTGTCTTCCCGGCAGCAGCAGGGCGTGCAACTCTACACCATTGCCACCCCTGCTGCTGATAGGCGGGCTGAGGGTGAGTTGCCATGGTGGCGCGGCCAGTGCAGGGCCCCCGGGGGAGGGCAGCAAATCAGGGAGCTTGAGCCCAAAGCAAGCAGCCTGCATCCACCCCTGCTCCACACACAAATAGGTGGGCATGTGCTCCCATGCCCACCGCCCCCTAGATCAGCTGCCTGTGGCTCCATTCCACTCCTCATCTGGACCCCATGCACCATCCTGGCTGGGAGGTGTGCCCAGGCCCTGCCCCATTCCCTCCCTCACAGTGGGGGCCTCGATCTGCCCCCTCATAGACTCTTCTCCCTCCACAAACTTACCTGCAGGGAGCTGCTCTCCAGGTTGCCCAGTTGTGTTTCCATACATGTGAATAAGTGCGGGTGCGCATATGTACATGGCACATCCTGTGGCCTGTTCCTGGCAGCCCCTTGCAAGCTGGAACACTGCCAGCCTGCAAGGGGAAACCTGCCATTTCCTGTGGATCCCTGTGTGATGCTGTGAATCTGGGACAAATGCTGTCCCAGAGTCATCCAGCCTGGGACCGGGACTTCAGGTTCCCATTGTGGGATTGTGCTGGCCCCAGAAGCCTTACCTGGGGTCCTGGGGCATCCAGAAGCTGCAGCCATGGTGCTCCTGCAGCAGTAAGTCTGGCTGGCAGCCAGACTGTGGCTCAAGCTGGCCAGGCTCTGGCTTCGGGTGGCATGCAGTGCTGTCATGTGCACCACCCTGACTCCCCTCTACCCTGCATGTGTGGTATGTGCATCTGTGCTCATATCTGTGCTCATTTGAATGTGCCCATAATGTACATACAAAGGATAGAGACATGGGGCATCTACACACATCACGGGGTTTAAGCCTCATTCAATTAAATAGGTTTATAAAATTTAAACTTGTTTATTCTGGAGCGTCGCATCAGTGTTTGTACACACTAGGTTTTTTAATTAATTAAACTTTGGAGCATCGCATCAGTGTTTGCACATACTAGGCTTTCAAACAAATTAAGTCTGGTTCCCAGCCAATGTTGCAAGAGAGTGAGACGGTCCCACATTGCCACCCCATAGCCCAGGGCCCACCACCCTGTGTCCTGCCATGCAGCTGTTGGAAGAGGGAGCTGGCACATGGCACAAGAAAAAAAAAAGTGGCAGCAATTCAGAAGTGGAAGCAATCTGAAGGGGTGAACTACAAAAAAGTTGCAACACAATCTGGTGGACAAAGAGGCTTATTATACATCTGAGTGCCTTTGTGTTTTCACGCAACAAATCCATGTACGCAACGCTTTAATTCATGGTGAGCCAAGCAAACTACATCCGAGGATTTTTACTTTAATGAACCAGAAAGACTTTTAAAGCATCTGGAAAACCTGCTTGTGCAAACAGTCATGCTCTTGCAGCACAAAAAAGGGCAAAAAACGTGGAGTGCACAAATGCTCCTGTATACTAAAACCTACTTTTTGTGTTCATTTTGGATTGGAAATAAACCTCACATCTATTCAACAGGGAGTTCTAGATTAGCACTTCTCTTTCTGCACCACTGTTGTGGACCCATCCTCAGCCGGTCTTTAGAAGTAGATTTTAATCACAGTGGTCATCTATGGCCAAATTCATAGCAGCTCATATAGGTATTCACTGTGCATTTTAGTGTTAGATACAACACTTCCCTTCCCTTTAAAATATATATAGTTAAGCTGCTGGAGTATCACAAAGATGAAATCCCACTGCTGGTTGATGAGAGGTGATGAATTACTTATTATATTATTTGCAAAATTACACCTGTTTTTGCCAAATTATGCATCATTTGCAAGTTATCCTCAAACCTATGTATATAATTAATCATAATGACTTGGTCTTGTCTATACTTAATTCTAATGATTCTATGAATACTTTATAAAAATATTTCAGCCTATTGGTTTTTCACAAAATGTTATGTCTCACAAAGTTTTAAGTCTGTGTCTTTGGCCCTTTTCTATGGTATTTGCCTTCTGTGATGGGTCACTTCATTCACATGCAATAATGCCTCCTTTTTAACTAGATCACTGACATTTTCATAAAATGGAGGAGAGAGAGCTATATTGGTGTATTTGCTTGGGCTTCTATAGCTTACTAGCAGATTCACTGTTATTGTATATCTGCAAATTAGTATTCCTGAAACACTGATTTTCCATAAAAATTTCCACTTGTATTTCTGAAAAATTAATAGTGTCACAAATAATATTAAAATGAAATGGATATTTTTATTCAGACAACTATTAAGTAATTTTTATGCTATTGTCCAGTTCTAGGGATGATGGAGCCCTCTGAAGCCTCAAGACAATATAACCCAAAAAAGCTTGGCTGAGGGCACCTTTTCAATTGGTTAGTTCACAAACCAACATCTCATTAAGATTTTAGTGATTTAAATTAATTTTATACTGATCTTAAAATGGGATTTTCAACCCATATAGTGTGGGCCTTATTGTTCCAGGGTAAAATTCATATTCATTTCAATGAGAATATAGTTAGACCAATATGGAGTGTTTTTGAATATCCCTCCCATTGTGTGCATCTCTTTTTATAGAAGATAGCTCTTTGGATCATTAATTATATAAACTGCAACTAAGCACAAACAGATAGCTAGATTGGGGGAGGGAGTGTTAAGCTATTAAATTTGATTTTCCCCAAATGACTATCAGCTTATCAGGGGCAAACATTTCAACAGTTAATGCTTTACATTAATTTAGTGAAAGCATGTTTAACAATTTTGTCACTCTGGGAATATTTAATTATGCATACAGACACAAGCTAACATGAAAGATGCTACCAAATTATAAATTGTTATTCTCATTTATTAGGAGTACTGTGTGGGGGCGGGATTAGGAAGCTCCCCTAGCAAACAAAGGACCTCAGTGAAATGAGTGACAAACTTCAGTAGAAACACACTGATGCACAGAATTTGCAATCTCATGTTCTCAGTAAGGGCTCTGTGCATTACTATCTTTAGTCTCACTATTTAAATTTGGGGTTTATTTTTTGTAAATCTGATGACAAACCTAGGAGAACCTGGAGCTTTTTCATGAATTTGGATCATGTTAAAAATAACTACTCATCTTCATGTGTATCCTCAACTCAGATGGCCCACCATTTCCTTAGATTTTTTGGTGGTGGAAAAGGGCATGTGGGAAGCAGGTAGGAAGCTCCTGGGGTTAGAAGTAGCCTATGGGTTAGGAAGAAAGACTGAAGAGAAAGGATGCATTATCATACAGAGACTCTGAGGGACAAGAAAAAAGTTGAAAGTTGGGGAGAATAGAGAGGAAGGAATGAGAAGCAAGGGGGATCAATATAGATGGACAGAAGACTGGGAAGAGCAGGGAAAGACACTAGGGGGAGATGATCAGGAGAGGGACATGAGACTGAAGTGGCGGGGAGAGGACAGAATAGGAAAAAAACTGGAATAAAAAATGATTGCTTTTTGATCCTTGAATAACGTGTGTGCGCGCGCGCGCGCGCACGCACGCGCACACACACACACACACACACACACACGCATGTGAGAGAGACAGTGTTGCTCATCCTCCCTAATTTATTGGAAAAAGGTGATTTTGGCCCATACAGCAGGATCTCTCCCTGGCCAAGCACAGCTTTCTATATTTGCCTTTTTAAAAACAGCCTCTTCTGTCCTTTCCATAACACTGCTGTTTTGTCTCTTGAAATTTATGAATCTCTGGTGGCCTGTTGCTTTGTTTTAGGAAATATACAGAAGCCAGGACCCATTTGGGGAGACCTCAAATGAGGATTCTTTGCAAGGTAACAGAAAAATAGAGAGCTGACCCTTCTCTTTCCAAAGATCTCTTAATTCTGATCAATGGCTCTTTGCTCCCCTTCTTCTTAAAAATGTATTTGGCCCTTCAACTGTGCCAGTACCAACTGGTATCAGTTTCACTGCTAAAGAAATGTAAGCGAATACTCATTTTGTGCCCAAAAGCTTGCAAAGAACAATCTGTCCAACTATTTAGTTGGTCTAAATGATATTACATCTACCCAAACAACCTTGTCTGCCTGTGTCTTAGACCAACACAGCTACAACCAACAACCCTACACACACATGCTCTTCCACAAAAATGTGAAATAAAGGAGGCAGTTACCTTGTTCTTGCAGCCTGGATGGTCCAGGGCAGATCTGTCCCTTGGGGGAGCACAAATTGGGCGACTACCCCAGGCCCTGTGCTTTGGGGTCCCCCATGGACAGTGCCGTACAGGCCCTGTAGACAGCGCCATTGGCAAGTGCCAAGCGTGCCACCACTCTGCATGGCTGCCATGCACTGCTGGCTTTGCGCTCCGGCCGCTTGCCACCTCTCCCCTCACACAGGCTTATAAACCCTGGGCCCCGTACACCCCTAGGTGTAGGGGGTCCAGGGAGATGAGAAAAGCTGGATTTGTGAGGTGAAAGGCTCCTTTCCCATTCCCCACCAAGGACCCAAGATGAGGATGGTACCCAGAGAGGTGGTGCAATCTCTATCCTTGGAGGCTTTCAAGACCTGGCTAGACAAAGCTTTAGCTGGGATGATCTAGTTGGGGCTGGTCCTGCTTTGAGCAGGGGGTTGGACTAGATCAGTGGCTCTCAACCTTTTTTTTTTCTTCTTTTTTTTTTACTAGGACCCATTTGTAAACATCCATGGCCAACCCCGTTGCAGTGCCCCCCCCCAGGCCTCAGCGTGGGGGGAAGGGGCGGCCCCAAGCAGCCCCTCACAGGCTGAAACTCTTCCAGCCTACAAGGGAAAAGCCCCCGTTTCCCCCAGTTTTCTCCTTTAAAGGAGAATCCATTTCTAAAGTTTGTTCGCGACCCTTTCAGCTAGGCATGCGACCCACTTTTGGCTGAGAAACGCTAGACTAGGTGACCTCCTGAGGTCCCTTCCTCAGTTTAATTGAGGAATTAGTTTAACTAATAACTAACTTTCTGGGGAGCCTAGGATTCGCCTCCCAAAGCCGGCTGGAAAGTTTGAGGAAAACAACTACAGCCCCCACAATGCACCTGGCGATTTAAAAGAGGAGCAGGTCGGACTGAGCATGAGCAGGCGCCTGTCCTGCCCGGGAGCGCGCTGGGCTGCGGGAGGGACCGGGCACAGGCGAGTGCAAGTGCAGGCGCGGCCGCCGCGGGTAGCGGCTCCTTGTGCGGTGGGGGCGGGGCGGGGCGGGGCGCGCCTCGCGCGGGCTGCAAGTTGCGGGCGGGCGGGTGGGTGGGCGGCAGACCCAGCCGCTGGGGGGTGCTGCGGGGCCCGCTTCATGGGCGGTGCTTCCTCGCTCCGCACCGCCTTTTTTTGTTGCTGGGGGCGGGTCAAGGCCCTGCAGCGCTGGGGGCCCTGAGCCTGGCTCTGAGGGTCCCGCCCCGCCAGGGTTGCGTGATGCCAGGGCCGGGGCACGTGAACGGGAAAGAAGGAGGAGGGGCGCTGGGAAGCTGCAGTGGTTGGGGGTTTCGGGGCTCGCTCTGTGGCCGGAAGATTTGCAGCCCCCTTCCTTAGCACCCTTTGGTTTCAGTGCAGCACTTCAGACTTGGCGCTGGGAAACTGCTGGGACAGGCAGGATGTGTTGGCTGAAATTATCCCATTGCTCTTCAGAGGCTTTGTTCACAAGGCACTGGATGTAGGCTGGCTAAACCTTGGAGAGACGTTTGTATTCCTGGGGCCGGGGTTCAAATTACACTTCAAGTCTCGGGGGTCTGCGGCAGCCGGAAGCTGGAAAGAACCACCGTTGCTGCCTGAGCTGCTTAGAAAGGCACAGGGTGAGCCCAGGACTCTCATCTCGTATGAGGGGGACTCAGCACCCCCGAGCCCTCCTGTATTTTGAACCCTGCCTAGGGCCTGTTTTGTAGCTTATGGGCAAGGGAGGTTTACAGTGGATACTGGAAAATACTCTCTCATTAGGAGGGTAGTGAAGCACTGGTTACCTAGAGAGGTGGTGGCAGCTCCATCCTTGGAGGTTTTTAAGGCCTGGCTTGACACAGCCTGGGCTGGAATGATCTTGTTGGGGACAGTCCTGTCTTGAGCAGGGGGTTAGACCCCCTGAGGTCCCTTCCAACCCTCATTGTCTCTGATTCTGTGACAAATACTGGTACTCAGGATTATCAATACACCACCTGTCCTGGATTGTAAATTCACTGAATTCTTTTTTTTCCCCCACACCCTGTTATTCTAGTGTTCGTACCGTGTTTGTATTCATCACTGAACCATGAGAAATAAGGCGGGAAGAGATCTGGCAAGGGCAGCCTGCCTACTTTCAACTATACAACTAGACAGAAGTTTGGCTAACTGGTTTTTAAAAGGCTCCAGTGATGGAGATCCCACAACCTCACTCCATAATTGGTTCCAGTGCTTCACTGTCCTTACAGTTAGACAGTTGTTCCTAATGTCTAAGCTTAATCTCTCTTGCAGCAGTTAAAGCGCATTATTCTTGTCCTGTCCCCAGGGAAAACACTTTATTACTTTCCTTTTTGCAACAGTCTGACTTATAGGAAGGCTGTTATCATATCTCCCCTCAGTTTTCTCTAGACTGAAAAATCCAGTGCTTTCAGTCTTTCCCCCAGGTCGTGTTTTCTAGACCTCTGATTGTTTTGTTGTCTTCATTGGACTTCCTCCAAGTACGTAACATTCTCCTTGAAGTGTGGTGCCCAAAGCTGGAGACAGTACTGCAACTGGTATATTTAATATCATGGTTGTTGTTACAAAGGCAGCAGTTGCCAGAAGATACACTTTATTTATCCATATAGCAACAGCAGATTCTGAGTACCAAATACATGCAAGGGAAAATATAGATAAATTAAATACCACAGTGAGATAACTATTGATAAACGCTGCCTTTTAATGGCAACTATTGAATATTGCACAATCTATATTAGAAGAGCACGAGGGAGAATATGTTAATATACGTGCTTATTTCAGGATTTTAAGATGCTTAACATTTCTACAATACCATACTGTTAGAATACAATAAACCTCAGTATTCTGACAGAATTATGGTTCGAGCCTTGGTTTACCTCTGTGCTTTAGCTTCCAGAGCTAAAAGAATATGCTGAGGAGCCAAGCTGCCATGGCTGGTGTCTGTAACGATTCGTATCCTCTGTGGATTTGGCACAGAGAGTGTCTTACAACACATGCGATTTAGGGTTGTGTGAAATTTTGCCAGGTGTTTCGTTTCGAAGCTATGTTGACGCATTTTGAGCTCAAAACAGTGAAATTGAAATGAAACAAAAGGCTTTGAAACAGCTAACAGCTTCAAAACATAAAAAGGGCACTCGAAACTTTTGAAATGTTTTGAAACATTTTGAGTTTTGAAGCTGGGCTTACTTGGCTTTAGTGCTGGTCACAGTTGGCAGCAGCAGCTGCCTCCTCTCATCTGGCGCACAGATCCAGGGGCCCGCACCCTGGGGAGGGCTATGGGGCTGTGCCGGACTCCTCCCAGGGGTATGAGTTCCGGGATCTGCGCTGGATGAGAGGAGGCTCAGGCTGTGGCAGCAGCAATCTTGTCTGGTGCTGGGTGCGCCCAGCGCCATTCCCAGGCAGCAGTGGCAGCTTCCTCTCATCTGGAGCACAGATCTGGGGGCTTGCACCCCCAGGAGAAGTCCAGCAAAGCCCTGCAGTCCTCCCAGGAGTCCGCTCCCCTGGATCTGCACACCAGATGAGAGGAGGCTGCCACTGCTGGCATATCAGGACATTTGCTTTGAACAGTTTGAGGTGCAGGTTCTCAGACAACAGTCCTCTGCACCTTTCTCCTTGAACCTTGGCAGGCTTCATGCCCTCAGAAGGGGCTACTGTCCCTGCAATTTTCATCCAAATCAGGCAAGAAATGACAAAGTTCTAGGCATTTTCATGATTACCCATTATAGACTATGGGCGAAACATTGAAACTGTTTCAACGAAACAAAACGGGACAGTGCTTCAAAATGAAACGACTAAATGAAACACTGTCCTTCAAAATGGCGAAAAGGATGTCGAAACAAAACGATGGTGTTTCACACAAACCTAAATTGCTCATGTACTAACAAGATCAGTTCTTACTCCCAAACCTGTAAACATTTAGGTGCATACCTGTATTTGCATTCATAGTGTCATTTACCTCAATGGGCTAACTCTCGTGATTAATGACAAACACAGCATTTGCAGGACTGGGGTCCTATTTTGAAATATCCTCCCTAATTGTAATTATGGCATGCAGTAAATACTGGTAGTGTATCATGGAGCCAGCCTTCTAATTTATTTAATCAAAAGCAAGTCTGTGACCATTTTTCTCCTCTTGGGTGGCTGCTTTACTTGAATCCATATAGGCTTGCTTTAATTAGCTATCACTGAGGGCAGAGTTCAACCTCCAACACTTGTAAAGTATGCCATGGACATACAATCTAGTTCTCTGTTTAATGTTTCAGGACTAATCATCTGGAGCCATTTCTCTATTAAACAGCAGTAGAGAATGTGCTGAGTAAATTGAAGTCTTCTTTTCCAGTTACATTTTTTGAGCTATTAACCCACTTTGGCCTTGAGTTTCATGCGACTGAGCTAGCCCCACTGAAAATTGTGTTCTGTAGTCCCTCAGTGTTCTTTCCCCATAAAAGTCATATAACAGAAGATTTTAAGAAAGAGGTTATGCTGGTTTCTTTGGCCAGAGCACACATTTGTTTAGTAGCCAAGCTACAGGTGGCATAGACAGCCTGTGTGTGTGGCATTGTGTGATATGCAGCAGACTGGGGAGGGGACAGGCAGCCCAATACCAGACATGGCAGGAAGCAGAAAGCAGCCTAGCATGTTGGGCAGGGAGCACTAGGCAGAGAGCCGAAGACAGAGCAACAGATTGGGCAAAGGAAGAGGATTGGAACAGCACTTGGGGTGGACACAGGGCTAACCTGTTGCGTGCCTGCCCCAAAAAGTTGGCCCCTACCGGTTTAAGCAGTTCTTACAGCGAAGTACCCTAGACTCCCCATTTTTCATGAGTGTTCAAAGGGATCTGGGATGGTTTATACTAGCAAAGGACCTGCCCTATGTCTAAATGGCTTCCTTGTATGTGGGACACGAATGTATTCAGAGCCTGAATCTCTCTTGGTATCAGATGCTACAGATGTGCTGAGCTTTCCTTGCAACAGTAAAAATGTTTCATCAAACAGAAAAAAGTATAGCACTGAGAACAGGTAAAAACCAGAAGAGTGAACTCAGCATGACTGAACTTAAACCTAGACTTTCCCATGACCACTGTAGCAGTCTTATCATTGACTGGCTTCAGTTTCATTGTGCTTCCTCCCTTCCCCACAGTACTAGCCAGTTCAGTTCACTGCCACAGAGATCAGGTTCTCTTCTGTAGTGTTACTGGAGATTTTTTTTTTTTTATTAGCCTCATTGGTCATGTGTAAAAGAACTATTCTAAGCTGGTAATGATACCTATCAATGCTTGTCTAGCTAAGGGCTGTGCCACTTTTTCTTCTGTTGTCATATACAGAGGTTCTGCTTCATGCAAGTAACAAAAAGGAGGCTACAAAATAACAAGCAGAGTTTTCTGTAAACTTCCAGTTCTGCAAATTCTTATGTGCATGCAGGCAATCGCACAGAATTCAATGGAACTACTTGCGTATATGCTGGGCTGTGGGGGCAGAGTGCTTAACACATCCTGTTTTGACACCAGAGAGCATGAGTTTAAAGCTTTGCTGAAGGCTGCCTCCCATCTTCTCCAAATGCTCCTAATACTTTTTTGGCTGCTACTAGAAGCCTTAAAACTGGGAGAATATAGTCAGTTTCTGGGCTGCTAATGCCGCAACACTGAAAAGGCTGTGCATTTCAATGAGCAGTCTATGGGCCCCAAACCAACCAGACATCCTCCTTTTCAAGGCTTGTAATAGTGTCACAGCTGCCATTAGGGGTATAGGTTGTAGCCTTGTTGGTCTAAGGACATAGGCAGACAAGGTTCTTTGGGTAAATCTGGTATCTTTTATTAGACCAGCTCAAATAGTTGGAAAAATTCTTTGCAAGCTTTCGGGTATAAGTACCCTTTGTCAGGCTGAGGAAGCATCTGCCACTGCCATTAGGAACCTTGGAAAACAGAGGAGATCCTAGGTGTGAAACTGTCTTGTCTCCCATTATTTTCAAGGCTTCTAACAGCTGCCTCACATTCATTGTTTCTGGGTACAGTTAGAAGGAATACAATTACTTATGAAGTAGACACTAGATAGCAATGGGGAGTCCCCTGTGGTTCAGTGGTAGAATCCATGTCTGGAGACCTGGGTTCAATTCCCAGGCACTTTTACAACTACAGCCATGGAGGCACCAAACATCTGGACTCTGTCTGGTCTTTGGATTCTGTATCAGTGCCCTAAGGGGAGAAAGGAAGGTCTGGGCAGCCTCCACTCCTCCAAAAAGTTCCTGCCCAGGCATATGCATCAAAGGTCTGGGTGGCCCTCATGCATACACCATGATCCAGGTGGATTGATGGTTGTCACCAGACAGCAATGGACAACAAATTGGGGCTGGCATTATGTTATACAGCTAATCAAATTTGCACTTATCTGGTATGCATGTAAGTAGTGTGTGTAATATCATGGCAAATGCTCATCAGCTGCAGTATTTTATTATGGTGTGTGGGAGAGCAAGAACTTCATTTACTCATTTCTTTGGTATGTTATGAGCAGACGGATCTTTGAAAAAACAATCCATTAGTCCTCCAGGAATTTGATAACAGCTAATTGCCTGGGGATCAGAAGAGAGTAACAGTGAAAGCAAGGCATCTGACTTCTCTGATCTTGAAGGGGGGCGTGGCTTATTTGCAAATAGATTCTTAATCTACTTTAATTAAAAAATATTTGCTCAGGAATATTCTCACACAATTAAAATATAAATTGAAAACCCATTATATGCTATTGATTGGCAAACAACAGACCTTGAATCTGCTTTGGGAGGTGCCACTAGATGCTAGCGTACTACAAACACCCTGTTAGATTATCATTTTATTGTCAGCCCTCATCTCACTAATGGGTTTTGATTTAGCATCTTCTCACCATCCCATGCCATCTCATTGGCCTTTCCCAATTATGTTTCTTGGTTTACTCATTTATATTTGACTTGGATAGGGCTATTTACATGTTTAAAGTTCAGCACCTGCATATATGTTTGCAGCTTTGGGGCCTGAATGGCTGTTTGCACTAACAGACTCCCTTGGCATGACGGGACCGTGTTTCAAAATTATAGCCCTCTCACTCTCTCTTTTTTTTTTTTTAAAGGAAAAAGTTCTGTTTCTATGGTGAAAAGTGTTATAGAAATGCTTAGAAATAAATAAAAGCTAACAGCTAATTATTAAACCTTCATTAGTGCTACTAAATAAAAGCAAACATTTGATTATTAGACTTTCATTAGCGGTACTTTTGTTCTTTCACTAATGAGATATTATTGAGAACCAAAAAACAGAAGCAGGTGACATTTTACCAGTGTGTATTAAACATGTACTGTTGCACTTGTGTCTGTTGTTCTCCTGTACTTTTAATTAAACTGATCAAATATCAAACTTAAAAAGGTTTGATAATCCCGAAAGCTGGAAGTTCTGAAATACCGTCATCTGTTTAGCTACAGACCACATGTTTCAGCAGTTCTAAATACTGATGCATTGAAGAGATGCTGTTAATTTGATATTTGACCCAAAACTTAAATTTTGGACCAAACTAAGATTTTCTAACTTAAGACTTAAGGGTCCTGCCACCCAGTCAAATTAAAGCTGGATAGAAGCCAGCTAGAGAGTTTTTACATGTTTTCAGGCACTAACTTTGTAGATGGTTGGCTCTTTTTATAGCTGGGCAGTTCTTTTTGTGGTACAATAATTACTTTGCACGTGTGGTTGGTATAAACTTATTGCACAATTAACTGGTTAATTGCATAATATAGGAAGTGTGTAGCAGGAGCTTTAGATCAAAGCATCATGACTTATTTAAAAAAATTCCAATGAAAACTAGGGATGCACAGATACATTGCTTGGCTGTCAGAGCTGCATCAATAAGAAGAGAAATTATGTTATCAGCTTTTTTTGGTTGTTGTAGCTGATAATTACAGCCATGTGTCCAGAGTACTCTGGTGAGCATAGTTTGGTCCCTGAGCCCTGCTGCCAGCCCAAGCCTGCAGCAGACTATAGGTCCTAGCAGGAGGGGGTACTGGGGAGCCGTCACAGGACACTGTACTTGGCAACAAAAGGACCATTACAGGCTTCTGCTGCTTTGGCAATGCCATGCGCACAATAGAGGCCTGAGTGCTGGGGCTCCTGTGGAGATGTTGGGCTACATGCAGGCAGGGTAAGGTGCTGTGCAAGGGACATTCCACTCTGCTGGGCACCAGGTACCTTTGCAAAAGTAGCTTCTCCCAGTACTGTCTCCCTGGGAGCTTGCCTGTGCACGGCCTGCCAATACTGGAGGCAATAGCGTGCTCTGGGGCTCTAAACATATCTGGAGCCACTGTCTGTGTGAGGGTCCTCCCTGCCTACCTGGGACAGCAGCACAGGTTGTGTGGGGAGCAGGGTTGCAGATAGGAGCTGTGGGGAGGGAGGGGCATTGTATGTGGGAATAAGGCAGTCACTGCCTTCCTCATTGAGGGCCTGAGCAGACAGGAGGCGAGAGAGAGAGAGAGAGAGGGGAATGCAAAACAAACAAAAAGGGTGTGTGTCAATAATTTAAAATGCCTTGCATTATTACTAAATATCAGATATTGGGTCAGCATTGGCTGATATGGTTGGTTAATCATCAGCTATCGGTATCAGTCAAGAAAATCTTTAGCGGTTCACCCCTAATGAAAACAGGTTTTCATAAACATACTTGCATTCTTCCGTAACATTTGAAATACTAACATTGACTTTATTGATTTGTTTTTCTAATATGCAAACTAGGAAAGATGCAAGCCATGTTGATATGTACATAAGAAGTTTAAAGTGTATTTAAACAGCTAAAAATTATCTGCAGTACAATAAGTAACAAAAATAAAAGTTCTCCATCTGCTTTTACCATACAATTTAAGCTGACAGCATCCCCATAATAACGTTTCTTTCCTGGTTTGGAAAGATTACCAATTGACAGTATTTCAGTCTCTGGCCCATATTCTCCATTCTATCTCAGCCACACTAGATGCAGGGAAGAGAGCTCATGAGGCAAACACATGTTTAAGCCAACTTTGCACCTTTTACCTTCTCATCTGCCTTGTAGGCTCTGCTGAAAAATTCTCAATAAAAGGTCCATTCCACAGCTGAGAATGGAGCCACAATTCAGTGTATCCAGTCCCAGAGAAGTAATACAGTGGAATGGAGGACAAAGTCAATTTTCTCTTTCAGGGCTCTTTAGAACCCCCCCCCCCTTAGGGCCATGCCAGCAGGATCTTTTTCTGGGATTGGGGCTTCTTTTGTTACCAGAATGGCACAGAAGGGTTACATGGAAGAAAAAGTCTAGGCCTGTTCAATTCATCGGTTTCTCTGAGCCTGCTGAGAAGGTTGCTAATTGTAGTTGGACCTCCATGGATTGGGCCAAAACAAGTCAACTAATTTTACATAAGCCAATGAATGGCCATTGTAACAAGGGGCCTTCCTGGGGCCAGTCCACCATTGGCCCACCCACCTGTTTCTGGGCTAACTGCCCACCTCACCTGCCACACCTTGTTGTTTCTTAATTGGTTCCAAGAAGGCAGGAGACTGCCCATTCTTGTCCCAATGCTGGGGGGTACTGTCTGTGGCTCCATTCCTCCCCTACACCACAGCCAGGTGACAATGCTCCCAGCCTGCAGCCAGACCAAGCTTAGCCCTCATTGTCAGGCCTCAAACACATTCAAACCGTCTTCCTGTCACACATCAAGAACTTGTACTACCTTGCTCCCTCTCACAGCAGGCCCCTTTGGCCATGGGCTTTATCTAATGCACATCTTGGATGGCAGCTGTACCATCTTTTGGGCCTCTCCCACAACCCTCACTGGGGTAGTGGCCACCCAATACCTTGGGAGGGGCCAGGACAAGCTTGGCCCTAGTTTGGTAATCTCTATACAAACTCACACACACCAGGCTCCCAGCCCTCTGGTTGCCCCCTCACTGGGGCTCTACTTCTTCTTCCCTTCCTGGTGGGGGGTTCCGGTGGCCATAGCCATGCCTGGCCCCAGCTGCTACCCACAGGTGATATGGGGGCTAGGGGTTATGGAGGCACCCCAACCTACATTCCACTGAGGTGGTAACTGGTCTGGTATTTTCCTGGAGGCTCCTGTGCTACTTGGAGCTCCACAAGGCCACCCACTCCCAGCAGGGTGCAGCTTTAGGTCATGCCCAGGACCAAGAGGCCCCCTGCTCCTACCTGTAGATGTTCTCCTACAGCAACCCAGCCAGGCAACATTTTTGCCTGGCTACCAGTAGCAAACTGCTCTGTTTATATAAGCGGCCATGGTTCTAAAATGGCTGCTGCAATCAAGCACCTGCTGGCTGCTTGATTTGGCCCTTAAAGTGGCAGGCACCAACAGTGCCCTGCCACAGCCATCAATAAAAGGCTCTTCCATTATTAACCCCTAGAATTATCATTCTCTTTTTTCTTTTAGGGACAACTGCACTTCTCTTTTCCCACAGTACTTCATGTTGGGGCATTTTACTTATGTAATGGGTGTATGCTTTAGTTAGTAGCAAAGCAGCCTCCACAGTGGATTAACCACATTAAAAAAACAGCTATTATTCGAGCACTCTCAGGATCTGAGTTTTGGATTGCAACGTGTAAGTAATTGGTTCTACCAATACCTCCAGACACAGTAAATATGCATTACAGCACACTCTTCTTACATGGATATTGGCTAAGTGCATTTATTCCCTTCATTTGCATACTATATAAGCATGGCAGCTATTTTCTACATTGTACCAAATATTAGTTATCTGCATATCCTTTAAGTTCTTATACTGCTTAAGTGTATAGGAGCCCTTCTCTCTACTTTGTACTGTGTAAAATGACTGTATTCCATTTAACTGATTATTTGGTGAACCTCTCTAGGAAGCCCTCAATTTTAAGGGCTGGATGATTAGAAAAGGAAAACTATAGTGCCCATCTTTTAAAAACAGGAAGAAGGAGAATCTGGAGAATTACAGACCAGTCAGTCTGACCTCAATATAAGGGAAGCTTATGGAACAGGTCATAGAGTCTATTTCTGAGTTCCTGGAGGAAAACTAAGGTGATCAGGAACAGCCAGCATGGATTTATCAAGAGCAAGTCATACCTGACCAATTTGATTTTCTTGTATGACAAGGTGACAGGCTCTGTGCATTGGGAGAGAACAGTTGATATGATTTAGCTTGATTTTATCAAGGGTTTTGACACTGTCTCCCATGACATTCTCATTAGTAAGCTAAGGAATTTCAGATAGAGGAAAGTACTTAAGGTGGATACATACATATTAGGTCATCATACTCAGTGAGTAGTCATCAATGGTTCAATGTCTAGTTCAAAAGAGGTATTGAGTGGAGTTCCCCAGGGTCTGTCCTGGGCCTGGTATTGTATTTTCTTTTTATTAATAATTTGCAGGATGGGATTGAATGCATGCTTAGGAGTTTGCAAATGACACCAAATTTGGTGGAGTTGTAGATGCTCCAGAGGGTGAGGTTAGGGTTCAAAATGACCTTGATAAACAGGAGAAATGGTCCAAAATCCATTGAAAGAAATTCTGCAAGAATAAGTCCAATTACATGCACAAATACAGACTGGGAAAGGACTGGCTAGGCTGTGGTATGACAGAAAAGGAGTCACAGAGGACCACAAGCTGAACTGGGTCAACAGTGTGCTTTTGTTGCAAAAAAGACCAATAGCGTACTGGGCCGCGTTAGTAGGAGCATAACTTGCAAATCGAGGGATGTAACCCAGCTGCTCCAGTGAGGGGCTGTGCTCTTCTTGACCTGCTGCTCACAAACAGGAAAGAATTGGTGGATGTAGAAGTGGATGGCAAGTTGGGCAACAGTTATCATGAAATGACTGAGTTCATGATCCTGACAAAAGGAAGAAAGGAGAACAGCAGAATATGGTCCCTGGACTTCAGAAAACCAGACTTTGACTCCTTCAGGGAACTGATAGGCAGGATCCCCTGGGAGGCCTGTCTGAGGGGGAAAGCAGTCCAGGAAAGCTGGACTTTACTGATGTACTTTACTACATCCCAATATGTAGGAAAAATAGCAAATATGACAGGTGACCAGCTTGGCTTAGCAGAGAACTCATTGGTGAGCTTAAACACAAAAAGGAAGCTTACAAGAAGTGGAAGCTTGGACAGATGACTAGGGAAGAGTATAAGAATATTGCTCGGGCATGCAAGGATGAAATCAAGGAAGTCAAAGCTCAATTGGAGTTGTGGGTAGCAAGGGACATGAAGGGAACAAGAAGGGTTTCTACAAATATGTTAGCAACAAGCGGAAGGTCAAGGAAAGTGTGGGTCCCCTATTAAATGGGGGTGGTAGCCTAGTGACAGATGATGAGGAAAAGGGTGTACTCCATGCCTTTTTTACCTCTGTCTTCACAGGCAAGGTCAGCTCCCAGACTGCTGCACCGGACAGCAGTTTGGGAAGAGGGTGAGCAGAAAATGGACTATTTAGAAAGGCAACTCCCCACGGCTCCCAGTTTATGCACCATTGGGTCAGATAGGCTCTGTGCCTCCACATGCGGCTTCCCATTGGAGTGCTGGAAGCCCCACATGAACACACGGAGCCACCCTGGCCTAACCTAATGGTGTGGTGACAGAAAATATTGGACTATTTAGAAAGGCTGGAAATGTACAAGTCCATGGGTCCAGATACAATGCATCCAAGGATGCTGAGTGAATTGGCTGATGTGATTGCAGAGCTGCTGGCCATTATCTTTGAAAACTCATGGTGACTGCAGGAGGTCCTGGACGATTGGAAAAGGGCAAATATAATGCCCATCTTTAAGAAAGGGAAGAAGAAAGATCCAGGGAACTACAGTCACCCTCCTCTCAGTCCCCAGAAAAATCATGGAGCAAATCCTCAAGGAATCCATTTCTAAGCAGAGGTGAAGAAAGTGATCAGGAACAGTCAGTATGGATTCACCGAGTGCCAGTCATGCATCACCAACCTAATTGCCTTCAATAACAGTGTAGGGCAAACTACAGCCCACAGGCTGCATCCAGACTGCCATGCCATTCTGTCTGGTCCTCCAAAAAACAGTTATTACTGGTTTGCAGTTGCCCCTCTGGAAGCCAGTGGGAGGATGGTTTTCAGAGATTGCGCAGCATTGGGCTGGGTGGGCTCTGTGCTTCCACTTCTGTGGTGCTCCCAGTTCCCAGTATGGAGGCACCGAATATGATGGTGCCCGACTAGACTGCTGGTGAGTGGGGAGGAGGGCTCCTGCCTGCAGGAGGGGGGCTGGGGGTGGGATTTGTTGGTGGTGTAAGGGTATGTGTGGGTGGGTTTGGCATGTGTGGGTGCCTGTGGGCTCCCCACCACATGCTTCCCGCCCATGGTGCACAGCCCCCATTGCTGCAGCATCAGCAGCAGGTGGTAGGCTCTCAGGGCTCCAGCTGAATCCTGGGCTGCCTATGGTGGCATGGAGCTGGCCTGGCCTGCTGGCATGCACCTTCAAACTAGACCGGGCAGACTCCGTGCCAGCACGTGGGAATCCTGGCATTGGAGGTGTGATCCACCTGCTATCAGGCTGGACTGGGCTGGACTGGCTCTGTGCTTTCATATGGGGCTTTCAGCACTCCAGTGGAGAACTGCACATGGAGGCATGGAGGCCACCTGACCTGATGGTGTGCAACTCCCCACCGCTCCCAGTCCATGCACCATTGGGTTGGATAGGCTCTGTGCCTCCATATATGGCTTTCCGTTGGAGTGCTGGAAGCCCCCCATGAACACATGGAGCCGACCTGGCCTAACCCAATGGTGTGCAGCTCCCACCTGCAATGCTAGGAATCCCATGTGCTGGCACAGACCCAACCTGGCATGGCATGAAGGCGTGCACCAGTGAGTCAGCCGGGCTCTGTGCTGTCACGTGCAGCTTCTGGGATTCAGCTGGAGCTGTCTGCCACTTGTGGGACTCTGCCTGCCACAGGCCACGAGTGTCCTGAGGGCCTGCCAACTGCTGCTGCCGCTAGCAGTGGGGGCTGTGTGCCATGGAGGGGACATGTGGGGGGGGGCACAACACCCACAGACCCCCCAACCCCCCCATACCACTTTGTAACCCCCACACTCACCCACAGGCACCTCCACACCCCCCACACCCCATCCCCCAACAACACCCCACACACTCCTAACACCCAATATACAAGAGTAAGACTTTATTTTGAGCTATTATGCAATCACCTCTATATACACTATACAAACATACATAAATCAGGGCAAAAATATTTTTTAAAATAAAATATTTATAGTAGATGTTTGATTTTTGGTATATGATTTGTTTTTTTTTCTGGTTCCAAGATGTCAAACACCCCTCCCAAAAGGAGCACTTCCATGGGCAAGGGGGGTGGGGAGGACTCTTGGTGGCAATGATCAGGGGTTAAGGGTGGTACTTCTGGTCCCAAGATGACAATCAAGGGGTGGAGCACATGTCAAGGGGTGGGGCTACCCTTGCGGCACTCAGCAGCTCACCGAAAGTTGTTAAACGGCCCTCCAGATTACATAATTGCCCACCACTGTTCTGTGATGAGATGACTGGCTCTGTGGGTGCAGGAAAAGCAGTGGATGTGATATACCTTGATTTTAGCAAGACTTTTGATACTATCTCCCACTGCATTGTTGCAAGGAAGTTAGGGCGGTATGGGTTGGATGAATCGACTGTAAGGTGGATAGAAAGCTGGCTGGCTCGTTGAGCTTAGTGGGTCGTGATCCCACTCAAGGTTTAGTTGGCAACTGGTATCGAGGCAGTCCTGAGGCGAGTTTTGTTCAATATCTTCATTAATTGTCTGAAAGACAGCATGGATTGCACTCTAAGCAAGTTCACAGATGACATCAAGCTGGGGGGTGTAGTAAATATGCCGGACAGTAGGGCTAGGATTCAGAGTGACCTTCACAAATTGGAGGATTGGGCCAAAAAAAATCTGCGGTTCAACAAGGACAAGAGCAAAGTCCTGACCTTAGGATGGAAGAATCCTATACTCCGCTTGGGACCAACTGGCTAAGCAGCAGCTCTGCAGAAAAGGACCTGGGGGTTACAGTGGAAAATAAGCTAAATATGAACCAACAGTGTGCCTTTGTTGCCTAGAAGGCTAACGGTATACTGGGCTGCATTAGTAGGAGTGTTACCAGCAGTTCAAGGGAAGTGAGTCTTCCCCTCTATTCAGCACTGGTGAGGCCACATCTGGAGTACTGCATCCAGTTTTGGGGTCCCACTACAGAAAGGATGTAGGACAAGTTGGGGAGAGTCCAGAAGAGGTTGACAAAAATGGTTAGGGGCTGGGGCACATGACTTCTGAGGACAGGCTGAGCGAACTGGGCTTATTTAGTTTGGAGAAGAGAAGACTGAGGAGGGATTTAATAGCAGCCTTCAACTAACTGAAGGGTGGTTCCAAAGAGTGAAGGGTACCAGCAGGGCCAGGGACTGTGGGTGGGGAGTGAGGGGCACCAAGGAGTGGGGGGGCTGTGGGTGTGGAGAGAGGGGCACCAGCAGGGCTGAGAGGATGTGAGTGAGAAGTGAGAGGCAATGACTGGCATATCAGGGCAGCTTAGCACCACAGAGCAGTGGGGGGGAGGGGCGGACGGACAGCCGCAGCTGAACCTGCATTTTGGTGAGCAAAGGGGGCAGGGGGAGCTCTTATTTTCCATGATAAAAAGCCCAAAATCAAATGCCAAAATGTATAGGTACTTAGAATTTATGTTATTACAGTGATTAAGGCACTGGTAGGCTTCCAAATTGCTTTAAAATGGTAAATATATCAATACAATATTGTGTTCAACAGATACATACATACATACATACACATATAAATATATATAGAGAGGGAGAGAGAGCGCTGTTTCATTTTAATAATGGAAAAACGCACATTTGGGGGTTTTAATCAGAGATTCTGTGGTTTTTATCAGAAAATTTGCAATTTTTAAACAAAAAACCAGGATCCCTGTTTATGATAGGCTGAAAGCATTGGGATTATTTCATCTGGAGAAAAAAAGGACTCAGGCAGGGGTTTGGATAACAGTCTTTAAATGCCTAAACAGTGGTTATTTGGAGGATGGAAATAGACTCTTCCCTATGGCCACAGGCAACAGACAAGGTCTTAAATTGCAGCAAAGGAAATTTAGTTTGGCTACATAGGAAGAACTTTCCCACTCTGAGGGTGTTTAAGCATTGGAACAGACTATCCAGAGAGGTTATGAATCTGTATCTTTGGACATTTTTAAGAGTAGGGTAGGCAGACACTTGATTGGGATGGTTTAGTCACAGATGGTTCTGCACTGAGTGGGGCTTGGACTTGGTAACTTGCTGAGATTTCTTCCAACCCCCATATTCTGTTATCTTAAGTGTACAGTCCCTGTTAAGATATAGCCTGATTTCAGGCCGTTAGCCTTATATTTAAGTGGCATGTACTGCTGGAACTTTGAACCATTTTTTTAGACCTTTGAAATGCAGCTCTGATCCAAAAAGTGATTGCCAAAATGGCCCTGCCTTATTCCTAATTTCTGCTCCTCAGGTGGATTCAGTGCCACATCTGCTTTTATAATGATTAAAATCCATTCAGTCAACTTATTTTTATTCTTGGTATCTCACATTGCTGAGAGTGGAACTGGATTCTGTTCCATTTTGCAAGCCAGGTGCAGAATTGCTTACTAAGGTCCAATCAGCTATACCTGCATGCCACCCTGTGAAAACAATGGGGTCAAATTAATCTCAGAGCTCATGCAGTTATAGCCAATGTAGGTTTGATATGTATTACTGCAGGGCTGTTGACACAGCAGCGTGGTGCTGTCCTTCCAGATTGCTGTTGTGGCTATGCTAGTGACATGGATATGAAAAAAAAATGCCAGCTTAAATATTTGCATAGTGATGATCATGGCCAGAACTGCAAAGCTACTTCTGTTTGAACCTAATGGCTCAGGCTTGGATATTGCCATGAGCTCTGAGTGCAGCGCACGCTTTTGACCTTTAACAAGACTCCACTCCAAGCAGATGCACGACTGTAGCTGCACAGAGCTTGCTGTGGTAGCTGGGGTAAGAAGCCTGCAGTTTGGTGGTATTAGGCTGCTACTAGTGATAAGGATCTCTTTTATAGTGTAACAGTTTACTCATTGAGTTTGCCTTGGGCACAGAGAATGAAATGCACATAGTTCCCATTATTTATAGAATGTGTCTGTGGAGGCAGAACAGGGGTTAGTGTATGTCTCTCTCATTCGAGCATGGATCAAGGGAAGGGAAATTCTGAATTTCTTTGTTTATTTGCAGAAGTTATGAAGAGGGGCTAGAACCCCTCCGGTGCCATCTGGCAGAGTTTGCAGGCACCACGTGCTTTTCTTGATCCCTTGCCTGTCAAGCTTCATTGTGTGTTCAAATATTATCATTATTTTATAACATGCCAATAGCATTTGACAACTCTAAATTGATCCTGATTTGGGATCAGGGACCATCCACTTTAAGAACATGGCTTTGCTTTCTGTTGATTTTTCAAGACTTTTTTGTGCCTGTAGCTGGGATGGTTCCTAGCCTTTTGTATAGTAATGGTGAGTAGAAACATTATTTTTGTATGAATCAAGTAGAATCGCTAACATTTTAGAATAAGGAAGGCCTTGACGTTAAGGCATTGGAGGTTATATGGAGGATGGAGGTATAGACATAAAACCAGATCATACATACCAAAGCAACAGGTGCCTTAGAAATAACTAAAATAGACATTCGCCTTTCTGGCTTACTAATTAACTAATTACAGCACGTTTGTGTATGTAGGCAGTACAAATATTTGCATTTCTTAATTCATTCAAGAAGTTAAACCAGTTATCAAGCAAGCTGCAGTCAGGGTATTTTTTTTAGATTTATTCTTAAGAAGTTCTATTTAGAAATTATGCCTCTGCTAACCTATTACTGTTCTTTGTCTTTTGTTGATGAGGTCAACTTGAATGCCTTGTTCTTTATATAGATCTTGGTAGAGAGAATAATTCATAAATTTGTGTGAGTGCAGGCGCACAGAGGATCCAGTGATTGGTAAGAGTCACAAATCCACATTCAGGATCCAGTTCAGATTTTAAACTCTTCGTCCTCCAAGTCTCCCAACAGTTAGCTCAGGTTTGGACATAGTTAGATCATAAACAGTATTTTTAGGAAGAAGTTGTAAGCAGGCAGGTCACATTCTAGCTTTCAATGCAAAGGTAACAACAGTTTTAATTATGAAGTTGCTTTTGTTGTTCCAGAATGAACAGATGCATTTTATTTGCATAAGGAATCTCTGTTTAGGTGATTTCCAATAGTAAAAGTTACTTCCAAATGATAGTGTGTGACCTGCATCTTCTGTTAACAAACTGGGGACTGGACTTGGTCAAGAATACCCCTTCCAGTCCTCTGTTTCATTTTGTAGATAAATGAGGAGATGACCTTCTCTCTGACCCCTTGGGTATTGAATGCTGTCAGAATCAAGATACAATACCAAACTTAGAGGGTTAGTGTTCCAGTTCCCTAAGGAAAATACATTGAGGCACATGTACTATCATCTGTAAGCAGTGGAAGAGTAGGCACAGTACTTCTACCACATAGTCCCTTCTGACCTTAGAGCAGTGGTTCTCAACCTTTTTAGGTTCAAGGGACCCTTGAAAAATGCCAGCTCTTAGGTTTCACTCATTTTTTGACTACAGAAACATAATAGAGCAATTTCTGTTGTGGTCTTTGTTGAGCTTTTTGCAGTAGACCAGAAGGTTTTTGACACTGTGAATTTCTCTTTGAAATTGCTGAATTTATCTTGTCAGCCATATGTAGGTGCTTGCACATCTAACAGTTTTAATATTTCATGGCATCCTAGGATAGTGTGGCATGCTGGGTGAGAATCATGATCCTAGAGACTGCCGAAGCCTTCTCTGTGGGGAGACATGATGTTGAGGCTCTTTAGATGGAATGGGATGGGCTTGAGACAACTGCTGTTTCTGGCTTCATCCCTTCAGAAATCTCTGGAGGTTGTGGGAATAAAATAATATAGAATATGGTGCCATTCAGAAATGTCTATGACAGCTTTCCACCCATACCATGCAATCATGTGAGTTGGAGAAAGCAGGAACCAATATAAAGATGCAATGGTGGTGGTTCTGCCAGATTGAGAAGGTGAACTATTTTCCTATTCTGGTTTGGTGCAAGTACAATGACCTACGGCATGATTTGGTTTGAAGAAAATCCATGAAAGGGACTCCATTGAATTTCCTGTCTCCTACATTTTTGGTTTGCCTTGTAACAAGGGCTTGCCTCAGGGGTGGCCATGACACCACCTGGTGGCCACTCAGCCTTCGTTGCTCCTTGTCCTTTAAACATCCTCCCCTTCTGCTCATCTGCCATGCCTTGATGTAGATATGTATTTGTGAAAAGGGAGGCTGCCCCAGAGATCCACGAGCCAAATCCCATCTGCTTACGAGCTAGGCTCCAATCACTTGTTGCCTTCAAGGTTAATTTCATGGGCTCCTCATCTCCCCTTTTAGCCACAGTGAAGCCTCGCAGATGTTACCACTTAATCAATTATCATCAGTCTAATGGGCTCTCAGCCCTGGTCCACCTCACTCTCTGGGCCCTGGGCTCCCTAGCCCCATCTTCTCTGGGCCTTGGGCTTCCTAGATCTTTTTCTGCCTTGCTGCCAGGCTCTGGTCTTACTCCCCAGGCCTCTCCCTCTGCTCTGTTCCCTAGCTCTGGTCTTACTTCCAGGCCTCTGGCCCTGCTCCTGGGCCTGCTGGGACCTCCTTCTCCCCATAGTCCCCTCTAACCACCAGTTGCTGGGATCTCCACCTCCCCTTAGTCCCACTCTGAACCACTGGTGTAACCCTTCCCCTAAGGCTTTATTGCCTGCAGGCAGTTTGGGTGTCCCTCAGTGGTCTCACTCTCTAGCCTGCTTAGGAGCTCTTTACACATGAGGCCAGACTGCCTGCCCAGCTCAGGACCTGCATTTATATATACCCTAAGCCTGGTCCCCCTTCTGGTTGGGTGTCTCTCCTGATTGTGGATCAAGCTCTCCCTGCAGCCTTGTTCCTCTTAAACTAGCAGGAGCCCTAAGCTCCCTGTTACAACCTGCATGAAGGTCAGCTTAGCTTTTGGTTCACAAATGGATCAATTAGTTAAACCTCACCAGAGGTAGTGAGCTGAAGGAGGGGTATAGAAGCAAGATCACAAAATTGCCTGTCCGGGCACAGAAAGAAGTTTTTCAGGAGGCAGAGACTCTGTCAGAAAGGAAGTTAGCAAAAGAATGGCATTGAAGAGGCAGTCAGTTGTAATGTTGGAGGATCCTGGCATGGATGCACCACATGCTGCTGCCCTACAGGTAGACTGTGAACCCATTGCAGCTGAAATTGTTTTAGACCAGTAATAGTGGAGGGAGATAAGTCACTTGATGTGTCTCTTCCATTATTCTTGACAGCAGCATGTGTTGGAGGGATCTGCAGATTGATCAACATGTGGTTCTTCATCTATATTTACTTCACGCAAAAGGAATGAGGGTGCATGGAGGCAATTTGAAATGCTGGGTTGGAAACAGACCATTGTTTATTGGCATTTATTGGACTGGACAGATATGCAGCTTATTTATTATTTAGAAACTTTCAAAATAGGGAATTGCTGTCTTTTAAAGTCAGCTAGCAATCAGCTTTGTTGATTGAAAGTCCTAGCACATTGATACATAAATGTATTGCTATATGTATGTATCATGTTTATAGCATTTTTACTCTCTAACCAGCATTTCTGGTAATCCATGACCAGAAGAATTTTGGATCAAAGACCCTGATGCAGCAAAGTAGTTAACCACATGCTTAGCTCCAAGCACAAGGATACTTACAAGTATACTCGTGTCCTTACAGTTAATCCCATGTGTGAGTGCTTTGCTGGAACAAGACCCCAAAAGTCAAGGGGAATAAGGGAGGGATGCAAGCTAAGGCTTTTCAGGTCGGCTGGAATAGTGGTTACAGGAAGAGGATAAGGTTTGCAAGACACTCATGAGTTGTAGGCTGAATTCTGTTTCTCGAGACCCCTGTGCACATAGGTCATGTCTATGCGAGATGCTTTATGGGCAGTAAACTAATTCTACCGGACATTAGCGCAACATGCCAAAAACGTGCTAATGCATAGTAGAATTAGTCTACTGTATATTAAGCTTCATGAAAAAACAGGCACTGTTGCTACTGCGCATTACCACTGGCTACTGTGCATTTATGTAGTACCTCATGTTAGAGGTACTAAACTTAATGCGTAGTAGCAATGGGACATTAATGCACATGTAGTCACACCCACATTCTGGTTATCTGGGTTTTCACAGGGAAGGGTGTGTTTCTCCCTCTGTGCTCAGCCTCATTCTGAACATGGGTGAAGTTCAGGTACTTCAGGTGAACTTTGAATGAAGAATAAATCCTTTCTCCCTGTGCATGTACCAGGATGTACTACTTCCTCCTTCAACAGGAGCATGCTCCAGTAGGCAGCTGCCATCCCTGAGTTTGTCTTTTCATCCTAAAGATGGGATAGGAGACCTGAAGTGTGATCAGTACTGTTAGGATTTCTGTAGTGTTAGAGTGATGTTGTAGCCATGATGGTCCAGAAATTATGTGAGAGGCAAGGATTTCTGATATCTTGATACCAACTGTGTAGGTGGAATAAAGTTTGACAAGCTTTTGAATGCAGGACATTCTTCCTCAGGTTTCGGGAAGCACATACAAGCAACAAGACTTCTTTTTTCTAGAGGGGCTGAAGCTCATTGTTTCCACTGTCTTTTTGAGCTCTACCAGCCTGAGGAGTGAGACATCCAAAGAGAACGTCTGCCTAGTTCTAGGTATTTCTGTTTCTTGTTATCACTCCACCATGACAAAAGAGTGAACCCAAGTACCTTCTTTCTCTGAGTCTTAACTTTCATGCTTTTTTAGCTGTCGGATTGTGCAGTCTGTCTTGTGTTTCATTTTTTTCCCTAGTCTTGGTTTATTTTCTTGCTGTTTTTGCCTGTTGGAATTTTGTTTAAATGAAACAGTGTATGCTTTACTAATAGAGATTTGCTATCCTTCATTATAATCTGGCTGTTGGAAAGCTGTACTTCATGTTCCTGTTTTATATATATTTGCATTTGAATTTAGAGGGAAAAAACATCATTGCATGAAGAGCTGGAACATGATTTTGGTTTCATTTTTGTTTGTATTACCAGTAGATCTCTTCACCCTCACCCTTTTCAGGCTGTAGAAGGAGATCAGGAGCCATATATTCCTGCCACACCCTTTTTACAACAGCCTAACAGCCTTAATTCCAGTTTAATGGAATGAAGGCTGTTCTTTACACCATGATATTACAGTCAGGCCTTTTGCTTGTACATTTTTTCAACTGCTGAAACCATTGCTGGTTTCTGTTAAGCATTGGTCTGCCAATCTAAAGGCCATGGGTTCCATCCCTGCTTCAGGCAGGCTGTACTTCTGCATTTCCCTTTCCCAAAGAAGCCTTTTCCTTTTGTTGTACTGTATGTTCACCTTTACTCCACACAGCCTTTGTGTGCTTTTTATACCTCTCTTGTAGTTTCTCTTCTCCTCCTGTGAACTTCATTCCCTTATTCACTCTATTTTAGCATCCTCTCATCTCATTTTTTGTTTGAAACTGATTTGGTCTCTCAAGGAAGGGAGTAAAGTTGGCCACTGTGTCTCAACTACTGGGTCATCTTCAAAAATAGTTTGAGAAGAAAAGGGAAGTGATCTGGTAGGTATTCTTTTGATGGCCAGCTACTGGCAGAAATGTTCTTTCTGCATGACACTTTGATTATCATTTGACACTCAGCACCTTGATTGCATGTACTCACATGGAGCTGTGCTGCATATTCTTGATACCTTCACCAATTGACATTCTCTATTTCTGTCATAAAGTATTTTAACTGTCTCTTTCAAGACACAAATGGAAGTGTCTTCCTCTTCCCTGGCCCTTGATTGTGCCATGTAAAATTTAACCTGAGATACAGATAGTCATTGACAGCTGAACTCCTCCATACAGTCAGCTCTGAGAGCTTCTTCTTAACTAGTTAGATGTCTTAAGAGTGAAAGAGCGTACAAAGAGGCTGTGGGGCATTTTGATGTTAAACAAGAGTTCCTTGGTTCTTTGCATGAAATCCAGCACTTATGGAAGTGGAGATTAAAGACTAGAGGAACAAAAGCTCATTTGAAAAAAGGATCTTTTTATTTTTTAAGACGAGAAAAATTTGCTGGATCTAGTTTTTTTCAACAAAGATCAAATGAGCAAAATGTGACCAAACATGAATAGGGCTGTTGTTTTTTTAACTTGATAGTTTCCTTTCCACCCTCTTATCAGAATATTTTATATCTGTGAAATATTCTGATTTATGCCATTGGTTTACCGTAGGAAACGTTTAAAGTGTGTTTTTTCTGCTCTTGAGAAGAGAGGGGCTTGAGGAAATCTCTCTCAGTTATTATTGGTGCAGTTAACATGGAAACACAAGTTCAGATTCTCCAGGATGGTGTGGCTGGGTCTGGTCAGACATGCTTAGTGCATAATTCTCCTTGTGAAGGAGGAATTATTGGTTGGTATAAACTTGACATAGGTTATTTCTGTTCTAGCAATCTTTCTCTTCCCCAGCAGAGGGACTGAGTGGGTGCCAGGGCCTTGCTGGCACCAGGTCAGGAAATTGTAGCTGGCTTTCTGACTGTTTCTTCTCATTCCCCTCTCTTGGATGGGCAGGGTAGACCCTGGGCCAGTGTCTTTGTTTTATATCTAGTCTTTTTCCTTCCTTTCCTGATCATATCCTCTGACACAGTAGTCCTCTGGTTATAGCTTTAAAAAGGCCCTCTTGGGAAATCCCACAATCCCAGACCTCAGTTTCTCAGCCAACATTAGAAAGCTCTAAGGCCTGCTTGATCTCCCTTTAAACAGCTTTGTGTGTGGCATTTGGGGTATTTTTGATGTGGGCTTTTATATAACATATTCTCAAAGGTATACTCTGGGATTGCTTTGCTCTGAATGTCAAAACTTTAGTGGCAGTATTTAAGGCCTGATTCTGCTCCCTTTATCCTGAGCAGCACTTCTTTACGAGAGGAGTCCCATTAACGTCGGTGGCATATTGACATGAGAGCATACTATTCCAGTTACAGTGGACGATAAGCTGAATATGAGCCAACAGTTTGCCCTTGTTGCAAAGAAGACTAACGGCATACTGGGCTGCATTGGTAGGTGTGTTGCCAGCAGATTGAGGGAAGTGATTCTTTCTGTCTGTTCATCACTGGTGAGGCTACTTCTGGAGCACTGTGTCCTGTTTTGGGCCCCCCACTACAGAAAGGATGTGGACAAGTTGAAGAGAGTCCAGCAGAGGGAAACAAAAATGGTTAGGGAGCTGGGGCACGTGACTTCTGAGGAGCGACTGAGGTATCTGGGCTTATTTAGTCTGCAGAAGAGAAGACGGGGGGGGGGGGGGGATTTAATAGCTGCCTTCGACTACCTGAAGTGGGGTTCCAAAGAGGATGGAGCTGGACTGTTCTCAGTGGTCGCAGATGACAAAACAAGGAGTAAGGGAAGTTTAGGTTAGATATTAGGAAAAACTTTCTCACTAGGGCTAAGTCCTGATATTCAGAAAACCTGAGTCTGAATCGATTTGCAGGTTAGTCTAACCTGTGTAGATTGAACTGAGAAGCAAGTGAAAAGACATTCACTTTTGATTCCAGAAATGCAGCCACATATCTGCAGTGGGTCAAGCTAGAAGCTGTGGGGGCGCTACAGTGAGCCCTCCCTTCCCTTCAGCGGTGGCAGGAAGGCTGGAGGGAAGCTGAGCTGAGGGCAGGGGCATGACCAGGCCCTGGCAGGCTGAGTATGATTGGGGAGGAGTTTAAACTCCCACCCTGGCCTGCACAGTCCCCAGCCAGGGTGTGCCTGGAGGGGAAAGGGGGAAGCAACCCCTGTCAGCTTCCCCCCACCCCCTGCTCACTGCTTGAGCGGCAGGAGGAAAGGGTGTAGCTAGACACCAGTCCAGCCGGCCCCCTTAGGCAAAAGGTGGGGAGGTCAGCAGGGTTCAGTCCCCTTTCCCTCCCCTCTCCCACCAGTACCCCAGCTGGGGTCCCATGCCAGTGATAGAGGGGAGGGAGAGGGGATTAATCCCACCTTTCACCTTAGGGGGCTGGCCTGTGTCAGGATCTGGCTATGCCCCCACTCCCACTGCTGGAGCAGTGAGCTGGGGGTGGGGGGAAAGCTGACAGGGGCTGCTGTGCCCCTTTGCAGCAGACTGGGGTCCCATGTCAGTGGGAGAGGAGACGGAAAGGGGATTAAACCCCACTTCTCTCCCCACCCTCCACTTCATGCGGCCAGCCCAGGCCTGTGTCTGGCCACGTCCCTGCTCCTGCCACTCAAGCACCTTTGGGACGGGGGTGGGGGAGAAGCTGGCGGGGCTGCTGTGCCCCTGTGAAGCAGACCAGGCTGTGTCTTCAGCTAGGTTTCCCACCCCCACCCCCTTGTCAGCCAGCCCTCACTGTTCTGGTTAGAGAGCAGATGGGGCCAGCCCTGCTCTGCTCGAGCAGACAGCACAGGACTGGAGAGCCAGGTTTCCCACCCCGACCCTCTTGTCAGCCAGCCCTCACTGCTCTGGCTAAGGAACGGAGACGCAAGGCCAACCCTGCTCTCTGGAGCAGACAGCACAGCACAGCACAGCCCAAGGTTGCAAACATCCTGTGATTTAACTTGAACCAAGAAGGGGTCTCGGACAGAAATTTCATAAACGGGTTTGACCTAAATCAATTTCTGATACTACATTCAACCAGGTTTATCTTAAACCAGTTTTGGCCTTTTTGAAACTGGTTTATGTGCACTGAACTTCTGTTCTGTGACAGGTTTAAACCAGCTTCTGATCACTTAAGCAAATTTGTGTAAGGGTTTTGAATCTCTGCATGTCTGTGAAACAGTTGAGAACTTTCTGTATAAATCAGGCTGGAAGGTGCAGAGTTCCCAAGGGGATTTTATGGGGTCGTTTTTGGGCAATGAAAAGCTCTGCTTGGGTTGGAGAAGTGTCTCTTGTGTGTTTTATGTGTGAGGGAATGATTGATGTTTGACTTTCTGGTGATGGAAGGAGGTCAGCTTCCACATTCCAGTCTTGTTTCTAATTCAACTGCATACCATTCTAGAGGATGGCGGCAGGTGAAGTCTTCAATGAGCTGGAAAACAAGTCTGTCATGAGCTGTTCGTGGCTCGGACAACTTGTCACTGGTTTCTCCTCCCAGATCTTTGCTGTGAAACTCGCCTATAGGACTCACACCTCTGACAGTTGCCCATGGGATGCCACAGAATGTATGAAGAGGTGTGTAGAGGTGTGTGATAGAGCAGACATCCTGTCTGATGTACATTGCCTGTAGGGAAGTGTGTTACTACTCATCACTGTCACCCATGGCAACTAACCATGTGCAGTGACACCTAACTGTGAACTGGTTGTCAGCTGTAGTGGCAACAAGTAGGAGTTCACAATCTGCTCAGAAAGTAAACTGAGTAAGGGTGAGATTACACATGAGAGTTAGCAGGTGCTACTTCTAAAGAATTTTTGTTAGTCTGTGGTAAGGTTAAGTAAAGCTTAAGGGTTTAAAAATCTAAACTACAGTGGCTAATCTGAATTTCATCAGTACTCAACAGTCTCCACATGCTAAGCAAGTAAGTAGTACCCCCAGGTCTAATCTGGACCTCGGTCTTTCACAGAACAGCCTATGTCACAGATTTTACTCAGTACCGATTGATGCAGAAAGATGGCTGCAAGTGTTTGAGCCAAATCAGATTCAGCCCAGAATTCTTGCTTTTATGAACATTTTCTCCTTCATCTTTCACTGGAGGTGGGAGAGAGATGGGGTGGCAGGTGAGAGCAAAATAAAATAGAAACTACCAGGATCAATTTTCCTTGTAATTTCCTTTATGCTGTGCTGAGAAGCTGGAAAGGAACACCTGGGAAAATTGATTATCTGAACTAAGAGCGCATCATTGCAATGCACTTCCATGTACCCACCCTTTATTACAGATGCACACAGGCTGGCTAGTTCACTGGGCATTTATTCAGCACAAATACTGCATGACTAAGTTCATATTGAAGAGGAAGGACAGAATTTTGGGGTGTTTTATGTCTTTCAGCCAATTTAATACTCCTGGTGCTGATCGCATCTTAATGATTTGTTCTTGTCTTTGCTTCTGGCTTTTTGCTCTCTTCTTATTTGGCTATTACTCATGTTCATACAGGGAGCTGAGAATTAAAAGAAGATAAAGATTGCAGTAGCTCTCCCCTTCTGTCCTGTGCGGTTATCTGGTATAGCCATGTTGTGAGTCAGCATGGTGTGGCACCCAACCATGTTACCCATCCTCATGTGCAAAGGTGTCATGAAGTGTAAAACTAAATCTGAAGAGCAATGTACTTTAATAAAATTATAATTTCTTTAGACTCATGAAGGTGCTAATTAATTATCTCTAGATGTAGAGACAAAGCTTAAGTGCAGTAATCATTTTAAAAGAACATTTTGGTCAAAGGGTTACAATGTTTGGTCATTGTTCAGAAGAATATTTTAATCCTCTTTAACTTAGGGTTTGCATCCAAGTTGCACTACAATTGCACATATACTTAATGCTTGGAAATTGTGCCCATGCTTACATATGTCACTGATGAGCATTTTTAGTTGAATGTGTTTAATATATAGCCATGGAGATGTATGATAACCAGGGACACTGGTTTTCTATTTAAATATCACAATTTCACTGATAAAAATGGCAAATTCTCTTATTAACCCCCCCCCATATGCATTTTAAAGCAATTTGGAAGCCTCCCAGTGCCCCAATTATTATAATAAAATAAATTCTAAATACCTATAAATGTTGGTGTTTGATTTTTTTTATCATGAAAATCAGAGTTCTGCCTGCCCCATTTGCTCACCAGGATGCGGGTGTAGCTGTGGCTGCTTCCCTCCCCCCCCCCCTGCTTTGTGGTGCTGATATGCTGGTGGCCTGCCCATGCTATTGCACAGAGTGGGTCCATATGTGAGATCCAGTATGTTGAGCCAGCTGTGTACTCCCAAATACAGCTGCACACCCGAATCAGGCCACATGCTGGCCTGACCCCTTATGCCTGGCTCTGGCTGCATGCCAGCCCACCTCCATACACCTGTATGATTTATCTCCCAGGGCCACATTTTCTGGCCTGTAAGGCTTCTTTGCCATCAATTTTCTGGCCCCATGGGGAGACCCACATACTGGATGACATGGCTCCATGGGACGGATTTGGTCCATAGGCTGAGGGCTGAACACCCTTGATGCATTACATTCTAAAATATGTTGCTACACTCTGTACCCAAATTCTTAGATGTGTGTTTGTTCTTTTAAACACTTATTCTGTGAATACAGGGCTAGATTGTCTCTCTGAGAAAGATGGCTAGTAGAGTCTTCTATTCAGGGCTGTATGGCCAGGGGCTTGGCTACATTTCTTCTTATTTTCCAGGCATTTTATTATTCTGAGGGCCCATTCTTAAGAAAGTGACATTGGATGGACCAGGGAAGGATGAGGCTGGCAAGAAGGATGCCTGTTGTCCCCCTTCTGGCCACACACATCTTCCAGCCTGGAACTTTTCTCTGGTTTTGCCTCAAGTGCACCTATGGAAAATTGAAGCCAGAGAGAACAGGGTCTCTGCTAGCATTGCTCCAGTGTTCGGGAGAGTGGATCAGTGTGGGAGCCAGAGTCACAACATAGATGTGCACAGCTTCCCATCAATCCCTGGGGTCTGCTGAATTCAGGCAGTCTTTCCAGAAGGGACTCTACTCTCTCCCATAGAGTTGATGTGGGGGAATGTCTGTGAGGAAAGCCTCAGGGATTTGGGTTTTTATTAATCTTTTTTTTATAAAGAACACCCTGCTATAGCTCTTCTGTGTGATGGTTCAGTCTGGACGTATGTTCTTTAACTTTGTCCTTTCTTCTTTGATCATAAACAATCTGTTTTTCCCACTAAAGAGTATCTTATATTTGGGGGTGAATTTATTTTTAATCTAGCTCATTTTAGGAATTTGTTGCAACTGAGATGGTTTGACCGTAGTCTATCAAACTTTGTGACTAACACTCTGATTGTCTTGTGGGGATGTATTAATTCTCCAGGAATCTTTAATGTGAGCACATTCTACTTCTATCTTGATCTGCATTCAGTAATGGCCATTCTCATAAGATTTTCTTCTGTTGGCCAGGCGATGCGGCTGTGTTTGACAAACCCAGATGGGAGGACTGAGGAAGTATATCACAGTGTAGGACATCTCCTGGAACACTATTGATGTTCTGACATGGTCTTTCAGCTGCTTAATATAATATTTCCCCTGGCTTTTTTAATGTCTTTTGTGCTTTGATTCAGAGCTTTTAATTACAATTCAAGCAAGTAAAGCAAGAAACCTCTAAAAAACCTTTTTCCCTTGTTGCTCTGGCCTGGATAAATAAGCCTCGATATAATAGCCCTTCCATGCATTTTCTAGCTGCCAAGGTTGTGAACGAGTTCTTCCTGGCTATTGAACTGTAAATTGCTGCATATGACGCTGAGCAGACTCAGAGTGACTTTGTACAAGTAATCCAGTGTATTCGTCACACCTTCCCCCCATTGTGTGGAGTGGCTCACATCGAACTTGAGAAATATGATTCATATTGCTTTATTCTTTTTCCCCTGTCAGTGGCAGCGGTAGCCCTCAAAACATTAGAAATAGAAAATGCCTGGCCTGCAGCCATGTGTTACTGTTGCTCTCTTGGCTCCTCTGATGCTACTGTAATCAGATGAGAGGCGAGGTGTAAGTATTGTTCTTTCCCATATTGAATGTTAGATAGGGGTAATTGTGTTGAATAAAGTATTTCAAAGGTAACCTGTGAAGAATTTTCTACAGCCTATTTAGTCCTATGACCCAAATCCTCAGCGAATGCTTTCTGTCCACCAGAACATCTCTATGTAAGAAGCCAACTTCTCCACCACTTTGTATCTTGTATGTAACCAAATGCAGCCAAATCGAAACAGTCAGATACAGATAAATAAAATACCACTTCCAAATGAATAGCCGTTCATGACTGCATCTCTGTATTATACAGATTGGCCAGCAGGGGGAGATGCTATCCTCCTTCCCCACTCCCTCCTCCCACTAGTTACCCCTTTCAATTTAAAACAGAAGGAAAACATATGGACGCAGTTAGCTTTTGTTTTTGTGTGACCTGAAATTATGTTCTTGTCATGGTGTTTCGCTAGTCACTTGCAGGTGTGCCTCATGTACCAACCTAATTGAAGCACATACCTGCTTTGTTTGGAAATACCATTTTGATCAAGTTTTGCATGTATCATCAGTTTTGCCTCTTACTGAAAGCAATGTCTATATCTTTCTAAATGGTTGAAGTTCTAGGACTTCATTTGGTGGGTTTTAATTTTTGAGGACAACTGGGAAAGCATGAAACTTCTGAACATAACAAGAAAAAAGAGACTTTGTAGGAAGCTACGTATTCAAAACAACCTAGTTATAAATCTTGTAAATCTTGCTGGTAAACAGAGATGTGTTCTAATCAGCACCATGACAGTTGTGGTCCATGTATCAGTGAGTATATAATCTAGTGAAAACAATTAAATGCCTGAAGACTTTGTCCCCAGTCTTCCAAACACCCAGACACACAAATTTGATGCACCTAAATGATCCCATTCCTATGAAACTCACATTTTTAGATTTATTGACTTGCTACTGTTTTCTTTAAAAGTTTAACTTAATCTCTTAATTAAACTATTTCCATTCCTGTCCCTTCCCCCTAAAATGTTAACATTTTATATGATTTTTTTTGGCTTCATCCGCCTTGTTTTCATAATCCTGTACTAGATATTATCTGTACACTAGCTGAGATAATACTACCTATTTACTATCATTAGATTATGAACATATTCTAATACCTTGAGCATGACTCTTGGTGAGCCTTAATAACTTTTCCAGACACCTCCCTGTCAGATGCAGGCCTTTTTGATACTTTTTTTTCTTACGGATGCTGCAGGGTTATTTGTTTTCTTCTCCCAGTTCCAGCATCTTCTAGAGCATGTGTTGTGGAGTTTGTCTTTCTTGACATCTAAGCTGTAACTGGGCAAGTCTACATGTGCGAATGCTCCAGGCTTGCCCTAGAATAATTTACTCTAAAGTAAACTCACCCTAGGCAAGCATCTACCCACGCAGGAAAGCGGGAGCAGATTTGATGCTTATGGAAGCGGACTGCTCCTGCCCCTGCTGGCCCTGCACCAGCCTCCCACAGCAGCCAGGGGGAGCTCTATGCTCCCCCTGGGTGCTAGCCCAGGGAATGGCAGAGAGCATGGGGCCAGGAGACAGCTGTCTCCTGGAGAGGGCTGGGAGACTGCTTCCTGCCTCCGGGAGCTGCCTGGTGCCTGGGAGGGCTCCACTACTGGAGCCTGGGCAGGAACAATGTCCCCCTACTCTGGCAGCAGGGAACTCCCAGCCCCCATTCTGTGACTGCAGAGCGGTGCTTGGGAGACTCTTATCTCAGCCCTGGTTCTGCAATTGTGGAGGGGTGACTAGGAAGTTCTTATCTCCCAGCCTCAGCTTGGCAATCATGGAGTGGGTGCTGGGAGGTTCTTATCTCCAGGCCCAGGCTCTGTGATTGCAGAGCCAGACATAGGAGATTCTTATCAATTGGAGTGGGGGGGGCTGGGAACTCCCTGCTGCTGGGGCAGGGGAACATTGCTCCTACCTAAGCTCTGGTGGTAGAGCCTGTCCCAGCAGCAGGTAGCTCTCAGGGGCAGGGAGCAATCTCTCACCGCCTGCTGCTCAGCTGACCAGGAGCAAATTTTCTCCCTGTCAGCCGTCTATGCATGCCTTACTGCACAGTAATTACTCCCAAGTAAATTTGCTACTTGTATTTTCAGGTAGCAAATTTACTGGCGATTAGAGCAGATTACTGCACAGTAAGTATCTTCACATGTGTACAGTGTTGCTTACTGTGCAGTAATTTGCTCTAATCTCGAGTAGAGTCTTATATAAATGCGCCTGTGTTTCTTAAACCTCCTTTGTCACGTCAGTCTTTGACCTATTTAGCCTATACTTTCTGAACTTCATGGCCACCATGGCTACTTTTTATAGCATCTTTGTTATGTCCACAAAGCCAAGTTCAGCTGCTATGTATGTAAACTGGTGATTTCAGGGCAGCTGCATGAGATTACCTTTATAACTGTGGTCTGATGGCTAGAACGTGATCCTTTGATCCAGGATATATGGCTTCTGTTCCTGGCTTATTCACTTTCATTTGCTTTCTGTGGGTCTCTGTTTCCATTTGCAAAATGGAGGTTGTGCTCTTTTTGTGATAAGGGCCTAACCCTGTGCCTGTGGTCAGAAAATAAACTAAGTGAATATCTCTTTCCTGCCACATCTGCTCCTTGAGCATTTGAATTATATCTGCTTCCTTCACTGATGTACTGATTTTTTTTTTTTTTTATTATGCTTATCAGTGTACAATAAGCAAAGCTATGGAAGAATGAACTAGGTCCTGTCCTGCCTTGTGTATCAGCCAAGTAATCTGTTAAATTCTTACTGTGGAATTGCTTAATACTGGTGATGAAATGTAGACTGAATGAATAAATACTGGTGATGAAATGTAAACCGAATGAGCTTAGCAACAGGTATGAACCTCTTCCAGCCCCAGCAGAGCCTGTTGAGTTGCCAGCTCCCACAGGCAACACAGGCTCAACTGCAGCTACCGCCCCCGTTCTCCCCAAGACAAAACATAAAGTGTTTGTCATGGGAGACTCCATCCTGAGGGGGACTGAGAGGGTAATCTGCCACCCCGACCCCTTAGCCCAGGAAGTCTGCTGCTTCCTGGGGGCTCGCGTCCGAGACATTGTGGAGAAGATCCCTAGGCTCCTCCAGCCCACAGACCACTGTCCCATGCTCCTTATTCATGTGGGCACCAGTTACATGGCTTGGAGCGCTCCCAGCTGGGTCATGAGGTGCTACAGGGATTTGGGAGCAGGGCTAAAGGGTCTGGGGGCACAGGTGGTGTTCTCTTCGATCCTCCCAGTCTTGGGGTATGGGCTGAGGAGGGAGAGGAGGATCCAGGTAGTTAATCAAAGACTGAGGCATTGGTGTCATTGGGAAGGCTTTGGCTTCCGTGACCACAGCCCACTCTTTGGCGAGAGAGGCAGTGAGCTGCTGGGAAGAGATGGTCTCCACCTCTTTCCCCTGGGGAGGAGGCTCTTCTCAGCCAGACTGGCTGATCTGCTCCACCGGGCTTTAAACTAAGCCCACTGGAGGACGGGGGGACTATCGCCACTGCTGGCCTGCTGAGCAACCCTTGCAAAGCCAGCAGACCAAGGCACTTAAGGGAGCTCACTGCTGTACACAAATGCCAGGAGCTTGGGGAATAAGCAGGAAGAACTCATCCTCCTGCTTAAAGCAAATAATTAAGACATCATAGGGATAACGGAGACCTGGTGGGACTCCACCCATGACTGGACCATGGGTATAGATGGCTATACCTTGTACAGGAGAGATCGAGTAGATAAAAGGGGCGGGGGTGTAGGAAAAGGAATGTTATGTATGTTAAGGAAAGCTACATGTCCCTGCAAGCTGATGTTGGTGCCAGGGTGGATGACTGGAGACCCTCTGGGTTAAAATCTGTGGGGAACACGGCATAGGGGACACAACAGTGGAAGTGTAATACAGTCCTCCCACCCAAAGTCAAGAGCTTGACCAGGAGTTCACCCGGGAACTGGCTGAGGCTGCATGCTCCAGGACCATGGTTGTCATGGGTGACTTCAGTTACCCAGACATCTCATGGGAGAATCACTCAGCAAAATCCGAGCGGTTGCAAAGATTCCTGTTGTGCGTGGATGACCTCTACCTGACTCAAGAAGTCTATGGGCCAACGAGAGGTAAAGTGCTGCTCGACCTGGTACTGGCTACTGGGGATGACCTAATCGGTGACCTAGTGATCGATGGGAAGCTGGGTGACAGTGACCACGAGCTGGTCCATCCTTAATGGACTGGCCAACACCAACGTCCTGAGGGATAGCCAGCACGGGTTTGTTACAGGTAGGTCTTGCTTGACCAATCTCATTTCCTTTTATGACCAGGTGACCTATCATCTGGACGAGGGAGAAGAGATTGATGTTATATATCTTGACTTCAAAAAAGCCTTCAATCTGGTATCCCATGATCACCTCTTGGTGAAACTGGCCAATTGTGGCCTTGGGTCCACCATGATCTGCTGGCTGGGAAATTGGCTCTGTGGTCGGGTCCAGAAGGTAGTGGTTGATGGAAGTCAATCGTCCTGTTGCCCTGTGACCAGTGGGGTCCCCCAAAGCTCTGTCCTTGGACCCATATTGTTCAACATCTTCATTAATGATGTGGACATTGGAGTCAGAAGCGGACTGGCCAGGTTCACCGATGACACCAAACTTTGGGGCAAAGCATCCACACCAGAAGACAGGAGGGCGATCCAGGCTGACCTGGACAAGCTCAGCATATGGGCAGACAAGAACCTGATGGTGTTGTAACACTGAAAAATGCAAGGTTCTCCACCTTGGGAGGAAAAACCTGAAGCATCCTTATAGGCTCGGCAGTGCTACACTGGCTAGCACTATGGAAGAAAGAGACTTGGGGGTCATCATTGACCACAAGATGAACATGAGCCTGCAATGTGATGCTGCAGCTAGTAAAGTGACCGAAACACTGGCTTGCATCCATAGATGCTTCTCAAGCAAATCTTGGGACGTCATTCTCCCCTTGTACTCGGCCTTGGTGAGGCCGCAGCTGGAGTAGTGCGTCCAGTTTTGAACTCCATAATTGAAAAAGGATGTCGAGAAGCTTGAGAGAGTCCAGAGAAGAGCCACGCGCATGATCAGAGGTCAGGAAAACAGACCTTACGACGACAGGCTGAGAGCCATGGGGCTCTTTAGCCTGAAAAAGCGCAGGCTCAGGGGTGATCTGATGGCCACCTATAAGTTTATCAGGGGTGACCACCAGTATCTGGGAGAATGTTTGTTCTCTAGAGCGCCCCAAGGGATGACAAGGTCGAATGGTTACAAACTACTGCAAGACCGATTCAGGCTGCACATAAGGAAGAATTTTCTACTGTCCAAGCCCCCAAGGTCTGGAACAGCCTGCCATCGGAGGTGGTTCAAGCACCTACATTGAACACCTTCAAGAGTAAATTGGATGCTTATCTTGCTGGGATCCTATGACCCCTGCTGACTTCCTGCCCTTTGGGCGGGGGGCTGGACTCGATGATCTTCTGAGGTCCCTTCCAGCCCTAACATCTATGAAATCTATGAAACATAGCTTGATTTTTCTGATCCCAGACTGAGTTACAGGTGTGGATTCTGAGACTGTTTCTTAACTTAAAACTGAGCGAACATAATTTTGAAGCTGCCTGCAAAATAAACATAACATCCTTTTTGAATCACTCCACAAACCTTTGCCCTGCCATATGTTGCATCCTGGCCCTGGCCCTGTCATATGTTGCACTCCTGAACCCATAGTAGCCACATTAAGATCATGGAATTTTCCTGCATACAAGTTGCCCTGAATGCAACTAATGGCAGGATCGGGGCCTATATAACATTTTAATGTGCTCAGTGTGATGATCCTTGATTGGATGGGGAGGAATAGTTCAAGTAAGTGGTTTAAAGTTAAATAATTCAAATAGCCGATATATTTCATCTCAACGTATATGTACTCTATAATATGGACAAAGAAAGTGTGTGTGTATGAATTTTCATGTGTGTGTATGACTATGCATAAATATATATGAATGTAAAGTCTGTATATTAAGTTATCTCCTTTCATATAAATTATGAGATTATTTGAGGAATGTAGGTGAAATAGAATTTTGTTGTTGAAACTGGGAAACAATTGTATTCCTTCTGTCCAAAAAAAAAAAAAGAACCTTTCCCCGAAGGAATTTTTAGTTTGTGAGTGAATTTCTGGTGCCAATTAAAGTGAATGGGAGTTTTCCTGTTAAGCTCTATGGAACTAGCTTCTCATCCTATATGCTTGGAATTCTGGTTTTGGCGATACCCAGTCCAACTCCTCAGTTTCTTCCATTGTCTCCTCCTTGGAAGCTCAATGCTTGTCAGTCAAACATTATTTTTGTAATATCAGATGTGTTTATTTGTATACTCCCTTTTCCAACTGAGAAGCATTTTCAGTTGAAATACCCTGCAGGAAGAATAGTTTCTTATAGAGTGCACTCCTAGGTCTATAAATAATAAATACTATAACTCAGAATGACGCAGGTTCTCCTGCAACATATATGTGCCAAGCAAAGATTCAATAAATAACCATTTACCTGCAGCTTGTCATTCCTTACCCAAGAAAAGGCTATTCAAATCTCTCAACAAGTCTGATGGCTGTTTTGATTTACATGGTAACACTTTTGTAGGGTTCCAAAATGTTAATGGTCTCCTTTACATGGTGCTGTTCTTAGAGGTTGAAATTTTACAGCGTGAATTAAATATTTATCAAAGTCTTAGTAAGGTTTGAATGGCTTAGAGCTGGCTTGCAATAGGTTGGTGATGTTGATTAGTTGGTTACAGCCTGGGGCTGCAACAGTTACTGTTTTATATCACAGTAGTGGCAGACAAATGGTTATTATTTTGTGTCTTACAAAATCAAAATACATTTAGATCACTTATTTATTCCCCATTACTGGGTGGACCTCTGGGTCTACACAGAGCTCCATTGACTTCTGAACAGAGGTCTGCCTACAAGGGGTTTATTACAGGATCAGGGCAAAGTGTCTTACTGTTCCTGGCCCCTGATCAGCAGAGAATGCTCTTAACTTTTAGTGTATGAGTTGCTCCTGTGAAATTACTTGTGTGCTTAAAATTAAGCCTATAATTGGAACATTTTAAATTCTGAAAATTGAATGACTGCCTTTTAAAAGGACATTGATGTTGACAGATACCAAAATTCCATAAAATTACATTTTTTATCTGCAGTGCAAGGACATTTCAAATCTAGGTACTGTAATAACATTTATATACATTTTTAGGCACCTCAATCTTGACAGTATTCCTGTGGGTATGTATTTTGCTACGCAAGCAAGCTATCTTATATGCATTACTTTACAATATCCTATAGAAAGCAAAATCATGCCTCTTGTCATCCACAGAAATGCCTCTTTTCTTTGTAAGAGAACATCTTAATTGTACATAAAGACAAGTGTTTGTTTGTTTGTTTGTTTGTTTCCAGACAAAGTAAATTTTCATGAAACAGTAATTTTGTTTAAGATGAAGAATACAGTGCTGTAGTACATGGACAACCAAAGGTCCCAAGAAATAATTGAGGATCTGATCTGAGGACCTCTGAAGTCAAAGACTTCCATTGATAGCAGAGGGCTTAGACTGGGCCCAGGGGTATTTGTATGTTTAAGAAATGCTGAATTGAGCTATGTGAATGCCGGTGGAGTTAGACCTGAAATAGTTTTTTTTCCATATATGGTTAAACTTTCAAAGCTCCATAAGTGCAAAGTAAAAACTCCTCCTTCCTCACAACATTCTGTCCCTATTATCTTTAGACCCTGAAAAGCCAAGGTCTTATAAGATGCAGTACAAAAAAGGTGACTCTGGACAGGCTTATGTTCACAGGTTTATTAGATCCTTTCTTCTTGTTCTCTGTGGGGACTGCTAAAGTAGAAACAAAAGTGTTCTAGAGTAGATCAGAAATTATGTATTTTATTTCTGTGACCCTTTAGCTTACTAGGAACAACATTCCTTTCTGTTCACTTTACCTTACTCAGTTTTGAAAGTCTTGCTTTGTTAAGATCCTTTGTCAGTTTTGCAAAGAATTTAGGGCTGCTTTCTCTGTTTCTTGCAGCTTAGGTTTTAATTTGGATTTTTCATGTTACAGAAACTTGGACTTCAGTCTTGTAGGGTTATAAACAAACCCAGACCTTAATTCTGTAAATGCTTGTGCAGGTAACTGTGCACACACAAGTAGTTCACCCCCTTAGGTCTGAGTGGACTACATTGTAGTGTGCAAAACTGTTTGCAAGTTTGAGGCCCAAATCAAATCAAGTTAATATGGTGCTCCTAAAGGCAGCCATAGTAGACTTGATCAAATAGCCGATAGTTCCAGTTGCTCAGGCTCCAGAATGCAAGATTGCATTACAGTGACCCACTGTCTAGATAGCACTTCTCTTTTTCCCTCATTATTTACAGTGTGAGTGAAAAACCCTCCACACAAATCATGGAAGCGTTTGTTTGACTGCTGTGAACTGCCCCTCGTAGATGTTTAAAATAAGAGGTGAGTTGTCATAATGCATATAGTTTTTTCTTTTGTGGCTGAGACCTTTTCTATTTAACAGCATATCCCAAATTTTAACTACTCATTTTTCAGTGCAGGAATGCAAACAGGATTAGGAGGTCCTGGGCCACTGAGTCTGGCTCCCTGTATTTGCAAGAAATTGCTAACCTAAGCAATCCTCACAATTACCACTTCAAACTCCTACCCATGCGGGCCGGGAGCGGTCCCAGGTTCTCGGGGGCTCGCGGCAGGCTGTGGCCAGCAGCCCTGGCACGCGGGTCAGGGAATGCAGGCCGGCGGACTAGAATTAGGCACGGATGCTTAGCGGTTGATTAAAGATTATTTTACTTACACCGAAGATGGTTACGGTGCAGGCAGGAAAACTTGCTTGAGTTGCGGTTACAGACAGAAAAGAAGAGAAGCGGACAAGAGTTCCTTCCACGCGAACCTCTAGTCCAATCCGGTTGAAGGCTCTAAACACGCGAGCCCATCATGTCAACCGAAGAAAACAACTCAGAGAAAGAGCTCTGGATACACTCACACGAAGTTTGCTAGGCTCCGTGGAACTTGCACGCAGGGAAGGGGTTCGTCGAGGGATCGTTCGGCGACGGGGAGAGGCCAGAGGTTGATCAGACCCCTATAGCCTGCGCTGGGTTCTATAGGCTCCGCAGCACTTAGAGTGCTTCACAAGACGTGAAGCCCTCCTCCTCCAGATGGTTGTGGAGTCCTCCAACTTGGGCGGAAACTGCTCAAGCCTCTTATACGGCTAGCAAGCCAGTCGCTAGACGCCACGTGGGAATAATTTAGAACTGGCCAATAGTGGGACACAAATTTGCATGCGGGTGGCGGGAACTTCTTTGCACCGTGCATTTCTCTTTGCAACTGAGAAATGCACCCTGCAAAGAAAGCTCCTCGTGGCGGGAAATAATTTAGCAATGCCGAAGTGCGCACACATCAAATCACACCTTTGGGTTGTGACACTACCTACAGTTATCAGTCAGTGTGACCCAAAGTGGAAGAGCGTAATCCTCCAGTTAGGAATTGGGTATTCTTAGTACCAGCAGGAGCATCGGCATATCTCCATCAAAAAACCCCAGCCTGATCAGCAGGGTTGCCAACCTGAACATTTGTTTTACTGATAATTTGCAAACTTTATACTGACAACTGAATGTTATTACTGACATGGTTTTACTGACATGCATTTTACATAATGTAAATGTAAATCTTGTCAGGCCCTGGATGGCAGTAATAAAGGCTATGTTCACATTTAGGGCTTTAACACCAAACATAGTAAAAAATAAACTATCGTGTGGTTGTGAGTAAAAGATTTGCAGATTCTTAGTAAAAAAAGTTTGTGGGTTAAGAACCCTGCTTGACTGCAGTAATAGTTTCACACTATGCTGTCCCTACCCCAAGGGTCACCTACTCACCCTGACACCCCCAGCTGGACCCCACATTGTGCTGCCCTGCCCAGCTCCCTCTCCAGCCTTACCCCCACCAACCCCACTACCCCAAGCCTGGCACAGACCCCCTACTCTACCTCTCCTTCCTTCTAGCTCCACAGATCCATCCCCTCCACTGCTGCCCAGGGCTGCATGACCCTGTCTTCCTATGAGGTGACCAGCATTACAGGAAAGCAGTGGGATCCAGCAGTAGTAGCAGCATGTGGCTGGGTGGAGGGGAAGAGCTGATACCAGGTGGTATTGCCCTGCCCTGTCTGTACTTCAACAAGTTGTATCCTGGCTCATTCCAATGACAGATCTTCAGTCAAGGTCATGGTTGTTTAGATTTTTTCTGGGCTGTTTGTAAATTTATGGACAGTTGGCAACCCTGCTTTTCAATGGCCAAAGCCTCAGATGAAAACAACAGCCTCACCCTAAGCCTGCACTCCCCAGAAACCAATAGCAGTCATTAGGGGGAAAAAGGGGCGTCATGCTGTTGCCAAAAGGCTAGTTTCGTTCCCCTGGAGGCTTGTTCAATTACCCTCAAGGAAAGAGTCACACATACAGGCTGGGTCCATCTAGGTTTATTGTTTGCAAACAGTTCGACCGAGGAGCAGAGAGCTCAAATCAGGGCCGACGATGAGTCCGGCCTGGAATCACATTTTTATAGCTTACATTCAACAGAGTCTTGACGTACTAGAAGTTTATTGGCTGCAGTACCAGTTCCTAATTGTGACGTCTTATCTTGTAGGCTGTACTTAACTAGTTATTGGTTAATGTGACTTATCAGGGTTAGTACGTGCGCACTCAAAGGTAGAATTGCAGCATGCTCAGAAGAAAAGAGCAATTTCAACAAAGTTAGTTAAACTTTAGTAACTTCTCATCTTAACGTAACCTTAAGGCACTAGACAGAGACGATTTCAAAATGCAAGGCAAGCAGTAAGAACCACAGCTTGGACATTAGACCTCCTGATCTTTACACAAAAGGGTCATAAGATGGTCATAAGACACTTCTATCATATGGTTGTTGCTCAAGCATTACTGCAAAATTATGGGGGCTAACATCTTTTTACTACAATGCTGTTGATGAGCTAGGATAATTCTTGTCATGAAAGAGAGAAACAACCTTCCCTATATTTTCATCTGACAGTAACCGCTTTATGTTTCTTAAAGTCTTTTTCTACATAAAATGTGTATATCCATGATGTAGAGGCTGAAGAAATGAAATTTTCCATTCATCAGTTTCATTTCATCTTTACAGATTTACCTGAAAAAAATATGGGGGGAGATAATCTGGAGATTGTCTGAATAATATTTGGTCCTGCAAATATTTAGGCCACGAATGAGCTTCATGTAGGTAGAGTTCCTGTTGGGCCACTTTGCAAGACTGAAGCATTACTTAAATCAGAAGTCAAAGCCAAAGCTCTGTCTGAGCCTTGCATCTGGCTGGGCTGGTGAGGTTGAAATATACCAGTTTCTGTAGCAGACACACAAGGGGAGATGGGGAGGAGTGATGCATGTAGCCTGACTACGTAGCCAGCTGCTTTTGACTCCCCAGTCCAAATGATCAGATGCCCATTTACAGCTGGAGCCAGCCTTCAACACAAATCTGAAGTGAGGCTTCAGGCTCATGCCTTCTGGAACCATAGCAAGATGCCATAGCCACCTGTAGCACTACATCCCTTTGTGCCTTACCAATGGGAGAAATCTAAAAGGGCCTATTATATATTGGGCCCACTCCCTGTCAAAAACAGCTTTTTGACTATTTTATAGGTTTTTTTTCATGGATTATTGTAAGCCTTAGAATGGAGATAAACCTGCTTTGATTCTGAACACCAACGGAGACTAAAGTGGCTGTAAAAGACTTGCTTTAAAAATTGGGCCCACTCCCTGTCAAATTTCTCCCTGGCAATTTCTTCAGTGATTTTGGTGGAACTGGCTGCTTGATCCTTGATCCTGCATTCAGATCTGATTGCAGGACTGGGGACTGGGTTTCTCTTCCATTTTTCCTGTGCTTAGTTTCTCTTCTAAACCACCTTGGTGCTGGTGGCTGTGAGCTGTGCAAATGAGGGTGGAGTGAGGTGCACTGGCTAAAATCACAGCTGAGCTTGCACTGAGAAATGATCACTCCCATCTAACTTGGACCCAGTTGAAAGTTTCCATTCTAGCTACAGGTTAATTGTGTGACTTTTGTATCTATTAAACTGTTTTCATAGTAGGAAGTAGTTGGCTCAGTCCCCTGTGTTTTTGAAGGAGTCTTTTTCTGTACTAAACCATTCACTGACCATCACGGCTAGAAAAGCTCTTGCAAGAAGCTGAGGGAATTGCTAACGGCATTTTTATTAGCTTTCTCTTGTTCTGCTTATAGACAGTTTTGGTCTCTCTTTTGTTTCTTTGTATGGAGCATTTGGGGTTTTATTTTATGATTACCTAAAAGCAAGCTCTCTAAAAACAGCTTCCTGTCTGTCTCCCAGACATGCTCAGCTCTGTAAAACAGCACCATCGTATTTGTTTCAGCGTGGCTGCCCTTTGGGGATTTGCAGGAATACTGCAGCAAATCATCCTGCATGCAACGCTGACCTCTGGGAGGCTAACAAATTGAGGTGAGCTGGCTGGAGCGATAGGACACTGCTGACAGACAGAGCATGCTCAGAGCTGGGGGAGAAAGGTAGATCAGTCTGCAGATGGTGCACTGGTTACTGCTCTGAGAAGGGTTTTTTTTCCCATAGTGGATGGGAAAGAAGATTGGAAAGAGTATTTCCCTGCTCTTGCAGCCCTTGTATGTTTATGATTTTTCGTTTTCCTGTGAAAGAGAGAGAGACACTGGATAGCATTTCTTTTCATTTAGCAACATCAGGTATGCATGCATGTGCTGAAACCCTAATCTACTAGTGATACTACTTCCAAGATTAAAGAGGCTGCAGATGCTTGGAATTAATGTGCTTCTTTGGGTAGTGTTAATTGTAATCGTGCTCCGTTTTCTGTGCCGAGCACAGACAGCTCTGACTCCAGTTCTGCAGGTTGTTCTGTCTCTTCTGGTGTACTCCTTGGCTTTTTAGCATGTGTGTCAAACCACTGTTTAAACCAAGAGCTGTCTGAATCTTTCCTTCGTGATTATGTGGGTGGTCAGTCATTTATTTCAGAATCCCAATTTGATGCAATTATATTTTCTTTTGGTTTTGCTTAATCATTTTAAACAAATGAATCCTGGGAAGAAAATTCTGTCTGTGATGGAATGGACTAAATTCTATAGATGGTTTTAAAAAAAAATCTTTCCTGGCCAGTTCTGCTCTGTCTGTAGTCTGTGTTAATCTAGGAGGTTTTTTAATGTTATTGGCTGTGCTAGGCTTGCTAACATTTTTGGCTCCTGCTTAAAATTTCCATCACATAGATATTGGTTCTAGACACCATGCTAAAAGGGAAACCTGAATGGCTCGTGCTAATGTCTTGAAATACAATTGTGTATTTGTCCTTTAAAATAGCTATCCAAGGTTTTGGTGGGTTTTTTTTGAAGGAGGTGAAGGGAGAATAAAAAGAAACTAACCAATTGCTGCTAAAATCCAGATGTGCAGCAAGAGTGACTGAATCTTGTGTTGCATGAATGGGTTTGGTGAGTGATGCTTTGGGGGGTTTATAGGAAAGAGGCTATTTTTAATTTTAGTTTTACAGAATTAGCCCTTTTATTCTTTGTTTCTTTCTTTCTTGCAGTTATTGTTTTACGTAGTTGTAACTGGCTGTTGTATCACGGTTTCACAGTCTTTCTGCCATGCCTTTTTTACTGTTTGGGAAGACTTCTTTAAAAATATGTGCCCGAAGAGAGAGAGCGAGAGAAAGAAAGCCAAACAAAAAGGGAAAGGGAAAGTTCCTGCCGATCCTTACTCATGTCTTTAGTGCTGTTAACTTCAATATAGTCCCGTTCACGTGAGCACAGTGATTGACTTCAGTGGGATTACTTGCATGTATAAAGCTTAATAGCAATGAACTCACTCTTCTTTATTAACAGGTTTATCCATCCCTCCTCCCTCAGCCTGACTTTCTTTTTTTGTTGTTGCTGATGAGTCTTCAACAGGTAATAGTCCCAGACTGACACACATACACAGATCTTGCAACTGCTTTTATGGTTGCCAGCTGTTATCATAGCTGGGTTTTTTCCGGAGTAGCCTTTATTCCAAAGTTGTGCATTGTCATGGGAATCTCAACTTACTTTTGAGGATTTTTTTTTTCGAAGAAGGAAAGTATCTAACCTTCCTGATTAAAACAAAGTAAAAAGATCCAAGTCTTCTTTTAAATCTCATGATTTTTAATGCAGTTTTTTTTGAGGCCTGGCTCATGGTTATGTGAATGCTTGGTGATCGTAATTCTGGTAGAAAAAATCATCTTTTGTGGGTCAGCTATTTGAGTATAGAACAATTTTATGAATATATATTATTGGAATGGAATCCAGTAACTTGAATGTGAGGCTACGTGGGTTCTTTTCCCCATTCTCTGTTACCACAAATTTAATTGATTATATGGGGGAGAGATTTTTTTCCAAAGGCACACCTGGCAGTTAGGTGCTTGATAGCCATTGTTCTCTTTTTCATACTGAAGATATATTTGAAACAGAGCTTTTATCAAAGGGAATTGCCTGCCTTCTTGTTTGCTTTCTCTTTTAAAGTCAGCTTTTTGACTGTTTTATAGGGGTTTTTTTCATGGATTATTGTAAGCCTTAGAATGGAGATAAACCTGCTTTGATTCTGAACACCAACAGAGATTAAGGTGGCTGTAAAAGACTTGCTTTAAAAATATCTTGATGTCACATTTTGTTGATTCTGCTTCAACCCTAGTTTACATGTCCCAAGTTGAATAACAGACTCTAAGGGTGTCTGTACATGTGCTGTGGGGCTGGAGGCATTTTAATTAGAGCAGCTCCTGGACAGCCATTCTAATTAAAACACTACAGCTTCACGTGTATTCAGCATCCTGTGTTTCAAAATGGCCGTGGGGGCACTTTAACTAAAGCTTGTTTGACAAGTTTTAGTTAAAGCACCCTGCTGCCTTTTTGAAACATGGGACACTGAATACACGTGATGCTGCAGCATGCTGGAGTGTTCTAATTAGAATGCTCCAGCAGACTCAATTAATTGAATCTGCTTCAATGTGTTCTAATTAGAATGCATCAGAGAATGGGTATAGGCACCCTAGGTACCTAGAACTCCAGTTACAAGGTTGCATCCATGACATTTAGCATATACAGAAAAATAGGTTCTGGCCCTAAATAACTTGCCCCTGGTCACACAGGAAATCAGTGGCTTGGTCAGAAATACAATACAGAACTCTTGACTCAGTCCTTTTTTTTTCATCATCCCTTCCAGCACTTCTCTTGTGTGAAAGAAGCAAGAATTTAAATTAGAGGTGCACTGATACATTGGTTCCATATCAGATTGGCATCAATATAAGGAAAATTGGCAGTATCGGCAGTCCACTTTTTTTGGCTGATGAGGCCGATAATATGGACAATAAATGTCCTGTGCATGTGCACAGCCACAGCACAGCATGCAGGTGGCCAGGAGCGTAGCATGTTAATTCTGCTGTGAGAGAAAGGGCACAAGGGAGGGGGGGGAGATCAAGGCCCCAGCAGTGAAGGAGGGAGTGGGGCTGGGGCTGAGGCAGGAGCAGGCTATGCATAGCCGGTGTGGGGTGCAGGATGGAGCCGTGAGCAGCTTGTCCAGGAACGCTGGGTGGGGAGGGCAGCCCCCCGCTGCTGTACACACCCTGGGAGGGCATGGGGAGTGTGTGCCCCTGGATCTGCGTGTGGGGTGAGGGCAGGCTGCTGCTGGGGCCAGGGCAGCACTGGGCTCTTCCTGGTGGCAGGCTGGGTCAGGCTGCACTTGGGGTAGGTGACAGCGGCAGTGCTGAGAAGCAGGCTGCGGCAAATTTTGGGGTGGCTACAGCCCCCCCTGTAGCTTCCCTCCTAGCGCTGCTGCTGCTAACCCTGAGTATAGCCCAGCCCAGGCCCTGCTGGGAAGAGCTTGGTGCCACCCCCAGCCCTAGCCCACAGCAGCAGCCCGCCCTTCCAGGGCACATGCCCCCCATGCCCTCCCAGGATGCATGCAGCAGCAGTAGCCAGCTGTGCCCTCCAGATGAGCCATTTACAGCTCCATTCTGTGTCCTGCCTCAGCTGTGCAGCACGTGCCCCTGTCCCTGCCCCAACCCCATTTCCTCCCTCACCACTGGGGCCTCAATCTGTCCCCTGCCACACCCCTTCCTTCCCTCCTCGCCCCTTCCCCTACAACAGACTTACCATATTCCCGATTGGATCGGTATCAGCCGATATGGCTTGTTAAAAATCGGCCATCGGTATTGATCCCAAAAATCTCTATCAGTGCACCCCTAATTTAAATCTCTGTGTGTGCGCGGATTCAATTTTCTTTTTGGCTTTAGAAGGTGAGTTGTTGGGATCAGTAATGCCAAGGTGTTTCACTTCAAGCAGTAGTGGCTAAATATTGCTATCTTTGCTGTTACAAATGCAGTCCCTGAGCTCCTGAGCTCACCTGCTGACAGCATTCTTTCAGCAGAGCTATGTGAGCTTGGGATGTGAAAAGATCATGGCTGATATGGCTTTATTGGCAAAACCCTTATGCTAGGGACAGAAGTTACACATAAACTGGTTTAAGTGATTAGAAACTGATTTAAACCTGTAACAGAACAGAAGCTCAGTGCACATAAACCAGTTTCAAAATGGCTAAAACTGGTTTAAGATAAACCTGGTTGGATGTAGTAACAGACTTAACTGATTTATGTCAAACTGATTTATGAAATTTCTGTCCCAGACCACTTCTTGCTTCAAGCTAAATCACAGTCCCCCAACATCCCAGGATGCTTTGCAGCCTTGGGCTGGGCTGGACTGGGCTGGGCTGTGCTGTGCTGTGCTGTCTGCTCCAGAGAGCAGGGTTGGCCCTGCACCTCTGTTCCTTAGCCAGAGCAGTGAGGGCTGGCTGACAAGAGGGTGGGGGTGGGAAACCCAGCTCTCCACTCCAGCAGCAAACCCCTGAACTGTCCTGCTAGCTACAGTAGCAAGTTAGATTCATTACTCATTCATAGAAAATAGTAGGAGTGTGTGAAGCGGGCCCTATTCAATTTGGATTTGTCTAGTCTATTTCTTTTGTTATTGCAGAATGAAATGTACAATATAAAAAATAGATAGCAAAAAGTCAGCTTGGTCTCTAAAGCTTTCCTTTAGAGTAATTTATGGACGTAAAGGATAAGGAGGACTTCTTTTAAAAATATACACATTTTGAGTGTATATTGGAGCTGCCTTCAATTAGCTCCAGCTACCTGTCTTACTGAAGCAGGCAGGCTTCAAGCATGAGCTATGGTGTTCCAAAAAATTGGCACCAATTAACAGCAGGAAGCTAAGCTACTGTGTCAAAACTTAGAGCACAGTAATAAAAATCCTGCCAGACACTCAAAGCCTGTGCAGCATGCACTTCCTGAGGAGATAAGATGATGTGTGCTCCAGAAGTCTTTACTGCTTATCAGCAATAAATATTAACTAGAGAAGCAACAGTCAGATGGAAACTATTGAAGATGGCAGGGAGCAGGGTGGGCATGATCCTGTTATTACATGAACACTGAAAAGCCCTCTTTCTTGAGGATGTGATAGTGTCTTCTTCCTCGTGGGTGTCTCTTTGGCAACTGCAATTAAAATGTAAGGAGCCAAAGACTAGCTGATCCTTCCTCAAGACCCTGCTTATTTTTCTCTGCCTACTTGTCTTTCCTACCAGAATCCAGAGAGGGTTTCCACAACTTTCTAGCTTTCATTGGTCTACCATGGTTTAGTCTCTGCCCTTACCTCTGTTCCCTGTAACTTGTGTTGCTGAATGATCTGGCCTTATTATTTCAAAGCACTTTAGAAATATAAGTTGGTCCTTGTAATCTCTCTGATAACTGGGACACAGACCTAAGAAGGTACAATGGTGCAGCACTCAAAGATGTCATTGTGGGTGGGGGGGAAAGCATAGAGCATGGTGGGTCAGAAACTGCAGAAATATAGGCCTCTGGCATGGCTGCCTAGTTTTGTTTTAAGGAGGCTTCACTCCTTAAAACAATGCATCTAAGCTGTCAGTGCAATACTACTCATTCTGAAATTAAGTTGTTCTTACAAGGCTGCTCTGCAGGAGGGGGGGAGCACTGTACCCATACCTGTGGAGCATTCAGAGATGCCTCTCCAAGAGAAATGGAGGTAGAGAATTTAAGTACCTGAGACTATTTACATTGTGAAGGCTGTCTCCCAAGTGGAAGGCCTCAGACTTTTAACTATTTCAAGATTATCTGCTTCCTCAAGAACAGATCTTCATGCCCCAGAAGCGCCATGGCAGTTGGGATTCTTGGTATCAAACTCTGCAGGGAATAAGCAAAAGGCCTTTGTGACCAGTACTGTCAGTCCAGTGTCTCCTTTTAGCGCTGTGCTCACTCACAGAAACACGAGTGGTAAAATCCTGAAGAAAATGAGCAAAAATTCTGGAAGAACCCCAACATGGTAGAGTCGACTATTCAGTTGCAGCTGTGACTTTTCTTCCCCACCCCTTATCCCCACTCTTGCCCATTTTCTCTGGTTTAATTTCAATTAGAAGCAACATTCAACCAAACAACAGGAAGCATGGATTTATGAATCTGTGGGCAGCTGGGAACACCTAAGATGATGCATTGCTAAAGGACTCCTAGCTTTTAACAGCCATTCCTGTCACTCAGATGGCTAGAGAAAACATACTTACCTCTGCTAAGTGTGGAGAAATTGAAGATCTGCAGTAAGAGAGGAAATGATTGAGAAAGAAATCTAATTTTTGTTTTAAAAGCTGAATTATTCATTATAGCTATCTTGCAGCTATTGATGCAAAAATATGAGTGAGGGTAAAATACAGTAAAACAGAAGAACAGGGATTTATCATTAATATTGGATAAATTATAAAACCCTGTCCCACTGTTCATTCCACACTTCAGCAATATAGAAACGACGTAAGGCCACTCTCTGGTTTAGAATGCAAAGAAATCAATGTCAGTTCACTGAACAGCCTAAAAGTGTTCAAAATTTCTCTCTTAAATTTAGAGTGAAATCAGTTCAAACTCCACCCTAAAACACAATTATAATAGTTGGATACAAAATAGACCAATGAGAAATTTCCTTTTCAGTAATCCCCAGTGGGTCATGGTTACAATTATTTACAGCCTACTTAACAGTGAACTTGATACCTAATGAAAATCAGGGCCCAGAACACTGCAGGTAAATCAATACCTAAATTGAATTCCTAAAGAGTAAGATATATTTGATGCTCAGACATAAACTAATAACGAACCTAAACGAAAGGATGATGGTGCCTACTCAAATGGAAAGTGCCAAGACCTCTCCCACTACAGAAAATGGAATGGGGGGGGGTTCTTTCAGCATCACATAGCAATGAAATAGATTCATAGATGGCGGGTCAGAAGTGACCTTGTAGATCTTCTAGTTGGACCCCCTCCCCTGGGCAGGAGAGAAAACTGGGCTCAAATGACCCCAGCCAGGTAAACGTTGAGCCTCCTCTTAAAGACCCCCCAGGGTAGGAGCCATCACCACTTCCCTTGGATCCTAGCTGCCCTGACTGTGAAGTAGTGTCTTCTAATGTCTAGTCTAAACCTACTCTCTAGCAACTTATGGCCATTATTCCTTGGTACTCCGGGAGGTGCTCGGGGGAACAAGGTCTCTCACAAACCCCGCTGGTCCCCCATAGTAAGTTTATAGGCAGCCACCAGATCCCCACTCTGCTTTCTCTTGAGAAGGCTGAACAGGTTAAGGTCCCGTAGCCTCTCCTTGTAGGGTCTGCCCTGCTGTCCCCGGATCATGTGAGTGGCCCTCCTTTGGACCCTCTCAATACTGTCCACGTCCCTCCTGAAGTGCAGTGCTCAGAACTGGACGCAGTACTCCAGCTGCAGCCTGACCAGTGTTGCATAGAGGGGGAGGATCACCTCCTTGGCCCTACTTGTGATGCATCTGTGGATGCAGGACGAGGTATGGTTATCCCTACTGACCATGTTCTTGCATTGTCGGCCCATGTTCATCTTGGAGTCAATAATGACTCCAAGATCTCTCTGCCACTGTGCTTTCGAGAAGGGAATTCCCCAGCCTATAGGTATGCTGCTGGTTCATACTGCCCAAGTGCAGCAGTCTGCACTTGTCAGTATTGAATCCCATCCTATTTTCATTTGCTCACCCCTGTAACCTGTCCACGTTCTGCTGTAATCTGTCCTTCCCTTCTAGCGTGCCCACCTCACCCCAAATCTTGGTGCCGTCTGCAAATTTAAACAGGCTGCTCTTCATCCCGTCGTCCAAGTCACTAATAAAGAAACTGAACAGTGCAGGCCTGAGGACCAAGCCCTGGGGGACCCCACTGCCCACTTCCCTCCAGGTCGAAAATGACCCGTCCATCACCACACTCTGAGTATGACCCCTCAGCCAATTTGCAATTCATCTATCTGTGTAGGCATCAGTGCCACAGTCACCTAGCTTTTTAATGAGAGTGGGGTGGGAGACAGTGTCAAAGGCCTTCCTGAAGTCCAGAAAGACTACATCCACCGCGACACCTGTGTCCAGTGATTTTTGTGACCTGATCGTAGAAGGCAGTCAGGTTGGTCTGACAGAACCTGTCCCTAATGAAACCTTGCTGGTTGCCCTTGAGCATCATCCCCACTGCTGGCCCCTCACAGATGTGCTCCTTGATAATCTTCTCAAAGAGCTTCCCCAGGATTGAAGTAAGACTAACGGGCCTATAGTTGCACGGGTCCTCCCTCTTCCCTTTTTTAAAGATGGGGACCACACTGGCCATCTTCCAGTCGTCTGGCACCTGGCTAGAGAAACACAAGTGCTCGTAAAGCTGTGCCAGGGGCCCTGCGATAACCCCTGCCAATTCCCTCAACACCCTGGGGTGGAGAGCATCTGAACTTGCTGATTTGCACATGTTCAGCCCCTCCAGAAGTTCTCTAATCCGGTCCTCTGTGACCCTAGCCTTGGCAGAGTTTCTCCCGAGTCCATCCTGAATCTCAGTAGGGGAGTCCTGGTCCCTGCACAAGAAAACAGAGGCGAAGAAATTGTTCAAGAGGTCTACTTTCCCTGGTGCAACCACCAGATTGCCAAGCATATCCTGCAGGGGCCCCACATTACCCGGGGCCTTCTTCATTCTCCCTATGTATTTAAAAAAGGACTTTTTGTTATCTTTGATGCTAGCCCTAGCTCCGTATCTGCCTTAGCTTTCCTAACAGCCCCCCTACAGACCCGAGCAGTGGAGATGTACTCCTCTTTGGTGATAGCCTCTCCCTTTCACTGGGTGTACATCTCCTTTTTGGCAGTCAGCCATTCACGAATGCCCTAGGTGAGCCAGGGGGACTTTGGGGCACTCTTGCCCCCTTTGCTTCTTGTTGGGATTGTCAGCCCTTGGGCTCTGAGTATCCTCTCCTTAAGGAATGACCACTCATCTTGGGCACCCTAGTGCCTCTCCCACTAATCTCCTCAGCTCATTGAAGTTGGCCATCTTAAAGTCTAAGGCTACTGCCTTGCTGCAGGCCCTTGACACTATAGCATAGCATCTGAGCTTAGCCAACCCTGGACACCTTGGAAAACCTCAACCTGAGAAAACTAACTGGAGTATGTTTCCTTTTAAGTTTGTCCCAAGTTTCTGGGCTGGTACAAGTCAGACTTATTTTTGCTAGGAAAGAGTTTGCTTAGTTTGATACAATTTGGTCATCCCTGACAAAGGCAGGCTCTCTCTATAGAGCTCTTTCTTTCATAAGGAGGACAAAAGTCATAGCCTTTGGTCCTTGGTTGCAGCAGTGTGAGAGTGTGGGGTGCAAAGCCACCCTGGACTGTCTTTACAGGGCTGGCTTTACATTGGACCAGTTTTCTGCCACCCTGAGGTAGAGCAGCCTCAAGCATACACTGAATTACTTGCACTTCTGCTATATGCTAGGAGAGGAATAGAGTGGGAGCCACAACCCTGTGTCATGGAGGAGTCCCTTGTGATTGATTTGCTATTTCAGTCCTGCTCTCTAAGGCTTCCCTTGGCTTGTATGGTGAAGCAAAGTGGCTGCAGAATATCTGAGGATCAGGGCCGTAACTTCCACCTGTTCTTTTTCCTGCTGGTAGATTGGTCTGCATACAGTTTGCCTGCTCATGGAATAACCACCAGCCCACAGCAATGTGCAACTGAGGAGTTGTACAGCCACCCTGCTAGCCCCTCTTCTCTACAGTCAGCACCAGGATTGAGTCAGCTGTCATTCTCACACCTTTATCCATCCATCCATCCCCATTCATGGCTCTACATCAGCAATCATGGGGTGGGGTATGGATTCTGATGCTGTTTGAGGAAATGGTCACATTTGCCCAAAAAGCCTGATGTGACCATGTTGTAGAGAGAAGCCAGTTTCAACATCTGGCCCTACCTCTGCTCACCTGTGGAGCCCATAATATGAGCAATATAGGTGTGGTGATGGAACTTGTCCATTTCCATGTCTGGGGCATGTTTCCCACTTTATACACTCACCCTTTTAACACTGTGAGAGTGTAAAAGGATGTAGGTGTAAATTAGTCTCCGAGATCTAGGCTGGTTAGTGCTGAAACCAGTAACTTGTACTCCTTGGTGCATTCCACACTACCACAATAGTAGTGTTTAAACTTGACTGCTGTCAAACCTTGCTATAGTGTAGTGTGACTTAGTCTTGCCAATGCAGACAAGAATAAACATGTAATGACTATTTTAGAGAGTTGTAAGGCACACAAGGAACCCTTGAAACAGAGGTTTAAAAGTTCCTATACTAACAATTGTATATTTGCTTTTGTTCATGTAGGAAGAAAAGTTGCGTATATAATTTGTGTACTATGGCTGTGACCAACCATATTTAGGCATGGTTTTTGTGTAACGTGTATAGCTGGACTTTTTTATTGGAACTGTAAAATTTGTCTTGCAAGGTAGTGGAGCAAGCATGGATTATTTTTCAATTTCGGGGTATAAATTACTTGGTCTTGTAGTGTAAGCTACTCTAAACTGTTTGTTGGATGGAGTTGGGGGTGGGGAAGGAGGAATAGGGGAGGACACAAGTGACATGTATACCTAATAAATAAATGTCCAATCACAAGAGCATGGCCCAGGATCACAGACTTTCTACTCCTGTGTCAGCATTGTGGGATCTTTATTTTTTTGAGACTTTGATTTTTTTTTTTTTTTTATTTAAAGGCTTTCCTACTACACCATGAAATCTTGAAAAGAGGTAGCTGAAAAGAAGAGGGTCAGTGTATTTTTTGTGGAGAACAAAGGATCTAGACAAGCCTATAAACCACAAAAATGGCTAGAACTAAAAACTCTCTGTCATGCTTATTTATCTTCTGCTACCATGCTCCCTGCAAGATTCACAGTTGTGACTTCATTTATCTTCACAGTACCCCTGAGATATAGGGAAGTGCTACTATCTGCATAGTACAGATGAAGAGCTGAGCTACAGCGAGAAAAAGTAATTTGTACAAAGTCATACGTGAAGTCTATGGCAGAAGAAGGTATGGCATCCTGGTCTCCCAAGCCCTGACCATTGGACCATCCTTCCCCTTGACTACCTTACAGAATGTGTCATGAGAAGGTTAGACTGGAGATGCATTCTGAATGGGAATAACTGATCAGGTTCTTTAATGAAATTGCACTAAGCTGCTCTTGACATTTATTCAACAGGTGGAAATCAAAATTAGGGAGCTGCTCCTTGTAGCCAGTCCCTTTTTTATTATCACTACTCTCAAGTTTAGTTCTGGATAGTATCTTGCTTGCGCCTCTGCCGTTTCTCAGAAAAATGCTGAAAAAGCAAAACTTCTTTGAATACTTCATAAAACATGAGTTACAGTACGGCTATAAAAATTATATTCAGATGGTTTCTTTCCTGTTTTGTTTTCCCCAGGTCTTTGCTTTCACCATGTCAAAGAGGATTAATGATGCCTTCCCTTTCCACTGTGTCCCCCACCTGTCATCTTGCTAGGATCTAGCTACAGAATGAACATAGCAGCAGTGTTTAATGCTCTGCTAGTGTCTGTCCTTGCAGCTGTGCTGTGGAAATACATCAGGCTGCGAGAGCACCTCTTTGTGGTGGAAGAGGAGCTGATCCTTACACGCCAGTCTCAGGAGCTCTCTCAGGTCCAGATTGATTACCATGCAGCTCTTCAAGCACTGGTGGAGGATGGAACCAGGATGGTGTGCACGGGCAGGATGCACACTGACCGCATCTGCCGCTTCGAGTCCCTCTGTTATTCCACGGAGGCAGAGGAGTTTGTCTTCTTTCACAGCAACTCCTCAGTCATGTTGCCCAACCTGGGATCTAGACGATTCCAGCCAGCCTTGCTTGATCTCTCCTCAGTGGAGGACCATAATACCCAGTATTTTAACTTTGTGGAGCTGCCAGCTGCTGCACTGAAATTTATGCCAAAGCCAGTCTTTGTGCCTGATGTGGCACTGATCACCAACAGATTCAACCCAGACAACTTGATGCACGTCTTTCACGATGATCTTCTCCCAATCTACTACACAATGCAGCAGTTTCCAGACTTGGACCAGGAGTCACGGCTGTTCTTCATGGAGGGGTGGAGTGAAGGCCTGCACTTCGATCTATACAAGTTGCTGAGTAACAAGCAGCCACTCCTGAAAGAACAGCTTAAAACTCTGGGCCGGCTCCTTTGCTTTACGAAATCCTACGTAGGACTGTCCAAAATCACCACGTGGTACCAGTATGGGTTTGTGCAGCCCCAAGGCCCAAAGGCAAACATCTTAGTTTCTGGCAATGAGATCAGGCAGTTCACCAAGTTCATGATGGAGAAGCTGAATGTCAGCTTGGAAGAAAGCTCCAGTGAGGAGTATATTATTGTATTCAGTCGAACAATCAACAGACTAATCCTAAATGAGGCAGAACTAATTTTGGCACTTGCCCAAGAGTTTCAGATGAAAACCATTACAGTCTCTTTAGAGGATCATTCATTTTCTGATATTGTACATCTGATCAACAATGCATCCATGCTGGTCAGCATGCATGGTGCCCAATTAGTGATGTCTCTCTTCCTGCCAAGAGGGGCTACTGTGGTGGAGCTGTTTCCTTATGCTATCAACCCTGAACACTACACCCCATACAAAACACTGGCAACACTCCCTGGCATGGATCTCCAGTATATTGCTTGGCAGAACACTGATAGGGAAAACACTGTTACCTACCCTGACAGGCCTTGGGATCAGGGAGGAATTGCTCACTTAGACAAGGTGGAGCAGGAGCACATCATAAAGAGCAAAGAGGTCCCACGGCACCTCTGCTGTCGGAACCCTGAGTGGCTTTTCCGTGCCTACCAGGACACAAAAGTAGATATCCCCTCCCTTATCCAAGTGATCAGGCAGACTGTGAAGTCTAAGCCTGGACCCAAGAAGCAGAAGTGGACTAGTGGTCTGTACCCTGGCAAGGTGAGGGATGCCAAATGTCAAGCCTCCGTCCAGGGCACTAGTGAAGCTAAACTTGCTGTGTCTTGGCAGATTCCTTGGAACCTTAAGTACCTGAAGGTCAGGGAGGTAAAATATGAAGTATGGATACAGGAGCAAGGTGAAAACACTTACATGCCTTATATTTTGTCCCATCAGAATCACACCTTTTCAGAAAACATTAAGCCATTCACAATATATCTGGTATGGATACGATGCATCTTTAACAAAAATCTCCTTGGACCTTTTGCAGATGTGCTTTTGTGTAGTACATAATCCACTGTCAAATCGGCAGCATTCTGTCCTGTGCACCAACCCATTAGTGGCTTAAAAACCTATTGTCCTGTAGTTTTTAGAGGGCTTCAAAGGACTAGACTGTGTCAGTGCCTAAGTGGCCATTTTATTGCATTTCCTGTGTGTTTTAAAGGTGGTATTTATTTCCATTTAGTGTAAAAAAACCAAACTGCTCTGTTCTTGAAAAGAACTTCCAAAACTGAAATTACAAACTGAACACCTGTAATTGAAAAGCATAATGAAAGTAAATTGTGTGTACCTTGGTAGTGATTTGAATCTCTTTCTATTGTGTAGTGAATATTTAAGCACAGCATTTAACTGCAATTAATTACATGGTTAGATGGACAATTTTCATCAGTTTCTCCGTTGTAACTTATTTTTTTTAAAAGACAAGCTGTATCTGTACCACTGAGTAAAAAAATTGGTACAAGAACATTCCTTAAATTGTTGTAAACTTCTTCAAGATGCCTTTCCTTATAATGTCTGCCAGAATGATAGTTCTTACAGAAGAATTATCCATGCTCTTGAAGTGCATGTGTGGGTAGCTCTTTTTTCATATTTTGGCTGAGAAGAGGAAGACAATGGCACCAGTGCTATTTAAAATCAAGTTTTACTGTACCTGAGTAACCACATGAAAAGCTGGAGTAATGGATGGAACATGAAAAGGGATGTGATGGGTACAACTGCTGAGTGGAGGTGGGTAGCATAAGCAATAATTACTGCATTTTTAAGATCTGTTACATTTTTTAAGTTGTATGCTCGTATAGAATTCTTGATCAAATTCTGAGGAGAGAAGGAAAACAGAAGCAATGGGAGAACACGGTTTACGCATATAAAAAATTGTGTAATGCAGTGTATGTAGCCTGTTCATAAAAGCCACTAAAGGAATTAATGTTTCTCTGGCCATTATAACAGGTGGTCATATAACTTTTTGTGATTAATAGGGGAGATCTCTCATGGGAATAGAGGCTTTACTGGCTGTTAGGAGAAAAGACTCTAGTTAGCAGTGACTACTAGCACAGGTTTCACTGTGTTGAATGGAAGAGATAATTATATGCTATGGGCCAGATTGTGATCTCTATTATGCCATTGTAAATCTGGACAAACTCCAGTCAGTGGAGCTATTTTAGACTTGAATTAGCCGTCATTGGTATCAGAATCTGACCCAGTGGCTTTATCCTTTTAATTTGCTGGGTTCCTGGAGTTCTGGAAATATTCTGTCCTACCTAAGGCCCAGTTCTCCCTATGAGCACTTTTGCAGGACATGTCTATCTAATGTGTATTTACAAAAGGAAGCTGTTTAGGTCCAGATCTTCAGTTGGTGTCATTTAGCATGTTCCGCATAAATCAGTCAGGCTGTCACAGTTTTTCTGGGGATGTGGCTCATGCTGTTTTTTGTGTCCTATTGTGTATGGCACTTGAATAATTTAATTATAACTGAGGTTAAACAAACAGGAAAGTGCTGCTGTCCAAGGTCTGCACTCAGGGTCGTGTAGTGCAATGAACTGTGATTCATTTTAGGGACTGCATCTTGAGAGATGAGATGCTCAGGGCAGGATTATGAAATAGGATTTAGAAGGAAAAAAGTCTGTCTTTATGAAAAATAGCAGGGCTGGAAAATAAATAAAACAAGTGTATACAAAATCAGGCCTTGAGGCTGCCACTTGCTCTTTGAATGCATTTTCATTAAATCTGGTTTTGTTTTCAAGCAAGATGTTTATGATAAAGAAGTTGAATTTCTTCAGTGTTGTAGCATCACTGACGAATGCCTTCAGAATTTAAAGGGGACTGCTAACATTTCTGCTATCAGCTTCTGTAGGGGCAGAGGAACTACTCTGTGAATAGGGATTTACTGAGCAGAAGGGTGGTAGTCGTTGGCACCGAATTACAAGGCAAGCTTCTGAAAGGGGCCTTCAGTGGGCTGAAATTTGGGGAACTTTATTTCACAAGCAGTCAATGGAATCTCTTCAGGTATGTACTAAGCTCCAGGAATTCTGGTAACCATCTATGGAGGGAGTTGCTCACTTGTCCTTTTTGTATTGACTTCATTTTTAAAATGTCATTTTGCTAACCTGCTCCCCTAATGTGCATTGGCCTTTCTTATTTAATTAGCTTTGTGTTGCAGCTAATTTCCTAATGTTTGCAAATTGGTTACAGCACATTAACTTATTTTCTTCACACATCCATAGTGGCATCCTAATACCTCTAATCAACATAATTGGCTTTAAAAAAATAAAAATGCTTACCATAGATATGGAGTTGCATTTAATTGACCTTACATTTAATAGAATGTATTGTCTTTCATTCACAAAGCACCTTTTTCCAGGAGATCAGATGCGCTGGAAAAAATATGTTTATTCAGGTAATGCTTCCTCCACCAGTTGTGTGCACAAGTATGGAAGATATTTACCCATTATTTCATTACTGTTTTTCTCTTCTAGGTACTGCAGTGTAAAAAGAAATCTTGCTTGCAATATAGGGATTGTATTAAAACCCACACACCATACAGGAACATCTGGACCAAGGCCTTATTACCCTACCGTGAGCTTACTTTACCTCCACCAGGTTGCAGTAAATACATTACATTTAAAGGCTAAGGGCCTGTTCCACAGCTGTTGTCAATTGGCAGAACTCCATGGACTGCAGAGATGCTATTCTAAATTAAACCAGCTTAAGATTTATACTGTTGTCTTAGCCTAGACCTTTTTTTTTTATTTTGCTTCTCCACCAAAGCATTTCTTCTCCATTCACCACAACCCATCTGTTCTCTTTGCTTCACACCTCCATCTTTGATGCTTTATGATAGAGCCTCTGTCCCATCAGGTTTAAGAGAACTCACTGGGACTTGATTCTGCTTCTTAATTAAACCAAAGTACTGATTGTCTGGTGGGGGTTGTTAGCTATGCCTTGGAATTTATTTGAGTGCCCTGGACACTTTTACCATCTAACTTACATGGGAACATGGGGGTTCACACTCTGGCCACTCTAATTCCTAAACTTTGTCTTCTACCTCTTAAGTTTTTTCTAACAAGCTGTTGAAGCAACAGTGGTAGATCCGTAGTGGGCCACCACAAAAATACATCAATAAGTCTACATGCCAAGTAAGTGCATTATATAGCTGCCATGGTCCTCACAACCAGTGCTGTCCTAAGACATGAGAAATGTGTGGAACCAGATCAGCAACCTTTTTTAAGCTTCAAATCATTTGCAATGCCTAGTTGCATGAGCTATAAAATCACTGTGTAGCCCCTTACCTTGCAGCCTCCAAGGAAGGAATGATAGATACCATATCAGAGGAGAAAGAACTGAATGGAACATTCACCAGTTGACATGCCCATTGCCCAGGGCCCTGAAGTGGTAACAGTGTTGTGTTTGGGTGGGATTTTTCACAAGCATATAAGTGGCAAGTCATTTAATGAAACTTGTGATCCTAAGCCACAACTCTTAGAAATTCCACCCCATAATGAAAATACTTATAAATATCTCACTTTGATCTGGGGTATGTTTCCTGGGACTGGTTGTTTGCCAATCTAGGGATCACCTCCAGGGCAGGTTGCCTAAATGTTTTAGGGACAGCTACCAGCCAGAACCTGTGTCTTGAAAATTACTAGAACTCTTTATATTAGTGTGATAGTGTGTGATAGCGACTCATATAACAACTTCCCCAGGCTTAGAAAACTAGGGAAGTATTAACATTTAAAGCCTAATAGAGTTTCTTTAATAGTATTTATTGAATTAAATTGCTTCAGCAATTCTCAGCTCTATGAAGTGGTTAGCAGTGTTCACTGAATGGCTTTTGAAATCCTTGTTCTGTGTAAAAGATGGGTAGGTTGCTGGCATAAAATTGTCCCCTACATAATGGAGAGTGATTTAGAGTTACATGACTTAGATTGCTCCCTTAGCTGCATACAGCAAGAAGACAGATTGCCAGGTTGTTAATCAAGTGAGGGGCACCTGTGATGTTGGTCTTGCGTAAATGATGCTTTTATATTGATGAAATTCAGATCCTACTGGGATGCCAAAATTCACATTCTGTGCTGACTGCAAGCCTGCTGAACATTTTGGAAAGATGCCGTGTTGAGGATGAGAATTGGTGACTGGCCAGCTGATGGTATTCGTTTGTACAAGCAGCTAGCTGTATTGTGCTGCCAATAAAGGTCTAGCATAGCTTACATAGTACTACTAGCTGATGACCCCCATTTAGAAATGTAAACCTAATCTGAAAGGACCCACTGCTACCACAGAATATTGCTTGCTATATTTGTTTATTTTAAACAAATTTATTGCACTCTTTTAGTGGGCCCTGTGAATCTGCTAATTCTTTTGAGTCATCTATTCTGATTTAAGCATTTAGCAGAAAGGTAATGTGGGACAATGTTGCCTTTTATCTTGAACCATGAAATAACAATCCCTAGCAAAAGTTGTATTTCAAAAACCATTAGAGCTAGTAAAAAAATCCAGGTTTTCATTTTCTGGGATTCAAAATGGATTTGTTTATTTTATATATATATTGCTTATAGTTTTCCAAGGTTTTTCCTTTTTTCCCCGATACTTTTTAAAATGATGTTTGTTTTGAAAATGACTTGGAGAAGACAGGAAAGGAAAAGAGGGGGAAAAATTTAATAATGAAAGCTACATTTTATAAATGGGAATAAAAAGGTTCCACAGCAAATGCTGAAAGTGGAAATTTCAACAGTTTTTTTGTGAAACATTAGGAAAAGAGAATTTTTTTCCATGAAAACATAAATGATCAAACTTTTGGCTAGTTCTGAAAATGAGCATTTGTTCATCTCCTCAAAATTCAGTAGGTTACATGAGACTAGAACTATGTTTATGTGCCCTCTAAAATGTGTGTTACGGTGTTTTGGTTTCTGCTAACCTTTTGTCCTGACCCAATATTACATTCACCCATAAACAGATCCATTGATCAGATTTTCAGGTCTGCTTTTCACCTGCGTGAAGACAGTAATGAGAGCCATTTGGTAATGAGAGCTACATGGTGCTGGCACTGGTGAATGTAAGTGCTTTTAAGGGTTCCAGACTTTGAACCCAGCTAAGACCAGAAGTATAAGCTCAGAAGCAACTTCCCCAGCTGACAGTCATGGCCATCTGTAAAGGTGCCTTTCCTCACCAGTAAGTTTGAGCAAAAGAATGAGTATGCTAAGGAGTCTTTCCAAAGCTTAAATCAAAACTAGAAACATAGAGCTGTTTGAAAAACAAGCACAGAAAATATGGTTTTTTTAACCTATTGGTTTTTCTGTAAAAACTTTGACTAACTCTAGTTGGTGGACCAAAAGGGAAAAGAAATCCAGAACTGGGAGCTCTCATCTGAAAATGCCATGCAGTCAATTTTCAGCTATTACAAAATGGGGGTCTATGGTTGTGCAGTGTGGGGAGTTTGTGCACACTGGGATGTGAGTTACTGTGGCAACTAGTTTGTATTAGTAATTAAGATCCATTGTCATAGCACCTAGTTGTTGAAAAAGTCGACACTTCTATGGACTTGAGAACATCTACTGGACATGAAGTTAATGTAGAAGAAAAACTTTTTAAAAATCTGGATGTTAAAATGTAACTTTTTTGATACAACAGGTGAATCGTTGAATAGTAATTACTGGGTGCAAGCACCTGGGACTTTAGTGAACTGACCTTCCATAACATCTCACATCTTCTGAAGGAAAGGATCAAGATCAAACTTATTGTATTCAATATTTCCATTGACATAGCCTGAAAATCTAAAATGCCCTTTATGTAAAATCTAAAATGCCTTTCAGTGTTAACAGAAAAATGATGAACTTCAAATCAGAGCTGCACAGATTCTGCAAAAATAAATGACAAGAACTGTTTGAAGATTTCCAAGCTGGTAATTGAATTATGTCTGGGATTGAAAGGGACCACCCATAACTGAGGTCTACTCCACCCTCTTATCAGCTTGCTCTGCTCCCTTCTCTGGCTAACACTCATGTTTGTGTGGGGATAAAATGAGTAGGTATAGAAGGTGGGTCCATCACCACCTTTGACAGGTTTATGCAAGCAGGGAATTCACTTCTACAGGGAAATTGTTGCAAAATGGACAGAGTGGACTGGAGAATCTAGCCTGTGTTCCTCTTGAGGCAGGCAGAGTGTCTGTTTGACCTGGGTGAATGGAGTTGGGAGCTGTAGATCTTGCCCCTGGCATATGTGCCCATTAACTTGTAGTTTTCAGCAAATTGCTGTGACATACATTTTCAGCTCTTCCCACTGATTTTGGGTGCCCAGTATCAGACACACTGAACCTGATTTTTCAGTAGTTCTGAACACCCACTCTTCAAGGCAAGAAAAGTACTTTAGCACCCTTGAAGATCAGGCTTTGGGGACTCCAGGTAGAAACTTTAAAATAATTGGCCTCAGATCTGCAAGCTGCTTTGTATAAATAGATCCTTCACCTGCTTGTTTCAAATGGAGTTTCCTTGGGGGGTGAGTTAGTGCTTTAGGCCTTAAGCTTTTCAAGACTGAGACAATACTTTGCAGAAATCCCAAGCTATTGTCTTTATGTGCTAGTTTCTAAAATAAAAGCAAGACCTCAGGTTAGTGTCACACTGTACTCAGATAAATAATTTTGCTTCTTGCAATGGCAAACGTATGGCTATACTGCTTCTAATTCAGGTGCTCCTCTAGTAATGTGTACAGAACTAGCTCAGGTGCCTGCCTCATGCTGCCTTGCTCTGCATAGAAATACTCTGAATTTGTCCCACCTCTGAAAGAGAGAGATGAATGCTTTCCCAACCTTTGAGCTTTTCAAAACCTGTAGATGAAAGAGATCCTACAAGCCCACTGTTATTATTTCATTTATCATATTCAACATGATGACTTGGGATTTATTTACATTTTATGTTAAACCACAGCTGCTGAGCTATATAAATAGCATACCTATTTCTCAAATATTTTTGTTTCTAAGATGTCCCTGCATTTTAAGAGAGTAAAGTTTTAACAGAAAAAGAAATGCTCCATTTTTCCCTGGTGGATTTGGGTTAACGCTTTCGGAATCACTTTCAATGTAATGGCTGACAGTCCATCTGTGCTGTGGGTGGTATGAAATGCATCACCATCTGTATGTGTGCAAAGCATGTAACTACCTTTCTTTAAGCAAAGCTAAGTTACCTCTTTCAGAATATATCTTGTAATGGACTTTGAGCTAGTCTTTACCTTGTGTATATTCATATGGCTCCATTCAACTCAACAAACCCACGCAAATCTATGCTGACTTGGGGCACGGGTCTGAAGTGTCTTTATCATCTCAAATTTTCTCTCTCACATGTGTTGATTGCTAAATGTAATTAGCACATTCAGTCAAATCAACTGAGTTGAGTAGCTTCCTGTTTTCAGTAAATAACTTAGAAATGATACTTAAAATGTTGCATACTTATGTTATTTTAAAATCTCTTGCCTTCCATTTTAATTGAATGTTCTTTGTTTTTATGTTTTATCTGTTTTGTGTTTTACTTAGAATTGTTTGATGTATCGTTTTTGTGATGCAACTTTATCATATCTCTTGTTTGTCTCATTTTTAAAGAGTCCCAGTTGGTTCAATCTTTCTTCATATGCAAGTCTTCCCACATTTCCACATTTTTGTCAGCTATTTCTAAAGCCTCTCATAGGGTGTTCAGAACAGTAGTCCCTGATGAGGACATTCCATTGATGTGTAAAATGACACCACAATACTGTCTGTATTATTTCCTATCCCATCCCTCGGCCTCCAAACACCTGCTTACTTTTTCATGTTCCTGTTATAAATTAAACCAGATGTTTTCATTGACCTTTCCCTGATTACCTTTTCCTACCACACCTGCAATTTCCCACTCTCTCTATTGCCAGATACTTGTTGAATCCAATGCAGAATTGTTGCTGTAGAGAACTGTGTCTTGAGATGAGGCACATTCACAACATTTCCATGAGGAGCCCGCTTCTCTTGCTCCCAATATCATATTGGTAACAACAACAAAAATTTGGTTCCTTATGTCTTTTTATGAGTAGATATATAGGCTCCAAACACATTCAGTTTCTGATGTGAGCTTTGTGATCCCAGGTGCTTTTAAAAAGATTGAATAATACGGAATACAAATGAAGATTTATTTGGATTTCAGCTCCTAACCCTGCCCCATAAATGGTCAGATTTGTTTATGTTCTATCATTTTTTATGATTGATAAGGAATACTTATGTTCTATCTTGGTGAAAATAGCCTAGGGTAGATCCTTCATGTGAGTAAGGATAGCAGAATATGGTCCAGAGCATGTATCGGTTTTGATAGGAAGCTTTAATTCTAGTCTTTCTTATAAAGGGAGTTCTGTGTTTGTACAGCACCTCACTCAATGGGGTTCTGGTCTGACTGGGTTTCCCTAAACATTTCCACAGGATAAATAGCAACTAATCAGAATTGGGTTCTTATAATGTGCAGAATCAATGGCCACATAGTTTTGTGCACATTGCAAGGGAATATTTTCCCTGTGTATTTTACTATTCTAAATGTCGGCAGCAACGTTGTTACATTTGGAACTGGTCCCTGAAAGGAAGGGCATACAGAGCACCCCTTGAAATGTGGGTGAGTTGTATAAGGGATGAGCAATTGTGCTGGGTGGATGGCACTGGCAATGTATCTTTCCCTTCATACTTATCTTCTGATTAGAGACATCCCTTCTTCTTGCTTGATAAAGCTTTTAATATTAGATGTTATTTGCTCAGCCAAGATTTTAGATTTATAGCTCAAAGAAAGACCTCCTGTAATTACATTGCAAGCGCTTTACACCATGTCCTAGTGCTTTGCATGTCTTGTTAGTGACAATATGTGATAGATCTGGATTAGAAAATAGTGGATGAGATGGCTGTTCAAACTGCCTAGTTGGGTAGGGGGATTGGCAGCCTTCCAGCACAAGCTTAATGAAATTTCTCTGTTTTTTATGGGATTCTCACTGAAAAGGGGTTGGGAAAGAAGGGAGGTCATGTGGATGCTTGCCATCTGTTATGTATTACTTTAGTGGCTCCTATTTTTGGATCACAAACCCACGCAACACTGTGAATCCAATTCAGTCCTTTTGCACTGGCAAAGAGCACGCAGGAAACTTGTGTTTTTGAGATGTGCCATTCTGTATAAACAGCCTTCCTGATCTTGCCCTCTCCTCAATGTTAAAGATTTATTCCACCTACTAAATTGCCCATTTATTCTTTCCTTCAAAGAATCCACTTGCTGGTGGAAGAAAGAAATTCTGGACTGGATCTTCAGGAAAGTAAGCCAGTTACACATTTCTAATCTAAATCAAGGAGCAGCTGACAGCTTCACTTGCAGTTTGAGTGTTGCTTTAAGCATCCTTCTGCAAGAATGATGCAGTGAGGCTGAGTGCTTTTGCCACCCTAGGGATGCAAGAAGAAATAGTCTTAATGTGACAAAGGAGGCCAAGATACCATATGAATTCATATCTTATGAATAACGTTTCCAATCTATTTTCTTATGACATAGAAATGTACATTGATTTCCCCACCATCCCATCTCATGAGGCTTTTTATTCCTTCTCTTTTTTTTTTATGGGTGCATGAAGCAATTTCTCTATTAAACATGTAAGATTACTTTATCCAAACAGAATGTTCTTCTGTGTATTTTCACAGTAGGTTACAGTGAAAGCTGATTGGATAATATTTTATCTTCCTTCCTCCCTGGGAAAATTTGGACTCTTCAGGGGGAGAAAAATTGAAAATTGAAATATTTAATCTGAAGGTATAAATAGTTCAGTGTGGAAATGCTGCCCTGGGATCTGTAGTTTGGATACCTCATACTCCTGTTCCTTTCCTTCTGCCCAACTGGACTACATGCGGGTAAGGGGAATCTGGAAGTCCCTGGTCGCAGTGTGCCATAGGAGATGCCAACTGGCAGAGGAGCCTGATCCATAGACAAGAATGGGGCTAGGGAGGCAACAACTACCATTCCCATGAAGCATTGCAGCAGCTTATCCAGATCAAAGTATTTTGATTTTGAGGCAAAATATTTCAGTTCTTGGATATTCCGGCTTTTTTTTTTCTTCCAACAAGAAATAAGCTGTTTTGAAATAAGCTATAATTTAGTTGAGGCCCAACTGTCCATTGAGAAACAGTTTGAATGGACAGTTTTGACCTGTCCTAGTTACTTGGCCTCATAAATACTAGTTGTTACTTACGTGATTTTTAAACTCCCTAAGCTTCTGCTTACCAAAAGCCTGTCCTTTAGGCCCTAGGCTGGCAAGGATCTGGTCACAAAGCTCCTTACTGGCTTTGTGGGGTTGCTATTTAAAATTGCATGACATAACACCCCACTGCTCCAAGCCTATACGGGGTGAGGCAGCCAGCGATGGGCTTAAGGAGATGTCCAAGGTGGTTCAGTGAATGGTTTAAAACAGACCAACTGACCAATGGATTGTGTGTGTTTGGTGGGCTGGGTGTTTGCATCCCAGCTGCATTGTGGGCCACTGCTCTCCTCCAATAGGAGAGTGAGAAGTAAAAGGCTTAGCTCCAGTAAACAGTGCCTGCCATAGGAGAGGATCAGTGGTGCCACACAGAGCAGGGAACAGGACACTGGGCTGAGCTGCTTGCTGCTGATCCTCTATACTATAGGCTGGATCTGGTCACTTGAGGGGCTGGATCCTTCTTGTGGGGGCTGTACATTAAGTACCATTGGTTTATATTATGGCCCATTCCCTAGATGTATCACTGCTTTACAAACTAATAAATTACTGCAGAGAAGCTCTAATTTAAACAGCTATTAATTCAGCAAAATCCTATGGCATATGTTATGCAAGAGGTCAGATTAAATGATGATCACAGTGGTCCCTTCTGGACTTCTGCTTTATGAATAATGGGGTTGTGCCATGATTCTCTAGGGGAATGTGCTACAAAATGTTATGATCGGCAATTGGCCATCCGCAAACATAGGCACCGAAGTAGGATTTTTGCCACTGGCCTCGCTCTGCTTCTACTGAAGTCAATGGGAGTTTCACCATTATCTTCCATGGGTACAGAGCTAGGGCAACACTGAGCGCTTCTGAAAATCCCACGTAAGAATTTACGGAAAAAAAGGAAAGTGACTGAGCAATCCATGGCATTTTCCTGAAGTGCCAGTGGGTCTTTAACTTCTACCCACATAGCAAGTTGAGTGAACATTGAGTTTGACACATCCATTGATATTCTGACCCTTTGCTAGAAGTCCTGCAAACTTTCAGATCTTGAGACTCACACAGCAATTCTAGCTGTGTCCTCAGACCAGTACCCAGACCAGTGCTAACTTGACTTTCCCCATATCATTAATTTGGGCCAGCCTGGACAACAACTGGGTAAAATAACAGTTGATTCTAGTTGTTGCACAGTTTGGTTTGGTTCCCAACTACCATTTAAGAGATCACGTTTGAGCACAAGTAAAAAAAGATACAAAAGGAGTAATGGACCACGTAAGTTCTTCAGACCAGATAAGCAGTGATCTGAAAAAACTCTGAGACCTCTAAGGGACAGAACTATCAAACAGTGATTTCATATAGCCTTTCTAAACTCCATGAGACATTCAACATCATGTGATCTATAGTTTCAAAACTAATTGATAGATTAAATGATTTCGCATGGCCATTGGGACTTGATTTTTCTATTCTGACCTGTTAGCATTTTTACGTTTGTTGGTGTAAATGCTTATCCAAGGTACTGTGACAACAGAGACTCAAGCCCAGAAAGAAACTATACCTGGTTGTAGAGCCACACTCACTGGGATTAATCAAACTGAAAAGTTTCAGGAACTTCCACCATTATGTCAACACAATGGTCTCCAAAACAGCAGACATTCAAGATGGGTGGTAATGAAGTATATTTTGTTACTCCAAAGCTGCATAATTTGCTATGGAACCCACCACTTGCTATAGAATCCTTTACCTTCTATTTAACTTGGTTGTCAATGGTTGTGAAAATCCTGAAAATGTCAACCAAGTATGACATCAATGCAAGATTACAAGGGATCTGGTTTTTCTGTTCACCATGGAAAAATACAGTAAAACACAGATTTTCTCCTTTAAAGGAGAAAAATGCAGGAAATGGTGGGTTTCCCTTTGCAGGCTGGCAAAGTTCCAGCCTGCAAAGGGGTGGGGGGAGTGGAAGGAGGGCGATCAGGCAGGGGGCACCGCATGTATGCAAACACACACGCATGCACGGACGAGGCTGTGAGGCTGCATGGAGAGCAGCTCCCACAGTTCCCTGCAGGTAAGTCTGTGTGAGGAGTGGGGGATTGAGGCCACATAGTGGGGGAGGGAGTTTGGGTAGGGTTGAGGCAGGGGGCTCTGCCCAACCAGATTGGGGCATGGGTCCTGGGACTTGGGGCCTGGGGCCAGAATGTGCAGATGCAGGGCCTGGGCAGGGAGCAGGGCAGAGCCGTGGGCAGCTTGTCCAGGGGGCGGTGGGAGGGGCTGGCTTCCTGAACAGTCCTGGGGGGAGTAATGGGAGGCATGTGCCCCCCCAGATTTGTGCATAGGGTGGGTACGGGCTGGCAACTCCAGGCTCCCCCCAGAGCCTCCCTGCTACCTTGTCCCCAGGGCCTCCATGGCCCAGGGGGCAGGACCTGTCACGGTAGCGCAGAGTGAGTGGGAAGGTTCGGTGCCACTGTTAGGAGCCCTGCACTGCCATGGCAAGGTACCCCCTGCCTGCCTGACAGCAGCAGGAGTTGTGATGCGGAGCTGTGTCTCTTGCTGCTGCCAGGCAGACAGGGGGCACCTTGACTTAATAGTATGGGGCTCCCTGACCTGACCTGCTCTGTCCTGCCACGCCGGGTCCCACTGGGCTGTGGAGGCCCTGGGGGGAGGGCAGCAGGATGGGGCGCCCTGAGCCCACAGCCACCAGTTCACATATGTCCCTGCCCCATGGGCTGCACTCCAGCCATGCCACCCATGGGGGAGGGGGAGCCAGGCTCTTTGCTCTGCTCTGGCTGCAGCAGCCACCACCTCCCATGGGTGGCAGTCAGGGCTTGGGTGCTGCTGGAGGGACAGGGGGCTGCAGATTCAGCAAGGCTGGGGGAGCGGAGGGGCAGGCAGCTGTGGGTCAGGAGTGAGGGGCATCAGCAGGGCTGGGAGGTTGTGGCTTAGGAGTGAGAGCCAGTGGCATGGGCAAGGCACCAGCATATCAGGGCTGCTCAGTGCCACGGAGCAGTTGTGGGAGGACAGCTGCAGCTGGACCCGCATCCTGGTGAGCAAAGGGAGCAGGGGGAGATCTGATTTTCCATGATAAAAAAACCCCAAATCAAATGCCAAAATGTATAGGTATTTAGAATTTACTTTGTGATCAAGGTACTGGCAGGCTTCCAACTTGCTTTAAAATTGTAAATATATCAATAAAACGTGTTCAACTGACACTTACATATATATATATTGTGATGTTTCATTTTTACCATGGAAAAACATGGATTTTGGGGGGGTTTAATCAGAAAATTTCTGGTGGGATTTTTTTATCATGGAATTTGCAGTTTTTAAACGGAGAAAACCAAGATCCCTGATGATTACCATTCTGTGCCCGCAGATATCTGAAACAATAGCTCTGAGAGGTACAAGTTGCCCTATTTATCTCAACTGGTTGTTACCATTTAAACTTATAGAAGAACATTTTAAATAGCTACGTTTAATGGTGCTGTGGTTATTCCACTCCTGGTAATTTTAGCAGAAACATTCAGCTCATGTACTTCTTCCACAGTCCAGTCTGACTTCCTAAATATACCAAAAACTTCCCATGGCTCCTAACAAGCTTTGAGCATAGCCAATGTTAACACATTTATGATGGGTTTTTTGATACTTTGTGTTTCCCTAAAAGCTTCTGCTGTTGGAAGCAAGAGATTAAACTGGAAGCAAGTGTTTAGCCCTCAGGATTGTAGAGAGAAGCTTGAAAACATTAAACAAGTGCGCCCTAAATTCTCACAAGCGGGAAGGCAAAGGTAAAGAATGCAAAATTTACTCCTGGGCTTAAAATCCTGAGGCACTAATGTAGTGTGGTTGAAGAGAATGGCAGAAATTGAGAGCCTGTAGAATTTAAGCCTCCAAGGAAAAAACGGAAAGAAAACTTTTAAAATTCTGAATACAGACTGAGGGTAAAATCATGGCTTCACTGAGGTTTGCCATTGGCTTCAGCAGAATTAGGATTTCAGTCAGAGACTATAGAAGGAACAAAAATCTCGCTATTTAGAGCCTGAAGGAGACACGATCACAATATTCCTTAGTCATCTTGGTGGAATTGGTATTGAAAATGGCAAGAAGAAATGTACAGTACCTCCCAGAGCCCCAAGTATGTACAGGCCTAGAAGGCCACATATCCTATGTACCTTTAATTCCTTTGTTGTGCATTGTTTTTACAAGAATTAAGAATGGGTCCTGCGACTTTGATTAGAATTGTTCAGATTGTCCAATATACCCGTATCTGTCAACCAGAGGAGTTTAAATGTGGTGAATTCCAGGTTACATTATCCTGGTGGTGAACTTTGGAACTTTACCTTGCTCATTTTAGTTTCATCTCTTTATTAACACTGCAGTTTAAATTTTAGATTTCCTTGGAGATTGTTTATCTTCCAAGACTGTGTGCTTATCATCAACTCTAAAACCTAATAAAAGTAGGTTTTGACACAATAGCATTTTTCTAGACCTGCTCCATTTATTCAGCTTGAAGCACTCCGTTATGTTACCCTGGGTATGTTCTCATGGAGCATCGAAAAACTGGGTGATATATTCAGCTGCTCTGCTAGAAATAAACTGCTCTCATTGTAGCCAGTCAAAGATTAGGAGATGAGTAGATAGGGATTTACATGTAATTTGAGGTTATTACTCTTGAAAGCTATTTTATAACACAGTTTGAAATAAGCTAGTTAGGGTTGCCATATATAAAGTTAAAATTTCAAAGGACAAAAGATTCATCCACTATACTATACTATACTATACTATACTATACTATACTATACTATACTATACTATACTATACCTATCTCAGTACAGATTAATGTTGTCTAAGGCTGGAACTGGGAAGGGGAACAAACATTGATTATTTTCATCAGGTGTCTCTTATGTGGGACACTTTCTATTGTGTGTCCCTAGGCTCCTTAATCCTTGAACCATGAGCTATTTTCTACTTGGTTAACTCTGAAAATAAGATCCATGTGACAGCTCCAGCTGGTCCCAAGCCATAGTAATTAATGCCACGTCTTTCCTATTTCTCTCTAGGTTTCAGACTTGTGCTTAGGCATTTGCCAACACTCATTAGCTTGCTCACTGGAATCATCAAGCCAAGAGAACAAGAGCAGGTCGCAAGCAGTCTTACCTCCTACATAAAAAGGGCTGAGGGAAGGCTAAGTAATTAGAGAAATAAAGGCCAGGAAAGGTAGGATGGGAAAGGGATTTTGAAGAGTGAAGTTTTTAGGAAGCCTTTAGGAAAAGGCTGGCATCCTTTTCAAAAACTGGACTCTCTAGTGGTGTTCACCATTTTCTATATTTTAGATCGGCAGCATCCAACTTTCTGAACCACGTGGGTCTGATGAGTGGCATGGGGTTAGTCTGTGGGCCAGATCCCACACAGGGTTGGTCCATGGAGTCGGCCTGTGGATGTGATCCAGTGTGCTGGCCCAACCTTATGTGCTCACATCCAGCCACATGCCACCCCAACCCTGCTTGCCGGCCCGACTCCATTCACCTGGACCCAGCCATGTGCCAGCCCAACTGTGTGCATCAACCCAACCACGTACCAATGCAGTCTGGCCCACAGGGCCACGTCATCTGGCACACAGGGCCTGTGTGACTCCCCATGGATCCAGAAATTTGGCAGCAGAGTGACAACTGTCACCTCCACTGCCAATGTCTCCAGTACGTTTCTGGCCTTATGGAGAGGCCTGTAGGCTGAATGACATGATTGAACAGGCTGGATCTGGCCCGAGGACCAGCAGTTAAGCACCCCTGTTTTAGATGCCTCTAGAAACAGGCAAGAAGTTTGAAAATTAATGGTGCCAGTGTGGTTTCTTAATTTCTGATTGCATAAGGAGTAAAAGATACGAACAAAGCTAAAAGGGCAATGCGTACAGCTTGAGCATGGAGGTGACTTAACTCTAAGTATACGGCTCAAAAAAAATCTAATAATTGTGAATTCACAGGGTACTGTCTAGCCACAGCATTCTCACTGCTAGGCAAAATGACGTATAGCACATGTGTAGATGAAATGGGGGCCTTAAATTGAAGTGGTGGGATTTAAAAAACACCACTTCAATTTAGGGCTGATTAAACCCCTGTGTCATGCACACACCCTTCTGACTTACCTGCTTCTCCAGCTGGTGGGTGGAGCAGTCCTTGGGCTGTGAGAGGGGGCTGGTGCTTCCCTCCATGGCAGCTACGGCCCCCCCCAGGCGGCACCTGCCCACAGGCACCTGGCTCACTCGGTCCCAGCAGACACCACAGCCGCAGAGAGAAGCACCGGGCCCCTGGGCAGCTCAGGCAGGCAGGCAGGCTTCAAGGTGGGGGGGGGTGGAAAGATCAGGCTCGCCGCTCTTCTTGAGTGGAGCTGCTTTCCTGGGCTGCTGCCAGGCTTCCTGCAGAGCCGTGGAGCTGCACAGAGCCCTGTGCTTCGCTCTGTGGCTGTAGGGGCAGCAAACTAAAAATCCTTCAAGGCATTTTAGTTTGCTGAGCCCCATGTCATTTAAGGTACATTATGCTGCCGAATTTCCTACAGCAGTTGGAATTAATGTGCAATGCACTGCCAACGCGTGCAAACACCAACACCATTAAAGTGGTACAAAAGTATTTAGCTTACTTTAAAGTGTTGTGCACACATGCCTCTCATTTTGTCTACACAAGGCTATAAATTCTGTGCTAAGTGAGTAAAAAAAATGCTTCCAACTTTGTTTTGCTTCCACTTTATTTGACACTTGCTATAAGCACTGAACATCATATAAACCCCTTTTGAGGAAAGGAGACCAAAGCTTGTCTAGAAGGGCTATGACAGGGTTTGGATAGGGTGATTTGGTGCACTGAAGGAAATACTGTTTGCCAGATATGCAAGCGGCTATATTCAGTGGGATTAAGAGGCAGAGTGCAGTGCAACAAATTCCAATGTCTGTGATGGCAGCTTCACAGCCTTTTCTAAATGCCTGGTCAGAAAAAACAGAACAGCTTGGGCTGTGGGCTGTGAATAATAACCAAGGTGTCTTTCAGGGGTAATTCATTCTTTCTTAGGCTTCACTGTCCATCATTTATCAGTTAGTCTTCCACTTGAAGAAATGGTACTGTGCCCTCTTCCCATATATAGAAACTGTAGAATCTTCTGTCATCTCTGTTGCTTTTGTACAGGAACTATATATTCTTCTAATCCACTATCAGTAATTCTCAGTTCCTTTCTCTTTTCACTTGGGAGAACAGGTTTACTGGTACTAAATCACCAACTCAATCTTTAATCATGCCAAAAAGGAAAATGGCTGATAAGAGTGGGACTTATTATAGACTGTACACAGCATCTGACATTTATTGGCAACAAGACTAGGCTGCTATAAAATGTAGAGGAAATGAGACAAATTACTTCAGCATTTAGTCTGTCCCCCATTGAATTGGGAAGATCTAACATGCTTGTCACTAACACTTACATAAAGCAGGGTGTTGTCAGGGGAAGTCAGACATGCAAAGCCAAATTCTAGGGAATTACCTAAACCCCACCCCATTTTGCAGCCTAGATAGGAAATGTTTACTGTAGTTGGAAAACTCAAGTCTTCTCTCATGCCAACTAACTTGTAGAGGCAGAAGCATGTCACACCAGTTTCAGCTGACTTCAGATGGGGGATTTTTTTATTGTTTCCACTCATTATTTTGAAAATGTACTCCAAGTTTTGAAAGGGGAAAAAAGTATCCATCTGCTACAAGAATGCTGGTGGATTAATTCCCCTGACTCTTGAGAGATGTTTTAATTTTATATACCATGTTACTATGGTCAAAGAGGAGGCACTTGGAGACATTGCTCACTCCCATCTCAAGGGGCCCTATGGTAAGTAGCAAAGGGTATTTGCCAAAGGATTACCATTTGTGCACATTTTTATATGCAGTGTATAAAGGAGTATGGAATAGAGATCCAGGTTTTACATCTGCATCACTAGAACATAAATGAAATTTCTCTAGACAATTTCTCTAGGCATCTGTAGTTGACAACAGCTTTATTATGCTGCTACTACAGATAAAAGGTTTGATCTTCAACTATATATTATTTTCTAACACATTCAAATTCCTCATTTGCTACCAAATACTAGAAATTCACACATTTTATTGACAATGGGAGCATCAAAATGTGGGATATAGAAGTAGTATTATAATGCTTCCTCTTATTCATAAGGTCAATATGTGAATTTAAACTATAAGACTATATTGCAAAGTTTCAAAATGATGATGAGACATGTATTGAGAATTGTATTAGCTGAACTTTTACATTTATATATTATTGACATACATTCTATTTTCAGTAAGGTATATTAGAGTTGTATTCATTACTATCTTCCAGTATAAGATCACAGTGAAGCGTTTAATCACAAGCTACAAGCTGTCACTACATCTGGTGAATACTGCCAAAAAAATATGTAAATAATAAAAACTATGAGCTCTTGAGATGATATTCCCAAACCCTTTTGTCTCTGCAAATATTCATATCAGCAAAAAATTTCTTTCAAGAACATTTATAGAAAGTCCTTTGAAAAATGTTGGTTGTGCTTCCACCTCAGAGGTGTTTGTATGGCCATCTTGGAGGTTGTACATAGATTTGGGAGTTATAACCAAACAGCAGACACATTTCTTTGCAAATTAAGCAACCAGTCAACACGCGTGAGTAGCAAATTACAAGTAGTAGAAACGACTGTCAACCTGAATAGCTCCCATGCTAAAATATGTTCAGATAACTTGTCAAATAATTTTGAATAACAACCCAATTTATATTAAAAAATCTGGGTTTTCTCATGGATTATTCACAAATAAAAATAAGTTTTATACTGGAAAGAGTTTACCATGCTCTGATTATCACATTAATCTAGTACTTTTTACCACTGTGAAAGCAATATACAAACTGTTTTGTATATATTCCGTATATAAAAAGATGGGCTGAATCCAAAGAGAAAAGTATGAAGGAAGTGGAACTGTTTTAAAGATGAAAGGTGTTAGATAGGTAAATAATTAAGCATTAAGAAAAGATACAATACAGACTTTAAAAAAATTACAGTAGGGATTTTCTCCAAGCAATTAATCCCAATTGGAGGCATAATGTGCAGCTCAGAACTGTTTTCCTACCTATCTCCCGTTTCATGTGTTGAAATGTTGTTTCCATGCTTCTGCTGTGGGATTGTATATTTAATATGTCTTTCCAGGGATATCTAACTTTTGTCCATCAGCAGGATTTAATTAATACATTCTTATTCTTTGCAGATGGAATCTGTAAGGCATGTTAATAAGGCTGCAAAAACTGTAAAATGTAAAGGATTTCATTTAAACGTTACTGAAGAAATTCATCCTTGGTATAATTCAGTTGGCTTCAGTAAAGTTATACCAAGGATGACTTTGGCTCACTCTTTCTTATTCTTGGTGATGTCCATTTCTGTTGACTTCAGTAAAGTTATACCATAGATGAATTTAGCCTATTATCCTCACCTAAAAACCATCAATGCTTTTAAAAAAAGACAAGGAATATACCTCTAATGCGGAAGCTCTCACCATTTCCATCTTAAGAAATCCAGGCAATTCAAGAGGGAGAGCTCTCATAATTTTTTAAGAAGGCAGCTAATTTTAGTCTCTTGGGCCACAGCAGGATGAACGCCAACACAAGGGGCGCATCCAGACGTGCCCGCACCTGCTTCTTGCTGCATCTCAAAGCAGTTTGAGATGCAGCAAGAGGCATGTTGGGAACAAAATAACATTCCCCGCACTGCATATTTGCATTGCAGGTTCAAAATTTGATACCTGGATATCCAGGTATCAACCCTACCCCTCACCCTAGAAAAAAGCAGGGCAGGGCACAGTCCAGGACTATACCCTGAGGCAACCAGAGGCTTGGGTCCTCTAAAGAGATGCTCTGGTAGCCAGCCAGAGCATCTCTATGCCTGCCCCTTACCCCAGTGCTGCAGCATGCTGCCTGCCTGTGCAGGGCAAACAGTGATGCAGGCTGCAGTGATCTGGACCTGGGCCCTGTTCCAGGTATATGGCGGGGGGGGGACAGACACTGGAGGTGGGGGTGGGCTTGAGGATGCAGGGGACAGTGGTGGGGGCAGCTTGGGAGGAATTGGTCCCCTGCCTGCTCACCCCTTGCACAGCCCCTTCCCCCCCCCGCCCCAATGACCCACAGCCTGGCATCCAGTGCTGGATGTGCCAAATCGTGCAGGCCCAGCCCAGCTTGGTGCAGCACCGTGCACCTTTGGGCAGCTCTGGGCTGCTCGGGCTGTGACTCTGTGCCCCACTCCATTCACTGGGACCACCTGGCATAACGGGCCGAGTCCTGCATGCACAGAACTTTCCTAGCTCAATGGCACATGGGACCCATGCATGCAGGGTGGGGTAGCAAAGGCTGGGGCCAGCAACTCTGCTGGCCCCAGCAGCCTTACCTGGGGTCCTGGGGACCTTGGAGAGCTGTGGCCTCAGTGCATCTGCAGCTGGGAGCTAGGCTCCAGTTTTGCATGGTGTGCATTACTGCCACATGCATTGTTCTGCTTTTCTTGGTGTGGTTTTTGACCCTACCAGATGGGTTTGCGGTACCACATACCACATGTCCGCACTTGTCTGGATGCGGCCTTGGGGTTACCAATGCCCTCTAAAACATTTGGTCTCCTTATATGTAACTTTAACCAAGGAAGTAGAGGCCCAGTATGGGGAGTACAGATGTAGTTCCTTCTCTCCAAATTTAAATGTTAGATTTGGGCTAGAAGCAGCTGGTGCATTTATCCCTGGACAAGTTATGCCTGTTTTTGTCCCAGAATAGAAATGTCTCGTGATTAGCATGTACATACAACACCCTTCTAATCAGGGTATAGTGCAGTGGTGGGCAAAATGCGGCTCGGGGGCCGGATGCAGCCCGCCAAGCCATTCTATCCAGCCCACGGGGCCCCTAAAAAATTTAGAAAATTAATATTTATCTGCCCTGGGCTGCCTGTCATGCAGGCCTCGATGGCTTGCCAAAACTCAGTAAGCGGCCCTCTGCCCAAAATAATTCCCCGCCCCTGGTATAGTGAGTGACTGAATGAACAATGGCTTTTTGCTATTGATTCAAAGATGCAGTGCTGGGATAAGCACTCAGACACACTTAGTAATGTCCCAGGATAAACTTTTAACACTTCTTATCTCAGGACCCTTTTTAGGATTTATCCCAGGACAACACACATGGACTTCTGAATGATTGCACTTTATCCTGGGATAAAATAGTTTATCCTGAGCACGGTTTGTAGTGTATCTGGTACAAGGCTTAGCATTATTTCAACTACATTTACCTGGATTAAGATCAGAGTCTCATGGCCATAATACTGAATGCTTCATAATTAAAACTGGACAGGAAACAATTCTCCTGTTCTGCAGAACTTGCTGAGATTCCAAAACTTCTCATCTCTGGAAACAATGGAGACCTACCCCAAGCTAGCCAACAGCCTGGTGTTTAGACCCCTTGCTTCAAATGTAGGGGCTGAGTTTTAAGTTAAGTTCCTGCTCTGAATGTAGCCACTTAGCTACACTGTTAGCTATTGGCTGTTCTAGGATCTCTTTGTTTTGATTTTGAATTCCATCCTGGGTAAGAGAAACTGCTCCTCAAGAAAATTTTGTCAAAACTAGTGTGAATTAGTAATAAAAAAACTGTTTAATCAGAAAACTCCTAACCAGGTCTAGTATAATCATGGAATGACTGTCAAATGCTGCTAAAATCACATATATAGTAGGGCTCTGCAAAGCAAAGTGCAGGGCCTGGGGCAATTGCCCCAATTTGCACCTCCTAGAGACGGCTCTGGGCAGGGGAGAGCCAGGGCTGCACTCTGAGCGGCTCCTCAGCCCCATGTGGCTCAGCCTGATGGGGAGCACAGCCCTGGCTCTCCCCATCTCCTGCCGCTGGGCTGTGCTCCGTGGGGCTGGCAAAGCCGGTCGGAGCAGAGCACCAGCTCTGCCTGTCTCCCACCGCCGGGCTGTGCTGCAGTTGGCTCCACCAGTCCCATGGAGCTCGGCCTGGCGGCGGAAGGCTGGTAGAGCTGGCGTTGCACCACACCTCCTGCCACTGGGTTGAGTTCCCCGGGGCTTTGAGCCACTGGGAGCTGGGCCCGCTGGCAGGAGGCACTTCCCCCCACTGGGCTCAGATCCCAAGCGCTGTGTCCCAGGTGGCAGGAGCAGTGTCCTGTCATCTGGCTGGCAGATCAGGAGCCTGCCTGCAAATTTCATCAGAATCAGGCAAGAAATGATAAAGTTATAGACTGTTTCGTGCTTCCCCATTATAGCCTCTGGACGAAACATTGAAACAGCTTCAAAAGAGCGAAACTGTTTTGACGAAACAGAACGGAACAGTGCTTTCGAAACAAAATGAAACTCGAAATGAAACACTGTTCCATCAAAACGTCGAAGCAGAACGCTGCTGTTTTGCACAGCCCTAATACATAGGACCAACAAAAGCCTGTGATATTAAATGGAGTTGACAGTTACCAGAGGTGCACACCCAGTCACACTTGCTCATGTTCTGATCCTTTCATGAACAGTGGTGCCAGGGCTTTAAATTTGGAAGGGCTAGAATTTATACCCTGATTCTTTATACCCTGAGCATTTTTGTGAGTTTACATAATGTCCAAGCATGACATTTATTTAACAACTAACATAAGAAATTGTAAAAACTATAAAAATGACTCTACATTAAAAAGTATGCACAAAATAACTGGAGGGAGGAGAAGATATCACAGCACAAAAAAATGAACATTATCTGGTAAGAAAACATCCGCTCTGCACAAGTTAATGAGTTAAATCACATTCATGACACTAGTATTCTAGGCAGACTGCACTCAGACTCTGATAGTACCTGTAAATCTCAGGCACTGGCCAAGCCTATCTTACAATTATGGAAAAATATAATTTTCCTGTATTGTGTGTCTTTACATATATTTCTTCAACAAAGCAAATCACTTTGACACTAATTGTCTGCTAGCTGCTTCAGCCTTGGAGCATCATTTGATAATGGTGGCATTAAGTGGAGATCATTTAAGTTGGTGACCTCAAGGGCAGAATTCTGTTTCACTTCACACCTACAAATAGCAGTTTTTCAGCCACAAAAAAAAGATGTTTTTACACTTAAGTGCAGTTTGTTAGTCTATTATCCATGCAGTATGGATGCATGAGTATCCAAACAGCTACTGTGTGGATACCCTAGCTGAGCAGGTGTGTGTCTATGTATGTGCATCCCTTAAGTGTAAGTTCCTAAAGAAATCAGGAGGAAGAGGGAGGATCTTCCCACATTTTAACTCCAGTAGCTGAGTGGTTGCAGCACTTGCCCAGGAAGCAACAGACCCAGGTCCTGGGCCCCTCCTTCAAAAACAGTTTCTCTATGTTTCTCTGACTTCTGAGCATAGTGTTCAGGTTAGACATTATCCAGTTCTATTTCTACTTTTTGGGGGAAAAGACATATCTGATTGAGCCTCTTTTGACTAGAGGAACAGCAGCTGAGAGAGATAAACGTGTAGTATTCTCTTCATAAAGTTTTGCTTAGCATTGGCTCACTAGATTTCAGACATGTTTAGGGAGTGTGGTTGGTATCATCACGGAATTGGACCCTGTCCCTCATGACTGATAACATTTTGAAAATACCATTGGGTCTGTGGCAGGCCAATAGGGGGCGCTCCTGCATTGAGACACCCACCTTATTGTGCCCAACCACCTTCCAGGCTCCGAGTGCCTCCCTGGGGGCACCTCAGGTCTGGCCGACCCCCTTCCTGGAGCACACCCGCTAGCCTGGGGGTTCCACTGCCACCACCCAGGGCTCTGGACTAATTCTGGCTCTGCGCACCCTGGGAAACACAGGCCTAGTAGCCCTCGAGGGTACTTGATTCACTTCAAGAAGTTGGGATGCTTCCCTCAATCAGAAGCACAAGCAGTAGTCTCCCTTAGTCAGCCGAACCAAGGGGACCCCCAAGGCATAATCTAGACTTACTCCCAATAAGTCTTCCACGCTAGGTACAAAGGAGAACTTTATTGGTTACGGAGGGTAGGATTAGAATAGGCTCCAGGGTAGAGCAATATCAGAGAAATCCCATAGAGCAAACTCCTGTGGCTGGGTAGCCTTTGATCATGCATCTGAGTTACTGCAAGCTAAATATCTAGTTAGATCTCTGGTAGCTTACTCACAAGTATCCAGAGGCAGTTGGAGATGCCCTCTGGAGGCAGGCAGTTCCTCGATCATGAGTTTTGAAAGACAGAGCAAGTTTCAGATGGTACAGCTCTTCTCTGTCTCTGAGTCTCCCTCATGGCTGCTGCCCCCTCCTCCCGGGCAGTCCTTAACTTATCCCTTGTGACCTCATTTACCTGGTCCAATGGAGGCCAGCACCTGTTGGCTCTCAGCCAACCAATTTGAAATACACCACTAGTTGCCGGGCAGACTGGCAGTCTCTAGCCCACCAGGGAGGAAGCCCCTCACCCAGGTATGTGATACTAGTCACATAGGCAGAGGGAGCAGGTTTCCCCACTCCCTCAGGAATGTATCCAGCTCAGGTTACCTAAAGAGATAGGGTAAAGGTGTGTCTCCTCTGCTGGGCCCATCCTAATCAAATTGTCACAGAGCAGAGTTTTTGGGAAGAAACAAAGGTGGCCTTCTGCCACAGGATCTACTGTGGGAAGAGAGCATCATCCCTCAGGTAGCCACTGACAAAGTGCCAGCATTAGTCACATGAGCATTTGTTAGATCTTGGCTAACAATTGTCCCTGGATTGTCCCTTGATGCTGCCAATCTTGCCAATAACTGTAAGTGTCTCCACTCTTCTTTTTATTAAGAAAAGCTATTAGGAAGATTCTGACAAAGCTGCTCTGGAATCCTCAGATTTCCCTGAATTTGGTTCTACATGAAATGCACTTTAGTCTTATGGACCTTATAGTGATGGATGAAGGCAGGAGTCTATGGTATTTCCTGGCAGAAGCCTTTGATACCAATGACCCATAAGGTAACATTGGTACCTGGACATGGGCAGGGACAGCTGGATATGTGCTTTGTTCTTTTTTTTTATCGATAGGTAATCTATCTCAAGGATTCCATATATGGGGTAATAGAAATATCTATTCTAGGATATCCCTTACTCAGTGTTTTTGTGTATCTGCCCCAAGAGATAAATGAGGTGATTTGGGCTGTGTGGCAAGACACTGAGCTGTTAATAATGCATGCCCTATTGTGCTTCAGCATTGAATCTGAATGATGTGGTGGTTTGACTTTCCTAGTGCCTAGTAGAGGCCATAAACTGCAGAATGAAATACAAAGATCAGTCACTAAGGCCTTTATGGAGGCCTATTGAGCAGGGATAATGGAGGCATTTTGTTGTGGGAAGGGTTAATGACTGTTGAAAGAGCCAGTTATTGTCACTGAGAAGACTTCAGCTTCATTTATATACCTAGAGAGTTGTGACAGACACATGAAAAATCCAATCAATAATTAGTTTAATCATATAGGTAATAACTCTTTACAGTGATCTAATTCACTTCTCAGTGAATGCAGTGTCCACCTTTCCTTAATGCTAGGTCTTTTCTTCCTTTATCTCTGATCTCCCCATTTGGATGGAAACATTTTTAGTTATATTATCTTTTGCTTTCAAAGGCTAAATCTGCACTTCAGCCAAGCCAAAGGTGCCCATTACAACACCATTACATTCTGCTAAACAGACAGGGTCTCACTGTATCACTGTTGCTATGTTAGAAGACCGAGTAGTATTGTAGCTGTTTCCCTGTTACTGGGATATGGTTAATGAGTTAGATCTTAGCCCAGTAACAATTGTTAATCATATTATAGCAGGAATATGGTTATGTAAATAGGGCCCATGAGAAACCTTGGAGGTCCTGAATTTGTAACTGCTTTTCAGGCACTATTATGTCCATTATTCAAATGTAGCTGGTGACTGTAATCAGCAACCACAGTTTCAAAGTGAGTTTGATACAAATTCAACCTGAGTTAACGTTAATATTTTCTGACAACCATAACTGTAAATGTCCAGCTTTTTTGCATATGGCCATTACATGCTGTCACAGTGACTTCGTTTTTTAGAACCTAAGCTAAATTAAGTCTTTAACTTGTGAATATACATGGAGACAGATAAAGATGTCTGTCAAGTATATCCAGAGGATAACTTGTCAAAAATCTGATGGGAAGAAGGAATTTTGCTTCTATTTTCAGATACCTAATTGTTGCTTTTAAATTTGCCACAGCATCTTAAAAAATGTGGATAAATTAAAACCATACTTTTAGTGAAGCCCCATAGATGAAAGCATGTATAGTGTTCTTTGTGCTGGCTGGAGAGCATGTAATTGTTTTCTAAATGCATCCCTCAATACATACAGCCTCAAAGGCTCACATCACAAATTTTAGATTAGTCACTGAGCTATTTTAAAACTTGGACAGGGCCATAGTCACTAACACATTTTAAGGAACACCTCCCTGCCTTCTACAAGTTTGTGCTTTTGAAACAATTCTTGTGAAGTGGAAGGGGAGGGAGGACTTTTTCTTTAAGTGATTCTGTGTAAAATGAGTTCTGTTACAAACCATATTCCCTTTGTGCCCTCTACCCCATCTAGTTAATTAAAGCCTGGCCCAGCTACAATTGTTACTGCACTGCAGAGGTGTGGGAATAGAGATTTCATGCAAAATTAATGATAACTTTTCTCCTCTCTTAAGCAGACGAGAGTAGACAGTTTCTCCAGCAGAACAAAAGATGCTAATATGATGCACCTTTGCTTAATATACCAGTTATGGCATGTAAAAACTCCTGTGTCACCATATTAAAAAATTTAATGGATTGAATTAAAAAAAAATCACTAGCATTGAAATCTTATCCCCAATGCAAATGCTCTGTCTGCTGTTTTCTTGTTCTCTGGAGTTTGGGATATGATGAGGTGGGAGGACTTTTAAATGGGAAACTCTTGTGTTAAGAGCTGCTTTTGCAATTTTATGATAATCAATGTATAAAAATGAATTTCTTTTGACTTTCATGGAAATGAATCAGTTGACTGCAGCCTAGCTACTGAGAATAATTCTGTATGACAAATCATTCTACATACCAAGTGACAGAAGAAAAAGACTGTTGGAAAGAAACACAGCTTCCAGGAGGTAACTTGTCCATCAGCTGCATTTTACATGATTCAAAAGTTGAGCATGCAAAATTGCAACCACAGGTTTTATAGGTGTGGTTAAAAACCAGAAGAAGGCCACAGGATGCATCTATATGAGATGCTTATTACTCAGGCAAGCTTCTGAATGCCAGCCAACATGGCTTTGTGACTGGCAGGTCTTGCCTGACCAACCTCATCTCCTTCTACGACTAGGTAACATAGGCTCTGGACAAGGGAGATGATGTGGACGTCATTTATCTGGACTTCAAGAAGGCCTTTAACCTAGTTCCCCATGATGTCCTCATGGTTAAGCTGGGGAACTGTGGCGTTGATCATCATATGGTCCAATGGCTAGGCAACTGGCTACAGGGTCAGACTCAAAGAGTATTAGTTGAAGAGAGCAAATCAATGTGATGCAGGGTACCAGTGGAGTCCCTCAAGGGCTCAGTACTTGGGCCAGTACTCTTTAACATTTTAATCAATGATCTAGATTCAGGAGTCAGATGTGAGCTGGCCAAGTTCATGGATGATACCAGATTATGGGGGAGGGCTGTCACACTGCAGGCTGGGAATACAGACTGAGTTAGATGCACTCTCAAGGTGGGCTGACCAAAACCAGATGGCCTTCAATGCAGAGAAGTGCAAGGTGCCGCACCTCGGTAGGAAGAACCTCCAGCATACTTACAGGCTCAGCAGTGCTATGCTCGCTAGCACCATGACCGAAAGGGACTTGGGGGTCTTGACCACAAGATGAATATGAGCCACCAATATGACATGGTGGTGGGCAAAGCTAACCAAACTCTGGTGTGCATCCACCAGTGCATCTCAAGCAAAACCAGGGAAGTCATCCTCCTGCTTTGCTCGCCCCTGGTGAGACCGCAGCTGGAGTACTGTGTCCAGTATTGGGGCCCCCCACTTCAGGAAAGATGTGGAGAATCTTGAGAGAGTCCAGAAGAGAGCCACTCCTATGATCCAAGGGCTGGAGGGAAGGCCATACAAGGAGACGCTGAGGGACTTGGGACTCTACAGTCTGGAGAAGAGAAGGCTCAGGAGGGACTTGATGGCAGCCTACAACTTCATAAGAGGGGTACATCAGGACCTGGGAGAACATCTGTTCACCAGAGCGCCGCAAGGGATAACAAGGTCTAATGGCCATAAACTTCAGGAAGGCCAATTTAGACTGGATATAAGAAAAAAGTTCTTTATGGTGTGTGTGTCCAGGGGTCTGTGTGTCTGGGGTCTGGAACAAACAGGTGGTGCAAGCACCTACTCTGGACTTCTCCAAAAAACAGCTGGATTTTTTTCTTGCTGGGGTCACTTAATCCCAGCTGATTTCCCGCCTATGGCGAGGGGGCTGGACCCAATGATCTCATGAGGTCCCTTCCATCCCCTAATGTCTATGAAATCTATGAAATCAGACTATTACAGTGTCATGGCAAAACCATCCTATTAGACTAATGCACAGTAGTATTAGTCTACTGCTCATCAACCATCATGAAAAAAGCATGTGATTGCACTAATTCACAGTAGGGCAGCCTACTGTGCATTTATTTAGCACTTCCTTTTGCAAGTACTAAATTTAATGTGCAGTAAGCACTGCACATTAATGAACATGTGGACACGCTCACAGAGTCATGAGTTAAGAAAGCTGTGTATCTCTCTGAAGGCAAATATTATCCTCAGTCTAGATGAGCTCCATCTTTTTAATGCAACAATGTGATTTAACTGTATTTTTTCCACAGAAGCAAGCAGCCAAGGAGCAACAAGGGGATGATTTTATCTTAATCATTGATCCTTTATGCAGAAAGACAGTAACACTAGTGACAGTTTTTCTAGGGATTGTAAATGTGGGATAAAACTCTTTCACCATGCCTTAAACCACTATGGACAAGTTAATATTACAGGAACACATTGCTGCTTTTGCCTGCCCTAAGGACTGTGGAGTGCTTCTTGGTAATGAGTGAGACGAGATCATTTGCTGTACTCCATGTCTGGCCACTGATGTGCTAGCCATATCATTGAACACAACTTAGTAGAACATATAACAATCAGTGAACAAATATATTGAGGGCCCTAATACTCAGCTGTTGTAAATCAGCATATCCCACAGGAGTTTTGCTGATTTATATCAGCTGAGGAGGTGGCCTGTTGTCTCTTAGTAACTTGAATAATTCAAATGAATGTCATTTTGGAAGCACTTGCCAAGCATTCAGGTTTTTTGGCTCAGACCTGAGAAGTGAATATTGAAAACTTCAGAGAGCCCAGTGTTTGTCCAGATTTTGGAGACCTTCTTCTCAGGTTAGCACCATCCTCACTCTCAGGACCCTATTACTGTAGTATCTTGAGCACCTGATAGCACTCATCTACATCATGAATATGTTAAAGGCTATCTCCTCTACATGTTTTGGATTAGAGGAGTGGGATACAGAGAGACTGCAAACCAGATTTTAAGTTTTATACGCTTGAACTTGCAGACAAACTCATAGTAGGATTGTCCAAAGCACCCAGGTGCTGTTGATATTAATGAGAGGCAAAAAGGCAATTTGGAAAATCCTACTCAGCCCCTATCTGTATCTTTAAACACCTAAACACTTTAAATAATCTGCTGCTAAGTGACTTGCTCATACAAAAAACAGTGTCAGAAGAAGAAATTGAATCTTGGTTTCTTGATTACCAGGCAGGAATCCTAACTGCTAGACCTTCTCTCTTCCCATTATAGAATAAATAAGTCTAACTCTTGTAGACAGGCTCCTGATGATTAAAATCTGACTTATAATAACTGATGGAAAGGTAACCATATACATTGAGCATTTTGTTCTGAATGCAGTGGCCCCCATGGAATGAGAGCAGCAAAACTGAGGATTATAGCTGAGGAAGGACATGGAAATTAGCCATATCACTCAGCCAGCATGTGTCATCATCATATAGATTTCTAGCATTGGAATTACTCACCCCTATAATTACCAGTGATCCTTTTGACTGATTAATAGCTGTGTTGACAGCTCAGAAGGGAGCTCCGTTCAACTAGACAGTTAACCAGAGCAACAATCTAAGGAGCTAGTCACATAAGAATTATGGCAGGGTAGCCTGTAGTTCAAAGTAGCATCTGTGAAGTAGCAGCCAGCTCCACAGCTCCCAGGCTCAGTCTCTGCTTACAAGAGGAAGTTGAAGACATACTGGAAGCAGGAGGAGGAAGACACTTCTATTTGACAGTCGCAGGAAAAGTGCCTTGCACACATCACCTACTAGGTTTTGGAGCACAGCAGGGGTTATCACTGAGTTTCAGTGAGGCTGGACAAACTTGCTGAGCGGAGTTATTGTTTTGTATAGGCCTATGACAGTTTTTTGATATAATCAGGTATTTCATAGCAGCACTCACATGACTCCTAGGAGAATATTGCTCACATTGGGTAGATAGCATTGGTTGCCCTTTAAACTCCTGGTAATGCCTAGATATCCTGGTTTTTTTGAGGATTTTCCCAATTTGGAAGGAATTCCAGGTCTCGTCACTCACTCTTACTGCCCAGAAGAGGCAAATCAGCACATCTGGGCACTGCACCTGGCAGATGTCCTCTGGCTGGCAGTGACACAATCTTCTCTCTGAACAGCTGAGGCACAGAGGTGAAGGCAGGGCCAGATTTCAGTAGAAACCATTCTTTCTGCAGTGCTCAGGGCAGAGAGTGCTGGCAGGGAGATCTTTGCACCTTTCCTATCCCAACATGTTGATCTTCAAGAGAAGCAAAGGAAAGGAGGTATGGAAGGAACAGAGGACCTGAAAAAGGGGAAAGATGAGGAAAGAGCTTAAGGGCAGAGAGATGAGACAGATGGAAGAAAAGAGGAAAGAGAGCTGAAGAGGTAGACATTATAGAAATTGCCATAGAAGAGCAGGGTAGTAGTTCATCTAGTCCAGAGATATAACAAGTGGTTTTGCATCCCAGGTAGTGGCAGCAGCTGAGGGTATGCAGCTGGGGCACTGCCAGCAGTGGCTAGGCCAGCGGCAATGGTGGCTGCTAATCTTGTATTCCCTCTAATTCAGCACCTGTCCTGGGGCTGTTGCCTATTCGCCCACCCCTAGTTAGGCTACTGTTCTCTCATTCTTCTGATGACTACCTTCAAAGGAAGGCGCAAGACACCTCTTCCCCTTTGTGCAGGCTTGTGTACTGAGCTGCTGCACTCTGTGCTAAACTATGAACTGTTATTTGTGTCAGCCTTCCTCACCTTGCGTGGAGCTTCAACACTTGCTGGAGAACAGCCTCTGAGTTCTAACATCAATATGCTAACAGAGTCCAAAGATAGCACTAGGGGTGGGAGGTATAGGAAAATGAAGACTGGAACTGCCTAGTTGCTTTAAAAGAAGAGGATATGACAGAAAAACAAATACATTTAGGTCACATTGTAGGCATAAAAAAAGACAATCAATGCCAACAGCATAAAAAATATCTTGTAAAGCATATGAGACTTTAAAGGAAAAGCTGTGAAAGCTGCAACTGGTCTTGGAGCAGAAAATCGCTGACCTCTCCCTTCCCAACAACACTGAGGCTGAAAGGCAAGGGAAATAAAAAAAGCAAAGCAGAATTTCTTGCTTTCCTTCTGTGTAATCAGCAGTGTAGATGTTTCCTTGACAGAAAAATACATGTTGTTTGTGCTTTGCATATCTTGATGCACTCATCGAGCTGTGATCCCTCATAAAATGTCTATGATCAGACAGAGCAGAGGCTATCTGAATTCATGTTATTTGTCACACTGGGTTTCCTTTGCTACTTTAAGAAAACACGCAGCGTGACTGACTCTAGAGGAATATTGTTTCATCTAATGAATTTGAAGTGCTGATCTATTTTCTTACTATGAATCTTTTGTAAACTTATCAGCCATTTCTTCCCAGCTGCCCTTTCTTTCTCTTCTCTTCACCTTCAGAATGCCACTAAAAATGTAAAGATATGCATGGAAGTCCCTGCTGTCTCTGTTGTATGACTGCAGCACATTACACAATGTAATGAATGCATACAGATATCCTGGTCATCAGCACCAGTCAAAGTTACATTTTTCAGCATGAACGCCCTGATAGGGCAAAGTACTGAGGTCCATGCCTAACCGTTTGGGCAGCTGGGACTAGCCTCCCAAAGATACAATTCATATGCTTAAAGTTAGATCTGTGCATAAGTGCTGATTTGGCCACATAGCACTGGTGTCTATAAATGGCTGCCTCTGTCATCAGAAGTTCAGGCAGCAGATAGCAGTCGCCAATGCCAAGCTGCCAGACTGTGTTCATACGTGTACACTTGGCAGCTCCAATAAAGCAGCCATAAACAGGTTCCAGCAGCTGGCCAAAGGCATGAAAGCATCTTCACGTGCTTTCAGTTCACTGCTGGGTGGTGGCAAATGCCTTATTCCACTTGGCAGAGGAGGAACAACCCTGCCAACAGAGTGGAGGGTAAGGTTTAGGTTAGGTTAGGTTAGAGCTTGTGATGTGCCACTGCTTCTGCTGAGAATGAATCTTCATTCTGGTAGATAGTGGGCTCTTCTACACATATGCTTTAATGCCCATTAGCCTATTTTAGTGCGCATTAAAGTGTCACAAAAAACATGCACTTTCGCTAATGTGCATTAAAATAGGCTAATGCACCTTTTTCTAGTACCTCACAATGGAGGTACTAAATTTAATGCTCATTAGTAAAAGCACATTAATGACACACCCAACAGACACACCCAGTCACTGGCTGCTGTAATAACGGGAATCTGACCCCCACAAACATGGACATAAAGCCAACAGAGCAGACAGTGGTGAGTTGTCTGTACATGGCTCTTAGTGAATCCATAGAATGTCTCAGTTGCAGCATGTGACCTTGATTTATCTCTGGTCCCTGTTCTTGCTCCTCATTGCTTTGCCTCTGCTCTCTGCAGCTGAATTTTGGCTTGCTCCTATAACTATGACACTCAGCTCTGGACTGACTCTGAGGTCCTGACCGTGGTTCGACTCATAGCTTCCTGATTCTGGATTCTTGATCTTGGTTTATCCCTGACCACAACTTTGACATCCAGATCCTGGATTGACCACTGTCTCTAGACCTTGTATGTGACCCTGTCCTGACTCCTGACTCTGGACTCAGGTTCCTGATTCCAGACATAATTACTGGACCTGACAACCCACAGCCTGGTTATGACAAGGAAATCCTTGGCTAGGAGAAACTAGGGGTCTGCTAGAGGCTATCTCTTCACAGTCAAGAAAGGTCACGTTAACCTTCTCCATAGAATCACAGTGGAAACAAGGGATGGGTTGTTTTACCTCAGTGTAGCTAACTGAGATCAGTGTTATACTCCCAACCTGTAGTTTATCTGGATTAGCTACATGGAAGTAAAAACTACAGAGCTTCATTTTCACAAGGATTTTGCACTCTTAGCATATCTACACTGCAGTCATTGAGTCCAGTCACTGAGTGGCTGCAGCATAGTGATCAGTGATTCTCAACCAGGATGCTGTGGTGCCCTGGGGTACCTTGTAATCCTTTCAAGGGTGCCATGAGGTGCCACACAACGTTAGCACTGTTGGGTGTGCAAACATGATTCAAAAGATGAACCCAGAGATTTGAAATAGGAATCCATAGTGTTAAAAACACTCTGACCTGTTGTAGTCTTTCTGAGCTCTTTGCAATAGGAGAATTGCCCTGGGTAGGAGGAACGGTGCCCAGACCAGCCCACCTCCACCTCCAGCTGCTGGCCATGTGCAGGTGGAGTGGCACCTGCTCCAGTCTACCTGCCTTGCTCCTGTACAGCAGCAGAGGTGCCTGCCCACCCGCCTGCCTGGCACACCATGCTGGCCCTCCTCCCTTCCAGACTGCACCCCGCACTCCTGGCTACCTGCCTCTGCCTCTGCCTGCAGCAAACAACTGATGGTGGGGAGGGGATGAGGGATGCCAAAATACAAGTTCACCCACAGCGCCATTTTCCCTAAGGCCAGCAGCTTTCTGATATTTTAATCCTGCCTTTATTGAAACAGAAAATGGAACAAAAGACTTATTCAAGTTCAGTTCAGTCAGAAAAATAGAGCTCCCGGGTGGTAATGGTTTATTTTTGGAGCTTAGGTGAGATTTAAGTGATGCATATACCTATTTCTATTTCGCTGTACAAAGACAAATTCCATTCACCATCCTGTGTTCACTGTAAAATGATGTCAATTTAAAATGTGGCCTGGAGGAATTGTTAACTAGCACCATGTTAAATGACTTAGCAGCCCTGTAGATATCATATCTACAGGGCTGTATGCCAAAATACAAGTTCACCCACAGCGCCATTTTCCCTAAGGCCAGCAGCTCTGCAGTGAAAACACAGCCTTCTTACTGTCTAAGGACAGTTAGAGCAAAACCCAATTCCAAGTGATAAGTATGGCTTTATTATTGTAATATGTTCTTTTTAACATATCTGTTCATGTGTTAAACAGTAGGGCTGCTTTTGGTACTATGTTCTTTCTCCCTGTGTGGGGGGGTTTTCAAGTCCTTTCAAATAAAAGTAAAGCAGCAAAACTTTCTGATATTTTAATCCTGCCTTTATTGAAACAGAAAATGGAACAAAAGACTTATTCAAGTTCAGTTCAGTCAGAAAAATAGAGCTCCCAGGTGGTAATGGTTTATTTTTGGAGCTTAGGTGAGATTTAAGTGATGCATATGCCTATTTCTATTTCGCTGTACAAAGACAAATTCCATTCACCATCCTGTGTTCACTGTAAAATGATGTCAATTTAAAATGTGGCCTGGAGGAATTGTTAACTAGCACCATGTTAAATGACTTAGCAGCCCTGTAGATATCATATCAAACGGCAAATACTACAAGAATGATAGACTTATAACAAGGTGATCTAATGTTAAAAATAACTCAATCCATCTGTGCATAAAGTAACATGTAACATCATACTGGCTGACATGGTCTAACATGACCTAGTTGGCTAGGAAAGATAAGCCTCATGGGAGGAAGCTCCACCTTACCCTTTGTAGCTGGAGAAAACAAGGTGTATCTATGGCGGGGAATGGGGAAGGGAATGGATCTGTTGCCTCTAGAGAGAGCAGTGGGTCACCAGTGGCCTTCTGCCAAGCATCTCTGCTGTAACCAAGCCTGGAGCTACGTACCACATACAGCAACTTCTTATTTGCAATTTCTTATTGTGTAACTGTTGGTTTAGTAGAGTCAATTTTAAGCCCAGCTGGAGGTAATGACTAATGTTTCTCTTTAAGACCTAACAATGCAGTATGTTGTCTCTTTCAGCTGCTGGGAACCATATTCCCTGAAGCCTTTACATTTGTTTGCTCAGGAACGTTTGCTTTTTATTAGATTTTGACATAAATAATAGAGCCAGTGATTCACAGCAAGAGATTTTCTTAAAGCTGCCTACCAAGAATTAAAACAAAAGCAAAGCTGTTAAGCAGAGAGGAAGGAGCTATACCTTTAAGAAGGTGTGTTGTGGGTGACATATTCCCATCCAAACACGTTTCTTTTTCAGCAAGTGATGACTCACAACTGCCCGTCTCAGATCTATAGATGGGAAAAGCAGATGTCGGTATGACTTATCCTCTGAGTCTGCAATAGAGACAAGACCCCAACATCTTGCCTAAAAATGTTTTCAGCAGCAGCGTTAAAAAATAGTAGCTCTCACCTTTGATGGTGCTAATATATTTCTCCTGCCTTTCAACTCCATATTGACACTTTCTTATGTTGTATTAGTAATGACTTTGTAATGATTTCTGTCTATTAGAACTATGCAACACACTATATACATATGTCTGAGCTATTTCTTCTACACATCAACCCAGACAGATATGGTTAGATCATTTGCCAGCATTTTTACATGCTAAGCTTTCCTGAATGGCTAGTGTGGATTCTTTCCTTTCAGTCCCACAGCTCAGGCATCAGCGCTGCTATGAAATTAACTGTGAGTTGGAAAAAGCCTGCTGAGTATTGGCATCAAAAAGGTCCATAAAGCTTTCCATTTGGGGTTTATATTTCCTTGAATCAGTACAGCCAAAGCACCATTTTTCTAGAGTTCTCTATAGAAATAAATCTCTTTTTTGCTTTCTGTCATTCCTCCAAACCACTTTTTGTGCTTTTCTCTTAGCAGCATCAATGAAGAATTAGTATCTCTTAGGGCATTTATACATGTCCTCTGGGGGGGCACTTTAATTAGAGCGGCTCAGAGAGCTCTAATTCAAGTGCCTGGAGCATCTCATGTATGAGTGTCCCCACGCTGAAAAATGGCAGGAGGACACTTTAACTAAAGTTCGTTGAGCAAGCTTTAGTTAAACCACCCCTGCCACCATTTTTCAGCGCTGATACATTAGATGTTGGAATCTGTTTGAGCATGGTAATTACTGTGCTCCAGCAGATTTGATTACCTGAGTCTGCTCTGACGCATTGTAATTACAGCATGGTGGAGCAGCCTTGCTGCACGTGTAGGTGCCCTCTGAGAACACGGCTGACCATGAGGGTACAAATTTGGAATTCCTGGTGTGTGATTTCCCAACTGTATAATTCATCTGTCTTTTGCAAGGAACCAGCTTTCCAGATCTATGTCTGCAGAGAGAATCCCTTTTTTTGATCTTCACAGTTAGTCAGAACTCTGTCCCCACTTCTAAAGCAACTTTGTCTTAATCTGCAAATAGCATCCAAACTTTAAGATTCTGACCTGTTCCTAAGGGTGAATAGCCCATTGATATTTGTGAGTTACATGCATCTAGAGAAGAACAGGCAACTGGGTCAGTTTCTGGTAGGAAAGTGTCACCCTTAGCTTTTATATCGTGTGTTCTTTTTGCATCTTAAGAGTAAATTTAGGGCTTGTAAAAGGTGCTGCCTTGACAGGAGACTGAAGGTCTTTTCATCACAGAAGAGAAAAGGCTTCACATAAGAATAAGGACTCTGCAAGCTTCCGCTCCATCTCCCACCAACTTGCTACAGCCTGGAAAGAACGGGTCAAAGGCTGTAGTGCAGGCCAAATATCATGACCATTTATTCCTTAGCCTCTCAGATGGGACTGTGAGGAGGATGAAGAGCAAAGCTAACTATGATGGCTTCTTGTGAACTGGAAACCTGTCCACTAAGAACTAGACTGGGGTCACCAAACCCTGCAATATATTGACCTCTAAGTATTGTCCTGGTTTGGTTTGGTCTGGTCTGGACTAGCAGTGTAGAAGTAACTGGTTCTATAAATCACCGAAGACTTCTAGTCTCTCGACTATTTGTGTCTAAAAGCATACAGTCCCACTTGAGTAATGGCCCTAATGCATCTACTGATACGTGGCCAGGATGAATGGTGTGGGGGGAGAGAGAAGAGAGTTGATGCTACAAAGACATTTTGGAGCTTATCTTGCCCCCACACCCCTTCCATGGGGCACTGAGCCCCAAAAGCAGAGGAGCTGGTTTGTTTCCTTTTCTTGGTAGTATAGCCAGAACTCTCTTCTCTCAACCTAGTCACTTGAACATTGGGGAAAAAAAAACAGAACTGTAAACTTAATGAATTAAAAATAAATGTTTGAAGTAGATTTGTCTAAATTTGTTGCACATCTCATTTTACAGCCTGTTGGTAGCTAACTAGCTAGCTAGAGCTCTGATCACAAAGAAGTTCAGCTTTATAGAAGAATAGTCTTTTCAGATATTTTTCCCAACTGTCACCTTTATATTTAAAACAGTGGAGACAGTAACTAGTTTCAGGAAAGGTTGAGGAGAGAAAATCATGATCCGATTTTGTACATAAACTGCACTGTGGCTTAGTCTGCTTCCTTTAATCTGAGATATTTATGATGCAGCCTGAGCTGTCAATTAAAATTGAACACCTGCATAAATACAGTGACATTTTCAGTGAAGGTGGTGCCATTGCATTCATTATATTAATTTTCTAGTGCATCCATAAAAAAAACTCACTTTCTACTAAAATTTGGCCAAAAATATAAAAAGAAAAAGAACTTCTCCAAAAAGCTGGACTGGAATTTGTGATTTTATTGGTTTATAATTCAGCTGTCAACATTTTCCCAGACAACACTGCAGACGGGAAAGAATGTAACAGTGATGTAATGTTTACATGTCATCAAGGAAATCAGTTTCTGCAAAGTAAATGAGAAGCCTCAAAGTGCTCTCAAACAAATGATCAGTGAGATGAATGCACAGATTGCCCCTAATTCAACCTCCCAGCATCACCAGGGTCAGATTATGGCATGGACAAATAGATTGAGACTCAGAGACCTGGTTCTCTGAAGCTTATTTTTCTGAGAATTTCGTGACTCTTCCTGAGGCAGGAGCAGTTCAGGGTGCCCTGTGATACTGGAAAATCCAGGCTGAATGAATTATCCCTGTTGCTGCTCTGGGCTCGCTATGATAGAGTAATATCTAACTCTATAAATTGTCCAACCAAAGCTACTGGGACAACTCAGGATGAGTTAGAGCACTGGTTCTAAACCATTTTGGGGCCAGGACCCACTTGTAAACATTGATGGCCAGTCCTGACCCACCGCCCCTCACATCTGACCCACTTCCCCCAGTGTGTGGGGTAGGGGGTGGGTGTGTGGGTTGGGGGAGAAGTGTGTGTGGGGCATGGGGCCCCAAGAAACCCCTTGCAGGCTGGAACTGTGCCAGCCTGCAAGGGAAAAGTTGCTGTTTCCCACATTTTTCTCCTTTAAAGGAGAATCCGTTTTTAAAGTTTGTTTGCGACCTTTTCATATATTCATGCAACCCACTTTTGGGTCATGACCTACAGGTTGAGAAACACTGAATTAAAGAATCACAAGCTGGCTTTAAACTGTTGTAGTGCTGGAATATGTGTCATTGAGTTGATGTAACTGCACTGAACATATAAGTCTGCATGGTTTGGATCCTTACAATTTGACCTGGGACTATTGGAATCAACATGAACAGCTTTCTATAGACATTCTATATTTATATTTTTAAATGCCCATTTCCTCTCCTATTTTGACTCATGGTTCTTAGAATTGTCAGTAGCTATCATTTTGGTTATATATGTAGTATTGACTTGTTCCTCTCATATTAATCAGTACCAATACATTATTGCTTTTTTACATCTGCTTCTCACATGACCCTTAGGATCCTGCTGAACCTGGAAGTGCATGCAGAGTTATGTTGCTTTCCACCCCTAGTGGATTCAGCTGCTCTGCCCATCTCTTGCAGTGAGGAGTGGCAGAGGCCCATGTGGAGGGCAGACTGGAATCAGCTTCTGCAGTTGCTGTGAGTATGCCCTTCTGATTGTTATCACGTTAGTCGTTGCTCTATTACATGGCAAATCCCTGTCAAAGAAATCTGGTCCAGGAATTCCAGTGTCTGTGGCCTAGAAATGCCCTGCTGCATCATGCGCAGAAGTGCCCAGTATATTGCAGATAAGATGGATGATAATGACCATATGTCATGTGGGTTCACTCCTTTGAATGTTTGCTTTTTCCTGCTCAGCGTTTAGCAAATGGCTGAAATGGGAAGACCTTGCCACAAAGGCCTGCTCTTCTCTTGTATTCGCAATTTGTAACTATACTTCTTTTATTCTGAGCATATTCTTTTTTACTTGATTGTTCTGTTTTCTGACTTCAGTTTATGGTTTCTTATCTCTTGTCTCATTTTCCTTGAACATAGTTCTGTGAGACATGACCTGGCTGCTTTTAGTTGCAAGGCACTGTTCACACAGCTTTACTGTGTCATCTTTGTGTAACCATACCACCAAGATCATCTGATAGGAGCACACTCCAAATCCCCCACTCTCTGATCCCCTGACAAAACTGGCCTTACTTTTTAAAACATAATTTAGTATTTTTGGCATGCTTGCCACACTGCTTGATATAAAAGGCTATGAAGGGCAGACAGTGTCAACTGGAGGAGCAAGAGGTGAAGAAGAATGAAGGTGTCCATGGGGGTACAGAGGGAGATTTCAAATGCCAAGGAGCAGAGAGGTGCTGGTGTTTTTATTAGATAAAGGGTATCTTGGAAACAGAGAGAGAAAAGGAAACTAGAGTGACATTTCAAGATCTGGTATCATCTATCAGGGGATTAGTAATGACTCCCCTATGAAACCACAGCTATGCTAAAAGCAGATCTTTTACAGGTTGTCAAAACAGATGCCATTCCAGATGCTGTACCCAGATGTTCAGAGAAAGGTCAGAGAATCTTTTTTAAGCCACTGAATTAATACTCCTGTGTCTGAAGCATTAGCTCTTTGGAAAAATTCTAGGGACTCTAAGGTGTCTATACAAGCGCCTTGCTGAGCCCACAACTCACCACCGGCAATCAAGTTCCATCCCCTCACTCCTGCTTTCAGTGCACAACCAAACCCAGCAGTTAGGCAGAGTAGACACATGATGCTTAGCACACACACCAGTGCTGTTCATTAGCTTTCCTGAGACAGAGTCAGAGAACATCAGCATGCATATGGAGGATACCAACTCTTCCTAGCTATTGGGCTTTATTGGAGAACCAGGGAGTGAGAAGATACAGAAGGATACAAAGGATACAAATATAGTAGGATACTGTAGTATAGCATGTGCACAATTCATAGCTAATCAATAGCAGTAATCTCAGATCTTTGCCATCTGTCTGGCTGTTATGCAGTTTTTTTGTATGCGTTGCATAGGAGGTGAGCTCCAAGGAGATAGTACAAGGGAGCAGCCTTATGGAAATATTTCCAATTCCAGTTTGTGCCACACATTAAAAGACCTAATGTTTCTCTCTCCTGTTTCTCTTGTATGGGCTGATGATCCTGTTTTTAATTTTTTTTATCACTTCTGATATGCATCACAAAATGACTAAGTACATTTACTTAACCCAACATACAGTCTAATGGTGCACAGAAAAGATAGGATTCTTGCAAATTAGTCTTTAGGCCCACTTACAAAACTGCAGACAGAGGAGAGCTTTGATTAGGACATAGTCATATATAGTTAATGAGGTGTCCAGTAGGTAAATAGAATTTTTGCAATGTTGCAGCCCTTGATTTGGCAACAGATTTTTTTTTTCCATGATCACATACAGATTATGCAGGGTGACATTACATAGCATAGTGAAAGGGAAAGAGGGACAGTGTCCAGATGCGTTGTGAATAGTGTCCTTTTCAGCACAGTGCCTATGTGTTACAGCCAGTGCCAAGAATTCATTGGTTTCACGGGTCTAAAATATGTAAATCTGACAAAGTCTTATTTCGTAAAGTCTCTTTGTATCTTAAAGGTGTGCATGTGTGTGGTAATGTCAACCCAGTAAAATATATTTGAAACCCAGATTTCTACCAGGAACTTAGAATGAGCCAGTCACTCATTCCCTTCTTTATGGGAAATGGCTGTCTCCATACTGGAGCAATTATTAGCAAAAGGTGTTGCAAAAGAAAGTGGCAGCCCCCAGGATCCAAAATAAAATGGATGCCCCCTGTGAGAGTAAATTTAAAAAAAGGGGGGACACTGGGCAGAGGCAAACCAAAAGCTCATGTCCCATAACATATGTGATGTTATGTCACAGGGGCATCTCCAGAAGGATTCCAAAGTGCTTCACAAGCTTTGGGCCAAATGAGTCCTTATTGTGGCAAAAATCTCAAACACTTCCGTTACCGCAGGGGCAGCCACCCCTGGGGATAGGAGGAGGGAACTGTTTAGCAGCTCATAGGAACACAACATAAGAGTTAAGGTCAGGCAGTGAAGAAAAGCACAGTTTTCAAGTGAAATTGCAGAAGGATTTTTAGCTAAGAAGAAGTACAATTACCCAGACTGGAATTTGGCCAGGATATGAGGCGGCAAAAGCAATCCACCAGAAGCAGCAAATGGGTATCAAAAGAAGTAACCCTTTAGAAACTTCACTTCTCCTTCTAAGCATTCATCTAGTCAATCAAGTGACATGGAAAATAACAGCGTGCCAGTTAATAGAAGTGTCTTTGCACCAGGGTAATAATTCAGAAGGGAGAAGGGAGGTGCTGAACATGGCCTGGATCACAACACAGCGTTGCTCACTGCGATGGGTGACATGAATGTTCTGAAATCATGAGAAAGGCAGAGAAGCCTTGGTCAGTGGCTAAAACAAGTAGAGGGGGATATAATCCTTGTTTCATAGCCCTGAGAGACTGGGTGGTCAGTATGGCTCTTTTAGAAAGGCTTGCCAGATTCTTGTCTGATGACTCTTCATAAACATCTCTGCACTGTGAAAAGTGCCATCATAATAGCACTCTGCCAGCTGGGCTGTGAAGGCTTGCTGTCTCCGAGGGAGGGACTGTGCATGGAATACAGATTGTACACCGCGACAGCAGCAGCACTCTAGTAGCGCATACACAAACAGGGAGAAGAGACGAGCACTGAGAAATACCAATATCTACTCTTTGTCCTATTCCCACTGTTCCCTCTTGTTGACCTGAGCTCCCCGCCCTGGCTTGCCTCTGATAAAATAAACCTGCTGAAATGGCAGCCAGACCAGCCTCCTCCCAGCTGTTGCTTGTCAACCTGCCCTGTGATATTAGCACTGGGCTATCACGGCACTACATTTCCCTTTTTCCCAGGGCAACCAGTAGGCTAATAACTTCTGGGAGCCTCACTGCCCTTCTTATGCTGACACACCGAGGGTCTGAGATTACCTGTGCTGTCAGAGAGCCGTTATTAACACCCCAGCTGGCTGAAGGAGACAGTATGTTAGTGCAACCCACATGCTGAGCAGCCCCTGCTGAGTCTTGTAAGCAGTAAGGTGCCTTGGGCAATTACTGTGTACAAAAAGACATAGAGCTTGCTGTATACATTTGTTTATCAGATGGCTATTAGTCCTGTGCTGTGTGCACACAGGTACTTAGGACTCAGGCGAGGTAGGTGGTAGAAAAGGTGAAAGCCTCAGCTCTTCCTGGGATGCTGCTGGAATGGATGTTAATGATAATTAATTTTATAATTATTGTGAATTAAGTGATGTTATGTCGGGGTCTGTGGCATTGGCAGGGTGGAGTTTCTTGTCAGTGCACTCCAGATTTGGGCCTGGTTTGGACAGTCTAAGAGCTGTGGTTACGCCCCAGGGCAAATTTGAAGGGTGATTTTCATGACTGCAGTAGGATTGAGCACAATGAGAAAAAGGAAGCTTCCACATCCTTGTCTCCCTGCTCTATCATCTTCAATATACAGAAGTGGGGAGTAGAGACTGACTTTTGGATGTGTTTGAGGAAACATGCTTAAATTTGATCCTCTTCATGCTAAATAGGCTCTTAGCTAGACTCTTCCTCTCTGGCCTTGTTTACAATACTAGGCAGGAATAACCTGGTGGCCAGACAAAAGTGTATGGTCACCAATGCAACATGAGAAGCAAACGTCCTATGACCCAAACCACACCAAATGGATCCAGACCATGCCAGGGCAAGAAATGTAAAACCTGCCAACATCTCTCCACCACTCCCACAATAACTACTCAACAGAACCATCACTACTTCTGGATTTTACACCTGCACCTCCAGAAATATATTATCTCTCATCCAGTGCACAAAATGGAAAATCCATCAAAGACAAAAATATCCATTTACCTGTGGGTGCCCACTTCTCACAAGACAATCACTCCCTCTCCAATCTCTCAGTTCTAATCCTCAAAGGGAATTTACAATGCACCTACTGGATCCAAAAAATCATGGACTTAATATAGACATTAGATTTATAACACATTAAAACCTGCCTGACATCTGATACCACAGGTAACCTGCTTCCAGCTGATCACTTGCATTCCTCCACACATTTCCCTCCCTCCCCAATCCCATCTCTACCCATTGTCCTCCAAACTTCAACTCATTTGCATTTTCACAGACCTGCTTGTTGTAAATTAGCTTCTTTTCTACCTTGGAGAGCAGATAACACCAACAGTCTCCCTATGCCTGATGAAGGGTATTTGTGCCCAAAAGCTTGCAAATAACTTTTTTCCAATTATTTAGTTGGTCTAATAAAAGATATCACATCTACCCAAAGAACCTTGCCTGCCTTAGATCAACACAGATATAACCAACAACCCTGCACCAGGATTGATTAACCCTTTGAGTGTGTCTGCCTCCTGGTCTTAGCATGTCCTGGCTCCCGAATATGTCCTGTCCAGCCACCTGTTATTTAGCATGTGACAAACCTGGAATTGAGGAGGTGAGGCCAAGTTGCGGATGTCCCAGAGAATAAGGTACTGAGAGCAGTTATGGAAGGAGGTGGGCAGGGAGAGAAAAGCAGGGAGGGCCTTCCAGCATGACTTCACCACTGCACTTCAGGTTTTGGTGTGAGTGGGCAGGACCCAGCCAAGCTGTAAAGACATGCCTGAGGTTTCACCCATCCCATTGCCTGCACAATTGTAGTGTTCTATCCATGCACCAGGAAGGTCAAGCCTTTTTTGTTTGTCACCCTAAGGACAGTCAGGAAAGACAATATAGGGTGCCTCTGAAAATGGACACTTCATCAAGTAGGTACAATAGAGTTGAGGTCTCCTTCTGTTTAGGTGTTAGATTCTGGTATACAATTATTTATAATTCTTTTTTCACTTAAAAAATAAACCTAAGTGAATGTACAATACTACCACCTGCATTAATGAAGTATCTCATTTGCAGACTGGCTCACTGGCAGTTAAAAGATTCAGACTCCTAACACCTTAAAAATAAAAATAGAAAAGGTCTGGAACACTTTGTCAGTGCCATTCAAAGCAATCAGAGAACTTTGTAAATATATATGTACCTAGTACAGTACTTGGAAAATCAATCATGTTCTGTTGGAGCAGCAGGAGGAGAGACCTAGAGAGCTGAGGAAGTTTTACTGGAAAATGTCCTGCTACTAGTCCCCTTCTACTTAGGCTAGGAACAGACATTGCATTTGTCCCTGTACAAGTCGTGCCTGTGTTTGTTGTGAACTAGAAATATTCCAGGATTGATATGTACACACATCATCCTTCCAATCAGCGTCCACTGAGCAGCTGAATGCACCGCCACTTTTCTGCAACTGATTCAGATTCATAGATGCTAGGGTCAGAAGGGACCTCAATAGATCATCGAGTCCGACCCCCTGCCCTGGGCAGGAAAGAGTGCTGGGGTCAGATGACCCCAGCCAGATGCCTATCCAGCCTTCTCTTAAACACCCCCAAGGTAAGGGAGAACACTAACTCCCTTGGAAGCCCATTCCGAATTCTGGCCACCCTTACCATGAAGTTCTTCCTGATATCTAACCTAAATCTGCTCTCTGTCAGTTTGTGACCATTGTTCCTTGTTACTCCAAGAGGTGCCCTGGTGAACAAAGCATCTCCAATCCCTTGCTGCGTCCCCCTAATGAATTTGTAGGTGGCCACAAGATCACCTCTCAGCCTTCTCTTGCAGAGGCTGAAGAGTTCCAGGTCCCTTAGTCTCTTCTTATAGGGCTTGGCCTGCAAACCCTTAACCATATGAGTGGCCGTCCTCTGAACCCTCTCAAGGTTATCCACATCCTTCTTAAAGTATGGTGCCCAAAACTGGACTCAGTACTCCAACTGCGCTCTGACCAATGACTCATAGAGGGGAAGTATCACCTCCTTGGTTCTATTAGTCATGCATCTGCTGATGCATGATAAAGTGCAGTTAGCTGTGCTGATTATTTTGTCACACTGCTGACTCATGTTCATTCAATGATGTGATCCTGGGATAATCGTTCAGACACACTTTGATATGTTCTGGGATCAATTGCTAGTACTTCTTGTCTCATGAACCCTTTCAGGATTTATCCTGGAACAATAGATATAGATGTCTGAATGATTGCGTTTTGTCCTGGGACAAAGTGCAAATGCCTTATTCCAGGACGAATGTGATGTCTATTTGTAGCTTTAGGACACATCAGCCTGAGGCACCTCTTGGGGCCTCAGATGTCCTCAGAAGAAGGTAAGGCTAGAAGCAACCTCTAAAGCAATGTGGTCAACTGTCATGATTTTCATAAGTCACAGGGCTGGAACTAGTTTGGATGGGATTTTCAGCAGAACCTGAGCTAAATCCTCTTCTGACTGGCTGCCTTCCCCAGCTGCCCACCATCTGTGGGATGAGCAGCCAACTGGGGAAGAGGACAGATTGAACAGAAAGAACCCAGAAACTCAGGGAGTCCTCCTCCTTCCTTCCCTTCCTTCACACAAGCAACAAGGTGCCACCTCCTTACATCACCTGGCCTGGGAAGGGGATAAAAATTTCCTGCAGCATATGAAGCTTGGATATCAAATGCTCCCTACATTGCCCCTCTTAGGAAAGAAGAGACCAGTGTCAATCAGTGAGTGTAGATTCTGAGGGGCTGTCAGCTGTAACCTGTTTAAAATGTGTTGTAGCAGTTCAGTTTTCAGTTGACCAGTCTTTTTTTGACCATGGACCTCTTTTGATTCTTAGACACATCATTTGGAGGCTTGTGTTTTCAAAAGAGCCCACTGATTCTGGATGCCCCATTTGGGATCCGAGTCAGCTGACAGAAGTGTTCTTCTCTGGCAATCCCTCGCAGTCAAGAATACTTGTCTTTCATTTTGTCTTATCTGTGTGTCCAAAGATGGCTGAAGAGATCTACCCAGGATCGATAGACTCTTCTTTTACTGGAAAAGCTGTTTTCATGCAAGACACCTGTCATGACTTCTTTTATCATGGAGAAGCTGCTGCTCATCAGCTTCCACACAGATCTTGACAGAACAGGACCTTGATCCAATGGCAAGTAGACCAAGACAACGGGATCACATTCCACTGTAGCCTTCATCTGCTTTTGCAGCTGTTGAGATTCTGACATCTTCCACCTGTCCCACCATTGAGGACTTGTAGAGCTATGGTTGGGGGCTGGTTGGCTTATTACAGTGGCAACCTGTACTTGGAGTCGTCCCTTGGGGGCGGGGGGGGAGTGAATTGGGGTGCCTGCCCTGAGCCCCATGCTCTCAGGGGCCCTGTGGACCTGAGCAGAGCAGCTGCAGCAACTCTGTGCTGCCACCGGCTTCACAGCCAGCCGGCCACTCAGCACCCCCACCCCCACCGAATCCAGCACCGAATCCAGCACGTCCAGCCACTTACCACCCCCACCCCCCAATCCACCATTGGCTTCTTTGCATCCAGGGGCAGGGCCCCACACAGGCTGATTTGACCTGGGCCCCGCACCCTGCTCATGGCATCTCTGCCGGTACTCATCATATCACAGCACCATCAAAGGATATATGTGACTTTTCAGGGGTGAAAGCATTGCCATATGCTGTCCTTGCCACATCCTGGTGGTGCTGCTGCTGCTGCTTGGTCTGCGACTGCTTATTTGTCAGTTACCCCTGCTTATTTCGCATCTAAACTTTCCTGACAGTCATTCCACTATCCGCCCCCTGTGGATATGCTGGGTAGCAGTACTGCTCTGCCCCACAATGACAAAAGTAAGACTTTCTAACTAGGGAATATACTGATGGAAAGGCAGGAAGACCTTCAACTATTTATAATCACGGTCTGTAATGTTGTTTTAAAAAGACTCATCTCTTTTGCTAACCTCATTTACAAAATACTGCATTTCACAGATTGATTTTGAGGCTTGGTGTGCTTTGCCTTCACAACAGCTTTGTAGCTGCAAAAAACACGTTATCTAAAGTCTTTTCTTAAAGAGCTGAGAAAATTATTAAGAGATTCTTAAGGTTGAAAGGTTAGTGTTAACAATGCTGCCATGATAACAGTCATGGTTTTTCAAACTTGTTGTTCACATCACTGACTTCTGCCCTTACCCAGAGTTACCCAGAGAACCTTTTGCTCTCTTCAAGAGTTATAAACAGGAAGTCATTCCTCAGTGCCCCCTACTTTGAGTGGAAGGTGTGAGCCAGCAAGAGAAAGGGCCAATCATTACTTAAAAGATGAACACCTAAGTAATAAATGAGAAAAAGTTTGTTAATATGAGATTACTGTTTGCTTCACAAAGGAAGGTCTCAGAGTTGTAGTGTTGTATTAAATTCAGTTAATCTGAATATATTTGAAGTGGATCACTAGAGGTTCCCTTCAAAGAAGCAGAGGATCATAGTTTCTGCCGGGGGAACCGTGTACAGTTCTTCTGCTTATTTTGTTTAAAAGGTACTGTCATCTTAAAAGTGCTTTTTTGATTTTAGGCCTTATGTGCTAAGTGTCACTATGATTATGCCAGCGGTAGAGGAGCACCTCTTACATTTTGGCTTTGTTGTATAGCTGCAAATGAACAAAATCTTTGCGGTATCTTTAAACAAGGTTATTCCATGGCTGCTATGATGGCTGTTATTCCATGATGGTGACAGTCATTTCCAGTTTATCCACTGAACAGGTAGAGCACCCACAGGAAGAAGTACAAAATCCTTCTCATTGCCCTACCAATCCATCTCCATCTTGTTTTGAAGGGATCATCTAAGATGATATGATTCAGTCTCTGAATCACATGCTGAGTCAGATAAAACCCCTGACAGCCTCAATGGGAGTTTTATCTCAAGACGGATTGTGGAATTAATTGTTCCCCCTGTTCTTATCTCACCCACATCTGCCTGCATGAATGCCTTGTGCCTCCTGAGGCTGGAGAGGCACAGCAACTGTCCGCAGGCAGTGGAGGTGGTGGCTGCAGCAAGCAGGGACTGCCCGCAGGCGGCTACAGTGGTGTCGGGGGGCGAGCACCAACTGGTGATCGGTGACTGCCTGCTGATGCCACCAGCAGTGTCAGCAGTGACCAGCAGCAATCGATGACCGCCCACAGATGCTGCCGGAAGTGTTGGCTCTGAGAGGTGGGGTGGCAAGCAGCGACTGCCTGCAGATGCCGCTGGCAGCATCGGCAGTGACCAATCTCAGGCAGTGCACGTGCACCTGCATGCACCCCCTATACGTCGTCAATGTCTGCCTGTGTATTTGGGAAATTTAGGACTGTGTAACAGAAACAAATGTGTAATTTTATCTGATACATATAGCAGTCAGCAGGGCAAGTAACTAAGGGTGCAGACAGAAGAGCAGCTCTTTGTTGCACCTTATAGCGCTTAGCAGGAGTTGCAATCATCCCCTGGACCCAACAGAAGTTCACTGTTGGGTCCAGAAGTTGGGGATTTCAGTTACTTGCTACAAGCATGCAGCCTGTAGCAATGCTAATCCTTCTTCCCAGCCTGGACACTGTTTTCAGAATGGGGGGGGGGGGGGGGAAGGGAGCTGATGGAGCTTGTTCTTGAGGTTCCCCAACCAATGCTGGAGAGTGGGGTGGGTGGATTGGAGACCCCCACCAGAGGGGGGCTCCAATTCACCCAACCTACCCTCCAGCATGAGCTGAAAAATCTCCAGACCAAGCTCCTTCTGCTCCCTTTGCCCCTCCCATTCTGAAAACAGTGACAGAGTGGGAGCTCTGCAGACATAAGTTACAGAATGTGCTCTGTTTTGGATCATGTTCATCTGAACCCTCATGAAATGAAATGAGGGTTCAAGATTTTTACAGGATCGGGCCCTTTTAAAGTGGTCTGCAGCTGTGCACTTCTGTTTGGTCATGGCTGTAGACCACTTTCTGGTGCCAAATCATGCAAAAATTGTCACATCCGTCTATATCCTAAGAGTTTTACTTACAGTCTTTAACCTTGTGTGTGTCTGTTAGAGAGACATCCAGTTCAGCTTTGTAGATTTGTATTTAATTAAATAAAAAAGCATGGCTTTGTGATGACGCGTGGCTAGCAGTGAAGCTTCTTCAGGAGAATCTACTGTCTTGGTGTTAAGTTGGAGGTTACTGCACTACTATCTCAACAGTGATAGTCCTAATCTTTCAACATAAAGGATATACTAACCAGGAAGCATGGTTAAGTTCACCCACGCTTGAGCGCCATGCTAGGGCCTTGTTACATCTTACACTGTGAACCATACAAATGTTGATGGGATTAGTGATAGCTTGGAGCTTGGAGCTTGGAGCAGTCACACGTTCAGTTTGAGCAGCGCATCTTTGGGGAGTGGCTGCACCTTAACAGAACAGGAGCTGAGCTGTGCAGATCAAGAGATAATCCTGCCCTGGAGTGGCATAACTTTGAGCTGCATAATGAGTGCTTTAAGTCAATGTAAAGTGTTAATATGCAGACAATCCAGGGTAGGGACCTACCCAATTCACAGCAGAAGTGGGCTGCACAGCCCACCTCCTCGTCCTCCCTGCATAGTCTTCCCCCACATTGCTGATTGGCTGAGGGGCCCCGGTGGCCCTGCTGCTTGTTGTTGACCAGCCGGGAGGCAAAAATGGCACCACATTTAAAACTAGTTTTCACCTCCCTGCTGATCAGGAGCAAGTGGTGAGACCCCTCCATCTATCAGTAGAGTTGTGGGGCATGCAGAGGACCCTGCAAGATTGAAGGAGCTGCTGTGCCGCCCACTTCCACCATGAATTTTGTAGGTCCCTAATCCAGGTGTTAAAAGCTCCAGGAAGCACCCAAAATTACTGTGTAACAGCATTCCCCCTAAGCTTCGCAGAGTGCGCAGCCTCACAGGCATGCTCATGCTGCACTGCCAGGCGCGCCTGCGCGGCCACACATGCCACACAGCTTAGAGGGAACGCGGCAATGTAACAAGGCTCCTAGAGTCCTACTGGTACCCAAGCTAGCTAGTTTACAGTATACTACCCCTCAGAAGTGACCACAATATAGACGAACCAAAGTGAGGAAGCATTCTGCAGGCAGTATAGCTTTCCACACAGCAGGGGTACAGGGCATGATTCAAAATCTGCTGAATTGAATCAGTATTTTTCCACTGACTTCAGTGAACTTCAGAGCAGAGTTTCATGCATTATATAGAATATGTTAATGTCTTATGCTCCAACTTTGTCTGCATTCATCGCTTTCTGATTGCACTGAGTCACATCGGTATTAGCCATGTAGGCAGCAGGAATTAACTGCATTCTGGTAAGGCAATTAACAAGGTGCTATTGTCACATTCTTTCTATTTGTGTTGGAATTAATGGTTCCTGGCACAACCCCAACACAAAGTTTCCTAAAGGGCTGAAAACCTGGTGGGCATTTATATAGTCAGCTATGAAGAAAGAACTAAATAATAAATAGGGAGAGCTGTTAGAAAAAAAGAATCCTTAAGAATTCCCTATTCTCCTGCCCTTTAGGAAGCAGTGATTCAAGGAAATGAGATACTGTATTTTTCTATCTACCTACTGGAATGTGTGCTCTGGAAGATACCATGAAAGTCCCAGCTCCAGGCCAATTTAACAGAGCCCTTCATTTCAACTAAATGAAGTCAGAAAGCCATTACAGGCAAAAGTACCTTTCATAAGGGCTCATAGGAAACCTTACATTTGAGGGTCTACTGCCATTTTGATAGCTTGAAAAAATGAAAATCAGATATACAGAACCAGCGTGGAAGCTAAAACTGCCTTTCTCACTTTGGCTTGAAACCCAGCCCAGCAATGGTGACTGAGACAGAGTAGAGGAGGCCTGGCTCACAAACCAGGACTATTAAGGGCGGGCCCCACCAACCAGCTGAAACTGTGTGGGCAAGTTCACTGAAGACAACAGGGCAAGAATCACAAAAAGGACTTATGGGGCAGTTAGGAGCCTACGTACAGCATTTAGGTGGCACAACACCCTCTTCACAGTCAGCTTCTGCCTTAAGTGCTTAGGACCAAGATCTACCAAAAGCCAGAGGTACCTAAAGATGGACTTGGATGGAATTTAGGCACCTTACCAGAATTCCTCTTGGCTGAACAGAGGTAGGCAAGGTCACCTCCTGTGAGTTAAGCACCTCCAGAAGTTACAAAAAAATAATCTTTTTCCCTAACCCACACTTTCCCCTCATCCCTTTTTACACCAGGCCAACTGTAATAAACTAGGGAAAAATGTATTTTTTATCCAGAAAACTAAAATAGCCCTGTTTTCTTATACAGGTGTGTTCTTGAAGGGCTATGGGAACACTGAACCTCAATTAATAGCCAGTGCAGCCACAACAGCTATTTTAAATATTCAGATTCCACTAATAGGGGCACTGCAGTGAGGAAGCTGATGACAAAAGGACTATACAAAACCACAATGGAAACCAAATTAATAATACATCATTTGTAATGAGCAGTCTTCAGAATTCCCACTGCAGTCCTGCTAGTTAAACAGTGTACCAGGAAATGCACTTGATTTCCTGACTGAGGATCTGATCTGTTTTTTGTCAGTAGTCTGAGAAGGCTAAGCCTTACCTCCAGTTCCTGCCATGCATCCTGTCTGCCTGGATGCACCCTCTCACTTCCTCCCAACTGTCAAACTATAGTGTAAATCAGTGGTCCTGGACTTCAGCTTATTCTTCAGACTTCAGTTCTGGCTCAGACTCTGACTTTCAGTCTTGCTGTAACAATTGCCTGGATCCCAAGCTCTGAAGAGTGGGGAGTGGTCTTCTTAAAGGTGATATATTTTGATTATGTAAGTACCCGCTCCATCCATGTGCTATACAGTAACTCCTGATGCCCTGAAGTCAATGGCAGCTACTCCTAACCTTTGAGCAGAAGGCTACCCATGGCAGGGCTACCCATGATGTGAAATCAGTTGAGTCAGTGGCATTTTAATGCCCCAGTGTGAAGAAGAAAAATTTAGGATGTTCCTACATGCTGCCCTCCAAAAAGCAGGGCTCTAAGCAGAGATGGACAGTTTGTCTAAGAGGAAAACCTCAGTCTTTCTTTTTCACACTGTAGGCAGGTCTGCCTTTCAAAGATGACAGTGCAAGAGTAGTTATACCATTTGTTCAATATGTGTTTAATATCTGATGTGGTTTTAGTAACAGAGCTCCTTTGAACTTCACTCCTTCCCTTGCTTGTCACACAGAACTCCCAACAGACTTCTAAGCAGCAACCTATTGCCCATTTTAGACCGAAGTTTACCTTCACACCAAACAAACCCAGTGTGGTCTGACTTCTAGCTGTACATTCATGTAAGTTGTTGATATGTGATATACTTAATCTTGAATTTGAGTTTATAGAAGAGATTTTTCCAAACCTGCCTCATGGGTTGGAATTGTTCTGTAGGGGATTTGGGCAGAGGAGTGTTTAGTTTGTGGATCCCAGCTGGGTTTAGGTATGAGCAAGACGCCCAGTTTCTCCCCTCAGCCCAAGACAGCAACAATTCTGGTTGTGTACACTATCAGAGTGCTTAGGATGAGGGTTACCATATGTCCAGGTTTTCCCAGACATACCCTTTTTTGGGTTTTTTTTTTAAATATGATTGAATGTCCGGGATTTTGCTTTGCTCCAGTGGTGGGACCAGGGGGAGGGCAATTGGAGGTAGGGTCGCCATGTATGTCTGTGGCTGGCATGCAGCCAGGCAGGGGGGTGGGAGCAGCCTCAGCAGCTAATTGCGGGTAGGTCTATATGGGCAGGGATGGAGGGCTGGGGTGGAAGGCCAGGGCTTGTCCAGGGGGGTTGGAGGGGATGGGTGTGTGGGGAGGGTGGGTGCCTGCCAGCACTGGGGGGCAGTGTCTAGGCACGAGGACTACAGCAGGGCACAGGGGCATGGGGGAGGCACTTGCCCCCCCAGCAAGGCCAGAGGGCTGGGGGGCGGGACTTCAGGGGCAGCAGGGAGCTGTGCAGCCAGGCTAGTGGCACTGGGGCTGTTGCCCACGCTTGTGGTGGGGGCATAGTGCAGGAGCCCCAGCCTGGGTCAGGGGGTGCTACAGGTGTCCCGCCCTCTTCCCTCCAGCCTGCGCTGGGTCCGGACTCACTCCACCACCACCTGCACAAGCCAGAGCCACTACAGTTGCCATGTTCTGGCCTGGTCAGGACGGGGGCAGCTGGAGGCCCTCTCCGCCAGGGCTGGGGGAAGCAGGGGGTCTGTGGTTTGGGAGTCAGGGGCACTGGCAGGGCTGGGGAGGGTGGGCTGTGGATGGGGAGTGAGGGGTACTGGGAGGTGGGGGGCTGTGGTCCCAGAGCATGGGGCATTGGCACTGCCAGGTGGATGTGGATCAGGAGTGAGGGGCACCAGCTTGTCCTAGGGGGTGGGGAACTGTGAGTAGGAAGTGAGGGACACTGGCAGCTCCAGGCATTTGTGGGTCAGGAGCGGGGGTAGCAGCAGGGACAGGGGGCTGAGGGGTGGGACTGAGAGACACCTGCGTGGCCGGGGGGGGTCGGGGGGTGAGGGACTGTGGGTTGGGCGTGAGGGGTACCAGCAGGGCCAGGGTCCTGGGGGTTGGGAGTAAGGGGCAGCATCAGGGACAGAGGATTGTAGGTTGGGAGTGAGGGGCACTGGCAGGACCAGGGGGCTATGGGTTGGGAGTGAGGTGTCTCCCTGGCCGGTGTTCTCTGTTTTGGAACTGCAAATATGGTAACCTTACTCAGGACCTAGAGACCTTTAACGGGAAAAATGTGTGTGTGTAAGAAAAATCACACTGCATCTTTGTTTTCTTCTGTCCCTCTGCTTCTTCATTCATTTGGGGTTTCCCTCTTGCAAATTTTAAAAATTAGTGCCCAAACCTCTGGGAAGTGACAGGCTGAGGTGCATGTTCCCAAGTCCTTTGAAAAGATACCCTTGGTTTCCAAATATCAGTTTAAGTTCAGAGGCTTCTGCTGCTCAGTGGAAGTGAGTGGCTTCCTTTGAACACAGGGGAGATTACCTTCAGGCACACAAGGATAACTGCTTAATCCTATACTGGTGTGATGAAGTCTAAGCCATGTTAAGGCTGGCTGCATAGCTGTGGGCGTAAGATTTTAAGCTCTCAGCAAGTGCACTGTAAGATACAGAATGAAATATTAAAGACAGAAGCATACTGTATGTTTTGAATGTGTATCTTCCTTAATATCTTTCTCAGCATTTGTACCTGATGGGAAATTGTTTTGAAACCTCAGTAACCCTGCGTAAATTATGTTGCACATTTTAAAGACCCTTGCTGGACATGGGCAAAATTCTGTTTTCTGATATTATGGCTTAGTGTCAGGCTGGTTCCTAATTCTTCTGCCTGTATAAGTATCACTTCCTTTCCTTCTTGAAATGATGTGGCGCTAACAGTGTGTGCATGAAATACTTTTTTTAGGAGGCTGTCTTTAATTAAGAAAACAGACTGGTGCCTCAGTGACTCTCCTTGGGAATAAAAGGAATTCCCTACACAGATGAGACACTCCCTTTCTTAAGTCAGAAAGCTGCTATTTATTTATTTTAGAAGGAGAACAAAAAAAATTGGCTACTGCTCTGCTTGTCACTTTCTGGCAAACGATACTGACAGGCTCAAAGTTCAGATCTGAATTTTGAATGTCCTAAATTTTGTATCTGAGAGGGAACAGCTCTGGATTTGGATTCTGAATCCAGCCAAAGCTCAGGAATGTTTGGATCTGCTTTTGATTTAGTCATATACTTTAGCCACTGAAGTGTTGTATTCCCAAAAGGATCCATCCTCCTTCTCTGTGACACTTAGGATTTTGCTGTTTGCTTGAGTGACCCCTATAAATCTGCATTTTAACTAGGAAACGAATATAACTGAGGGTAAAGGATATGCAATGTTCAGCTCTGTGGATTAATCTGCTAGGGAATTAATGATGCACTAACAGCTTGAAATTCGCCAGCATGATGATATCACTTTTAAGATGCTCCTGGCAAGTATAGGAAAAAGTCACCCTATTAAACTGATGCCACCTGGTACAGACAGAAACTGGAAACTTTGATATATAGCAGCAGCAAAGCCAATGTTTCTCAAACACTCTAGCCAAGAACTCTTCCTTTCTGCATTGAAAACTCAAGCCCAGATCTGCGGGGTGTTGAATTTTCTTCCTGTCTCCCTAGATGCTTTATCACCTCATGCCTTGAATCATGAAGACAGTTATGTGTAAATGTACAGATTCTATTCTTGTTCAATGAAAGGTCTCATCTCCTCCTTTAAGATGTACTGATATACCTCAACAAATGTTTTGCAACAGTGGATTTGGCATCCTGGGCAGGGGAAGGCAAGTCTGGTGAGGGAAATCTCAAGCTCTTAGTTTCCCAAGGACACTGAAGAAAGGTCCTCTGGAAAACAGTCTCTCAATTTCTTCTAACATCTTCCCTGTAAGGAGTGCTGCCTGTACTAAAATTATTCAGGGACCTAGTTATGTGTGATGCAGGGAGTTGGTAGCTGGGGTGAAAAGTGAGAACCCAAAGCCAAATATCTGGAAAGGATCGTGAGCATTTTGTTTCCCTTTATGCAGTAGCATCATTTTTTCATTGCTCATATTTATAGATTCATAGATTCATAGATGTATGGTTGGAAGACACCTAAGGAGATCATCAAGTCCGACCCCCTGCCCTGGGCAGGAGAGAATACGGGGCTCATGATCCCAGCTAGGTAATTACCAAGCCTCCTCTTAAAGACCCCCAAGGTAAGGGCCAGCACCACTTCCCTTGGAAGTTGGTTCCAGATTCTAGCTGCCCTGACTGTGTCTTCTAATGTCCAGCCTGAACCTACTGTCAAACAACTTATGGCCATTATTCCTTGTTACTCCAGGAGGTGCTCGGGTGAACAGGGTCTCTCCCATTCCCCACTGGTCCCCCCTAGTAAGTTTGTAGATGGCCACCAGGTCCCCTTTCAGCCTTCTCTCATACTTTTGTTCCTTCTAAAGAAGAAGGTGGAGGAAATTCTAGAGTGTAAAAGAGTGATTCTCTCCTGATTTTGAGGTGACATTATTATTTTTATCAGGTAGGCCCTACCTACTCTTCCCAGACTGAGTCCCCATAGTGCTAAGCATCATATAAATGCATAGAAGAAAAGGTTCTTACTTTGGGAAGGTCTGTGACCCAATCTATAGGAATCTCTTAGAGCCCATAGTGCAACACAAGCAAAATCCCAGCTTGATGCTCATTCTTGTTTTCATCAGCTGCTTGTGAAAATATTAGTGACGGAGATGATTCAGTTGAGGAGCCCATGGCAGCAGGGGGCCCTCTGGAGGCCCTCAGAAAGCAGAACATACTTGGTATAAGCTGAGCAGACAGCTGCATGCAAGCGACAATGACCACTAAGACTGCAAGGAAGGCAGGTTCGAGGTTCTTTCCCTGCGTTTGTTTTATTTGATAGATAATTATCATTCCAGAGTAATTGCTGAAAGAGCCATAGGGGAGCCATGAAACTCAAACGCTAGAGGATTTTCAGAAAGACTAAAGACCAGCTAAGTTATTCCATATTATTATTGCTATGATGCAGGTTCATGCCTTGTGCCAGTGCACGTGCAGAACATGGAAGCTAGGAATAGCCAAGCCCACCCACCTGTTCAAAAACAGATTGTATTGGGTAATCCTTGCTATCTGTCAGGGTGAAGGCTTTAGCCAGATTCTTGAGACCTTTAAGGTACTTGGTTTTTAGAAGCTGTTGAAAACACTGGGCGCGTCTACACGTTCATTAATGCGCCCTAGTTACTGCACATTAAGTTTAGTATTTGGTTAACCAAGTACTGATTCAGTGCACAGTAACTTGCGCTATTGCGCAGTAGCTTAAAATAACACTGCACAGTAGTGTATTTCCACGGTTTTTGCCTGGCACGCTACTGCACAGTGTTATTAGGCTACTGCACAGTAAGTGTCTCATATAGACACACCCTCTGAGAATCAGGCTCTGTGAAGGTCCAAGGTGAACATTCAAAAATGGAGGCATTAAAATCACTGATCATTTTTTAATACTGTAGTCCCTGTGGTCCAGAGATTATAGTGCCTTTTAGATTGGTGTAATCCTGGCCATATGTTAGGTACAGTATTTTATGGTACTTTGTGGGAAGATGAACACAGAGTGATTCCAGTTCATCGCCGTTTCTAGTTAAACAGACTGTAATATCTTTTTTAAAGCATTTTTTACACAAACTGTCAATCTGCTCTGCATCTTGGAAGCCTTCAGGTTTTGTGTTCATGTGTGTATGCATGTGTGGGTTATCTAATAAACTGCTTCTTAAGCTCCAATGATGCTGCTACTTATACAATAAATTCAATGATCTCCCCTTTACTGATCATTAATCTGCTTCATTTCCTGACAATTTTATTCCCTTTTGATAAACTGTTTGTCTAACTATTTGAAAGAAACAATGTCAAAAGCAATACCTAAGGCAATCTCTGAACTAATGAAGAAAATCCATCACAGGGAGAGTGCATCTGTTTCTTTGTTTGGATGTAAATAAAATGTCAGACTAATTTACTTCTATTAATCTTAAAGACAACAAACACAGTCATATTCTTGTACTGGTATGGGGTTTTTTCTTTCTTTCTCAGTATAAATATTTAAACATGAACCAAGGACATAAATAAATTACCTTCTAAAACCAGATTATTTTTATATCCTATGATTTTAACAATACACATAGATTTATTTATTTGATACCTGTTGCAAATCAGACAGTACTGTATATAGTCAAGCTTGCCCAGTCAAGGCATAAGAATGGGGTTTTTTTGTGGGGGGTGGTTTTGTTGGCCAGATTGCTGGCCTACGGTGATATTTCAAGTGACATAGGGCTGAATTTCAGGAGCAATACAAAGGGAATTTACAAAACACCTTTCGTAGATGAGCCTACAAACTTCAAGTCAGAAATCTACTCGATACAAAAAATCATGGACTAAATGTAGACATTGGATGGCACATTATAACCTGCCTGCCATCCAGTAACCCCAGGTAACCCTCTACATTTTACCAGCTATTTTCTAAACATGTCCCCGCTTTCCCCCCACCTACCTGTCCCACACCTATTGTCCCCCATTCCCTCTGATCCTCCCTACCACACATTTGCATTTTCATAGACCTGCATTTTGCATATTGGCTTCTACTCCATCCAGGAGAACACAAAACAACAGCAGATTTCCCTGTGCCTGAAGAAGGGTGTTTGTTTATGAAAGCTTGCAAAGAACAATTTTTCCAACTATTTAGTTGGTCTAATAAAAGATACCACATTTACCCAAAGAATCTTGTCTGCCAGGAGCAATACAAAGCATTTATTAAATGAAACTGTCCACCCTTTTGAGGTTCACAAGCCGTTAGTAATTTGGGGTTCTAAACAGAATTCACCATTTGTAACTTTTCTCCCTGGCATCTCTATAATTACTGGGCTGCTGCCATCCATGTGGTTTAACTTACTAAGTGTCATATCATAACCTTTATTTTAAACAGATCTCTCATAGATTTCATAGATTTCATAGACATTAGGGCTGGAAGGGACCTTGGAAGATCATTGAATCCAGGCCCCTGCCCCAGGGGCAGGAAGTCAGCTGGGTTCAAAGGATCCCAGCAAGATAAATGTCCAAATGTTTCTCCATAGGTTTCAGTGAAGAGATCTGCTCTTTCATGGCGATGCATGGCTAAAAAGCCCTTTAAAGTCAAGACAGTTTCATTAAAAGGGGAAGGCAATATCTTGCCCATCGGAAGGAGTCACAAGGGTGTTTTGCAAAAGCTGGGATTTATCTGTGCTTGCAAATGTTATTTCCTGCATGCCGATTGGTGAGAAGTGACTTTCTCTTGTACCCAAGGCAAGAACGAGAGTCAGAAGTGATTTTACTGAGAAAGATATAAGCTTACAATGAGCTGTCTTTGCAACAGGAATGAAGCTTCAGGGAGGCAGGAGTCTGCCCATGTACAATACATTGCAAAATTGGTCCTAAAATATCCAAGAACCTTCTGGACTTAAAAGTCCTTTTCTGACACTCTGAAAGTGACAAATAGAGAGAGAACTCATATTCCCTTGCATGTTTCACAGGTTAGATTATGGCTGAATGAAGAAAAAAAAAAACAGACTCTAAAGGAAATTATAGTTAATTTATTGTTCTTTTTACCTTAGTTCATTTGAGGTAATGGAGATTTGCTGATTAGCTAAGTGCTGTAGACTGCTTGATTTCCATCTAGAGAAAGTAAAGCTGACAGTAGAATTTACACCCCGCCCCTCCCAAAATGATTTATCAGGTTTTTTATTGCTTTGCTGACATGTGGAATATTTTTAAATTACTGAAGCTATGACAGAGACTGCTCTTGTACCCAGTGAAGTTGATGGCACAACTCTCATTGACTGGAGCAGCACAGGATTGGATTGGCTTCTTAGCTGACATCTAATAGATAACTTTGGAAAGCCTTCACTTTAACAACAATTCTGTCTCTTGTTTCTCTCCTCTCATTCTCTATTACTAGGAACATTTGCATGAAAATAGGATCTTTTTTTCCCTGAGGGTTCATCTGCTCCTGATGGCTGTTCCCCATCCTAAGTTGTCATATAATCATTTCCATGGCAACCGTGTGTGGCTGAAGAAAGGCAGAATCACGTGTTATGAGAGGATTTTTTTACACTGTCTGGAGTGTGTCAGCTGCTCTTTAACTCTTAAGAGGACAAACAATGAGATGTTGCGGTGCCCAGCAGGGTTAACAAAGGAATGAAGATTTTCAGATGTTCGTGTCTGTTACGCATCAAGGACTTTGCATAATATGATTTCAAAATGGAGTATCCTGAGTAGAAAGGTAGCTGCCAACACCTGATGAACCTGAGCTCTTTGACCTATATCTGCCGACCTGACTTTTCAAAGGTTGCAGGAAACAGTATTTCCAACCTGAGATTCTGGTTGCTGTACCATAAGCCTCCATGTCTGTGGATGATGCATCAATCTGCAAGTGCAATACCTTTGAGATTTTACCCATTGCTGCAAATAAACATTTTTTTCAAATACAAGCATCATAGGTCTAGTGAGCCAGGAGTGAATCTGTCAATTAAGCACATATGAACATCCTATCTTGGGAAGGTAAAATTTCAACCAACATCCCTTAGATACTGAACATTTAGTTTACTATGTCCTTAATAAAGGTCTAACTAAATGTGCAGTACCTAAAGTTACTCTGCAGTAGCACCAGCACATGGTTATTTAGTGACATTTACTGTGCATTAGCCTAATAATACTGCGCAGTAGGCTATTAGCACGGTTTGTGCTGTATTGCTGTACTGCACAGTATTAGGCCAATGCACAGTAAACATCTCATGTACAGTATGGAGAGTGAGACCTCCAGCTCAGAGCCTCACTGGCAGAGGTGGTATGAAGGCACCTTGAACCCCCTCTCCTGCCCATCCAGCCTGCACACCCACACAGGCTTAAACACAGCCTGGCCCTACATCTCAGCCTCTTTACTTGCCTGTCTAATCATACCCAAAGGGATTTCATGGGTCTGTTATTGGCTGCTTGCCAAGCTGAAGTGGTGCTTGAGTTATATAAGCAAGGAAAAGTCCCCCAAAGAGTCAGCTTGTATTTTGTCTCCTTGCATACAGAGAATCTATAAATGTCCGGTGAAATTTGGTTGAGAGAGGGATCCCTCATTGAATGCAATAGTGTTTGTCAAGTCCCAACCTAGTGTGAATTTTTATATCCACTTCATAAAACCCTAAAAATAGGTTTATAACAGGAAATTATTCTTAACCAAAGCAGATTGAATGCACTGCTCAACTATATACAGTATCAGCTGACATTTTCAAAGCAGAGATTTAGCGACACATCCTTCGTTAATTGTAATGACTAGGGGTATATCTACACAGCTGCTGTGATGAACACAGATGTGCCACTGAGAAGCACACCCTGCCCACTCACTCCTGCGCTGTGGAAGCCCAGAAATTAAGCAGTGTAGCAAGTTAGCACAACACTGAACACTTGCCTAGAGCTACTGTAAGGGTGCCTGTGTCAGGTGTGCCTCATGGTACATGATCAGGGCCACACCAAACTGTCTGTGTTACCTAAACTGTGGGCTTTAGTGTGCCTAGGGTAAGAGCCACTGCAGTGCATGGTTCTCAGCAGTACCTGTGGGATTGTAATGGAGACAGCATAGACATGTTCTAAATCTTCTAGACTGCTTTGACCTTCTTAACCTATATATATTTTATATCTAAATATAGACAGGAAAAAGACACAGATGATCAGAGTCAGTCCATTCATTAGTGTTGTTTTCATTTATTACCACATACACAAAAGTGACTGTTTTCCAAGTGCAAAAGGGCTTACAGATGTTTGCACACTTGTGTGTTTAACCAGCCAACACACACATTACACACAAGAAAACGCAAAAACAGTACATTATGCAATGTTAAGTTTGAACCAATACAACCACAGTAATCAGGACAGTCAGGATTTTGTGCTCATAAGAGTTTACAATCTAAGGACCCCGTTTGCAAATCTGCTGAGGGTGGAAATTATTGCTGTCATGTAATGATGTAACTATTGTCATTGTTTTCAGCAGGGCTCCACATGGTCACAGAAAACCAGCTCTAAAGATCAGGGTCCAGGGTAACAGCAAACAGTGACAGTACATAATGAGGGTGGGAAAGGACCAAGAGGAAGGTGAGGAAATCCTACCCCCATTGAGGTCAACTTTAGTGGGACTAGGATTTCACTCAGTAAGGTGATGTGACTAGCATGGGCCAAATCCTATTTCACCTTTATTTTTTAAGTGGCTTTTACATAGCCATGTAACTTGTATTTTGGTCACTGGCTGAAAGTTTAAATTCTTATATCCAGCTGCTGAAGAATAGGATCATCCAAGTATGTGTATAATGGTTGAAAGGAACACGAAGGAGAACAATCCTTCCCTCTCTGAGCCAAAAAGCCATGTGGTGAGAGCACTTGCCCAGGAAATAGAAAAGCCAACTTCTAGACTCCCCGAGCACCTATACATACCAGATGTCTGCTCCAACATAATTAGGGCACTTTATAGTTAGAGTGGCTCTGAGTTCTGCTTTAATTAAAGTGCCTGTAGCATCACATGTATTCAGCATCCCTGCACTTGCAGATGGTGGTGGGGGCACTTTAACTAAAACTCATTGAACAAGTATTAGTTAAAGTGCCCCTGCTGCCATACGACACTGAATACATATGGTGCTGTAGGTGCTTTAATTAAAGCAGTACTCTGAACCACTCTAATTAAAGCGCCTCTCTCCCCTACCCAGGAGCATGTGTAAAGATGCTCTGTGCTTCTCAGAGCAGGTTTTAACCTGCAACTCCTACTTAGCAAAATGCTACAACTACCAAGCCTTGGGCTAAATATTGCCCAGGTCATTTTCCAGCCCTCTTCTTGAACATAACACACTTTGGTAGCCAATCGAGGAAGAGGAGCACAAGCTAGAGAGAAAGTGGCTCACCAAGAGGACCCCATCCTCACAGGGAGGGTGCTTTGGGTTGAGATTTTTACTCTGCCCCAACTGGGCAGAAATTTCTACAATTAATCCAATGAATATTAGGGCTAGGGACCAGAGCTAGGGACAGACATTCAAAAAGCCTGAGCCTGAATTGATTCAATCTTTGTAGGTTAGTTTAACCTGGCTAGGCTAAACTGTTTTTTGAACTGCACGAACATCCCCTCTGCACTAAGGAAATTAAGGCACATGCCTGCAGTGGCTCAAGCTAGAAGCTGGGGGAGAGGGAGGAGGCACTACAGCAGCAGTCCCTGCCCTTCCACAGTGCTGAGCTGAGGGGGGGTGGGCAGGCCCCAGCAGGATGCTCTGATTAGGGAGGGTTCCCCCACAACTTGATAACAGAGCATTTATCATCTCTGGTTTCAGCATTTAGCACCTCATCATAAAACAAAGCCTCTCTCATTAGTTCAAGCTCTTCTTTAACAGCTTTTTCCAAGAAAGAAATGGAGGGACATTACCAGCTACCTGTTAATTAGCTCCAAAAAGCCCTAAGCAGACACTGTCCTGTCTGATTTTGTCCTGTCTGCCTTACACAGACACCTCTCAGCATTAGCTAGCATAGCGCATGCTGGTTATGGTCCATGGTGTGGGAGAGAAGAGGGAGTGGTGAGGGGGGAATGGAGCAGTGAGTGGGGGGGGGATGGGGCAGGGGGAAGCTAGGCAGACGCTGCTGTGCCTATAAGTGTCTGCTGGAGCTCCAGCGAGGGAGCAGAGGGGAGGGAACAGCTCAGCTCTCTGGAGCAGAGAGCCCAACCTAGCCCAGAGAGCATGCCAGGATGCTGGGAGACTTTGGTTTATCTTAAACCAGGAAGGGGTCTGGGACAGACATTGCATAAACCAGTTTGACCCAAATCAGTTAAGTCTGATACTACATTCAACCAGGTTTATCTCAAACCAGTTTCAGCCATTTTCAAACTGGTTTATGTGTACTGAACATCTTCTCTGTTACAGGTTTAAACCAGTTTCTGATCACTTAAACCAGTTTATGCACCATGTCTGTCCCTAGCCCAGATGTCAAGCTTTCTCCTTTCCAGAGCAGTATCCACCTTACAGAGCCAAACCAACTCAAGCTTACTTACTCTTTTCTTCCAGGCCACACATATCTTTCTCTTTTACTGCTCATAGATGTCCATGAAGAGAGCACTCTAGCTAATCTTTAGCCTATGGCCTGGTTATCACAGTATGCTGCTGGGAAGTGGGAGATGCAGGTTCACACCCCCTTTGGATAAAGTGGGTCAAGAACTGGAATCTCCCACTGTCCAGGCAAGTGCCCAACCAGTAGGTTAAGAAGTGGAAAGGCTGTCCTTCTTTGGTGTCAAAGAGTCTCTAGCTGTGGTTCTTCCCTGGCATATATAGCTAATTCTATTCCTCCCAGAGCTTATGCAGCGAGGTAACCATAATGAAGCCTTCCAAGCATTGCCGTACAGTTTCAAACAAAATCTAAACTCAACTTAAGCATCAAGAATTGCAAGTATGCAGCTAGACAAGTGCCACTCAGGCTTGTAAAGGTGAAAGAGGATGTGGCCTATGTGACAAACATGCATGTTTTAATGGTCACTGGCTTTTTACAGCAATTGCAATTGTTTTGCTTTGATTAAAATTGCATTAATTTTGTTTTCAACCACTTAATCATCTCTTTAAAAAACGAAAGAACAAGTAATTAATTGATCCTATCAACATGTTTTTTAAAATACGCCAGTTAGGCTTTGAAGCTTACACCTCAAGTTGTTGACTGTAGTAGGAGTGTCCCTACCTTTCTATTCCAATTATTTGACTAGTGATGATTTTTGATACATCTAGATTAATGGGGTAGCAACATATTTGTTTACACTGTGGTGGAACTCTGCAATATGTCAATCAAGACGTTCAAATGTGATTAGTGATTTCTAGTGTCTCAGCTGTCTGGTGCTCAAAGGAGCCCAATTCTCAGAGATTGGTTGGTTAGTGCTTTATGAAAATCCACCCTCGTTAAAGTGTCTCAAGTTTGGCATCCAAATATACTTGTCTTGACTGAAAACCTTGACCTTAAGTTATATAGTAAATGCTAAATGTGCACATAGAATGTAGAAGGTAACCGAAACGTCCTAAAACAGCAGAACCCCAATTTTAACTTTTATTAGTTTTGCACTTGTAATTCTTTCTTGGCCCAGATATTTAAGCATGTATTTGTGGAGGATTTTTCTGTGTGCGTTTCAAAGAGAAACATTTACAGTTCTCATCATTTATGTTGCCCTCACACTAGGCTACAAGGCACAGTCACTGTCATTGTCTGAGCTGCCAGGTGGAGTGTACAGTGGTGATAAAAATAGGACAGGACAGGATGCCAGCAGGCTTTGCCAAACTCCTGTGCAGATAACATGCCCAGAAGTTATGTTGCACGTGATTGTAGATTTTTTAAAGTATTTTTCTGTAAACCAAGAAAAGGTTTTGCATTTCAAACTGCTGCTCTTGCTGCTGCTGTGTCCAAAACCCCATCTATCTAGAAGCGTCTTAGCAAGGAGCTTGGTTTGGGGTTTTTTCCCCCTCTAAATCCTCTCAGAGCTCAAAAAATAACAGAAGTGACTGAGCTCAAGCTTTTTAAAAATAAATTAACAATTCACTCTGGACAGACCCCAGCTGGGAAAATTTCAGCTCAAAGGGTGAATGTTTCAGGAAACTATGAGTGTGTGAAGACAAAGATTTGGACTAGAACATGTTTTGCAATTTTTGCTACGGCAATTGCTGCCAGGTGTTTCTGGTAAGTCCCTGGGACAAATTCTCAGCTGGTATTAACTAGTTTACATTCAGTAGCCGTTCACACATCATTTATTAGACAGAGGGAGATGGCACTTTGCACATATAATATGTCATCATTTGTACCATTCACTTTGGAGGTGCCACCTCTTTTCCCCTTGGGTCAAACCAACAATTCATGTGGAGTTCAGTTCACAAGAAATATTTGGTGCACACTTTTTACAAGCATTTCTGTAAAACGTCAGAAATGTGCTTTCCTGCTGTTCCCCACTCGCTGGGATCTATCCTCGTTCTCCAGATCTGCTGCTGATAAGAATTCAGTTCTGAAGAATCAAGCATTCCAGAAAGGGTTCTGATCACAAAAGCTGGAGGACTGAGGTATATCCATCATTGAATCCTTTCATTTCCTAGCAGGCAAGTGTGTTGCCATTGCTGAGGAAGGTTTAAAGTAACAAGTCCTTAATGACTGTCAAATTGTGGTCTTGAATGTACTGCAGTAAAATCTGTCCTCGTCTGTCAATGGTTTCAAGCAGGTGTCTAAGTCCCTCAAAGCCACCCTGACTTTCCCAGAACTCTTGATCCATGTACAGTGACTTAAGAAGCATGTTCTGTAAACATCCTGACTGGAGCACGGTCACAGCTGTCTGTGGAAAGCTGATAAAGAAAATTAAGACAGGGAAAGAAAAGTGTTTACAAAGGCAAAATCCTATGGCTCAGGTTTCAGAGGGCGCATCTACATGTTCATTAATGCACAGTGGTTACTGTGCATTTATTTAGTATTTGTATAATCAAGTATTAAATCGGAGTTACTGTACAGTAGTGCTGGCAAACACCTTTTTAGTGATGCTGCTGTGCAGTAGCCTAATAATACAGTTGCAGTAGCATATTAGCATTGTCAGTGCTGTGATACACTACTGTGCAGCATTATTAGGCTACTTTGCAGTTAGTGTCATGTAGATATACCCAGAGCATAGCAGAATGGCATTTGATCCCTATCTACCTTTGTCTCTGGAAGTCTTCTGTCTCATACTTTTCTTATGTCATACAAAGCAGAAATTGTTTCAATACTAAGTATTTTGCAATGCATGAATATAGGAAGCAATAATAATTTAGCAAGTGTGTTGACAGGGAAACTGTTTGGAGCTGGATGTTAACCTCTGTGATGCTGAGAAATGGTCAGAGCCTCAGTTTAGTGTCCATCTCTAGTTAGGGTACAAGAGAACATTATATGGGATATCTCAGTGTGAGACATTTGCCTGGATATCAGAGGCTTAATCCCAAGCTGAACCAATAAGAACATGCTTGGCCCATAACCTGGAAATGAAGCAATGAAACAGCTCAGAGGGCATCCCACACCACTCTCAAACATGTTTGGAGCAGAGGCCTTGAGATTGGTAGCAGGGTGGAAGTACCCTCAGGTGGCCTCACCACCTCATTTACTGGATTGGCACAAGAGGAGCAGGAGCAGAGGGTAGATTTTGCTTCTTGGCTTTTTCAAGAGCATCCTGGAAGCAATAGACGCATGGCCTAAGTACCGGCGGGGGTGGGGCAGAAGTGGCCAAGTGTGCAGTGATGGAACATTTCCTACCAGCGGACTCAAGCACCATAATTTGGCTCTGACCCCAGACTCAGATTTTAAACCCCAAGGTTGAGAACTGTTCTGGTCCAGGGTTTTTGTGTTGTGCCCATGTCTACTAACAAGCGGGAATGAATGGCTCATGTAGAACTCTACTTATAATATATGAGGGTCTCAAGACTGCACAGTGAGAAATGAATCCAAAAGAGGCTCCAAATGAAAAAGGCTAGTAACATGTGAAAGCCTGAGATGCAACAATAGTCCAAAAGCCGAAGTACCTGTTTGTTGGATATCTTGTGCAGCTGCCAATTAGAAGAAAAATAATATCTACAGCTGCTGAGCTAGCCATCAACCACCCCCAGAGTGAGATATAAATATTGACTTCAGTACGAGATATACAGCTTGACTATGATCTTGTTCTAGCCTTAGGCTGCTGACATGCCACTGATTTCACTGGAACCACTCTTGAATTACAAAGGTACACATAAGCCTAGATTTGGATTCTGTATCTGCGCTTCAAATATACCTGCAGGTAGGACCTTATTCAAAGCTTGCTGGGAGGCTTTCTTTGTCTGGAATAGGAGCTGCCTCATTCCCTTATGAAAGCCTGAGTGAAAATGCTATACATGAAGCTAATATATAGAAATATAGCCATCCTGTGTGTGAGGACTGTACTGCATGGTACAAATAGACTGGTCAAAAAAGGTTTAAGTATCAGCAAGGTAGGAACAGATATAACACACTCAGCCTTTGTACCTGGAATGAGAAGAAAGCAGAGCACAGGCCAGGGGAAGCCCCATCTCATTTTTTATATTCTTGCCAGAAGCTCGGTTCTACTGAAGAATCCTGACTGTTCTGGCCACGGTGAGTGAGGCGTTGCTGACTGTCTCTTTAATATTCCTGAAAGGAAGGAAGCTTTCTAATGGTGTGAGGGCTATGTTGTATGACCCTATGAATCTCCTGTGTTTGAAGCCAGAATTGAGCCTGGTGCCCTTCTTACCTGTCTATGCCTTCTAACAGCCTGAAGTTGAGCTTGGCTTCAGGATGGAGGAGTCTGCCCGCATTGTCGATGAACACTAGCTGGGAAGGCTCAGTCCTCCGGATCTGGTGGGGGGAAAAAAGCCAAAAGGAGAAGTTCAATGTGTGTACACGCTTTCTCTTGAGATGGTGGGAGGGAAGGGTAGCTTTTATGGAGACTTGTTATTGGAACATTTATATAGCTAGGATAACCTGAGGTCAGAAATGAAAGTCCAAGAGTTTCAGGGTCTAGAGGGCTGTTCTGCTAGCTCATGGCAGAACTGTGACAAGTGGTACTTGTCTCACTTGCCTTTCTTCATGAATTGCAGGAGGGGACAGCAGGATTTGCAAAGCTAGTACTCCCTCTCTTACTCAGGTGGGTAGGCAGAGACAGCAAGTGGGAGGTGCCTTCATTCTTTTTGTGTCCCCTTCCTGTCCTTGCGAACCAACACCCTGAGCTGGCACAGAGGAAGAGGTGTAACCTGTACCAGGTAAAGGGCTGACAAAAGCTACTTTCATCCCTACAGCAAGGGAGAGATATAAGGGACCCAACTGTGACTCAGGCTGTTTTCTTGTCTGCTTTTCAGCCAGTGCAGCTCTGAACTGCCCTGTATGTAGTGCTGGTGGTAAAAGCGCAGTACAATGTTTTAGCTGCACTGAACAAAATATAGAGGGGCCTGTATGGCCAGGTTGCTCAAGTGAAACCCATCTATTCCCCAAGTTCCCTGTACTAAAATGATCTGCTGTAGGTCTCCAAATTGAAAGTCAAATGTGGCTATCTAACAGCACTGAGCAACCTCAAACGTCACCTTTCATTTTGAACTTCCCTATTTTATTGCATTTGTTATCATCCAGGGATATATTTTATTAGCAGCACGCTGTTCAATCACAAAGTAGGAAGGAATGTAGAATTAATTTCATTTGTTTAAGATTACATTTATTCTGGCAGAATGTAATGTGAGTAGCATAAAAGGAACACTGGCGCTGTATGGCTACTAGGCTGTACTGATTTTTTACTCTAGAGGTGTTGCGTAGGCACAGGATGTAACTGTGTTTCTTACAAACTAACTCGTTCAAAGAGGCATGAGCTTTTTTACTGTACAGCCTACTTCATCATGTGCTACTTCATCATTTCATAGCCTCTAACGAAGTAGGCTGTAGCTTACAACAGCCTTGCTGAATGAGTTAGTCTATAAGGTGATGCACTACCCTGCCTTCTGCCTAACTTCAGACTAACATAGCTAACTATCTGTTTTCTGTCAGCTGTAGCTTTATATGTAGAAAGGTTTCCCTGTCTTCTGATATCACACTAGGCTTCTTTGGATGTGACGTATCAGAGAATCACATAAAGCACAGAAAAAAGTGACATGGTTCAAGCGATCTGAATATGCTCTACAGTCAAGTCATAACACACATGCACAGGTGCAGAGTGGTTTTTAAATGGCCCATTGCAGGAAAATTAACCCGGGTTAAATCAGATATTACATGAAGGTGCTCAAAAAAGAGAGCCTTAGGGAACTTGTGTTCCCTCCAGGGTTAATTTTTCACCCAGTTGGCCAGCAGGGAATGGGGAGAGCAGAGGTTAGGCAGTAGGGCTGTGCGAAGCTTCAGGTGGTGATTCGATTCAGATGAGATTTGGCCCAATTTGGTAGCCAAATCTCTGAATCTGAATCAAATCAGGGACCAATTCAAAGGTCCGAATCATTTCAAAGCTCTCCGAATCTTTGGAAAAGATTCCAGCCAGCTCTGGCCCTTTAAGAAAAAAAAAAAACAGACAAAAGCCCCAGGACTCTCGGCTCCTGCAGCAGCCTTGGGGCTTCAGGGGGCGTGTGCAGAACCCCATCCCCCATGGTGCAGGGCAGCAGGGGGAAGCAAGGATCACCCCCCACAGGAGCAGGAGCGCAGGAGCGGTGAGTGCAGGGCTTTTCTGGGGGGGGGTTCTTAAAGGGCCGGAGCTGGGCCAGGCTGGGGATCCGTGGGGGGTCTGGGGGAGCGAGGGGATTTGGGGGGCTTGTGTGGAGCCCCCACATGCAGCGTGGGGCAGTGAGGAGCAACAGGGATTGCCCCCCCCCACCCCCATGGCAGCACCCGGTGAGCTGGGGCTTTTTTTTCCCAAAGAGCCAGGAGCTGGGGCAGGCAGGGCAGCCATTGCCGGGCTGGTGGGGATAGGCCTGGCTGATCCGGAGATTCGGACGACTCAATTCAGGACAGTGATTTGAATCACTGAATTGAATCACTGTACCCTGAATCAGCTGAATCTGAAGCAAATACTAGCTGCTTTGCATAGGTCTATTAGGCAGCCTCCTTGGAGGCTGCTGGAGCACCTCTGCCTGCTGGCCGGAACCATTGCAAGCTGACTCTAACTTATGCCTGTTGGGTTGGGGAGGGGGCTCTAACTCATGGCACTTCATGCAAAGTACCATGAGTTAGATTGGGTCCCTAATGTCTGCACCCATAGTGTTCCTTCAGTCTTTTGCAGGACTAGGTTCTGACACATAACACAGAGTAAATTGATCTGACCTCATAGTAAATGTGGAGCAGGTGCACAATGCACAGTTTTATACTGGTGTAAGTCATTCCACTCCAGGTAAAGTTAATCATCAGAAAGTGAGGAGTAACTATATAGTGGTGTAAGTTACACTGGTATAAGAAGGGCAAGTGGTAAGAAGGGCAAGCAGGACACACTGGTACCCACTGTCCTTATCAATTTCATCCTAGGGTAGCCATTTGATCAATGCAAAGACGCTTCCCTGTACCTAGTGGCCATGCACTGTCTTAGTGCATAGAGCAGGTCATGCAAATTTGCTATAGAGTAAAGCCTGGAATAGATTCCTCTGCAGTAGTTGTTCTGGGTATTTGCATTCTAAGAGTAGTGACAATTCATGTCCTTACACTGGGCACGTCTATACTTGAAATTAGCACGGTGCAATAATCTCTAGCACAGTTCATGCAGCACTTTGTTTCTCCCAGGCACAGCATTTGGACGTGTACCTGGGACCAGAGCATATTGAACCAGGGCAGCCTCAGTTGGTCGGGAGCCCAAGGGGTCAGCCTGCAAGTCCAGAGCTGCTCCCCACTGTCTCAATGTGCTGCAGAGGGGCTGACTGAGACATGAGGATGCTACTGTGTGGGGCTAACCCCACACGGTAGCACCCTCATGCCCCAGCCAGCATCTACACATGCATTGTGGCAGAGTAAATAACTCCACTGTAGTATCTGGTAAATAACTTATTCACTTGTATCTGACAGTACTATCCTACAGTGGAGTTAATTAGTTTACTCCTGCCTAATAGGGACGCATGTGTAGACAGTGATGCTTTACTGTGGAGCTAATTAGTCAACTCTGCAGTAAGTGTCTTATGTAGCTGCAACCATAGGGCACATCTACATGTCCATATTAATGTGATGCAGTTAACTCTGGCGCTTGTCACGTTGGATCTTACTGCACCTGGGCACTCTGTTTACATGTGTGCCTGGGACCACAGCACGTTGAGCTGGTTCACAGCAGCTCCAGCTCTCAGGGCACTTGTGGAGGGGAAGGGAGACGGGCATCTCGCAAGCCTGCAAGCCCGAGGCAGTTCTTCCCATCTCAGTGTGCTTTGGAGGAGCTGGCTGGGTCACAAGGTGCTTCAGTGTGGGGCTAGCTGAAGCAATCTTGTGCTCCAGTCAACCAAGGTAGGGTAGCATTTACATTCACATGGCTGTGGGGTAGAAAGTACCATCCTGCTGCAGAGTTAATTAGTTTACTCCAGCATAATGGGGGCACACGGGTAGATGTGTGACACTTACTCTGGAGCTAATTAGTCTACTCCACAGTAAAGGTCTTGGATAGATGTGTCCACTGACTGGCAGATTGCACTACAAATAGGCCTAATGAAAACCTTATTCATAGAAGATCCATAGAAACATAATACTCTCCTTATTTTTCCTTACCCTGAAATCAGCTTCCCTTTGATATATTTTGCCCTTTCTTTTTGGGTTAAGAACATAACACAAATTAGTAAGAGGGAACCAAACTATTAAGAAATATTTGGCAGTTAGTAGCTGAAACAAGGCAGGTGAACACAATGTTTGGTGATGCTATACCAGGATATGGACCAAGACAAGTTCTCTAGGGTTTCTACATTTGTCATGGAGCATTTCCTCCACACAAGGCTCGGAAGGGTCTGGTTGGAATCCACAGCAGTAACGATCCAGGCGGTCATGAACCTGTGGGAGACACGAGTCTTTAGAAGTCTCAGGTCAGTGATGTCAAGTTGTATTTGAACAGGGAACATTTTTTGCTTGGAAGAAAAGGAAGGACTGGCAAATATTCAGAGAGAAAGCAAGATAATTCATTAATGGAAAAATTTTATATAGAGGAATTAAAGATGTTTTGAGAAGCATACAGAAGTTCAACAGCTTTTCTGAGCCCCAACTTCAACCACATTGGCCTGGAAAGTAAACTAGCAAACACACAACAATAGGCTTTCCTGCAAGATTTTAGGAACTTTCTCCCTACAGGGCTTAATGTTTGCATGGATTGAATAGACTGTGCTGAACCCAATAGGAGATGCGTATGAAAATGAATGCAAAACAAAATAAGTGAATCTAATTTTGTTAATCTCATAAAGAGAGTTTGCTCAGGGTAATGCTCAGTTCAAATACTAGATGAAGGTTTAGATTGTTTCCTGTTTGATATAAACCATTTCATCTATCCCCAGTACAATACAAACAACTCTTGACAGAAATGAGTTGAGCAAGGAGGGTAGAATAGGGGGATGCTTTGGTGTATTCTTTATTGCATAGCAGGGGATTTGTACTGCAGTTTGCTGAGCAAGGTCAACACTTCATAACTCCCTCTACTTGTACTTGGGCTTAGTAATTCATGGGCACTTTTAAACCTGTCCCTCCTCATTTCCACGGCTGTCAGCCTACTCAGTGAATTGTTGATGCCTCCCCAATGTCCTAGTGCTCCTTCAGAGGCCCCTGCTGTAAATGTACGTTGTAAAGTCTGAAGCACTGCCCCTGAAAGAGCTGCACTTCACAGATTCTTCCCAAGAATGAACTGTTCCTGTTGATTTTATGCTGAGGTGCTAATTTAGCATAGTTGAAATAAGCTTGACACAGGAATGAAATGATCTGAGCTTATTCCTTTGTTTTCGATAGGGCCATGCCACTGTGCTAGAGCCAGAAGCACTCCACATGTTCTCTGTCAGAATGCATGTCAAGTGAGTCACATTCAGCAGCAACTGCTATGTCATCCAAACCCAGAGAGTCAAACTGTCCCATGACTAGACAGTCATATCCTTGGAAGAATGAACAGGATTTGACTCTACCTGAATGTTAATAATTTCTATCTTGCTATAAGTAAAACCTGGAATCCCTAATCCCTTTTTAATTTGTTCATGTGCCTTCTTTCTTATGTTACAAGAAGCCATTAGATTTTTCCACAAGGCAACTGCAGGTTCTGCCAGCAATATGATAACTAGCATGTTTGGATACAGAAGGCCTGTAGTTGCATATAGGTAGCTGACTTGCTGCCTTGGCCTCTTCAAAGTATCACAGCATAAATTAACTTCTGCAAACATATCATGCTTTCCTGAAACAGGACCTGTACTGCTGAGGAAAGCAGAATTCCTGATGAGGCTGAGAAACAGAGAGATTTCACATGGGGCTGCCAACGGTCTGGTTCGGACCAGAGATGCGTGACTCTATTGCCTGATTTGAGACTATGAACTTAAGAGTTGGGACAGGTTCAAGAGGAAGATGTATTATTTTTGGGTAGACACCATGCTGTTGCTGGTAATTTCCTATGGTTTCAAACCTGACAGTTAGCAGAACTCCACAATTTTAACCAAGTTCTTATTAGAGATTTGAGCTTTCTTTGAACCTCTCATTCAGAGCACAAGGAAAGAAGATATTGTTACGAAACATACAGTTTGAGTCTTGTGACTGTTATAGGTTGCTTATTCCAAAACAGGAATTAGAATGGAATTACTTATTTCAAACACAGGCTAGTGTTTCTTAACAAGACCCCATGATTTCTAATGTTTAATGAAGTACTCAAGTTAATATTTCTTCTTCAGGAAACCAAACACAGAAAGTGTTTCATATGTCAACTTCTCTGACATGAAATACATTTGAACAAAAGAAAATGCTGCATTTATTCCATGTACTTTCTATGCATAGGTCTTGCAAAGCACAACACATTGTTTTCTCTCACTTGCTATGTTGTTTTTTCATCATAGTAGAACTAATAGCCTGTGCAGAACATACAAAATATCTTAGATGATTTATAGAGACATTAAATGTACTTGTGCACTAGAAAGACATACTGCATACACATTGGGAGACTATGAAAAAACATAACTTGCCAATCCCATGCACAGAAAGAGACATTGGCCAAATTTTGAATGCTGTCACCTACCTTGGGCCTGCAAAATGTGAACACCTACTTATATTGCATGTTCTGCATTGCAAACTGAAAAATGCACGTGAGAATGGGTAGTAATAACATATTGTGATGTCCAACCCATCCCCCCTGGGCAGGAACAGCAACCTACAGCATGCACAGCAGATGGGGAGAAGATGCATTTTGATGAAGAGCCACATGAAAATGCTCTGATAAAAAGTGTCACAGGATACTTAATAGAGAAGACCTATGTTTTTAGCTGTAATGTACTCCTTTTCCATTTATCACATGAGATACCAAGGTCCTGCCTCAGAAGGATGAAAGGAACAATACTTTTGTTATCTCCATCTCTTTTTTGACATCTAATCCCTCGAACATTGTCTGTGCAGGAACAGCCAAGACCCCATTCCAACTTGGCTTTGTCTACCCAGTATATCATGCCCATTTCTGCAATAAAAACAAGCACTTCTACATGTCCTCCCAACTAACGATCTCAAAGTGTTTCTGAAAAATACTGATTTGAGCCCTTCGCTGTTGTGAAATTAATTATCGTTATACAATTTGTGCATAAAGGAAATTTTAATGACCTGGCTACAGCTGCATTAGCTGTCTGGAGCACAGCCAGGCATAGAACCCAGGTCTCTGAACACTGAGATCTATGACTCTAGGATGAGACAATTTGTCCCAAATGATCTGTTGAACAGGAGGTATTCACAATGGATTTCAATACCATTGGATGATACAATTAAATAGCCCATATGTAGGAGCCTACCTTACATCAAAGTGTAGTGGGAGAAAATATGACCACCTGGTCACAAATTAGGAGAATGGATTGTTTAGTCTATTTGAGGATTAATGTTTTTAATGAAATTCTAAGCCTTTTTTCTGGCAGGTGCAATAGACTCAATTTATTGTTATCTGAGTTTCCATAAATGCTTAGTTGAATTGTAAAACATTATTTAAAAAAAAAGATGCACTGCAAACAAATATTTTTTTCCAATACTTTCCACTTCATATTTTTACAAGAATGTGAGCAGTGTAGAAAAGCATTAGTATCCTGAAATGCTGGAGATTTTACATACAGAACTACAAGTGGTTGATCCTGGGTGAAAGCTGGGTTTTGGTGTACACTGGTTTTAAAGAACTTTTCCACTATTTTGGTTTAATTTTGTTTCTTGCTTCTCATGTCTTTCAGAATACTTTACAATTTGAGTATATTCCAAAATAATATGATGAAGGTTATAGTTAAAATTAGTGAAATTAGTTAAAAGTTTTGTCAATATATTAGAAGCTTTCAAGGATTCACTCAGGAAGATTTACTGGATTCTAACAAACTCTGTATTTCATAAAACAGCATAATCTAAAACCAGCATGCCTATTTTAAGACACCAACAAGAAATGAGAATTTCATTCCAAGTTATTCTTTACTTTAGGTTAGTTTTGGACAAGTACTAAGCTTTGCTTAGGTGGGATTATAAGGGCAATTAATTACGGGGCTGATTCTCATTTGCACTGAGGTCCCTTCAGAGTGTTCTGGCCATGTAAAGGGAGCTTTAAGTCAGTGAAAATTACGGGTGCATGCATTTTCAATCTCCCTCACATGGCCAGACTGTTGTTAAAGGGTCCTAGGGTAAATGAGAATCAGATGCCATATATATTTGTACAAGATATGACTAATTACTATCCTCTGAACTCTACAGTTTTAACTGGACTGGGGTTATGTTATGAAGGGTTTGAACGTCTCTACGCACCATGGTTCTCATACTTCCCAAAGAGACTGTATTTTGGGATTTGGCTATTTTTGCCTACATGTGCTTCCAATAATTTTAATGTGAGTTCTATGGGCATCAGTGGGAATAGGACTGGGATTATTTTAACCTCTTTCATTTTGATTGGACCTCTATCATATTAATCACAAGGTCTCATTGCTGACTGACACAGGAAGGTGGAGGTGAAACCAGCCCAAGACAGTGATGGTATGCGAAGTGACCTGCCAACCTAAAGCTAAAATCACTACCTAAGAGATGCACCTTGGCTACATTGCCAGACTGGATACTGACTGCAACAGGGGCATTCTGACCCTGCTTTGCAGTACTCCCCAGAGAGTAAACAGCAATGTTCATGACATAAGATGCACTCTCTTCAGAAGATTTTTCTTGGCAACAAACTCTTCTGCCTGTGGAGAGAGATCCACAGAGTGCTTTTGAGTCGCGTTACTGAGCCAAGGGATAAGAAACAAGGCGTAGTCTTTGTGAGGTGTTTGTAATGGATTTCAATCAATGCAGCTGGCCTTTGTAAAATAACCTCACATTAGGGAATGATGAAAATAATAGTGCAGTGCCTTGTGGGAATATGAAATAACAACCCTTGTAAGATCATCCTGAATGACCAGTCTGTAGAATGCACTGGAGATTTCAACTCCTGCTCTGGAATTGTCCCGGGTGATTCCGCATTCGAAGGATTGCATTCTCCATTCAATTCCCTAGAACGGTAGAGTACTTTCTGAAGAACCTTCTCATATGCCTGTAATGATCTGCTGGCCTCATCCCTATCCATTTTTATAGGACTTTTCCATTGGGGTTATCCCTTTGGACCTATTCAGAAAACCTTTAAAAAAAAATCTCTGATTTTTTTTGTCATTTGATCCATTTAACCCCTTTAGTCAGGGCTGTCCAATTTTGCCATGGGTACATGCTTAGGGGGCAACCCCTTGGAATCTTCTCCACTGCATGGGCTGGGCCAGCTGCCCTTGGCCCCCTCTATCTCCACTGAATGGGCTGTGATGGCAGCAATGGCCAGCCTACCCCCTGCTGGCAGTATGCAGACCCCCTGTCCCTCACCATGTAGCAGTGGGATAGGTAGCCACTGGGTCCATGGGATACATGTTAACTGCTTGTGGGCCTCATGAGGCCCACAGGCCACCTGTTGGACAGCCCTGCCTTAGGTAAAAATCTCCCCTCAAACCATCATCATTTTTACTTGGGGTTCAGTCTTCCCATTGAATGTAATGGGACTTTGGCCTTACATTCCAGTTTCCCTGTTTTTGCTAAGGGGAACATAAACAGGCATGAAGTCTCCTGAATGGTGGGATGGAAGAAAGAAAAGGAGGTAGAAAAGAGTAATCCTGTCCAAAAGATTTTCCTTCCTGGTTTATTTTTTCTTGGAAAGCTAGTTTGCCTTTTGTCTGGCATGCACGTGCCCAGAGCCCACTACAGAGGCTCAAATTGAGATCAGCCATTCCTCTCCATGGGAGAAGACAGCTGCTGGTCCCTTGGTGACCAGCATAATCAATCTGTGAAGCAGCACTAGTGTACCCTTAGAGAGGACCTGCTTTATCTTCCTGATCCAGAGATAAATTGATAATCTGTGTGACAGGATTCTGAATCAAAGAACAAAGGAAGAATTCATGCCAGAAAACTTTTCCAGGGAGAAGAACTCACCAACCTGCTGAATGCCTGCTTCTCACTGAGGCCTTGGGCAATGATGCCCATGTATCTTCTTATGACTAGGAGATGGAAGCTGGTGCTGGAATAAGGGGGGGAAAGGAGAACAGCAAATTCATCTTGGGAAAAAAAGAGGCAAAAATTGCCTAAGTAGAAAGGTCCAAATGCTCAGATGGTATAAAGCTGGCCATAGAGTACCTAAGTGAAAACACCCTGAGTAACATCCTCACCCTAGTGAAGTCAATGTGAGTTTTGCCATTAGTTTCAATAGGGCCAGGGGTTCAGCCTATAACTCCATTAAATCAAACTCAGATCTTTTCATTACTGAGTTCTAAGGTAACCAGTGCAAAACATAAAAGAGCTGACCAAAGAGATGTTTCCGTTTCGGCCCTCTAAGCATTTATTTTACTTCACTTTAGTTTAGTTTCATATATTAAAGTTCATATTTTCAACGTAAAATATTTTGATACCCTGAGATTATAAAGATTAATGGTCAAACTTTGCCAAAAAAGTAATGACAACACACATTTAATATAGTTTTTTTTAACCTTTCAGGTATTTTTCCCTAATACTTGTTCTTAATATGCTAAGTAAAAGCCTTAAACTGCATGAACAAAGTCCATCTCCAACACAAAACATATGTCCCTCATTTTGGTTGCCCTTAATAAATCATAATTCTCTGTTCATGACACTGTGCTAATCCATTAGAGCAGCTGGTTGTGATTTTTCTAGACAGAAGATTAAGCACCATGAATTCAAGCAAGGAAGAGCAAAAAAAATTCCATAAAGGGGAAAGAATTCTCTTTGGAGCAAAGATGATTTTCAGCAACAGATAGGTAAGACTGGCATAGGGGTTTTAAAAATGGAATATGCCCAATTCTGCCATCTTGTTGTCATAAGCAATAAGTAACTTCACTGAAGCCAGGTCAGTGAGGAGATGGGACTAGAATTCAAGTCAGAAAGATCAGGCTCAGGTCTGACGTGTTGCAAGCCTGCGTGTGTGTATATCCGCATTCCTCTTCAAGTCCCATGAGCTTCACAGGCACTAGTCACATTCAGACAAAACTTTTACACTTTGCTTCCAAACTGCATGCTACACTCAGAAGTGAGAAAACATCTGTGTCTCTATTAGAAACAGAGCAATGATTAAACACATATTTCCTGGAGATTAATTACTGTGTAACTGATTAGATGGATGGGAGTCCATGGGCATAAAAAGGAAGACATTTCTGTTTAAAGGTAACCTATGAAAAAATTGGATGTATGTGTGTGTGTGGGCGTGTGTGCGTGCGTGCGTGCGTGTGCGTATAATGTCTGATATATAGATATATTCAGGTCCTTCATGAAGACATAATGACTGGGAATTAGGGAGATGGAGCCATCACAAAGGCCAAGAGAATATAACCTAAGCAGTAAATAAAACATGTTATTCATAAAAATTAAATCCCTCCTGCTTCTGATACAGCACAATTTTTATACAATTCCTTTGTAGATCCCCTTCAAGCCATATGGCCAACCTAATGACGCTGCTGAAGCAAAGGCAGCCTTGGCTCTCATTTCCTATTGTTCTGCCCCTTGAGTTACTATCCAACTTTCCAACTTTAGTAATAACTTACTAAGTATAGGAGTAGTAGGGAAATGGTACAAGGTATCTGGGGAAGTTGTGGAATCGCCTTACTTGGAAGTTGTTAAGAAGAAGCTGCATAAACCTCTATGTGAGATGGTTTAGGAGCAGCAAATCCTACATCCATGTGAAGACAGTGGTGATGGGCTAAATTATCCATCAAGTCAGCCTCACCTCAGTCCCTGAGGAAAAATCATGGAACAGATCCTCAAGGAATCCATTTCTAAACACTTGGAGGAGAAAAAGGTGATTAGGAATAGTTATCATGCATTCACCAAGGGCACATCATGCCTGACCAACCTGATTGCCTTCTATGATGAGATGACTGGCTTTGTGGATGTGGGGAGCCCAGTGAATGTGGTGTACCTTGGTTTTAGCAAGGTTTTTGAGATGGTTTCCCACAACGTTCTCGCAGGCAAGCTAAGGAAGTATGGACTGGATGAATGGACTGTAAGGTGGATAGAAAACTGGCTGGATCATCAGGCTCAGAGAGTAGCAATCCATAGCTCAATGTCTAATTGGCAGCCAGTATCAAGTGGAGTGCCCCAGGGGTCAGTCCTGGGGCTGGTTTTGTTCAATGTTGCATCAATGACATGGAAGGTGGCATAGAGTGCACCCTCAGCAAGTTTGCAGATGACACCAAGCTGTGGGGAGTAGTAGATATGCTGGAGGGTAGGGCTAGGATTCAGATTGACCTAGACAAATTGGGGGATTGAGCCAAAGGAAATCTCATGAGGTTCAGCAAGGACAAGTGTAAATTCCTGCACTTAGGACAGAACAATCCCATGCACCAGTACCAAGGCTGGGGGCCAGAGGCAATGCATGGGTGGTGGGGGCATGTGCCCCCCCGACACCAAGTGCTCTAGTAGGGGGGCACAGAGAGCGCTGGTGTCCCCCCTGAAATTCGCTCTGCCAGCAGCACTTTAGTGGTGGAAGTGACTGTGGTGGAAGTGCTGGCACTTCTGGTGCCATTGGTGCACTCGGCGCCTGGGCACTGGGGGATCCCCACCCCTTGTCATGCCCTGCTGCTGCCCCCCCAGACTTGGGAGGCACCAGTCACCCATGTTGGGGGCTGACTAGCTGGGCAGCAGCTCTGCAGAAAAGGACCTGGTGGTTACAGTGGACAATAAACTGAATATGAGCCAGCAGTGTGTCCTTGTTGCCAAGAAGGCTAACGGCATACTTGGCTGCATTGGTAGCTGTATTGCGAGTACATTAAGGGAAATGATTATTCCCCTCTATTCAGCACTGGTGAGGCCACATCTGGAGTAAGTACTGTGTTTAGTTTTGAGCCCCCCACTACAGGAAGAATGTGAACAAATTGGAAACAGTCCAACAGAGGGTGACAGAAATGGTTTGGGGGCTGGAGCACATGACTTCTGAGGAGAGGCTGAGGGAACTGGACTTATTTAGTCTAGAGAAGAGGAGACTGAGAGGGGATTTAATAGCAGCCTTCAACTACCTTAAGTGTGGTTCAAAAGAGGATGGAGCTAGACTGTTCTCAGTGGTGGCAGATGACAGAACAAGAAGCAACAGTCTCAAGTTGCAGCAAGTGAAGTTTAGGTTTGATATTAAGAAGAATGTTCTCACTAGGAGGGTAGTAAAACACTGGAACAGGTTACCCAGAGAGGTGGTGGAACCTCCATCCTTGGAGGTTTTCAGAACCCAGCTTGACAAAGCTTTGGCTGCGATGATCTAGTTGGGGATAGTCCTGCTTTAAGCAGGGGGTTGGACTAAGTGACTTCCTGAGGTCCTTTCCAACTCTAACTTTCTATGATTCAAAGTCCCTTCCAACCCTATAAAATATGATATACAAATATGTAAAGTGAATATAAAACATTTCCATATCCAAAGAGACCTGAATGCTTTAGCATAAATGATTATTTGGCATACAGGAGATTAAAAATCTATCCCCCCCCCCGATCTTTTATACAAATTAAAACAGATTTTTAAAGGAATCTCTTACTCCATAGCTTCTTTCTTGTTCTATTCCCTGTCTAAAGAGGGAAGCATAGGCTGGAGAAATGTGTCTCCCTGTGGGGGAATATCTAAATTGTCACTAATAGCAGTGCTGCAGCAATAGTCTTTGGAATAATTCATATTTATTCTTCTTGTACTGCTTATGAAAGGTCCCAGACTGACAGTTCTGGAGCCCAAAGTCTTTTATTTATTGACACAAGAAAATTATACACAACACAGTATCTCTAGGCCCTATTCTACATATGAGCAGTCTCTCGATCAAAGGGATAATTCAATCAAATACACATTTAGCCTAATGGGACTATTAACAAGGTTGCCCATTATTTGTGGCAACATTCTTTGCAATGAGAATAGTTGCCCACCAGGAACTGGACAGAGACCTCCAACTCATTGCCCACGGAGTAACTCGCTAAACAGCCACAGGGTGGTAATGACAATGTATGATCAATGCAACTAACTTAAACTCTTTTATAGGGGTGGATTACTTACAAAAATTCTTGGGTGTCATTAATTACCTGCACTACACACACTCACTGAATATCAAATAGATTTTAATGAACAATCTCTTTTGCCAGTAACTAATGAATGCCTTACAAAAGTGTCATTTAAGGACCAAGTTACTCAAGCTTCACTAGCACATAGTTTTGAGAGATGCTGAGTACCCATGACTCCAACTGACATTAGCCACTCTCTGATTCAGGGCCACACTGAAAACAAAAAGTTCTCAGTGCTGGACACTGCTGTAACAGAGCTTCAGAGTCAAGATCAGCTTTACCATGAGAAAGCAGAGAGAGCAGACCAATAGGAGATTTGTAGTTAGGAGCTGAAGTTTACTATGAGATCCTTCCACTGAATCCAGGCTGCATTTGCTGAATAGCAAGCAAAAGAGTTCTTTACCCCTCCTTTTCTAGAAAAGCTAAGCGCTGTCCAGAATCCCATGCCAACATTTTTTGAGGAAGCATGGAGTACTTCAGGTATCAATATTTGGCTTGGTTGGCATAAGGCTAACTAGGAAATGTGTGGCAAGGACCCAGCAAAACCAGATGAAGTTCCTTGCTTCTCTGTACAATTCTCTGCTTGAAAGGTATTTCATTCTGCAAACAGACTGAGTTTGGTCGTTTAGGAAATTTGCCACAGTGGATACAGTAAATAGGACACTGAAAGTTTGTTCGGAATGGAAAGCTGCTGTGTATAACTCAGTATTTTCCAGTGTCAAGTCCCAGAAACTGTGAAACGCGAAATATTCAACAAATGATAGTGATATTTCCCCTGGAAAAAAGACAGCAATCCAGCATCTCTTTTCTAAAAACAGAATACCCCTGATGTGGTATCAGTGCTAGGCTTATGAATCAATCAGTCATCTGTAGGAGAGAGCCCTTAAGCAGGGTTCAGATGGATGAGTCAGGCTTTCCATTTTCATTTTCCATTCTCAAGCTGTGGCTTGAGAATTCAAATAGAATTAGATGACCATGATGGACTGAAAAGATGATAAAACCGGGGATATGCCTGACTGTAGGCCCTGTAAGTTTCCACTAGAAATTAGTCCTGAGGCTGGGTAGCCTTTATGGTAAGATCTGAATCAGTACTGTTCAACTGAAGGAACTAGCAGGGGTCATTGCGGGATCTCTGGCACAGCTCTGCGAGCACTCATGGCACTCAGGCGATGTGCCAGAGGACTGGAAAAGGGCCAATGTGGTCCCCATCTTTAAAAAAGGGAGGAAGGAGGACCCAGGAACTATAGGTCCGTGAGTCTTACTTCAGTCCTGGGGAAGCTTTTCGAAAGAATTATCCTGGCACATGTCCAGGAAGGGCCAGCAGGGGAGGTTATGCTCAGGGGCAACCAGCATGGGTTCATTAGGGGCAGGTCTTGTCAAACCAGCCTGGTGGCTTTCTACGACCAGGTCATCAAGTCCTTGGATGCAGGTGTCAGAGTGCATATAGTCTTTCTGGACTTCAGGAAGGCCTTCGACATCGTCTCTCACCCCATTCTCAGTAAAAAACTAGGAGACAGTGGTGTTGATGCCTACACGGTCAGATGGGTCACTAACTGGCTGGAGGGCCGCACCCAGAGGGTGGTGGTGTATGGGTCTTATTCGACCTGGAGGGATGTGGACAGTGGGGTTCCCCAGGGCTCGGTCCTCGGGCCTGCACTATTCAACATCTTCATCAGTGACTTGGGCGAGGGGGTAGAAAGCACCCTGTTCAAGTTCGCAGATGACACTAAGATGTGGGGAGAAGTGGGCATGCTAGTAGGAAGGAACAGGCTGCAAGCGGATCTAGACAGGTTACAGGGGTGGGCCGAAGAGAACAGGATGGGGTTTAACACTGACAAGTACAGGGTAATGCACCTGGGGAGGAAGAACCAGCGGCACACCTACAGGCTGGGGAACTCCCTTCTCGCCAGTGTTGAGACAGAAAAGGATCTTGGAGTCATCACTCATGCCACAATGAACATGGGCCAACAGTGTGGGGATGCAGTCAGGAAGGCCAACCATACCTTGTCGTGCATCCACAGATGCATCTCGAGCAGGTCCAAGGAGGTGATCCGCCCCCTCTACGCAACACTGGTCAGGCCGCAGCTGGAGTACTGCATCCAGTTCTGGGCGCCACACTTCAGGAGGGATGTGGCCAATATGGAGAGGGTCCAAAGGAGGGCCACCCACATGATCAGGGGTCAGTAGGGCAGGCCCTATGAGGAGAGGCTAAGGGACCTGAACCTGTTCAGCCTCCAAAAGAGAAGGCTGAGGGGGGATCTAGTGGCAGTCTACAAACTAGTCAAGGGAGACCAGCAGGCATTGGGAAAGTCCCTGTTCCCCCGAGCAATCCCAGGAGTTACAAGAAACAACGGGCACAAGCTAGCGGAAGGTAGCTTCAGGCTAGACATTAGGAAGCACTATTTCACTGTCAGGGCGGCTAGGACCTGGAACCAACTTCCAAAATAAGTGGTGCTGGCTCCTACCCTGGGGGTCTTTAAAAAGGAGGCTGGACGAACATCTGGCCGGGGTTGTTTGACCCCAGTATTCTTTCCTGCCATGGCAGGGGGTCGAACTAGATGATCTCCTCAAGTCCCTTCTGACCTTACCAACTATGAAACTATGAAACTCCTATGTGCCAGCCTAACCCATGCACTGGTGGGATCCAGCCTTCAGGGCCCTGTCACCTGGCCTGCAGGGCTCCTAGGGCTCCAGAACTGTGGTGACTGGGGAGTGGTGGCAGTGCTAATTGCCACAACTTAATCCAGAGTGAAATTTCTGAACCTGTGGGGAGCCTGTGGGCCAGATAACACTGCCCCATGTGCTGGATCCACTGGTTCATGGAGCTGGGCAGGTGAGTAGGGTCACTCCACCACACAAGGTCACACCATGGCTAGGTTTGGTGGGCAGGGCCAAGCTAGTATATGTCATCACTCCGTGGTTGGACCTGGTGTGCCAGACCACATCTACAGACCAACTTTACACACTGACATCATGGTATATGAGGCCCACAGATCAATCCCACTCATGGGATCAGTTCAAGAACCAGCCCTACAACATCCATCTGGCTTATGGGGCCCAAAGTTTGAGCCACTTACCTACATTCTAGTCACTGTAGCTCCTTTGTCACAGTGGATCCACAGTGATTTATGACAGCAGTCAATGGGATGATTTGGCTGAGTAAAGCTTGTAAAACTGAATTCCATGTTACAGGTTTATTATCAAACGGTACTGAGAACTCTACTAATCTAAGTAAAGATTACCACCCACAGGGTGATGATGTGGTGAGCAGGACAAAATGATAGCATTGTAAACCTATTTTAGTACAGGAGTGGGGAGTCATTAGATAAATTATTAGATGCTGAGCGAATGCCACTCAGAGAAAAAAACACCTCTGTTTTAAACTTTAATTTTTTTGTATTCAGCAGTGAGCCAGTTAAATGACAATCTATATGGGAAAAATGCACCTGCCCCAGTCCTACTTAGAAAACAAATGAAATCAGTGGGTTTAATTTCTAACTTGAATTTTGATTTCTATAGTCTGCTTTCTCCATCATTTTTTTTCTCTCCTCCACAGCATGATTTGGTCTCTGCTGTGTCTGAGATAAGGCTGCACAGTTGTGGATGGAGACCCTTGTATGGTTTTCTTTGACAATTCAGGAAACCAGACATCCTTGACAGGTAATCCAAGGTCTCTCACTGATATACTACATAGCCTTGCTTCTGGTCTTAGATTTCCTATAGGGAGAACTGGGATAACAACACTAGCTCAGCTCCCCCTTGGTGGAATTATTAAGGCTAATTTATATTTATAGAGCACTTTAAACAAGGAAAGTCTTTTAGATGTGCTACATATCATTATCACAGTAAAAGTGTTCTTATGCTGGGTTGCTTTGACTCACATTTCTTTGGTGCTTCAGAGTTGAAGGTCTTCATAAGTTCCCAGGGCACAGACAGAAGTGACAAGTTTTGCTGATCTTGCCCCTGAAAGTGCTCTACAGCCATGAGCAAACAGAACTGCACAGCTGCAAAGCACTTTAAAAGGGCCTGATCCCACAAAAATCTGAACCTTCATTGCACAAGGAGATGGAGACATTTCAAAACAGAGCATCTTCAGTAACTTCTGTCTGCATTGCCTCCCAGCCTGTCACTGTTTTCAGAATGGGAGGGGAGAAAGGGAACTCTCCATTCCACCCACCTCACCCTCCAGCACCAACTGGGGAACCACTAGAATGAGTTCCCTTTCCCCCACTCCCATTCTGAAAACAGTGTGGGCTGGGAGGGAGGAGGAGCCATTGCTAGGGGAAACCAGCTGCAGGCTTGAAGCCAGCCGCTACATTCCCCTCCCCCCTGGAACCAACAGTGAACTTCTGTTTGGTCCAGGAAAGTATTGTAACTCAGAACACTTCCTGCAAAGCATTCTGAGTTACACCAGGGAGAGACACTTATGTCTGTGCCCCCAGTAATGTAAAATCCTCTGCTTTGCAAAGGTAAGTGATTACTTCACTGAAACAAGACTTGAAGCTATGTGCATTTATCTCCTTACAAATACATAACCACACAAACATACACAGAGTCCTATTTAATACCTTGGGAATGCAGAGAAGAAAGGAGAAAGAAAATAATTATTCCCAACACCCAGCATACCTGTAGAAGAAAATCAAAGAGTGCCAATTTGGTCCATTCTGTGTGCTGGATGCTCAAGCAAGGAGCTCTTCCAAGAGGTGCAGTGGAATCTACCATGCCGCACCGCAGCTGCAGTAGATCCTGGTACTGAAGCCACCCTAGTGCAAAGGAGTTCTGGTCATTGTTGACATCAACAAGGTGCTGGATATCTGGTGCCCACCATATAATGGGTCTCGCTTCACCGTTGGTGTATTTGTAGGGAAGCAGATGGCTTTTGAATTTACGGGCCACTGCAGGCAGACTCCTGTTCAACCCCAATACTCTGTCCAAATGGAAGGCTAGAACCTCATAGAGATCACTGGGCCGTTTTATTAATCCACAGAACCCGTCCAAGCAAGGTCTTTTCAGGTCAGAGGAGACTGTGTCCTGGCCAGCTGAAAGGCTAACTCTGAGTATTTGCCCATGGGCAGGAATTCTGGTTTTGGACACCACCTCACTGTTTGCCAAAAGTTTCATCTTCCGCACATCGTCCTCTGTAAGCCACGGCGGTTTCTTCCCACCAAACCTCAGGCCACCTTTTCTTTGAGCAGGAAAGGCAGCCTCTGGCATCTTCATACACCACTCAGAGGTTTGTAACCTCTCTGCCATGTCCATCCAAAAGTGACCTCCCTGTTCTCCAGGATGTTGTGAGAGACTGTCTGCCCATCTCTTAGCACCAGTTGTGTTTTTGAAGGGCAGCCTGTTACCTGCTTTTGAGAGAAAAGTTTTCACCAATTCTGAATGCTGCTGCCCAGCCCCAGGTGAATGTGCTCCTGCTTTGCTCTGGTCCTGTGGCCCCACTTGGCCTACAGTAGAGTACTTTAGAAGTGTAACAAACCCAGGACTTCCAGACCATACACGTCTTTTATTGCTGACTGAAAAAGAAGAGAAGGGGGCCCCCTTCCTTGATGGTCCCATAACAACTTTCTCCCTTTCAAGTGCATGGAAATGATCATTAAGCTCCCTTTTCTTTTCAGTGTTGGTCCTGAGGGGACTGCTTTCATACTGTAGCTTACTGCTTTCTTCAGAGCTTTTCTTCATAACGTTACGTTTTCTCATCTGCCTATTGTGCTTTCTCTTCTCTTTCAGCTGCTTGTGGTTTTGTGTGAGCTGGTCACCTAGCTTGTTCTTTTGCTTGTAAGCCAGGCTGGGTTTATGTGAGGCTTGCCTTCTCTGATTGGTGCCTTGGGGAGTTTGGTCCCCTTTTCTATGGCCAAAACCCCTTGGCTGCCAAACGACGGAGTCAGTGGTATTCATCCACAGACGCCTGAGCTGAATAACTTTTCTGTGTGGTTCAGCTAGTGCCAAGTATTGGAAACCAGGCTCTACATAGCTGCTTGGACACCATGGAGGAAAACTAGTAAATGCCACCACAGACAAGGCAAGCAAGAAGCAGAATCCAGCCAGCGGTGGCTTTTTCAACTTCATCCTTCGCCATGATCTCCAAGCCTGCGAATTCAGAAAGGAAAAGCCTTATTGACTTTGCACTGTAGGGGCTGGCAAGTGCTACAGGAGAAGCAGTCGTCATGACAGATATTAGCCTGCTGGGACTTGGGCTGATCTGTGCAAATAATTACTGCTCTTAAAGGGGCTCATTTGTCTCCCACTGAAGCCAAAAGGAAAACCCCGCAAAGACCTCAGTGGGAACAGGATTAAGCCATGGTATGACAAGACTGACTTCACCAGGACTGAGTTCGGTCTGAAGAGCGGAAAAAAGTGGGAGAGAAAAAATTAAAAGGCAAATTTCCTTAATCCCAAACTGTACAGCCTCCCAGCCTCTAGAAAAAAAAGTCTCTCTGACTTGCTAACGGACTAGTAACATCTTATTATAAGCGACAGCGGGAACAGAAGGAGAGTTTAAAAGAACATCTGTCTGGGCATAGATTAACACTCTATAACATAATGTTCCTCAGTGGTGGACTTTATAATTTTGCAGGTCATTGATCTGTATTTACTAGCTATCTCTATGTCTCTGCCCTGAACTCTGTTTCATTCTAGTTGCTGCTGTGTCCCGGTGCACACCCTGTGTTCTGTTGGATGACACATTTCATCCCCTTTATCTTTTTTTCTCACCAGAAGCTCTATATCCATTTTTTTCTCATGACATCTTTTATTCTTAGAACATCTTTTATGGCCCTGCGCATCTTGCAGCCTTATACTCTTCCACCTAATATTACCTTCCAATTCCCTTCCTGAGTTGACGCTCCCTAGATTTCATAGATTTTTGGGGTCGGAAGGGACCTCAGTAGTTCATCGAGTCCGACAACCTGCCCTGTGCAGGAAAGAGCACTGGGGTCAGATGACCCCAGCCCCAGGTGTTTGTCCAGTCTTCTCTTAAAGACCCCCAAGGTAAGGGAGAGCACCACCTCCCTTGGAAGCCCATTTCAGATTCTGATAACCCTTACCATGAAGAAGTTCTTCCTGATGTCTAGTTTAATCTGCTGTCTGTCAGTTTGTGGCCATTGTTTCTAGTTACTCCAAGAGGTGCCTTGGTAAACAGAGTATCTCTTATCTCTTGCTGCCCTCTCCCCCTTCCTGCAATGAGTTTGTAGACGGCCACTATATTACCTCTCAGCCTTCTCTTATGGAGGCTGAAGAGATCCTGGTCCCTTCCTCTGCTGATCTCCACCCCATCCCTATCCGTGTTTGCACAGACAATCTGTTTGTACAGATAAAGATGTACTGTTACGTGCACACTGGTAGTGCCTGAGTACTCCAGTCATGGAACATGAGACACCTTAAAAAAAAAGAAGAAAAAGATGGACCCTGCCCCAAAACACTTACAATCTAAAACAAGGATAGGAAGATAAAAACATTTGGAGGGGAGATTTGGAAAAGTAAACCATGAAAGCAGGTGTAATCCTATTTAAAGAGTTCAGCAGAAATCAAATTCAATTACGATACAGTCTCCACCTCAACATTGCTCCACGGGAGTAGTCAGCTATGCCAGCCCTTTTCCTTGAGCAGCTTATTTCCCCCTCATGCTGGCTCAATTATGTTGATCACCTCCAAATGGTGGCGGACCCTCTATGCACGTAATCAATACAAAGGAATAATAACACATCACAAAACCCTCTATTCCTCTGCAGGCTGAACAGTAGGGCCCAGAAGTGAACAGTAGGGCCCAGAAGTGACCCACTACATGCTATCAAACCAGCTTCCTCTTTTATTATCCAAAGAAATTGATTTCCCTGCCAGATGAATATTGAGTGAGGTACTTTAATGGCTTTTCAAGCCCATCAGTCAGTCTTGTGAGGTAGCAGAAGAGTGTGGGTGAGTGTAGCCTCATCTTCCTAAGACACAAAGTCAAGAGCTGATTCAGAGCTGATGTAGTACCAGGGGTACGTACATGGGTCAGGAGAGCTCTCCAACTAAAGCACTTCCTCCAGCTTGACAGAACCAAGCATATTCCTCTAAGAGGTATTCATCTACCCAGCTTTCATTGTACTTCTGAACGTGCTTGGTTTGATGACCAAATCGGCCAGCTCCCACCTCTCTGTTTTCTCTTGGAAAGCCTAATCTCTAAGAACTGACTGATCTGCAACCCTTGGGGCATCTTTGGCAAAAGAAGAATTCTTAAGATTAAAAAATACTTGCAAGATGATTTACATTAAGTGTCTACTGACAGGCATCCTATGTAAGAAGCCAGTCAAAGTAGGAGCTAACCTTTTACAGATTTTCAGGAGTTTAATTGTAAAATAAGAAATATAGGAGGAAAGTATTGCTACTGATATCCTCTTCATGTTGGATATTTAGTTTTAAAAACTTAAACAAAAAAAAAATCAGTAACATTTCATTTCATTTCCATGATCTTTTTCATTTAGTAGGTAACTGATGAGATATGAATGCTTTCATCACTTCCAGTTTGTTTAAATCTCACCCAGATTACTAATGACTTTCCCATCTGAAATGCGATGTTAGTTCATTTGCCAATAGGCAGGTATCACTATCACAGTTGACACTAATAGTATTATGGGTCCCCTCATTGATACTCTTACCAGGCAGACTTTGGTTCAATTTCCAATAAATTGAATGAGCTGGAAGAATGAACTACTTCATCACTCTTAGAGCACCAGTTCCAATGTTTTTGAGCTGCAGTGTCACTCCCAGGCTCACGACCCAACTTATCACTGGTTTGTAACCTTGAAGTTGAAGCCTTTTCAGTGCCCACAACTCCATTGGTGAGTACTGCAACCCCAAACAGGGTTGACTCCTACTTTTAAAACTGTTGCCCTAAAGGTGGTTTCTCCAGGTCAGATTTGAAGCATGTAGCAGGGCAACATGGGGAGCTGCATTGCACCTATTGTCTGTTGTGCACCTACTATATAAGCAAAGAATCTCATGCTCCAGGGCTTTTGATCTGGCTTAAAAACCACTTTAAAAATGTTACATTAAAATAGAAAAATAGATTTTTTAAAAAGTCTCTGCCATTTATCACTATTCACAAACTTGAAACAGATACAAGTTGTTGTAAACTAGAGAGGCAAAACAGATGACATCTAGGTCAAGATGATGGTCATCCTCTTGTCAGTGACATGGAACATAAACTCAAACTGCAGAATGGGTGGGGGGAGCAGTCCTTGAAAGTGCCAGATCAGAAATGGATATATTATCATTATTTTGCCATCATGAGAAACTCAGTGCAATTATCTATTTGACTGTCATTTTGCAACAAAGTCCAATTTGTTATATTCCAGTCAATGCTTCCCTCCCCTACTTTCCCCCACGGGTGAAATCCTGACCCTCTTCAAGTCTATGGTAAATTTGTTAGCGACTAGAGTGAAACCATGTTTCTCAGAGTAAATTTCACACTTCCAGCTTCAATATCGCTTTCTCATCTATTAGAATGACAGCCTCGATTCATTTCAATTCCATCAGTGTACCTTTGGCTCCAATCTTGAGAATGTTTAGGCACATGCCTTGCCCTATCACTGTGAACAGCCCTGATTAATCGAAGTGGGACTGCTCACAGTAGTAAAGTGAAGAATGTATATAAGTGTTTGAAGGATTGGGGTGATTTAGATGAGTTGACTGGGCACCTAAACAGGACTTAGATGTAGAGATGGCCAATATAGCAGTATAGGTGTGGTAGCATGGGGCTCCACCCAGGTTCACATATCAAGCTTCTGAGGGGATCTCTACACAGAGCTGCATTAGGCCACGTAGATATAACCTGAATTGTTTCATTTCTTCTTGTCATTGTGAAAAAAATTACTCCTGTGCATCAAAAGAAATTATTCTATAGTTGTGGATGGTCCTGCTTTGAGTAGGGGCTCAGACTAGATGATGTCCTGAGGTCCCTTCCAACCCTAATTATGTATGATTCTATGATCCCATGTTTCGTACTGCCTGTCACCTGTCTGTTCCCCCTCTCTCCCCCCTGCACACAAATAGCAGTCTGGAAATAAATATCTTCACAGCTATCCCTTTCCTACCTGTGCCCCAGTGTCACTGCACTCCCACAGCGAAAAGCCATTACCTCCTTTTCCTGAAAACCCAAGCAGAATCATATGAATTGCTGCAGTTTCCAGCAAGTAACTTTATACTACTGCTACTCAGGTTACATGAACATGTCTTAGGTCAAGGGATAGTACTGTCTTTCCATTCTCATGCAACTGGATCCTATTTATGTTTATGACTATTTAGGCTGAAAAACCACTAAGGGAAAGCACTAGAGGAACAGAACAAGTAAGCAAATTTCTACATGCGTCAGTTCAGTAAGGGCTACATTTACAGCTAGTGGCTTTACTGTACACACTGGGCACGCCTACATGAAACACTATGGTGACCTAGCTCATTGCTATGGTGATGTAGCATCAGCAGGCATGAACCAGGATGCCAAAGCTACTGTGCAGCAGCAACAAGCTACTACACAGTAGTTCATTGCTACTGCACAGTAGGGTCAGAAATGACCCATGCACTGCCAGGACTGTGCACTACCAACTGAGCAGTTAGGGGCTCATGTAGACGTGCCCACTGAGTAGAGAAAGGTTTGAACAGATGCCTGGATAGGAACGCTTGCTATCAAGCTCCAAGGTAGTTTGCATCTGGGTCTGAACTTTGCCTATGGTTCCTTTCACTTCTGTAGACTCAGCTAACAACCCAGATCCAAACACGTGCAGGCTCAAAGACAGTTTGGGGCTGTACCTTGATGCTGCCTGTTGAGATCTGCCCATTGCCAGTGTGAGTACAAATACAATAAAAGCTCTGTTATCCGGCATCCATGGGGAATGGGGGTTGCTGGTTAATTAAATATGCCGGTTATCTGAGAGTTATAAGTCACAATACAGCACAAGCACAATGCGATCACAATGGCGGATGTGTACAATTGAGACTGCCGCTAGCAACACCGCTTGGCAGCGTCTTGAAGCATCTGTAAACAGCAGATCTATGAGAAGCGCACGGCAAGGTGCCGGATGGCTTTCAGAATTCTTCCGGATACGTGAAGGACAACTTGTATTGCCATCTATGACAGAGGCCAGTTAATAGAGCATTCGGGGTGGTTAAGTGCTGGATAACACAGCTTTTACTGTATTATCGTTTATATATTTGCTCAACTCATGCTGCGGATGCTAGAAAATAGGGCTGTGCAAAACAGCACCATTTCATTTCGACTTCCATTTCACCATTTTGAAGGGACTGTGTTTCATTTTGAAGCACTGTTCCATTTCATTTCATTGAAACTGTTTCGCTGTGTCAACGCATTTCAGCTCATCGTCCATAAGCTATAATGGGGAATCCTGAAAATGCCTAAAACTTGGTCATTTCATACCTAATTTAGAAGAAAATTGCAGAGATGGTAGCCCCTTCTCAGGGCACAAAGCGTGCCAAGTTTCAAGGAGATCAGTACAGAGGTTTCTGGGAAACTGCTCCTTAAACTATTCAAAGCAAAACTCATGACACTTGCTGGCAGTGGCAGCCTCCTTTCATCTGGCACACAGATCTGGGGGCCCGCACCCCCAGGAGGGCTGTGGGGCTGTGCCAGACTCCTCCTGAGGTTGCGGGCACCTGGATCTGTTCACCGGATGACAGGAGGCATGCCAGATGAGAGGAGGCTGCCGCTGCTGCTGCCTGGGACCAGCACTGAAGGCAAGTAAGCCCAGCTTTGAAATTCGAAACATTTTGAACCTTTTAAAACATTTTGAGTGCCCTAGTTTTGTTTTGAAGGTGTTTCGAAGCCTTTTGTTTAATTTCAATTTCACTTTTTTGAGCTCAAAACGCGTTGAAACAGCTTAGAAATGAAATGCCCAGTGAAATTTTGCACAGCCCTACGAAAAAATAGGAATATTGCCCAAAAGAATTTCTCTGTAAATTCAGTTTGGAGACAAGACACATTTCCTCCCCCCACAAGGCATGATATTCAAGCTGGAATACATAGCCCTTGGGAGGATTTCCCCTTCCCATTTTAACTAGTGGACAGGAGACTTCTCCATCAGAGGAGAAGCTGTAGGCAGCCCTCCACAGGCTTCCTAAGGAGCCCCAGCATAGGGTTGTGTTAGGTGCAAGGATAAGAGGTGGCAAAGGGGGGTTCTACAAGCAGGACAGCCTACATTGCTACAGGGATTCTCAGCAGCCACAGAGCAGTCTATAGCAGTGTTTCCCAACCAGTGTGCTGTGGCACAAAAGCGTGCCGTCAGGAATGAACAGGTGAATTTTACCATGGCAATGAGCTACAATAGGGATGAGGATGTGGAATGCCTTCACAGGTGTGCCGCAGAGAATTTGTTTTAATGTAAGTGTGCCTTGGGCTGGAAAAAGTTGGGAAACACTGGTCTATAGACACTGAGTTAGGCCAATAGCGTGAAGCTTCTGGATGCCCCAATACAGGATTTGAGTCTTGGTGCTTCTTCCATGAGAGTTAAGTGGTTCATGTGCTACTGACATTATCTGAAGCATTTCCATTAGACTTCTAAGATAACATGAGCTTTTGCTACAGGCTGTTTTACAGCCATTACAGGGCAGTTGTTAAATAACAGAAGATCTTTAGGGGACATCTTGGAGCACCAACCATTTCACATTCCTTTATTGTAACCCCTGAGTATTTAAAAACATAATTGTAGATACAATGAGAGATGCCCCTTTCTCACAACTGCCAGGCATGTCCAGGATTGAGCACATTTTTGCTGAGCAAAGCCAAGCCTCTCTGCTTTCATTCCTACAATTCATGGTTTCTTTTAGCCTCCTGACCTCACGGCCGTGGAGCTGGCAGGGCCCCCTGCCAACAGCTACACCACAAGCTGCTTAGGATGAGAGAAGTCCTCACATGAAATGCCAGAATTTGCTGTATGGTCTTTGTTCAGTAGCTACACATTGGTTATCACAAAGCTTAATCCCATGTTGCATGGATGAAAAGTGTTTTGCTGGGTTTTTTTATTTCCTGGCATGGTCTCCACCATAGTGCAAGTCATAAAACCACTAACACATACCTGATCCTCTGCCTTAAATCCTGCTTTCCAGATTCCCATGGTGTTTCCCATTTTTTTCCTTTCTCCTGTGCCTGACTCCCCAAATAACCCCTCTGCTGAATGAGGGTGTGGCTGTACTATAGAGTTGCAGCTTCAAATACAAGCCCAACAGCATCCACCCCCTCTAGTGGGGACAAGGGAGTTCTCCTGCCACAAAAGTTACCTCTGCATCCTTGAACAGAAAAACTTTACCAACAGAAGTCTTCTTCTGATAGTTGTGCTGTGTCCATCACCAGTGTTCATACCCATTTCTTTGTCCTCTTCTCATGCGCCCTAGCCAATGGAGCAATGATGGCCAAACTTTGTAATGTGGGCCGGGCCCGAGACTATACCGTGAAGGCTGGTCTACACCCAACTTACAGAAATACACTCTACCATTAGAAGCACCTTTATGTCCTTATAACTATGTTCACACTAAGGATTCCCTTCATTTAACTATAACAGTTTCAAACCAATATAGTCAAACACTGTGTATGGACAAGACCCAAAAGGAGATGAGCAGTTTGGGTACCATGATGTGCTGACTGAATCACTGCTGTTTCAACATCTGGAGTAGATTTCACAGTTCAGCGTGCCTTGGTGTGTTTTTGATTAGTGGTTTTAAGGTGATATATAATGCAGTTCATGGAAAAACACCAGAAGTTGTTCTATCCCATATTTAGGAGGGATTCAAGTCTGAGTTACTGGGTCTGGAGTCAAAATTTTCTGCTTGCCAAATGCAAGGAACTGTGTGAGGAATGATATTACCAACTTTTGCTTTATATGCCTTTTTGTACAATAATTTATATCTTTTATTCTTTCTACTTTTACAAGAGATCAGTAGAAACTGTAGGCTGGAAATGGGAGCATTAGAAGCAAATGCAGAGGTTATTCTGCATTGCTTAGGCAATATGTCTGAGAGCTGACCTCAAATAATCCCTTGTATTATAGCACGCCTCCTTGATGTATAGAATGCTAGCTGTGCATTTATTTTCTTCTACAACATAGAATAATGTTTCCTAGGAAGTAAATTCAGACTACAGTCTCATTGGTATCGGGCTTGAATTTTCCTGCTGTTAAAGGTGGTTACATTTTATAACTCTCTGTCCCCAGTTATCCTACCATTTCTACTTTCTGCAGAAAGAAAGATTTTCACTCACAGCACTTAGATTATAGCAGGAATTTCCGAAGGAGAAGAAGAGAGTTAGGTACCCAAATTCCACTTAAAAACTCAATTTATAAATCCTGAGAATGATTCAGAAGCTGCTTCCAACACATAATAATAGCCTAAAACTCCCCTGGAAAGAGAAAGCATGAACTCATTTGAACTGCAGAAAATCAGATGGGTTATGCAAAGCCTCTTTGTAGTTTTATGGCTTTCATGCAAAATAAAACCATACGACTTTGCATGAAAGAAACCCCAGCTGTCAGCAACACCACATACATGTGGCCTGCGGAACAGAACTCTCAACTCCAAACACAGGCCTCCAACACATGTTTTCGCTTGCTGTCCCAAGGAGCAATACTAATAAACAGCTGGGTGAAAATTTTAATGAAACCTAAAACCAGAAGCAACTCCTCTGGTCGATGCGTTTCACTGCATGCCTGCAACCCTGGCCCAGACTTAACAAGCTTTTTTGGTGAACCAAGGTCTGAGTTTCAAATGAATCTGAGTCCACATGTGGTTTAAAAGGAGGCAATGTAAAATTCAAGGGATGTGCATGGAGACCAGCCAAAACAGCAGTAGTGACTGCAACTAGAAGCTCAGTGTGAACCTCTGGGTGATAGTGGTGCATATGTGGGAAATATACATGAAACAGCTCAATTTATTTAAATATTTGCCTGGATCCTTTTGACTACAGGTCACTGTGAGTAAAGAGCCTTTCTATACTCCAACCACTGGGGGTCCAAGCACAGGGAGCCTTTCTATACTCCAGCCACTTAAATGTCCCTAAACACCTGGATTCCAGCCAGGAGAGGGTGACAATATACATAAAAGCTTGTAAATGGCATGGCTGGGATTCTAGCACTTTTGAAGTTGGTGCTGCTACATATATAATATAAAACAGTACCACACATTATTGCTAGAACAGCCATTATAATTCTAAAGGTTTAGAGAGTCTAATAAATATATATGTTGCTATGGGAAAAAGAGACCCTGACAAGTTGTCTTTGAAAAGTGAGACTTTTTCAAACAATTGCCCTGGATACTGGAAATTAAATGTATGTTAAAATAAATCTAATTTTGCATCCCCTGACAAATTTGCAATGTAAATCAAATACTGAAGTCATAATTCAGCACTCCCAGCAAAGAAATGATACAAGGTCCAATTACAAAGTCTAAAGACAAAGGATATTATACTGTGAGGAGACAAATGTAATGCTTAGAACATGGGGTTGAGTTCCAGTCTGCCTTTGTAACTGTTTATTTTGGAAACACAATTATAACTATGGTAGACATAGCAAAACGTTATAGAGTCAGAGGAAGGATAAGCAATTGTGGGAAGAGAAGCTTGAAATCAGAACTAAGAAGCTAATGGAGCTGGACCTAACAGAGCTGGACCTGCTTCCAGGAGTTCACAACAATTACATTGAGCAGCTTTAAAAAGAACAGTGTTCTACATTCAGGACAGTATACACAGGAACCAGGACAAACAGGATTACTCTTGAGTAATCAAGTCCAGTCCCTTAATACCACAGGCAACCATTTCATAATCCCTTTTATATCAAGCTCCATTAAAAAAATCAGGTAGAGGTTTCCTGCCTTCACTGGAAAGCTACACCAGAACCTCATTTGTCTGGTGGTTAGAAGCCTTCTTCTAATTTTCATCTGAAATGGAATCCTGGCCAATATACCACCAATTTACAAGTTGTTTTGTGCCAACACTGTTGTTCCTTCTTTTCCCACTCTGGTGTTCACCTCCTGGTGACAGCAATTGTAATTCCTCTCACCCTTGTTCTAATAGGCTCTTCCACTGAGACACAACCCTTTCTGGGATGAATAAAGAGTCCAGTCTGTGCTAGGAACCAACCAAGCTGGAATCTACCGGGGATATGATGGAGACTAAGACAATCCAACTCTTGTGCTCTTCAGTGGCCACAAGGCTTTGGCCTTTGCACATAAAGGACAGCATAATAAGATAATGTAAAAAAAGTGCAATTCTGGGTCAAACCAAAACATTCATCCAGCCCAGGGTCTTCTCTCCAACAGTGGAAAGTAGCAGATGTTTTAGAGGAAGAATAAAAGAAACAGGGCACATGTGGAGTGATCTATCCCTGCTAAACCCTTATAGTTGAATGCAGTCATACATTTAGGGGTGTCCTGAGTCTGAAGTTACATCCCTGATGGTTGTGTTTAATAGCCTCAAAATCTAATCCTTTTTTGAACTATTAGCGTCCACAGTATCTTGTGGCAATGGGTTCTACAAGCTAATTGTGTATCAAGTAAAAGAGCACTTCCTTCTGTTTGTTTTACCAGCTGCCTGGTAATTTAATTGGGTGCACTCTAGTTCTTTTAACCCTTCAGTGCTGTCCTTGAGCATCACAGCAAACAAGCTACAGAATCACCAATAGCAACAGGATTAGGATGGTAATGCTTCCTGAAAGAGCCAGTGAGGGCACAGTTGAAGTGATTGAGCTTTACATCTCTCATGTAAATGTTTCTCTTATGAGAATATTCATCGGGCCTGATTCTTCTCTCATGCTAGTCTTGTATCAAAGCAGCTCTGATTGACTTCCATCCGATTTACACTACTACAAGTGAGCAGAGGATCAGCTACATGGTTAAGAAAGTATTGTATAAATATCAGTAGATGAATAGTTCTATGTCAGGACCACACACAGAATAGGGCACAGAGACCTTCAAGACTGGAGAGGATGTTATGCTTTTAGACATCTAATGATAATCCTTCTGGGTTCCATCTGTTAGTCATTTACTCAGGGGATGAAACAGGAAAGGATTGTTCTTCTGTAGGAAAGAATGGAAAAGGCTTAAATGCTGGCTATCTTAATTCTATGCAGAAACTGTCCATCTGCACTCACACATGGTAAAGATTTGGAATCACATGAAAATAAATAGCGCCTTTTGGAGGTAAGGTGCCTCTGGCTTTTTAATTTTATGGCATTTATACATGTGCTCCGAGAGCTGCTCTAATTAACGTGCCTGGAGCATCTCATGTATCAGCGTCTCTGCGCTGAAAAATGGTGGCACTTTAATGAGCTTTAGTTAAAGTGTTCCCACAGCCATTTTTCAATGCAAGGACACTGATACACAAGATGCTGGAGTCTGCTGGAGCGTGGTAATTACCATACTCCAGCAGACTTGGTTAATTGAGTCTGCTTCAACATGTTGTAATTACAGCATGTCAGAGCAGCCTCACTGCACGTGTATATGCACCCTTAGTGCTCAAGTTCTAGCTCAATTATCTCCCTCTTACAGCTCATATAAAGATATACAACAATGTGCAGTGGGAGCAATCTTGCACGGTGTTGAGTATTCTCAGCTCTTTGGCCAGTCGTTCTCAACTGGAGTGCTGTAGCACCCTAGGGTATGGTAAGATCCTTTTAAGGGTGCTGCACAATGTTAGCTCTGCTAGGTGTGCAAACATCTACATGATTCACAAGATAAATCCAGAGATTTCAAATAGGATCCATAGTATCAAAAACATTCTGGCCCATGGTGGTCTTTCTGAGTTCTTTACTGGAGAAGAATTGCTGTATAATTTTTCTGTAGTCAAAAAAATAAATTAAGGCTGAGGGGGGGCATTTCCCACTTCAGTGAGTGAAGGCAGTAGCACAGCATGTTGCTTGTATATCTTCAGCTGACCCAGTCAGGACTGGCTGGCCAAGCTCAGCTCTTTTCACGCTATGACAACATACCACCATTTGATATTAGTACATTTTATATTAGAGCATCCACTCAGGTGAGTTGTGTTGTTTGTTGTGATGATCAATTATTCACTTTTTAATTAATATAATACAGCTGACATAATGGACAAGTCTGTTATAAAAAAGCACATAGTTGACGAGCCACATAGTGAAATTATAATGAATGTGTTCAGAGAGAGATGAACCTGAAGCATGCACAGGTTCAAGTAGTGGGTTTAAAACATAACTGAAAGTAGGTAAGCTAAGATGTACAATGTCCACCCCCGCCCCCCAACACTGCACTTCTGTTACATTTAAGAGTGCTGTAACTTAATAGCACTACAGAAAGTGCTGTAAATTATAGTGCTGTAAATGTGTAGGTAGCACTTCAGTACACTTTGTGAAAAAGGTACAGTTAGCTGACATAGTACAAGAAGCTAGTTAAGAGCTGCATAAGTGATTGCTAAACAAATGAAAGCTCCCACAGTAGGTGAGACATTGATATTTTTAGCATGCAATGCAATAATAAGGATTATGTTTGGTCATGAAGCTGAAAAGAGAATATTCTGGCATTTCAACAACAGCTAAAAATCTTGCTGAGATTTTCTCTCTTGCATTTAGTGACTTGGGGTTCTCTGCTTTAACCAACATAAAAAACAAGAAGAGAGAAATACTTTGTTCAGTGAAAAAGTGTCTTTCTTCAGTTTGGCCATAAATTCAAGAAATTTGCAAGAACTGCCAGGCTGAAGTGTCTCATTAATTATAATACTATTACTCATGTATTCTTTTTCCATTTAAAAAAATGTGTTTGCAGTCATATTCTATTTATGCACTGTAATAAATAAATTAGTTTCTAAAATGGGTTGTCAATAATTCAGAAATGTTATGGGCGGGTGACTAGAGCCTAAAAACTTTAAGAACTACTGTCCTCAGGGGAATTCAAAAGCAGCCAGGAGAACCTCAGTGCTTTGCAAGACTGGCTCCTGTATAGGCATTCCTGAAATTCCTGTTCTCCCTAAGCCAGAGCAAGCTCGTCCTCAGCATGAGGAGGGCAAGGAGACAGTTTTAGTTTCAGGAGACTCTTTTCTCTTGAGAAAACTAGACAGGCTTTTTAGAAAAACTGAAACCATCTACATTTCTCAGCTGTTTTGGAGCTCCAAAATCAGAGTTTAGAAGCTGCCAATAACTATATTGCTACTATATTTGAAAAGCAGTGCATTTATCTTGGTGGGGTTTTGGTTGTAGCCGCATTAGTCTAGGGCCATAGGCAGGCAAGGTTATTTGAGTAGATGTGATATCTTTTATTAGACCCATTGAGTACAGTATTTGGAAAAAAGTTCCTAGCAAGCTTTTGGGTGCAGTCACCCTTCTGCAGGCACCGGGAGTCTCAGACCAACAGAGACTCCCTGTGCCTGCAGAAGGGTTACTGTGCCCAAAATCTTGCTAGGAACTTTTTTCCAACTACTCAGTTAGTCTAATAAAAGATATCACATCTACTGAAAGAACTTTGCCTGCATTTATCTTGGGGGTGTATGAAGTGCACATCATTGCCAGGGTATCTGAATCTTGTTGGAAGTCAGCAACCCTCCCTCCCATCCTTGTTTCATGGAAGATACCTGTGCTATACCTCTTTTAAGTGTTGGGTGTTGCAAAAAAAGGAAAACAGAGGAAAGTATAGTTATATTATTGAGGTCTGGCCCCATACATCAGCATTGTTCTACTGATGTCAGTGGAGTGATTCCAGTTTACAGTCACATAATGAAGGGTTGGGGGGGGGGGTGCAAGGCAGGTGCAACAGGAGCACCCAGCCCGGGGTGCCAACCCTGAGAAAGGAAGTGCAGAACTAGCAGCAGGTGCTGCCCACAGTACTCAAGCACCCAGTTATGCCTCTGCCAGTTTACACCAGGCAGGGATCTACTTAATCCGGGACACTAAAAGGACAATGTTCATGACTCATTGCCAGGGAGAAATAGGTGCCCTATCTTTTCCTAAGTGGAATATGCTTGCAGAGAGGCTATTACAGAGCTAGGCCCTTTGGAGACTTGAAGAGAGTGTCCTAGCTTACAGTCAGGATTACCTAAGGCTTGGTATTAATTACCCAAAAGTTGGTATGAAATGGCTAAGTTACAAGCCATTATGCACAGTCAAAGCCAAGGGCACTGCAATACCCCAGAAACAGCCCGACAAGGCAGTATGATCCTAATATCACTCTCATCCTCCCCTGCTTCCCCCTGGCTCCACTGTAGCAGCATTTTGCAGCAGGCCTATACCAAAAGGCAACACAAAAAGTGCCCTGGGGCTCCACTGTCCTGGCTCCTGAGAGAGAAGGTCATAACCCCAGAGCAGGTGGCTGAGAAGAAAGTTATTACTGGACAAGTCACTTGTTAGCTCCTTGATAAACACAGGCTTGGTATTAAAGGATGAGATTCTGTTACCTCCTTCCTCCTCAAAAAGTTTTCCTGATTTCAGTGGGACCATCCATGGAGAAAAGTTCTCAGGAGAAGTAATCTCAACATGCAGCCAGGACATCTTACTCATTCAGTTGAGCAGTTACTCCCATAAGTTAGCCCAATGATATTGACACTGTAAATAGCCACTCACCAGCATAGGCAGTTCTCTTCTGGCCCTCCGCCCATGGTTATATCAGTGCAGTTTCCATGGAGCTAAACTTGATCTACCCAGAGTAAGTGGGATCAGAATCAGACCCTGGGCCTCAGCTTCTTTATCTGTTCTTACTCAGGTTCCTCCTTAAAATGCACATCTTCCATGACACTTTCTGTGAACTTTGCTTCACTACTTGAAAAGAATGTCACCTAGAAAAACCTGCAACTAACAAACTTGACATAAGCCCAAAACTAACACTAATTCTTTTCTTTTCTTTTGGTCAACTAAGTCATAGTTGACTCCAAGATGAACATGAGTTGTCAATGTGATAAAGTGATCAACAAGGCTAACCGCAGTTTATCATGCAATAGCAGATGCATGATGAACAGGTCCAGGGAAGTGATGCTTCCCCTCTATGTGGCACTGGTCAGACCACAGTTGGAGTACTGCATCCAGTTTTGGGTGCTGCACTTCAAGAGAGATGCGAAGAATCTTGAGAGGGTTCACAGGAGGACCACTCATACAGTCAGAGGCCTGCAGACAAGACCTTACAAGGACAGACTGAGGGACCTAGATCTCTTCAGCCTTCGCAAGAGAAGGCCGAGAGGTGATCTTGTGGCTGCCTATAAGTTTATCAGGGGAGGGCAGCAGGGAATAGGAGATGCTCTATTTACTAGGGCACCCCCTGGGGTAACTAGGAACAATGGCCGCAAATTGATGGAGAGCAGATTTAGGTTAGACATTAGGAAGAACTTCTTCACAGTAAGGGTTGCCAGAATCTGGAATGGGTTTCCAAGGGAGGTGGTGCTCCCCTACCTTGGGGGTCTTCAAGAGGAGACTGGACAAGCACCTGGCTGGGGTTGTCTGACCTCAGCGCTCTTTCCTGCCCAGGGCAGGGGGTCGGACTCAACCTACTAAGGTCCCTTCCAACTAACACATATGAATCTCCTTCCCCCTTTCTTGGTCTGCATTTTGTCTATTTACAGCAGAGTCTCTTTGTATCAGGTACAATGTCTTCTTATGTGCCACTAAGACACTCAGGATAGGTCTCAACCACTTCTCCAGCACCATGAGAACACAAATGAGAAGAACAGTCTGCTCAATCATCTCTCCACTCCACATGCCTAATCCAGAAATGAGGTGGGGAAGCCTTTTGGGGGATGCTGCTGGCCACCACTCTCACGTATGCTGAGATGGCTCAAAAATAGGAGCAGAATTCACCACCAAGATGGCTTCGCTATCTCTTTTCCTGGCTTGGCATGCAGAGAGAAGGACCTTTTGGGTAGATCATGCTTCTCAAGGGCATCAGGGAAATGGTATGGACTTCCCTTCCCTCATAGTCCTCTACCCCCACTGTGCTGCTGTTGGAGCTGGACTGAGAGTCTGGTTTGGCATATTTTTTATGCACACGAATTTCTTCATTTGCTTGCTGTTACCAGTCCACATCAAGTATGGACATGCTGCAGGCAAAAAAGCATATCCAGCAGAAAACAATGCATTATGTGTGTGATGTAAAAAGATCTAGTCAAGCCATATTTGGTGATTTTCAAAACACTATGTGGAAAATTTGCTTAGAAACTTTGTAGGACAGACAGAAACAGGAATCCAGTAGGAGCTGGATGATCAAAGATGGTAGCCACATTTTTAACTTGAGTCGCTTTACTGACTAAACAGTCAGAGTGTTGTTAACTTCCAAGATCACTTTGTCTTTTCCGTCAGGAAGCTCTGGTTTGGGCACTGCAAGCTGTGGCTTCATTTCACTCCCGCTCTGGGCTCAGAATCAGGCACTGTGAATCAAAGCAAGAGCTGTTCCAGATTCTCTCTCTCTCAGCTCTATGCAAGGAGTCAAGTTTTCCCTTCCACATCAGCAGCAGTGAAAAATGAAGTGCAAATTCACCCTTCATGGGGTTTTTTCTGGTAGTTAATAGTGCAAACTTAATGATAACAAAGATAATCCAAGATTGCAAGAACAGTATTGTGTTTACAAGCTCAGGATAAGTAGTTTCCCAAAGACACTTTTTCAGGTCCATGCTGTAAAACTACTCAATTTTATGCTATTGTTTCAATTTAGTCTGAAATGAAAAGCATACTTGGAACTCTGTCTTGCCAGTTTGACACACTGACAGTACTCCATGTCCTCCTTAGAAGTTAGGTACACGTCTCACCAGGCAAGCTAAGAAACAAAACCAATAAAGAGACTTGAGAAAGTATTGTCTTTTCAAAAATCCTAGTAAGTAAACAACCTGAATTCTCACTGATCAAATGACAATAACTTAGCTCTGGTCCCCTGGAGTATCTGGAAGAGCACTGTGTGCAGTCTGGCCAACTAGGGATATGTTATTTTTTTTTCCAAATGTGACTCAGGGTTTTGGTCTTTGAAATTTTACTCCCTGAAGGTTTGAACCTTGGCAGAATTCAAAATCAAAAAGTATGTTTTCAATTTCTTTTATAAAATTGGGTTGATCAAATTGGCTTTGTTGATCTCTAAAGGAAGAGAACTCCATGGTCCTGGAGTATAAGAGGCAAAATAACATCAAAAGATTTCAAGGGAAATAAGTGGACAGTTACTGTAGCAACCCCAGCTCAGAGGATCTTAGCCTTGGTAAAGAACCCTGGATAAGCAGATTAGAAGTGTATAAGTATGTATTTATTTAGATTCAAACAGCAATAAAAAAATTTTTTTTAAATATACACTAAGCTCCAGGCAACCTGAAAACTAATCTTACAACAACACAATAATGACTACCCAGCAGAATTTCTAATAAAATCTGTACGGGTAAGTCAAACAGCCTACCAGTCATATTAAATGATCAGAGCTGGTATCAAATTATCTCAGCCAGTAAATCAAGATGGCTGTAAAGCTTACTTCCAACCCCCTACCATCTCTATAGACGCACCCTTACATTTTCCCAAAGTCATGTCAAATTAATGGCATTTGCAAAAAAAAAATAATAATAAGGCAAAAAAATAAGGCACAACAGTTCTTCACTTCTCTGTGTAGTATAAAACTCTTTATTGTTTGTTTTTTTTAAAGATCCATGTTAAAGTTGCCCAGTTAAAATAAACCACAAGTTGGGTTTCTATAGCTGTTTTATACATCTTATTTTTTTAATGGTATAACATCATTTACAATGTAGACTGTATTTTCAGACTTTTGTGCACATGCTTATATGCACAGATGTGGCTGCAATGAGCCAGTACAGCTGCTCACGCAGCCACAGTATGAGAACTCTTCTCTGGTTAGCTCTCTGATTATTTATGCATGTGACTGTGTGCCTAATCACTGGGGATCCTGGTTTTCTGTGTTTAAAAATGGCAAATTATCTGATAAAAGTTTCACAAATTCTCTGATTAAAAACCCAAAATCTGTGATTAAAATGAAATGCCATTATATATAGGTACCAATTGAACGCAATGTTTTACTGATATATTTACAATTTTAAATCAATATGGAAGCCTACCAGTGCCTTAATCACTATAATAAAATAAAATAAATTCTAAGTACCTCTACATTTTGGTATTTGATTTTGGGTTTTTTAATCACAGAAAATCAGAGCTTCCCCTGCCTCTTTTGCTCACCAGGATGCAGGTCCAGGCCCCTCACTCCCCACCCACAGCCCCCCAACCCTGCTGATGCCCTTCAAAACAAGCTCCCAGCCCCCACTCTGGGATCATGGAGCTGGGGCTGGGAACAAGCTCCCAGGCCTCACTCTGGAATCGCAATCATGGAGTGGGGACTGGGAGCTCCCTGCTGCCAGGGCAGTGGGACATTATCCCTGCCTGGACTGTGGTGGCAGTGCCCGCCCCAGCAGCAGGCAGCTCCTGGGGGCAGGGAGCAATCTCCTGCACCCTGCTACCTGGCTGCCTGGGAACAAATTTTCTTCTGGTCAGCTGTCTATATGTGCTGTACTGCACAGAAATTACTCAGCAGTTAACTTGCTACTTGCATTTGCCAAGTGGAAAAGTTAACTGCCAAGTAGAGGAAGTTACTGCACAGTAGGAATCAACACATGTAGATGGTGATGCTTACTACGCAGTAATTAACTCTACTCATGTAGACATGCCCAGTATGAACCTTCACATTTAAGAAGATAGAAGTGGAAAATCCTATATACAGGCAGCACATAGCTCTTACAGTACTCATGCTGCAGGATTTAAATAATACGACAAAAGCAAAAAATAAATAAATATGAAATTAATGTGATGTTTATAGACAATGCATTATCCATTCTGCTTCTATGTCCTATCCCTTTCCCCTATCTGTTTTCTGCCTTTGTCTATTTAAATTATGAGCAGTTTGCCGCATTACCTTGTGTTTTGTCTTTGTACTGTGCCACAACGGTGGCCCCTTTTCCTTTTAGTTCCTAAGCTATATAATAAGCATCATAATGATGACCGACTACCTGGCTGAACTAACATTAGGCGTTAGGGTAGCGGGGAGGAAAACCATAACCTCGGATCAGATTCAAACCTGTTGCTGAAGAGAGCCTGGTACAGGAGCAGCCATGTTTCTGTTCCTGAGGTTGTTTGGTAGTTCAACCAAGTACCTGGAATATGCTAGAGAAGTTTAAGGGCTGCCCCAGAAAACCAATCCAGCAGGTAGGGATCTGTTGACACAAGGGAGCCAAGACCTTGGCTGATATCCTTGGTTATACCCAAGAGCCAGTGGGAGGGAGGGTGTGTGTGTTTGTATGTCTGTGTATGGGTGGGTATGAAAGAGAAAGAGAGAAGCTACTGCAGTACATTTACACTACCTATGGTTCCCAGATACTGAGGAAATCCTCCTGGGCCTTGATAACCCATATTTAGGAGAGCTTTGCACGAGCAGAGTGCCACATAGGCTACCCTCACATGAGACAGGATCTGAGCCCTCAACTTTTTCCCGTCCTGTATCTTTCCCATTTCTTCCCCTGCAGCCATAGTGTGGTCTCGGTGTTGAATTTCCCAGATTTTTCTAAAGAGAGGCCTATAAGAAAGAAAAGGGAATGCAGCAAAATGGTTAGCAATAGGTGGTAACAAGCGCCCATCCAATTTCTTAGCAGAGTGCCTAGTAGCCTAACTATGAAGCAATAATCAGTAGCTATTACCAGACACTGGAAAGTCCACACTGGGGGAAATGCATGTATGCTTGATGCCTCTTTTCAGAGATGTGTGTTCGCCGACTTACTGGTGAGTCTTTATGGCACAAGGCAGGACCATGCCAGGACACCAGGCTATTCTAGCTCCTGGACTGGTAGCACTGTAGTTGTATTAGTGAGTGCACAAGTGCTGTGCTGAGACACAGAGCTGGCTGACATTCATCAGTAGCCATGTAGAGGCTCAGCAGAGCAGCGGTATGTCTTATGCTGCTGATGTCTACTGACATCTCCTGTTAAGCCTATTCAATGTTGAGCTCCTTTAGGCCAAGACTTGTCTCTTTACTACATATCTATACAGTGCCTAGCACAATGCAACCTTCAGGCACCACCACATAAATAAGTAGTATGTCTAGCTCACAAAGGTGAGCAAAAGTTGTTGGAATTTATCACATGAAGTAAAATCCCCTTTCTTCTAACTTAACTTTCAAGCAAACATTTTGAACATACGAACAAGTAGAAATCCTCAGAAAGGCCAACTTCCGTGAATCAGGTACCTACCATCTTCCTATGACATTTTGCTCTGAAAAACTAGATGATTTGCATAGATGGAATTTAGTTCCGATGGCTGGTTATGGCTGCCAGAATCATACTTAGCCCTGGCTTGAAACACTACTGCTGGTTTCACAAAGTACTGAATAATACATGGTTGTGTGGAGCATGAGTCAGCTTTGCTTACACTATACAAAGATACAGAATTAGACAACATTGTCAATAACCAGCCAACCACACACACAATTTGTCATAGACTAGAAACGGTATTTAATGAAAAAAGAAGAACCTTATCGCTATTTAAAGATAATTTAAAATCTTCAGTTAGTAGGCAAAGCTGTAGTCAATGGTCCAAAAAGTCTTTAAAATGTATTTTAACTCTTTTTTTTTTTCCAGATGCCAGAACATCCTCCCTCCCCGCAAACTACTTGTCATCTGGTCACAGCCTGTCAACAGGTAAATTTTTTTAGTCATTATTCCTATAAGTAGGAAAACACAGGATGTGTGTAGATGAAATGGGGGCCCTAAATTGAAGTGGTGGGTTTTTAAACCCATGGCTTCAGTTTAGGGCGAAGTAAACCCCTGTGTCACACACACACCCTGCACTTACCTGCCTCTCTAATGGTGGGGAGGGGAGGGCGAGCTGCCGGCGGGTGGAGCGGTCCCTGGGGCGGGGGGCAGGCCTGGTGCTTCCTTCTGCGGTAGCACCCACCTGCAGGCACCCGGCTCGGGCAGTCCCGGGGGGCACTAGAGCCGCAGAGGGAAGCTACGGGCCCCCGTGCAGCTCAGGCAGGCAGGCAGGAAGCCTTGGGGAGGGGGTGGAAATCATGCTCACTGCTTTTCTTGGGTGGAGTCTGCCTTCCTGGGCTGCTGCCAGGCTGCCTGCAGGGCTTCCTGCAGAGCCACAGAGCTGCACAAAGCCCGGTGCTTCGCTCCGCGACTGTAGGGGCAGCAAACTAAAACTCCTCAGAGGAGTTTTAGTTTGCTGTGTCCCAAGTCATTTAAGGCGCATTATGCTGCCGAATTTCCTACAGTGACTGGAATTAATGCACAATACACCGCCAAGGTGTGTAAACACTGACATAATTAAAGTAGTGCAAAAGCATTTAGCCTGCTATAAAGTGTCATGCATACATGTCCCTCATTTCGTCTACACAACTCTGACCCCACACTACTTGTGCTGGAGCTTTATATGTGAGGAGTCCCACAGACCACAATAGGACTACTGAGATGTAAATGTTCTCAGGATTGAAGCCTCACTGAGATTTGTGTCTTGAGGCACCACTGGAAACATCTCCAGACATATTATTATGAGTAGTAATAGCAGTGTCATGGAACAGGACTCCTATTCTGTTGGGTGCTGTACAGATATTGAATATGGATACATGCTGAATAATTAGGGTGGCCACACATCTCATTTGCTCCAGGGCAGTCCCATTTTCAGCATCTGTGTCAGGTTCCATCAGTTTGGTCAGATGAATGCATCTGTCTTGTTTTAAGTGGGATGCCAGGGACAGGTGTTTAAATTGGGATGGTCTCAGCAAAAATGGGACTGCTTCACCCTTCGCCCCCCTGCCACCCAACCCTCCAGCACTCCACCCCTCCACCGCCTGCACAACCTCCACCCTACTTCACCTTGCTCTCCAGCTCACAGCTGAGAACAGAGCTCACACACAGCTGACCATGCCAGAGAGCTGCGGAGAGTAAAGCATCCCATTGTGAGACAGGGGAATATGTTCACCCTATGAATACAGGCCTGCTCCACCTCTATTACAACCCAAGTCCTATTCAGCAACTACAGGCAACCCCCGCTTAACGCTGTTTCACTTGGCGCTTATAACACTCACTTGAAATTGATACCAGATTTCACTTAGTGCTCTGCGTGTTTCATTATAATGCTCGCGGTCACCATTTTTGGTCATTAAAAACAATTGCAGTCGCCATCTTGGATCATAAAATAGTTTCAGTTTCGCTTAATGCTCGTTTCACATTTGGGATATAGCCGCAAATTTCCCCTCCACAAACAGAACCAAAAGATGGCTGAAAGTTAGATGTAGTGCTCTTTAATGAGTGCCATCTAAAACAAGAATGCAAGACAACAACATTAAATGACCTACTGTGCAGCTTTCACATCACCATCACTTTGTTTCAGTCAATTTGCAAGACTCCTGTTTCAAGGAGGTAGCTTATATAGTACTGGTTTTAACAACAAGATCGTAGATAAAAGAGTTTTACATTATTATTAAACAAAATTTCAGGTACAGCATAAGAACAAATGTTGAACTTGTCTGCAAGATGTTCTGACACTACAGCTCATGATGATGTTAGTGAGGTAGTAAGCATATATGCATATGCTCAAAGTTAACTGTACAGTATACTAAAATCCCTTTGGCTTCTATAGGCACTTAAGTTAAGCATGTACTTAAACACTTTTATTAACTGAATGAAAAGAATTTGATGGGGGAGGAGCTGATTTCAACACACAAAAAAATCCATAAATTTTATAAAATCATATAAGAAAGAAGAGATCAAAGAAGAGTCAAATTCTGACCCTATTTATCTAAACCAATGATGTACAACCAGGATACTGCAACACACCAGGGTGCCATATGATCCTTTTAAGGATGATGTAGTGTGCTGCACAATGCAAGGTGTGCAAACACTTATACACAATTCACAAGATAGACCCAGTGATTTGAAATAGAAATTCACAGTGTCAAAACCATTCTGACCTGTTGTGGTCTTTTTCAGTTTTTGCAACAGAAGAATTGCTCTATTCTTTTATTGTAGTTAAAGAACAAGTGAAAGCTAAGAGCTGGCATTTTCTGAGGTGGTGCCTGGAATCTAAAAGGTTAAGAACTGCTGCTGAACTAGATTAATTGACTGCTCTTGATTTCAGATCCTATTTCTGCTCAACCTGTTTCTCTAAATGATGAGTTACAATTCTCATGTTCATCTCCTCTCTTCCTCACAGTCAGGACCTAAAATACTTCTGTTTTCCAGGATGCTCCTCACATATGAGATACACCATTGCTCAGTTTTGAGCTGTATACTGCCTTTTACGTTCCTTTCTTTGTTTTTGAAGAAATTTTAAAACAGATCTTCTGCCAAGGTTATGAAAAATTGCTTTATGTAAGCATGCAAATTCCAGCAGTTGTACATAATAATCAGGCTGTCGTTACATTGATTGGTCCTGATTACATTATAAGCCAAACAAGTTAGCCGCAAGTGGTGTGTTTATGTCATCAGAATTGTATGGTGGGGTTTCATTATGGCCTGAATATGAACAAATAGTTTGTGAGCAATCCAGAGACTGAAATACATAAAATATAGTTTGAACAATGAAAAACTTGGAATTGAAGTCTGCTTGCTCATTTGCTAAAAATGGGTTAAGAAGGCTCCATGCTTGTCCCAGCAAACCATTTACACGCTTGCCTTGTGTGTGAAGAATTTCACAAACAACTCACTATCTGGGAAGAACAAGGGCTCAAGATGGTAGACATTCTACTATCATAATAGGCCCTAGAGTCAGTAGTCTCTCCAAGTTCAAAGGATTTAAGTAGTGGTTACATTTCATTGAAATCAAAGGGATTTAGGAATGTACCTTAAGTTAAGTATGGACATCTGGACCATACTGCAGAGAGATCAGTAGAAATCTGCGCAAAAGATACCTTTTTCTTGCAGATGGTAACAATTAGGTTATTTATAGATTCCATCTGAGTCAACAGAGTTGTCAGAGTAGCTCTGTTATTTCCATACTATTATGAAACATCATAGCCTGATCCCAAGTTTGTGGAAATCTATGGGGTTTGAAAATGGATTGAAAAACAGGGGATAAATACCTAATATGTTTCTTGGAAAATATTACTTCTGACATATTTTCATTGCAGTATCATGTAGGTAAACAGGCATCGACAGCAAAAACATTAGTCATACAGTATCCAGAGACGTTGCCTGAAAATTGTGTCTGTAACAGTATAAATGGTGTGACTTTGGCCTGGAAAAATAAAGGACTCATAATTCTCCTCGAACCTCCTCATCCCTGCTCTATAAATCTGTCAACCCACAGGGAGTTAATATTCAAGCTTGTGATTCATGGAAAGGGCACTTTTCATCCAGATGCTATGCACACTGTTGCTTTAAAAAAAACCACAAATTTCATCTCAGCAGTCAACACACATCACATACTAAAATAAATATTCTCTTGCACTACCTACCTCTTTGACATTTATACCCTTAAGATGCCCCCATCCCTCTCCTTCCCAAATGCAGGGTCTGGGTCTTTATATTGGCTCTGGAGTTTAGTTTTGCTTTCAGTTTCACAGTAAGATTCTTCGTTTCTCTTAAAATTAAGTAAAATATTGCAGCAAATTCTTAATGCCAAAAATCACTGGAAAGCATGAGCACTAGATGAGGGGCAGAGAGCAAGACATTCTGGGCGCTTGTACACACGACACCATTAAGATGTACACGTGATGAAAATGTCACTTTGTGTGGCTTAATGGCATTACAGTGTACACGTGCAAGATGTAGCGGGGGTTAAATGACTTTGCATCATTGCAAACTAAACTACATCTGGATGTAGTTTAATTTGCAACATGAACGGTGCATGCCTTTGGCGGCTGGAGGGGCACGGCTGCGCCGCCACCAGTGAGAGCCCAGTGACAGGGAGTGGGGAGCTCCCGCAGATGCCACCAGCACTGTTGGTGGCAAGGGGGAAGGGAGGCGAGCGCCGACCACAGGTCAGCAACCACCTGCAGGTGCCACCAGCAGCGGCAGTCAGGGGCAATCAGGGACCGCCTGCAGATGGTGCTGGCAGCGGGGTGGCGAGTGGTGACTGCCCACAGGCACCGCTGATATTGTATGCAGCGCTTTTTTGCAGGGGGTACACTGCCATGCATATGGGGGTGCACGTGCACCCACGTGCACCTCTTATGCATCACCCCTGATTTGCAATGTTGCAAATTGCAATGACGTAGCTGTCAGCTTGCCCCCTGGCCGCGAGACAGGTGGGCAGAATCTGCAAAAAAGGATCAGGCCCCTCACCACTTCTGCCTTCAGCAGGCTCCTGCAGCTGGCAGAATGCCTGGGACCACCTGGAAATGGGCTGGCTTGCCCCTGGGGCAGCATGGGAAGGCAGCAGGAAGACGACTGGGTTTACTGGCGGCAGGAGAAGGCGGCAGGGATGGTGCACAGGGTGCTGGAATCCTGGATGGGCTACTAGTTGGTCGGGTGCTGCTCCAGCCTGTGGGTGCCCAATCCAATGCTTCCCTGAGCCTGCCTCTAAAGAGAGATGGTGCAGTACCCTGTGCACCATCCCTGCAGCTGCTAGCAAACCCAGCCCCCCTTCTGCTGCCTTTCCACTCTGCCCCAGGGGCAAGCCAGCCCATTCCCAGGCAGCCCCAGGTATCCTGCTGGCCACAGGAGCCTGGTAAAGGCAAAAGCAGTGATGATCTTTTTTCTTTTTTTGGTGTGATTTTTTTGGTGGAGCCTGCCCACCTCTCCTATGGCTGGGGGGAGAGCTGCCAGTGGGCCAAGTAGCCCCTGAGCTGTGGGGGGCCCCAGTCCTTCCCTCTGCAGTGGCAGCACCCCCTGGGACCACCCAGGTAGGCTGCTAGCAGGCCGAGTACTGCCCCAGCTCGGGGTCAGGGAAACGTTGAATTGGGCTGGGTGCTACCTCTGAGCTGGGGGCACTAGCAGCCCACCTGGGTGGCCTGAGGGGGTGGTGCTACTGTGGAGGGAAGGACTGGAGCCCCCCACAGCTCAGGGGCTGCTTGGCCTACTGGCAGCTTGCTCCCAACTGTGGGAGAGGCAGGCAGGCTCCGCCAAAAAAAGGATTGGGGCCCTTGCTGCTTCTGCCTTCAGCAGATGGCTGCTGAAGGCAGAAGTGGCAAGGGGCCCGATTCTTTTTTTCTCTTTTTTTTTCTGTCAGAGCCAGCCTGCAGCCAGAGGGAAGGGGTGGGGGGCGGTGACCTACCGGTGGGCCAAGCAACACCTGAGCTGCAGGAGGCCCTGTCCTTCCCTCCATGGTGGCAGCACCCCCTAGGACTGCCCAAGTGGGCTGCTAGCAGGCCAGGTGCTGCCACAGCTTGGAGGCAACAGCTGGCCCAATCCAACTCTTCCCCAACCCCGAGCTGGGGCAGCACCCAGCCCGCTAGCAGCTCAACCAGCGGGGGGTGCTGCTGCCATGGAAGGAAAGACCAGGGCCCCCTGCAACTCAGGGGCCGCTTGGCCCACCTGCAGCTCACCTCCCGGTTGCAGGCAGGCTCCGGCTCTGACAGAAAAAAAAAAAAAAAAAAAAGATCAGTCCCCTTGCTGTAACAGGATGGAAAAATTTAAACAGTTTAGTCCTCAGGGTTTTGACCTATGCCCCACCGTTTCAATTTAGGGGACATAGACTAAAACCTTGGGGATTAAACCCCAGTCATGTGTAAAGCACCTTCTGAGACCTAGAAGTCTTTGCTCAAGTGTAGCAGCATTAGACTACGTCATCAGAAGGGAAACCAAAATTAAGAATCATCTCAGGAATCTTCTTCTTCCTGATCTAGTCCAGCCAGGCTTGTTATAAACTGGTGCTAAAAGGTACTGGTTTGTGATTATATGCAAAACAGTTGTCTGCTGGACATAATCGGACATGTCCATGTGGTTACATCACCCATTAGAGACAGGACTGCAAGGAAGCAATAAACCCCAACCTTATGGCCAGTGATAACTAATGGAACAGAGGGCACAGATTGGTCATTTTGGAAAAGAAAAAACAGAGTTCTCCTCTGCATGCATTTTCATTGATGGCCACAGTATCATACAGGTAAGACTCCTGTGAATTAGTGGGGTTGAGCGGGACACAGCCAGGAACCCATGCTGACCCATTTGCAAAGACTGAATCTCCTTGTGACAGAGGAGTTACAGATGGCAAGGTTGTGGCTGTTTACTTGTGGGCTAGTTGTGTTTTCTTCTTAGGGTGGGCACTGTTAGAAGCAAACACCCACTCTGCCAGAATGACATCTGTAATCAGAACCCTTGCAGGCAGTTCGCTTGTGCCCTTTCAGCAACCCAGCCTGGCTGGCACTTCCCTAGAAATACCATTAGCTGGTAATGAACAGAAACAAATGGAGTGTGTGATCCATGCTTGTGATGACAATTGTTTTGCCTGCTGAGGGATTTTCAAAATGGATATGCAAACTTTTAGATGTATTGGTTTCTTAACCAGTATAAAATACAGATCAGATTACATGCCAGGCAGAGACAGCTTATCTATTTATTCACATTGATAAAGTGCTCCACCAATGCTCTGGGTCCTGCACAAAGGTTAAAAGCACCTGAATAGGTCAAAGAAATCCTGGAAGGATGTTTTGCCTTTCTTGCTACCTTAAATCACTGCTGGAGGGCCTTCTTCTTGCAGGAAAAGCATGGAGAGAGAGATGTATCTTGTGGCAAAATGGCCTGAAAAGCAGCAAATCCTGACTGTGGCCTACCTGGTGGAGACTAGGAGAGGGGTAAATTTCAGCATAAATGGGACCTCACTGAGAGCATCTGTTCAAACTAGGGCTGTTAATGTGAGCAAGTGCCTCAGCTCATTTCAATTGCCATAAAACCTCAAAGACAGTAAAGAGTGAGCTAGTCTCTCCTATAACTAGGACCCAAACCATTTGGGGCTTTATTGACCACACAAGAACAAGGATGCAAAAATCCCTGAGTGGCAGGGAGCAGAAAGCAGAGCAGCAGATCAAGCAGGGGAACAGAATTGAAGTGGTACTCAGAGATGGCATAAAGCTTAATTTGTGAGTTTATGACCATTTCTTACACTGGTATCTTCTAAGGCTGCAGTGTGATACAGGATAGGAGCATGCCAAACTGATTTGTCACTCAAATCACATCCAAAATCATTCAGGTTCCGCTTCTTTGTTTCTGCTCTGCAAGTCTCTGAGTGGTCTCATTTTTTCCCTTTCCTGTGTTTTTGTCCTTATCTCAAGATGTTCTCAGATCAGCCTCTACATCTGTACAGATGAAGATACAACAACAGAGCCCTTCTTCAAAGAAACAGATGCTCCTTTCCTTTGTTCAGCATCCATCCCATGTATTTTCAACCATATTCTCTTTGTGAGGAATGAAGCTGAGGATGCCTCGGAGCAAGTGAATATCCTGTGTTTTGCTTTTGTGAAGAAGCATAAACTTTCCCGTTAGTCTGGGATCAGATGTCTGTTTCCCTGCTTGTTCATCTCAAACTGTTCTAGGGGGCATCCTTCCAATTCTTCCCACAAGACCAACCCCTTCAGAGGGGACAAAAGCAACATCTCCAAACCTGAGCTAGTAACTGGCTAAATGGAACTTGGACCCAAAGAAAGGTAGCCTTGCTCTCAGTTTTTCTCATTCTGAACAGACTCTCCCTCTTGTGCCTTTATCTTTGGCCCACAAACATTTATTCTGCATACTAAAGCTAAGTACAGACATTCAAAAAAGCCCAAATTAATCTAAGTTATGCGATTTTCTGTAACCAGCATAGTTTAGATAGGTAGCAAACAGAACACACAAGGTGCAGACAGAAGTGCAGCTCCCCACTACAACTGAGAATACTTTGCAGGAAGTCTTCCGAGTTACAATGATCCTCCAGACCAAACAGAAGTTCACTGTTGTTCTGGGGGGGAAAGGGGAATTTAGCTGCTGGCTGGGAGCCTGCAGCCAGTTTCCCCTAGCAATGGCCCCTCCTCAGCCCATGCTGTTTTCAGAATGGAAAGGGGAAAGGGAGCAAAGGGACCTTCTAGGGGTTCCCCAGCAAGTTCTGGAGGGTGGAGCAGGTGGATTGGAGCTCCCCCAATCCATCCATCCGACCCGCCAGCACAGGCTGGAAAAGTCCCAGAAAGAACACCCTCTGCTCCCTTTCCCCTTCCCATTCTGAAAACAGTGACAGGCTGGGAGGCAGCGCAGACAGAAGTTACTGAAGATGCTCTGTTTTGAAATGTCTCCATCTGAACCCTCATGCAATGCGGGGGAAGGGGACAGATTTTTGTGGGATCAGGCCCTTTTAAAGCACTTTGCAACTGTGCACTTCTGTTTCATCACAGCTGTGGAGTGCTTTCAGAGGCCAGATTAGGTGAAAATTGTCATTTCTGTCTGCGACCTGTACATTTGCCCTTGGTGGGGTGGGGAGCGGGGCGGGAGGGACAGCAAATCTTAGACTGGGTTCTGCCATTTTTAAACCAGTCTGTGTGTGTCAAACTTCTATTCTGTTATGGGTTTAAACCAGTTTTGTGCACTGAACTTCTGTTTTGTTATGAGTATAGATCAGGTTCCAGTCAGTTATACAGGTAAAAGTGTAATGTATGTACCTGGCCTAAGTGTGTTGCATTGCTGCTCACTACTCTGGCTCAAACAGCTCACAGGACTGAAAGTAGCAGAAACCCACTGCCTCTGCTTAGCAAAGCACTCAGGGATGCACAGAGTATGAAAGGCACTACATAAAACCAAATCCCGTTTTATTATTTTTTCCTCCTGATGGGATTACCAGTCCCAGTGATGAATGCCTGAATAAATGCTAAGAATCACTTAACATTTTGGCACCTGATCCAGGGAGGCAGTGGCTGAGGGGGACAGTATTTATTTAATTGTGATTATTCTTGTTTTGATCAGCTTATTTTCCATTTTAGCTTTCAACCAAAGGATTAACACAAGAAAATGAGAGCAATTATTCAATTTCCAAGAAGGTTTTGCAGTATGCTAATTTAACATACTTCTCACCCACTAGGGACAGCGTCAGATTCCCTTGAACACATTTCAGCAGAGATCACACAAGCTGGTTTCCAAAATTGTTTCAATCTTTTTTTTTTTTTTTTCCTGGAGAGCAGGAATGGAATTCCAAAGCGCACCAGATGAAAAAGGAGGGAATTCATATTGCAGGCCCTTCATCACAGGCAGCTGTACTGAAAGCAGACAGAATTGATTCCACATGATCTGCCTGGGATGTGGGAAAGGTATCTACTTCTTTAGCTTGCATCACCTAGTCTGAAGAAAAATATTCTGCCCTCTACTTGGACTTTCCTGCCTCTGGAGTCCCTGGTGCACTCAAACCCAATCACACAAAGCTCTGAGGAGGAAAGGAAAATAGCTGCAGACAAACTGGGATTATTTAATTTAGAAAGGAGACAAGCTAATACCAGGGTATTGATAACTTCTGATTAGTCCCTTCCATTCACACTGCCTCATAATGACAGACTATTAGTGTCACTTGAAATTAATGGCTGGTAAATCTGAAAGCAAAAGAAAGGAACTATTTCGGTAATGTGTATCAAAGTCAGCCTGTGGAATTCACTGCCCCAGGAGGTGAGAGTGCCACATACAGGAGCTAAATTTTAAAAGTAGCTGAATAAAATGTTATGATCAATAATAACTTTTATAATGTAATAAAATTGATTTGGGGATAACCATGCTTCATGAGCTCAGATGGGTGGGATCAGGATGGAGTCCAGCCCTCCTCTACTGTCTGCATACAAAATTACAGAATTAGCCATATACTGGTGAGCACCTCAAAGAGACAAACTGTCTGCTTACCCATTCTGCATCAGCAGTTCCTGGGGCTCTGTGAGAAAAAGGCAAACTCACAGTGTGCCGTCTCCCACAGAGGGCATCTGACCTCTCACCTGTGAAAACACCCCTCTGTCATGTGTAGACAAAATGAGAGGCATGTGTGCACGACACTTTAAAGCGGGCTAAATGCTTTTGCACCACTTTAATGGTGTTGCTATTTGCACACCTCGGTGGCGTATTGTGCATTAATTCCAGCCACTGTCGGAAATTCAGTGGCGTAATGCACCTTAAATGACTTGGGGTGCAACAAACTACAATTCCTTTGAGGAGTTTTAGTTTGCTGCCCTTACAGCCACGAAGCAAAGCACTGGGCTCTGTGCAGCTCCGCGGCTCTGCAGGAAGCCCTGCAGGCAGCCTGGGAAAGCAGCTCCGCCCAAGAAAAGTGGCAAGCCTGATCTTTCCCTCACTTGCCCCCTGGAGCCTGCCTGAGCTGCACGGGGGCCTGGTGCTTCCTTCCTGGGTGCCTGCGGATGGGTGTCTCCTGGAGGGGGGGCCACCCACCACTGCCATGGAGGGAAGCACCAGCTCCACCCCCCCCCTTGCAGCCCAGGGATGGCTCCACCCACTGGCAGCTCGTCCTCCCCACCCCTTCCTGCTGGAGAGACAAGTCAGTCAGCAGGGGGTGTACACGATACAGGGGTTTAATCAGCCCTAAATTGAAGTGGTGTTTTTTAAAGCCCACTGCTTCAATTTAGGGCCCCCGTTTCGAAGGAGTTAACGCTGTTTGAAGCAGCCTTTCATCTCAAGCAAATACTCCTTTGGGCTTCCAGGCAGTTCTGAGGGCAGTATGTCCCTACTTTCTCCCCTTTGAATTATAAAGCCCGGAACCCACAGCCTTGGGCAAAGGCATTTCTGCAGGTTTAGGAGAAGGGTAGAGCATGCTATAGGTCCATGCTTCAGCTGTTCCAGATCTTTTTATCTCCTTCCCAACCATTCACATGAGTAGAGAAAAACATCAGGCTCATTGCCTTTTGGATCCAGGTTTCTGTTGAACTCGTCTCAACCTAAATAAGAGCAAGTTCCACAGAGAGCTTTGCTCCCATGTCTACTCCTCTCCAGAAGGCCTGTGAATCAGCACACACAGGGCCTGTGAGTGCAGTTTCTACCTGCCTGTAGATTGCCAACTATGACTTTTTCCCCCACATCCAACACCAGCCTCACCCTTCCTGAAGACTACCTGGTCTCAGGAATAGAGCTAGTTGCTTGTCTTGGCGAAGCTGGGGTCCATAGTATTGTGACTATTGTTGCATTGATGTGGTTGTCAAGGGAAATGGTGGGAAGGACACCAAACTTTGCACCATAAAGATGGTTGTATGAATCAACTAATAGTTTAAACCCCTATCCTATACTACTGGACACACATAGTAGGGCTTTGAGAAATTTCACCAGCTGTTTCATTTTGATGCTGTTTTGACTCATTTCAAGCTCAAAACAGTGAAATCAAAACAAAACAAAGAGCTTCAAAACAGCCTCAAAACGAAATGAGGGCAGATGAAACGTTTTGAAAGTTTTGAAACATTTCGAGTTTCAAAGCTGAAGCTGGGCTTGCCTGCAGGAAAACAGAAAGTAAGGAGAAGGAGGGGGAAGAACTGCTCTGATATTGACTGTGACCGTTTGGCTGCCCGAGATGCTGCTGGTGCTACTGTGCTGCTTAACAAGTTATTACCTGTTGTCATTTAAAGTGGTGGACTGGGCTGAGGCTGTAGGAGAGGAGGAGGCCTCACTGGGGCACACTACTGTGTCATGTAGAGGCCCCAGTGCCAGTGAGGGCACACCTTAACTAACACACACAAACACAGCCACACATCATGAGTTTTGCTTGTCAGCAGCTTGAGGTGCAGTTTTCCAGAAACCCCTGCACCTATCTCCTTGAAACCTGGCAGGCATCATGCCCTCAGAAGGCTCTACCATCCTTGCTGCTTTCATCCAAATCTGCCAAAAAATTATAAAGTTATAGGCAGTTTTGTGCTTCCCCATTATAGCCTATGGGCGAAACGTCAAAACAGTGAAACAGTTTTGACAAAACAAAATGGAACAGTGCTTTCGAAAGGAAACAAAACTCAAAACACAACACTGTCCTGTTGAAACAGCAAAACAGAAGTCAAAACGAAATAGTGCTGTTTCACACAGCCCTAACACAGTAGTACTGTACAAGATCCTGGAAGAGTTTTGATTGGTACTGATCTAACCAGATGACATGGAAAATGCCCTCTCATTAAAAGTAAAACTAGAATTCTTTGTTTTCCAGGTAATCCTGGCCTACACCCTCTTAGCACTGCCCTTTACACAGATGCAAGTGTATGCAAAGATAAACAATTGGAGTCAGAGCAAAGAAACTCACGAGTGTCTCGTGGTTTTTCCTATGACCTTCTAAGAGTTGCAACTTTGATGTAAAAAATATAAATACCCTTCATTATGGGGTTTACTCTGCATTTATAAACAAGAAAATTAAAAATACCAGTAACTAAAATCCTAATGAGAATTAACTACTAAAATGTTAACTAACCTGACACACTCAACAATGCAATGGCCAAATTAAAGTTACAATCAAAACCAATTAAATCAACTGATGAACTCATGATTGCAAGTGAGTGCAAAATGAAGCCTTCACTATGAATGAGCCAGGTGGGAAATTACTGTATCCAAACTAAAATGAATAAGGTTCCAGGTGTGAGGTCACGCATAAAGGAACATGGGGTGTTTCTCCAAGGAAGCAGCACTAGTTTCATATTTACAGGGCAGGATACCACCAGCACTGTTGAATAGCTGCTGTTAGGAACCGAGGGGTTTTCAGGTGCTAACTTGTGCATGATTCACCCTTTAACTGTTCAGCAAAACAGCTGTGGGTGCACCTTGATAGCAAAAATATCTGGACAAAATGATATCCATTGCTCTATTACACATGAAGAACTTATTTTTGTCATCCAACATTTACAGAGCTGCCAATGCAGCACTTTCCATTGGTACTACATTTAATTAGCATTAATAATGATTACTGCAACATGTAAGCTATAAACTGGCACATCCAAACATGATCCCGCTCATGCTCCCAGGACTAAGACAAACTATTTTCTGGGGCTGAAAACAGGATTCTCCCTATGCAGGCGTGTGCGCCAAAACAGACTCTAAGGGCATCTCCTCTTCTTGGGTGCTTGGGATAACAGAACTACTTGGATTCACAACTGCACTGGCTACTAGCTAAAAACATTCAGTTATGTGAATGACACTACCATACTAGTTCCAGGCAGCAGCACCAGGAACTTCCTGGGTTTATTCAAAGTATGATTTTAGGTCAGTGCAAAAATGTTCAATGCTTCACATTTGCTAAGAGTCCTTCTTGTCTCATGCCTTAAGAATGCAAGGTTCAGTGGTCCTACACTCCAAGAAACTCTTGCAAATCTACTGATTATGCTTCTATTCTCATTGGCTAGGTAGTGCCAGATATCCCAAAAGCATTCTTAACATGAGTAGCACCCTGTGGTGCAGGGAGGACACACTGAAATACATGATGCTGTCAATGACAGGAGAAAGGGGACCAATTTGTAATAATTGAAATAATCCATGCCCTGGCTAGGGATAGTCTTAAAATTAATATGTGTTCTATGCTGTGTGCCAGGAATGTCCACTAGCCACAAATTTAACAGGGGCAGACACCCTGTCAGAAGAAGCATTGACTTCACTTTTAACATGAAACACATTACTGGAGGAGCAGTACAAATCTAGATTCACTTTAGCGCTAGCTCATGTAAGTCAGGCTCACATGCTTGAACTAGCAATGCATGACAAAATATTTGCCACAAAATACTCCAGATCTCAGCCTTTGTGTAGATTCAAAACTATTGCTAAAAGAAGTTTTTATTATGAAAATGTGACACACACAGTTTTGTCTTCATTCACAGCCAAATCCCTATTCTTTGGGAAATTGTGATGAAAACTATATTTTGTGAGTGCAAAAACATTCAGAAAGGTGTCACCAAAGAAACTCACTGTGTTTTGACATGTTTCTAAGGCTTGTACCTGCAGCTGCAAAGAGCTCCCTTTAATCACCATCCTTTTAAACAGCGTTTCAGGATGGGAGAAATAAAATGAGGATCATAGATAGACATAAAGAAATTCCTGGAAAGAAAACTGTCAGGAACTTTACTAACTTCTGTAATGGCATTCTATGTTTCCTTTCCTACCCTCTTCATCAGCTTGTATGAACTGATGTAGGTGGTAGCAGCATCCCACTATCCTCATTAACTAGCCTCACTTAGCAACCACAAGTAATCTATAGCAATGTTATAGGAATTGTACAGTTTATTTCTTTATTCACTTAAAAATGAATAAACTTCTCTACTTGAATGCTCGTGTCACTATGTAGCCCTGCTGACCAAACAAGCACATCTACTAACATCTGCAAAATTGTACTCCATATCCTTCTTGACTTTTCATCCATAATCTTATAAGGGAGTAGTCCAGTCTATATTTGCTTAATTGTAGGTAGATTAATATCCTTTTGGCCTAAATGTTTGCCAAGCCATCTCAACAGCTCTGATCACAATTGCCTCCGTATCATCCAGGACAAGTCATTTACCCTCTTGGTCTGATTCTAACACTACTGTACATGAACAGCACTTCCCAATATCCTAGTTATCTCCCTGTACTAAAAGCCCAGCCACAGAACAAGTAAATCATACCATAGCTTTGCAATGCAGGTTGAGGGGCTCCTCCTCTTCTCTCTCAGCTGTTTGCTGTGTTCATCTCCAGTAGAAGACCTTGCGCACACACTGTAGACCTTCTTTCCAGATACTAAACCCTGTAATTCTTCAGCATAATCAGTTTGCAGGGCTTTGGCACTAGTTTACAGAAAAAAAGACTCATAAAAAACTTCAGCTCCTAATCAACACGTCTCTTTACTCCATCTTTTTCTCCTTTTTTAATTATGACCAGATGTTGTCACTCCAGGGTGACTACCCCACCACTGTGCTGTGCTCAGCCTGGGCTTTTTGCAATCTGTACCTCCTGTTCCTTATTCCAGAGGGGTTTTAGTTTTCATAAATCCTTGCTGCTAATTTGTCGCCAAGCTCTACAGAAGGGTCCAGTGTGCATGTGCTACTTTTTCGCTCTCTGGAGCTGTTCTGAGCAGTGTGCTGGACAGTGTGAAGAGGACAGTCTGGCACTACGGACCTAAGGGCTCTCTAGCAGCTAGTGCATTTCCATGGTGTACGACTGACAAACTTCAGCTGCTAGTTTTCAAACTGTGCAGCAGCCCAGACCCACCTCCCTGTGGGGAGGGGAAAAGAGAAGGAGGGGGAGGCCAGTTCGTTTGAAGCAGCTCTTTTCACAATAAAAGCCCTGCTTGCTGCTGCTTAAACACAGAGGGCTGCATTCAGCCACAAGACACAGGTAAGGAAAAGTTAAAAGAAATGAATCCCCACCTTCTTCTTCTCCAAGAACCCAAGTTACAGCATATACTATAGAAAAATACACCACAGGATTGTATTAACCCTTGAGATCAGCCAGACGAGTAGAAGCAAAATTCAACTAAATGCAAAGATTCATAGATGTTACGGTCCGAAGGGACCTCAATAGATCATCGAGTCCAACCCCCTGCATAAGCAGGAAAGAGTGCTGGGTCTAGATGACCCCAGCTAGATACTCATCTAACCTCCTCTTGAAGACCCCCAGGGTAGGGGAGAGCACCACCTCCCTCGGGAGCCCGTTCCAGACCTTGGCCACTCGAACTGTGAAGAAGTTCTTCCTAATGTCCAATCTAAATCTGCTCTCTGCTAGCTTGTGGCCACTGTTTCTTGTAACCCCCGGGGGCGCCTTGGTGAATAAATACTCACCAATTCCCTTCTGTGCCCCCGTGATGAACATAAAGGCAGCCACAAGGTCGCCTCTCAACCTTCTCTTGCGGAGGCTGAAAAGGTCCAGTTTCTCTAGTCTCTCCTCGTAGGGCTTGGTCTGCAGGCCCTTAACCATACGAGTGGCCCTTCTCTGGACCCTCTCCAGGTTATCCGCATCCTTCTTGAAGTGTGGCGCCCAGAATTGCACGCAGTACTCCAACTGCGGTCTGACCAGCGCCCGATAGAGGGGAAGTATCACCTCCTTGGACCTATTCGTCATGCATCTGCTGATGCACGATAAAGTTGTCCAAGAGGAAATCCTTTCATTGTCTTTATAGTATTATTTTTCTTTTCCATCGGCACATAACAGAGGGTCATGTCTTGCTATTTCATAAGTATTCAAACATGTTAGGATATTTGAACCATGTTTCTTATATAGGCTTATAACAAAAAATAACATTGGACTAACAATTATCACAGCTTTTATCACCATCACAGGACCTCAAGGCCTTTTATAACCACTATTTCATCAAGCAGTAGTAATCACTGGCATTAACCTATTGACAGGCAGAGGTATTCCCATATGGTGATGTGATGCCTATATTACATTGGAGGCATGTAAGGGTGAAAAACCTAATGTACCACCCTGCTCTGCCCTTTCCCCCTCCCACCCCAGCACATTGAAATGAACTTAGCCTCCATATCACTCTCAGCAAACCAATTACTAGTGCAGATGACCTCTTTGTAGGGTAAATTCCATTCAGTGCAGGCTATATCAACTGAGCATCACTGTGGAGCCAATACACTGGCACAAACAACAGGCTGTCATCTGTAACAGTTTTGCCAGCTGCCTCATCCAATAAACCTCCTTCGTTCACCAGGTGAGAGTCCTCTCTAACCACCTCATTATGACCCTTGCCTGGTAACTCCCACAGTATCCTCCCACTCTCCAGAAGTGGGCTATTCTCCTTCCAGTCTAGCCCTTCCCCTCCTAGCCCCTGGGGGCATCTGCTATATTCCCACCACAATTCAGAAATGATTTTGCTGTTCTGGCTCAGAGTTCACCTGCTTCCACTGTATTGCAGGCTAAGCCACAACTCTCTCTGTGGCCTTCTACTTTCTAGCCATCCCACAGCCACATCCTGCATGCCCTCTAATTGCCTAGCAATCCTCCAGGCCCCCAGTGTCCAAGGGGAGTGTTCTAGCCACTAGGCTAGTCTATAGAAGAGGGGCAGTGGCTCCTCTTTCAATACTGCTTTGAAAGAAAGGAGCAATGGAAACTGCATTTTGTGCAGAGCCTGCTGAATGTATTAGGTGTGCTCTGAGAACACCTAACCAGGTCGAGCCCATCAGCAAACTTAAGCAGAGAAGCATCTCATTTTTGGATGCAAATTGAGCATAGGTGTAAGATAGATAAGCACCAGGGTTCTCAGCCCTGTCAGGACTGAGTCGCTGTTGTTTGTGGATTGAAGCAGAATTCTAGGGATGTTTGAAAACAAAAGTTAAGTTACTTGAGAAGTTTAGGTGCATTTCCACCTATGTCCCATTTTGGGCACCCAAAGTCCTCTTTAAAGTCTTAGTCCCAAATAACTGGGGGAACTGCAGCAAAAAGAATGGAGCTTGTGACCACAGTTTTCCCCCAGGTGTTCAGCTCCCAATTCCCTACTCTCACCTTCCTGCTTGTTAGGTTTAAAAAGGGAAGGGGAGAAGGGTACAGTAGCAGAAGGACCTAGTTTCCAGCTTCATACCTTCTGCTGTAGCCCCAGTCAGTGAGCCATGGATGTTTCAATTACTGATTGTCTCATATTAACAAACCACATATAAATCAAACAAGATGGACTTAGAAGAAGTGAACCATCAGGGGTCCCTCTGTCTTCAGATCTGAGCAGTGGAGAAGTAAAGGACCATAGCCAGAGGGAAAGGGATACTTGCTAAGTAGAAAATACTGTGGAGAGCAGAGCACAGTCCACAGTTACAGCCCAGCTCAGGATGGAAGGGTGTTTCCAAGAACCCCCTGAGAAGTACATATTCTTCTTGTGGACTACAGTATCGCCAGATGGCTTGGTAGGCCTCCCTTGTGTTTGGAACTGGAAGTAACCCATGGGCAAGGCACTCAGCACTACTTAAACTCTGAATCGTGGGGGAGGTGGGCCTACTGCCCACTGTCACACAAGGGTACACACACAGTTCCAGTAGGGATGCCAGGGAAAGAGTCCCCATGCCGGCTCTGCGTCTCAGTTTTGAAGGCTGCAGTGAGAGTGAGATAGAAAAAGTGGGGCACCATATCTCTGGCATGGATGGGCTTCTGCTTAGGGCCCAGTCTAAAAGGGCCATGGGAGAGCAGCTGCATAATAGTTTCATGCCCTCAGACCAAAGTGAGTGGTGTGGTAATGAAGTGAAATTCATTTCCACAACCTCTTGCCATAAAACCCAAATGTTACTAACTTCAGATGAGGCTGTCTTCTCTATAGCTGCACTGAGGGAACGAGATTCTATGGTCTGTCCCCTTCCCTCATGCATTCACAAACTGACAGCCATGCCTTTGTCCTTTATGCTACATCGTGCTAACTTTGTTGAATATTTACTAATTTGCCGCCATTTCTTGATGATGATAATGATGATAACGACAAATAGGACAATGATGATAGACGAGTCCCAAAAGAGGTTGTGTACTAAGCCTTATAAACAGAATAATCTAAAGAAAAAGGGTGGAAAGGGAAACAAGTCAAGTGTCTCGCCAAGGTCACAGAGCAAATCAGTACCAGAACCAGTTTCCCTGAGCTTCCTACTAGTGCCTGTACCGCTGGACCTCACTGCCTCACTTGCAAGACTGCATGAAGAATTAGAAGGTTAAATTATTATTATTATTATTATAACGAATATTGCTATAATACATTTCTCTGAGTCTGTAATTGTGCTTATTCCTTTCCATCATAGAGATTTTTAATTGCTTCATAGCCTCCTGCTTTGTAAGTCTATTTTTTCTTGTTGTTCCATCCTGTCTTGTAACATCCCTCATTGCTATTCCAACTCAAAATACTAGCTAGAAAAATAGGTGACTTAAAGGACATTTGAAAATGAAGTGAGTCCAGTTTGAGCTTTCTCAGCATGATTTACCTCCTGCATGTTAGCAAGATAAATCAACTAAACCCAGCACTAAGCACCATCAGCTAAGTCCTGATCACAGCACAGCTCTCCACTTGCCTTTACCTTTCATTACTGATAACAGGTTTTCATTTTTTTTAATTAGCACATCACAATGAATTTATCAACTAAATGTCGTATATGCTTTTGTGGCAGGAAGAGACCCATAGTGCTTGTAGTGATGTTTGCATGTGCTTCCACCTAGTGGTTAGGGTGTATGAGATGTAACTAAATAAAGATGGCTGGCTAATCGGATGTTCCATGCTCTTGATAAATATGAACTGCATGTTAGTTTTTCTAGACAGATACTTTCCATACCATTTTTCTTCTGTTTTTCATGAATCCAACTTTCCCATTTGGAACAGTATCTGTTCCTGCAATATGGCAAAAAAGCCACCAAACAAGTGCTACTAACTCACTAAATTAATTGTCCTTTGCTAAAAGTTTTGCAGGTTGACAACCAGGGAAAGAAGTTAACTTGATGAAAAACTTGTTGGAGCCATGTTTGGAAAAGTCCTCAGAATTCCAGAGATGTGTAGGTCCTATCTCCCCATATTCATTCATTCATTCATTCATTCATTCATTCTCCCTCTTTCTCTCTATCTATGAGATTAAAAACGTAGACCTGATTCTCCACTACCTTATAGCCTAGGTAGGCATTTACACTTGTGTAGCCCTTTTACAAAATGTAGCCAAATCAGGATGCATTTCACACCAGCATGACTTTCAGTGTCAAGAGAAGTCAATGGCTATGCAAGATGAGCAACTGTAGAAAATAAATCCCTTATTTGGAAAGTTTCTGGATAGTAACAGATGCTATGAAAAACTCCATAGAGACAAACACTATTAGGGGCTAGTCCTGATTGTGATCAGCATCTGTTATGAGAGCAGTTCAATGCACTTCTAATTGGGAATAGAGAGGCAAATGTATAAGTGTACTTGTCTAAGGTAGTTTTGTAGGTGAGCTGCATCTGCTTGCTTTGTGATTCTTGAGTGTCGTTTCATTTTGGAAGCATTTGCTTTCATTTCCCTTTTCATTTTGAAATGCTTCAATTTATATGCAATTTTCTGTCAAAATGATTCTCATTGGTGCAATGGTATGGTAAGCAGTGATTGACATGCCAAGTAATTCAGCTAGTCTCTTTGGATTCCCTCTCCATACAAATAACCACTTAAAATGCATACCCCATTTAAAGAATTTTGTCAGAAATAAGCATAGACCACTGCTGGAGGCATGATACCAGACTAGAGAGATCACTGGCCTGAACTTGCATGACGAATTCTGCATTCTGTGCTCCTGTAACAGTCAGATCCCAGCACCTTGAAAGTTTGATTTTTTTTCTGTGGAGGTTTGGCATGGAGTCCACAATAGGCAACCATCAATCCTCTGGATCAGTGTATGCGTAAGAGGTTTAGTCAGGTGCCTGATGAATCTGTTTGTACAGAGTGCTGCAATCATCACACCAAGACCTTCAATGCATATGGCTAGGCAAGAGTATGGAGGAGTGGAGGCTGCCCAAGACCTACCTTCCCTCCCTCCATCCGCTTTAGACAATTGAGACTGAATCCAAAGGCCAGACTGAGTCCAGACATTCAGTGCCTCAATGGTTGTAGCTTTTGCTAGAAAGCAACAGATAAGAACTGCTGCTGCCTGCCTACTGCCTCAGCAAGATCACATTTCTGTCAGAGTGATTTCCCTTTGCCTTTCTCTGACCAAGGAATACCCACAAGGCAGAGGGAGCTAGGGTTTTGAGGCACCCCATACTCACCCTACTCTGAAAAAAAAAAAGAATAATTCAAATATGTTCTCTAGAAAGGCTTACTTATTGATGTTTCTTCTGGCTATATGAGACCCCTTAGGCCAGCTGGGGTTGTGAGGTCTGTAGAAGCAATACAGTGAAGGATTTCCATGGAACTTCATTTGAGACTTGCTGATAGTATTGAACTTCTAATCTTTGCTATCTTGTTCTCTTTGGGAGAGGGGTATATGGCAGTTTTACATTGGGGCTAGGAGGCAACTTTTTAATTGTAGACTCTAATGGCAGGATACGAGCCTACAAATTTCTCTTATCAGTTTGTTCAGAGTATCTAGCCATATCCATATTAGAAAATTGCACTTTGAGAAAAGCCATCTCCATACCCATGTTAGTGGTACTTCATAGCCTGAATTGTTTCATTTTGCTTTACAACCACACTTCCACTATCTCGCAGTTTGTAGCAGCCATGGATTCTGAGACACTTCAACAGCCAATATGCTATGCAGTATTATCTTGTGTAGGGCAACTATCCTGAAGTCCTGAGCAAACCAGACACGTTCTTTAACCCACAAGGCACACAAAGAGTCTCTGGTAAGAAGAGAAATGGGGAATTGAATTGCTTAGGATTCCCTACCTAACGTGCGAACCTGTCATCCCCACCACACAGAAGAGTAATGCACTCGTGGAATGCAGTTTGCCCACAGTTAAGGCAATTAAACAAAGGCCTGATTCTCCAGTGCTCTTACTCTCGCTTTGTGTAGTCACACATGACAGTGCAACATGCAAGGGAGCAGGGCACTGCAAGTCAATGAGACCTGTCCTCCAAAAATCACTTAAGAGCTTTTGAAAATCTCTTCCCTAAGGCCCTAGGTCAGGGGTGGCCAACCTGCAGCTCGGGAGCCACATGTAGCTCTTCAGAAGTTAATATGCCTCTCTTTGAACCTTGCACAAGCACACGGTGACCAGCTTCCAAATGGTCAGGTGAGAGTCCAAATGGAAGCTGGTCACTGTGTGCTCGTGCAAAGATTCAAGGAGACACATATTAACTTCTGACAAGCCACATGTGGCTCTGGAGCTGCAGGCTGGCCACCCCTCCTTCTGCTGCAAACAATAGCAAAACTCCTATCAGCTTCTACAGGACAGGAACAGGCCTTAATCAAATCTAAACAGTTATGAAGGACTTTGCTTGCTAGTAAGTGAATGTAGACACTGGAAGAGCAGATATGCAAGCTGGGACTGGAGCCAGACATTCATTTTGCAAACTGAAGGTGTTCAGCAGTTGCTATACTAAACAGCAACTTTTTGTGTCTGTCACAAATCCGTCAGCAGCTCTCAGTGCATGCTGGATGGATGGAGGGCAAGCCATGTGTAAGACAGTTATATTTTCCTCCCTTCCTGTTCTTGATACAGTAGAGCAGGTTTGCTGACACCTGTAGACTGTCTATCACAGAAATAATTTCTACTTTCCCAGAGGCAGATTGACTCTGCTTGGATAGTCTCATCTCACAGCCCACTCTTGAGTAATCAGAAAAGGCCCAAGCTATTTCCATGTTCTGAGGCACTCAGAAATGGCACAGTGAGACTAACAGCTTTTAGCTGCTGGCAGCTGCTCCTGCTGGCTTGGCAGCTATTGTTGCATTATTCACTGTTGGCTAGGTTGTGCCCTTAGGCACAGCCCAGAGCAAGGAATGGTACATCAAGTACAGAATCTCAGGAGGCACCATGCCTCAGAGACACCCTGCTGAGGTGCTTCCATGCTGGCTGTCTCTTGCTGTGGTAAGAGAAGAAAGTAATAGCAATCCTTAGAAGCAAATGGCTAATTTCAGTCCCCTGCACCCATCCAGCAAAAACGGTCTCCACCCCTCTCTGCCCAGTTGCTTACAGAAGCATCATCAGCAAAGCAGGACCCATGCTCCACAATAGCCTCACACCCAAGTTCTGTGCTGCAGTCAGCATATGACCTACCCAACAGTGAACGCACAGCAACATGCAATTTGGTGTGGGCTTTTCAAGCCTGACAATGGTGCAGGATATGTACCTGGGCAGTGTCTTCACTGCTCCCGGTAACAGGTTAGCGAGACCTCTGAATGCAATGTAACCACAGGATAAGATCTAACCAGAGCTTGGGCCTGGAGCTGTTGTAGAGCACAGGCCCTGCTCACCAGATGATCCCCTTGGTGAGCAAAAGGGCCAAGTCACACCTTCCGCTGTAGCACATGTAACCTGGGGGGTACTCCAAGAGGTACCCCCTCTCCAATTGAAGGGATCAGAGCAGGTGCACAAATGCTGTGGGAAGTGCTACAGGGGGTTGGGTTGTAGCCGTGTTGGTCTAAGGACATAGGCAGACAAGGTTCCTTGGGTGAATTTGATATCTTTTATTAGACCAACCCAAATGGTTGGAGAATAGTTATTAAGCAAGCTTTCGGGTTCAAAAACCCTTTGTCAGGCTAAGGAAGGTTCAGCAGTTGGTGTGTGCTCTTCCTGGATGGAATGAAAAGTAAAGAAGCTACACCTCCCACAGCACTTGTGCACCTGCTCTCCTCCCCCTATAGAGCAGAGCCAGACCACCAATGGGGCCTTAACCATATACCTTTTAATGAGAGAACAGTACTGGGAACATAACAGGCATAAGCCAGGGGGTATAGGGGACACTACAACGACCCGAGGGGACAGGATTCAACAAAGGTTAGACACTTACAATCATTGACAAGAGACAGGGTTAACAAAATATAAAACACAAACAGCAGAACAAACAATACTGGTTGGTGAAGTATAAAAGGCACAAAATACAAAATGTCAAATAACAAGGAATATAGGGCCTAGGTACCTGGAGGGGGGGGAAAGGGAAAATACAATGACCCCTTTTCTATTGCAACAAGGACTTCTCCCTGTTGGCTCACTCACCCCAAGTCACCTCAGCTAGGACTTGAACTCAGATTTACCATGTGGTACACAGAAACTCTACCGCACAGCCACCAGTGCTGATAGTACACTAAGCTGCTAGGGGTCTTGACCTTCCTGGAGCCCCACCTCACATCAAGCTTCCTGGCTTCTTATTGGAGGAGCTGGAAGCAGAACTGGGAACCTCTCAGGTCGCTGCTCAGATCCTTGCTGGAGCTGGGGAGCCTCTCCTTCTGGCTGCAGCCTCTCATAGGGGATCCTGGAGCCTGGCGGGGAGCCTCTCCTGCCGGCTGCACGCTGCGCTGCTGAGGGTCCAACTGCTGCCTGCAGGTCCCACTCCTTCAGGTGCTTCTGGGGCACCTACTCCCACCCCGCTGGCCCAGCTCTTGCCAGCTCTTTGAAGCTCCTTCCTTGTGGTCCTTCACTGGTCTCTCGAGTCAGCCGTGCTGCCCCTTTTATCCTCCATCGGGAGACCCAAGGAGCCAATCAGGGGACATGGAGGGTGAGTCTCTGGGACCTGATTGGTGAGTAAAGAGAATCCCAAGTCCTCCAATCATCTTTTGCCCTTTCAAAACCCCTGGCTAAGAGAGTGATGTTATATATCTTGACTTCAAAAAAACCATCGATCTGGTGTCCCATGATCACCTCTTGGCAAAACTGGCCAATTGTGGCCTTGGGTCCACCACGATCCACTGGCCGGGAAATTGGCTCCATGGTTGGACCCAGAGGGTGGTAATTGATGGAAGTCAATCGTCATGGTGCCCTGTGACCAGTGGGGTCCCCCAAGGCTCTGTCCTTGGACCCATGCTGTTCAACATCTTCATTAATAATGTGGACATTGGAGTCAGAAGCAGACTGGCCAAGTTCGCTGATGACACCAAGCTTTGGGGCAAAGCATCCACACCAGAAGATAGGAGGGCGATTCGGGCTGACCTGGACAGGCTCAGTGAATGGGTGGACGAGAACCTGATGGTATTTAACACTGAAAAATGCAAGGTTCTCCACCTTGGGAGGAAAAACCTGAAGCATCCTTATAGGCTCGGCAGTGCTACACTGGCTAGCACTACAGAAAAAAGAGACTTGAGGGTCATCATTGACCACAAGATGAGCATGAGCCTGCAATGTGATGCTGCGGCTAGCAAAGCAACCAAAACGCTGGCTTGCATCCATAGATGCTTCTCAAGCAAATCCTGGGACGTCATTCTCCCCTTGTACTCGGCCTTGGTGAGGCCGCAGCTGGAGTACTGCGTCCAGTTTTGGGCTCCGCAATTCAAAAAGGATGTGGAGAATCTTGAGAGAGTCCAGAGAAGAGACACATGGATGATCAAGAGGTCGGGAAAACAGACCTTACGACAATAGGCTGAGAGCCATGGGGCTTTTTAGCCTGGAAAAGCGCAGGCTCAGGGGTGATCTGATGGCGGGGTGACCACCAGTATCTGGGGGAACGTTTGTTCACCAAAGTGCCCCAAGGGATGACGAGGTCGAACAGTTATAAACTACTGCAAGACCGTTTCAGGCTGGACATAAGGAAGAATTTCTTTACTGTCTGAGCCCCCAAGGTCTGGAATAGCCTGCCACCGGAGGTGATTCAAGCACCTACATTGAACACCTTCAAGAGTAAATTGGATGCTTATCTTGCTGGGATCCTATGACCCCAGCTCACTTCCTGCTCTTCAGGCGGGGGGCTGGACTTGATGATCTTCCGAGGTCCCTTCCAGCCCTAATGTCTATGAAATCGATGAAGTCACTGCCAGCTAGCCCATCACACACAGATGTCCCCTGACTGCACCAAGAAAAGGATGCAAGGGCATAGGTGGACTCACTTCCCTGTTTTACCAGCTAAAATAAGAACATCATTTATGATAATTTAGGAAAAGATCTATTTTATGACATATACCTGGGCTTGAAAAAGGTGAGGGAGGTAGCTGTTGTCTCTGTCCCAACCATGCCATTGGTAAACAATCAAAGATATCATGCTGAGAAATCCTTGCCTCTCATTAGTTTCTGAGATAATTTTTCCAGGGCCCATCTGCTTGAAATTGGAGAAATGAAGCATCAAGGGGTGAATGTAGATATAGGGCTGAAGTTAATTTTTCCTTTAAAGTCCTCTGCTGACTTCACAACCAAAAGGAAAATTCCTGTAAAATATGAGAGAATTATGCTTTCTTAAAAGAGTAATTTTAAAGCAAGCAGCAGACTTCTCAAGCAAGGACAATATTCTCTAGCAAGCTTTGGAGGGTGATTTACAGTCTCTGCACAAATGATGACTCCTACTTACTCATATAGGTTTCTTGAGTCATTTGTGTTAAAGTCTACTAAATTCTGTAAGGCACTGGTTTTTAACCTGTGGTCCGTGGACCCATGGGGGTCCTTAGACTATGTATAAGGGAACTGCAAAAGATGACTATGATCAATCAAAAGTATGTGAATACCAACACTTCAAACCAACACTGTCGTGTATCCACAGATGCATCACGAGCAGGTCCACGTAGGTGATCCTCCCCCTCTATGCGGCACTGGTCAGGCCACAGCTGGAGTACTGTGTCCATTTCTGGGTGCCGCACTTCAGGAGGGATGAGGCCAGCATTGAGAGGCTCCAGAGGAGGACCACTCGCATGATCAGGGGCAGCAGGGCAGGCCCTATGAGGAGAGGCTAAGGGACCTGGACCTGTTCAGCCTTCACAGGAGGAGCCTTCTATAAACTTACCAGGGGAGACCAGAGGGGAATGGGTGAGACCCTGTTCCCCCAAGCGCCTCCCAGAGTAACAAGGAATAATGACCACAAGCTGATTGAGAGTAGGTTCAGGCTAGACACCAGGAGGCACTACTTCACAGTCAGGGCCGCCAGGATCTGGAACCAGCTTCCAAGGGAAGTAGTGCAGGTGTCTACCTTAGGGGTCTTTAAAAGGAGGCTTGATTACTACCTAGCTGGGGTCATCTGAGCTTAATTTAGTGGGGGTCAAATTAACCCAGTATTTATACCTGCCCATGGGGGGCGGGGGGGGAAACAGACTTGATGATCTGCTCAGGTTCCCTCTGACCCTACATGTACGAATCTATGAAAGGGGTCTGCACCTCCATTCAAAATTTTTAGGAGGGGTCCACAAATTAAAATAGGTTGAAAACCAGTGCTATAAGGCTTTTTCTTAAGGGATAGCAAACAAACAACAAAACTGTTCATCCTGACATTTCCCACTATTGACTTCCTGAGCAGCAGATTTAAATAAGAAGAGAAACATCCACCAAACTGGCAATGTGATGCCAGAGATCTGTTTTCCCCATCTTGTGCTTGGCTATGGAAGCAGCTTGGCAATCCAAAAGCAGCTTTTTGTAAGCAAAGGCTGGCAGTGAGGCCATCCTGTTCTCTCAGGAAGAAAACGGCTTCAAAGTAGTGAAAGCACACACTCAAGCCTTCCAAACCCACCACAGACATCCTTGAATATTCAAATAAGAAAGGAAAAGCTCTGCAGGGGAGCTTTTAAAAGGCATAAAAAGGAGATAGGTTTCCAACTCCCTTTGGCCTTCTGTGGGATTTGAGCTCCTATATTACCTCTGTGCCTTTGAATATTTCTCCTTAGATGGTTAGAATACTTCAGGGAACATAAGGAAAAGTAATAATACCTTGTACTCATTCAGTAATCTTCTTCAGATGGTCTCTCTGCAATCAGTAAATCTCATGAGAAAGGTAAAGGCTGAGCATAAAGAAACCACTTCACTCATGATAGAAAAGCAGCCGATTCTGCAGTAGAACTTGGTATCTCCTTAACGGTCCCACAGCAGCTCTGCAAAGCAGCTTAGGGCTGGGAGTAAAGAATTCTGTATCAGCCTAACACCATATAGGAAATGAAGGCAGATATGGACACGTAGCAAGTTCTTTCAGCACTCAGGGCAGAAGTATATGGGGATAAATTATGCTGACTAGGGCTGCGTGAAGCTTCGGTCCCCTATTTGATTTGGTGGAGATTCGGCCCAATTCGGTGACCAAATCTCTGAATCCGAATCAAATCGGAGGACCCTTTAATCTCTCTAAATCGAATCGGAACCCTCTGAATCAATTAGGAGAAATTCAGAAAGATTTGGCAATTTGGACATAGACACAGCTTTAAATGTTTTTTCAACATACCTCTAGGTACCAGGTGGCTCATGAATGCTGTGATGCTGGGGTGCATGGAGCGTCCCACAGAAGCATGGGGAGTTCCTCAGCATGCTTGGCAGCAGACCTGGAAGTGGACCAGAAGCACTTCCAGTCCACTTTTGGGTCCACTGGGGAAAGTGTGGGGTGGTCCCTCCACGCCCTCCCAACTCAGCAACTGGTGCCTCCTGGGTCTGGGAGGGCACCCAGGGTCCCCCCTGCAGCTGATCAAGCCAGGAGGTTGCAGGCGGGGGCCCCCAGCATGCTCCCCAGTGGACCTGGAAGTGGACCAGAAGTATTTCTGGTCCACTTCTGGGTTCACCACCGAGCACATAGGGGCCCCCCCACTGTGCTTCTGTGGGATGCTCCATCTGCCCCACCATCACAGTGTTCATCAGCCATGCCTGGTACTTCAAGGATTATAGTAAAAACATTTAAAGCTGTGTCTGTGTCAGAATTGCTGATTCTCTGAATCAGCATCGAATCTCCAAGATTCGGCCAAATTGAATCAGGGACACTGATCCAAATCAACAAATCAAATCACTGTCCTTGATTTGGGCCAAATCTGAATCAAATAGGATCCATTTTGCACACCCCTAATGCTGACTACTGGAGCCCAGGGAAGGTGGCAAGGGAGGGGGGGGGGACTATTATGGCTGATGTCTTCCTCCATCAGAGTGCCATAGGATTTCTAACTATACATGTGATGAAGACTCTTGTTTCACATGTACCAAATACTGCCCCTCTACCCATCACAGCAAGTGGAGCATTTCCTTTGCAATGACTGAGATGTGTGGGATCATGAGCTGTAATTTCTGCAGGATATGGATGGCTATTAACACAACTAGGGGCTGGGGGTGACTGAGGGAGGGGGGAGGGTGCCACACAAAAATAGTAGCTGCCTTACTGCTAGCCTGGCCACCACTACTACCAGCACCCTACCTACAGCTGCTATCCCATACACTGCCCCTGCCCAGGATGCAGAACTGCTCAGTGATGCCTCTGTGGAGTTCTCATATCCAAAGAGCAACTCAGCTCAAAGCTGCTTACCTTGCAAGACCTGACAGCATCTCAAAACAAAATAAAGCAGCAACCAGACAACGTTATCTGAAGCTCCCGTTTATCTAGATAAACTCTGGTGACAAGAAAACAGCTTTAGTAACTCTCACTATAACAAGACAGTCTGGCCCTTTGAGAAAGAGCCAGCAACCATGTTGAAGCAGCCCACTCATGGGCTCTTACATAATAAGGGAGTGTCCCACTAGAAGCTTAAAATCCTAAAAGAGGCAGCAGAGAGAGGCAAATTGGGAGAAGGAGCAGTTTGCAGGCAGGAGGCAAACTGTGACCCCAGACAAGCTTGCTGCCAAAAAGGAGCCATGCCACTATGCTGGGTCAGAGCCAAAAGACCCATATTACTGCCTGGAACATGTCCAAAGGGTTTGTTTGCTGGGTGTTTCTTTATTTGAAAGACTAGCTGAGGAATATTTCAGGAAGCAAAGCCAGCCTGCAGGAACTAGCAGGCTTACACTCACCTGGAGAAATTTTCCACACATCCTAAACACTTCTCAAATATATATTCCTTTCCCCCCTACCCATCACCTGCAAAAATAACATAAATCCTACCCTAATAGCCTATGAAAATTACAGTGAAGGAAAAAAATAACTGGACATTATTCAAATCCTTTTTGAATGCTTTCATGCAGTTTTTCCCTCTGTATTTTTTTCTGTGTTTTGTGCCTTCCCTTTAGGTGGCTTTATAAATATTTCCAGCTTTCCTTTGCCTTTACTTCTAGCCACAATCTAACCCATGGCTTTTGTGTTCTTTTTGCACCACCTGTGCACAATAGCTGTGCCACTCAGTTGCTTTCCTTATTCCCAGGCTTCCTCCAGACAACATACTGCTTTTATTTCCAAAAAGCATTATATTTTTTTAATAGGAGAGCAAAGATTAAGTGTTGGGGCTAACTTTTCTTTTAATTACCAGAAGGATTTTCCCTGCTGTTGGGTGCAAACCATCCATCACACAGCTGGAAAGAACCTGATTTTTTGTTCAATTCTGGAAAATTAGTGATTTAATGAAGGACAGAGACAGATTGTATTTGTCCTGCCTGCCTCTCCACAGGATTTCATAGTGCTGAAAATAGAGGTTACTTGGGCACAAAACTTCTGATGACACGCTTAGGGCACCACCTACATTTTACCTCTTAGAAGAAGCTATCACCTTTGGCAATGCCCTGAATGCAATTCTCCTTCATTGTCTTTGGAGCATGGTCTATTCCAAGGGTTGGCAACATTTTTGGACTGAGTGCCAAAAAACCCCTCAACCTCAGCACAAGATGTTGGTGTGCCAGGGGCAAATGTTGGGGGAGCTGCAAGGGGCCTGATCCTTGTTGTGTCGACGCAGCCACGGCCCCTTCCCCACCATCCACCTCAAGGTGCATGTGCCAAGCAAAATGTCTTCATGTGCCACACACCAGCACCAGTGTTGGGGGTTGCCTACCCCTGGTCTATCCTTTAGAAGCCTCCACAGTGCCCAGAATATTAAGAGGTAAATTTTTAGGGTTAGGGAATAGAGTATAAACAACTAAGTATGGAGTAAACATGGGTAGGTAGTGTGCTTCATAGATGCTAGGGTTGGAAGGGACCTCAAAGGATCAGAGTCCAACCCCCTCCAGTGGCAGGAAAAAGTGCTGGGGTCATGTGACCCCAGCCAGGTGCTTGTCCAGTCTCTTCTTGAAGTCCCTCAAGGTAGAAGAGAGCACCACCTCCTTTGGAAGCCAGTTCCAGATTCTGGCAACCCTTACTGTGAAGAAGTTCCTTCTGATGTCCAACCTAAATCTACTCTCTATCAGCTTGTGGCTGTTGTTTCTGGTTATTCCAAGAGGTGCTCTGGTAAACAGAGCATCTCCTATTCCCTGCTGCCCCCTCTGCCCCCAGTGAATTTGTATACTGCCACAAGATTCCCCCTCGGCCTTCTCTTGAGGAGGCTGAAAAGGTCCAGGTCCTTCAGCCTTTCCTCATAAGGCCTTCCCCTGCAGGCCTCTAACCATATGAGTGGCCCTCCTCTGGACCCTCTCAGCATTGTCCACATCCTTTTTGAATTGCGTCACCCAGAACTGGATGCAGTACTTTATCTGCGGCCTGATCAGTGCCGCATAGAGGGGGAGCATCACCTCCCTGGATCTGTTCGTGATACACCTACTAATGCATGACAAAGTGCGCTTAAGCTCTGCTAATTACTTCGTCACATTGACAATTCATATTCATCTTGGAGTCAACAATGACTCAGATCTCTTTCTGCTACCATGCTGCTAAGAAGATCATCCCCCAGCCTATAGGTATGTTGGTGATTCCCTCTCCCTAGGTGTGGCACCTTGCACTTGTCCTTGTTGAACTGCATCCTATTGTTCTCTGCCCACTTCTCTAACCTGTCCAGGTCTGCCTGGATTCAGTTTCTTCCCATCAGTGTGTTTGCTTCACCCCACAGTTTGATGTCATCTGCAAATCTGGACAGAGTGTTTTCTGCGCCTTCATCCAGGTTGCTGATGAAGATATTGAACAGCACCGGCCCAAGGACCAAGCCTTGGGGGTCCCCACTGCCCACATCTTTGGAGATTGATAGAGACCCATCCACCACCACCTTAAGGCAATTTGCCACCAACATGTCTGTGTAATCATCTAGGGCACAGCTGTTCAACTTGTTTAAAAGAATAGGATGGTATACCATGTCAAAGGCCTTCTTAAGGTCCAAGTAGATAACATCTACCTTGACTCCTGCATCTAAGCATTTAGTGACCTGGCCATAGAAAGAAACAAGGTTAGTCAGGCAGGATCTACCTGCTTTGAACCCATGCTGGTTGCCCTTCAGCATTATGTTACCCACTGGACTCCTACAAATGTGATCCTTGATAATTTTTTCCAGAGTTTTCCCAAGGATAGAGGTGAGATTAACTGGTCTATAGTTACCCGGTTCCTCCTTCCTCCCCTTGAAAATAGGGACCATACTGGCCCTTTTCCAGTCCTCAGGGACCTGACCTGAGCACCACGAGCGCTCAAACAGTCGTGCCAGTGGCTCTGCTATGACACGGGCTAATCCTTTCAGCACCCTTGGATGGAGCTCATCTGGTCCTGCTGATTTAAACACATCTAGTCCCTTTACTAGGTAGGTGCTGACAGTTGGTGGGCTGGTGTTTCTCCTGCTTCTTTCAGTAATTCATTTGAGAGATTTGTCTAGATCTGAGTTCACAAATACAGAGGCAAAAAACTCATTGAAGAGCTCTGCTTTGTCCCTCCCATCTGTCACCAACTGCCCTTCTCTGTCCTGTAGGGGTCCAATGATGCCCTGCACCTTCTTTTTGCTCCTTATCTACCTGAAGGACTTTTTGTTGTCCTTAATTTTTGTTGCCAGCCTAAGTTCTAATGCTTTAATGCCCCACAAACTAATCTCCTAAGCACACTGAAGTCAGCCTTTCTGAAGTCTAGCACTTTTGCCCTGCTCATTACTTTTTCCACCTTTCATGAGATAGTGAATTCAGTCAATTGATGGTCACTATCCCCTAGGTTGCCTTGTACCTGCGGATCCCCCACCAGGTCATCCCCCATAGCCATCACATCGTTCCCCCTAGTGGGATCGTATACCTCCTACATTAGATGGAGGTCCTGTATGCAGGTTAAGAACCTACATGAGCAATTAGTGCTGGCTGACTGATCCTCCCAGCAGATGTCAGGGTAGTTTAGGACACCCATGACAACTGTATGTCTTGACCGTACGGCCTCTGAGAGCTGCCCGGAGAATTCCAGGTCTAGCTCATCCTCCTGGTGTGGTGGTTTATAGTAGACCTCCACTACCAAGTCCCTTTCCCCTTGACCCCCTTGTATCCTAACCTACAGTACCTCAGTTTGGCTCTCCTCTGATCTCATCTTGATTGTAGAAGATGTATATTGCTCCTCACCATAGAGAGCAACCTCCCCCCCACCCTTTTTCCCCATTCTATCCCATCTGTGTAACCTATAACCTTCAATGCCTACTGCCCAATCATGAGTAGGGTCCCACCAGGTTTCAGGTAGTCCAACCAGGTCAAAGTTGTTGCTTGCAAGCAGGAGTGCAAGTTCCTCCTGCTTGTGCCCCAGGCTCCTAGCATTAGTGTAGAAACATTTAAGCCCCCAATGGGTGCCCTTGGTACCCCCATCTTGATGTCTAGCAGGCCCCTTAGTGCTTACCTGGGCTGATCCAGTGCATGGCTCATGGTGCTCTGAAGCTAGGTTCTCGACCACAGCATTCCCGTCCCCCAACGAACCTAGTTTAAAGCCCTTTGGAGATCAGCCAATGGTAACGGCTTCATCATCTGTTCATGGTAACTGCGCACTGTTAATTCTTGGTTAGTGGAAACTAAACTGGTAGGTGGCCCCTCCACTATAGACAACTAACTTATCACAGCATAGCCTCTGGTTACCACAGGGTGAGGGCATGTACACTGGCAGTTACTGTAGAGGAGCCGAGACATTGTAAACCCCTCCCTCCTTTTAACTCACTCTAACTCACTCATGTGTCCATACTTTTAAGCAATTACCTGATGCACAAGCATAAGTTAAGTGTTAAGCATATGAACAGACACTTATGTCAACTGATTCAGCACAAAGAGATACCTCAGATACACATGAGCATGGTTGTAACCGTTCATATGTTTGTGTGAGTGTGTCTGTGTATTGAACAACTGCATGTGTTGCTGAATTTCAAAATGTAATATTATAACTTATATTACAGGAGAGTCTGGATACGTCCAGTAAGGAGGAGGACCAGTTGTACTGGGTCTATACATCCACCCAGTGAAGGAATATCTGAGCTCTGAAGAGCTTACAGTAAGTAAAGACAAGCTTGGTAAAGGTTTAGGTGATGGGTAAGAAGAAAATAGTATTACTCCCATTTTACAGATAGGACTTGGGAATAATCAGTGACTTGTCCAATATCATACACAGTCTGTGACAACCTAGAATTCAACGCACTATATCCTGAGCTTGATGCTCCATTGCCCTGAACCTTAGGGAGTCATTTAAATTAATCCAGATTGGATTTAAGATACTTTTGCCTGAGGCTCAGGTCTAGTCTATACTTACATTTTTCCTAGCTTGTAGCTTCTACCAGCAAAAATAAGTGCTGTTTTTCCAGTTGGAACATCTCTGTTTTTCAGGAGCAAAACAGAAATAGAAATGCCAACAATAAACTACACCCCTAACCCAGGTTGCCATACCAGTAATGGTTTCTAGAACAGACCTATCTCCAGCCTTTCTAGTGTCTTAACCACAGGCTGAACCCATCAAGGAAAAGCTAGAAGGAAAGGGTGGAAATAGCTTAGGCTCTTTTTTTCCAAAATACACTTTGTTGCTCTGTTTCTTTCACTGTGAAATTGCCTCAGTTAATTCCCTTGGGCGGCTCAGGCAGTCAAGGGTGGCACACATTTCAAAGAAACCTACAGAGAACAGAAAACACTTTTGCTTCTCAGAAAGTAGATTTGAGTTACTCTATTTTTTTCCATTTGGAAATATGTGAAACTGTAATTGGTTTGGGGAGGGGGAGACTATGAGTGCAACTTTCCACATACACCTGGATAATTATAAGCTTGAATGGATTTCTGAGGCCTGAAACCTACCCAGATAAATCACTGCCTATCACTGATGCTTACAAATTACCTGTTCAGAAATCCTTAGAATTTATCGTTTTTCAGTTATCTCTTACATTTGTTTATAATGGCCTTGACACTCCACTAAAGAATACATTTCAGTGCTACAAGAAAGCCTTGATATAGCAGGCACTCCAAACAACAGCAGGGAAGATGAGAGAGGCAATATAGGGCTCTGGGGATGGCAAGGGTAGAAGAAGCTACCCAAGATTTGCAGCTGAGTCCCAGTTGTAACCATAGATCTGGATTTCAAAACACGCAAAGGGGTTGTGGATGTCCAAATCCAGGGGTGATCCCATTATAGAAGTGTGGACCGCTTCCAAGCTAGGATCTGGAGCTCAGTTCAGATTCTGACCCCTTCCACACCAAAATCTCTAGTCAATATAGAGTACGTTATGTAAGATAAGACCTACATTTCTAATGTGAAAAACAAACAGGAGGGGCAAATGCTGTGTGCGGGACAAATTCCACCCCTCCCCATGATTTTCTTGTGCACACTTTTCTGTCTTTGCAGGTCCCTTTTAACAAGTCATTACATTTCCATAAATAGGCCAAAGAAAACTGTTTCCCATTGAGATAAATTAATGTTCCTGTTTATACTATTGTTTCAGTCAATCAGACTCAAGGGGACATAGCCAGGAGTCATGTCTTGAAGACAGGAATCCTTACTTCAATGACAGCTAGGATTCTGGAGCCGACTGCAACATCTGGGGCAAGGCTACACATTTTTAGAATTTGTGTTTTACACTCCCCGCAAATTCCTATCATTCTTGGGTTATATTGTGGCTCAAAAACAAACATGAGGGGGAAGGGACAAAACAGAGTTATTGAGCCTTGTTTTTCAGAAATATGCACTCGTCCCTGTGATTTACATCTAGAATATTTGCTAGAGGCTCTGAATTGCTTTTCTGGCCACAATGTAGTCTTTCAGGACTTGAGCTGTGACATTTTAAAATGAGGAAGATTCTACAAAGTGGCAAGACTTAAAATGCCTCTCTCAATTACACTTCATGATTCTCTTCCTACAAGCCAGGTACTCAAAGATCTGCCTTAGAATTCCTCCAGAAGTAGCGATTCACACCCATTCAGGCCTTGTATACATGATATTTACTGCCATCTCGGCAGGGAGGGAATTAAAACAAAGTTTTGCCAGCAGCAAGAACAGGGCATGGATGGGTAAACATAGGCACAGAGATAGGAATTCTGTTTATTTCTCAATGACAGTGAGCATCCAACTCTAAAAGTACTTCCCCCCCACTAGCTCCCATGTATTTCACAATGCTTACAAAAAATGAACCTACAACACATAAGCTATCACTGTACATTATTCCTATAGGCTTCCAGGTTTCTCCTGTGCACACCTACCAACAGAAGCGGCAGAATCTCCTGGGGCAGACACTGCCTGGTAGACCATTAAGTACATTAAACAATAAATATAGTCATCACCACTTTGTTAAAACTCCTCTCTGAAATTATATTAATGGGAAGCTTGATTCGGTCATCAGGGCCGCCCACTTCTGTGCCACCTCTCTCCTCCCACTGAAGTCAATGGAAAGCTTTAGTGGGAGGAAAGCTAAGTCAGTATTAAGTGCTTTTGAAAATCCCACCCACAAAGTAAAAAAGGGGCTGTTAGAAAAACTAGGTGAATCTGTTTTTATTCCATGGATGTACTTTTGAAATGTTTCTTATGCAGAAACCCACTAGGAAGGGTGACATTCAGCTTCACACAGACAGCCAACATAATTCAACTCTGAAGGAGGCCAGGTTCAACTTCACTTTAACTCATTATGAATGGTATGATAGGTTTGCATCCCAGCCTGTACTTCAGCTTAATGTTGGTTGTCTAATTTCTGGAGAGTACTTCTCAAGGGCTTTCAGGGCTTGAGGGCCACAGCACTTAAGCTGCCATAAGAGAGTTTCTAACAGCATGGGTTGCCACCTCCCAAGGCACCAAGTCAGGATATTAACTTGTGGGAGCCATGAATCTTTTACCCAGTCTTTCATTCACTGCTGCTTTTTCCACCATATTGCCTGGTCCTTCTGCTTCCTCATTAGCAGCACTGATCACAGCTTTCCTCTGAGCCAAGAAAGTAATATCCCTTCACATACTCACAGGTGAGCTTACTTTCTCATGACCTGGCTTGGTTCCTTTGCAGAGGAATGTCTCTAGTAGATGCTCCTGATTTGGCATGGTTAGATCCCTTATGCTATCGCATACTATTGCACATCTATCACTTGTGTCAGGGTGCCTCATGTACAGTAACAGACAAGTGCACTCACAACACCACCCTGTGAAATGTGATATCATGATTTTGCAGATGGATTTTTGTGGCCCTCCTTTTAACTATCCAGTATTTGTACATGCGGCTTGAAGTGTAGACACTAGCACTGTACCCCTCCCCCTTCACATATTCAAGGATCACACTAGTGTCTTTGCTCCAGCGTTGCACCAACTCATGCTGAGGTAACATCACCTGCTCAGTTCTTTTCAAAGTCACTGTTTCCAAGATGCCCATCCTGTAGCTGTAGCTGACAGTCTTCCCACTGTCACAACCCAAAGTTGTGATTTTTTGTTTGTGTGCACTTCGGCACTGCTAAATTATTTTCCCGCTAAATTGCAGCTTCTTTGCACAGTGGAGTTTTCTGCTGCAGAAGAGAACCCCAGTGCAACAGAGAATTTTCCGCCAATTTGAAGCTTTCTTTGCATGGTGCATTTCTTTTGCATCTAAGAAATGCACGGTGCAAGGAGTTCCCGCCATTTGTATGAGAATTAGTGCCACATTATTGGCCAATTCTAATATATGCACACGTGACGGCTAGCGATTGGCTTGCTAGCCGTATAAAGAGCTTGGGTGCTTTCCGCTCAAGTTGGAGAGAGAGAAATTGGAGTTCGAGAGGGAGAGCGTGAAGATCTCCAAGCGCTGCGGATCCTCACGGACCCAACACATTTCTTAAAAGGCAATAGAGGCCTGACCAGCCTCTGGCCTCTCCCCGTCGCTGATAGATTCCTAGACGTATCCCTTCCTGTACGAGAAACTACCAAACCCACGGAGCTTCAACAACTCCGGGGAAAAGAACAAATTTGTTGTAGTCCTCTAACAAGGATTCAAGCGGAGCTGTACCTGGAAAACTGTCCAGCCTACACCACAACCATCTTTGGTGTAAGTAAACAATCTTTAAATCAACCACTACGCGTCCGTGACTAATTCTAGCTCGCCACCGGTTTTCTCTGACCCTGCGTGCCTGGGCTGCTGGCCACAGCCTGCGTGCGCAAAGACAGTCCAGGATCGCCCCCGGCCTGCACACCCACAAGCATCACCAGTTTCTACTAAAATACAGCGTGTTGATTTGTGATCATATAATCAAGTGATTTCAATCCTTCTTCAGCAATAACCAGTCCTCATCATTTTCTAATCCAATGTTTCCCATACTTTGTAGGTTTATTCTCATGATAGTTAAGATGGGCACATTTGCACCCCTCTTTCAGCTGCTACTCCCCTTGCTGCTGCTTCCCCTTGCCTCGAACAACTGGTAGCCTGGGAATCAGTGGTAATTGGCAGTGACAGCTAAAGCAAAGCAGTAAGAGAGGGGCAAAAGTAGAGGGAGACTGCCGATTCCCCCACTGGGTTGTTACTGTGATTTGTACATTGCCTTCAGTAGGGACCTCCTGAGGGCCCAAACACTCACACTCTACTCTAACAGGCCCTTGTCTAGCACATGGAAAGCACAATACACTAGAAGCATGTAGGAAAAGAGGGATGAGAGCACAAAGCCAGCACAGAGACAGCCATAGCATGATTTCATCAGGATCTCTAGCAGGAGAGGCAAAAAGCTAATAAGGCCTCTGCAGCTCCACTTCCTGCCATTCAGACATTGCTCGAAGATGCATGTGAAGGACTCAACAACTATGAAGGGCAGAGTCTTCTACAACATGCTGCCAAGTACCTGTGGGTTTGATTAGATGGCCCGGTGGCTTTTGTTGACTTCATGCCTGAACTGTCTTGAGAGGGAGACTGCTGGTCTGAAAAGACCTTTTAAATTCCAGAGATACCAGACTAAATGCCTCTCTGTGCAGAACAGAAGACCAGAAGCATTTAGCCTTCTCTTAATGCAGTAGTCTCAGTGTCCTGTTAACAGCAGGATGAAACTTGTGCCCTACTTCGTTCAAAGCATCTCAGTACAGCTTCAGCATAATAAAGGAAAAACAAACACACTTTAAAGACGCACAAATGTTGCAAATAAAGGAAGAGAAACCCACCCTGTTTCTTTCATAAATCATGGGAGGCCATTGGGATTGACTTTTGACTGCAGAGCTGACATCTTGCCTCCTTTATGTATTAGGACTGGGAAAATGAAGTGAAAAAACTCCTTGTTACCACTACAGCAACACAAAAAAAATGTATGTATACAATGCTACGTGGAGTAATCCAGCTGTACAGCAGTATTTAATCCAAAATATCTAATCCTTATTAGAGAACAGACCTTACAGACATGTTGTCTTGCGCACTCTAGGCCAGAAATGCTCAACCTCCAGCCCATGGGCTGAACACAGCTGGCAGAGCCATCACACCTGGCCCATGGGGCTCTTCACAGGTCAGGAAATATGGTGCCGGGGGAGCAGTAACCACTAATATGGCCACTCTCCCCCAAGACAAATTCCCAAACCCCAATCCCTGCATGGCCAGTAGGACCAGACTGTGCTCCATTCCCCGAGCACCACTGCTCTGGATAGTTTTGTAGTTATCAGTGTGATGAGTCAGATGTAATGGTGAATGCTATTTTCACTTCCCAGCTTTCCCAATAACTTCCTTCCAAGCCTGTTAACCTGTGCCTCCAATTGCTAATCTGTAACATCACAACTTCTCACTATTACCTCACAGGGATGTTGGTAAAACACTCTTGAGACCTTTGCTGAAAGGCTTTATGTGTGAGCAGGGTTATAGTCATCAGTACCATACTTGACAGATATCCTAAAACACTGCTGCCAATAGGGATGATGAAGTCTAACACAAACTTAGGCAGAGACTCCACATGACTGAGCTGTTGCTGTCATATAGGAAGTGATTTACAAACTCAAGAGTTCTCTGAAAAGAAACTTGAAATTGCACAATTAGAAAAGGAGCAAGCTTAGCCACATAGGGAAGATGTACCGATTGAGAAAATGTACCGACACCTTTTGTTCAAGGCCTGCTCAACCTTTTGTTCGTCTAGCAGCCAAGGGTTGAGCAGGCCTTCTCTCACTCTCCACTTCTAGGACCAAGTTTTGGCACATGGCATAAATAATATCAATCATACAACTCCCTGGAGGATTTTTTCTGAACACATCCTACTGTTGCTGTTGTGTCAAGGCAGTCCCTTGATGCTAGCAATACTGGGTGCACTATAATAGCTCAGTTACTGGCAATTTTTTTTTGCCACCTGTTTAACTCTGAGCAAGCCTACATGACACAATAGTTACACATTCCCTCCTTCCCATCCCTTCCCTCCCCACCCCCTGCCCCACTAAATCAGTGGCTAGTGTACACTAGCATTCTATATTAGGCTCCAGTTCCTAGATATTAGTGAACCACACGTATCAAGTGTTACTAGTGCAGAATACTTACTGTGGCTCCATCACAGAAGGGACAATTTTCCTGGTGAATGAGGTGATCACGGTAGGAATCTACTTAACTCGTGGTAAGACAAAGCAATTTTTGTGGCTTGGTCACAACACGAAGAGCCAATTTTGCAAGCATTTCCTGGTGGCCCCGTCCCCCACTGCTGATTGGTATAGAATATACCATATAATTTAATAGCAAATTCCACAGAAAGTAAATTATATCATGTATAATATAATACATCTAAAATGTATGTGTATTATAAATATAAATTGATATACAATATGAATTGTAATATATCATAATGTATTATATTATATGTAGCATTCTACAAAAAGTTTAGAAATAATAATTAATGTTAACCTTAATAGAAATATTGTCACTTCACCATCTGGCACCTTCACTTAGTCTATGTCACTAGCAGACAGTAACTCTCAATCACGTGATCTATGGCTGCAGTGATTTTCATGTTGTCTTTGTATTGCGGTAAGCATTGGGACATGCTAAAACAGTGCATTATGTGAATAGTACACTGTGGGAAATTGCAGCCAATGCAATATTTCCTGGTGATCACGGACAACGCTGTTCTTTGTGGTTTCTGCAAAAACCATGAAACAGCGAATTAAGTGACCCCTAGTGATCAGTGTGATCTATTGACATAACTTTATGTCAAGGGTCAGCCTCTCAAAGTGCTGGGTTTTTTGCAAAGCTTCCTTGTATGATCGAATGCATCTGGCACTGTGCACTCAGACCAGAGTGACTGGTTGCTGGAGTAAGGATGAAGGTGTGTTAAAGCTGGGCTGTACTAAAAAGATGGAGCAGGTTACACAGTTTAAAAAACAGAAACATTTCTGCCCCATTCTGCTTTGTATCATGGATACATAGCTTGCATTTATTTTTCCCTATTTAATTTTTAACTCCTGCAAACATAAGAAATGTCAAGTCCATTCTCCCTGACTTTGCAGGTGAACATCTTTCAGGTCCCTCTATGAGGATTAGGAGCTTTTTCAGCTTTTAATTCAAGATTTACCAAAAGAATATTTACTTCCTACTGCTTCTCAAGCATTTGAATGACATTTAAAGACAACTTGGAAACAGTCAGACTAAAAATGATTTCCCCTTCCAGCTGGTCAGATTTCATTTAGTTCTATTATGTTATAAAACCAGTGATTTTCCAGTCATTCAGAGAGTCTTCCAGGAATAGCCGAGACCTGAATTTATAAAGCAAGTGACATGCAGGAGAAATAAGAGGAGAAAAAACAAAGCAAACAAAAATCTTTAAAAATAATTTCCAGGCTCATTATTTTCTCCTTCTTTCATATTCCCTTCAAATAAGCACCTTGCTGCAATAATTTTGCCGGCTCTAACCCATGCTATTGTTTGAAGGCTTTCATAAGCATAGAACTAACTCAAATATTTTTACGAAGTCTTGGCTGATAAAACACAATGAGATGTATTCTGTATTCATATGTCACAACTCCCACTGGATGCCTTCAGGAAAGCTTCCTACTGTAATCTCAAAGATAATATTCTTTTATGTTATTGACAGAGAAACAATATTACTTTTTCAAAGCATCTTCTATTTTCATCAAAGCGGAACTTCCCAATGAGACCCCACTACCCAAACCCTTATCATATACCCACAGAGCTGCAGAACAGTGCCTGGCTCTATCTTGCTCTCAGAGAGTAGCCTGGAGCACATGGGAAGACAATAGCTTATCTCTGCTAGCTGTAATGGCAACAATCGATAGCTCAGCTCCTCTCTTTGGCAAAAGCAATGAAAGCGCAAAAATAGAAACTAGATAAAATCATGGAAAAATCTTTCATACTGCAAGACCACTGGGGAAAGTGTTTAATAGCATCTTGTAGATACGAAAACTAGGTTGATGTATTTAACGAAGGAGTTTCTTCTGTGCCAGTTATAAAGACATAGCTCTGAATGTGGTAATTAGCACAAAGAGCTAATTTCAGATGATGCAGTACGATGTATCCACTCGGAACTGAAAGCAATTATTTGAAAGCTTTAAAAAATAAAATAAAAAACAGTTTCAAGATTTACCCAAATACTCATGGGTTGTTTGGATTGCCCTGACTGACAAAAGAAACTTTAAAAAGCCATGAAGAAAAAGAACAGAGTTTTTCTTTTACTGCTCAGTGATGAAACTTGTTAAGTGAGGGAAAGGTATTGCTGACATCTACATGAATTTAGTGTTACAGTGGCCTCTGAAGACAGAGTCTTTAATGCATATACAAGAAAAACAAGATCATCACAGAATGACTACCTCATAATCAATACACTTGGGACAAACGTGTGCGTTTCTGCAGTAAATGTAAATATTCAATCATAGCCAAGTGCGCAACATACAATTAAATGCAATACTTTGAGTTCAAAGGCACGAAGCTCCCACCATCAGGTTCAAATGATTGACATAGGGATGATGCAGCAGCAGGCATATTCAGAATTCACATCCAACCCAATATCATGAGCTCACCTCCTATTTTGAAGACACAAAGGAAAGCAGAATTGCAAAAGAAATAACCTAAAACCGAAGGACCCACATGTCCCAGCTGCTAGTGGAGGGTTTGGGATTGAGGGTGTGGTCGGGGGTAGAAAGGTAAGAAAGGTTTATTGACTTAACAAAAACACAACTACGCATAAATAACAAAATAAGGACAGACAATAATAATTTGCGCCGGCAACTTATCGGCAGTCCCCTCTGCTGCCTGATGTACGACAAGTTTCTCTTTCCACAAAGCATAGTGAAGTCAGGTGTCCCCAATCATCGCGGTCTGAGGGGTACTGGGAAGGACCCTGGTATTCAGTCCTTGGGCTCCTCGAGATCCACGGGCCCACTGAATGCAGGCCAGCAGCTAATCTGTAATTCCTTTCACAGAGCTGTATCTTCCTTCTAAATGATTTCTGGATGTGCCAGCCAATTTATAACTTCTGAGCTATGCTGATAACTTACAGCCATTCAGATTCTTTTTACGACAACTGTCCTTAGACTGACCAATAGCAGTACAAGCCTTGCATTCTTCTGATAAGGTTAATTTTAACTATGCCACAGGGCCTACCATTATTTCTATAAGGCTTTGAAAAATTTACTAGGGCTTACTTCATACAAGGCCTTACTACATCTTTAATTTTAATTAGGCTCTTAGCAACAACATATAGTTTAAATCTGAACAAATGACAGAAAAAACACTTGGTCTAATCTTCATAGAGCCTTCAGCAAGCACCTTTATCACACAGACATAATTTTCAGTTGTCACACCGTGTTAGTTGAAACCAAGGCCAGGATTTTGCTTTGGCTTTAGTTTGCTTATTGACTGTTTCCAAGAAGCATTCTTACTAGCAAGTTCTGCTCAACACACATGCTCAAGCATGTCAAGACTAGTAATGAAGGACTTTTCATCTAGGAGGACAGGATAAAACCTTAGGGACAACTAACCCATGAGAAATGCACAGGGTTTGAAATGTTTACTAGGCAACTACTAACAGATGGGCAAGAAAAGAGAAGCATTGACTAAGATCTCTCACTACTACTTGACAAATATATAAGTCACCATAAGAAATATTTAAGCTGTCCAGCAACAGATGAGACCAGTTCACTACTGGATGGCCAACTGTGCCATGTTAGACTTAGAAGTTACTTTAATGTCTGCTTGGATTGTGCAGAAGCTGCTGAACTAGATAACCTCTCACCAGAGGAAGCTCCCAGTTCACCTAGGGACATGATTGGAACTTTTGAGACCTAAACACAACTATGTATCTTGGTTTTCCCAGAGAGAAAAGGAAAAAGGATGAAAAGGTTAATACGCAGGTCATTTTGAGAACACTGTAATAACCACCAAAGTGAGGCTTGAGTGGAATGAACCAGTATTAGCACCTTGCAACACACCTACAGCTTTTGGCATGCCACAGGTGCCTGCCTGCCCCAGGGGTGGCTATAAGGCCTGCTAGGGAGCTCCGATTCACCTGCCCCATGATCAAGCGCAGGCAGGGCAAACCCCAGACTGACGCTCTCTCCCCCTCCCATCCTGAAGACAGTATAAGGGATGAGGCTGGGCCAGCTCTCCAGCACTGCTCATGCACAGGGACAAATAGAGGTTAATGAAGGTGCTCTGCTTTGGAGCGCCTTCATCTGAACCCACATTAAATCAGGGTTAATGTGTCATGTGATCGGACACTTTTAAAGCACTCTGCAGCCGTGCACTTCTATCACAGGACTGCTGTAGAGCGCTTTCAGGGGGCCAATCTTGCAGCAAATGTCACTTCTATCAGTGCCCCATGTCAGCCTCTTAACCTGGAACAGTCTCTGCCACTCTAGCTCACTCAGTTCTTCCCTCCATGACCTCAGGGGTAGACCACCTGCCCAGCTCGAACCCTGGGTTTATATCCTGCAAGGCAAGGCCCCTTTTTGGGTCTCATGGCTGCCTAGATTGCCCTCTGCCTCACTTGTAGCCTGAATCCTCCTACAACCTGCCTGCTCTTAAAGTAGCAGGAGCACCAAGTTCCCTGCTACAATGCAGTGAATCTGTATTGTTATTTTTATGTTAGGAATAGGGCTTTAATAAAAGGGATTGTTATTAAGTAGACATATCCTTCCTCAGGTTTATCTAATATAAAAGAAAATGAACACAATTTGTAGCCTAGCACAGAAAAGATGGGAGGCACTACAAGGGAAAAAAAAGAAAATCACATTTCAAGTAATCTGTTTGTTGAGATCAGAGTGCATATCAGTAATTCACATTCATGTCTAACAAGCTAGATGGCAACAACTGGCAGTCAGGAACAATGGACACAGGTTAGATATTACTGTAACCTAGACATAAAAGGTGTGAAGCTCCCATTTTCCACTCCTGGAACTTTTTATTTCTCCATACTTTTTCATTTTAGGACTTTGCTATTGAGGTTGTACACCGTTGGAAACACAGAATTGATGCCCTTTCAAAGGCCATATTTACTTGCTTTCTGAAATGGTCTAAGAAAATGAGTAGTGACACTTGGTCTTACAGGGTTATTTTAAGTCATCTGCTTCTCTGATTTTTCTTTTCATGAAACTCCATCTGATAAACAAGAAACTCTGCTCCTTCATTTACCCAGCAAACTATCTTCTATTCAACAACAAATGTTGAATAAGCATTTTTCAAATAGAAACATGCATACAAATTGACATGGGATTTTTTTCAGCACCATCTTTTTCACTGAGATTTTTTTCTAACTGGTATTGGCAGACCTACTGCCTAGTTGAACAGGTGGTGATGAAACAGATTAAATACCATCAGAAGGCAATCTTTCATACATAAAGTAAATAGTACCATCCTGTGGCAAGCTACGGGAAAGATGTTTCCAAGCATCATCTGTGTTGACATTTTAAAAATACATCCAGACTACAGAACAAAGCAGATAAAAATTGAAATGAGTTAAGAGATTCAGGTGTCATATTAGTGTACAAGCTGTGCTTCGAAAAGGGCATTTTAAAAGCTTGATAATATAACCTTAACTATGTACATTTAAGTTTTACTGACTTAACCTTTTGCAGTTTAATTTCTGTTCAAGTGTTCAATCACACAGGCAATACATAGGTAGGAATGACAGAGTATTCTAAAGACAGGCACAACTACTCATAGACACAACTATCAATATAGGAAATAGGGCAAGTCCAAGTTCTTCATCTAAAAGTATGTTTCCCGTATCACTATAAGAGCTTCAGTTTTCATCCTGTTTACTCTCAGAAGACCCCAAGGTAGGGAAGTGATATTCATACCTTTTTTATACATGTGAAAATGGGGCAAAAATACCTTAAGTCACAGATCCTTCAAGTATTTAACTCACCTTGAAATCAATGAGTCTTAAGCAGCTTTTGAAAATCAATGTTTAAAGGTCTTGCTCAAGGTCATATAGGAAGACAAATGGAAGGGCACTGAATGGGTTCCAGAATAGGACATTCTTCCCCTCACTCTGTGGCAGGACCCTGCTGATAGCTGTTTCTACACGTTAACCAGACAGACTTCAGAAAGCATTCGAAATGACTAGCTCAGTTATATTCCTATTAAAATAGGAGAAAACTACTTAACCTTAACTAATTTTGCCTGCAACTTCCATCAGTAATATGTTCCAATACAGAAGCCACTGAAGAAATTCTTAAGATAAGGATTTGCCGCCTATTGTTACAGACATCTGGAAAACATTTTATAATTTGAGACATTTCTTCCAACAAGCAGGAAATCCTGCTTTAAAATAATTTATTTTAATCTCATTTTACATTTGTATTTCTGCTTAGTTTTCTTTAATAATCATTCTCCTCGAATAACCATTAAAATATCCTTTGCACCTATATATTAAATCACTGTGGGATGAATTTTCAAAGGTGCTCAGGTCCTTAGATATGCACATAGGAGCCTAATGGATCTGTAAGCGTATAAATAAGTTAGGTGCTCAACTCCTAGAAAAACCAAATCCTTATAGGCTTGCGGGGGGATGTCAACCTCTTTTCTTTCTTTTTTTTTTTTTTTAATTGGTACCTCTCTTCTCCCACTTCATTTTTATTCATAGACTGGAAGACAAAACAAGCTATCCCATTTTTTTAATTCCAATTTCTCAGCTGACTGAGTTAATCCAACTGAAGAAAGTATTGTCTATACCTGCTAGCTGAACTGAAACAAAGACAGACAAACTCAGTATTGCCATTTAGAAAAATGCAATGATACCAGCATCTGTTGGTACCGTCAAGATTTAAAAAAAGTAATACTTAAAAGCTTAACCTCTAAAGTTTAAGTTCCCCTGCTTGTATATACAAGTAAAATACAGCACTAATACACAAAAAAGATTTTTATGTAGTTCATATTTAAATAATGTTAATACATTGGTAGATAAAAGGATCTTCATAGGTTTATTTAAAAGGAATCAATGCTATTCTTTTTTTTATATGGGGCCAATCCTATTCCAGCTATTAGGCACCTGAGCGTGGTGGAATAGGATCATGGTTAAGTCCATGAAAAAAACAAAAATATACTTGTCTTTATAACATCTTAGCCTTACACCAAGTCAAAAAAAGCAGGGAAGTACAATACATTCACCTCTGAGATTAACAGGGTTTTTCTTAGGGACTTCGAGATCACGCCCTATTCTATTAGGCCCTTGTGCGCACCAACTCCTGTTCAAAGAACAACTATGCATCTGTCCTGCCAGAAGATACTACTAGAATGTTTAAGTACTCCAGGCCCCATATGCTTCTTACAAACTTAGGGGCAAGAAGTATAGAACAAAAAGTATAGAACATTTTGAGCAAAAATTGTTTTTGGCTGAGCCTTTAGTGTGATAACTAGATATAGGATGTTTACACATGGACTTTTCCTGTGTGTGCAGGTTCAGAACTTTGACTAAAACACTATTTGTATCAATACAGTTGCAAATATGCATGCTTTATTATATAGATTCATATTTGAAGGGTTAGTGCATATTAATGCATAAAAGCATATATTTGCATTTTAAAGGAAAATACACAATTTTTTCAAAGACCCCCCCCCCCACAATCTTGTACTTCATGGTGCCCACTTTTTATGTATAGTTGATCCTGGCCATCCATACATAATTTCCTCAGGCTTTATAGTAATTTTTCACTGATACTGGGAGAAAGTTTTATTTGAGTCACTGTAAATGAGAGTACAGATGACTAGCCATTATACAGCTGAAAAACTACTAGTATCACACGTGTGATATTAAGCATGTCTAGGCTTGCCTATTGGTGCCTTTATTCAGATTCCCTTGCTCCTCAGCAGATACCAACACAGTGGTTTCCCCTTCTGGGTTTCTATCCCTTCAGAGCTGAGGGAGGGGCTGCTCTTCTCCCTTGGGCCTTCTTCAGGTCACCTGGCTTAAAGGCATGCTGATATAATTTGATGTAGTCTGGTATACACCTGACACTAAAGTTTTACTACAGCAGCAACCTCAGTTAAGAGGTACAGACTGCCTCAGTAGGGAATATGCAGTGCTGCTTATGCAGGATTTTTGTTTTTATAAACTAAAGCAGAGAGGTTTTCAATTGGTACTGTCTATATACGTCTAATAATGCCACAAAGCAAACCTAGAAAAAGTAGATAACTACAGCAAGGGAAGCCTGCAACTGAAGCTTTTACAACCAATGATAAAATATTTTGTCAATGATGCAAGAAGCAAGTTCCACGTGAGAAATAATTCCAGATTCAGCAACACACTAAGACTAGTAACCACTTACTTGCTAAGCAAAGCAAAAGTAAAACTGAACAAAACTAGTCCTTTCCATGCAAAAGCTTTGTTCTCTCAAGAGTCCTGAGGCTGCTGCACTTGTTCTGTAGAACCTAATAATTTTGCTACTGACCTCTGCATAACAATAGTATGCACCAGTACTCTACATTAAATTACCGAACAAATCATGCAACGGTATGCTTTGTGAATGCTTCTTTACGTTTAGTGTGGCTTAACTCCACTGCCAGCAGTGAAAAGAAATTGCAAAAATTGAAGAAATTGAAAAGAGATCTGCTCGCAGATATTGCCCCCTATATGCTGAAAACAGTAATAGCACTGCTTCATCTATACCTACTGCACTTCACCTGTGGTACATATACTCAATCAGCTGACTAAACAGACTTGAGGTGCCAGCTGTCAATAATCATTTCAAGTAAGAAAAGTGATTTTAAAAGGCAACATTGAGGATGCAGCACAACATGTCATGGTAAGGGTGGACAAAATTTGGAATAGATTTGCAAGGGAGGTGGTGCTCTCCCCTACCTTGGGGGTCTTTAAGAGAAGGCTGGATAGGCATCTGGCTGGGGTCATCTGATCCCAGCACTCTTTCCTGCCTAGGCAGGAGGTCAGACTCGATGATCTGTTGAGGTCCCTCCTGACTCTAGCATCTAGGAATCCATGAAAAGGGTGGCATGTCTGACGTGCCTATGCCATCAGAGCCTATACTGACACATTGGAGAACTTGGAAAATACGTCTGTTTTTAACACTTAGTATTTTGAGGTGGTAAAAAAATATTATCAGCAGTTTTCACACCAGCAGGCAACTTCCATCTATGCTGCACAAATGACTTTTGACAAGTCCTAGTTAGGAGGGAGCTTGCAACGGTTGAGACATTTTTCTCATCTACAACAGGCAATCAAAGAACTTGAAACATGGGGTTTTTTATACAATTTCCTTGGATAAGTCTTAACTTTGCTCTGCATGGCACAGAACAAGTGAGAAAGAAGCTGAAAAATTTGCAAGAGGAACTCTGGACATGAAGCACTTTGAGCTGCAAAGAATTACTTGAACAGTACTGGTTTGGAACTACCAGAACAAAATACCAACCTTGCTGGCCCATTTTCAAGTTTCCCCTGTAATATCTGAGGACAGTGAGAGGTATCTTTCTCAGTTTAACGAACTTATCCTGTGAAATGCCACAAATGCCGGGGCAGGGGGCTGGACTCCATGATCCTCTGGGGTCCCTTCCAGCCCAAATGTCTATGAAATCTATGAAATGACCATGGGAAAACTTGGGGGAAAGTACTAGATATGTACTATGAATCAAATTATTGTGCAAATAAAAGGATATAGTATGAGGATATCCTAAAGTGTACACACATTTTGGACAACATTTTTACTAGTTACTCACTTACTAATGTGATTTCTTCAGTCTCTAAGTTCTGAGAATATATAATAAAATTTAAAAGGACATATTTTGATTAAGTGCATTCTTAGAGTATATATATATATTAGGCATTTTTATGCATATTAATCTACACCTAAGTGATAATATTACAAAAAAGGAAGTAGAACACCACCACCAAGACTCTCTTAGCTTCCAAACCCAGGAAAATTGCTTCAAAAACAGCAGTTACATATACTTTTATGTCCTGATATTTTTTCTGAATAAGAGTAGTCTACTCCAATTTTCTCACTGAACATCAGTGTTAAAAAAAAAAAAACAAACAACAACTACCAGTAGCTTCATTTGCTCTACATGATTCCCACAGCAAACTGATCTAAATATAATTTAAGATTTCAATTGCTAGTTCCAATTTGAGTGTATGTAAATACCTAGTGAATACAGAATGTGCGCAATAATGGCAAATCACAACCATAACTCAGGTCTCATTGTTGGTTAAAGGCCTGCAAGCGAGGTTCTGTATACTCAACTCCTACTGAAGGAAATGGCTCAAACATTTAGTGAACACTGGAAATTAACCAAGCTATACACCTTAGATGTTTACTGTAAAACTTACCGTTTTAATATTTCTAACAGTCAGTAGCTAAAAACAATACAAAGACAGACAAGCATTTGGGATATACTAAACTGGACTTTTATTTCATCAATGACAGTTTAGGAGGCTTTTTTGGAAGTTTGCTTCTGGAGCTTCTTGATTTCATGCTTGATGATTCTGTTCCTCTGTAAAGAAATAGTTTTACAACATCAACTGTAGTGAAAGCAACCAACAGAACAATCTATGTACATTTGCTATTAACAAAGGTTTCTGAAATGTCAGTTATAATCTTTCTGGCATAATCATCCTTTGTTAGGCAGAAGACATGAGAGACTCTACTCAACATGACACTCTCAATGACTTTGATCAATACTTTACAGTTCAATACAGTTGTCAGAGAAGGAACAGCACTGTCACACTTCTTGTGATGTAAATCACTGTCCTCTGTAGTCTGACATAAGGGGCCTCTACAAGACAAAGGACAATGCAATCAAAGAAGGTAGTTGAGCCTTCAAGATGCCTCTGGGCCTCCACAAGATGAAGGATAGCACAAGCTATCCAGAAATCATGACCTCCACAAGGAAAGATCAATACAACCTATCAGGGAAGTCAGGCCTCTAAGAGACCTCTAAGGCAGCCAAGTTTAGGACAGTGCAACACACCAAAATTGTGGAAGCCCCCTCCAGAAGCTTGTGGGGCTCCATACTGCAAAGAACAATCCAACACATCAAGAAAGCTGGACCTCCAAGAGCCATGCTACTGTCACTGTAGTTAGATGTACCGTATGTAAATATTTGGGATCCTTTTTTCTATTTTATTTTAAGTTATGTAACTGTGGTTTGTATTTTTAACACTGGGACATAGCCCAAAAAACCATGACTGTCCTGCGAATTCTAGACTAGTCTGTTGCCTTACCTATGCTTTTCATAACTTACCATTTTCTTTGCTTTCATGACCTTGTAACGATCAAAGTCTGTCATCTTGGCTTTCTGTTGAAGGAAAAAATTCAACAATTAAATGGTAACTCCTAAGAGTTAAATGATTCAGCAGTTTGAAGTGAACTTAATGCTTTTCAACCTAAGGCTTCAAAGATATTTTTCCCCCCACACCAAATTATTCACTGAAATTGTGTTCGGAAATATCCTCTCCACAACTCTTTAAGTTTAGTTTTACATTGCATTTGCTGGAAAATGCTTTCTGTGACCGAATAAACAGAATGAAGACTGTAGAAACAGCAAAACAAAAAATAAATAAATACTGCACTGAGAACCAATATTTCAAGTAATTACAGCTTTTACAACTTCTAAAACTTAGTGCTTTCGTGTCTGGTAGACTTATTTTACATTTTGAATTCATGCGTCTTTTTTAAATAATCTGAGAAGTTTTAGGTCACATCTATATTACAGGTTCTTGACAGAACTTGGGTTCTTCCTGTAATTTAAGGAGTCCATCCCATATCCCCACAGATGTGGGAACACTCCTCTGCTCTGCCTAGACAGCAACACCAGCTCTGCAAGCAACAGAAAAGCCATCAGAAAGCAACTCTATTAGTCCACACTTTCTGGCAACTGCCACAGCCTCTTTAATAGCTTGTCCCTCCTAGGGTGCATAGTATACATCTAGCTACAAGTCATGGCAGTAGAAGGGCTTTTAAAGTATGCATGCCCTGAATTAATCTCTAGATGCAGCAGTACCTTTTCTCTGGCTTCAATCTTCTTTGCCCATCTTGTACCTGCCCATTTTTCATTGATATTTTCCTTCTCCCAGGCGGTCCTCACATGCTTCTGACGAGCACTATATTTAAAACAGATGAATCCACATTATGTATTTTCCCACATGGAAATCAACACCTTAAGGAGTTGCAACTACTTTCAAACAGAAGAGAATTTAATCACCAAATACAGACTACTGACTACTATTCATATGACTTTAGTCCACAGAAGTATCAACTAAAAGCTTATTGAAATCTTAACAAGCATACTCGTGTACATCTTCATTTTGTCATCTTGTCAGTTAACTGGGACCGAAAGAATGAGCTCTTTAAAAAGAATCCTATCCTTTTTACTTTTTTTTTTTTTAACATTTAGAAAGCCAGGAATTTTGAGATTTAAGGTATGCAATTATCAGCATAACTACTCCCAGGGTAGAAATAACATCACCAAATTAAGTGGATCAGCCGAGCCAGGGCACATTACAGCAGAAGCCATCTGCTTCACTGGGTGAATACACATCTCCCGTTCATGCTACAGGACAATAGGTGACGTACTCCTAGGGCTTGAGGGGCCCAGTGCTGTGCACCTCAGGAATTTCTGTGAAGGACGGGGCCCCTCGAGCCTGTGAGCATCTACCTAACCTTCCCTGCTTACCAAGACATGCCCCAGAGATCTGAGGGGTACATTTCAGTAACCAGGGAAACCTCAACTGTCTCTGCTTACCAAAGAAAGCTGCAGAGTTCCCAAGAGGGCAAATCTCAATAAGCAAGGAAAGCCAAGCAGGCCTTCCCAGGGCTTGAGTGACCCGATCCTGCATAGAATTCCTAGCATGTGCAGGATTGGGGCCTCAAACCCCTAGAGAACCTGCTTCAGGCTGCCTGCGCTTCTGCAATGCAAATAGGTATCTGCCCCTGAGTAGCAACCCAAATTGACCACACCTAATCACAGCCACTATTTGTGGCATGACAAGGGATATGGACATGTCTGCTTGGCCTTTGTACCACCATAAACATTTCATGGCATCACAAATAAAATCAAACAGCAATGTCTGTTTCCACTCTCAGTAAATCCCAACAGCAATTATTATACAGAGAAGCTCAAGAGAAGACCCGAGTTCAGCCGTTGCAAGTATTGCAAATAGAGGAGAGAAGTGATATCTGGGGTATCCAGTACCATCCATTCATTATGCAGCCTTAGACAGCTGCTTGTAAGTTATAACAAACAAACAAAAAAGTCACATCACATCTCCCCATAGTAAGCTCTCAAAGACACTGTAGTAATATAGAATATACACTGCTTAAATCTGATTTACCTCCATGTACTTTGGGGCATTGCAAATCAATAATGCTGGCAATACATCTAATGTTCAATTCTGATGGTATGGTCAGATGAGTTTTAGCTGCATGTCATTATTATAGCATCTTCATACAGTTTTTATTATATGAATCAATTAAGTCTAAAATTTAAATCCTCAGAACTTCATAAAAGTAAATATGTAACTTTAATCTCTCATTCCATTATTAAAACCCTACCAAATTACGTAAATAGTTTCAACTAGCTTCAGATTAATTCAGAAACAGCATTTCTGAGACACTACAAGATGACAGACAACTTACCTGTGTGGGAATTTGAGAACAAAATCAGTCAGCTGCATGCACTTGAAGGGCATAGCCTGCCTTCTGACACCAGTGCAGGGGCCATCAACTAGCGCCTGAAATAAAGCCAATTATTTGTTTACTTTAAAAAAAAACAACTAACACATCTCCCAATTCCAAAGAGAAACTTTCAATTGATATCTGATCCACCAATAGGAAAACACTGTTTTAAAGGCAAAGTATGCAGTATAGTTGTAACACTAAAAGACAAACTGTGGCATATAACCCAAACTTTATGGGAAGATCAGATAGCATTTAAAGCATTGTTTTCCCAATTTGAAAGGGGAGAGGTCTCTTAGCAGAGGGATAAAACTACCTCATGTCCTTCCCCCACATCATCCTGCGAGCCTAAAACTGAACAGACCTCCTGGGTAATGTAATCCCAGCACCTACAATCACATCATTTATTCTTCATAAACATACCAAGCTCGGTCTGAAGTCTACCTAGATGCTTTGCCCAACTACAACAGAAAGGGGGTTCCCATAACCCAACTTCCCTAATAGTTCCAGGCTTTCATTCAATTCCCAACCTAAAATTATGGTCAGTTCATATGAATTTGTTGTTGCATCAACACTGCAGTTTCATTTAAATACCCATTATCCCGTGTGCTTGCTTCCCTCACATATTTATGGAAAGCAGCAAGCACAACCCCCTCTCAGCCTTTGTTTTTTGCTGGACTAAAAATACAATCTTTTTCTGCTGGATAGCACAGAAAAGTTCTCAAATGTTATGTTTTCTCTCCACCCCCATGGGTTACAGGAGTTAGGGATACAGTCTCTGCATCAGAACATTCTAGATCTTAAACGCTGGAGGCTGCAAATGGGGGAGGAACAGTGGGGAAAAAACCCGATCAGACCTAGTTCACTCTCCCTTTCAGCACCCACTCTCTGCCCCTATGTGATACTGTGTGTGCCTATTTAATGTGCCAAAGAGATTGTGGGCATAGACCCACCAAGGAATACTACACAGTCCCCTTAGAAAGGGAGGCCACTACAGGCATATCAGCTGATTTCTTGGGACAAGTGATAAAAGGAAGACAGAAAAGGAAATGAGGTTACAGGTTCATAACACAGGAGCTGGAAGGGGACACTGAGCAGAACACACTGCGCCCGAGTCGAGGGAGCCTGCAGGTGGTGATCAGTGAAACTCTGCCAAAAGCAATGAATACAGGAGTGACAGAAAGATGGCCAAAGACTCGCCCGTGTTTCCCCAGACCAGAGCCTCCTTCCTGGTCTGGTAGATTGGCAGATTGTCCAGAGCCAGGAGGCAGTCGACCAAGGAGTCCCAAGTTCGTGTGACAGGCCTATTTGGTGTGCCACAGAGTCACAGGCTCATCACAAAAAAACTGTAAGTTTCATTTAATAAGGGAGGCCACTGCAGACACCAGAACTGATTATGTGGGACAAAAACGCACACAAGAGGAGGAAGAAGGTCATAGGTTAATAACAAGGGAACTAGAAGGAGACACCAAGGACAGCGCACTGGCCAGCACCCGCTTCCCCTGAACAAGTTGAGGGAGCATGTGGGTGCCAACCCGTGAAACAGTGTTTCTGTACGACCTAGGCCTTTTGACGTGTCTTTGGAAAACATGGACCTAAGCCCACTAAATAAAAACTTTAAGTTTCCCTTGGCAACGCAGCCATTAAGGGTGCATCACTGATTCCTTGGGACAAATAACGTAACAGGGATGGGAGTGAGGGTCATAAGTTTATAATGAGTGCACCAAAGGGGGACACCAAGCATTGAATGCCAGATGGCACACACTGGCCCTTGAATGAGCCCAAGGAGTCAGTGGACACTGCCCAGTGAAATTGCCCAGAGACACAAATGGATGAGGGATGGGGCTTGGATGGACTTAGGGCCCGGCCCAGGGCGAGACCATTCTTATGCTTGTACATCACTACCAAGCGCAGGTCGCGCTGGGGCAAGTGACAACGGCTGCATCTCCACGACAGCTCTGCATGCACTGGATGGGATGTTTATGTCCCAGAGACACTGTGATGAAGTGAACGGAAAACGCACGGAGGGCGAGGCCCCCTCCCCCTCACAGCGGGTCCGCGCCGCCCGGGCCTTGCAGAGTCTCCAGAACAAAGACGCGCGGCAGAGCGGTGCGGGGGCGCGGCGCTCACCCGGTTCTGGTCGATGACATCCACGATGGCCACGAGGCGGCCGGCATGCGGCCCGAACGACACGTAGGCCACGCGGCCGATCTCCACGAAGCGCTTGAACACCTGCGGCGGGGAAGGGGGCATGAGGCGCTGCAGACACACACCACCCCACCGCACCCCGCCAGCCGACCACCCCTCCCCCAGCCCGGGACCCTCCCCGCTTCCCCTGAGGGCCCGTGCGGCGCCCCAGCTCCCTCGCGGCCCCGCAGTGAGGAAGCCGTTAGCGGAGAAGGCTGCGGCGCGCGCTCACCATGATGGCCGCCCGGGAGCAAAAGGGACGCGCTGCCTTCCGCCGCGCTCAGATACCGCTTCCGGGGCCGCATTGCGCCTGCGTACTGGAGAGAGGGGGGGGCAGGGCTAATGCCCGCCCTCCGCCGGCGCATGCGCCTTTAGGTAGTGAGGGCAGCGGGAGGGAGAGGATAGGCCGGAAGCTGAGCTGCGCTGTGCGCATGCGCAGCACGCCCACAGTCTGTGGTGGCGTGGAGGGATTTTGTCTTTACCGATGGGGTGTAGGGCGCATGCGCCTGGCCCGGCGCGAAAACGTCGCCTCTGCTGCGCGTGCGCGCGGGGCTGTGGCGTGCTGAAGGCCAGGACAGCCGTCAATACAGGGCACCAGGGTGGGGGCCGGGCAGGCGTTGGCTGCTTGGCGACGTCTGCCAGCTTGGGCTTTCTATGCACCTTTGAACGATGCTTGGTTCTGCAGAGCTCCCACCCTTGCTTTTCAGTCTTCACGTCTCCCTACCGACTCCTTTTGCTTTTATCCACCAGCTTACCCAGCGCCACTCTAAACTTGCTTGTCTGGGGCCTAGAAAAGGAAGAGCTCCAAGCCAGTGCAGGAGGAGAAGTGGAAGGTTCCCCAAACCACTGGGGCTCCCCATCCAGTACGTCCGTGAGTGCTGAGCCCTACGTGGTGAGGATCAGCATGCTCCACCTTGCTGCATTGTTGATACTTGCTTTTCATTTTCTATCATTTCACAAATATTTCAATGGACCGCGATGCTGCCGACATGGAGATGGCTGGAAGGAAAGCTCAGGAAGACTATAATGGAGAAGCCCTGGATCTTTCTGTTGTAAAACAGAGTCTTTATGGGATGGCCACATCACAAGCTTGTGACCAAGAAGGTGAGGATGCTCCAAAGAGTGGTTTCCAGAGCAAAGATGACATTGGTCTCTTGGATCGTGCAAGCTTGACTGGGGATCAGAGGAGGGACATCCTAGCCATTCAGTGATTGCTGCCTTCTGATTTTCAGTTCCCTAAAAGGCTGTTGGGTTTAGGGGCTAGTCAGAAGTATCATCACTGCAGTGTGCAGCTCCTTCAAGAGTATATGTTTGCATGTTACTCCCAGTATCTGGACAGTGTTTTCTGTGGGCTGTCCTTTATGTTCAACAGCATCAAAGATACAGTTTTGGTTTCCACTCTCTTGAGAGACTGGTCCAACAGCAAGAAAATCCTTGGGAGACACAGCAGATCCAAAGATCACATTCATGCTGTAGCAAAGACAGATGAATCTGTTGCATATGAGCAGAAGAAAAGGTTGACGGCACACAGTCAGCATGCTCTGAAACAAGTAATTGAAATCATTTTCTTTTGTAGAAAACAGAATGTTTGATGAGTGGACAAGTAATAAGCACCAAAATTGTATAGGCTTTCTTATGTTACATTGCAGAACTGGACCCAAATTTGAAACAACAACTTAGTTATATACCATATAATATGTTGGACACATCAGAACAAATGCAAAATGAACTCATAAAGTTGATAGGAATCCATACCCTGAGTAGGATTATAGAGTGGGTAAAAGCATCACCATTTTTTAGTTCAATGGTTGATGCAGCCCCTGCCATTTCAAGAAAAAAAAATAGTTGTTGACTTTATGTTATATCCATAAAAATGAAGATGGGCAAGTGGAACTCTGGGAAGATTTCATTGATTTTTGTAGATGCCTCAAATGCAACTTACAGAACTTTTTCTGGAATAAATAGCAACTTGGGGATTACATAGGGAATTGTTGAAGGGCTACAGCTGTAACATGGTAAGCAATAAATACGAACAGAAGGCAAACATTTGTGATGTTTTTCCAGCAGCAGTATACTCTGCCCACAGGATGGACAAGTTGGGCACAGCAATTGTTCTCTCTTGTGGAATGCGACAGGTAGCCAAGTTGTTAACACTGTTGAGAAAGTCATAACTGAAATTCTGCAGAGCAGCCTGCCAGTCATATTAGAGGGCTTCAGGAACTCAGAAGTTTGTTAAATAAACTCTAAAGAGGAGGATTTATTTATGGAGGGCATGCCTGTGGGATGCAATATACAAAGGATAAGCCAAATGGACATATTCTTTTTAAAACACATTTTGCTGATGTTCTTGGTTTCTTAGAAAAAAATAGTTGATTATGATGTTGATGCTGACCGATTGTTATATTCCACCACTAAATTTAAATTCCTGGTTATAATGGTGTGTGTTGATTACATCTCTACATGTATGAAATCTCTATATGTATACATGCAGCATGCAGGTGTGGAGCTAATGTATGCATCTAATGAAGCAAACCTTATTTATATACTCAGGAGAATGGGGAAAGAGGATGACACAACATTTTCTTCTCTCTGCTGAAGTAAAACATTTTGCTGATGGCAGAAAAAAATACATTATGATAACATTGATTCCACAGATCATCAAGAATATTACAGGAAGACTGTTCATTCTATATCTGGACCATGTAACTTCAGAGCTTCAGAAGCAAGTGTTAGATTGCTCTTCACGTTTTATTGCTCTGTATCTTATGCCAAATAAACTGCATTTGCTAGCAAATGAAGAGACAGTCATGGCTCTGTATGATGCATACAAAGTCTACCTTTTTGACCTTGAACACTTTAAAGCAGAATTGCAAAGATGGTGTGAAAAGTGGATAGATGTTTCAAGGGATGAACAGCCAAACAGCATCCTCAGCACTCTTCAAGAGCTGACTCCAGCATCGTATCCTGATCTTAATGTTGTCTGTTTTTGCCACCCTGCCAATCAGTCTCTCTCCAGAAAAAAAAACATTTATGGGTACTGCAGACAGTCAAGAAATGGCAAAATAGTCCTTTGGACAAAAGTCTGCTCTCTGGGTTGGTTTTGCTGTATATATACCAGGATAATATTGATGGGGATCAGATGTTGAAAGATTTTTATGAACATAATAATTAGCATAAAATGTTTGCTATGAAAGGAAGACTCTTAAGAGAAGCCAAGAGTAAGATAGTGGCATTGTAGTTAGTTGGGGAGCAAGTTATTTTCTGTGCCTGGAAATGATGAAGTCAAATATACCAAGTTATATGCATAAAAATATTCCTTTTTGTTATCACAAATGTTTTATGAGTTTGGTGTATAATAAAAATATTTTAAAGTATATGGGCCAATAGAAGGATTCTTGACTGAGGTGGACAGTGCAAACTAGTACCTGGGAAACAGTTCACTGAGGGGCAGTGGTGCCTAACTGTGTCAGGCAGTTGAAAATCTCACATCAAAATTAACATCATGGTTTTATTTTAAACTCCTGGTTCGTGGTCATAGCAGCGAGTCTAGCTCAGGCTTGTCCAACATACCGCCCGCGGGCTGCCATGCAGCCCACCAAGCTGTTTTCTGAGGCCCGAGGCCCGTCGCTCGGGACAGGCGAGTGGGGGAGGGGAACTGCTCACCCCCATGGGGCCGGGCTCGCGTGACCTCCCAAGTCATGGAAGCCAGGTCCCGCTGGTACCCCAAGGGCTGCACGGTGCAGAGCTGCCCTGGCTGCGCCTGACGGGACGAGCTAGGGACAGCGCCTGCTTTTGTCTCCAGCTCGGCCCCTTGCCCCTGGCATTCCGCCCACCTCCCAGGACCTGCTGGGCTCGGCAGCCAGGGGGGCAGGAACAGGGAACAGCGCCTGGCACAGGCAGTTGGCAGGGCAGCCCCAGGGGGGCCTCAGCAGGCGGGGCCCTGGCATGACCTCTGCAAGGCAAGGCAGCAGGAGCCAGTGTCCGCTGGGCCCCGTGCTCCAGGCTCGCAGCGCTGAGGCCACCAGGGCTGTGTGCAGGGGCGGCTGGGCACCATGGTGAGCGGGGCCATGCGGACAGGCGGGTGAGGGGTTGCGGTGCAGCGGCCGCCTCGCTCTGGCCCCCCTCGGGCAGTGCCAGCTCATGGGGCTGCACTGCTCGGGGGCGGCCCGGGGTGGGCGGTGGGATTGTCGCTCCCTGTGGCTGGACTGGGCACTGCTCTCCGGTGGGCTGTTTGCCTTCACTGCAGGAAAGCACAGAGGAGCAGAGCGACCCATGTTCCCCCAAGGCCTTCCCCTGCCAGGAACTGCCCTGTGCAGACCAGGCCTGCGACCCTGCCAGGCTGGGAGCCAGCTTTGCTTCCGCAGTTCCGCCGTCCCCCGTCTCACGCTTTGGCTGGGCCCCAGCTGCATCTGCCCGAGCGCTGCCAAGACTTTGGGCTGCGGTGTTGCTGGTGTGGGCAAGGCCTGGGGAAGCAGTGGCATAGGTGGCCCCTTGGCCTGCGTGAGAGCACCGGCTACATTGGTTTGGTCGCATATTTTAACACAGCTGTCAAATATCTTCTGGGGCTGCCTTCAAATGGTGGTCATAGTAGGCAGAAGGGAGGCCCCCGCTGTTGGGATGGCTGGTCCACGACATCATTTGCTGTAGTTTGTCACTAGCTGAGCACAGGTAGGGGTTTATGCCAGCTTTGCCTTATTTCAGGCTTGTCCAACATATGACCCACGGGGTGATAAAATATGAATATGGCTCACCAGCCCACTGAGTGATAAAAAGTTCATGATCCGGCCCCACATTCAAAAAGGTTGGGCATCCCTGGTCTAGATGATATCTTTTGGATTTTTAAATAATTTAATTGTTGACAATGTTTCTTTTTTTCATCTGCTATGACATACAAGTCTCCTGAGAAATCAAAAACTGAGAATGCAACAGTTTTCCTAAGAAAGGTTTGGTCTTTTAATCAACCTTTCAGCTTTAGAGCAGAGATAATTGAACTTTGATAAATTCAAAGGTTGCAATGGTAATTTTGAAGAAACCTGAGAGCTGTATCTAATTTACATCATTGTTAGTTCCATAAAAGCAGGTTTGTATCTACATCTTTCTTGACAATTATAGTATTTTCAGTTTAGTTTTTGAATTACTAATAGTGTCATCATAGAGGAATACCAAATTTGAGTTGTAGCCTGTTTAAAATCAGTAACTGAAATGGAATCGAACACTGTTTCAAAGAGCTACCATAGTTGACTTCTAATGCTACTTTCTGTCACAACCCAAAGTTGTGATTTTTTGTTTATGTGTGTGCTTTGGCACTGCTAAATTATTTCCCGCCATTTTTGTCGCTTTCTTTGCACGGTAGAGCTCTCTGCTGCTAGAGAGAGCTCTGGTGCAACGGGGGATTTCCCGCCAAATTGTAGCTTCTTTGCAGTGTGCATCTCTTTTGCATCGTAGTGATGCTCGCCGCAAAGAAGTTCCCGCCATTTGTATTAGAGTCCATGCCATGTTATTGGCCGACTTCTAATTTAGGCATACATGGTGGCTAGCGATTGGCTTGCTAGCCGTACATAAGGCTTGGGTAGTTTCCGCCCAGGTTGGATGAGGACTCCACGAAAAACTGGAGGAGGGAGGAGAGAGAGATATTCTGTGTGAAGATCTCCAAGCGCTGTGGACCCTCGCGGACCCGGCGCGCCTCCCCTAAGCAGGCAGAGAGAGGCAATAGAACCGAGCCTACGGAGCTTTCGCTTCTCGCCTCTCCCCATCGCCAAGTGCAATCCTAGACGTATCCCTTTCCTATAATTTCAGACCCCGCGGAGCCTAGCAACTCCGGGGAAAACTTACCGTACCCGCAGAGCCTGAATAACTCTGGGGAAACTTCTCGAATTCAGCTTGACCAGACCCGCGGAGCCTAGCAAACTCCGTGGGAGCAATCGTTTTGTCAGAGTCCTCCAACGAGGGTTCAAGTGGGAGCTGTGCCTGGAAACTTATCCAGCCTACACCGATACCATCTTTAGGTGTAAGTAAACAATCTTTTCAATCAACCGTTACGCCTCCGTGACTAATTCTAACTCGCGTGCACAAAACCATCCCACGGTTTCTCCCACCCCGCGTGTCCGGGCTGACGGCCACAGCCCGCATGCACCGGAGACGGGTCTGGTACGACCCCGGTTCGCCCCCGGCTTGCCCATGGCGGCCAGAATGGGATCGGAATCATCGCCGCGCATGGCGACGAGGGCGGGCTCGGGGCCCGGCCCACACACTTTCAATACCTGTGTTAGACGAGTCAACATAGATCTTTGAATATATTGTACACCCTATTGTGCCTTTATAAATAAGGGGATGCCTTTTTTGGTATGTGAATATGAAGCATAAAAGGCATCATTAACAATATCCCCTCATCAGAATAAAAAATATATCAGTCCACAGTCATGCATAAACTTACCTGAGAATGTGATTCTGTATTGACTTTCCTTTCTGTTAATTCCCAAAAGAAAGCAATTGAAAAGTATTCATGAAATAAGATGTTTATGAGATATTAGTATGACATGTGGCAGGGTAGCATTTTCCTAGTTACTGCGCAAGTTATTAATGTAGAACATTGTGGCTACAGCGGCAGTTAACCAGATGGAAAATTTTCAGTCTGACCTTCAGATTTGATGTTGTGGTTGATTTCTCCCTACTCTGCTTCCTAGACCACTTACATTATCTTTGCCTGTGCTCCCAACAGTGTAGGAATGTTTTTTACAGTATAGATTAGTGTTGCCCCTGCATGCTGAGATTGGTCCCTGGAGCCCTGCACTGCCTCTGCCTAGTCCCACTTGCTGGGATTGGGCTCTGGGGCCCCATGCTGCCTCTGCTCAGCCCTGCGTGCCAGGATCACATTCCAGAGCTCTATGCCACTTCCACCTGGACCTGCATGCTGGGATCAGGCCCTGCACACCTGATCTAGCACATGGGACACAGCCCCTAGGGCTCCCCACGGACCCATAGGGAGCCACATGGGTCAGATGACATGATGCTGGGAATCAGAGCTGGCCTGTGGACTGGCAGTTGAGCACCCTTGATTTAAATTACTAGCAGTGCCTTTGCAAAATGTAGATCTCCACTTCATTTATCATTTCTGTTTTTCCTCCTCAGCAGAGTTTCTAAATATTTCTCCATAGCTGAAGTTTTGCTTCATGTCAAATGGTCTTTTCCTTAAATAGTCTTTTTTATCTGTCAGGCAGCTCTTTTTCTACTAGTCTGTCTCTGCCCAGTTTTCTTTTTAGTTGGAAATTTAATTGTTTGTTATTTCTTAGCACATACACTGAAAATCCAGGCCTTAGAGGCAAAAGTGAAACAAAGCCCTAGGTGTGAATGCCCCTAAAAGCATTTGAAATCTGACTCAAGATACCAAAACTCCACCCTCTTTAAAAATGAAAGCTGTGGCAAAATCACAAATATGAATGCAGATTGAAAGAGCATTTCTAAAGCTGAATTTTGACACTTGGATAAAGATTTTCCGTGACACAGACAGCACTTACGCTCCTAATGCTGCTACTGAGTTTTTAATCACTCGCAGCCCAGATGCTTAGGATATGGACCCTGTACCTCACAGTCAGTTCTGCATATAGCAAGTTTCCATTTCCATGGAAAATAATTCCAGCTATCCCTCCAACACTGTAACAATCCCTCGAATAATTTAGCTAGCAGAACCAGAACACAGGCCTTGCTTTTCTCTTTTTTATAATTAATTTTTATTTCATAAAGAAACAGACAATAAAAAGTACAAAAATGAAATAACTTACAGCATATATAAATATGTTCCTAATCCTGCACGCTTCACTGGATCTCCAATAGAATTCAGCATTTATGCAGTTCTATGATTTCTCAAAGCTTACAAGACCAGGCAATACTACATAATACAATACGTTAAAGTAGGTATTACAGTAATCAAATAGAGATGTACATAAATAGGGGGAGGAACTGACTGGGAGCAGAGGGAGAAGGAAAGTGGGTATGGTGGAAGAGGGATCTGCTGTTCTTTGAGCAGTCACAGCAGCTTTTATCCAAATGTATCTAAAAACCAGGTCCAAATTTCTTGGAATTCACAAGATCTGTCTCTACAGCAATAAACTAGTTTTAGGTACCAGTTTAGACAAGGATAAATACTATTCCTCTATCCTGGACATAAACTACTTTTCCACCTGTGGAAAATCATGCACTTGAAAATCACTGGAGCTGTCAAGAAATAAAGTCTGTTGTGAAGTCAAGCTCAGGTTTATGAGGTACACATGCTAAGATATAATTTTTCAGCAGAAGTTTGGCAGTTGAAGACAAGCCCATCTTAATTTTCCCATCCACCTCTTTCTACAGTTGCCTAACTGTGGGGAAGTCTCATAGTCCATGAATCAGGCTCCCATTTGCTTTCTTATGATGTCAACAAACAGCAGAGAATGAGGCTTCTATTTTGTGCAACTTCCATGGTAGCCATTACCATTTAAATAAAATCTTTGACTGCTTCAAGCATAGTCCAAGATCCACAGAGGCGATTTTAACATTATGTAATATGCTCTGTCACTGGGATTCTTTCCAAGGTCGTGGTGATAAATCCCCTTCCCACACTTTCAGGAGAACTCCAGATTGATGGGGTTTTTCTTCATTAACAAAGGTAACAAGAATCTAGGGGTATTTACAGACCACTATGGCAGAAGCCAGAGACTTTGCAGGGTTAGCTTCCTAACCCACCTGCAAGGATGAGGGTATTTGAAGTATCTGGAAGCATACAGAGCTGCAGCAAACAACTGTGCAGGACCACCGAGGCACTCCAGCTGTTTCCTACAGCTTTCCCTGCAGCCCACTGCAAACAAGCTCCAGCTGGTCAGAGAAGCAATGTCCTTTGAAGTAAAAGTTAAAGCAAACTGCTGAGCAACCCATTCTTAATTCTTCAATCCACTGCAAATCAAGTAGCTGGTGAACTATAGAGATATGAATGACCTGGGTTCCACCGTATTAAAGTTTGTAGAAGTTCTGGAATCCATTAAAGACTGAGGACATCTGGACAAAATTGTCATGTTAGCAAGTGGCTGAGTTGTCAGTACTGCCGCTCCACTGAAAGCACATCTGCATCATAAATCTACTGCGCCAGGCAGTAGCATGTTCAAGCACACCAGGTTTCTCCATGCATGTCACCTCCCAAGTCAGAAATAGTGGTGTAACATTTGGGTGGCACTGCTGGAGAGCTAATTAAGACTGCCTTAAGGGTAGTAGTTTCCTGCTTTGGTGTTGGAAAAAAGGAGAAAACCCTCATCACTAGGAAAATGTGGGAAAAAACGTGATCTTTGATCATTGTATGTCAAATAAAAGGCAATTCAGCTCATTTTTAAACTCATCTAATGGGCCTTTAATTAAAGTGTATAAACAAAAAAAGAAATTAGAGATAAGGAACAAAAAATAGAAAACACTAAGCGTGATAATGCTACCTACTGACCTCTTTCCAGCTTAAATATTCATGAAAGATGTAAACAGATGGAGGTAGAGAAGGAATTAACACATTTCTACACAGGGTAGGAAATTCATTGTCCTGATGTAGCTTGCATTTTTCTTGTATATGCACGTATTAAAAAATACATCCCTCATGTACAGGTTCTATTATAAAAAACACAGAAGAGATTGGCTCTAATGACAGGAATAGTGCATGGTGTGGATAATGCCCAGGTGAGTATGTTGTATTGAGGATGTGTTCCAAGTAGTATCCCAAGGAGAAGTGGGGTACAAGGAGGGCATGGGGCCATTGTGAGTCTTGGGTGGGTGATGGGGAGGTGTTTGGGAGCACAGTGGGTAAACAGAACTTTGGGGAGTATAGGAAAATTTGGCCGGGTATGATGGGGAGGGATGAAAAATGAAGATGAGAGGAGCACCTTCCCTATGCCAATGGACACACCCCTTCCTTCTGCTCTGCATGCCTTTTTCCTGTATCCCTTCCCCCAGGGCTGCACATGATGCTGGTGCACATTGTGCCAAAAGAAAATAAGGGAAATTTAATGTGAAAGTGCAGGGAATTGGGAGTGACTAAAGATGTGGGAGAAAAGCTTTACCAGTGTTTCTTTTGGATGCATGGCTTGAAAGGTAGGAGTTACGTATGGGTGGAAGAAGCCAAGTGTTTTCATGTTGAGGCACTGGGCTTGAAGGGCTCCTACAGCACAGGGCAGAGTGGCAGGGTTCAAGTGGTAGAAGGAGCAGGGTTAAAGCAAGGTACGTTGGATGCTCTGGGGTGTGAAGAAAGAAGGTTTCGGCTGGAGACTTGGGTAGATGGAAAATCAGCATTGTCTAGGAGGCCTAAGCTTTGTGGAGGCAAGCTCCTTAGAGCGCTACAGTAACAGTATGGATGAAGCCTTTAAGCTAGTCTTCACACAGAAACATTTGACTACTTGCCTGGTGCACCACTGCCGAGCACCAATGGCAGAAGAGCAAAATGTCTGTGTTGAGGCACCATCACTTGAGGGGCTACCTATGACACTGTTGCCTTGGACAACTAGCTCCACTCCAGCCTCCATCCATATGTTTCAGGCCTCTGCACACATATGCCTTTTACTTTCCAGGTTTTTCTTCCTCTCTGCAACCTCCCACCCTGTTTCCCCAAAGATCTGCTCACACTACCAGACTCCCACACTCCTACTCACTTAATGCGTCTCTCTCTCCTCACAACTTGGATCCGTACCCTCTCAACCCTCAGTGAGGAGAATGATTTTTGGTGCATTAATATTACCATTTCAAAAGGGTCTTTTGTTCATGATAGTATTCAAATGATCTGAATGACAGCTAAATGTGAAGTTCGGGCAGGCTATGGTTGTTTTGGACCTAAGCAAGTGATGGAAAAAAAGTCAATATTTCAACAAAAGAACATTTTTAAAATGTTTCCTCTCTAAACGTTAGTTAAAAATGACAGAAAATTAAACTGCCCTCTGAAGATTTATTGTAGCATGCTTTGGAGAATCAGGTTAGATATTAAAAATGTGAGAGGGATTCAATCTGCTGTAAGGGAAAATCTTAGTCTACCTTAGCTCTGATATTTCCACTGGAATACCCAGTATTGGGGTTGGGTTTTTTAAAATTCATAAATATTAATAAAGGGAGTTTAATAATTCAGCTTTACCTTGTGGGCTACATCTTCTGTTGTGTTCTAAATGGTAATGAAAACAGTATTTTTTCGTACAATGCTCCTTGCAGTTACACCTTGTAATCATCATCCAAGGTCCCTACCAGTTTAAGGAATGAGCTTCTCTCTCAGTTCTGGCACTATACAGGTATTGTTGCTATCTTCTTTTGTCTTCTTGCTTGTACCTTGGAATGATTAGCACTGTTAAACAGGTAAGTCTATTAATTTTGCACAAAAGTCTCCTGTGATCAGGCTTGTTTAATCCCAAATGCTTAACAAACAAAGCAGAGAATCTGCTGATGACTCAACTGTTGCACTGTATACAGAAACAACGGTTTAGATTTCTCAAGACAAATCCAATATTTTGTCATAGAGTTTTCTTGATTTTTGTTCTGAATTCCACTTTTGTTTCTGGATTTGTTTTTTATTTTTTATTTCTCCCATGATTTTCTAAAATAAAGTTCTTCGAAGAGGAAGTTTTTGCCTTCAGCTCTCATTAAGTCTGTTCATTCTGCAGCAAGTACGTGATCAACATGACCGATGTTCTTTTGCATACGTGACACAATACACAAGTAAACAAGAAAGATGAGGCACAGCACTGTCAGTGCTGTGAAGAAAAGGAGGAGTCCAGCAAACACAGAGGGGTTCATGGGTAAGTGGATCAGCTGGATCTCTGCTGGAATCATGTTGGTGAGACTCAGCATGTAACCAAGTGACCAGGCTATACTGCTGTTATCAACCTGAAAGTCAAAAGGAAAAAAAGAATGTTCCAATCAACATTTTTTGTCAAAAACCAAGAAAACCCAAAAGCTGAAAATATGACCAATGCTGGTAATTGTCTTTAATAATACTGGAGAGAAGAACACTTTTAAACAGGTATGTCATCTTTCACTTGAATCAGTATTTTCTTGTGCTGCAAACAAGATGAAACAAATACAAGGGCTGAAGAGCTAACATAAACCCCTATGCACCCAGTACTATGGCAAGGAAGTTTGGCGCCCGGGATAAAGCCTGCAGCAGCAGCCTATCCTTGCCCTGTGCATAGATCCGGGGGGCACATGCCCCCCCCATGCTTGCCCAGGAGTGCAGGCAGTGGCAGGAGCCACCCTTACTCCATCCCTGTCCCCACCCCCCAACGAGCTGCTCATGGCTCCATCCTACATCCTGCCCTGGCTGGGCAGTGCCTATGGGTGCCCCTTTGCTTCAGCACCCAGGGTGGTCACCCCACTCGCCACCCCCCTTGCTACGGCACTGTATGCACCACAAAAGTCCAAGTTAAGACTTAAGCCTCATGCTGGCCTTTTGCATAGAAGTGATTCTGGCGAATCTGACCCTTCTCAAGATCTAAGAGTCAGTTGCTAGCAAGCCAGACAATGCAGTTTTGTAACGTACTTATATTACACTCCCCCGGTATACTGACAGCAGAGCGTTGCTACGTAGAAAACATTGTTTATGATGCCTAGCTCTTAAGTGCTGTGCCCTTTCCATTTGTTATCACTTTATACAACTGCTACTATATTTAAAAGTTTCCTAAGGAGATTAACAAAGCCTGACTGGAATGATTTGCAAGAACAGGACTTCATCTGGTGGTGAGAAGAAGGATCTCAAATATTGAAGTCTGATTCTCTAGGGAACTGCTGCTCTAAATCATCCAAGAGGCAAAAGAAGCTTATGTTTACAGTCCTATTCTCTGTGCTTGAGTACTTTTCATTACTATTACTAGCCAATCACTCCATTAAGCAATACTACTTAGAGACATTTGTTCGAGTCACCTCCTCAATTTATGTCCTGAACTTAAAATCTCACTTACACAAGCAGATCTGTGAGCCCATTGTTTTCAGTGGCATTCCACATAGGCAGAACATTACATATTGAACAAACTCTGCTTTCTATAGGCAGACACTTTTACCACCCTGTTCTATGGTCCCAGTCCACCCAGTATGTAAAGGCCGAACAGATACCTACTTCCTTGGAGTCTGGCTCTATTAATAAAGAACAATAATAAGGTAACAAAGTTTAACTAATACCTTGCTCCAGGTTTGGCTACTCATAGGGTTCCTCCTTCGGGGCTGCTCAGACAGCACCCAAGATCTTCCCTGCCCTTAGAGCCAGTCTTACAGTGGTAGAGTGTCATAAGAACTCACTTACACACTGCCATCTGCTTTAAGAAAATACTACAATTGTATTAAACCCCTGTGCAAGCCAGGTAGTTGATGAATTTGCCCAGGGCTAACAGAGGGCAGAATTATCTGGAATGAGTATATTGCTGCCACTGGCATCAACTGAAGTCAGCAGTGGCACTGGAGTTACAATATCTTCTATAAAAATCTTGTCACAATCATTGGAATAAAACATCCTTCCACTTCCATTTTTTAAATTTTTCTTAGTCAACATAACAATTAATTGTTAATAAAACATTAAAACAATAAAAACAAACTCATCCTCACCTCTTTTTGGAAATGTATTTGAGGCCAGGTGTCTGCACTAAATTTGTATCCCTGTACAAGCAGGTAATAGATAAAGTTTGCTGAAAAGCAGTAGGATCTAGCATAGGTTTCTTCAAATTTAGGCAGCATATACTGAAGCTAAAATAAAAACGAAAAAATTCATAGCACAAGTAAAAATTAAGACAGAAAAAACTTTAACTAAGCGGAAGTTGCAATAAGAATACTTAGCAGCTGTTTGCAGAGACATCTTTAGAAAAGTATGATTGTAGACATATAGACAATGAGATTTACACTGGACAAAAACTGTGCTAATAATTTATTTTATACTGTAAATAATTATAATAAAATCTGCATGGAAAAGATTGAAGCTATTACAGTTATTACATTTTGTCATTTTACAGCTTAGCAATACATTTTAAATGCCAAGCTCTTTAAGATGCGTAGTGTGGCAAAAAACGATCAGATAATGAGAACAGTATAGCTTGGAATGTTAAAAGAAAACACAGAGACCGTTTGTAGTCTGAGATGCATCAATGCAAATCTGAAATAATTTCAAGCAAATCCTTTCATACTTGGGCGCCAAGTATGTAGAGGCATGAGGGCCCTGCCCCCACTCCACCCCAGGAAGAGGGCTGTCAACCGAAATGTGGAAAACGTTCCACATGTCCATCATCTTAGCCCCGCTCCTCCCTCTCCCCCCCACAGCAAAAATAAAAGTTAACACCTATGCCTTGAGTTATTCTGTATCTATGCTGCTATAGCTGAGATCACAATACAGTATGCAGTAGAAAGATGGATTTGACAAGAAGTTCTGAGAAATTACAGTGATTAATACAGAAGGCTAGCAGATCAGTTATCTGTATGTATGTCACCTGTGTATTTTTGTCATCATTTCAGCGTTAGATGCTCTATTAAGTAGCAAAGAGTAGGCAAATGGTTTTGGTCCAATTTTCCATTTAATGCTGAAATGGGGACTAGTGAAGGCAAAACTGGTTTTGAAGAGAACAAAATGCCCTCAAGGTAGATTAATAATAGTAATTAAAATTAATAAGACTTAATATCAGAAATGAACTATCAAGCAAGACGAATGAAGCGCTGCAGAGCAATGTGACAGGTGGCATGGCAGAGTGCCACTTTGGTGCTCCTTTATAGCTTTTAACATTAATAAAATCTCTAACATATGTCTTTCCTTCTGGCATACTCTCTTAGGGGTTCGCAAATGAAGAATAAATCTAGCCTCCAGTGTAAAAATCCTCCAGGGTTCTAATTCTACTCCCTTCTTAAGGCAATGTAAATGTTACCATTGAATTTAACTGTTTATGAGACAGTACTGATTTTTGATACTGTCTGGGATAGGCTCCAGTTAGAAACAGTTAGCTTAAAATTATAAGTCTGTCATGTCTGGTCACTTCATTTTCTGACTGTTGCATCAACAATCAATGTATCAGTACATCAAAAAAGCAGCTTCCTGAGAAAGCAGGTTCTGATAAGTGTAAGTATCTAGAATGATCAGTGGAAGAGAGTGTGGAGAACTAGACCTGATTCTCATACCCAGTAAGGTTTCTCCACAGTGCTTACCAGGTTTATGACCCCTTACATTGCCACAGTAGGAAAAAAGAAACTGGTATAAAGAAGATCAAGCTCATTGTTAATTTCAGGTCCCATCTACATGTTACATTTAAGGTGTGATTAACCAGTACCTTAAGTGGTCACCTGGCTACATGTTCAATCAAGTAATGGCTTTATAGCTTATTCTTTTTATCAATTCCAGAAAATATTTGTAATAACTTTGTAGCTGCTTTCTATTATTCCATTAATGGAATGTATGATTAGGGACCCCTGTGCCTGGGAGCCCCATCAGGTGGTCAGAGCTCCCAGCTGCAGGAGCCCATGTACATCCCCAAACCTGGGGGCTCCCAGCTGACCCTAGCTTCCAGCTGTGGGAACACATGCCCCCACAGCTGGGAACCCCATCTGCTGACAGGACTCCCAGCCACAGGAATGGCCCAGGCACACCCACAGCTGTGAGACAACAGATAATGTGGTGTCCCAGCTACAGGGTACTCTATACCTGGGACATCACATTAACAGCAGTCTCACAGCTGCAGGGGTGCCTAAAGCACCTACAACACTGGGATACTGTGTCAGCTGTGGCCTTGCAGCAGCAGGCATGCCTGGAGCACCCCCAAGGCTGGGGGACTGTGTCAGCTGCAGTCCCCCTGCCACAGGAACCCCTGGGGCACCCCTATGGCTTGGAGAGCAGGTCAACTGAAGGGGCTCCCAGTCACAGGAGCTTACTTCTTGCTGGTGCAAGGATCATGATCCTAGACTCTCCCTGAGCCAATAATAAGATCTGATGGGTTCTGATTTGTGATCCCACAATCAAACTTCCTGCAAGGCACATGTAGCATGGCAGGAGGTGCAACTGTGTGGATTGCACATCAGATCCCATTATGCCTTTACCTGCACATGTAGAGAGACCCTCTGGTAAAACCAAACCCCTTTTTGCTGTGGCATGAATGACAGCTGTGCAAAAAAGTCACAAAACATAGCTGAAAATACATTTGGTTTGCCTGACTGCTTGTTTCATTTCAAGCAGAAAATGACCTAAGATCATAGAAAAAGTTTCTTGAACCTAGACCAAAGTTTGGAGAGAATTTGAAACTTCTGAAGAAGGAAATGCTAACAGTTATATGCACCATTTAAAAACAAGTTTATTCATCTGAACTAAAATGGTCTACTTCTAAGTGGCATGTCTTTTTAACCTTCCACCCTTTTCAAATGCAGAAAATTCATACTGACCTGGTTCCAGTTCTGTGAACAGAAAAGCCACATGCTTGAATTAAAATCAGTAAGGGAAAACTGTCCAGTTAAATTCAAAGCATTTACTGTATAATAGAATCCAGAAAAGGCCTATAAATAAAAGCAGATGAAAGGCAAATTACTCTCATGACTCTATATAAAATCAGAGGCAGGGAAGAAATGCTGGGATTAATAAGCAGAGTGGGTATGCACTGTGCTTGCAAACTTACCACAAACTTCCCTTTAACCTTTGGCTGATGGATTCCATTAAATGAACAGTCCTCCTTGTCATTGCAAGCAGTGAAGTTAAACAATAAGGACACCACCTCCTGGCAGAGAGCAGTGTCTCCGGTTCCTCTGAAATGTATGAGCTGGTCTTGGTTGTAATTTGCTGGTCTTAGAGACTGCGTGCAAAGGCTTCCACACACGTGTTTCATTGTTAAAACAGTTTCATAATTCTGAGGATAACAAGGATTATCAATCTTGGACTTGTCTCTTGAATTCTGAGGGAAAACAACAGTAAAGTTAATTTAGCAGGAAAGATTTTCAACTTGACAATAATAATAGTACTTTAATTTAGTACATTTATATTATCCCCATTCTCCCCCTTTGGTCCTAATAAAACCATCAAGAAAGCAGTTTACTAATTCAACTTCAAACCAAGTGCTTTCTCACAGAAATCACTCATGAAGTGAGGCAACATTTACAAAGATAGTTTTACTGCTTAGCAGGATTTTTTTTGTGGAGGTCTCTGATGGCTTGAGGCAGATTCTCTAAAATGAATCATCTGCTTGTAACAAAGCTTTCTGTTCTATCTCACCATTTTCCCCTCTATCTTCTTTCACGAGCCCCATGTTTGCCCAGCACTTAGCATTACAAGGCCCTAACTGAAGTCTCAGAGCCTTACCATAAAAGAAATATAAAATGAAAGAAAGAACATGCCCAGAGAGTCAATTGGATACAAACAAGGACAAGGCCGTACACATGCTTGAATATACCTGCAATAGTGATGCTAAGAGCCTCTTCTCAGCCTCATCTCTCCCATAGCACTGGTAGCTGTGGGTGTATACACTGTACTCATAACCATACAGATGCACTTGCAATGTGCTATTGGAAGTCTTCAGGGTGTCCTCTGGGATGAAGGATATTTGTGTGGAGGCTCCTCCTAGATCAAGTGCACCTGTGGTCTCTGCTCCATGAGGATGGCTCCATGTCCTCCAAAGGTTTCTCTGAAAAGCAAAACACAACCTAGTTAGAAATGTTGCCTGTATTATTCTCTCAAGCTCTTCAACTCAGTTAAATTGTATGCTACATATGGTATACTGAAGAGCTCACAGTGGTATCAATAGAAAAGTTTTAGAGTACTATGTTACGTTTTCAGAGGGAAATGAAGCTAAAGAATGAAGGAAATGATCTGACATAGCTTGAGCCCAGAGAAAAGGACAGTTCAGTGATAAAACACTGATATCACTAAACTCTAATCCTGATTCTGACTCCTTGTATGATCTTGGACAAGTCACTTAATTTCATAGCATCAAAAAAGTGGAGATAATATTTACTTCTCTTTCTGAATGAGCTAGCCTTAAGATTAGCTACTGTTTGTGAGGTGTTGTTTAAAAGCCTAAAATAACCACACTACAAAGAATAAAGACAGGCCAGAAGTGAATGAGAAACAGGAGAGAGATGTAGATCCTCCGTTAAAGACTCCATTGATGTCCATGAGCTCTGGAGCTTTCTACCAGGTGAGGACAGCATTCAAAGGTTTTACATTTTAAAACCAATTTCACAAAGAAGATCTACCTTCTTAGGTGGTTTTTAGTTTTTTAGAAGTTATTTGGTTTTCATATATCTCCTAGCAAAATTGCTGTTGAAGCTTCATGTCATGATAATGCAGAATACAGTAATACAAATAATAGTGGTGATAAAGCATGCAAAATCCACAAATATCTTCCAATATTGTTATTATTTATGAAGGAAGTTTTTGCTGTGTGCGAGTACCTGTTGTGTCATGTTCAGGAAGAAGTGAGACTAGACATCATACCCCAGCAAATATTTTCATGCAAACTCCTATGATGAAACCATGATTCTATTGAAACAAGAGCCAAATTCTTCATGTTTCTTTAGTCCTTTGTATTCTGTGTACTAACCTGGTTTCCTAGCATCTTGTGGACCTTTAAAATCCACAAAATCTTCCACACAGAATTTGAGATTTTGATCATAAGCCCTACAAAATTAGAGACCATATTCAGTTATGCCCCTGCAGTGAAGTCAGTGTTGCTGTGTGAGTGTAAGCAAAGGGGAAAAACAATATCCCAGAGTGGAGAGTTATGAAATCACTATGTAGTACTTCCACAATGTTCATATACCATCAATTGTGTGATTAACTCCTGCAAATGTCTCTGAAGTGAGATGTCACTTTGATTCAGATCAGTGAACTATAAATTCACTTTGCAAGCTGTCACAATCTACTAGTAACTCTTCCATAGGGAGAACTAACCATTTTTGGAAGTTGGTTGAATTTCTTTTCAGTCTTACAAGATAACCTAGAATAACCCTCTTGAGTATTCTTGGGAGCAGCTACCTCTGATAAATGCAACTGAACAGTGGAGCTCTACATTCTGGTAGAGTTAGGCCTGGTCTGCATTCAGATTTTTACTACTATAAACCCATACTGTTCCCACCCCATACTGGTGAACAAGCTAAGAGGCTGTGATGTGGATGACTGCACAGTCCGGTGGGTGGCGAATTGGCTGGAGGGTCGCACCCAAAGAGTCGTGGTGGATGGGTCGGTCTCGACCTGGAAGGGTGTGGGCAGTGGGGTCCCGCAGAGCTCGGTCCTTGGACCGATACTCTTTAATGTCTTCATCAGCGACTTGGACGAGGGAGTCAAATGTACTCTGTCCAAGTTTGCAGATGACACAAAGCTATGGGGAGATGTGGACACGCTGGAGGGCAGGGAACAGCTGCAGGCAGACCTGGATAGGTTGGACAAGTGGGCAGAAAACAACAGGATGCAGTTCAACAAGGAGAAATGCAAAGTGCTGCACCTAGGGAGGAAAAATGTCCAGCACACCTACAGCCTAGGGAATGACCTGCTGGGTGGCACAGAGGTGGAAAGGGATCTCGGAGTCCTAGTGGACTCTAAGATGAACATGAGCCGGCAGTGTGACGAAGCCATCAGAAAAGCCAATGGCACTTTATCGTGCATCAGCAGATGCATGACGAATAGGTCCAGGGAGGTGATACTTCCCCTCTATAGGGCGCTGGTCAGACCGCAGTTGGAGTACTGCGTGCAATTCTGGGCGCCGCACTTCAAGAAGGATGCGGATAACCTGGAGAGGGTCCAGAGAAGGGCAACTCGTATGGTCAAGGGCCTGCAGACCAAGCCCTACGAGGAGAGACTAGAGAAACTGGACCTTTTCAGCCTCCGCAAGAGAAGGTTGAGAGGCGACCTTGTGGCTGCCTTTAAGTTCATCACGGGGGCACAGAAGGGAATTGGTGAGTATTTATTCACCAAGGCGCCCCCGGGGGTTACAAGAAACAATGGCCACAAGCTAGCAGAGAGCAGATTTAGATTGGACATTAGGAAGAACTTCTTCACAGTTCGAGTGGCCAAGGTCTGGAACGGGCTCCCAAGGGAGGTGGTGCTCTCCCCTACCCTGGGGGTCTTCAAGAGGAGGTTAGATGAGTATCTAGCTGTGGTCATCTAGACCCAGCACTCTTTCCCGCTTATGCAGGGGGTCGGACTCGATGATCTACTGAGGTCCCTTCCAACCCTAACATCTATGAATCTATGAAAACTGTGTTGGCTAAGGGACCTGGCATGATTTTCTTTTTTTTACCAAAATATTGGTACAAACTCTAGTGTGGATATAGTCATACTGGTGGCATAATAAATTATGGTACATTACCTGCACAAACCATCATTCTTCCTGTATGAAAGCATATTCCTATTTAAATTGATGCAGCTGAAGGAATATTTTAAGCATGTTTATAGCTTTGTCCATGCTAGGGGATTTCTGTTGCTTTAACTGTACCAGTATTGTTGAAGCAGTGTGTGCAAATAAGGCATTAGATTTATCATTCAGCCAGGAATCCTGTTCTGTACCTGATCATGATATAGAACACATTCCATGAAACATATCCCATATAAGGACATAGGTCCTTAGACCAACATGACTACAGCCTACACCCCTGTATCCCTTATAAAGCATTTTCAGTATTACTCAAAGTAAAAACTCTACATTTTTTATTCTATCTTTATAACAAAAACTACTGTAATGTACTTTTTTTAGCAATGCGAAGCCAACGGCTTTTTTAACATACAACTCTTCTAAAATGTATGATTTATAAAACAGTACTGTAAGATAAAACATGCAGGTTTTTTCCACACACCTCCACGAAATTGCCCATTAAATAGTTGGCTGTAATCCATCCATACACCCCTTCCTCTTGCCCAGTTATGATTTGTGCACCCCTAAATTCAAAGGGTTGGGTTGTGAAGTAGCTTTGAATGCTTGCAAGGACTTCATTGGCTGCCGTTTCATTTTGCAACCTAAGCAATTCACAAAACACAACATGCTGAGCATCTGAAAAAGCAATTTCATATTTGTCTGCTAAAGTAATGACTAAAAATACGCCCATGATTTCTTACTGAAAAATCAAAGACTATTTTATCTCAGAGGATCAGCCTGTACTAAGGAAAACCAAGTTAGATGTACAGTTACTTTCTGCAAAAGAAGTTGATTTAAAGCAACTTTAGCAGTGTTAAACTGCAGTTATGTCCAAGAGTGGCCATGTGTATCATACAAATACCTGGGTATTTTGTTCTTCATATAAAACTGTTTTTAGTGCACTGAATGTTTATGTAAAAGGTGCCGACTTGATAGTTATGGGGATTTTAATCTTCTGTTTACCCACAGGATAAATATAAAAGTCAGCTGGTGCCAGACCAGAAAGCCATATACATAAATAAAGTGTAATACATAGGAAGTTATTCATATCCACTGAAACTTCATTGTTAGCTGTATTATACCAGGTGTGAATCTGGCCTTCTTACCATCAAATATACACATACACTGATCATTTACTCAGTGGGAGTTGAGAACACATTCTGAGAAGAGAATGATGTCTATGTACTGCTTTTGGTAAAGCAAGCAAATATTTATTTTCAATGCAGTGAAGTAACATAGGAAAGGAACAACAGAGCTGGAAAAAGCCAAACCAGCAGTTCCAAGTCTTTAGTTTTATTGGCTGAGTTTGGTTTCCTTTTGAGACAGATCAATTCCTGGTAAACAGATGTCTGTTCAACACATATTTTCTTCCTAGTCTCATTTGCTGCATTTCTGTTTATGTACATCAAGAGGTATTATGGGATTGTACTATACCTCAGTAGTCTCATTCCAGCAGTAGCTCCCAGATAGGCAGGGGTATTTTTATGCATATTGGATGGAACTTTCTCCTTGACTTTTTTCATACAGTCATCAATGGGTTTGGCAACATCTCGAGGGCTATTCCCATAACTGGATATGCCAGGGCCTAAAAGAAAACAAGTGGCTAATTTAGTTTTACCAGCTATATCTTAACCTAATGAAAGACATTAGAAGACACAGCTTTTCCCACCCTTTTGAAATTCCAGTTTGAAAAGATGTTTTAACATAAAATATTTAAGTAAAAAATCTAAAAGAGTAATACAGATATTCATGAACATGCCATGAAATGTTTTGTCAGGAATGTTTCTTTTCAGTGTATGAGCTACATCCTCTAAGCTTCTGTCCCTCCAACTGCACACAAACACAAACTAGCAGAATAGCACTTTGTGTGCCCTGCAGTACAGAAAAGTAAGACGTCTCCTGCACGGAAAACTCACAGATCTAAATTACACATAAGTCCACCCCTCTGTGTCCTAAGTGATGTGGACTACAGCTAACAAACTGGCATATGTGAAGCTTTACCTAGCATCCAATGATAGCAAAAATATCAAACTGTAATGTGTAATTTGATCACAGTTTAATCAAAATCAACATCTTCTACTAAGTAGGGACCTAAAACCAGGAGTCACTGCTGGTTGATTGTGAGCAAACACTTCTCTTCCCATGTTTCAGTCTCCCCATCTGTAAAATGGACACGCCCATAATTATTAAGTGAAGACATTTACCCAAAAAAACTTTCTAGAGAGCAACAAGCAGATTTTCCTTTATACAATTTGGGCACTTAAGTGCCAAGGAGGTTTCATGGTCAAAGCCAGACTCCAAAGTAGATATGCCAACTCACGGATTACTTAGAACAAAGGCCTAACCCCACAGCTGTGGGCCTAAGGAACAATAGGATCAAAGTGAGACTAGAGGGAACAAGTAACTGAGCCTCTTCTATGGCTGGTCCCAGTGCTGGATTATGCCATGCTGAAACCCGAAACTATGTCCAGTTTAAGAGGCCCCATATGATAAAAACAATCCACAAAAATCCATGAAAATGGATTTTCATGAAATGTTTAAGATGAATTATTGTTAGTTCTGTACAAATTTATGAACTCAATATGAATAATATCTGTGGAGCCAAATATATGTATATTATTGTCATATTAGAACAAAAATGTCCAGTTTTTTTCTTATTTAGAGACCCCCCACCTCATACTGCGAGGCCCTAAACTGTGGTTTAAGTAGCTTAAGCCTAAATCCATCACTGTCCCCCAGTATGAGATGTCACCCTACTACACTATAGACCTCGCCACCTCAAGGATATCTTGCCAGACTGATCTCTTCACCATAGCTTTCCTATAACAGCAAGAATGAATAACAACAAAAGAACCACAGTAAAGAAAGATACCCCAGGAACAAAACAAAAAACAGTCAACCTCCTTCACCAGTGCATGGTGGGTGTGGGAGAATGAGAATTTCTTATGCCTACCATGTATGTGAATCTATGTCTATTTGTCAGGTACCTCATAGTGTCATGATCAGTGTGATGTAGACAGACAGAGCAGATCCATCCTATAAATGATTATGAACAAGGAGTTATATACAATAAAGGACTTAGGCACCTAAAGCAGGACATTGGCAGAATTGAGGTGTCCAAGTTTAACAGGTGCAGCTGTTGCCTAACCTTGCAAGTATCTAAGTTTGCTAAGTGCTTCCTGGGTTGACTTTGAAGCACTATAGGCAACTGACATTCTGGTTTTGCACATGCCCACAACTGCCCCAGACTAGACAGTTTTGGAAATAGGTGCCTATGTTCTTTGCTGGTTCTGGCCCCAGATCAGTATTCACATAGATTGGACACTTCTCACAGTACTAAATGGAGAATGCTTCTCACTGAATTGATTCCTCCCACACCACCTGCTCATTTTTGTGAAGCCCTCACTCATGTCTGTGCCTAGCTGCTACCCTCATGTAGGAGAGGGAAGAAAGGTAGAAGCATGTTGCAGGATTATTGCTCCTCCCTGTCTTCACTTCCTCCCTCACAGTGTCTAGTTTGGCTTCATTTCACACTAGGTATCATAGGAGACTGACACAGCTTTCATTACTGTGACCATGAGGCACCTTTGAAGAGATTCAAATATCACTGTACATGGTCCCCTGGCCCTTCACATTCTGTCATTCTTTTCTTTCCACTTGGGAGAAAAGCCCTAATTAAAACACACTTAAAAAGCGCTATCTTCAGCATTTTTAAAGCAGCAGAGTTGCTCTGCTGCATTACACATTATACATTTTTTCTCACACCAAAAGGCCTTAGGGAAACATTCTTAATTAGTCAAGACATGAGATGCCAATGTGCATCCACTGATATACAGTCTAGTGTAGGCAGCCTGCCACTTCTGCTACCTGTAAAGATATACCACCTGACAAGCCCTGCTGCAGTTCTTCTGTGCTCTGTGAAAGTTAATATTCCTCTCTACATTTTTTTAAACTACTGGCAGGGTGCATGTATATTAGCACTGAGGAGAGAATAGCTGGTAGGAACTACTTTTCTAAATTTATCAGGAAGCAACACCCTAAATATCCTTTTCCAGAAAAGAACTGGCATAGAGGTTTTTAAATAATCAGCATTGATATACATTTTGGAGAGAGAGAAGGAAAGAAAAAGCCATCTGTGTAGGTCGGGGCTGATATCACAGATCAGCAAATGTCTCATAAGAGAGTTGATTAGTCTGTCTCTCCCTCTCTCATACACATCTAACTTGCTGGAAATGAGACCAATGCATCCAAATAGCTTGTATGTGGTCCTTTCCCAGAGACTCTATTTCCCAGAATATTAAGGGATAATCAAAGGGTTTTTTTCAGTTAAACACTAAATGGGAAACATAATTGGGAAGCTGGCTACAGGATAGGACCCAGAGAGTTCTACTGAACGGATGTGCCATGTCTTGGCAAGAAGTGGCTAGTGGTGTCCCTCAGGGGTCGGTGCTTGGTCCAGTGCTTTTTAACATTTGCAGCAACGATTTGGATGTGGGGGTGAAGGGCTCACTGGCCAAGTTCGCGGACAACACCAAGTTATGGGGAAGTGTGAACACACTTGAAGATAGGCTGCAGATACAGGCAGACCTAGACAGGCTGGAGAGTTGGGTAGATCAGAACCAGATGAGATTTGACATCGAGAAATGTAAAGTGCTCCACCTGGGGACAAACAATCCGTTGCACACCTACGGGCTTGGCAACATCAATCTGACTAGTACTATGAATGAAAAAGACCTGGGAGTAATAATAGACCATAGTATGAATGTGAGCCAGCTGTGCGACATTATAGCCAGCAGGGCAAATAATACTCTGGCGTGCATCAGTCAATGCATCTCCAGCAAAACCAAGGAAGTGATTCTCCCACTCTACTCGGCATTGGTGAGACCACAGATGGAGTACTGCCTCCAGTTCTGGGCGCTGCACTTCAACAAGGACGTGGAAAAGCTCGGGAGAGTCCAGAGAAGGGCCACCCATATGATCAGGGACTTGCACAGCAAGCCTTATGAGGTAAGGCTGAGGGACCTGGGACTCTTCAGCCTGAAGAAGAGAAGGCTGAGAGGGGACTTGGTGGCAGCTTACTGCTACATCAGGGACACCCCTGGGACACATCAAGGGCTCAGTGAACAACTGTTCACCAGGGCACCCTTGGGGAAAACCAGGAGTAATGGTCACAAACTCCTGGCAGACCACTTCAGGTTCAACATTAGGAAAAACTCCTTCACAGCTACGGTGTCCGAACTGTGGAATAAGCTCCTTCCACAGGTGGTGCAATCACCTACCCTGGAAATCTTCAAGAAGAGACTGAACAGTCACCTTGCTGGTGTCACTGACCCCAGTTGCCTTTCCTGCTTGGTGCAAGGGGACTGGACCCGATGATCTTCCAAGATCCCTTCCAGCCCTTTACAATCTATGAATCTATGAATTCAGAGGCTTATACTTTTCATAAAAATTTCCTATCACTGCTATAGGAAGACTGTGTCTGTAAAGGAAATAGTTTTGGGATTATTTTTATTCACTGAAGCCCCACTTTTCACAGGCTGTAATCTTCGCTTGGGCACAGAGTATTTTTGGATCAACTAATTAAACTAATTAAAAGAGAAAAAGAAAAAAGACCCCCTCACCACAAATCACAAACCAAGGACAAAGGCATGTTTTGAAATAGATGAAGAACTACCTAAATTGGCCCTAAAAGTGCTTGTTTTCCCAGGTCTGCTCCTGAGTGGTGCTCAATTCCTCAGAAAGAGGTGAGGACCCCAGTATAATCTGATCCTAAGGAATCCTTGAAATGTTTTGAGGGCTAGTCTCAGTTACTGAATGAATTTGTACACTTGTGCATGGGTGGGTGATAGCACTGGCTCCAGCAAACCACAGTGCAGTCAGATTCTGCATCAGCTTTTCCAACCAGATCTGCTTGTGCACGTCAGCCCTGACTGTGATTCCTCTGCTTTTTGAAAACAAAAAAGAGAATATTAGTTTCATGATTAATTTGGTGACCCACCGAAATGCAAAACTATCCAGCCAAAGCTGAAGCTAGATAACAAGCAAAGGGAAATATGTGACTGGTATGGAATAGAGAATTTCACTTCAAGATTAGACATGACACCAGCCCAAATCAATAGCACTTGTCAGTTATCAGATGGCTGTTTAATGCCCTGTGTGAATTTTTTTTGTTCAGTTCCTAATGGATTAAAGCCACTTCACAAAACCATAATCAAAATCTGTAGCCTTGCTGGCAGTTTCAGTACAGAGGCCCAAGAAACAGCTACTAGAGTGATGATTTTTAATTGTTTGTACAAGAACCCTCCAATTTAAAGAATAGCTGAGGAAACTAGAACATTACAGGGCCAAATTCTCTAGCCCCATCTGGCCCTTTCGTGCCAATCAGCTTTCTCTCTGAGGGAGCTGATGTAAGTCGAGAACAGGCAGCTCCTGCTCAAGCTATCGCCCCCCAGACTTGAGGAGAGGCAAGAGGCATGTAAAGGATTGCTCAGGGAAAAGCAGAGCTCCAGTACACTGATCCTCAGTTGCCTTACACAAGAGTAGCTCCCAGTCTACTCTATCACCAGGACCTGGGTTGGCACCAAAGAACTGTAACCATATCCATATCAGCCCCTACTTCCTAGAACTTAATCGAGCTTGGAGGTGGTAGGGCGGGAAAAAATCAAACCTGATAATTCAGAAAGAGAACTTTTTTGGCACCAGACTATTACTGTATTCACTAATCTCCATTTGATCCTCACCTTTCACGTTGCACTTGAAGGTCTGACTTACTACTCCAGTATCATTTGCTTTTTCTGCTGGCCATTCGTAAACATAGACAGTAGTCCGAGATGATCCGGCATCGAGCACTATTCCATACTGAAAAAATGGTTACAGTTCAGAGTCCAGGAGTTTGCCAGTATTTTGTTTTTTATAAAGTATCCTATGACTTTAAATGTGTGTCACTGTGCCACACACATGCTTAATAAAATAAGAATATTTTGACATGCAATAGATACCGACACACGCAGCATAAACCAGACAACTTTAAAAAATTGCAGCACAGATAGTCATCTTTGCATCTCTAAATACTAACTCAGTGAGAATGGAAAGAGCACTCTACCTTTCAGGGTCAGGCCCAAACTCTGCAGTGAGGCACATGAAGACTTTGTAAAATGTGGATCACCCCAAATCACTGCTGAAGTCAATGGGCAGTGAGTATGTTCAGTACATCATGAGAACAGGCACACACACCACTATATTCCCCATAGGAAACCCAATTCCAGCACTACTATTTCTAGTCCTTACTATAGCTTCCAGGTGTGGCACTATGTCCAGTCTCTACTACATACAAATGCTATCAAGGCAAACTTCAGTTGTCTTCTACAGCCATCATAGCCTCCACTCATCCTTTTCAATTTAACAAAAACTACAAGAACAGAAGAAGGCATGCTTGATTGAGCTGCAGACTGAAGCTCTTTACAATAAATGGAATAATTAATGATTGTCTGGGATACGAAATTCTTTACAAAGTTCTAGATGCCTCATATATCTTGTGAGATGTACCTACTCCCTTAGCAATCAGAACTGTAAATCTTAACTCTTAAGTGCTAACAGTTAGTAGGCCCAGGATGTTCTGACTGCTGGTATCATGAGCAAAAGATGACCTTTGTTGTTTCTTTTGAAATACAATCCAAATAAATAGGGTTAGTTCCTTATTTTGTAGCTGATTCGTAACTGGTACAAATGCTGCTAATATCAATACTAGCACATTAGTGATGGGTTTGGCTTGCTGTATAAAAGTGTTCATAATATTTGTAAGTTTAAGTGCTTCTCTCATTACAGGGATGTCTGAAAACCAGGAAACAGGATATTCTCACTTTGGATTTATTCTCTGCTCTGAGAAACTAATGCTTGTCTAAGATAGTTTTGACAGGGATGATTCTGCACAGGTTGGACTAGATGACCTCCTGAGGTCCCTTTCGCTTTTCTATGATTCTTTTACAGTCAATACCTGTTACTAGCAACAGGGTGATTAGCTGTTGTTCCTAAGCAGCTCTGGCTGTTATAGGGAGTGTCATCTGACTTCATGGTATACAGAATATTCCCAAGGAAAAAATGCTGGTAAGAGGTTGCTGTTCTTATCAGTTGCTGCAATCAAATGTCAACTGTATGATTCTTTACTTGTATTACAATCTTTTCTAAAGTCCCCCTCAGATGAGGGCCCCATTGTGTTAGACAACATACATACACATAGTAAGAAAAAGTCCCTAGCCAAAAAATGTCTGCAGAATAATATCATTATCAGAATAATATCAGACTTACCACAGTAATATCATTATCCCCATTTTACATGCAGCTGGAAAGGGAAGATGATGGAGACTTCCCTTATCTGCTTCAGAGTTACTGAATTTATTTACAACCCCCAGAATCTCATTGGCAGGAAACTCATGATAACTGAGGACTTGGAGATCCCGTTGATACTCCTCCCTACCATCAATTATGCTTTTTAATGTTTTAACTCAAATGTGGGGGTTTTACCTCACTTTTCCAATTTATTTACTTGCATTTGAGAATCAGTGTCTGGCTGTGGCTGTTTTTACATTAAAAAATATCAGTCTGGCTTGATAATTTGTACCACTGACAAGCTGAGGCCTGATTTCCTTGTTCCCTTCCTCTGTTGCCTTTTCCTCTGTTCTTGTCATTTCTTCTCTTGTTCCCAGAAACATTCTATTTTTAAGGCATTACTTAGGCCAAATCTGGGCTAAGTGCTGCATATGGGAGAGGGTGAAACTGGGCTTCCTATATTTTAAATGCATTGTGGGAGTGCAGAAGACAGTCTGTGACTAGAACAACATAATTTGAGACAAAGGTCAATAAAGAAGAGAATAGCATGAGGGGGCGGAAAGTCGGGGATCCCAAATACTCAGGGATGATCAGTATACCATCTGTTTGTTATAATGTATTGTAAGATTAGTTAAGAAAGCAAAAAGGGAAAACTGATCAAGGAAAAAGGGGGTGGAACTCCACTGCTGTCTGGAAGAACTGGGAATGAAGAAAAGAGAAACAGCCTGAAGGAACAGAATGTTTCCATTTTCTGTCATGCAGCATTTCCTGTTGCTAGAGGCACTGCCATGGTTGTAGTCACCATATTAGTATTCTATTTTTCCCCCTCACTTCACTGACACTGGTAATAGATTAATGGAGTAGATTCCACTGTCAGAACTTTGTGTAATAATTTATGCCTGTACAAAGTGGGCATAATACTTTACCATTCTAACCCAGTAGTGTTTTACACCCAGTGTTCACGTCTACACATGCAAGTAATTCACACGAATAAACTCTGCAGCTTATTACTCCGGAGTATATTCCTACATAGCACATGGAGTCTGGTCGGAGCAGCCTGGGCTGGCAGGTCAGCCTGCCAATCTAGGGCTGCTCCAATCACGCTCCACATGCTGCAGAGGGGCTGGCTGATGCACAAGGGTACTTCTGTGTGGGGGCTGCCTGCTGGCTAGCCTCATGCTGAAACACCCTGTAACCCAGCCATCTAGGGCAGCGTCTCCATGTGCACTGCTGTGCATGAAAAATCTCCACTTGTAAAGAAAAACTCCAAGTCCTACCCTGCTGTAGAGTTTATTAGCTTTTTGCACCTTAATAGGGGTGAACATGTAGATGCTGAGACATTTACTGTACAGTTAATTAATCAAATGCATAGTAAAGGTCTCATGTAGACATGCCCAGTGTGCCCAAAAGCTAAATGAAGTGCAAGGCAGGTCTGATGTCTCTGATGCAACCTGCTGACCAGTTTACAAAGGCCTGGTCTATCTCAAAATCTTGCACAATTTAACTCAATCTAGCTAAATAAATGCAACCCTGTAGAATGGACACAGTTAAGACAGTTAACCCTCCTTTAAATCAGCTTGGCTTAATTTCATAATTTACTAATGCAAAATAAAAGAATTACAGCAAAGGTGGGACCACTTTAAGTGTGTTCGTATGGGGGGCTTGTTCCAGTTTAACTATATAGATTTTAAATGAATTTTAAGAACCACAATTGGGAACATGGTCAAAGCTTCTTGAATCAATCAGTTTGTGCCCACAGCTTGCTATTCCACATTCAGAACACAATCAAAAGCATGTACCAGATGACAAAAATGATTTGACAGGGATAAAACTATAGGACACTTTAACGTGCGATTAAGAAGCTGTTTCTATCAATAAAGAAATATATTTCCAGGCATTAGGGCTCGCTAAATTCAAAGCTAGTGTTTTTAATACCACACTTATTTCCAAGTCATGGTACTGAAGGATATTTGCATTTCCTTCAGCATTCTTGTTTCATAATATTTGAACAAGTCCCAGGCCTTTTGAGTGCCCTAGCCTAAACTGATGGGTTAGTAAATCCTTCACAAATTACTGGATTAGAAAAATGAAAGCCTCAGCTCTTCCAACAGGCATGAAACCAAAATGACACATGTTGTGTAATGCTTGCCTATATGTATAGTAGAAACATGACCCTGAAGGCAGAGTGCTATCAATGCACCTGGAAAAGTACTACTATGCAATAGTCCATGCTCCAGAAGGTCATGTTATAAGTGATTTAGTTTTGTGCTGAGTAGTTGAAGCAGAAGGAACAAAGCCACTTGTAAAGAAAGAGATAATAGTTTTCCTTTTTGCTATTGCCATAGCTATTTGATTTCAAGCAAGTACATATATTAGGATACTTTCATTTCCAAACACTGTCACATCAGCATATGTGTTATGGGCTTCAGTGACTGGTGTTTCAAGATCCTCCTTTCCTGCCAAAGAACCCAGTCAGTCCTGCAAATGATGAACATTTGCTGCAAGATGCTAGGCCTCCTCAAATCCAAATTCATGCTCCAGAGCAGCTGTACTTATGTTCATACAAATAGCTGGAAACCCCTGCATGAAAAGCTTTAGGGTACTAAAAGTAACTTTAGGCCACAGTAGCTATCACTTAAAAGCTGCTAATTCTAGGACATTACTGTATCTCAGGATCAAAGCTATCCTTTCAAAAACAACTCTTTTTGATGATCACAGCTGAATTCTGAAGTGGTACAAAGGGAACAGAGTAGGACAGATAATGCACCATCTTAAGTTTGTTCAGCAAGACCCCTGAAGACATAATTTCCATAAACCTCAGTGCTACAGAAAAGTCAGCCCTGACTTAGCCCTATGAAAAGGACTCATGATGAGCAACCATGGAATTAGCAGTACATCAGCAGAGGGGCTTTATAAACCCATGAGGCACATCCCCACATGCAGAGGCATGCACTTGAAGTGGCAAAAATAGTAGACACAAATTTGTGCCACAACTTTTTGCTGCAGTGCACACCCCTACATGTGCACTTTGGTGTGGGGCAAACAGACCCACTTTGGGGAAACTGCCCTTTCCCCACTCCTCCTAGCTCTGGCATCCTGGAGGAGCTGAGGGATTACTAAAGGAGTGGAGATACTCTGGCCAGCAGCCAGACCATCTCCTAGGAGGACCAAACCTCTGTGTCTACCAGCACATGCTCCTTTTGCGTGTGCCATGCCGCTTTTTTCACGCCATTTTTTGCGCTGTTTTTTTACTACCAGGAATTCCCGGTAACAAAATTTTCCCCTGTGCTAGGCATCTTAGAGAGCACTTCACATCAGCACTAAGTCAGGGTCGGACTGTTCTCCTTTAATGTGTTGGTAGCTGTACAAAGCATAGGACTCAAAGGATCTGAACTCACATTTTCTCAGGAAGGGGCTTATTTTTTATTACCTTGCTCTTAAGTGATACATATCAATTCTTCTAAGTCTGCCCACATAACCTTTTAACTATGTTGCAGCTGAAAACAAAGTCTGAATATATCTTTCAAAGTACTTCAGTTAAACTTTTCAGATTTACACACACTTTCACGTTGGTATTGTTAGAAGGAAGGGTAATGGAGCTAACAAGTCCTAACTTGTGTAGTGACTCTAATTGCACATTAAGTTCCACATGATGCTTTTTGATGCACATGTAACTTGCAAGAACTACGCAGTTTCACACACTTATCTGAGGCCAAAATTAGCCATTAGCTAAATCATTTCATAAATCATTTCACGAATTAACAACTTTTTATAACAACTACTGCAAAGCCTCAATCTGGACTGATAAAGGAAATTGTTTCTTCTCATAGAGAAGCTCAGATTCAGAGGAAGCATTGTTTAGCAGCTAAAAGACTAAGAATGAGGGACTCTTCCCCACCCCCCCCCAGCTTTGCCACTGCCTTTCTGTGTGACCTTGGGCAATTCCCTTGTTCTCTCAGTATCAGTCTCTCTATTGGCAAAATAGAGACCTTGATACTTAGCTCAGGGGATATATGAGACTCTAACACTTAAATGCTAGTAAAACATGTTGGGATTATTATGTAAAACACATCAGAGAGATTATCACTATTATTCTTTTAAACAACAATTTATCAAACTCTTCCATTTCCTTCTGTCCTTCAAAACATACCTTCAGTCCTGGAGAGAGGACCTCTTTTCGGTTGATCTGAATAAGTGTAATAGCAATAATAACAATGATGCTTAGAAGAAGGAATACCAAAGCAACAATGGTTGGACTTCTGGAGAGCACTCGGAAGCCTAAAATGAAAAGGGAAAATCCATATAAGGGATATTAAAGGCACATCTTACTCTTCCTCACTCTATTTGAATTCAGAGAGCTGTACCATAGTCCATAGGAGGCAAAATTCCTGATGAATTCCCAATGGAAGTATTATAGATGATCTACAAAATTTGCAGCTACAAGAGTACCTGTGTTTTCTCAGGAACTGGCTAGGAAAGGTGCTTTGCACCAACTAATCTACCTCTGTAACGTAAAAGGATGTTTACACTTTTCCTACAGTGACTCTGGCCTAGTGAGTCTCAAGCAGGGTGCCATGTGATCCTTTCAAGGGTGCCACACGGTGTTATACAACGTTACTGCTATTAGGTTTGCAAACATGTTTCACAAGATAAACCCAGAGATCTCAAATAGGATCCATAGTGTCAAAAACATTCTGACCGGTTATGGTCTTTCTGAGTTCTTTACAAGAAAAGCTTTGGTCTATTTTTCCATAGTCAAAAAAAGAATTTAAACTAACAGGTGGAATTTTCCAAGGGGTGTCATGAATCTAAAATGATTAAGAAAGACCGCCTTAGCCTATCACCAAGAAACAAGCCTCACCTTGCTGCTTCTATTCTGCACACACTGCATGCTGAAAAAGTGTTGTGTGCAGTTGCCGTTAGAACAGCTATACACTGCTCTCAGGAGCACACCCAAGATTAAGATCCTAAGAACATCCATAGGCATGTTCCCAAAAGCTCCAGGCATGAAAGAACATTTTTGCAGTATTTTTCACATGCTGAGAGGGAGCAAGCATTGTTTCTCAGTCATGCCCCTGGGATCACTAGCATAGCCATAACCTCTATCTCTTCGTAGTAGTCAAGTAACACACAGTGCACTGTCTAAACATGATCCAAAGATGACTTAAGAATCATATAGCAGACAGACACTGTCTTACTAACTGCATTAATGAAGTTCAAGATAGTTTTATGGGTGGGCAAGTACAAAGAGTATTATTATTATGTAGTGCCCAAGGTATCCTACATGCCTTACACATGAGTAAGGGAACAACTGCCCCACCCAGAAGAGTTTATAGAGTGAACCTAAGTATAGATGTGAAAATTAAACTCAAAGGTAAAGGTGCTGTTTGTATGCTGTTTCTGCTGCTCCTAATAATGTTTCCAAGGAGTTCAAGGAGGGTTTGTTTTGTTTTTTCATTGTACTGTAATTACTATTAACCCTTTATCTCTTCCACCAGAGGTGATCCTGCCTGGGCAAATGTCTCTCCTTATTCAAAAAGGTATTTCAGTGCCTCAGAAGCAATAACCTTTATGCTTGCCCTGAAAGGCAACTGTGGATGCACAGGGGATAGGGAAGAGGGGAGCAGAATTAACAGGCTGGGAGAATGGCTGGAGATTGATGGAGAGGTGCATCATTGTCTCTGCATAGATCAAAGGGAAGATAATACTGGCAAAGGCAGTCTTAAATATTCTCTAATACAGAGGAACCCCCTTAAAGGCAGAAGAATCTTAGAAGCTATTATCAGGGAGCAGTGGCAAAGCTGTAGGGGTTCCCAAGCTGGTGCAGAGGCAATAGGCTTACATATAAATGTCCATGGGACTCGATGGATCCTGAGACATCCATGTAGTCCAGCCTCCTGCTATCACAGGCAACCACATCATACAAACTCCATCTTAAAATAATTTGGGGATTTTTTTACTCTTGACAATGGAAGGCTGCTACAACATAAGTCTCCAATAAAAGACTGCTACAATATAATGTTCTTCTAGTTTCCAGGCTAAGTTTATTCGAGGCTAATTTATGCCTAATTCTTATATTCTTGTCCCAATATTGTCCTTTAGCTTAAATAGTTCTTCTCCCTCTGTTGTATTTAATCACCTTTATGTATTCATGAAAAGCAGTCAATTCTTTTCAGCCTTTCCTTACCTAAGCTAAACAAACCAAGTTCTTCTACTTTAATAAGACAGGCTCTCTATTTCCCCTGATCATCCTTCTTTCTCCATACCTGTTCCTGTCTAAATTCATCTGCCTTGAACCTGGGTGACCAGAATTGCAATACAGTACTCCAGAGGAGTTCTTATCAGAGCCCTTCATAATGGTATTAATACTGTCTTTCCTCTCCTGGAAATACCTCTTTCCTGACATTTCCTAGGATTGTGTGCGCCTTTCTCATGGTCACATTATATTGGTGGGTCAGAGTCATCCAGTGACTCACTAATACATCCAGCTCTTTCTCCTCTTTTGTCATTTCCAACGGATTAACTCCTAATTTATAGCTATTTTTACTCTCTAAGTATACAATCTTGCACTTAGAAAGGAGATGAAATTCATCAGTACATTTACTGGAATTCTCAAAGTCCAGCAGTTCTTCCTGTGTGTTATTTAGATTCTCCTGTGTTAATGAGGGGGCTTCTCAACAATGCCATCCTCAAATAACATTAGCCTACACCTACTTGTTATTTTCATAACTACATGACTATGCACAAATAGTCATTGATTTAAAAAACAAAACAGAACTATTCATCATAATCATAGGTGCCAGGGCTACAACCTGATGAAAATATTAACAAAACTGGTCATCACAAGATTAACCTTTGAGGAATTCAACTAGTAACCACCCGCTGGCCTAGTAATTTCCTTGTTGATACAGTTTGTTGTTGTCTCCTCCTTAACCAGTTTTTTTATCCACCTTGTGATTCTGATTTTAATTCCTATGTTCTCTAGTTTAACTAATGATTACTCATTGGAGAAGTCAAGATATTTTAGATATAGAGTCAAGATATATTGGATGTACTGCTTTCTCCTTGCCTAGAAAGAAAAGATATTGGCATAACGTATATTTAGTAAACCCATGTTTTTATCCCTTTTCCTAATTCCCTCTGTGTCTTTATTAGTCTTTACTTCCAAATTTTAAGGTATTGCCCACTTCTGAGGTCACACTAACAGACATGCACTTGCCTGGATTGTTCCCTCCTCCCCGCCCTTAGATATAAGGTGCTACATTTTCTATTCTCCAGAAAATGGTACCATATGGTACCAACACAGGCCTGATAGATTAGAAAGCCTTGCTACTAAACTTGCAATTTCATGAGCTAGTTCTTTCAAAATTCTGCAAAGGTAATTATCTGATCCTTTCATTTAATTTCAACCAGGGGTACTCAACCTCTGACCCCAAGGCCAAATACAGCCCATGGAGTCATAGCATCCAGCCCACAGGGCTCCCCACAGTAGTTGGACAGGACACTGTCCATCTGGCCCACCAGCCAAAAAGGTTGAGCACCATTTCAAATAAAGATCTCTCAATCCCAAATTATTTTCTATAACCAGCTCTTCTTTCTGGAGACTCCCTTCTCCTTCTGCCCTGCAAAATTTCCCACCCCCCTCCCCCCCACGAAGGGCGGGGAAGCAGGGAACAGGCTCTTCCTACTATCTCTTTATTCGAGTCTCCCATTATTTTTCTTTTTAATAATGCTAATAAGATATCAAGCCATGTCTCAGCAAAAGTACCTAGGTGCCTAAAGCGTAACTTGGATGCCTCTCTTCTGCAATACAAAAAAAAAAAAAAATCCTGCTCAGCTGTCACGTAACTCTGGAGGTATCTAAACTTACTAAGCACTTCTGTGTTTAGCCTTAGAGTTCTCTAGGTACCTGCAGCTGCAGTTCTGAGAATGCCCAAGTAGTCATTGCTTTAAAAAAACAAAACAGAACTATTCATCCTAATCATAGGTTGTGGTCTTTACACCTAAGGAAAGCAGAAAATTAGTTATTACTGCCTTGCAAATTCCTAAATAATTATATGATTTTCCATGTATATATTATGCCTGGAAGTGACTCACCTATTAAAACTTATTTAGGATTCAGTGGCTGCATCTACACATGTGCTTTATTGTGGAGCTGACTAATTAGCTCCGTAGTAAAGCATCACTATCTACACATGTGCCCCTATTAGGGTGCAATCAATTAATTAACTGCTCTAGGATAGTACTGTCTGGGACAAGTACTATTCTACAGAGGAGCAGTTACATCCAGTGAAACGCATGTGTAGACGGTGACAGGGCTGGCTGGGGCACTGCTGGCTAACCTAGCCCCACACTGGAGTACCTTTATGCACCAGCCAGCCCCTCCACAGCATTTTGAGCCAGGGCAGAGCAGCCTTGGACTGGGAGGCTGACCCCCAGTCCTGGGTGCACATGTAAACACTACACCAAGGAGCAATAAATTCCAGTGCAAACCATACCGGAGTTTATTGCTACATGCCAACTGCATGTGTAGATGCACCCAATTATGCCACATAGGCCCAACCATTTTGAGACTGATGCTGCTACTTCCAGTCTTCAACAGAGATGGCACCCTACCATCTACTGCCATAAGCCAATGTGAAGCGTGCCCAGGACCACACACCTATCTATCTTGTCTCTGTCCCCTTAGGTGCACTTTGCACTCCTGTGGTGAACACAGGGAGCAGTCCCATAAATAGAGGCATTATAAGCCCTGGTACAATGCATGCAAATGATAGGGAACACTCTTTATGATCTATCCTGAATCACTTTGGTACAAGTCTGCCACAATTTAAGACCTAATAAACTGAGAATAATGTGCACAATGTAGTGTGTACTTAGTTAAGTTCTGAAGTTTCCTAAAAGCAGCATTCTTAGTATACCTGTATGTTAAGGGTTGCATCCTTATTTAATACAAAGTTAATTTTTATTAGCATGTATTATAATGTGGTTCCTGTTTGAAAATCATTAAGTTGTCACGCAATATGTTTATGGTTAGGCTGAATTTGCTTTACTCTGCTGGGTCATTTTAAAATTGTTAAAAGGAGCATTATATGGAAAATATGTGAATGATAAGATGAAATACTATTTTTATATCAGAAATATTATATCGGAAATTTACCCAGAGAAAATGTGCACAGAGGAGCCATCAATGAGACTTATCAATATATACAAATAAACCCTAAAGAACCAATCCATGTGAGAATGGATAAAACATGGATAAAACTTCTGCTTTTGTAAAAACAAGACAGCCCCCAAACAAACCCTTTCTTTTTCTACATATGGCCCATTTGTAAACTTTACATGATCACAAAATAGCATATCATTGAGGGCTGGGTGAGAGGAAAGTATCATTGCCCAATGTATATATTTCATTCATAGATCAAAACATTGATTTCTGCAACTTGAAAAAAATAAGTTACTAAAGAGTAAAACCTCAAGACAAATTAATATTTGGACAGAGCCCTTGAAAATGTACAGTCACACTGAAGAGCAAAGCAATATACTATTAATACAGTACAATGATTGTTGCACTACTGCTTTTTTGCTACATCTTTTTCAGCACAGAGCAATGTACCCAAATATATATATTTCAAGGAATCACATATTTCTACAGACTAGCTCCTATTCTCATTGAAGTCAATGGTAAAACTCCCACTCACTTTAGCGCTACCAGAATGTGACCCCCATCTAAAGTGACTTCATGTGTCAGAAATCTTTTCAATAGGAAAAATATTATATGAAAAAGCAAGATGTGTGGCATTCCTCTCATAATCCAGTGTCACTGCCAGACAAAACAATTTAATCAGAGCATAATTTGAAAATCTGGGCCAGGATACTCGCCTGTTTATTAGAGGTACACCTTAGATTCCACAAAGTTAAATATTATAATTACATAGTACTCGGGTTGTGCAAAGCTGTAAAACTTCCTGTTGATGGACCAGAAGTATAAGACTATACTCTAGTTTCAGCTACACACAATCAGCTCAGTACATTTCAGTTTCACGGAACACCGACAGCAATATTCATCCCCAATTCACTAAAGTCAGCAGAGCTGAACAGGGATGAATTTGTCCTGTTGGCTTCCACATGAATGTAAGTGACTCAGTTTAGCTAATGTGGATTTTAGGCACCAAGCCAGCAGCAACATTTTAAAAGATGTTGATAAAATATCAAAGGCTAGTTATACTTTATTACTAAAACACCAACTTTCCAGAGCAAGTGATAAAATAAATACAGGCGCCTGTTAAGGCCAATTAAATTAAATATAATGGACCACACATGAAGACATTGGAAAGACCACTTTCTTCTGCTTCCTGCAGCTGACGCTAGATGAAAGGAATCACTTTCTGCAAAGGAGAGTTGGTGCCATGACAAAATGTCTTCACGCCTCTGAGATATAAGCGTCACTAGGTTCAATACCCCTCTGTATACATGCAAGCATAGATTACAAGCTGAGATTCATTTTTCTCAGTTCCTTGCAACACCAAGCCAAGGGACTAACCTGCCTGTTCGCAGGGCGGGCGGGCAAGCATCGTCAACATCTTTTCCCGACCTGCATCATGGGAGAAATACAAATGTTTAAAACAGGAAAAAAAAAAAAAGAAACAGGAGGCCTTGGGCTGAAAGCTTAGCTGCAAGAGGCCAAAAAAAGGGTGGGAAGTTCAAAGAAGTATATATAACATCAGGATGTGGCAAGTTAAAGCTTCCAAGGTTGAGAAGGCCGAGCGACTGGAAGGAGGGTTAGCGGGATGCTGGAGCCATAGCGGGTCAGGGGGGGCAGGGGAGCAAGGCTATTCTGGGGGTGATTGCATCCAGTCATACAAAATGAGGGTTGGGAGGGACCTCAGGAGGTCACATCTCATCCTACCCCCTGCTCAAACCAGCCCCAACTAAATCAACTACATAACTGAAAGCCTCCAAGGATGGAGAGTCCACTACCCCTCGGGGCAGCCTGTCCCCGGCTTCCCCACCCTTCTGGGGGGCCAGTGTGCAGGGCTGAGGGAGGAGGGGGTCTCCCATGGCAGAGAAAGCTCCTGGCAGCTTATCAACACAAGGGGGGTCGGGTCAATCCTAGCTTCCCCCATGCCTGCAGGGGAGAGAGAAGGAGGCTAAACCCAGCTGGGTCCTGAACCGACCGCACAAGCGATAGAGACATGGGAGAAACCCCCATCGGGGCATCTCCGCTGCCCCACGCGCCGCCCCGCCAGCCTCCGCCCGCCCCGCAGCAGGCGCCGCGGCGGTGGCTCCGGGCTCCGGACACGCGGGCTGAGGCACTGCCCCGCCGGCCCCCTCCTTACCCCGCGCGGCGATGCGATGCGATGCGATGCGATGCGATGCGATGCCGGGCCCGCCGCCCACGCCGCTTTGGGGGCGGCTGCAGTCGCGGGGAAGGGGCTGCGTGGGATGGAGGAGCCGGCCCCGCCGCCGCGGCAAAGCTGAGCTCCGCGGGGAGCCCGCAGCCGGCTCGCCCAGGCGGGGAGGAGGGAGCGGGGGGGTGTCCTGCTCTGGTCCCTCCCCGCCCTCCCCCGCGCGGGGGCTGAGGAGCGCGTGTCCCTGGACCCCACCGAGTTCCTCAGCATCCAGCCGGCAAAGGGAAAGGGGGAGAAAGAGGCGACCCGGCGGGTCTCGCAGCCACACAGACTCCTGAGGCTGCAGGCGCCCCTCAGAAAATGCCAGCTCCCCGCTTTGCTCAGAGCTGGGCCAGGGGGCCCGTCTTCAGAATAAGAAGAGAAGCCCTGCCATTCCCCCAGCCGGCCCTGCGCCCATCGAGCCCACTCTGGCATCGCACGTGGTCCTCTGCTCAGCATCCCCCCTCAGGGCGTTCCTGTCGAACCTGCTGCTGTTTTCTCTTTACCTGAACCCCAAAATCAACCCATTACCTCCCCCCGCAAAAAAACCCTCCTCATGTGTGCTATGGTGATCCAGCACAAGCCACTTCTCCACTCAAAGCTCCATTTCTTGCACGTTACACCCCTGCCACCCTTTTCTGGTGCACAGCCCTTTGATAAGAAACTGGGGTTTTAATCGGAACATCAGCATGGAAGAGACCTGGGTCATCTGAGTCCAGTCCTCTGCTATTACAGCAACTATTTTATATAACCTTGATCATCAAGCTTCACCCTAACCGCTCAACATAGGTAGGTGACAAATCACCTTTTACACCACTGCAAGTAGCAGCCCTGCCTCCACTGTGAAGGGACCCTCCTCTTATCCCCAAGTTAAGAAGGTTATGTTAACCTTATGTATCAAAGAGACATGTCACACACTAGCAAAGAACGGAACCTGAAAGGGAGAGCAAACTGGGTCTGACCAAGGGTTTTCTCCCACTGTTCCTCTCTCAGTTGCAGCCTCCAGCATTTAAGGTCTAGACAGCTCTAATTCAGAGGCTGTATCCCTAACTCCCGTGCTCAGTAGCTACTGATGCCCCCTTCCTCCAAGAATATGTCCAATTTTTTTCAATCTAGCTAAGCTGTCAGCTTCCACAACATCTGGTGGCTGTGAGTTCACACTTGAATTACATGCTCTGAAAGCCCACACCTAGGCAGAAAGCTTTTGACTCTGGATTCCTATTTGAAATCTCTGGCTGCGTCCAGATAAGCACGGACGTTTCCTTGTGCCGCTGCTACTTCTCTCTGGGGAACACCCATGCCACATGCGCTCTGGTGTTCAGCAGATTACCCCAGGTTGGGTAAGGGAGGCTGGGGCTAGCAACCGTGCTGGCCCCAGCATCCTTACGTAGGGTCTTTGGGTCCTCCTGGGGCAGAAGGAGTGTGGCTCTGGCTGGCTAGGCTCCAGTTTTGGGCAGCACACATTGCCACCATATGCACCACCCTGCTTTTTTTGGCATGGGTTTCTTTGACCCTTGGATCTCCTGGGGTCAACTCCCCACACCTTGCACTGCAAGGTAGCAACATTGCAGAGCCACTGGCAGGAATATTCGAACGCTCGTGGCGCACGGGCCAAGTCCCAGAGGACTGGAAAATGGCTAACGTGGTCCCCATTTTCAAGAAGGGGAGGAAGGAGGACCCAGGCAACTATAGGCCAGTCAGTCTCACCTCCATCCTTGGTAAAGTCTTTGAAAAAATTATCAAGGCTCACATTTGTGAGAGCCCGGCAGGGCAAATTATGCTGAGGGGAAACCAGCACGGGTTTGTGGCAGGCAGATTGTGCCTGACCAATCTAGTCTCCTTCTATGACCAGGTTACGAAATGCCTGGACACAGGAGGAGGGGTGGATGTCGTATACTTAGACTTCAGGAAGGCCTTCGATACGGTATCCCACCCCATACTGGTGAACAAGTTAAGAGGCTGTGATGTGGATGACTACACAGTCCGGTGGGTGGCGAATTGGCTGGAGGGTCGCACCCAAAGAGTCGTGGTGGATGGGTCGGTCTCGACCTGGAAGGGTGTGGGCAGTGGGGTCCCGCAGGGCTCGGTCCTTGGACCGATACTCTTTAATATCTTCATTAACGAGGGACGAGGGAGTCAAATGTACTCTGTCCAAGTTTGCAGATGACACAAAGCTATGGGGAGAAGTGGACACGCCAGAGAGCAGGGAACAGCTGCAGGCAGACCTGGATAGGCTGGACAAGTGGGCAGAAAACAACAGGATGCAGTTCAACAAGGAGAAATGCAAAGTGCTGCACCTAGGGAGGAAAAATGTCCAGCACACCTACAGCCTAGGGAATGACCTGCTGGGTGGCACAGAGGTGGAAAGGGATCTCGGAGTCCTAGTGGACTCCAAGATGAACATGAGCCGGCAGTATGACGAAGCCATCAGAAAAGCCAATGGCACTTTATCGTGCATCAGCAGATGCATGACGAATAGGTCCAGGGAGGTGATACTTCCCCTCTATAGGGTGCTGGTCAGACCGCAGTTGGAGTACTGCGTGCAATTCTGGGCGCCACACTTCAAGAAGGATGCGGATAACCTGGAGAGGGTCCAGAGAAGGGCCACTCGTATGGTCAAGGGCCTGCAGACCAAGCCCTATGAGGAGAGACTAGAGAAACTGGACCTTTTCAGCCTCCGCAAGAGAAGGTTGAGAGGCGACCTTGTGGCTGCCTATAAGTTCATCACGGGGGCACAGAAGGGAATTGGTGAGTATTTATTCACCAAGGCGCCCCCGGGGGTTACAAGAAACAATGGCCACAAGCTAGCAGAGAGCAGATTTAGATTGGACATTAGGAAGAACTTCTTCACAGTTCGAGTGGCCAAGGTCTGGAACGGGCTCCCAAGGGAGGTGGTGCTCTCCCCTACCCTGGGGGTCTTCAAGAGAAGGTTAGATGAGTATCTAGCTGGGATCATCTAGACCCAGCACTCTTTCCTGCCTATGCAGGGGGTTGGACTCGATGATCTATTGAGGTCCCTTCCGACCCTAACATCTATGAATCTATGAATCTATGAACATGGGGAATGCCTGCATGTGCAGGATGTGCTGCTGCAGACAGGTCTGTGGTGCCACATACTGCACGTCTGAGCTTGTCTGAATGCGGTCTCTGGGTTCATCTTGTGAATCACTCTGGTGCTCCTAGCAGGGACAACATAGTACAGCACCTTTGAAAGGATCTCAAGGCACCCCAGGGTGCTGCAGCACACTGGTTGAGAATCACTGTTCTAAACCCTTAGCCCCCACCCATGGACCAGCACTGCAAACATCAGACTGCATTCAAGAAAGACCCCAGCCCGAGCAATATGTAAGGGGCTCCTAAGCTGAATAAGCTTCTAAACTGAATAAGCTTAGGGGTCCTATGATACCCAAAACTTGTCTAAATCTCTCCCAACCATACATTTGGTCCAATTAAAGATACCACAAAACTCTTGCCTCAAATCTGAGTAAAGAATTAAGGGTATAGCAATGATCCAGTTATTCTTGGATCACCCCGATTCTGCACCTCTTAGTCTTGAAGGAGCCAGGATATATGCCCTGCCCTGGCCTGAACCTCTTTTTCCGCTCAAAGTACAACCTCATGCCGAGTCCTGCACCCTCCTGTCCATGCTGCAGACACTCCTTGAATAAGAAATTGGCTCTGAATGGCTGCAAGGGACAAAATATTCTTGGCTCATTCTGAGTCAGACATCTCCCTGTTTGCTTCCGAAGCAAATGTGGAGAAGTGGGTGAAGGGTGTACTACTATGTAGGGAGTTGCACAGAAAAGAAACTTGGTGACAAGAGGGGGGTCCCTTCACAGTGGAGGCAGAGCTGCTACTTGCAGTAGTGTAAAAGGTGATCTGTCATCTATGTATGTTGACTTGTTAGGGAGGAGTTGATGATAGAGATTATATGAAATAGTTGCTGTAATAGCAGAGGACAGGACCCAAATAACCCAGGTCTCTTTCATTCTTATGTTCCCATGAAACCCCAGTTTCTTATCAAAGGACTGTGCACAAGACCTTGTGCTAGTGGGAGGGGTGTAACATAAAAGAAATAGAGCTTTGAGTGAAGTGGCATGTGCTGGGTTCATCATAACAGCTTACAGTTGCATAAATGTGACCCCAACTAGTCATTTGTATGACAGTTGATTCATTTACAGATAGTAGGACAGTTGCTTATTCAAACTGGAAGGAGGTGGGAGATAATGAGACAGGGCTTTAGGGAGAAAAAGCTTTGGAATGAGGAGCATCACGTCCTCATTTCTCCAAACAGCTTAGCTTTTAGCTGGACATGCCACTTAGGTCAAGATGGCTTTTTTCATTTATGTGGGTTGAAATCCCAATTTCTTACTGAAAAATTGCTTGCAAATTGGAGAGCAGGAAGGAGGGTGACACAGACCAGGACTTTGCACCAAGTCAAAGCTTTGGGGCAAGTAGCAACACATCCTAGAATCTTCATAATGAACAAATGGTTCTGTGGGTTGTCTTCTTTGAGGTTACTCAAGAAACATTTGGCCAGTCAGCCTCGTAGCTAGCCAAAGGCACCTGCTTATTCAAGGAATGCTTGCAAATGAGATGGTGTGATGGGTGGTGGATGTGTGGTACTATTCATCGCAGAAACATTTCTTGCATGAGGATATGATATTTCCCAGCTACTTCAGAACCATCTAGTAGTCAGCCACATGCAATTCGGAATGATCCAAGAAGTCCCATTTATAGTTCCTCAAATCTCAGTATGTAGTTAAGCGACAGGTATTTTCACCACATTTTTAAACCACTGGAAACAGTTTGACCTCTAGCTTTAAAGTATATTGTTATAAAATTCAATCTCTGATTTTGCTGAAATCTTGGAGAATCTGAATTTGCAATGAATTTGTTTAAAGAATTTTTGTCAATGTAGTTTTAAATATTTTTTGGCCCTTGAATAAGAACCTGGGAATAAAGAATGGACTTCAACCTCATGATGTAGTTGTAATCTACAAAACCTCATGCTACCCTACCTTCCTTCTTCCAGAAGTTCAACTACAGGGTAGGAAAAAAGAGAGCTCCCCCTGCTCCCTTTTTGTTATTAGAAATTGCTCAAAATGGTGTAATGCTGATCTTGTGCAAATCCCAACACAAAAAAACAGCATTCTTTGCACAGAAATAGTTTTGTAAGTCCTGTAAACAATCTTTAGCAGTGGCCAAAATATGATGCTTCTGAGAAAAGCAAAAAAATCAACCCCTAGTGCACTGAACTGCTTATGCACTGGTATAGGTGGGAGAGGACTGTGCCTTCCAGACCACTCCAGAGATCAGGGGACATCCAAAGCCTGAGATTTATGCTGTAGCATTTATTATTACTATGCCACCAGAATGCAAGTGATGCAAGCATTCTTAATCACAAAATCATCCAACCATTTTTAACATCCCAGGTAGAAGCAAATTTGTGATCAACTGTTGAACTATAGGGATTAAAACTTTTGTGGAAGCAAATATGTGCAAATTACAGCAATATGGCTATTGTTTCCCAATTGCAGAAGACATACCATGAATTATGCTTTACAGCACAGGACCATAATTGTTATCAACAGGAAAACAGACTTATGAAGACTATCTATCTGTGCCCCCCCCACGAAATTGGCCGACGGTGGGATGCCGGTGGCAGAAGTGCTGCCAATGGAAGTCCCCCGCCGGTTGCTGACTGGCCACTGGTGGACCCTCCCATGTGTCCCGTCCCCACCCCCCCTCGGCCGCCATCCCCCGGTTACTGACTGGCCACTGGGGGACTCCCCCCCCAGTTGTGTTCTGCTGGTGCTCCCCAAGACTCAGGAGGCACCAGTCACCCATGGAAGAAATACTAGTGGAGAAGAGGATCAGAAAATGATTCCACCCTAATAAGAGGTAGCTGTTACCTTACATGAGATTCACCATCCCAGGAAGACAATATGAAATGACCTGGATATTATTCTTGCAAGGTCTTGTAAATGGCTGGTCCTAAGCAAATGGTCCTTCTTATCCTGCTCCTTTTTTGCTGCTTTTCCAGCTACCTATGCTGATTTCACTGAGACTCTCATTCAGTGACTATGACATTTTTTGGTTTAAGTCTAGTGTTTACACCAACTTTGAAGAAGGTTCTCTTTCTAAGACTTCAAAAAGAGGGAATTATTAACTATATTGCAGAATGTTCCTGGTTTACCATGCTTCTCTTCCAAAAATCACACATGTTCATATTAACTTTCCTTGCCTAGGATCAAATTTGAGAACTGGCAGTACAAATATCACTGTGTTGAATGTGGTATGAAATCCTGGCTATGGCAACAGGCCTGCCTGTGTTCCTGAGGTTATTATATCATGCGTAAGTGATGGATCTATTCAGCATCAGTACAGGGACACAAAATGGATACATCACAATGGATGCTATGCACATTTAGATTTACTGGTTGTAATTGTGCCTAACAAGGCTGTTTCTCTCTTGAAATAGAAGCCCCCAATTTTGTCCTGCCCATAGTGGCGGCCCATACACAAATAAACATGAACATAAATTGGTATCAGTCAGCCTGCATAAAGTTCTTCCTCTGTTCTAAAGAACTCTAGAACTTACCTGTCAGGTTTATTTCCTCTTCCAAAGCCATCTCCCTACCTGGTTCTCACAGCACTGCTGTCAGTTTGTTCCCAACACTCTTGCTCACTGGTCAAAGTAAACTGAGAATTCAGGTGAATGTAGAACCACTGTGGCCAGGCTCCCTTGTGCATCTCTTTCAACACCTTGCATTGGTTTATGAGTTCCTCCGCAGTCCTGGTAAATATCTCATTAGATGAAGAAAAATCTTTTAAATAGATCATTGATGCAGTGTTTCTGTCTGCCAGCTTTTAAAAGTGTTTCAAAGTCTGCTTAGTAGCAGCCTGCACAGGGACCTGGGAGCACTGGGGATGTGATATAGATATACTCTGAAAAGTCACTGGTTGTGAAACAGAATCTGGGGCCATGACAGACACTACAGACCCATAGACATAGGCAGCATGGTCTAGTGAAAAGGGATGAAGTACCCCAGAGTTCTTCTCTCAGTACTCCCACTCACCAGTTGTGCACCCATTGGCAATTCACTTTCATCTCTTTCCCCTCCAGGCCCTTGTCTAAATTATAAGCGATATGAGGTAGAATTGGTCTTTTAACAGGAGTATCAATCACACTGGGGCCCTGATCTCAACTGGAAAAAGGAGACAATACCGCAATAAAAATAAATAAATGTTGTGTAAAAGTCTGACTGAATTCAGTAGGATTCCCTGGGCACAAACTTGACCTATCCAGGTCAAGTTTCAGGATCAGAGCCTAAGGGCGTACCAAAAAGTGCAAAAAGATTACCATTCATAGAAAAGCCAATTGCTTGCCCATGTCTTCTGAACGGTTTTGCTTGCCAAAACCCACTTTGCTTGTTAATAGTGTATGTATAAAACTCTACAGATTTAAACTTTACAGGATGCCAGATATAGCATGTTAGGTCTGACCTATTAGCAGAGTAGACTGAATGAATTACATTTCAGAAAATGGATAATCATGCTTTAATATTTTATTTTTCATCCATTTCTCTGCCCCTGGCTCACACTTTCTTTCCTCCTCTGCTGGCTGTACTGTAGCTACCCCCGGTTTTGCTATGATTAATGCATTTCCAGCTAACAAATCTGCAAGCCATCAATCTTTTTCTGAACAGCAGTTAATATGTTAGGATATTTTTAAAACAGTTTGATTTAATCAGCTATACTGTCCCAATACATTCTGGACATGTACAAAGAAACTGTGTCCAAAATGATTTTTTTCTTTATAGATACTGTAATTCCTTCATAAGCTCCAAGTGCACTTCTCTGAAGTCAACATTATGGCTGTTTCACAGCATGTTTACACTCCTATTACTTAGGATGATTGTTAATTTATCTTTTTTAATACTGAAAAATAAAACAATAAAATGCTAATGTTGGTTCTTAAAACTAAATTCTATGTGTATAAATATAAATAAGGCATGAGAATAATAAAAATGTACAGTTAAATTAATTTATATAAATTCTATCCTAGATGGTCTGAGAATTGCACAGAAATATATATATACATAATGATCTTCATGCATTGCAGCCGACTTTGAGATAAAGGATAGTAAGCAAATGGTACATAACACAGCGGTAGAGGACAGAGGCATCTATATTAAACTTCATAGGAATCAGTTTAACTACCAGAATAACTTACAGTGCCAGTCCTGGACAGGCCTTTCTGATCTGACTTTTAAGCCTCAAGTGTTTGTAGGGATCTGGCTGTAGACATTTACCCACAACTTGGTCTGTAACTTGGCCACTTCCTACAAGCCCTCCAAACCACATCTGGATTCTTCTACCTTACAGTTTCATTGATTCTATTTGAACTGTGGGGCAGAGCTGTACTGCTACCCAGCATGTTTGCAGGTGGTGGATAGTGGAATGACCTTCAGGGAAGGTTTAGCTGGAAAATAAGCACAGGTAACTCTGCCAAATATGCAGTCACAGACCAAGCACTGGCAGCACCACCAGGATGTAGCAAGGACAGCAGATGGCAATGGTTTCCTACCTGAAAAGCCACATATATCCTGTGATTGTGCAGTGATACGGTGAGTACAGGTCACCTGCCTAGCCCCCAGCCATGGGTCTACAAGTCCTCAATGACAAAACAGGCAAAAGATGTTAGAATCTCAATGGTTATGAAGGTCGATGTAAGCTGCAGTAGAACAAGATCCCTAATTGTCTTGGTCTCCTTGCCATTGGATCAAGGTCCTGTTCTGTCGAGAGCTGTGTGGAAGCTGATATGCAGCAGCTTCTCCAAGATAAAAGAAGTCATGCACATGTGTCTCATGAAAACAGGTTTTCTAGCACCACATTCCTTTTATTTAAAATATATATTCCCCCCTTTCTGAGTGGAAAAATGGATAGAAGGGGAAATACAAAACTGAAAGTGTTCCCCAGACACTTCCCATTTTTTCCTGTCTTTTTCCAGTGCAAAATGGGAAAGGTAACAAAGGCAAGAGGGAGGTATTTATCATAATTTTAAAATGAAAATTGTTTAATATTTTTAAATATTTCTATTTCATAGAAATGGAAATGTCAACAAAAATAAAAACTCTATCAAAACCATTTTTCCAAGGAAATGTAATTGTTGTTGCCTGTATTATTCACTAAAAACATTTTGACCAGCTCTAGCATTAATCCCATTTTATAAATGGAGAGAAAAGCAAAAAAGTTAACTGAGGACATGCATCCACCACAGCAGCAGAGAGCTCAGTCTCACTGCCAGGAAATAACCCCCTTACCCACTTCCACTGTGCTACATACATCAAACCAAGAAAGAAGGCAGCAACAATGCTGTGAAAGCCAACAGTCCAGAGTATGCTGGAAACACAAGTTTTAGGCACTGTGAGGAGGGGAACCCAGAACATCCTCACCAAGTCATTTCCAGGGGTTTTGGCAGATGGAGCAGGAGCAGATGTTCATATCTTAGTCCTTCAGATGCAAATTATCTCTCTGCTGCCCCAGTGTGGACATATCCCAAATGACTGAGCAACTTCATCCATGTTGTAACAGGAACCTGTAACAAAGTTAAAAAATTAAATCCATGAAACAGATTCCAGCTATTGCTCTGCTCCTTTGTACCTCATGAGGTTCCTTCCAGGCCTACTTGACTATGATCCTATGATCTCATTAATTGCAGACAATCTAGCTGTGCCATGAACTCCTTACAGATTAATAACTTCCAAAGACTCCTTAGCATAAACAGAATAGAACATATCAGTAGGAGAAACCACAATATGCATCTAGGTTACAGAAAAAAAAGTATGATGTTCTATTTCAGATACCATATATGAGCAATGAGGTCAAAACAATATTGTAATGGATACCACTGGCAGAGCAGAGTTAAAGTTGTGCACATACCTTTGATTTGTGCATTTCCGAATGTATGAATCAGTAGTTGTTTAATTCAAACATCCTGATGTAGGTCTTCAGTTGAATTAGTATTTTATTTTTTATAGTTACTTCCTTAATACCCTAGGATAAATTCTTCCTTTGGTATAATTATCGTCATCATTCCTCTTACTTACATATAATGAATTTCAAGTAAAATATATTATGAATTGCATTTCTTGGATGTGAAACTAGGAAAGGGGAATATGCTTCTATAAATTTCTAGATGTACACCACATAGCATGCATAATGATGGAATTGCTATTAGAATTTATTATATCTAACTTCATCCATTTGTCTTCCTTTCCTGACTCCTGAACTTAATGTATAAAAAATTCTGAGCCTAGTATTTTAAACTTCTTCACCTTGCCTACAGTAGAGGAAATGCATTAAATAAACTAATGCTGCTCACAGAAATATGTCTTTGTTTATTTTTATTCATGTATTTGATTTATATGCTGCCCTTCCCAACAAAGGCTCAGGATGGCTTACAATAAGAAAACAGAACAACTTAAAAACAGGAAAGTGACAAGAATATCAAGATAAAACAGAGACACCATAAAGAACATAGATTTCATAGATTTCTAGAGCTGGAAGGGACCTGATAGATCTTTGGGTCTGACCCTGCTCCAGGCAGGAAAGAGTGCTGGGTTTAGGTAACCCCAACCAGAAGCCTGTCTAATCTCCTCTTGAACATCTCCAGTGCAGAGGAAAGCACTACCTCCCTTGAAAGCCCATTCCATATTTTGGCAACCCTTACTGTAAAGTATTTCTTCCTTATGTCCATTCTAAATCTGTTCTCCTCCACTTTGTGGCCATTATTTCTGGTAACCCTGAGGGGCACCCTGGTAAACAGTGTCCCCTATTCCATGCTCCCCCGCCCACCAAATGAGTTTGTAGGCAGCCACAAGATCTCCCCTCAGCCAGCCTCTTGTGGAGGATGAAGAGATTCAGATCCCTCAGTCTGTCTTCATAGGGTCTTACATGCAGGCCTTCAACCATACGAGTAGCCCTTCTCTGAACCTTCTCAAGGTTATCCACATCCCTCTTGAAGCGCGGCGCCCAAAACTGGATGCAGTACTCCAGCTGTGGTGTGACCAATGCCGCATAGAGGGGAATTATCACTTCCCTAGACCTGCTCGTGATACTCCTGCTGATGCAAGAAAGAGTGCGGTTAGCCTTGCTTATTACCCTGTCACACTGGCAACTCATGTTCATTTTTGTATCAGCCAGGACTCCAAGACCTCTTTCCACTGTTGTGGTGCTCAGAATGATACCCCCCAGTCTATAGGTGTGTTGGAGATTCTTTCTCCCCAGGTGCAACACCTTGCATTTATTTTTGTTCAGTTGCATCCTATTCTGATCTTCCCACTTCCCCAGTCTCTCCAAATCAGCCTGAATTCACACCCTGACCTCCAGTGTGTTCACTATGCCCCATAATTTCATCTCACCCTATATTTGTTTGGTACATGCTTGCCCAAACAGGAAGACCTTACAATGCTTCTGAAAGATATCCAGGTTCAGGCTGTAGCAAGCCTCAAATGTAGGGGTTGGCAAAATATGGCCCTCAGGCCTTATCTGAGGCCCATGGATAAATTTTGGGTAGACCCGTATCACATTCGTTAGCATGTTAGCAGGTGTTATGTTGATTAAGCATGGAAACAACATAAAGGATGGAGAACCACTGCTATGCGTGGCCCCTCTGGCTACTATGCCTGCACATGTGCACCAGAAGGCAGCAGGGCCTAATGTTTCACCCCTGCCCTTGCCCACGGGAGGGGAGCAGAGCTCTAGGTGCGGTCTGCAGCAGCCAAATGCAGCGGCAGGGAGAGATGTGGCATGAGCCCTAGGGCCTTTTGTGCATGGACGGAGTGAGCAGCTGGACATGAAGCAAGTGATGATGGTGTGAGTTGCCACAGCTGCTCCGCCCAGCTCTGCAGGGCCCCGCAAACCGCGGGGCCCGGGACAGTCACCCCAATGCACACCCCCTATTCCCCCTGAATGGCCCTGTCCACATCAGCTCACCAAAACTTGTTAAGTGGCCATCCAGCTCAAATAATTGCCCACCCCTGCTCAAGAGGGAGAGAGTTCTGGAGCTGAGAAGTAACTACAGAGAACAATGACCCACATGTTCTTGCCATGCACACTTGGCGTACTAATAGTACTTGTAGGAAGTTGCTCTCAGTTGATATTAGGGATCACAATGTAGCATAAGGGAGATGGTGGTTCCTTAGGTACATAGGGCCCAGACTGCTTAGGGCCTTATACTTCCAAACCAGCACCTTGATGGAAAGCTATTGGAGCCAATGAAGACTCTGGAGCACTGACCTTATGTCTTCCTGATGACCCACCCTCATAAGAAGGCAGGCCACTGCATTTTGCACCAGCTGCAGCTTCCAGGCAGTTTTCAAGGGCAGCCCTACGTAGAGTTCACTGCAGTAGTCTAGCCTTGAGGTTACAAAGGCACAAAGAATGGTGGCCAGATCAGAGTCTGAAAGGAAGGGTCACAGCCTTTTCTCCAGATGGAGCTGGTGAAAGGGGCTTCTAGCCTTCGTTGCCACCTGAAGATTCAAGTGCAGCAAAGGATGCAGGAGCACCTCAACGCTCAGAACCTGAGTGACAAGAGGAGGCTGAGATGGGTATCCCGGTCTCTCTCCCCTGACTCGAAAGTCGAGTGGTCTGTCTACCACTAGCACCTGTCTAGTTTGGATTCAGTTTCAAGTGCTTTACTCGCATCCAGTCCCCAGCTGCAGCCAGGTACTGGGAAGACTGAGACTGCATCTCTACACTGAACGGCAGTAAAAAGAAGCCAGTTTAGCTATAGATGTGTATCAACGAAAATTTTAAATGTAGGGCCTGATTCTCATCCACACTAAGGCCATTGAAAACCACTGTGATAACATCAACACACTTTATGGTAATTAATCCTTTTTTAACCCCCCTTTTTATTTTCCCATTAGTGTAAGTAGAAATCAAACCCCTAACATGTTATCTTTGTAAAGTACTTTTTATTCCAAGTTGTTGGGGTTTTTTTTTTACATCACCATCTAAATGCCTTCAATTGCAATTTTGGTAGAATCTAAGCAACTAGACTAATTCCCAATAAATTAAGATAGAGAAGAGATAAAAGAGATGCTCTCTTACACTGGGAATTTTTAAGAAAAAATGTATACAATGTAAGATGGATTTATTAGTGAACCTATACTGAATCACTAGCTTCCTCAGAGGAATTTGTGAGAGAGATTCAGAAGAACTTGAGAAGTTGGGCAGTTTTCTGAAGCTGACACAATAAACATGTTTGTGGTGGAACAAATTAAGTGGGAAGACAAGTGCCATGTGCTTAATGACAAAGAAAAGCATATTGGCACTTAGGACAAAAAATACAGAAGTTTTTCAAGAATAGGTCTTTTCTGTAAAAATGTGACTCCTGGACGGTTGTTGAGGGCACTGAAACAGTTTGATTTAGGGAGCAGCTATAATTTAGATACCTAACATTTGCAAGCTAAAACAGGACAGTGAATTGGCAACTAACTCATTTGGGTCAGTTACTCTGTTGCTTTTTTCTCCTCCAAGAAATGAACATCTCCTCCCTTTGCTCTATATCTGGAAGTGTTCCAATATGCTCACCAAATTATAGTGGGGAAGACCAGCAATCTTGCCTAATTTGAAGCTATATACTGTCACTTATTTTCATCAAAGCACACAAAAATACAAAATCACAAGCCATGCAAGGAAAAGCCTAAAAATTTCCATACCAATATATCTAAATAATTTCTTGATTGTTTTTCAAAGCACATTTATTTGACCAATTGATAACAACAGAATTCACCATCCACTAATGAACAGTCTTACCATAATATTCTACTAAAAAGATAATTGGATGTACAGTATTTACACTTTTAGGGACAATTTTCTATTGGCATCAATCCACCAATCTTACTGGAAATTTATCAAATATAATTTTAATACTACTCCCAATCACATGTTCTGCGTGGGGCTTCCTCAAAAATTAGTTGGCAACCTCAAATAATTAGCTCATATGACAAATTATTACAAAAGCATTTTTCAGTTGGTAATAGCTTGTCTTAGGACACATTCTGTTTAACCAAATCCTTTCAAGCATGTAAAGGAAGTTTCCTGTATTTCTGGCCATCTTTACATAGCTTATAACATTGCCTGATATCATACTTCAATATTCCATAGTAAGGGGCTGTTGAAAATTTCCTGCCTACACTTTTTCAGGGGAACATCACATGTTTGACTAGATTATTTTTTTCTTGAACAGTGTCTTTATTCTGCAGAAAGTTTTAACTTTTTTGCGGAAAATCTGCACATTTGGAAGGCTAAACATTTTTAGTCTTCAACCAAAATCTGAAAATTTCTATTTGGAAAATGGAAATTGTCAGTCAAAACTATATGTTATTCAAATGAACTAGAATCTGTAAGTTCCATTTGTGTCAGTATTAAATCCACTGCAGTGACTCATGGCAGGTGCAGCATGATGGAAATAGTAAAAATAGATAGGGGCTGCTGTATGCAAGGGGTAAGTGAGCTCTAGAAGTGAAAGGTCTTTATAGAGTCCTGCCAGCAACTCCCTTATGATGAATGCAAGGGAGCTTCAGGTTAAGTGGCTTTGCTGGTTGCTATGGTGGCAGAAAAACCACCTCCCCCCATGAGTCTCAGCCATTTTGAGATTTAAAGGTTAAAAACAACATCTTGAGTTTCACTTGGAAACTCACCAGCATCCAATACAGCGGCACAGATGCAATTGTGCAGTCAGTGTGACTTTCCATTCAAATACGCCTCTGAGTTGTGCATGGCTTCAGTGTCCCAGATGTAACTAAGTTTTGAAATGTAGATCCAGGGAGAATGAAAGTAACTTATTGTGTAAGTGACAAAGATATAGGTAAGCATACACCTATATCCATGCACCTCTGAAAGAAATGGTTAAACTGATAAGCACCAAAGGAAAAGAGCCTTTTTAGCCCTATCAGCTATTTCAATACTCAACCCAGGAGCAACAGAGTAAGCAGTTGATGCACCATATCAGCTTCCCACTCTCCTAATTTTCAATTAAAAGTCTGGTGACAAGGGAGCATGGTGAACTGCAAGACGTTTTAAGGGATGAGAGTGACCCAATGGCCAAAAATTTGGGGAACCACTGGTCTAGCCAAGCCCCTAAGCCAAATAATTTGGCGACGAGTAGCATATGCATTCTCTTGGGAGTGCTGTAGGTGCTCACCAATTCTTCTTGCCAGCAGTGTATCCATCTTATCACTGAGGAACAGGAATTTATGATCATTACATGTCCTACTGGACAAAGGGCTCCCAAATAATGCACCGATAACATTTTTTTGGGCTGATACCAATGGCCAATTATTGATGAGCTATACCTGCTGATACTGATCTGATTGCTGATGTGCAGCCCGGCAGCTTGGAGAACAGTATCTGACTGATAAGTCTGTTGGGGGAAAGGGAAAGGGGAAGGGGGCAGATCGAGGCCACTGCAGTATAGGGAGTGGGACTGGGACAGGGGCAGGCACTGCCCAGCTGGGACAGAGTGGGGCATGGGACAGAGCTGCGAGTAGCTTGTCTGGGGAGCAGAGAGGGGGAGGTGGCTCCCACTGCTGTGTGCACGCAGGGGAAGGCACGGAGGGCATGTGCTCCCCCGATCTGTGCATGGGGCGAGGGTGGACTGCCCACTTGAGACCGGAGATGGTGCTGGGCTCTTCTCAGTGAGTGGCACTGGGCCAGGGCTGTGCTCGGGGCAGGCAGCAGTGCTGGCACCATTGTAATAAGGTGCTACCATGAGTTCTGCATGAGTATATCACTTTTAATTGAAATAGTATATGGTTTCTTTTACTGTGCTACATCTTCCATTTATTACACAAGACATCAAATGCTGACAATTATATTCTTAACGCTGCTTTGTGTCGTTTCCAATCGGCAAAAGCAGTTCTGGGAATTAGACTTGCCTGCTCACTGCTACTCTTTCTGCAAAGAGGGGAAACAAATTAGAGGGAACATTGCTCTGACTCATGCCAGCAGGCACTCAGTAGACTGAAAGAAATATACTTAGCAGCTAGGGATGGAAACAGGCCATACTTTGCAGCAGTCAATTAGCAAAATAGAAGTACCGATCCTATTTAAAGCTGAGCTTCTTCCTCCCACCTTTTTTTCCTCCCACCTTTTTTTCCTCATAGAAAAAGGACTGGACAAGTAGGAGAGGGCAAAGGTAAAATATTAGGAGGCTGAAATGGGAGAAGATAAAAAAAAAATTGGTGAACCAAAGCTGCTTGCAGTGGAAAGATTGACTAGCAGAGTTTGACCACTACCTAACACAAAGCTCTTTAAAATTCCTCCTAAAAATAAATCCGTTTTAATATGCAATGGATCTACAAGTAAAATATTCAGCTAGGGTAAACTGGCATAGTTCCAGGCTGATGGTGTTCTGGTTTACACTATGTATACAAATGGGCTGTTTGAAGGGAATACAGCCTGCGTCCAGGAAACGAGATCACTTTTTTCTTGCTATTTTTTTTAATCTTCTTTACTTCATCTGGACTTTGGCATTCCACAGGTCCTGAACAGGCCAACATGATATTCCTTAAATAATAAGAGTAGCAATAACAACACTCTGTCTAAATGAGGAATGGTGCTCAGTAGATAAGTGACAGGCTGTTTTGCATGCTTTTATATATTTTTACATTTTTGTTCTGCACATCCCAGATTTATGTGCTTGTATTAGTGCCAGGACCTCTTGCTAACACACTACTATATTTAGAAAGCATCTCAGGAACCTTTTCTTACCAACTCTTGTGAGCCTCTGCTAACTCCATGTCAGCAGCACTTTAAAAGACCCACTAAGGAAAAAAAAAAAGGGTTGGAAAACTGCAATGCAGTCTGAATCTCTGGGTGTAGTGGGAGAAGAAGTTACACTATCTGATTATTATTGAGATGAATGCTTAAAGTTTGGTACATGGTAACTACTATGTGGCCCATTTATCCATAGCCCAGTGACATTATTCTCACATTTACTCCAGTGGTCTATGATGGAGCCCCACCTGCTGCTATATACAGCTCCTTTCAATTTAAGGAGCTAGATACAGAATACATTTATACAAGTATAACATTTGATGTCATTATACTTATGTAAAGTATCCCCAGATCCTAAGCAGAGAGAGAGTAAGTATTCTGGTATAGCTATTCAGAGTAGATGCTTTACAAGAAAAGTCTCTAGATGTGAGTAGGTAATAGCATGTTTGCACTGAACAAATAGCTTCTCTGAGATGGAAGTAAACAGACAGTGCCTACCATGCTATAACTTATAGTGGTAGCATTTTACCCCTGATTTTTCCTGGGGAAATTCTATATCAGGTTTGTGTATATTACATTGGTATATGGGTTTATATAATCTGCCCAGTCCATATTTACACTGGTATAAAGTCTGGTTACCCCAGCATAAATACACTAGGTATCAAGCATTTAGGATCTCAAAATCCTAAACCAACTAATTCTTTGCACTTGAATTGAATTAAGGATCCTAGTCCTGCATTCTTTGTGCACCCAAAACATCAATGAAAAGCCTTGGTGCATGAGAAAATTTCAGGGCTTTGATGTGTTATAATTTTTCAATAAAACATCAGGCCTCTCATCCTGACATTTACTGTACTCACTGTATTACATCAATGTATTTTGATGGTCATTAGTACAAAGCTTAACAGAGCAGCTTACATCCTTTGATCAAACTATCTATTAAAACATTGAGTTGATCTGTTTATCTTTTGGTAGAATAAATCTTACTCTTTTCATATATTGCTCTAAAAATGACAGCAGCAATATGAAATTTCCTTCTACAGACACTGGTTCAATGGTAACAGAATTAAACTCCATGCACCAAAGGAAAAAAATGAAGAAAGAATCAATGTCTAAACAGTTTTGCTCTCATTTTTTTATTCTAATGTTTGGATGATTAGTTTATCTCTTAATAGTTCTTTGGTCCTATTTTAAAGCCATCTCAGTTAAGTATATCTTGCATCCCAATTGTAATACTTCCTCCTTGGAAATCCAAATATGGCACAACTGACCTTTCTGAAACTTAGTTACAATCACTGCCATTAGTCTGAGGGAATATTCTACAACATGGAACATTTTTTAAAATCTACTGCAGTAAGCATACCTTCTAACAATTTAACCAGGGAGGAGAATGCTACCTATGCAAAGGCTGAGGTTTTAATGACCTCATAATTAAATGCAATTTTAAAATGTGATAATCTGAATATGCTCTGCTACCATCCACGCAATTTCTAGATATTTGTTCCTGCTTAGCTTGTGCCTATTAGGAACAGCTCTGAAGCCAGGTAGAATGAAGCCAGCACATTGCCCTTTTACAAGCTTCTGCAGATTCTGGGCCCTATGCAAGCTAAATCATCCTTGACAGCCTTTCAATTCAATCTATTGCCTCAGGCTAGAAACAGATGTTATATTTATCCTTGAATAAGTTATGCCTGTATTTATCCCAGAACAAAATACCCTGGGATTGAAATGTATGCATATGGCCCTTCTAATCATGGTTTGTGAATGGCTGAATACAGGGCTGCTTTTCTGCCATTGATTCAATTATGCCATCTTGGGATAATTGTACAACTAGGTTTTGCAATATCCTGGCATAAACTTTTATCCAAGAAACTTTTTTTAGGATTTATCCTGGGATAAAGGACATCTGTTCACTTGTATTTTACACCAGAATAAAATGGTTTTATCCCAGGATAACTGCATCGTCTGTTTGTGGCCTCAGACATCAATTCTTCTCAATTGTATGGTTGTGAGAGGGTCATTGCCCTGTTATTTGTATTCTACTTAATTTACCCAAGTCCACCTTACTCTCCCAGCCCCTCTGTGAGCCCTTTGGGGTAACCTCCATCCATGCAGGGGCACAAAGGAAACAGTCCCCACGAGCATGTACATGCATTTCCCTGGAGACAAATTGCCCCAGGTATGGTAGGGGAGGCTGGCCCCAGCAGCCTTATTTGGGGTCCTGGGTCCCTCCCGCAGCTGCAACAGCAGTGATCCAAGAGTCCAGAGCCTGGCCAGCATCAGAGAGAGGCTCTGGCCAGCTAGGCTCCAGTTTCAGGCAGTGCTTGCTGCTGCCATGTGTACCGTGCCACTTTTTTTTCCTGAACTTTTTTTTTATATACCTGGAAAATAATTTTGCTCATTCATGTGCACTGTGTGCCTTTGACGCACTGCAAAGCACATGTTCCCACTCATGGGGATGAGGCCTATGTTGCTGTGTGCACAGGATCTGCTGTTGTTTTGTCCCTGGACTAGGATTGGCAAGAGAAAGAAAGCTCTTTGCACCAATCTCAGTGCACTAAACCTGACCAAGAGCAACAGAAAATCTGGACCCTGGGAAATAAATCTACCTTTTCGTTGCCATGTACAGTCAACAATAATGCTGGGGTGCTGTAGAGTCAACTTCTACTGCAGTGCAACAGGCAAAGACTAAATAGAATACTTGGGATTAGGGTTAGCTTTAAACACCCAGGTATGGTTTTGCTGGATAGGTGGCCATGTAGGCACCATATTCCAAAGGGGTGTATTATAATTCAAGATGACTTTAGGGAGATCTTTGTAGAATGCACAACCAGATAGAGCAGATGAACACAGAAGACTATTACCTTCCTGCAACTCTTTCCCAATAGATGCATTATATAGTTAGCCAGATGGATGACTCATTAGGTTTTCTTCCCACAGAACACAAGGCATGAAAGGAGACCATATAGCTAGATAATTTTCTAACCCTTAAAGCAGGGGTGGGCAATTCTTTTGGCTGAAGGGTCTCTTAATGACTTCTAGTGAGCTGTCAAGAGCTACAAGGGTAGCCCTGCCCCATGACAGTCCACCTCCTGTTCACCACCTTAGGACTAGAAATCCCATATTTTAATTTTATTTAAAAAAATATTTTGTCTTGATTTACATGTGTTTGCATAGTGTATACAGAGGAGACCGCATAATAGTTCAAAATAAAGTTTTACTCTTGTATAATGTGTGTGTAGGGGTGGTTGGGGAGGTGGGTGTAGGGTGTGTGTGGTCCATGCCTCCACACAGGAGTTCCAGCACTTGAGTGGGAAGCCACACATGGAGGTACAGAGCCCTATGGCCCATGACTCCCTGCGGCTCCTGGTTCACATGCCATTGGGCCAAGTGGGCTTCATGCTGCCACGTGTGGCTCCCGGCTCTCCTTCTGGTAGCCACATGCCATTGGGCCAGCCAGGCTAGCTCTGTGCCAGCACATGGGGCTCCCAGCACTGCAGCTGGGAGCACACTACCAGACCAGGCTGGCTCTGTGCCTCCATATGTAGCTCCCTGCTGGAATGCTGGAAGCCCCACACGGAGGCACGAAGCCGGCCCAGCCCAGCCCAGCCCAGCCCAATGGTGCATGCCTCCCACCTGCAATGCCGAGAGCCCCGTACCAACCTCCCTCCCCTCCTGCAGGCAAGAGCTCCCCTCCCCACTCACCAGCCATCCAGTCATGCACCATCACACTCGGTGCCTCTATAAGGAGGTGGAGGCACAGAGCATGCCCAGTCTGATGGCATGCAACCTCTGAAAGCCCACCTCCTGCCAGCTTTCAAAGGGGCATCCATGGACCAGTAATAATTGTTTTTTGGAGGGGCCCCACGAGCTGGATAGAATGGCCTGGTGGGCTGGATCCAGCCCTTGGGCCATATTTTGCCCACCCCTGCCTTAAACGGTGTTGGGAAAAATGCAAAAGCAAAAGGAGAAAAGACAAGCATGTGCAGCCTGGAAAAGAGAGTTCTGATGTGAATCTGGCTAAGATCTGGGAAAAAAGAAGAATGACTTGGGGAAATAGAAAGAATGAAGGACCTGCTATGCTGACTTGTAGTGCCAAAAGTTATTAACCTAGGTGCCAATTCAATCTGAGCTTCCACTCCCATTTCCTTAGCACCACAGCTGCAAAACCAGAACCAGATAATTTACCATCAGGAACGAATGTGGGATTCCCCGCTTCTGAGCAATCAAGACTACTTTCTACACTTATCACACTCTGGACTGTTGGAGAGCTAAATACTGTGGAAACAACTACACAGAACAGGGCATGGGAAAGTCAGGATAATTTGTACTAATACATATATATTTATTATACTTAATCAGGTCCCTGTTTTTATTTCCCTCTGATTTTTTGTTGTTTACTCTAGTTGTTCCCTGTTTCTTGCTAGTTAAACTTGATTTGAGAATAGTCACAAAAGTGTAAAGTTCAAAATGCAGGATGAATCCTCTGAATGCTGCCTCTATGAAAATGAAACTGTCTAAAATAAGAAGTCTTGTGTTTTGTCAATTAATTGCCAGGTACAAACAGCAATCCCGGTTACAGCGCAGCATCAGAGCAGAGACAAATCCCAATGTCCTTACAGATCATCAGACTAGTTTTTAAGCCATGGTCCCTGCACTATGAGACTATACAGGATAGCACATCATACAGACTCCGCATGGAAGCCCCAGGGAAGCACATGCTGCTAAAACAGCAGCTCTATCGCCTTGTATGCATTCATCTTAGAGACTTACTGGTGTAAAGCGGGGCAATCATTTTCCATACAGCATCTTTTCTGTTGAATTGAAATGCCTTTTTCTGGGGAAGCTATTTTACTGAGATGTCTCTGAGCAAACTGATTTTGCCTAATAGTAGTGGAACAGTAATGACTGCTGTTTAGTCAGAATGGTCTTAGGAAAAAGTTCTCCTTCAGGGAGACATATTGAGCCAGGTGTAACAAGGCATTAAACTAGTCATTAAATGGCAAGAAGACCTAGGCTTGATTTAGATCTCAGCCTACTCCCTTATGAACCAAACAAAATATTACCCCTCCAAGTATAGATTTAATTAATTAAACTAGGATGAAATTACATTTCCTGCTGTGGGTCTCATCCCAACAAAAGTTTTACCTGGGCAGTGAATGCAAGGTTGAGACTTATACTGGCTACACAGAACACCTCAGCTATTTTGTGCATTTGAAACGGTTGAGCATTGTGTTTTTTCTAGTGTGAAGACAGTCAGGTGCATCAGCAAGACTGAATGAATGTAAGAATGACCGACCCTTTCAGTAAACGCATTGTCTATTTTCATTGCATTGCAGAAGTTAAGTCAGGTGAAAAGGTGCACAAAAAGGGCACAAAGTCAGTGTGGTTCACTGAACTTTTAAGCATATGGAATGGACTGGAGAACAGAAGTGAGTTCAGAGAGTTCTAGGGGGTGGAGGAATATACGGATGTTAATCAAGGCTAAAAGGGTGATGGATGATGATAAAGAATAAAAGGGTGATGTGCAGAATTTTGAAAGGAGCAAGAAGCTTGTAGAGATTTCTATGGATGTATTCTGGTTTTGCAACCCAGAGGTAGGCATGGGCAGGATTCACCTCCCATTTACTTTTGTGTAACTCCAATGATGTTATGACTTGCAGCTGTGTAAGTGGGAGATAACTAGGTCGCCATCTTTATTTCTCTCTGATTTTTTGCTTAGTCTAGTTGTTCCTTTTTTTTGTCTATTAGTGATAATTATAGCTACAGTAAGGGATGCTGCAGAATGGCAAGGATTATTTTGCAGTTTCTGGTGAAACTCTATATATACTAAAAAGAGAGAGAGGAAAAATAGCTCTCTTCAAAATGAACAAGAACATTGATTAAGACACCTGAGCCAGCATAGAGGTATTCTGAATGCCATATAGATACACAAAGACCAGAGGCCATCCTGACAAAGGCTAGCATTTCAGCAATGAAAGCAGTTGTTTCAACCTTAAGTCAACAGAAATAGTTGGCCTTTTAGCAAGGAACAAAAAAAGCCCATGGCATATTTGCCTCAAGTTGCCTCAGGTGGACATGAATACTTCATGTGAAAGGATAAATATGATCCATTGTTTCAGGTTTCCATGACCGCACTTCTTTTCCTCCAGAAATATCACTTCACATCTAACATACGGGTCACATACCATAGAAGGAATACAAATGAGTAGGACATTGTGCTGTGGCATGACACAAGAAATGGATAAATCAGCTGACCCAGATGCCTCTAAGGAACATAGAACAAAGGGAAGGAAAATATGATTACAAAAGGTCTTATCTAAGATAATCAGTTCACATTTTTATTTCCCTTCTGTCACCTAATCCTATCATGATGCAGTTGCCTCCATCCACAACAATATAAACCACCATAATTTCTGTTTGAAGGTGATACCACTTGAAGAGCAGTGGCAAACTAATTGGAATTTGTACTGCTCTGAAAAAGATCATTTTCTACCCGGTTATTTACATAGAAATATGGAGGGTGGGGAAGTTAGGTTCTCCTTTCTTGCTCTCCACCTCCCCCCATTTTTACTTGAACTGACATTTTCTGTTTAAAAAAATCTTCTGCTGCAAAACTAAACTGCTAATGAGGTCTGTTTTAGCAAAGGATTTAAAGTGAATGTTATTAAAACAAAGCTCTTGGGATATTACGGGATTGATTTAAGAGGTTTACGGGAAGGTTGAGCCCATGCTTCTATTTTGAATGATTTCCCTGAGACAATCCAGTAAGTGAAACCTAATCTCGTAACAGAATTGTTCTTGTAAAACCACTAGCTTGGTGGGCTTGGAACACAGCAGGGCCACTTCTTTAAGCCTTATATTTAATATCTTCATTAGTGATCTGAGGAAAAAATGTAAACAGCAGCACCATGATTAAGCTGGTGGGGGTGCACAGCTGAAGTCTAAGGAGACATGGACAAAGCTGGAACTGCTAATAATGTTTTTCTTAGTTCAAATGAGAGCAGGGGTGGGCAATTATTTCGGGCGGAGGGCCACTTACTGAGTTTTGGCAAGCCATTGAGGGCTGCATGACAGGCAGCCAGGGGCAGATAAATATTAATTTCTGTAATTTTGGGGAGGCCCCGCGGGTAGATAGAATGGCCTGGTGGGCCGCATCTGGCCCCCGGGCTGCATTTTGCCTGCCCCTGAACTAGAGATAGGAATTATTATCAAATCAAGTATGAGGAGCTATTTGGGGCATTGGACAGACTGAGATTTTAAAAATTTTCCTCTTAGATACTATACGTCAAGTCTCTATATTCTCCTCTTCTGTCTGTCACTTCTCTGTACAAGAAAATTATTAGTTAAGGTTAGTTGTGGGTAGACCATGTTTTCATCTGGAAAAATCTCTGCATTCTTCAATATGGATAGTACAGTTGGTCACAAAGAAGCAGTTTACTTCAGGAGGTTTCTGAATCCTGATTTTGTACTACTGTGATCATCATCATTACTACATTGTCTTTATCTATACATTTTGGATTTAATTCATAGGTTTCATGTTGAGGCCAAGTGATTTTGATCCCACCCAGCATCAGTCACTTTGAAACGAGTGAAAGGCCAAAGACTGAAGTGAAAGGATAACAGATTCTAGAATAATTTAAGAAATTAAGTACAGTAGTATTAATTATAGCTGTACATAAAGTTCACATCATCCCCCAGGTCCATAAGAAGTGAGGGAGGGCTGGAAGTTCAGACATCATCTTACATCAACAGAGGCTGGCAAACCTAGACTGAGGCCCAACTGCATATCCTGGCATAAGCAGTGGTGGCATGATTCTTTCCTTGCCCAGGCTAAAGCCCAGTAGCAGCATCAATCAGGCTTCAGAAACCAATTCTCCATGTAGCAGAGTCAAGCAGGTGAAGGCAATTGTTTCCTCCATAGACCAAAGGATTTCCAGGGGGCAGGAACAGCTTGTTCCCATATGTGGCTGCAGAAGTGAGGAGATGAGTCAATTTTACTTGAAGATGAACATGACAAAGGCTATTAAATGCAGGGAACCTGTTTCCCAGCAGACTTGCCTTCATATGAAGAACTAGCATGCCCATGAGTTTGGGAAACTCAGGGAAAACGTACCTGTTGCAGAACTGGGCTGCAGCTAAGATCAAGAAGTCTCTATCACATAATCACAAAAGAAGTACTAAATAATACATAAAACATCTGATGTGCATCTCTCTGAACAAGAGAAAGAACATTAACTAGCCTGTCAGAAATTTTGTCCTGCATGAGAGAACCAGGGAGAAGGTTAAAGACTTCCAGTCTTCAAAACTGACCAGTTTTCTACACACGATTACCCTAAACCATTGGGAAATTCTGCCACAATATGGTGACTTAGTCACCTCTTAGCACTAGCACAGACCTCTATGGAGTCTTAAAGATACACAGCAAGAAGAAGGGCAGTAGGCATGTCTACACGTGCATTAATGCGCCGTTATAAGGGCGCATTACGTTTAGTACCCCTAATATGATGTACTAACTAAATGCGCAGTAACTGGCACTACTGCACAGTAGGGCTGTGCGAAACAGCACTGTTCTGTTTTGCCTTGAGTTTTGACGGTTTGACGGAACAGTGTTTCGTATCGAATTTCATTTCAAGTCAAAACAGCTGTTCCATTCCATTCCGTCCCGTCAAAACAGAAAAGCTGTCTCAACGCTGTTTCGAAGTTTCTCTGGGGATGGAAAGTCAGCCCAGCTAGATCGTGCCATGGCAGAAGGCAGCCCACCTGGGCTGCTCCCCATCCCTGCTAGATCCTGCTAGGGGTGGGGGGCAGCCCAGCTGGGCTGCTACATCACACCAGGGGTAGAAGGTGGCCCAGCTGGGCTGCTTCCCCATCCCCTGCACTACATTGTGCTGGGGCAGGAGGCAGCCCAGCTAGACCGTCCCAGTGATGTAGCATGGGGGACAGGGAAGCAGCCCACCTGGGCTGCCTCCCGCCCCCAGCGCGATCTAGCCTGGCAGACAGGGAAGCAGCCCAGCTGGGCTGCCTTGCCACTCCCTACCGGATCTTGCGCTGGAGATGGGAAGTCAGCCCAGCTGGACTGACTTCCCATCCCCAGCCTATGTTTGAAATGTTTCGACCATCAAAACATTTTGACCAGCCTCGTTTTGTTTTGAGGCTATTTCAATGGCCTTTGTTTCATTCCAATTTTGCTTTTTTGACCTCGAAATTGGTCAAAACAATGTCAACTGCACAGTAGGACTGGCACACAGTCTTTTTATGATGCTTAATGTGCAGTAGACTAATTCTACTGCACATTAGCAGTTTTTGCCATGATGTGATAACACACAGTAGAATTAGTCCCCCAGTAGATGCGCCAAGTTAGTGGTCTCTGCTGCAGCATGGGAGAAAGTGCTAACCCAGAAAAATATTTACTTTTAGGATAAAAGCAACAGGGGACTATGTAGACTGTGCTCAGAGAAGGGTCATGGATATGGTATAAAGGAAGGCAGGATAAATATGCAGCTTTATAAACTAACTAAATAAGATATATATAGAGAAAACACAAGCTTTCATGAACCCAAGTTCACTTCAAATGAAGAGAAGCTGGGTTCACAAAAGTTTGTGCTCTCTTTCTCTCTCTAATCTTATTTAATCTATAAAGGTTCATATTTACCCTGCCTTCTGACTGACTTCAGACCAACATGTTCCCATGAAATCATGGAACTCAGGAGTTGCCCCTACTGACTGGAAGAAGGCGAATGTGGTACCCATCTTTGAGAAGGAGAAAAGGGATGACCCTGCCAACTATAGACCAGTCAGTCTAACTTTGGTTCTGGGGAAGATCTTTGAAAAAATTGTCAAGGAGGACACCACCCACAAGTTCACATCTGGTAGGGTACTGAGAAGCACCCAGCATGGTTTTGTAGAGGGGAGGCCATGCCTAACAAACATGATGTCCTTTTATGACCAGGTAACTAACCACCTGGACATGGGACAGGAGGTGGATGTCATCTACCTAGATTTGAGCAAGGCCTTTGATACTGTTTCCCATGAAATCCTCTCAGTTAAGTTGGAGACTTCTGGCCTACACTAGGCTACAGTGAGGTGGGTTGGAAACTGGCTGCTTCCCCATCCCCATCAGCAGCCGATCCCAATGAGTTGTAATTGATGGGATGGCTTCATCTTGGAAGGCCGTCTCCAGTGGCATACCCCAGGGATCAGTGCTTGAGCCCACAAATGACGTGTACCCCCGGTGGCTGGGGAGGCATGGCAGTGCTGGCGGCAGTGAGAGCGCAGCAACAGTGGCAAGGGTGCAGCGGCAGTAAGCGGGGGAGCTCCCACAGATGGTACTGGTGCTGGCGGCGGCAGCGGGATGGCGAGCAGCAACTGCCCGCAGGCGCCACCAACAGTGTCAGTGGCGCCTTTTCATAGGGAGTGCACCAAAGGTCGGCAGACGCCAGCAGCAGTGTCAGCAGTGGCCAGCGGCAATCACTGACCGCCCACAGACACCACGAGTGGTATTGCTGGTGGGGGTGGCAAGCAGCGACTGCCCTCAAGTTCCGCCGCCAGCATCTGTGGTGTCTTTTCATAGGGGGTGCACCACCACACTCAGGGGGTATACGTGCACCTGTGTGCACTCCCTATGCATTACCATTGCTTGGGCCCATGCTTTTTAATATCTTTATTAAAGTCTTGGATGAGGGAGTGAAAAGTGCAATGATTAAGTTTGCAGATGATACCAAACTATGGGGACAAGCAGGCACATCACAGGACAGGTTAAGGATTCAGGACAACCTTGACGGGCTGGTCCTATGGGCTGAACAAAACCAGATAAAGTTCAACAGGGATTAATGCCAGGTCCTTCATCTGGGAAGGAAGAACCCTCACCACATCTATATGATGGGTGGTGGTCCACTGGCTGGCACTGCATCCGAAAGGGACCTAAGGGTGACAATAGACCAGAAGATGAATATGAGCCACCAGTGTGATGAAGTCACCAACAAAGCAAATAGAACTGTGGAGTGCTTAAGCAGATGTGCTGCCAGCAGATCCAGAGAGGTGCTCCTCCCTCTCTATTCAGTGTTGGTGAGGCCACAGCTGGAGTACTGTGTCCAGCTCTGGGCACCACACTTCAAGAAGGATGTGGACAAGCTCAAAAGGGTGCAGAGAAGGGCCACCTTCATGATCAGGGGCCTAAGGGACAGGCCCTACGAGGAAAGACTTCGGGATCTGGGACTATTCAGCCTGAGCAAAAGAAGGCTGAGAGGTGACTTGATAGCTGCCTACAAATATGTCAAAGGAGAACACCAGGACCTAGGTGAACAACTTTTAAGAAAAGCACTCCCCGGGAAGATGCGGACCAATGGACACAAGCTAGCTGAGGAAAAGTTTGGGCTGGACATAAGGAAAAATTTATTTTCTGTATTGGTAACTATAATCTGAAACACACTTCCAGCAGAGGTGGTACAGTTGCCATCTCTGGCAGTCTTTAAGAGGAGCTGAGAAAAATACCTCGTTGAGCTCGTTTGAGCCCAATTACCTCCTGCCGATGACAGGGGACTGGACTTGATGATCTTATAGGTCCCTTCCAGTCCTTCTTTCTATGATTCTATGGCCAACTACCTCTCTACAGTATAAAAGCCAACAGTACGTAACAAAAATAATCAACTTTAACTGACATAAAATATGCAATCTATTGACTATTCCTCAAAATTCTGATTGGAAACTAGAGTTGGCATGCAGTGATTATAGCAAGGTGCATTATTATGAGGACTAATACTGAAACTTGACTTATTTTGTTCTTGGTGGAGTATGAGTGGCACCCTGTGGTCACATAGCTTCATAGCAGGCATTATCACCTTTGTGTTCCTTCTGCGTATACAGTACAGTGGAAATGAGAGTCTGATGATTGGCTCTTATTGTACTGCATTACTAATAACCTGTTTGACTAAGTCAATTGCAAATGCTTCCTAGTATAATTACACCTTTTTCTGAGCTGTCATCATTCCAATTACATCAATGTAGGCTCCTACTTAATATCAGCTCTGAATGTAGCTATGAATATCACTAGCAGTCATCTTGCATAGGCGTACAGAATTTCCTACCCAGGCAGATACTTTTCTATTGCTGGGAGGGAAGGACAGTTTCATTCTTAGAGACTAAAACACTTATTGTAATCTTTTCTCCCACCTGTTTAAAATATTTCTTCAGTGATTGCCATTATGCCATGGATAAAATGATCTTATTTAATCTCTTACCAAATGCTGATCCATCAATATCTGTCTTGGAAGATAATGATATTATTCTTCCTCTGTATGTTTATGAGACCTCCTCCTCCCAGCAGGCTATGAGTTCTGTTTCTCCCTACAATCTATGTATAGTCAGTGTTCTCTGAGGCAGAGTTTCTGGCAGCAGCACTCAGATTACTGACTGCTGTCGATACTGAATGTTTGGTGCAGGAGGGCTTTCTGATAGCGAAAAAGATAACAACTGGTGAGGCATGAAAATACACCCAGCTCCACCTAGCTGTACAGAAATAATACTACCACCACACAACAATAAATAACACCACTACAGAACAGCCACTGGGTCCAAGGGAATGTGAAGAGTCATCAGGCCTAGAATGTGCAAAGTACTGCTGTGTTACCAGCTTCCACCACAGGAAGGGGGTAATACAAGATGACTCACTTATTAGCATCGACTCACATGGATAGAACTGCTCATGTGAATCTTAACACTGTGGGGACTTGCAAGAGCAGAAGGAGAAGGCAAATATGCTCACTCTTGTCTTTGCCTGAATTCTCCCAAGGCTCAGGACTCTTCTCAGATGAATCACAGAGACTAGGGACAGAAATTACATATAAACCAGTATAGGTGATTGGAAACCAGTTCAAATCCATAACACAACAGAAGTTTGGTGAATGTAAACTGCTTTCAAAATAGCTTAAACCTGTTTAAGAAAAACCTAGATGGATCTAGTATCAGACTTAACTGATTTAGATTAAATCAGTTTATTGAACTTCTGTCCCAGATCCTCTCCAGATTCAAGTTAACTCATAGTCCCCCAGTATCCTACAATGCTTTACACCTCCCCTGCAAACCCCTCCTCACAGGGTAGGCGGGTTACACTTGGCCCAAGCTGTCTGCTCCAGCCAAGCAGGGAAGCATGCTCTAATGTCCTCTGGCTTCTGGCCTGGCCACTGGAGGCATGTGGCTACATTTTAGAATCAAAAGTGAATGTCTGTTCATTTGCTGATTGGTTCAATCTAGGCAGCTTAGACTGACCTGTGAAGATTTAATTGAGTCAGCCTTGGGCTTTTTGATTGTCTGTACTTAGCCAGAAGGTTTGTCAACTGAAGATAACAAGGGCGCACTAGTGTCCTCTGTCCTTTTTTTTTCCTAAGCTGCCTCTGGCAGCCTTGTCCAAGTCATTAGATCTCTGGTATCAGGGAAGGAGGATGCAGAGGGAAGAAGTATCTATGGGAGTGAGTCTGACTACAGCCAGCTGGTAAGGAGATCACTCTGAAGCAGCTCAGTGGCACAGGAGGGAAAAACAGAAATGGTAGGAAGAACATTAGTTTTTCCTTGTTTTTCACCTAGCACAGTGAAGCTTACAGCAGGTCCATGGAAGACTCACTAACCAAAAGAAGTCAGAGAAAGTCCCTACCACATTCTTCCTACATAGCTGAGTTGCTCCTCAAGCCTCCCCTCACCCTCTTCTACCTGACACCTGAAACCACTGGCCTCTACCCTGTAAGGTATTGAACATCTGCTACAAAGGACTGAGTGTACCTCCGCACTTGGCAGAATGAGATCCTTAATAAAGAATGGGGAAGAATGCCTTCAGTATTTGTCTCAATGGGAAGTTAGACATGCTAAAATGTCAGCTTAAACAACTACAGTTATGTCAGCATAACTGCTCAAGTGGACACTCTCATCTCAGTACAAGAGCAACCTTTCTAAATTTATTAATTTGCAAGATGTTAAACAGAACCAAAAAAGCCATGTCCTCATATGGAATTATACCAACACAACAAAGGTCTAATTACAGTGGTAGACGAGGTTCCTTGGGTGAATCTGATATCTTTTATTAGACCAACCCAAATGGTTGGAGAATAGTTATTAAGCAAGCTTTCGGGTTCAAAAACCCTTCATCAGGCTAAGGAAGCTTCAGCAGTTGGTGTGTGCTCTTCCTGGTATATTACAGTGGTATAATTCTACCTGTGTAGCTGCTAAAATTCCCTTCTGTAGACAGATCCTAATGAGAAATTTGTACCATTCTTCTACAGGTACTGTATAGAACACCCTAGGCTGACACACACAGAATACAAGTAAGACATTAAGGTTTTCAGCTTCTGAGGTCACTAAGAAAATTGAATGGTTTGTTACAGGTAGACAGGATGGTACAGGTTTCTGATTTACTCATTGCTATGATGAGGGTGGGTGGACACAATTAAGGTGATTTGCATGCCTTGCCTCTGCAAGAACACCTTTAACTCTGCATTTCCTGTTTAACAGGAAAATGTCCTACAGATGGTAGAAAAGTGGTTGTAGTTGTTTTATCATTACCTCTAGTATTCTGAAAAGTGGTATTTTTCAAGTCACTGCCATGTACTACAGTCTTAACTTCCTCTCAGTGAAGTTTGAGTGTGAGGATTTAAACTCGATAGGAGCCTAACAATTTTCAATCTTTCCCCCATATAACCAGAAATAACTAAATAAATTTGTGCATATTTTGAGAGAAGCATGACAGCCAGACTTTTTATAAGTGAAGGTATAGTTGAGTGCTGTCATGAAGTTCTAACAGGTGAAACTGATGTGAAGCAATAAACTCTGGCCATACTGCACCAGAGTTTGTTGCCCCTGGGCACCGCATCTTTACGTGCACCCAGGACCACAGCATGCTGAGCTAGGTTGGAGCAGCCCCGGCTGGCAGGGAGCCCAGGGGGTCACTCTGCCAGCCTGGGCTGCTCCGACTTAGTTCAACATGCTGCAGAGGGACTGGCTGGGGCATGAGTGTACTTCAGTGCATCCTTGTGTTCCAGCCAGCTCCATCAGCATCTACATGTGTGTTGCCGTGCACTAAAGAATGCTGCCACAGGATAGTACTTGTATTTACAAGTACTAAGCTGTGGTGGAGTTAATTAGTTTCCTGTGGCCTAATAGGGCCACACGTGTAAACTTTGAGACTTTACTGCAGAGCTAATTAGGCAACTCCACAGGAAATGTCTCATGTAGATGTGCCCACAGGGTGACAAATCCTGAGAAGAGCTTCCATGCGCTCACATGGAACTCATGGATCAAGTCCAAAATTTGTAGTAAAAAACAACATAGAAGGGATGACAATCATAACAGTACAAAAATCAGGATTCAGAATCTTACTTCTGTGAGATCCACTGCATTATCCAGATTTAAAAGCACAGGAATATTTCTGGATTAGAATATATGGTCTTCCCCTAACTAACATTATTTGAGAATTTTCTCATACAGAGAAATGACAGAGAGAAGAAGAAAATATAGCAATGTGACCCATAATAGCTAAGAGGAAAAGAAACGAGCAAGTTTACACTAAATAGAAATAGCAGAACTGCTTGGAGGCAGCAAAATACCCTAGTTTAACCTTTGGCTGGGATTCTTTAGTCATATTTACTGAGAAAGTGCACAATCCTTCTCTGTGAGGCAGCAGAAATGTCAAAATGGGAAATCAGACAAACAATTATCTAAAAAGGAACAGAATCATTCTGTAGCAGGATGCAGTAATATGTTTCTGAGAAAATTAAATGCTAAAATATTGTACTAATAAAATAATTTTGACCCAGCAAACTGAAGAACTGCAGTATCCAGGGAAGCTATCTTGACAAAAATCTTCAGTAACATTTTGCTCTTTAGCACTCAGGAAATATTATATCATTCAAAGGAGCTCTAAAAAGAAAGAGATAAACAGACTGAGTTACTCATAATGTAAAATGGAAAAGAGCCAGGTTCTGTATTCATTTACATGAATGACAATCCAGCAGTTCAGTAGCATCACTCATGATTTACACTGGGGAAAATGAGATCACAGAATAGCACAGATTGTGTAGCAGCAGCCAGCAGAAGTAGCCATAAAGTTACACCTGCCAGGTACCAAAGTACCTGCAGAAATGAGCACTTGTAAGCCTCATGTGTCTGCATACCAAAATGGCTTCCCGCATGGTGAAACAGAGTGCTGCATCATTGTGTGCATCAGAATCTGTTTGCGTTTTGCACACACACAGGGACCTATTTCCATCTCTGCTCCTATATTTTGCAGAGATTTTTTTAACATTCCTTTTGGAAAACGTAGCCCCAAAAGTTCTTCATCTATGAATTAAAAGAAACTTGGGAAGGCAGTTATATTGGTGTGCCTGAAGGTCCATAAGGAGAAGCCAAAATCGAAATATAAGGACACAGCCCCCTGTTGTCAATATGGGGCAACTGGCATGGTAGCTGTCCCTATCTATAATAGGAATTTGCCTTTCCCTTCTGTTGCTTCCTTCCCAGTATATGGGCCTTCATTCAAAGAACAGATTATGCATGAAGGACTGCGCTGTATGTGGTCTGATGTCTACATGTGGAGCAGACAAGAACACTAGCTAGGAGAACCAATCAGCAAGCTATACCTTGTAGAAAGGGAGTTCGAGTTCCCCAGCTCTGCATGCTTCCTCAAGCTTCCCAAATACATTGACTAACTGTCAAGCTGTCCCTAGGGGGTTCAGATACTATGCAGCCACTCCACCCCAATGCTGGTTATGATTTAAAAGCCACAGCATTGACCAAACTGACATGCTGGAGTATAAATATTGAAGTGTATCATTTTCTGTCATTTTGTTTATTCTTTTCAGCCTTGACCTACTTTATCCTAAAGAGCTTCCTACTTTACCTGCAGTAACCTTTAAAATCCAAGTACCTAAACTAACTAGAAATATTCCTAAAGATTAACTAAATTAGTAATCCAATGGGTCATTGAATATTTTCTTTCTATAAAGTGAAATAAGGGGATTTAGTTTGCTCAGGACTTTAATTTCTAGCATTGGCCTTGTGCTGGCCTCTCTATAGAGGTTATCTTCTCCCACATATGTACACAGCAGCAGAATGACTCACTATAAAATATTTTATATTCACTTACACAAACATTAATTCTTCATGGATCCCAATACCACATTAATAAATGTCCATTGCTATAACCATTTTATGGCATTTCATTTTTATAATAATAATAGGAATCCTTTGAATCCATAAAGGAAGTAGTAAGTACATATCATTAATGTAATTTGTTTGTTCTAATTATTCATCTGAGTGATTTTTTTTATGCTGTCATAATCATGGGTTAGGAACTTAGATCTACTAGGGACATCCCTTGCTCAAGTCTGCATTCTATTTCTGGCCCTACAAAATTAAACACATATGATCGGAGAAAGCGTAGGCATACAATATGTATTGTGTATCTGGATACATACCAGTGATAGAAATTCATTACTGTGTTGACATAATAACCATGTTTATTACCTCCTTTAATTAGCCATTATTAATTGTGCCCACCAAGAGGTTCTTTTTTTTTTAATTGGTACCTATAGTCATTCTTCTTAAGACAATAAGTACAACTAACCAATTGTCACTGGGAGGTTTTCTGTGTACGTACACAGAAAGAGCATAGAAATGATTACCAATTGTTTTAGGCTTCAAAAAAGTTGACTGTAGCACTGTGTCAGCTGCTCTGGAGTTATTCTGAAACATCCAGAATTGATTTGCTTCTAAAAGCAGGTTTCATTTAGCAGTCTAACCTCTAGGAAAGTTCACTATTGACAGAAATGGTCTTGAATTAACTAAAAATATAAAATGCAATAGCACTATCAAGGTAGAAAAAGCTTCAGGTTACTATTTAAAGAGCTAAAGCAAAGGTTACTTTTATCATTCAGAAAACTTGTTTCAAAATAAGCTCTGGGCTCACTGTCAGTTTTTGTATTCTTTAGTAAAACTTGGCAATTATATAGTTCAATGATACTCCAGCTTTTGGCCCTGCAAGCCAGAATAGAGGTGCAGGGCTGTCCATGGGCTAGATCAAAACCCACACTCTGGGATTGGGCCCAGTGCTGCCTCCACTTGGTCCTGTTTGCCCAGAAAGGGCCCTGCACTTCCTTGGCTGACCTCCATATGCCAGGATCGGGCTGTTGAGCTCTGCCTCACACCTATCTGGACCCATGCACTAAGATCAAGCTCTAGAGCCCAGCATCACCTCTGCCCAGCCCTGCGAGCTGGAATCAGGCACCTGCACACCAGTATTAGGTCCTGTGCACCAGGACTGGACCCTGGGGCCTGGCACCACTGCTGCCTGCACCAGAATTGGGCCCTGCATTGCTCTCCATGCCTGATCTAATGTACAGGGCCTCGGGCTCCCCACAGCTGCAGAAATTTGGCAGCAGGAGAGCAGTGCCACCATGCCCTTGCTCCCAAATTTTTTGGCCCATGGAGAGCCCTAAGAGTTGGATTATACTGCATTGGGGGCTAGATCTGACCCATGGACTGGGGGCTGAGCACCCCAATATAGTTTATACTTGCAGCATCTAACTCTAGGATTATTCTCTGAGACAACTGGAGGAATCTCTTATTCTTGTACTTGGAATTCAGTCCCGAATACAGTTGTATCTGATAAAATATTCGCAGTTAGTGTAACATCAGCTACATGGAAAAGAATCATTCTCAGTAATATGAATGCTAACATGTCCCATGATATACTGGCTCACTGCACAGGGCTAAACGGATAGCCAAACTTGGTACTATTTTATAATTTCTCATTCAGAATCCAGCAAATTCTGAGGCACAGAAAGACATGACAATTTATACCTGATCTGGCCTCTGAAAGAACTGTACAGCCATGACCAAACACAATTGCAAGGTTGCAGAGTACTTTAAAAGGGCCCGATCCCACAACAATCTGAACCCTCCTTGCATAACGGTTTAGATGAAGACACTCCAAAACATGGCGCCTTCAGTAACTTGTGTCTGCATGTGCTGGGAGCAGGGCTGGGCTGATGCAGCTCAGCCCTGCTCCCAGCTCTGTGTTCAGAATGAGGGGGAAGGGAGTGGAGGGAGCTCGGTTTGGAGGTTTTATAGTTGGCGTTGGAGGGTGGGGTGGGTGGATTGGAGCCCCCCCCCCACACTCCCGCGCTGGCTAAAAAAAACCCCAGACCAAACTCCCTCCACTCCCATTCTGAAGAAAGAGATGGGGCTGGGAGGGGGGAAGGGCAAGCCTAGGGGAAAGTAGCTACAGACACGTAGCTGCTCCAAACTGAAGCTCAATCCCCCAACCCTGGGACCCAACAGTGAACATCTATTGCATCTGGGGGACTTCTGTAATACATAGCACTTCCTGCAAACACTCTAGATAGAGAATACAGGCCCAAGGGGCACAGACGGAAGTTACATTTGTCGTGCAATTGTTCCCTTGAAAGCATTCTACAGGCATGCCCTTACAGAAGTATATGGCTGTGGAGCACTTTAAAAGTGCCTGATTGAATGACAATCTTTACCCTCGTTATGCGAGGGTTCTGATGAAAGCACTCCAAAGTGAAGTGCCTTCATAAACTTCTGTCAGCACTGATTTGGAGCTGCCCATGGTGCTGTCTTCAGAATGGGAGGGAGGGAAAGGAATGAAGTCCCATCTGGGGTTTGCCCAACCTGCACAGTAGGGGGAGGGGGTGGATTGGAGCCCCTCTGAAGTGGGGGGGGGCTCCAAACCACCTGCCCCATCTTCTAATACAACCTGGGCAAATCCCAAATGGAGCTCCTTCCCCTCCTCCCACTCTGAAGACAGCACTGGAAGGGGAAAAGGGGAGAGGGGGCAGTAGCTGCAGACATGCAGCCATTCCAAACTGGAGCTTGATCCCCCAATTCCCCAGGCCCAAGAGTGAATGTCTGTTGTGTCAGGGGGAACGCTGTAATTTATGTCACTTCCTGCCATATTTCCAATCTTCATCAGTGACTTGGATGTGGGTGTCAAACGTACTCTGTCCAAGTCTGCGAACGATACTAAATTGTGGGGTGAAGTGCACACTTCAGAGGGTAGGGAACGATTGCAGGAAGACCTGGACAGGTTAGAAAAGTGGGCAGTACACAATAGGATGCAGTACAACAAGGACAAGTGCAGAGTGCTGCACCTAGGGTGCAAAAATATTCAGCACACCTCCTGGCTGGGAAGTGATCCTCTCAGCAGCACAGAAGCAGAAAGGGATCTCAGAATCATAGTGGACTCCAAGATGAACATGAGTCGTCAGTGTGACGAAATCATCAGCACAGCTAACCACACTTTATCATGCATCAGCAGATGCATGACAAATAGAACCAAGGAGGTGATACTTCCCCTCTATGAGTCATTGGTCAGACCGCAGTTGGAGTACTGCGTCCAGTTTTGGGCACCATACTTCAAGAAGGACGTTGATAGAGTCAAGAGGGTCCAGAGTAGGGCCACTTGCATGATTAGGGGCTTACAGGACAAGCCCTATGAGGAGAGACTGAGGGACCTGGACCTCCACAAGGTATGGCTGAGAAGTGATCTTGTGGCCACCTACAAATTCATTAGGGGGGATGCATCAAGGGATCAGAGATGCTCTGTTCACCAGGGCACCTCTTGGGGTAACAAGGAACAGTGGTCACAAACTGACAGAGCAGGTTTAGGCTAGATATCTGGAAAAAACTTCTTCACAGTAAGGGTGGCCAAAATTTGGAATGGGCTTCCAAGGGAGGTGGTGCTCTCCCTTACCTTGGGGGTCTTTAAGAGAAGGCTGGATAGGCATCTGGCTGGGGACATCTGACCCCAGCACTCTTTCCTGCTTATGCAGGGGGTCGGACTCAATGATCTATTGAGGTCCCTTCCAACTCTAGCATCTATGAATCTATATAGTGCCGTGTTACAGTGGGGAGCTGCACATCTGTTAGCACCCAAACAGGTAACAAATGTCTTCCAATATGTCCTGGAAAGAATGAAAGAGATTTTCATCTTTCTATGGATGGAAGTCTGTCAGCTATAGGCGGTGGAAGGGAGGGGCTAACAGGGCTTAGCACATCCAGACACAGGGCAGCAATAGAGCTGCAAGGCAGCCTGGCCAAGGGCTTCCAGCAGCTGCAGCAGGGGTGGGAGTGGGGCTAGGGGAGGCAGGCATTGCACAGCCAGCAGAGCACAGAATTGAGCTGTGAGCAGCTCATCCGGGGGGCATGGCTCCTGCTGCTACATGCACCCCAGGAGGCATGGGGGGCATGGGCCCCCAGATCTGTGCAGGGCAGGGCAGGCTGTCATTGCAGACTGGGGCCAGGGCTGCACCGGTCTCTTCTGAATCAGGGTGGCGTGGGCACTGGAGTCCCAGGGGCTGAGTCCCCTCTGGCCCAGCAGTGCAGATGAGATGGGCCCCACCCTGGCCCCTGGCTCTGGGGCCCTCGGGTGGTGTGGGGCCAGGAGCAGGGCCGGTGCGGGAAGGCAGCTGGGGCCAGTGCGGGGCTAGGAGAGCAGCGGATTCATTGGCAGGGGGTGGTGCCGGCGCCAGGCAATGACCCTGAGTGTGGAGGAAGGGGCAACTGCACAGGCATAGCAGTCTCTGACCCCAATCCTGGCCCCAGCTCCACTGCCTCCCGATCCCTGTCTGGCCCCAGCCCCAGCCCCGGCTGCACTCCCTCCCACCCCATTCCTCCACAGACTTTCCTGCCTCAGGGTGGAGTGGAGGGACATGTGCGCATATGCACCCTCACACTCAGCCCCCCCCCCAAAAAAAAAAAGTCTTTTAAATCTCGGCCAACTTACTTTGTTCACTTCAAGGCAGCTTTACAAAAAAATGCTATTATACTTCCTGAATCCATTCACAGTCCAAGCTGTACTCTCTAATGATACCAAGTCTACTGGGAGTAGATTTTTTGTATGATGAACATCATTCTTCTGGTGGGTGTTTTTCTAAGTAATATGACAGCTTAAAATGCAGGCATGTAAATCATCATCAGTACCACAAAGTTAACTTTGGTGCAGGAACTGAGGCATGTTTAAAGTTGTCTGCAGACTTAGACCCTCATGTTTGCATTACTGTTTTCTGTTAGTCACCAAGTACTTCTTGTGAGGTTCTAGCACCCTCACTTCCTGATTCCTTAGATCACTGGATGCCATTTGGATGTTGCATGAACAATACCTAAAATAAATTGCGTTGTTTCACATTTTTAAAGGGTTCTTTTGCAATCAAAGACTAGAATCTTATTTTTTCAAAAGAAAGCCTGAATTTTGGAACATAAAATGGCAATGCTAGGCATAAAATACCAGGTCATTTAGTCACTGCAAGCTAGTCCAACATGATCCTGACAGCTAACATACTCATGACTATTTGAGATATTAAATGGACCACTTCTAAATTGCCTTGAGCCATGCATGGAATGTAATGGGCTTCAGCAATGAACCTTAATCAACTCATTCAATTAAAAATTAATATAAACATAATCAATCAAGGTTTTATTTATATATCACTTCAATTAGCTTTGTATTAAATTCAGAATAGGCAATGCCAGCAAAAACTACAGATTCCTGTGCTCAGTGTAAACACAACTTTGGAAATAGTATGTAGTGCTGCTTGACCTCAAAACAGAGGAATTCATCAGTCCATTGAGAACTGCTGATCTTAATGAATAAAAGGAGACCTTAAACTACAAGGCTACAGGTTCCTTCTTAATTGATGACAGGGCAGTGTTTTAAATGCATGCTCCTTCAGCTTTCATAAACTTGGCCTTTATCTTGCACCCAACTGTATATTCATGGACTTCTCCAAATCTCTCATTTATTTCACACTGTCCTTCTCTTCTAAATCTTGACTTCGTGAGCTATTCTTTTAATTGATGCACATGTTTAAAATGATGCAAATATAATTTTGAGCTGTCATTTGGAACTTAGTAATTGTTTTTTCTCTCTTCTGTACACGAAGGCATAATAGGGTAAGGTTACACTTGTCACATGACACTTCTGTGATGTGGTATTGATTAATGAGAATGAATACTGTCATAAGGTTACCAGCTGCTGATCTCCTGATGCAATCAGAGAGTTTTCTGGGGAAAATATCTTTTTTATACAGGAATCAAGTATACAAGGGAGGACTCTTAAGTGTTAAACATGGTTACAAAAAAATTCTTCCTCAGCCGATTTTTGTTTAAAGGGCAATTGTCATCTAATAAGTCCCAATATACAAAAACGAAAATCTTAGCATAATTGGAGTCTCCAAATGAGCTAATGTTCCAGCTAAAGTTTATCAAATGAAAATGTCAATGAAAATTACTTCAACAATTAAATATTCCTGTATGAGGTGGGCTTCAAAATGCTCTTTCAAATCAAAATTTATGGCTCCCCTTTCCTTGATTATGCCTCTTCCATCCTTAGGTCTCAAAGGGATTGGTCCAGGAGTGCTCGGCCAGTAAATGGGTTTTGGTGGCCTTAAAAACCCCCCACACATATCATGGGTGTCAGCGAGATATTAAATCTCCTCAACTGAGACTCTGTTGTTGATTAAAGTGTTCTCAATTCCATCCTGCAAAACCTAGTCAGCAATGATCTCAGAATCCCTCTAACCCTTGACGAGGTGAGGAAAGCCATCAAGCAGATGAAGAACAACAAGGCATCTGGAGCAGAAAGAATCCCTGCTGAAATCTTCAAGCAGAGGGGAGAGGAGCTCACATCACAGCTTCATGTCCTCATCTTAAAGATATGAAATCCCAAATGACCTCAGGGATGCCATGACCATGACAGTCTTCAAGAAAGGAGACAGAGCTGCACGTGGAAATTACAGAAGGATCACCTTCCTGTCCATGACAGGAAAGATCATTGCAAGAACCCTCCTGAATTTGCAGAAAAGCTCCTCCTGGAATCTCAGTGTGGGTTTAGGGCATCAAGAAGCACATCTGACATTATTTTCACAGCTTCTCAGCTGCAGGAGAAATGCCAGGAACAACATAAACTTCTCTACATGGCCTTCTTTGACCTCACGAAAGTCTTGGACTCTATCAACTGAGAAATAATGTAGAGGATTCTTCTGAAGTATGGATGCCCACCAAAATTTGTCACCATTCTTCACCTGCTCCATGATGGCATGTGAGTGGTGGTTCTCAGTAATGGATCTATCACAGATCCCTTTGAGGTTAAGATGGGAGTTAAGCAAGGTTGCATCATTGCTCCAACATTTTTCTTGACATTCCTCACCAAGTGCTACATTTGACCACCAACAAGCTTCTAGTTGGAGTGGAGCTAAACTACCAAATGGATGGTAAACTGCTTAATCTCACCTAACTCCAAGCCAAAACCAAGATTAACCCGACCTTAATCACTGAGTTGCAGTACACTGATGATACTGTAGTGTGTGCTCACTCGGAAACAGATCTTCAGGCAATCACTGAAGTCTTTACTGAGGCATACAAGAAAATGAAACTGATGTTCAACATTCAGAAGACTAAGGTCCCCCATCAACAAGCTCTTAATGAGCAGTCCCTAACTCCAGTAATTTGGATTTATGGTGACAATGAAGAAAGCTGAGATTTCCCATGCCTCAGAGCCATCTCTCACAGAAGGCTGACATTGACGAAGAAATCCATCACCTCAAATATGCAAGTGCAGTCTTTGGATGCCTGAGGAAATAGGTGTTCAAAGATTGTGACATCAGATCCAAAAACAAGCTCATGGTTTATCAAGAAGTCATAATCCCTACCCTTACTGTGTAGAGATGAGATGTGGACAATGTATAGAAGACACCTTACATTGCTGAAGTAGTACCATCAATGCTGCCTGTAAAAGATATTTCAAATCCACTGAGAAGACAGATGCACCAACGTTAGCATTCTCTTGCAAGCAAACACCAGGAGTATTGAGGCAATGATCATCCAACATCAACTTTGCTGGACTGGCCATGTCATCCAGATGTCTGACTCCAGGTTCCCAAACAAAGTTTTATTCTTGCAACTTAGTCAAGGCATACACTCAAGATGAGGGCAGAAAAAGCACTTCAAGACCAACTTGAAGTCCTCAAGGCCAACCTGAAATGCAACATCAATATCAACTCATGGGAGACTATTGCCCAGGACTGCCCCAGTGGAGGAAGAGCTTGACTGCAAGGATCTCAGTAGTCTGAAATCTCACAACGACAACAGGAGTTAGAAAAGTCGGAGAAGCAAAAACAGCATGTTGTGGACTAAATCAAGAATCTCAAGCCACCCACCCTGCACAGATATGCATGCCCAAGTTGTGACAGAGTTTGTTGATCCTGTATCAGCCTCGCCAACCATCTTCAGACCCACAGATATGGCAGTCATGGAAGATATTCATCCTCAACTGAGAAGGATTGACAATGATGATGACCATGATTCCTATATGAAGCAATGTACCAAAATAACATATCAGTAGAACCCTATTAAATGGATTGTAAACAAAAAAGATACTGCCTTCTTCAGTTTTCATCACCAACATGAGAAAAATATGTCAAGTAAACAAAGAATATAGCAAGAACATGTTAACTAGACCTTCAACAAAGACAATGTGAGGGATGGAGTACACATTTTACCTGTTATTTAGTGGAAGGAATTGGATTTAAGAAGCCTTGGCACATAATCCTATGGCCCCCATTATAGAAGAGGTCACATACATGAAAGGAGTTCATTTCTGGCCCTAAAATTCTTTAAAGGAGAAACTAAGAAACCTATGTGAAAAATGTTAAGTATCATAACTTCTGATATTCAGGGTGCACCAGTGTATCAGAAATGTCAGCATCAACATTTTGTCCCTCACCTTATGTTCAGATACAAAAAGTCATTAGAAAATGAAGGATGAAAAACTGTTCTCTGTGTCCACAAATGACATGACTTAAATTGCAATAAGGAAGAGTTCGTTTGGATATGAAAACAATCTTTCTAACTTCTAAGGCAGTTAAGTTCTGCAATAGGTTTCTTAGAGAAACTGCTGAATCTCTGTCCTTGGAAGCTTACAATGCAGACTGGACAAAATTTGTCTCAGATGGTTTAGGCAGGGATAAACTTGCAAAGGGTTGAACTAGATAACCTTCCAGCCCTATTTTTCTGTGATTTTATAATTATTCTTTTTTAGTTTTAGGCTAAATATGTTAATTCAAGTGCTGGGTAAACTAAAGCACTAGTGCAACTATTTTATACACCTTGTTAACCTATGGAGGATGCTTTATTTACATTTCCCTGATTGCATACTTCTTGCAACACCCTCACCAAGTTCCCATGGGGCTAAGGCGTCCCTAAAGATATGCAAAGCTGCCCTTAGCAACAAACTCAGAGCCTCCCGCAGAATGCCTCCAAGACCACCATATGTTCACAGTGGTATCATGTCCACCACTATGTCCCTCTACATTTAATGGTTTTCCAGGCCTGTGCAAAAGGAAAGTCCTTCCTGCCCCATAAGTGAACAGGAAGGAAGCAGCCCTTACACTTTCATGTGAACAGGGTCTGTAAGTCTGTATGCCCATGCATGAGCACACAAAAAGAATATATGCTGCATTTCAGTGTAAAAGCAAGGTAGAAACTGTCTGGAACCTCACTAGGAACATCTTACACACATTTTGCATGCTACAATGGCACAAGTGATGTCATTCAGCAATGCATCACTTACCTTTTACCATTCTGTAGGTCTCTGCTGAAACAGGTCAAAGAAGCCAAGAAAGTTACATTTACATTTAATCTGAGCACTCTCAACATTGATAAGATAGGTCCTGGAACCTACCCAGGTAACATTTTTTTCTCCACACAAGGTTTTTTTCAGGCTGTATGTTACTCAACAATATTTGCTCTACAATGAAAACTTTTTAATATTTAAGGTGTAAACGTGATGGGAATGTATATCTAGTGCCCCATGTAGCCTGCAATTTCACAGCCACTGAATCTTCTGCAGAATTTTCCCTTCCCTATACAGCACTCTGGGGTATAAGTTTGCATTTTACACACACACACACACACACACACACACACACACACACACACACACACCCCTCCAGCCCTCACTGTAGTGAAGATGCACTTGGAAAATGAGAGCTGCATGTAAAACAATGCGACTTGTACCTTTGGGTCTGCAGAGGAGTCTGAAATACTAGGTCCAGGCCAGATTTGGTTATTATTTGGAGTATTCAGTGTAAAGATGAATTGCGACACATAGAAGTGAACAATTCTAGACTTACCTCCAGTAAGTGTGCTTATTCTACAATCCCAAAAGCTATTGCCCATCTTCCCTAGTGCCAATAATCAGCTTCTTGCCATTCATCTGTTAAACAACTTCTATTTTGTTTTGACAGCACCACTCTCTGTGGCATGTTGAAAAGCATAACTGTCAGAGCAGTTGTGGGTTCCTGTACCACTCAGATGCTTAATTTCATATCCAAGTAATTAAAAACTTAATTTGCAATTCAAAAAGCTTTTACCAACGTTGTTGCAGGGTTGTTGGTTGCAGCCGTGTTGGTCTAAGGACATAGGCACTAGCAGGCAAAGTTCTTTAGGTAGATGTGATATCTTTTATTAGACCAACTGAATAGTTGGGGGAAAAGTTCTTTGCAAGTTTTTGGGCACAAACACTTGACGAAAGGCATTTGTGCCAGAAAGCTTGCAAAGAACTTTTTCCCAACTATTTAGTTGTTTGAATAAAAGAAATCACATCTACCCAAAAAACCTTTACCAACCTTCTCATTTGCTGCACCAGAGTACTGCAGCATCCAGGCATTTTGCTACAAAATTTAAAGGCAGTCAAATGCAGAGTACAGATCTTGCTACTTTGCAAGAAACCACCTGTGGAAGGATATAGACATATGAAACCGAGCTTCATGAGTTAAACAGAATATCCTCTCGTTATTACCTACAGCAAACATAGTCAATGTATTTCAATAGAGTAAAGTCCTGTGTGGTACTTGGGAGATGAACACTTCTTTCAATATCTATTAATGTATTAGCTCATGAAATATTGATTCTGCTGAATGCATGTTCCTGGGCCTGTTCAACCTTCACAAGAGAAAGCTGAGAGGGGACCTGGTAGCCATCTATAAACTTACCGGGGGGACCAGCGGGGAACGGGTGAGACCCTGTTCCCCCGAGCGCCTCCCAGAGTAACAAGGAATAACGGCCGCAAGTTGATTGAAAGTAGGTTCAGGCTAGACACCAGGAGGCACTACTTCACAGTCAGGGTGGCCAAGATCTGGAACCAGCTTCCAAAGGAAGTGGTGCTCTCTCCTACCTTAGGCGTCTTTAAAAGGCTGCTAGATAACTACCTGACTGGGGTCATATGAGCCCAGTATTCATTTCTGCCCAGTGCAGGGGGTCAGACTTGATGATCTGCTCAGGTCCCCTCTGTCCCTGTATCTATGAATATAAGATTTCTTCAGCTCAATGTACCTTTGCTTACTAACTGATCATTAAGAAACAGCAAAGCAGGTTGTTATGTGCCACTGCTGTTTTTTCCTATCCCTAAGAGATGTTTAAATAGGCCAATACAGCATGCCCTGTAGTGCCTTCATTCAGTAGCAAAACCTTTCCTTTCCCAATGGAGAGCCGGCCAAAATCGACTGCCCTGCTGACTGCTCCACTAAAGGCTGACCCAATGCATTCTGACAACTTTGGGAGCTCTCTAAAGCTGTGATTTCAGAAGGGGAGTCACACCCGGGACATCTCACCCCTCCACACCCTGCCAGCTCTCCCTGCGGAAAGTGTTTTTTTGCCCCTAACTCTAGCTGCGAATTGCTGGGCCAGAACCCAGCGCACACAATGGATTGAATCCGAGGATTTCAGTGCCGGCTGCAACACGCGGCTCGGGACCTGCACCTCTGCAAAGCATTTTGGACCAAAGATACCGGCAAGACTTCTTTAAAGCAAAACCTGCGCCAAGCAGATGCAGCCCTCCGGCTGGACCAGCACCCCTGCCGCGCGGCGACCTACTCCCAGCCGGCACTGCGAGAACACCAGGCCAGCGGGGGACAGAGCCTCCCCTTAAGTCCCCGCGCTCTTCCAACCAGGGAGCGGCCCCTCCAGCCCGCCCTGCCAGCGACAGCCAATGATGAGCGGCGGGACACACCTCTCGCCAATAGGAAGCGGCATCGTTGCTGTGCGCCGCCGGGCCTGACAGGGAAGGGGGGGGCCTTAAAGAGACAGCCCTAGGGCAGCCGCGGAGTGCGCTGCGCGGCAGATGGCGGCACTGGGCGGCTGCGTGCTGTACTTCGCCTACGGCAGCAACCTACTGCGGGAGCGCATCCTGCTGCGGAACCCCTCGGCGGCCTTCGCGGCGGTGGCCCGCTTGCAGGTCCGTGCCGCGCCCCTCCCCTCCTCACCCCACACCCGTGCTTGCAGCGGGGGGAAACTGAGGCACGGAGCGCGCGCTAAACGTGACGTGTGAGCGGCGGGGGGGGGCCCGGCTTGGCTGCCTCCGACCCGCTGGCGGCTCGGCCACGCCGCGCGCGGAGTGCGCCTCCAGCGCCCGCCCGCCGCCGGACCCGGCACGGCTCTGCCCGGCGGAGCTCCTGGCTTCCCTGATTTCAAACAATCCCCAGTTTTCGGATGTAAAAACAGTAACCCCAAATCCACGTTTTTTCCATGATTAAAATGAAACGCCATTCTATATCTATATCTGTATAGACAGATAACTAGATAGCTATCTCTATAGCTATAGATATATATTTAGTGGTGTTTCATTCCACAATCCACGGATTAGGCAAACAAGTGTCTGGGATGGTTTAAAACCAGGGATAAATTTGTAGAGGGTTGAGCTAGGTAACCTCTGGAGTCCCATCCAGCCCTATTTTTCATGTGATTAAAATGAAACGCCACTATCTATAATTATATCTATATGTGAGTATGTATATATGTATGTATGTGTTTGTATGTATATACATATAGATATATAGATATGTTTAGTGGTGTTTCATTTTAACCATAGAGAAATGTGGATTGAAGGGGATTATATCTGAAAATTGGGAATTTTTTTATCAGAAAAAACCAGGATCCCTGCTGATCAGACTCGGATGAAACCCCCCTGGGTGCTTCTAGCCCTGGATTTCACGGGGATTTAATGCGGGGCAACGAGGCTGGCTGGCTGGAGCCCAAGGCAAAGGAGAAATCCAGCCTCTGTTTTACCCGTGTGGGTCCAACCTGTGCTGGGCAGTATTTCCTTAACCAGCTCTAATGGGTTCAGAGCAATAAGGACACATTTAAGGCATCCCAGGCAGGTGCATCAGTTGCCCTGGCAGCTGGCGTGACTTTGTGGCCACTGGTTTAGAGCTCCCAAGTGTCCTGGCGGCCACCCGCACCCATTTGAGCAAAGCCTTTTTTTTAATTCTTCTTCTTCTTCACCTCCATGCCCCCACTTTGGGGCACTGCAGCAGCTCTCTGTACGGAGAGGCCCTGGGTTCTTTCCCAGAGAGTGCCGGGAGACCATACCTGTGCTTCTAGCAGGGAAGCGCCCCACCCAAATGAAAGCGGAGAGCGGGTGCTCGGCTCTGTTCCCAAATTGGTCACCTCATTGCCACTTAACACACTGCAAAGAATTAGAGTTGGTGGGTTGGGGGAGGTGGGATGAAACTTAACTGCAAGCCAGTTTAATTGTAGATATGCCCACGAAACAACTTCTGGAGACTGGAAGCACACCTTGCTAGGGTATTTGACCCCAGCAGTCTTCCTGCCCAGAGCAGGGGGCCTGGACCTGCTGATCTCATGAGGTCCCTTCCAGACCTAAACTTCTGTGAATCTCTGAACTCTGGTTGAAGTTGGTAAGGGGTTGGCTCATGAAGGGTTCTGGTGGGCTTTGGCAGAACAGAGGGCTGAAAGACACTTTCTGAATCAAAGTGCTTGCCAAACCCTTAATAATAAAAGTCTGTTTGATAATGGAAGCTGATTAGATAGCCAGCTTGCCTGGGAGTCTGTTCCAGATCATTTTAGGTTACAAGGGCTTACTTGTGTTCCCTCTGCTTCAGTACAGGTTTCCCTTGATTTATGCTGTACATGTGTTCCCGGAGAATGGCACATAAATCGAATTTGCATAAAGCAAACCCACTTTACATTGTAACAAATAGGGATAGGTTCTCATGGTGTTGAGGGAGGGAGTGAGGCTGGGACTAGGGAAAGGGCGGGGGGGGAGAGGTGCCACTCCCAGGGCTGCACAAGGCAACAAAGCAGAGGGAACAGAGCGGCACTCGCCCCAGCCCCAGCTGCAGCAGCTCTGGGAGCAGCCGGCACCAGCTGCCTGCAGCCAGTTGGGCTGCACTGTGCTCCACCTGTGCTCCAAATTCCCCACTCACTCCTGCTCCTGGGCTGCGCTGTGCCCTGATACAGGCAGCTTGTGTCAGCCTCTCCCAGGGTCACTGCAGCCGGGGCTGGGGTGAGTTCTGACCCCTGTGCCTTCCGGCACTCCACCTACCTGCACTTACCCCAGCCTGTGCTGGAGCAGCCTCGGGAGCAGCCAACACCAGCTGCCTGCACCACGGCACAGCACAGCCCATGAGCTGCGGTGAGCCCAGGTGCAGGGGGACAGGCGGAGCATGGTGCAGCCCAGCAGCTGCAGGCAGCTGGTGCTGGCCGCTCCTGGGGCCGCTGCAGCCAGGACTGGAGTGAATGGGGCCACAGCTCTTTCCCTTCCCCCCACAGACTTACCTGCTTGGACAAGGGGGACATCTATGCTGATCGCATAAGAGCAAATTTACCTCGCCTATAACAAATTATGGGTCTAAATATGCTCATTGCATAAGAGCAAATTCCCTTATAAAGAACCCGCATAAATCGAGGGAAACCTGTACTGTTACACATGGTTCCTGCTGTGGGGCTTGCCAGTCTGACAAGGGGTATGCAGCATTATTTTCTGTAAGCTCCTGTAAGGGGCTGAAAGGAAACTTAGACTGCCTACTGGCCAGGAGATATGAAAGTAACCTCTTCCAGGTCTGCAAATGGAAGCGGATTAGCGAGAGATTGTAGAATGCAAATGTTTGAGCAGGGCATGTGACTGGGCGGGGAGCTGCTGCGGGGCTAGGGCTGGGATCTTGTGGCGATGACGGTGTGGTCTGGAGCTGCTGCAGGTCTGCCCTGGCCCCAGACCATGCTGTCACCGCTGTAAGATCCTGGACCTGGAGCAGCTCCCTGCCCAGCCACGCACCCTGCCAGCTCTGTTGGGGCTGATCTTCATGGAAACCCTGGCCCTGTGCTGTCACAGCTCTGTTGCTGCTGGGGTCTCTGTGGAAACTGGCTGCAGTGGTATGGGCAGGGGCTGCTAGGAAATGGGCCTGCCATGGGCCCAGTCTAGCCCGCGGGCTGGATTTTGCCCGCCCCTGTGCAAGGATGCTGTCATCTGAGTGCATCAGCAGTACTAAACTTTCACTGATTCTGTTGACCAGTTATCAAATGTTGCTAATGTATTAAGTTGGCTTTTGCATAGATACAGTGGCAATTAAATTTAATCTTTTAAGCAGTTAAGCCACTGATCTACACACTTGTGTTATAAACATTTTAATAGTTGCATTCCTTCATAGATCTAATTTAGAATTTTTTGCATGATTTGCACAGTTGTCTATTGAAAATTTGAGGGAGAGGAGATGAACTGAATTAAAAGCTGCTTGAAAGTTCCTGAGATGACTGCAGTTGTGATAGATGCATAGCATATGGTCATGTTGAGGATACATCTGGGGACTCGCAGATACATTGACCAGTTCAAACGGTTCAGGTGGCTTCAGTCAGTTGTTCCATGTTTTGAGCCCTGTGTTGGAGGTGCCCTGGCTTATACCAAAGAGTAACAATATGGCATATTTTTTGCACATAGCATAAGTGAATCAGTGGGGTATGTTTCCATGGTTGTTCTCATGTAGTTCTTGTAATAAAAGATTGTTCAGAAATATCTTCACCTTGCATATCTCCTGGACCATGACTCCTGGCTACAATATAATCACTCCAACACTAAATTTGGATTATAAGTGAATAGAGAAGTAAGGCTAAATCAGGTTTTAAATGTTCAAAACTTCAGAAACTGGGAAGAGGTTTGGGACAAAGGAATGACTAAAGTAAATAGAAAAAGTGTTAAAGCCAGCTATAAATACTGGAGATCAGATTTTGATATACTTAATTTTGAGTAGCACCTTGTTCAGTGAGTAGACTCAGTTTAGGGATATTCTGGAAGTGGTCTTCATCCTTAAAAATGGAATTGATCTGTTGTCTGCTGTCTGAGGACATAAGCCTCAATTCTGCAATCCGTAAATTAAAACTGGCATTTAGGAGAGAGGCAAAAGGTTGAGGGCATAATACAGTACCTTGATTGCCTGTTAACTCCAAGGAGTACCAGGGGCATATCTACACCATAGTGGACTATGGTAAGAGGAACAACCATGGAAACGTACCCCACCTATTCACACATAATGTATGCTTAAAAAAAGAAAATGCCATTTTGCTTCTTTTTGGCGTACAACCAGGGCACAGCCAACACAGTGATCAGTCACATATATGCTCATGGGTGGCACTTGGTACACCTAGTGCCCTTTGTGATACTTTTGGTGTGCAGGGCAAGTACTGACAGCTGTGCCTCCCTAGCAATATCTGGTGTGATGCAGACACCAGAATCCTCTCTTTTCAGCTGCTGATGAAAGAAAAGCATGTGCAGACTAGAAAGTGATTATCAGGGTAAACTGAATTTATATGCAAAGTGCTGTCAGATGTACAAAATAAAGCTGAAAAAATGCAGGTCCCCCTTTCCTGGTCTATTTTGCTAGAGTAGTCTTTGGCATTGCTTTTATGTTCAGTACAATACTGGTGTAATTTCTAAAGGATGTTTGGATTTATTTCATTTTTGAATGAAAATGTTCTTTTTAGGAGTCATGCTGATTATTACAAATACCTCCCAAGAACATGATTACTGAATTGTTTTTTCAGTCGTTTGTGTTCAGTGGGCAGCACTTCATGTCTTAGAAGTTTTGTCATTTGGTTTCAGTTCCTTTCTCATGTGCTGCCATGACTCTCGCATGCCCAATTCAGGGGCAGTTCACATGTGCTTCTTCCTAGGCCTTTCAACAGGGTATTCATGAGGCACAGAAGCAACAAGTGCTGAAAAGGGAATAAGCAGCTGAAGGGCATGTCCACCAAGATGAGAGGCTCGGGAAGCAATGGTAGGCTTTAAGAGAGCTGGTACTTTGAATTTTGGGGCCCACACAAAACACCATTTTTAACATCCTAAAGCACGGGTACCCAACCTTCTGGCTCTGCAAACCAGATGAGTGGCGTGGGATTGGTCCGTGGGTGCAACCCTGCACGCTGATCTGTCAAACCAATACTGTAGCACACAGGACCATGTTATCCACCCTGCGGGACTCTCCACAAGTCACCAAATTAAGCAGCGGGGGAGCAGCAATTGACACTGCTACAGTTTCCCTGCCATCCAGTTTCTAGACCTGTGGGGAGTCCAGCAAGCTGGCTGACCCAGCTCCATGAGCACCACTGTCAGAAGGGGAGTAGATGAACTATTACGTGACAACATTCATAGCTTTGGAAAAAAGTCAATCTGCCATCCCGTAAACACTATTGCCTTTCATGTAGAAATGAATGCATCCACTGGTAGTGAGCCATGTAATCTCAAATTCCCTTAGAAAAATCTGTTCATCTATAAACAAGGTAAAGGGCTTGGATGCAGGTCTAGACTCTGTAGAACAGCCTTGTATCTCCTATTCTTGTTCCAAGCCCACTATTTGTCTTGGGGCCTGATTTTTAGTTCCCTCTGAGGTGGGGATTAGAGCAGATCTTTAAGGAAAGAAAGGTAACTACCCATTCTATAACTTCTTGTTAACTTTGCTTCAGCTAACATTTTCATGCCATAATCCCCTCCTTCTCCCTCCCCCCATTCCCTAAAAGTAAGTGAAAATTGATTATTTGCATTGGTTTAATTTGCAGGATTTTAAACTCGTTTTTGGCAGTCCTCAAGGCAGACCAAGTTCTAACTGGCATGGAAGTACAGCTACCATTGTTCAAAGCCCTGGAGACGAAGTTTGGGGAGTAGTATGGAAAATGAGCACTAGCAATTTAATTTCTCTGGATAAGTAGGTGACTTATAATTCCAATGTCTTGTGTTGCTTTAGAAAGCAAGCCAAATGCAATGGTTGCCTTTCAGCAATAACCAACATGGAGGTTTTGTTTTGACTTAGGAGACTACTTTTGATTCTGAAACATGAAAATAATTCCAGAATAGTCTCTAATGCTTTGACAAATCAATAGCTTGAAAAGCAAAACTGTTGTAAAGAGGGTTTTTAATATGAGGAGGGGACTCTGAACTGTCTGACTGAATTTAAACTTCTGTCACCTTTACATTTTTTTCATGAGCTTTTCCCCTATTTGCTAAGTTTTAAACTCTGCTTCTGAAAGCAGATTTCAAAAGATTAATGTCAGCAGTGGTTTGGGACCTCACCTTAGGTGTTAGGAACAGGAAGAGGGACTGTGCAGAAGAGAACCAGCTACGCAATGCAAGAAAAGGGAACCCTGGGAAAAGCCTTTATGTAGCTATTTTCTAAACTTGCAAAGAGTTTTTTAAACTTTCAGATCAAAGCCTCACCCATCTCTGAAATAACTGGATTGATAAATAAGATTGATGTCTTGTTGGTAGTGCTGTTTGGATCTCCAAAATGATGAGCTTGGAAGCTGTGATGATGCAGTCAGCCATCCTGATACAAACCTAAAATGTTACAGTACACCTTCAATGACTCTTCCGACAGTTCAGTTATCTTTGTTGGTTTGACAAAGTACCTTCCAACCTGCGTAGAAGCTGAAGAGCACTGAGGTATTACATCGTCAGTACCTCTGAAAATTAGACCAGGCCTGTGCAGGTCCCTAATCAGGATTTGGAAGCCTAATTTGTGGAGCAATTTTTCAGTAACTTTAGCCAGTGCCCTGTACTGCTTGTTTCTAATAGCATTGCTATAGCTTTTAATAGCTTTGGCTATAAAACCAAGTCTTCATCTGGTTTGTTTAATGCATATGAGCCTGAACCTGCAAGAGGCTGGGTGCTCTCAACCAGCATTGCCTTCAGCACCTTGCAGGATCAGGTCCCTTGTCAACACTTTCAGGATTCAAAGGGGAGAATTTTAATATTAAAAAGAATTGGAATTTAAGTCAGAGCCATAAGTTATCTATTTTGAGTCCCTTTCAGCAGGGAGACTGCAAGTTTCCCACTCTCTTCTGCTTTCCTCTCCTACCCTTAACTGCTTGCATTAACTCCCATTTTGACCTCCCCTCACTCTCTCTTGTAACGACTACAGCATCTTAATTTGCCAAACTCCTAGAACATACAATACTTCCCAAGACTCAAGGACCCTTACTATCATAGCAGATACTATCACTGCCATCACTTTTGGGGGAGGGGAATTAGTTGGTTGATATTTAGCTCTCATAATTCTAGTCCATATATGGTAGAATTCCAATTTCTTGCACATTTTTTAGAAACTTTTAATACTAGCTAAAAGTGCCTGAAAGACTGTACTGGTAAACCAAGTGCCCCAACTGACTTATTCTAAGAGACAGATGAGCAGTTCTGACTTCATCTCCCGAACTGCCTTACCAAAGTGTCACAAAGGTGATCTGTAAAGGGGGAGAGACAGTATTTGTGTTGGGTTTTTTGCTTCTTTATGAACTCTAAAGAAACACTTAAAAACCTGGTGCTTATCTTACCACTACATACTGAAATTTTATCTTTCTTCCTTCATGGAGTAGATATCTTCCTTTTCATCTTCCTTTAGTAGATGACTAGCAATCTACTAGAACTACGGCAAATCATGAAATGAAAAGTAATAGAAAAGATAATATTTTATCAAGTGTTTAAAATTCTTTGTGCTTGTGGATGTTACTACAAATGGTTTTCTTTCTTAATCACCAGAGTTTGTATCTGGCAAAACTACTTACTTGGGATTTTGATCTGATAACCTGATAGTGGCATGACACACGCTATAGCCTAGACTGCAAAGACTTTTGTACTTAACCCTGTACACTTCAGATAGTCCCACTGACTTCTGTAGGGCTCTTTGTATGTGCACTTATGCACAACAATATGTGGTTGTAAAGTTTTGAACTGAAATTTATTGCTAACCAATTTTCCTGGATTATTAAAAATGAGACTTCAAACAAAAAATAATAATTTTACTACTTATACTTTTCTCAACTTGAACACTTAAAACAGACTGTCACTCCTGTTTTCTGAAAAAAAACATGTAGTTTATTTCATGTTTCATTTTGCATGCTCTAGTCAAGGGATACAATATTTGGGTGACAAACATAGCAAAAGGATCTTGGCATATAGCTGAGTTTTTCTTGGTGTTAGACTTCTTGAGACATTTCTCTCAGTCATAAATCTTGGTGTCTTTGTTCTAAACTTCACAAAATACATCTGAGAGGCACTTTAATCTCTTAATTTAAAAGCTGTTTTTTTCTGTCCCTTTTCCTGCTTTTTCTGAAACAATCCAGAAATTTGTTTCTAAACTTTACATCATTCTTGTTTGCAGGTACTGACCCTCCAGTTAGCTCCACAGGTCTTCCTGCATTGGCCCAGTTGCAGGGTTGGAATAATTTATACTAGCATGTTAAGTGACTTTGAAAAGTGACTAGCTTTTTATCTTCAGAAGAAAAAAAATATTACTTCTCAAGACCTGTGATACCATTTTAATGAGCATTGTAAAGATCTAGAGAGACATCAAAGTTGTCACCTTCCACCTACATCTAAAAAGTAACTATTCTATTTGAAACTTGCCTTTCATCTTATGAAACTTTAAATAAGCCATTACCACTGCTAGTTTCCTAAGACTTTTATATTTTCCTCAGATTTATCATTTTATTAATGGACAACCCCTCACCCCAGAACCTTACTTATATCAGTCATGAATGTAACACTGAAACAAAATGGGATACCAATTTTTGCAGTGCTTTCTTTCAGCTTGCTACTGTTATACAAGCTGTACATGCAAGCAAAGAAATTCAAGCACATTGGTGGGTGTCTTGGATCATTGAGTAGCATGCCCTTTGACAGAGAACTGTGCAAGTCCCCCCTCATTATACTTTGAAATAATAACATATGAAAGATAATTTTGCTATAACTTCATTATCAAAATATAAAATATCAATATATGCATTGTTTCTTAATTTTGATAACTTGGTTGATAATCCACTGATTATAGATTATCAAATATTTTTATAGTAGATATTATCATATGTACCTCTTATGACTTGTGCAGTATGGGTGGCTGACCTGCATGATTACAGTAATGAATTGTTATTTGTGATTTATATCTTTTACAAAATAAGAAAGAAATTCCACTAGCTTATTTTTGGGATACAGAACAAGGATTGCTCCAAAGTATTGAAATACATTTGTTTTTTAAGTACTGCCACCCAAAAAGCCACCTCAACTTTAACATGATACCAACTCAAATATTCAAATGCGTGACTTGTTAAAAAAATACACTAATCGAACTTGTGTTGCTGTATAAGTGGTGCAGTATGAAAGAACTGTCATCTTTGCAGGCAAGAGGGAGTTGAAGAGGGTCTGTATGCTCCAATAGAGGTTGACGTTAGCACTCAAGAAGGAAAACTACTGACCTGTCGAAGTTACCAGATGAAAGACTTTGTCTATGATCTCCCATCACCACAGTATAAAAAGGTAAGCGTTGCTGTGAATAATGAACATAAACTGAAATAATGTATTCATTCTTACTTAGAATAACAGTACATATTAACTATTCTCCTCTCTCTGTCCTCTATTTCTAAATAAATGTGTAATTAATCCCTATGTACTACTGTATTTCATGGTGTATTAGTCAAGGTTTGAAGCCCAGTTTTTAGCTCTTAACATTCAGCTTTGACTTATACACCATATTGGCTTCCCCTGTGAGCAGTGCTGGGTTTGGTGCTCAGCTAGTGTGGCCCAGGCAGAGTCGCTCACCAGCTGAGTGCCGAGTCCGGCGCCACTTGCAGGGGACAGGGTCGAGGCTGAGGCCAGGTTCAGCACTCGGTTGGCGTGGCCCAGGCAGCGCCACTTGCAGAGGATGGGGGCACACCAACTGAGTGCTGAGCCCAGCCCCATCCCTGTCCCCTGCGAGCGGCCCCAGACTCAGCTGGCGTGCCCCCATCCTCTGCAAGCGGGGCTAACTAAGCTGCGCCAGCCAAGTGATTGTGCTTATCTACAAATCACTTTAACTGATGCACAAGCACCGTTGGTATGGCATCAGCAGTTCATAAGCAAATAGTAACTCTAAAAACAGGCTGGGACTGAAAGTTTACTGGACTCAACTGAAACAAAATGTAACAACCTGACCAGAAGTCTGTCAAAACATAGATATTATATTTAGCTAATAAAAATGCAGTGGGGTTTTTAATGATGCTGAACAGACAGGCACCCAAAAGATGGCACCTCCATCATTGCAGGCCTCCTCTGGGACATTTGTTAACAGTAACCCATGGAAGAAAGAGTTCTGCCGTGCAATTCAGCAGTACTCCTCAACAGTGCACTGGCTTTTTTTAGAAGCATGGCCTAAACACCGGGCAGGACTGATCTACTTAGCCTAGGAGAGCTAATGAAAGCCTAACCTGAGATGGTGTGACTGTCTAGAAACGTTCAGCTACATAATTGTAAATAAAATAAAAAAGTTCTCCAGAGTGAGAACAGCTAATTTAGCTTGATCATATGACTCCTATGTATGTGTGTCTCTTGACCCGGGGCCCACTATCAGGGAAAGTTTTCATAATCACTGCTAGGGTGTGTACTTCCAGAGTCTATTTAAAGAATGCTATAACTTGGGAACTTCCTTATGTACTTTCTGGTCCTCTGTTCCCCTTATTTTACTCTCGAGACTACTCTTTAGAGCTTTATGAAGGAATACATCTCAACTAATACAGCATCAGGATTGAGGACATAACATAAAGCTGTCTTTGCTATACTACATGCATAGCAACAATTTCAAAAAAGTGTCCTAACTTTTCCAGCCAAGAAAATGATTTTCTCTCCAAGTTCTGTCAGGCTAAGGTTATTTCCCTTGATCTGATTATAGGAAGATGCCTGGGATCAGGGCTTTGGTTTTAGTTCTTTTACATGAGTGGTACTGTTTGCAGAACCAAAAGCTTGTGAGATCAAACTGTTTCACTGTAATGTCATAGTAAGACAGTGTTTCTTTTCACTTGTAGGTCATCTGCATGGGTGCAAAACAGAATGGATTACCACCTGACTATCAGAAGAAATTAGAACTAATAGAGACCAATGGCTATACAGGACCAATGTCAATCTTTGAAGAAATTGAGGCTGCTGTTAAAAAAGGGAAACAATAACTTAATAAAATCATAGAAAAGTAGGGCCAGAAGGGACCTCCAGAGGTCATCTAGTCCACCCCCCTGCCTGAGGCAGGATCATCCTTATCCAAACCCATTGTCTAACCCAGGTGTACTCCTAGAGTAATTCCAGATCCACATTGCCTGATTGTTCATTTTGATTTAAGCATGAATTTTCTCAATAGGCTGATTAGCAACTTCCTTTTGTGATAAAGAATGGGGCAGGCCTGGTGTACTTCTATAGGAAGGGACTGGATTCAGCAAGTTTAAAGCCCTGGCCTTGCAAAGGTATGTGTGTAAGTTGGGCTTGACTTCATGCACCATATAGAAAGCTATATGTAAATCTTTATGGAATCTGGACCTAATTCTCTGTAATCCCCTTATCATACTGTTGGTAAAGTTCATGTTGTCACATCTTCCTGTTACCGATCATCATAAAAAAGAAAGCCAGTTGGGCAGCTTCCCGTTAGGAATATTAAGGCTGCAGAATTGAGCCGCTTGGTTTTTAAGTGTTGTACATTCAGTTCTCCAGTCTGTTTTAAAAGTCCATGGGGGTGCCAAGTGAGAAATTATACTTTGGCTTTTTACTTAACTAACTTCTGTGGAACAAGACCTCTTCTGGCTGGAAGGTATTAATGTGATTATTAAAAATCAATCATTTAGCTTCTGTTTGGTCATTAGCTGCTAAATCACTTCCTGTGAATTGGTGTAATAAATTACTGAGTATTGGTACTAACTTGTGTGAGAGACATATGCCTTTGTCAGTCCACTCTAATTAAACTCCTACCAGTACTGTTTAAAAAATTCCTACCAGCTTCAGCTTAAAAAAAAAAAGGGAAAATTTTAAAAGTCAATAGATATACTTCATAGGAGGTATTTCTAAAATGCTAATTCTACAGGTCACCCTCTGCTATTGAAGAAACTACCAGCTAAGGATAGCATTTCATCTGTAATCGTCTTTAGTGGTAATTACTAGGGATTGGTGAATAAGGCCAGATAAAATAAGTGGCTGCAATTGAGTTGTTGTTTTTGTTTTTTAAATTCCGAAGAGTTGGTTAGCTATTTTTATCCCGTTGGATCATTGCATGTCTCTCTACTTTCTGTAGAGGTCAGAAGGATATGCACAAGCTCTATTCCAGTGGTTATTGAAATCAATGGCAGTCTTTTCATTCATCACAATGATTTGAATTGGACCCAAAAGAGAAATGCTGTGAGTCTCTCTACAATGCTCACAACCTCATATGAATTGGGAAGTGTTGTAAACTTCGCAGGAGTCTGACCTTTTGATAAATGATTACTGATGGGGAACTGAACAATGTGAGGAAACACAAAACAACTGAATTTTAATTTTTTTTCTTTCTATATGGAAGATCGTTTAAATATTTTTTCCTTGATACACAGGAGATAAGAGTTACATCCAGAGTTAATGGGACTATGTATTATGAAATGTCAAACTTGCACATGAACTGATTTATCTTGTCTTTATTGCACAAACTTTTTATAAGTGTGTGCCAGAACAGTTCATTTCATTTCTAGGTGTCATGTGAACGATGTTCATGGAAGCTGAGATCTCAGATTTTCATTACGCCCCATTATATGCATACTGTATACTGTACTGTATACTGCATATATGAAACCTATGTAATAGCAACTAAAAATTGGGGGGTAAATAAAGTAACAACTGCCAGATTTCTTTTGTGTCTCTTTAGTGTAAGTTGTCTTGCTTCAAAAATGCTTATTGTAGCTTCTGTATGGTAGCTGCTGAACAGGGACTGCCAGTGGAGGCTGCGGGCCCCTGCCTGCTGTCTCTGCCTGCTGTTGATATCCTAGACCAGCCCCACTTTGCTTCTGTAGCTTCTGTAACCTGAACCTTTTGTATGAATGTACAACTGAACTTACCATACTGAGAATACTCATCTGTAAATTACTGCAGGTAAATTTGTTTCTATAAATAAAAAAGTGAGTCTAATTAAATTAAAAATTAAAGCAAGACAAATGACTATTCAGGCTCTAAGGTGCTTAGGTGATCTCAAAAAAAAATGTTTGTTTTAAATGTCACTTGAGCAATTCCAACTGAATGCTTTTTAATTCTTATAAGATGGTTAAAAGGGCACAGTAAAACACTCCTGATCTTATTGCTACTTTAATAAGACTCAGGCCAAAATAAAACAACTGTCAAAAGAAGAGAAAGAAGTAACTTTTATCAAGGATGCTGAGAATGATAATATAAAAGAAGAGCAGTTCTGGCGATCCTGTGAGCTGGAACTGAAAAGCAGAGAGACAGAATGAGAAAAGGGTCAAACTACAGCTGCCCCTGTCAGTTCCATCTGGTACAGGACAAAATCTGGAAGAAGGTGAGAACTGCTATTTAGTGGGTCAGACCATAGGTCCATCTCACCGAGTCTGTGGGTGACTGGGTTAGACGAGGGTTCTGTTTGTGCCGTTCCCTTCTCACTTAGAATCAGAAAATCAGGTTTGGAAGGGACTTCAGGAGGTCATTTAGTCAAACTCCCTGCCCAAAGCAGGACCATCCCCAACAATATCATCCCAGTCAAGGCTTGGTCTAGCTGGGTCTTAAAAACCTCTAAAGATGGAGATTCCACAACCACTCTGGGTAGCTTGTTCCAGTGTTTTACTACCTTCCTCATGCAAGTTTCTTAATACAGTATCTAACCTAAGCTTCCCTTATTACAGCTTACGATCATTGCTCCTTGTTCTGTCATCTGCTACTAGGGCTGCACGAAATGGAAGCATTCTGTTTCGACAGAACAGTGTTTCGTTTCGAATTGTGTTTCAAGTCGAAATGGCTGTTCCGTTTCGTTCCATCAAAACATTTTGCCGTTTTGATCCTTCGCTCATAGGATATAATGGGAAAGGTTGAAACTGACTATAACTTTGCCATTTCTATCCAGATTTGGATGAAACTTGCAGGAATGGTAGCCCCTTCTGAGAGCGTGACCCGTGCCAAGTTTCAAGAAGATAGGTGCAGGGGGTTCAGAGAAACTGCACCCCAAACTCTTGAGAGAAAAACTCATGTCTTGTGCCTGTTAAGCCACAGTGGTGTCAAAACTGGAGGCATGCTAGCCCATGTGGAGTAATGGTCACAGGCTGGATGCCCTAGTTGTGAAGTAGTTTTTCCTAATGTTGAGCCTGAAACAAGCCTGAAACCATCTTCCAGGAGTTTGTGACCATTACTCTTAGTTTTCCCCAAGGGTGCCCTGGTGAACAGTTGTTCACCGAGCCCTAGATGTATGCTTCAGATGTAGCGGTAAGCTGCTACCAAGTCCCCTCTCAGCCTTCTCTTTTTCAGGCTGAAGAGTCCCAGGTCCTTTCCTTGTATAGCTTGCTGTGCAAGTTTCTGATCGTACAGGTAGCCCTTCTCTGGACTCTCTCAAGCTTTACCATGGCCCAGTTAAGGTGTGGCACCCAGAACTGGAAACAGTACTCCAGCTGCGGTTTCACCAATGCTGAGAAGAGCCGAGTAGAGTAGAAGAATTACTCCTTTGCAATGGTTTTGCTGGAGATGCATCAATTGATGCATGCCAGTGTATTGTTGGCTCTGCTGGCTATAGCATCACACTGCTGGCTCATGTTCATACTGTGGTCAGTTATTACCCCCAGGTCTGTGGTGGCAAATGATGATCTTCAGTCCTGCTGCCTGATGAGAGGCAACAGTTGCACAAGCACCTAAGTCATGAGTTTTGCCTGCCAGCAGCTAGGGGTGCAGGTCCCCAGAACCCCCCTGTACCAATCTCCTTGACAGTTGGCAGGCTTAGGGGCTGCAGCAGGGCCTAGCAGCCAGGCCTGCAGTAGTTTCCCCTCCCCCATGCTCCAAGACAGACACAGTCCCACAAGCACCCATGTCACAAGTTTTGCCTGTCAGCAGCCAGAGGTGCAGTTTCCCCAAACCCCTGCACCTATCTCCTCGACAGCTGGCAGGCTTCGTGGCCTCAGCAGGGGCTAGCATACCTGCAGTTTTGACCCTGCTGTGGCTTAACACTTACATGTGACATGAGTTTTGCTTTCAGGATTTTGGGGTGCAGTTTCTCCAAACCCCCTGCACCTATTGCCTTGAAATGTGGCAGGCTTTGTGGCCTCAGCAGGGGCTAGCATTCCTGCAGTTTTGACCCTGCTGTGACTTAACACGTACACGTGACACAAGTTTGGCTCTCAAGAATTTGGGGTGCAGTTGCTCCAAACCCCCTATACCCATCTCCTTGAAACTTGGCACACTTTATGCCCCCAGAAGGGGCTACCATTTCTGCAAGTTTTATACAAATCTGGCCAGGAATTACAAAGTTATAGGCTGTTTCAACCTTCCCCATTATAGCCTGTGGGCGAAACGTCGAAGCAGTGTCGGAACGGCAAAACATTTCGACTTGCCTTGTTTTGTTTTGACCATATCTGTTTCGTTTCGATTTTGCTGTTTCAACCTTGAAATAGGTTAAAACAGCGTCGAAACAAAACTGGTGGTGAATTTTTGCACAGCCCTATCTGCCACCACAGAAAACAGTTGAGCTCCATCCTCTACAGAACCACCCTCCAGGCTGTTATTAAATCCCCCCTCAGTCTTTTCTTCCCCAGACTCAGGGGCAATGCGTAAGGGGTGCACACAGGTGCACGTACACCCCCTGAGCATGGCAGTGCACCCTCTACAAAAAGGCAGCATCTGCAGGTGGTCTGTAATTCCTGCTAGTGGCAGCTGCAGGCGGTCGCTGACCCTTGGTCAGCGCTTGCCACCCCCCGCCACCACCGGTGACGTCTGCGGGAGCTCCCTGCTCACTGCCGCTCTGCCCCCCCAGCTGCCAGGGGCACACACCATTCATGTCCAGATTAAATAAACCCAGTTCCTTCAGCTTCTCCTCAAGTCCCGTTCCCCAGACTTCTCATCAGTGGCAACATGTAGGGAGTGCACATGCACCTCAAGAGCACTGCTGCACCCCCACAGCCAGCATCCCTGCTTAGGAAGCGGGCAGATGGAAACGCTGGTGCCCCCCCTGAGAGCACTGGCCGGGGAGTGGGGGCGCCAGGAGAACCCGTGTGCGTCCCTGGCCCTTCGGGCAGTGTTTCCTCTCAGAGCCAGCTTAGAGGGAATGCTACTTTTGGGTTGCCATGCTCGGCTCCCCGGTCACTGACTGGCCGCTGGGGAGGCAAGTGTCCCCGCTGGCTTAGGAGGCACCAGTCACCCATGCCCCTCATTTTCATTGCCCTCCACTGGACTCCCTCCAATTTGGCCACATCCTTTCTACAGTGGGGGGCCAAAAAGTGGACACAGTACTCCAGATGTGGTGTCACTAGGGTGACCATCATAGAGGACAGTCCAGTTGTCCTCTGTCCTCTATTGATACAAAACCGGACACCTTTATGTCCTCTATTTTTCTTTTGAAGAGAAAAATTTTCTCTTGAAGAGAAAAATAGAGAACATAAAGGTGTTGGGTTTCATATCAATAGAGGAGAGAGTAGCAGAAAACCAGAATGTCCTCTATGATGGCCACCATAGGTGTCACCAGCGCTGAACAGAGGGGAAGAAGCACTTCTCCGTCTGCTGGCAACACTCCTACCAGCGCAGTCCAGTCCCCCCTTAGCCTTCTCCCCAGCCAGAGCAGGAGGCTGGCTCATACCCGCTGATAAGGCAAAAGGACCCCCCAGGTCCTTTTCTGCATGAAGGTTGCCAACCCTCCAGGATTGTCCAGGAATTGGACATCAATCTGCAGGAGAGTGCTGAGGGTCCCCCAGGGCATTCATGGCAAGAAGTATGAAATGTTGAATCCCATGTAGACAGTCGCCCGGTGGGCTTTTAAAGCGTGCCGGTCAGGTGCATTTTGCCCTCCTGAGCTCAGGTCTCCCCGGCGCAGTCCGCGAGGCGAGGAGCCCTCCCGGGGTAGAGTCCGGCGGGGCGGGGCGGGGCGCTGCGCCCCATCCTGCGGCCTCCGGCACGGAAGGGCTCGGCTCCGGGGCCAGCTGGGATGCAGAGACCTCAACGCCGCGGCGGCTGGAGCAGGGGTTGGGCCCGGCGGCTGCCCCGAGGGCGCTGCCACCCCGCGGTTTCTGTGCTATTCGCCCGGGTGTAACGCTGCCCGGGCCCCTGACGCCGCGCGGGGCGGGCTGGACCAGGAGCCGCCGGGGGCAGCTTCCAGCGCCGAGCACTCCCGCGGGGCGGGGAGGAGGAGACGCCCTGCCTGGCTCCCTCCCCTCCCGGCCCGGGCCCCTGGCCTCGCTCCTCCCCTTTCACTTTCCTTTCCCGGGGCCGGAGCGGCGGTAAGTGGCGCGGGGCTGGGGTCGGGCTCCCGCTCCCGCCAGCCGCCTCGTGCCGCCCCGCCGGGCTCTGGCCCGGGGCTGGCCTGGCTCTGCCGGCTTTGCTGTGGGGGGAGAGGGGAGGCAAAAGGACCGGGCAAGGCTGGGGCCCTGGGCCCCAGCCCCTCTGGGAGAGGAGCCAAGGCAGGCAGGAGGGCCCTGAGGAAAGGCAGCGCGTGCCCAGCTTTGGGAACGAAAAGCTAGAAAAGTGAACAAAGTGATCCCCTGACGTCTGCTGTCGCGGTCATGCCGCACGTCTGCGTTTAGTCAGCCTCCGCAAGACTAAGGAAAACAGCCCTGCAGAGGGGACCGGTGGACCAGAGAGATATGATGCCCACCGTCCAGATTGAAGACGAATCTTGCTTGCAACTGGGGCTCTTGCTCTTGGCTTTATTTGCACTTAGTGCATGGAGGGGCTCAGCTTGCCTGCAGATTGCAAGTGGGGAATTTCAGGTTGCTTCAATGGGAGGCGCACCCTTTTCCCAGAAAATTATCCCATGACTCATCTGCTCTTACACAGGGCTTCAAAAATTTACCAGGCAATGTCTAGGTAGAGAGTTAAATGAGGCAGCCAGAGAAAAACAGGGGTAACACTAACCCAGGGACAGGCAATCATTTTGGGCAGAGGGCTGCTTACTGTTTTGGCAAGCCATCAAGGACTGCATGACAGGCAGCCTAGGGCAGATTATTATTTATTTTCTAAATTTTTTAGGGGCCCCGCGGGCCGGATAGAACGGCCTGGTGGGCCGCTTCCAGCCCCCGGGCCGCATTTTGCCCACCCCTACACTAACCTAAAAAGTAATCTGAACCTTTCCCCCTGCTCTCCTAGTTGGAAAGACATTGGGTGAGTGAGTGTGAATGCGTTCTCTTTTCAATCCACTAAGAGAAACAGAATAAAGCCAGACTCGGGCTCAACTGTAAATCCATCCATTTCAATGTGATTTACATACTAATACAGTTTAGGCCTATATGCCCTGCTCAGTGACCATGAGGACAGACATAGAAGTCAGCAGAACTATGCAAACGTAAAAGGCACAAGGCTTTTTGCCTCTTCTCGCCTCTGGATTATGTCGATGCTCTAAGGATCAGCAGGCAGCCCTGTACATCACCTTGTTACTATTGTTATATTGCTAGTAGAGGCAACCCCCGCTTAGTGCTCTTAATCGGTTTCTGAAAAACCAAGCAATAAGCGAAACGGGCATTAAGGAAAACCGAAGGTATTTGACGGCCCAAAATGGTGACTGCAAGTGTTTTTAATGACCCAAGATGGAATTGGCAAGCATTATAGCGAAACTTGCGGAACACTAAGTGAAATCAGGTATCAATTTAAAATGAGCATTATAGCAAAATAGCGGTAAGCGAAACAGTCTTAAGCGGGGGTTGCCCGTAGTGATGTATGTTGGAGTAGTAGTGCCTGAAGGCTCCAATCAGAGTTCCAGTGTGTTAGGAGCTGTTCCCCACTCTTCTCCCCAACTAGTTCCTGGCAAGAATTAATCTTGTTCCAATCATGAACAGATACCAAGCATGGAAATTTATCCGGAAAAAAATCCTGAAAGTGTGAAACAGGCAATATTTTGCACTCTTGCCAAGATCATTCACCAACTAGAATAATAAGATAGAATACTATCTCCCTTATTAGAAAGACTGGAATATTAGTCCAGTAAAACCACAGAGAAAAATTCTTCGTTAAGGGTAAGATAAAGGCTTCTTTTCTTTGTTTTTAGTGGCAGCCCATTCTGATATATGGCAAGAGCTTTTGGAAAACCGTAAAAGGAGTATCAGGAAGCCTACACCGGAGCTCTTTAATGACTCAGATTTGCCACTTCAGTCAAACCCGGAATTAATAAATCTCTGTTTGAAAAGAGCAGTATTGGGGAATCTAATGGCAAATCCAAATAAGGAGAATATACATGAACAAGAACACAAAACTATAAATGAAAATCGCTAGCCAGTTGTATAGAAAGGTGTACCTTAAAAGCAGCATGAACCATCAATCTGTCAGCGAGCATAATTAATTTCTTCTCTGAGTTCTTGTACATCTGTTGCTTCTCAGGCAACCAGGAACAATTAAAAAAGCTTACTGCCATTACTACCATTAAAAAAATGGTAGAGAGAGAGTGGGAAAAACACCACAGAGGAAAGATTGTCTTAGTTATGCAGGAGAAAAGGCAAAGTAACTCCAGTGAAACCATGGGAGCTATTGTGCATTAACATCTGTGTATGATTAGCATATGGCTCTTAAAATATTGGTTGACATAAGCATTACTGATTATAATTGTTACGCTGAGATTGTAAACCTGGATGAAATAAATGTTCACTCACGGACAATTTTTTTTTAAAATCAGAGTCAGGGCTTTGGATAGATTCTGCTAATGCACGGTTATAAAAGTAAAACCAGTTTTCTCTCATCTCTAGGAATTTTGTAGCATCAGTTTTCAGTAAAACTTAGAAACAGAGAAAAATAGGCCTCAAGAAACCATCTAATGCATGCTCCTGCCCAACTCAAGGTCATCCTTGTCTCAACTATCCCAGACAAATGTTTGTCTAACGTGCACTTAAAAAGTTCCAGTGATGGAGTCTCCATAATCTCGCTAGGTAATGTTTTAGAATTAAACTTAAAATTAAGAGTTAAAAATTAAAATTAGAATTAAATTTAATTGAATTTTAGAATTAAAAAGGTTTTCCTCATATCCAACCTAATTCTCCCTTGCTGCAGCTTAAGCTCATTACTTTTTTTCCTGTCCCCTGTGGACACAGAATATTTGATCACCTTCCTCTTTATAACAGTCTTTTTTGTAGTTGAAGGTTATTGTCAAATCCCCCTGAGTCTTCTCTCCTTTGCACAAAATAAGATCGGTTCTTCCAACTTTTCTTCATATCTTTCTAGCCTAGTAATAATTATTTTCGTGTTGCTATCCTCTGAACTCTCTGATTTGCCCACATCTGTCTTGAAGCATGATGCTCAAACCTTTAATGCAGGGGTATGTGTGTGTACTCATATGCCTCTCAAATGTATTGTTTTTTCCTACTCTTGTAAATTCCCTTTACAAGGGTTGCATCTACACATGCCACTATGGTGTCATTGTTACTGCACCGTCATTTAATACTTTGGAAGTATACTGAGGGAGCGCATCACTACAGCAGTGTAGCGGCTGGTTTGTGCCTGCCGACACTACATCACCATAGTGCAGGGGCGGGCAATTATTTTGAGTGGAGGGCTGCTTACTGAGTTTTGGCAAGCCGTCAAAGGCCGCATGACAGGCAGCCAGGGGCAGAAAAATTTAAATTTTCTAAATTTTTTAGGGGTTCCACAGGCTGAGTAGAATGACTTGGCAGGCTGCATCCGGCCTGCGGGACACATTTTGCCCACTCCTACTGTAGTGCATTGCTACAGTGACATAGTGCCACGTGTAGGCATGTCCACGTAATAGTAAAATGTTGGAGGCTCTTTTATAAGTAGTAGTCGAATGAAGGTAAGTTCCTAAAAATAACTTGGGGGTGGGGGGTTACAACATTCTCTTTTAGTAATTTGTCATCTTAAATATCAGTAAATTACCTACCAAATATAGGACCAGAAAAATCAAACCATTTTCAGTCTCTCACAACAGCTCCAAGAAGTGTTCCTGTACAGGTTCTGACTGCAAATATTTAGTACTGCATGTAGCAAGAGAACTCTCCAGTGCAGCGTAGCAGTACTAAATAATCACTTTGGTCAGTAAACAAATCTAACTTGAAGGCACAGAGGAAACATTTATTGCATGGATAAAGGTTGTAGCTGTGTTGGTCTAAATGCAAAAGCAGTCAGTGGGTTAGAGGCAATATCTTTTATTAGACCAACTAGATTTTGCAAAAAAAATTCTTTATTTGCAAGGTTTTGGGCTCATGTGCCCTTCCTCAGGCAAAGGAGAATGCAAAGATTGTAAAATTTCTCCTAGGTAGGTTTCTAATAAGACAGTACTATCCTGGTCACTGTCAGACTTCATCACCAAAGGCTAAGATTATGCCACTTGCCCAGAAGATGACCTGGCCTAGCAGACTGTTCAGTACCTGTTCTAAGGTCTGCTGGCATATCAACTGAAAGGAGGTCTCAAGGTATAGTTTTTGCCAGGAAAATGTTCATGCAGTAAATGCAGTCAGTGGGTAGAGGCGATATCTTTTATTAGACCAACTAGGTAGATGCAAAAAAAATTCTTTATTTGCAAGCTTTCAGGCTCTCATACCCTTTCTCAGGCAAAGGAGAATGCAAAGATTGCAAAATTCCTCCCAGGTAGAAATGAAACCCACCTGACCAGACCCAACCCTGAAAGTGTCAAAATGACTTGTTTTCCCCTGAGCCACACGGTTTGTGTTGCATCCATTAGAGGTGACACAGAATTTCAGAAAATATGAGACAAAATAGAAATGTAGGGAGAAAGGGAGTGCAATAAGAGGAGTTACCACAGAGGCACGATGTGGTTTATTTTTTAAGCAAGAGGCACAAATACATATGGACTCTCAGGAAGCCAAGCTGTTTCTGCCAAATACTGGATTTTTATCACAGTGAACATCCAAATGTAGTTTTTCAGGACTGACTATGGCAGGGGCAAGCAATTATTTTGGGCAGAGGGCCACTTACTGAATTTTGGCAAGCCATCAAGGGCCGCGTGATAGGCAGCCAGGGGGCAGATAAATATCAATTTTCTAAATTTTTAGGGGCCCCGCAGGCCGGATAGAATGGCCTGGTGGGCCACATACGGCCCCCGGGCCGCATTTTGCCCACCCCTGGACTATGGCAACGTTTAAGCTAGAAAAATCTCTTACAAATCAGGGAGAAACATTCATGTCAGTCCTAATACTCTAGCATGGCAGTGGACAGAAACTCAAATTTCCTATTAGCATGTAACGATTCTGACACTGGAATCCTCATATAACTATCATGCATTTTTCTTTTCCTATCGTTTGTTATCATCTTCATTGCAAAGTATAAATGAGGTGCTGTTTGAGGAGGTGCTTTCATAAATACTTATTTTCAGGTTCTAAAAAAGCTGTCCTTGTGCCTAAATTTCTCACGCTCTCCTACTCAGATTTTTTTGAAGAGACGAAGTAAAAAGTTTTGCCTGGATCTTTTAGAATCCTTGCTGAAAAACAAAATGGATTTTGTATGTTAAGAAGTATGTAGATGCCTTTTTTGCACTGAGCTAGCTAAAAAAGTATTCATTTTAAAATTCTTTGCAGACTTTATTATCCTCAGTGAATGACAAATGCTTTGGGCATGGTTGAAGAAATTAAGTTGTAAATGTTTTTAAATTGCAGATGGCAAATTCACTGTATATAACCATTACTATTTTTTTTTAGATCAGAGCCTCTTGATGATTTCTGGATTATATGCCCAGATCTAGTCTAGAAATATCTGTTAGATCATACAAAATATATTAAACATTCAGATAATTAGATACAGAGGCTGATATGATTGTCTCTCTATGTAAGCTCAGCCCAGCATTCTTGTGCCTCATACTTCTCTGTCCTTCCCACACCTACCACTCTACTTCCACGCCACAAGTAGAGATGGAGAAAAGTGAGAAAGAAAACCCATATATGACCGTGGGCATCTTTCAACTTGAACCAGGTTCTGTACTGAATTAGACTCTGGCAGAACCAATGCAGTATTTCTCTCCGCTCCTGAGTCCTTCTGTCCTTTTAATTGTTTTCTTTTAAAGAAAATAATCTTGTGTTCATGTATTTTTTCCTCTCTTTTCATTTGCCCATGTGTTGAATGTAGGCTGATTTTTTTTTCTTTAAATGTAGAATACGACTTAAATTCTGTATGCCTGAAAATGTTCTTCCTGTTACAAGCAGCCACTTAAGTTTACAAGAATCAAAACAAGTAAAAAGAAAAACACATTGCTTCCTAATTCTTGGCCTGTTTTGCACATGTGACAATGCTTTGTGTAGTCAGCTAGAAGGAGTTTACATGAGTCTTTCACAGAAGTGGGAGAAACAATAGGAAAGTGAGGTTCTAGAAAAACAAAAATGAGCAGAGGAACCCAGATGTAAAACCTTAGAAGAGAATGAACTATAGATTTTAAGGTGACAGTTTCTCTTTAAATAAGACAGAAACCTCAGGATGGCAGTTTAGAAACTGTCTAGTCATTGTGGTTTAGAGAATTATAAAATAAGCTTCTGACAAAGAGAAAAGGCACTGCAACTTCTAGAAAGCCAAGTGAGTCAGAAACCAGCCACCCCTGCTGAGTGAATAATATAAATGGTTTAATGAGTAAATGGTATCTTGCAGATCCAGATCACTTACGTGGTGAGAGAGTTAGTTAGCCTGCTTGGTTTCATTGCAGTCAGTCAAAGGAATTTGCAATGTTCTGGCTTGCTCTAAACCATGTTACAGATTTGCCCTGTTTTAAGCTACTGATGGCCAGTTCCGGGTACAGATAGAGCAGTATAAACTGTTTGGGCCAGATTCAGAGCAGTGCAAACTGGCGAGTTACCAATTTGGTCCCTTGAAGTCAATGGAGCTATTCTCATGTGCACCATTTGCCTATCTATACTAAGGACTACATTTTCAAACTCGCATTAAGCTGCAGCATTTCAAATCACAGGTTCAGACAGTCAAGCTGCATTGGTGCAACTGGCCACTTCTAGCACGGAAATGCAAAATGCAGTGTCTGGTGGCAGCTAATTGCTAGGGCGAATGCCCAAGTGTGCATGAGAGCTTAGTTATATTTTAGATGAACAAGAGCAGGAACCTATAAAAAAAAGCTTTTCTGTATGTCAGATGGCTCAGGGAATTACAAATGATTTGAAGAAGCAACACTGGCTTTTTTTTTTTTTTTTTTACAGAGATTACTGCAGTTATAGACATGTCACTGAACAGCTGCATCTAGGTTTCACATTGGGCTTTTCATCCTGTGAAGCATAGTTATGGAACACAATGCAGGTCTGAGTAACAATTTCTAAGTTGATCCTAGAAATTCACCTGATCATGATCTCATAAGATGTTTGCCTCTGAGAGATTAAGTTAAATGTAGGTACAGCACTTATATCTAAAAGGTACTTAAATGTACTTCATAATTCTCCTTAACTGAAATTTAGATTTGTGTCAGTTCTTGCATGGCTACATTAGCTGTCATTAGGCATCCAGAAAAACCAATCATGTTATCCCAGGGCAATTTGTTCCTATTGAGGCTCATCATTTTCCACTGTGATCAAGGAAAATACCAATAATTTAGCCAGGTGAGGAAGGCTGTCAGCTCCATCAGTGTGAGACTAGGACATGTAGCATGTATTCATGCATGTGTACAGGCTGATCTCATGGATGCTGCCATGTACAGCTCTTAATTTCCAGAGGCAGCATCTGTTATAACAGCAAGGAAGATTTTTATTCTGTAACAGGATTTTATCTTTGGCATGGAGTTCACTGAGTTGTGTTAGTGATCACATCGTGTTTCCAGGGGCATGTCTACATGAGATGCTAAATGCGCAGTAAACTAATTCTACTGCACATTAGCACAGCAGGCAAAAAGCGTGCTAATGCAGAGTAGAATTAGTTTACTGCACATTAGCATCACAAAAAAGTGTGTGCTGGCGCTCCTGTGCAGCAGCGCCGATTACGTTGCGTTGTTAGTACCTGTTATTACAGGTACTAAACTTAATGCACCTTAATTATGGCGCATTAATGAGCATGTAGACATACCTTCGGTGGGTGCAACCGGGCCAGGGAGAAACTAATACTTGCAAACAGTTCAAATTGACAGCTATAGTACATGCCTGCTTGTGTGCAAATTCTTCTTTTTGTACAGACTAAGATGGATCTGATGCTAAGTGATATTAATGAACTTGAATTATGATGCCCTCCAAGCATAGTTAATCATATCTATTGGCAGCATTTTAGAGAGATTCTTAATGTACTGTAATAAACTGAACTGATCTGTGAGAAGTAGCTACCTACTATGCTGTATTATTTTATTTCATTTTATGACATCCAGAATCATGCACCAAGAATGTCTAATAAAGTGGACATAAGCTGAATGCACAGCAGACTAGAGGACAGCTTCTGTAACACAGACCACTCTGCATCCTTTTCTTAGCTTTAAACAGTAAATAACCATTCCCCTGAAGCTTGCTTGGGTAGGATGTCAGTATTATTTTGCATGGTGAAATTAGCAAGCATTTTGTTAACAGACTGGAAATGCATTTGGTGTTGGAGGGACAAGTCTCATACTATTTAATTTTTTATTTGTTGTTGCACACTTACTGTCATAGGTCCAATAGCATGAAGGACAGTTGGTGTTTGACCTGAATTCAACTCCAATCCCGATGTCACACTGCAAATCTATAGTTGCTTGAAGATGAGACTAGAAGGCTTGGCATGTGGTTATCTTAAGAATGGCAGGTCAGCCATATGCTAATACAAAGATTATCCAACAAGTACCCTCAGGAACAAATCCTCCATCATTCATTAACTTGCTGAAAATACATCGAGAACATTTGGTCACCAGTATCCGAAACACCCAGTGTTTGATTGACAACTTGATTAAGAATGAATACTTCTCAAATGAAGACGCTGAGATTGCTGCACAGTTTCCAACTCAAACAGATAAGGTATTTTCTTATTTCATTATTTACCTCATACTTACTGTTGTGGGTCAGTGGTAGAATCCTTGTCTACCCTGTGGGAAACCCAGATTCAATTCCCAGACCTTCATGTAACTACAGCTGTGAAGGCACTGAAGGTCTAGACCTGGTTTGGCCTTTGGATGTTGTCTCAATGGTCTAAAAGAAGGGATTGAAAGTCTGGCAGCCTCCACTCCTCCATCTTCTAGCCTAGGTGCATGCATTGAAGGTCCTGGTGACCTCTCATGCATATACCATGATCCAGAAAGACTGAAAGTTGCCTACTACTGTTTAGCTCAAGCTTTGTATTAGGCTTGTAAACTCCCATAGCCTTAAGTATATCCGGCAACTTTCCCTTTTAGATTTATATTATATTTGATATACCCAGTCCAGCCTCCCCTGGAGAGAAATATCTGTCGCAAGTATCCCTGCCAGCGCTGGAACTAATTGGCCTTCCTCTTGGCAGGCTGTTCTATAGGTGAGGCAACTGACTCAGTCTTTCCTCCACTCACATTTTCCTTGCAATGAGTAGGGTCATTGCTGAGGTGGTCTATGTAAACTTTCACGGTTGTGAACTTTGCTCGACAGATCAGTGGAGAATGTTGGTCACCCAGGCAGGACACAATGTTCCTTAAGGTGTGATCCAGTTCCCATTAAAATTCATGGTAGCCTTTGAATTGTACCCTCAAGCAACTGCTACTTTATCCCTGGAGATTTATTTTTTTTAGCAATTTTAATTTTAAAAAATCTATGAAATTTATTTTAAAAAATCTATGATGTTAAGGCATTTTAAATGCACACCTTTAAAGTTTTGCTGTTTAATTACCGTGCAAAATACTAAACTAAGAAACAATCTTATTTCACCATAACATGGGACATATGAAAAGTTGATCCTTGTTTTAAAGGGGAAGCATTTATTTTAAAATTGTAATTGTTTTCCACCTGTGCAATATTTTCTTTGTAAAGAGAGGGGTTCCTTCCATATCCTCCTATGTGAACTTAGGAAAAACTTTGATATTCTGATACATTTGGGCTTTAGATTTGTCCCCAGTAGAGAACAACAATAAAAACTTCTTGGAATTCTAAGTCTTCCAGTAGAGGAAAAAGATCAGTTCAGGCAGTTTTTCCTTTTATAATGGAGACATTGTTTTAAAACAACACCTGGCTCTGATTTCCCTGATAAACCAGTTACGCAGCTTAGAAATTTCAAAACTGCCTCACAGCTGGAGGCACATAAACCATAAAATGCTCAGAGCCCTGGCCTTCATCAATTTACAGACTTCCCCTAGCATAATCAGTCTTCTTGAATAATGGAATTTATAATAATACTGCTTATCTGTGTAGTAAAAAAATCTGAGAGCTGAAAAATGACAATATTTATGGTCATCTTGCCATTGTAACAGAACAGGCTGTCAGCAGAGGCAGCATGCACTTTACAGTATTAACTAAAAAGGAGATTTTGTGAACCTCTCTAAAAAGCTATGTTAGGTTACAGAGCAGTCTTTGCTTTAAATCACCTGTCCAAAGAAAAACAAAAAAGCTATCATCTTCTTGGTGTCTACAATGTACTTTCTCCTTCACTAAGATCATGGCAGACAAAAGCAGCTACCTCCAGAAGCTTGAGGAATTTGAAAGCTTGAGGAATTTGGCTACTGAAGAAATTACGCCTTTGGCTAGTTCAGTTTCTTGAGCAGGAACAGAATCCAATCCAAGAAGTACTTGGAGGGACTGCTGTACTTTCTAGGGGCAATTGAACTAAGGTCTTCATACACTGGTTGCACAAAAGTCAGACTGTATCTTGCCCTTATACCTACCCACACTGCAAATCTACAGTTGCTTGAAGATGAGACTAGAAGGCTTGGCATGTGGTTATCTTAAGAATGGTAGGTCAACCTTATGCTAATATAAAGATTATCCAACAAGTACCCTCAGAAACAAGTTCTCCATCATTCGTTTCCAGCTGTCGGCCCTTTCCAGCTGTCAGCTGGAGTCAGTCCTTTTTGCTAACAGGTGTGAGCATTAAATCTCTGACTTCTGGGTGAGTTGGGAATCCAGCATCACCTGTTTTTTCTGGTAGCCTTGAAGCGCTGAACTAGTCTGCTTGGAGGGAAGAATGCTCATGTTTGGCTCTATATTCAGTCTGGGAGAAGCCTTCCACCTCCCATACTGCAGGTCAGGCTAGGGTCTGATGTACAATTAGGGTCTGATGTACACCACAGCTGACCCTCACACTTTGAAGGGCCAAGTCTGGAGGCCAGAAATCTGTTTTCTAATTTCACTTTAATCTGGGGAGGATTTAAAATTTCCTTCCCTAGTCTGTGTACCCAAGCAGGCCTGGAAGATGCTTTGCTGCTCCACAGTACAGACCCATTCATCTCTGTAGTTAACATCTGTAATTAAGGACTGAGATTGAAATCAGAGCTCCAGGTCCAGTCCCTCTGTAACAGCTCAGATCTAGCTACATCATCCAAACACACTGAACTTTGGGATGTTGAAGGTCCAGATTTTGAATTGAAATTTTTAAGATGGACTCAAGTTTTCTTTTTCAAGTCCTGTCTCCAGTGCTGAAGGGCCCCAAAGCATTCTGTAAATGTAACAGATAGCAAATTCTGCACATTACTAACATTTCACTTGTTCTTTCTTCAGGTTCGTAAAATTCTGGATCTGGTTCAAAGCAAGGGAGAAGAAGTTTCAGAATACTTTGTCTATACCCTGCAGAAAGTCACTGATGCTTATCATGAGCTTCAGCCCTGGTTGGATGAAATAAGATTTCAGCCTTCTGAGCATATTCAGAGTAAATTGGTTGTAAATACAGATCCAGGTAGGTAGTCATGTAAGGTTTTGCATGCAAGTCAGTTCTATGGAAAAAAAACATTTCTCCAGTAAACTCAATTCATGCATGAACAGTAACTTAATTAACCTATGTATTGATTATTTTCATTCTTTGACTTCAATTATTTTATCTATCAAAATCAAGCTTTAAAAAAATGTATAACCAGAGATATAACCCTCTGGTTTTCAGTATAGGGAATACGTGGTGAGATTTTTTTCAGCTCTCCCGTTACTGCGCGTGGCTGAATGTGGGCTAAAGACCCATACACAGTTGCTGGAAATTATCTTGGTGAGACCAGCACTTAGTATACTTCCAGATACAGGTCTCATCATTCCTCAGTGAAGGGAATATGAAGCAAGAAGGTCCTTAGAACTATGGGAGATCCTGAGTAGTGCTAAGACCAGTTGCTGTGACTTGGACAGTCCTCTCTACTGCCTAAATCAAGGCAGTCTCTGTTCCAGACCCCAAAACATGGTAGAACCATGAGGGTCCAAAGATGGATGAATGACACAATAACCCCCTTTCTCAGAAGTTTACAAGCCTCCCCCAAGATGATTAGCACTAGTCAGCCATATGACAGAGATTTCAATAGTGCAGTTACACCATTCCAGAAGTGGTGATCAGTTTGTGATGAAGTGATCAGTTTGAGGTGAATTAAAAGAGACATTTAAAACAAAATACTAACGTTAGGGTGAAGAGAGGAACAATGTCCGAATGTTCTACTGGGGGCCAGATGGAGCAGCTACAGTGCTACACTGTGCTCTGTAGTCTCAGCACTTTCAAGTGAATTAAAGCTTTCCTTTTAATCCAGTGGTAACAACGGAAATTTTTTAAGCATGAGTATCCTTAACTACTTTGTCTCAGTTCTTTTTAAGGGAAACATTCTGGGGTTGTAAAGAGGGGCTTGAGTAATCAGTCAGCCTGTACTTTTAAAACAGCATGGCATCTAAATTATCCTTACAGGCTGGATGTTCCAATCAGGTATGGTGCAATAAGGACATAGAGCAACCTATATGTAAGATCACCATTTTTAACATGGAATAGGAAGAAACATAGGTATTTCTGTAGGGTCCATGCAGCCACAGCCAAAGGAAAAAAATATAGAAACACTCAGCTCGTAGATGAAAGTGTTACATCTTTGTAAGCTCCATCTGCAAATCGTCTACAGTATTAAATTACAGTCCCATTGATTTAGTTGAAGAGGTGTCTGTCTCATTTCACTTTTTCTCCCCAGAATCTCAAGGCCATTTTTAAACTAGAGCATCAGTCTCACATTTAAGTCTAATATTGACTAGCTTTTTACATAGTGCAGTATCTTTGTGGTGACTGTTTGTGGCAGAGTGACAGACTGCTGATTTATTAAGCAGGACATTTATGTATGTTTGTTCTTTTAAATGTGATAACTGGAACATTTCCCAGGTGGCATAAATACAGAAATCACTCTACCCCTCTCCCCACCTGAAGTGAAGAGTCCTTTGCAACACTACCAACAGCCATGCTGCCCAATAGTGTGAAGTTTCTAGAGCCTGAGTTATGTGTTCTACACATAGAAATCATAATAACAACAAGACAAGGAGTGAATATTAACTAGTTCAATAAAGCTTCAAGAGGAATTTAGATAGGTAAATTGCAGCTACCCAAATACTGCAGGCATGTCAAACTCACCCTGGGTTGAATCTGGAAGACCTGACAAAATGAGCTGTGCCTTACAAAAGCTTGTGCATCTCTGAATTAGTCTAAAAGATGCAATTCTGCCCTGCCTTCTGCTTGACTTCAGACTAACACAGCTAACTACTACTTTTTTTTTTTTGCATCTACCTTGAGCAAAAAGAATGCTAAGCATATATCTGATAAGAGGTAGAAGGGAGTTAGCTGTAGCCTTCAGCAAAACAGTTTTTTTATTGTGCTAACTACTTACCTGTGAACTAGAAGCAGTTGAGCTTGTGTGACCTGTAAGTCTGTCTTAATTCTCAAGCATGGCAGGATGCTTTGTATTTAATGAAGTATTGGACTTGACTGCTTTTAATAATAGTTCATTCTCTTTTTTAGTTAGCAGGTACCGTCAGAAACTCAAGTATGAATTGGGAAGAGACACAAAGTTTGTCATGTCATATGCTCAGAAGGAGGAGATGCTGCTTGAGGAAATCTACTCTGATAATATCATGGAACTGGTCAGTTATGCCAATGAGAGTCTTGGCAATGTGAACTGCTTAGAAGCCCTGTTTGATGATAGAACTGGGCTGATTAATGAAGATGGAGAGACCATCTGTGTCTTTGGTGATGCAGGAATTGGAAAATCCATTTTGCTGCAAAAAGTGCAAAATCTTTGGGCCCGAGGAGAGTTGGATGTAGGTGCCAAATATTTTTTCCGGTTCCGGTGCAGGATGTTTAGCTGCTTTAAGGAGAATGAAACCATCAGTCTGAAAGATCTTCTGTTCAAATACAACTGTTACCCAGACCAGGACCAAGAGGAGGTATTCAGCCACATCCTTCAGTTCCCTCACACAGTCCTCTTCACATTTGATGGGTTTGATGAGATCTATTCTGACTTTGACGTAAACAGCGTTCCTGAGATCTGCTCACCCAGCGAACCTATCCACCCACTCACCCTGTTGGTGAGTCTTCTTAGAGGAAAACTTTTGAAAGGATCAAGGAAAGTTCTCACAGCAAGGACTGGGACTGAGGTCCATCAAAACATTATTAGGAAGAAAGTATTGCTCCGAGGCTTCTCCAGCAACAACCTGAAGGCATACACTAAGATGTTTTTCAAAGATGAGGGGTGCCAAACATTGGTACTGAATCATCTAGAAGCTAACCCCAGTCTCTGTAGTTTGTGTTCAGTACCTTTGTTTTGTTGGATTATCTTTAAATGCTATGAACATTTGCATTCCATGTTTGACATCCATGAGTTTCCAGATTACTCTGTTACGTTGACGGACGTGTTTTTGCTCATGACTGAAGTCCACTTGAACCGAACTCTGAAAACAGATTTGCTGAAGAAGAACACCAGGAGCCAAGTGGAGACATTCAAGTCAAAAAAAGAAACCCTGCTGTCTTTGGGTAGAATAGCCCATCGGGGAATGGAGAAATCTCTCTTTGTTTTTGAGCATGAGGAGGTCATGGCTGTGAATGTATTGGAAGAGGATTTGCATTTGGGATTCCTCAGGACAGTTCACAGCTATGGAGGCTGTGGAGACCAGTCCTCTTATGAGTTCCTGCACTTGACCCTCCAGTCTTTTTTCACAGCTTTTTTCCTAATCACTGAAGAGAAAGTGGGTACAAAAGAGTTACTGAAATTTTTTAATGAGTGCTCCACCCTCGAGACTACCCAATTTACCTGCCTCCCTATTCCATGGTTCAATAATCGGCCAATAGGAGAAGATCCTTTCCGAAACAATGAACACTTTCACTTCACCAACCTTTTCCTCTGTGGTCTGCTTTCCAAAGCTAGACAGAAGCTCTTGAGACATTTAGTCTCACCTATGGCCATTAAGAGGAAAAGAAATGCTCTTTTAACATATCTCTCAGGAAGCATGAAATCTCATATGAAGGGCCTGACGCGATCAAGGCTTGCAAACTATAAGCAAGTTCAGGTTACACCCAATTTTGTTTGGATGCTGCGGTGCATTTATGAGACTCAAAGTGAAAAAGTGGGGAAGCTGGCTGCAAAAGACATGCGGGCCAATTACATCAAACTCACTTACTGCAATGCCTATTCAGCTGACTGCAGTGCCATTTCCTTCATTGTGCATCATTTCCACAAGCATCTAGCTCTCGATCTAGACAACAACAACATCAATGACTATGGAGTTAGACAACTGCTCCCTTGCTTTAGCAAGCTTGGGGTGATCAGGTAGGGTTCTGTGCCAAGCAGCTGCTTCTCTGAGGTCTGTTACACAGCACAAGTATTAACCTTACAGAAATTCTTTGAGGTGTGATAGTGCTAGTGTCAGTGCTCCTAGAAATAAAATGCTTTCAGATTTTAAGATCTGGTTTCAGAAGCCTCTTTCAAAAGCAGAAGCCTAACTGGAGATGGCTCCATAAAGCCAAATTTTGATCAGCCCATAGTTTGCCCATTTCCTATGTGTGGGGGTCTTTGCTGAGACAGTGAATAGTCAACCATAGGGAGGAGGTTTGATTTGAAGATCCAAATTGCAAAAAAAAAAAAGAACGAAAAATCAAAACCACCAGAAAAACTTAAAGTGCTTAGGCCAGTGGTTTTGGTTGGGTTCCTCTCAAGTCTGTCTTTCAAAAAATGAGTCACAGCTCAGTCTCTCTCAAAGGTCCAATACAAACTTTATTTGCACTCCTCTGAAGGAGAAAAGCAGAAGCACCTAAACATTTCAAACAAAATTAAGTCCTAAGGTCAGAATTCAGATTCCTCAGCCTGTAGTCCTGTAGCATTCCAGCCCCTCACAGTCTTCGACTGCCTTGATAGTCTGTGGCAGAAGGCCAGTATCTTCTAGCATTTTTTTTTAATTCCCTGAAACTCAGGATAATTGGTTTTTCACTGGATCTGTTACTCCTAATTGGCCATAGCCTCTGCTTTTCTCTGTAAACCTTATCTGCCCCTGAATAAGCCAGGGATGTTAGACTCTGCCTCCTCTGATTAATTTGTAAAACAATGTAGCTCAGTTCCCAAAAGCAGGAATTTGAGGAAAAATGCCATAGCACAGTCATTTTCAATCTTTTTTCATTTGCGGACCCCTAAAAATGTTGATTGGAGGTGTGCACCCCTTTGGAAATTTTGAATGGAGGTGTGGACGCCTTTGAATTGTAAGTGTGGGTATTCCCTTACTTTTGATTGATCATTGTAAGTATGGGTATTCACATACTTTGATGGTCATCTTTTGCAGACCCCTTAGATATAGTCTGCAGACCCACAGGGGTCCATAGACCACAGGTTGAAAATCACTCCCATAGCATAAAACAAAAGGGAGAAACATATAGGTCAGGACAATCTTTCTGACTCCATCAGTCATACGTGCTTACCCAATCTTACTACATGTGGGTGTCGAAAAGTATAGAAACAACCCCACTCAGCATTAGACTGCCCTGTCATAGTGCTTTTTGTTAGCATAGTGTATCTTGGCTTGAGGTATTTCATTTCCAGTGCCTAGCTCCTATGGGATAGAAAATGTATTGTGTCATGAGAAAAGTTAATTGCCTGACCAGTCACTTCCAAAGCAGAAGGCTCTGATATATAAAAGTGAAGCCAAATTTCTTTTTTCCCTACCAACATATTTCAGAGCAGTTAAGACACCGACTCAGAATGAACAGGTAGGTGAGAGGTATTTCTCCATAAACAGATCCTGGACTATAGAGCTTGTTTGCAATTAGGACTGCTTGCAAATCTTTCAGCTGAACAGTTTTCCTGTCAGAAAAAAAAAAGATTGGTAACATTCAAAGTTTCCCTGGAACATATCAATTTATATAAGATCAAAATCTTCTATTTCAACAGAATCAAAATATTTTCTAGTATAAAAATCAAAACAAAACATTTTGACCTCATAGAACTGAATATTTTGCTTAATCAGTTTTAATTTGTTTGTCCCAGTTTAAGATAAATACACAATTTGAAATGTTTGAATTTTCCTGCGTGACTCCAGTCCTATTATTCAATCTTGTCTCTTTACAGCCTTGGTCAACCTAGAGCCTGCATGTCACAGTCTGAAGGATATAGTACTATGGGCACGTCTACACAAGATGTATAATGTATATTAGCCTAATTTAATGTGCATCACAGGTGCTTGTCTACACATACACACCCTTAATGTACATTAAAAATGGCAAAATTAGGCTAATCATGCCTAAATTTGATCATGCAAATGCAGGTATCAAATTTAGGCATGATTAGTTAAAGTACGTTAACACATGTGCAGATGTGCCAGCCACTAGGGGCACATGTCAGGGCTGTAGGGACTTGGCACCTACTTAAGTGTGCTTGAGTAGACACCTGCCAAAATTGCTTAATGCTCATTAAATTTAGTTGCACTTAAATGCATGTGTAGACGCACCCTATGTTCACTTCTTTCTCCAGGCCTTCCTTGGAGTACAGGCAGGGATAAGGAATGAGAAAAGATTAAGGACCAGCTGAGTCATCATATAGAATACCTGCCTTTTTAATCACAATCAAGTGGGAGGATGGGATGTGTCAATCTATAGCACGACTTTTTTCTGGGCACAGTGTCCAGAGCATTGGATAAGAGATTGGGAGTTTTTAGGTGAAAGGTAAAAATCTGAGGTCACGTACTTATCAATATCTTTAATGCATGGCATGAGTCTCTCTGGTAAATGTCAGAGTAAACTGTCCGTTCTCTAAATGATTAATGTACAGAAAGCAGGGCATAAAATGTTGTGTGGGTGGTGAACACCATGTAATTTGTACTGACCAAGCATCTGTTTTCTTTTACCTTTTTTTAGGCTGAGTGTTAATCAGATCACGGATCATGGAGTAAGAGTGCTGTACGAAGAACTCTCCAAGTACAAAATTGTGTCTTTCTTGGGGTATGTACCCACTGGGAATTGAAGAAATGGATCATTGTTACATTTATACAGCAACGATCTTACAACAGTAGCACTTTGAGACTGCAAAGACAGGCAGGAAACCCAAGCAACCTCATTAGTTTATTGAACCTGAGCATGTCAGGCACTGCAGGCAGTATTTTATGTCACAGCAGAGAGCGCCAAAAGGCAGCTGTCATCATAAATATGAAATAACCACAGGAGGGGAGCTGTTACTTCACACAGAAGACCTTCTTCTGCCTCCCTTGATTGCAGGATGGTCTCCCACTTATCACCAAAACAATCCCTGAAATACAGTGCAGAACATCGTTTAGTTATTAGGCTGTGCGGATGGGCACCTTCACAGCTCGTACATGATCTCCTTGGGCTATATCTGCTTCTACTGAAGTCACTTCTTGCTGTGATATAAAACAGATGGCTTAGAAAGGAAAAGGGGAACAGACGTGACATTTTAAACTGCCATATTACTGGTTCCTTTTGTTCAGAGACACATAGTTAAACCATGTTAGTCTAAAGTCAAATAGAAGGCAGAGTAGATTTACACCGTATAGACCAACCAAAGTAGATATTTTATATATACGTGTGTGTGCGCGCATGTGTGTACACACACAAAATACCTACTTTGATTAGTCTATAAGATGTAAATTTACCTTGCCTTCTACTTGACTTCAGACTAACACAGTTAACTATATTAACCAAGACATGAAATTTAAAAAAAAAAATCAGCCCTGTACTTTATAATCATGCTCAGTGTTGGCTGTATTTAATCAACTTCCTAGTCGGTTTCCATTCCTGAGCACATGCTGCTTTTAGCAGCAGTTGAAAGATAGACAGTGCATTTAATGTGGTATCTTTGTATGTGAATGTAAGGTGAGGGGCTTTTTTCTCTGTTATGATTACGGGGAAAAAACCTTGTCTTCTATTCAAGTAAATATGGTGTATATGTATATAGCATAATCTTTTGTGAGCTCACTTCATCAGGTGCTGTGAAAGGATGTGCAGAAAGCAGAGTATATAGAGAGAGAAATTAGGCCCTCTCTCCCCTCTCTCTTCCCCCAGCCTGCCACCTTTGCCTTTTTACTCAAATTTCTCTCTTCTTACGTATCTGATGAAGTGATCTTCAACTCACAAGAGCTTGTGCTATATATCTACTTTAGCTAGTCTGTAAAGTGCAATTCTACCCTGCCTTCCACCTGTACAACCATACTTGCATTTATCCATTTATGGCATAGTAGTTTCTTTAAAGGTAAAATCAGATTTTAGTCAAGTTTGAGGTAGTGGGAAAGATTACCTTCACTCACTACTTCTGGTTAAATGGCTGCACAAAGATTACTTTAATCTTTGTGAAAAAATTGTGAAAAAATGAAAGTCAGTACCAAGAATTACTTTCTCCACCAGTGCCCTACTCCAGGTATATTTACTCAGATATCTGACTGTGGTGTGGAAAGAACACAATGCATTTACAAAGGAATTTTGAGACCTTTAAAAGACTGGGCACATATTTTCTTGGTGACTATGCAACAGTATTTTTGCTCTGGTACAGAAATGAACAGAAGTTGCATTTGCTAGAAGAGAATGTTTACTGTTTCTTTTCCCCCCACATACTGCACCTTCCCACAAATAAATCCCAGGCTGATCTCTGAATTTATAGCTATCCCTTTATTATTATATTTTAATATAATGTATCATATTACCTACACATCAAACAAGACGTATTCAAATTATTGTACAGGCCTCTTACAAACAAGGTAAGTACTATATGGGTACTGTAAATCATTCAGCTTGCATATATTTAAGTTACAGATGAAATAATCTATTTTTACTATTTTTTAAGCCTGTACAAGAACCAAATTACAGACGTTGGAGCCAAATATGTTGCAAAACTCATTGAAGAATGCCCAAGCCTCACATACGTTAAGTATGTCAGATTTTTTTTTTCCTTTATGCTGTGCAATATTATAATTCAGAGAAAGCAAATTTAAAGTGGGGAGAGAGAATTTTCTTGAGTAACAAAAAAAGTTTAAGACATTTCTACATAGAGAAAAATAAGTGTGTAGTGTTACCTATTTCCTTATAATACTCTGACAGGGATAACTACCTGTAATTCTTTAATCTATAATCTTTACTGAAGACAACGTCATTCTGTGGGTAGAATTAAGTCCTATGTTAAAGGACAGCATAAGACTTATGCTTCTCAAACCCAGTCTTAGGTGCTTGAGTGAGATTTAAATGATCAATAAACTTTCTGCGAGCTTCTGCATGGGGGTGAATTTCAATCACTGTACCTAATTTTGCATTTGTTTAGACCTGACCTTTCTAGATGTAAAAAGAAGAATTTTATCTTGGTATCGCATTTCAATGTAAGAATTACCAAAAATTAGCTGATGACTTGTTCCCGTTAGTTCCAGGGGATTTCCATTGGACACATCTCCTAGGGTATTCTGACTTTTTTGAAAAACCCGTTGAGTGCCATTAATTTCTGGATGACATTTGAGTTAGATGAGAATGGGGAGGAGGGAATGAATGGCATGTACATGGAAAAATAGGACAATTTAGAGTCACCAGTCTGAATTTTTTTTAAACAAATGCACATGCAATCAAGACTCCAACCTTTCTCAGATCACACTAATTTGTATCACTTAAGTATCCACTTACAGGCCAAAACCAAAGCATTCTCCCTATCTGCCACGGGCCAAAGACTTCACTGTCTTACACTGTTCAAGTGTTGTTTGCCCTCTTCAGCAACACCTGGCAGATGGAGACAACACCTATCACCTGTACTCCATCTTCCCTATGATTTGAATAAATTAAGCCTGGAGGTAGTTGCAACTTGGGTTTATTAACTGTAACCCTCCTAAGCTCCACACTGGTAAAAATTGTGTTCTGCTTTGGGGGCATCATGGAACGTCATACAGTGGCAACTCATGTAACTCATGTTTCATGTGATGATTGGCAAGAATCCCAGCTGAGAGTAGGGCAGTGTTAAATTGTGCAGGGCATTATAACTGCACAACCAAAATTGTGCAGTTGGCTTGTTTCTGAAGTTCACCTCAGTACACTTCACTATATTTTCCTTTGAGGGCTGAAGTGTGGTCCTCCTCATATTATATTTTGCAGCTGGAAGTGACAGTGGCTATTTCTTTATAATGAAAAGTTAAAATATGGGCAGCAGTGTTACTCAATGAACATCTGTAACTGACCTCTGACGTTAATGAACTTGGCTATTAAGGTCAGTTTCTGAACTGGAGCTCAAATAGCAAACAGATTGTTTACAAAGAAATAGTTCTTTAAAAATTATCTTAACAATTAATATATTATGTGCAGAATAGGAGCAAACAAAATAACCACTGAAGGAGGGAAAAGTCTTGCCCTTGCTATCCAGAAGAGCAAAACGATGTTTGAAATCGGGTAAGTACAATTTGTTAATGCCAGTACTGCCTGTTTTACATATGCTGGGACAGCCATGGAACTCTGACACTTAGTAGCACAAGAGTATTTGGCTTTCTACATGTAGGAATGGCAGCCATGCACTATCTCTTTTCACCCCTTTGCAAAGCTCAAATACAACAAGCAGAATTACAGACTGTTAGATTAATTCAGGTTTTCAGCTTTCAGTGTTGAAAGTTAGCATTTTTGCTTTTCATTTCTTTTGTTTTCCCTTTTCCGCTAGCAACGTTTGAAAAGTATAACCAAAACTCACCCAGCCCTCACTTATAATAGAAATGGGTTTGCAGACCCCTTTCTACCTAATACAATTTCAGCAAAGCACTTAGGTGTTCTCTGCTGGAGGCAAGAATCTCTCCAAATGAATTTTGCCTAGCTTGAGAAGAAGTATTCATTTAAACAGAATATATTGAGTTTCCACATTTTGAGGCTTTTCTAATCAACCTGAAATGTGCCTAAGGACTGTGGGAAATTGTTTGAAATGGTAGTGCTTAGATGACAGAGCTCAACCGATTTCAAAAGAGTACCAGCCAATTACCTGCCAAGCTGAACATTGCTCTGAGTTGAGTCATCAGGCTTTCCCTGATTAAGAATGTTGTACCTCAAAAACAGCCTTTTAGACCTCCTCTGACAGAGTGAATTTTCAAAGCCGGGGGTCTGGAGAGAAGGATTTTATCAGGCTTCCCAGCAGGAGGTGGTGGAATTACTGTGCATAGCTTTGACACTGTAGCTTTCTTCTGGCACTGTGTTTTACCTGTGTTTTATTTAATTAGAAATATTATTCCTTGAAAGCAGTCAGAAAAATACAAAAGGTTGTTCAGGCTCCATGGATTTTTATTCCTACTTTTGGCTATCTGTCATTGAGGTAGTAATGGTCCCTCAGGCCCCTTGCAACAATAATAGGCTTATGAGTATTTTATCTCAGTGTGATACTGAAGAAGGGGGACCTGCAATCAGGTTATATGTGTCCATGTGCAATGGTCATCCTGGAGCACATGTCCTAGCGTGCATCTGGGGAGAGGCCTTTCCCACCTACACACTTCTTGCAGGGCATATCCTCAGCCTCTGCATGCAGGAAAGTAAGGAAACTGCTCCCATCATATTTGGCCTTGAATCAGGGAAATGACAGGATCTTGGTCCCTATCTCTCGTAGAACAAGAACCAGGGAGTAATGTTGCATGTACACTATAAAGAGATAGAACTGAAGGGCCTCCCTAGAGTTCTCTCCCCGAGTTAGTCTCTGGACTCTGGCTTTAAATCCAGAAAAGTGCTGGGAGTGGAACTGGCAAGGTTCAGTGAAAGTGAAGAGTGACAAATTCCTGACAAGACTGAAGCACTAGTTAGTTACACAAGGTCATGGGGAGAGTGGAATGTGCAACGACAAGGATGGCATTAAATCCATGTGTCTGATTTTCCTGATTTCCTTTCCTTGCCAGAATGTGGGGCAATCAAATTGGAGATGAAGGAGCTAAAGCTTTTGCTGATGCACTGAGGAATCATCCTACCTTAACAAACGTGAGGTAAAAAATAGAAAAACAAAAATGCTTTGGAAATGCTGGCTTTTCTAACATGCTTTGAAAACTCACCTGCCTCTGACCATCTTTACCTTAGAATGCCAGTTAGAAATGCAGTCTTTTCTCTGTGGCCAGTAGGCCACCAAGTCAAACAAAAATCTCTTTAGATTATATGAGAGTCCCTGTTAGAAAGAAGAACTGTACATCTGGCATCCTTCCTCTTCCAGTGCTTGAAATAGCAGTCTGAGACCTAGTTCCCTGTAACCTTGCAATGCATGGAGGCAGACACCAGCATAAAGAGGGTGCCTAGCACTGCTGTTCTGATTCAGTTGCCCTGCTCTATAATTGCACAAGTTGCAGGGAGATGGAGAGTCAAACCCCTGCTGTTGTGAGTATTATGGTTCACCCTCTGAGGGAGAAATAGATCCATTTATTTAGTATTGCTCACTATTGCAAACTCTTTGGGGACAGTGTCTGCACAACATTCAAGCTGTATGGGACTATAAGAGAGTAGTCCTCATAATCAGTGAGACCTCTGTTAAGAATGAAATTCAGTACGTAGTACTGAGCTAGCACTGAAATGGTTGAAGTTGGCAGTTGGGGAAACCAGCAATATAAATCTGAACCTGAAAGTTTCATCTCCTGCCAGTTTTTCAAATGCTTATTGGGAACTTGAGGGTGATTTTTCAGAGTCACGTTCCATGTCTAATGCCCGTTTCTTTATTTTGACCCTCTGTTGTCCAGTACCTTCATTTTGTTTCCTAGTGATACTGAACTCCATTATTAACGTTCTTTTGAAAGATGGAGCAAGTCTTTTCATTTCTCCCACAAGATGGCACACTTCAGTTTCTTCTGTGCAAACACGGTGATTCTGGTCAGCATGTTTAGGATCACTGGAACATGAGAATCACTGTTAAACAGATCAGACTTAATTTGGAATCCTGCCCGTGGCATTTGCAAACACTGGTGCTTCAGGTCTTGCCTAACACACAGCTATTCCAGCAGTGGCTTATCTTATTAAAACAGGTTAGTTCAGCCAGGTGACTAGTTGTGGGCCGACTTTTTTGCATCAGTGTATGCCTGAATAGGAAGCTAACTTCACCTGTTGCTTGTGGGCCTTATCCAGTGAAATCGCTGGAGAGACTCCTGTTGATTTCAGAGGGTCTTGAAGCAGACCCGAGATGCTATGTGAAATAATACGGCCCTGTATTAGTATGAAGGGTCTTGCCCTTTCATTTCACTGAGTGTCCGCATTTAGCATGCTCATGGTTGGTTTAGAGCTTGGGCTCTTGGCTCTGGGCATGAGGAAGGCCCGGCAGTGCAGTGGTTCTCTTCCCTACTGCACACATTTCCTCTCACTGTTGCCTCCTTACAGGTGCTGGGTTTGAATCCAAGGATTACACTGTGGAGGGCAGTTTGGACATGTGAACAGTTTGGTACAGTTCCTGGATCTCTGCTCCAAGAAAGCTTCTGTTAGTAGTCATTTACTAGGTCTGATACAGTTAGGTACTACCACAACTGGATTTTGGAGAACATGTTTGTGCCAAAGACGACCAAAATCAAATGCTACCTACTTCTCCAAGATGTTTTGGAGAACATAAATGAAACTTGAAAGCACAGGAGCAAATCTTCCATGTATAGGGGAAAGATTTGCTCAGCCCATGTTTGGATATTAAACATAATTTTGAACACCTACAACTTAGAATTTAACATTAGACAGACACATTTGCCAAAATCCACTTAAAGAAAGAGAAGCAAATTAAAAAAAATACCTGTGGTCTTCTACACTGAAAACTATACATATATTTATAAGTTTAAAGGTGTATGCAATAGCAGCACTGTGTTCTAGAATAACATTTCCACAATTACAGCTATTGTGATAATGTATATCATTTGATAGAGTTGTGGCAAATGCATCTGCAACTATGCATGTATTGTTGATTACATGCTCATCTCCTTTCTTTTTGAAAACATTTAGCTCCCACAGACACTGACCACAATTCTTCTTTCAGTCCTTTAACTTAGTGATTCTTAACCTTTTTAGATTCAAGGCGCCACTTGGAAAATGTCGGCTCTTAATATTCACTCTATTTTTAAGTATAGAAAAATAATAGAGCAGTTCTGTTGTAAAGAACTGAAAAAGACTGCAACAGGTCAGCACGTTTTTAGCACTATTGGTTCTTATTTGAAATCTCTGGGTTTATCTTGTGAATCATATTTGCACACCTAACAGTGCAAAGGATCTCAAGGTGCTCCAGGGTTGAGGAGTGCTGCCTTGCATACAACTGCCTGATGCTAAACCTTGAACCCTATGTAACTGAGAACAGAGTTGGGTCCAGGCTTCTACAACAGCCAGTGAGTTGTTTCCACTTGTAAAGTGTTAATTAGTTACTGTTTGCAAAGCCTTTGAGCAAGCAAACCCACATCTAAATGCTGAGTATTAGAATTGGTTTTAACACCACTAAGGTTACTTATTTTTTGTTTGAAATGAGAATTTTTACTTTTTTTTTTATATCTCTTTCTTCACAGTCTTGCATTCAATGGCATTACAACCAAGGGAGGCAAAAGCATTGCTGAAGCTATGCAGCACAACAACACTGTGAGGATATTTTGGTAAGCCATGTTGTTGTATTCTACTTCAGCTTATATATTCAGCCTGTATTAATGAAATTTAATGGGCTGCAAATGGGAACTGCAGCTATTTTTTTTTCACATGGGAAAGTAAATCTCATTTCCCTTTGGAATGGGCATGAACATGAACAGCCAGCAACACTTGTTGTTGCTTGTCTCTCCTGAAGAAGTGCTGGAGCCCAGCATATTTCACACTGAGGATATGTCTGCACTGGGGGGTACAGATGTAACTACAGCACAGGTAGGCGTACCTATGCTGTCTCTCCCCTTGCAAGCACTGGTAGCAATAGCAGTGAAGATACAGACACAGGGCTTTGGCACAGACTAGCAACCAGAGTATCTCCAAGTCATCCTTTACACCCCATGTTGCAGGTCAGGGTACCACATTTTCACTGTTGTTGTTACCTGTGTTAGCTAAAATAAAACTAGTATAGGTAACTATGCCTACCCCTGTTTCAGTCACGCATTCATTTGATTGTGTGGAACAGGGGTGGCCAACCTGCAACCTCTATGTGGTGCACAGCAGATCAGGAAGGGATCAGGCAGTAGATAGGGCAGGAAGCAGAAGGCATGGCAGCAGATTGGGCAGAGGAAAGGAATCGGAGTGGAACTCAGGTAAGGTGCAGGGCTATTTTGTGGCATCCCTGCCAAAAAGGTTGGCCACCACTGGTACAGACTTACCAGGATTTTGAGCCAAGCAGGGAAGCATTAACTCTTTTCATAGGGAAACATATAGAAGCTGCCACAGAGGCTGCCTGTTGCCAATTGCTAAGATAAGATTTTCACCTGGGCTCATCAGTGCTGAGAGAAACCAGAATGGGAGGTAGCTTGGTAGGATTCCCCAAGGGGAAGATCAAATGTTGATGCTTCCCTCTCTAGCTCACAGCCTGGGAGGGAACAGAACAGAAGCACTCCCACACAGGAGAAACAGAGGTGGGTTTGGCACTCCACGGTATTAAGAGTGCTTCTCCTTCTTGGTGGGGAAGAAACTCCCAGACTGAAAAGCCTGAAGTACCTCCCTCACAAGTGCATTGACGCAGTTGCCAGTTTTGCTGTGGGGCTGGGCTGGGTGTGTCTGTAACATGGACTACCTGCATTCCCATGGCCCTGGCTTTGTTGCTGGTGGAGCTCCCACCATCTGCACCAGGTGCCTGGGTTGGCTATTTGTTTCTCTCATTTCTTTTGCTACTGCATTTTGGCCATTCAGCAACACAGAGAACAAAGCCTCAATGAGAGGAACCATTTACAGAGACTAAACTGCAATGCAGTCTGTGCAAGGCAAGTGGGACAGGACCATTCTGCTGTGGGGGCAGCATCTCAGATCCACTTTGCACAGGTGTAGATGGCTAAAGTAGGTGCCAGGCCATGGGGAGAAAAGCTCCATGTCCAGCTAGATTCAGTGAGAAGACAGCTGAGCATCAGTGGCATATTGAGAAAGTAAGGACCACCAGACTCCTGCTATCAACTGGTAATGTGCACAAGACTGGTTTACTGCTCTGATCAAGCAGAATTCCTCCATCTTAGGATCATTTTCTTGAGTCAGATGGAGACACTATCCCCAGCTATGCCTTCCTCCCATTTACATAGTTATTTGTACTGGCATACACTTTTCTAATAGTAACATTGTTCGCTGCAAATGCACCTGTAAATCCTAGCACTGGGAGCTCTACAAAAGCTACAGTTACAGAGCAAGGCAGCTCCCTTCCTCTTTGGCCTTCCATTCTCCACATCAATCCCATCTAGAGTACAAAAAAGATTCTCCCAAACCTGTGGACCACAAGGATTAATGGCCTCTATTAAAAATTCAGGCTTCTTCCTCCCTCATATCCCTGCCAGCCTCTGCACTGCCCCCTGCCAACCTCTGCAGCTCTACTCTCATTTCTTTCCACTCTTCCCTTCACTTTCCCCTTATTCTCATCTCACTTTTGTTTTGAGAGCAGTTTCTTTGTTCTCACATGCTTTCATGCTTTCTTTGGTGCTTACAGCTATGTTGAACTGCCCACCTCTTCTAATGCACAACCTCCCCTCCCCCCCCAGTATGTTCTCCAAGGCCTGGTTCTCCTAACTCACGTCAGAAGTCCCACCTCCACCCACATTTTTACCAAAAGAGCCAGTACCCTTCCCTCTCCTACCTTTTGGCTTCTCCCCAGGGTATTTCGCATCCAATCTTTGAAGTCAGTAAGGGCAGGAACTGTCTCACTATTTGTGGCTTATCTAAAATTTAGTGCATTGTCAGTAAGTTAAATAACTGTGAAGCAAAAGATGAAAATGTGAAATGGGGAGCTGTATAAATATCTCCTGATTGAACTGTCTTCCTCCATTAGGTTGACTAAAAATGAGTTGGATGACGAGGCTGCAGAGAGCTTTGCAGAGATGCTGAAAGTCAACAAGAAGCTAGTGCATTTATGGTGAGTTCCACTTACACGCAGGTCTGGTCTCTTTGACAACCATTGCATTGTGGCTTCAGCTTGAGGCCTGCTTAGGTCACCATAAACTTTATGGGCAGGGCCTGGATACACTGGGTGTTTGGGTGACAAGTTAAATAAGCCCAGCTGCCTCTAACATTTTTCAGGCTTTTGGAAAATGTGCATGAAATTGGACACCTTCATCCACCTTCAGGCACCACAGCAAGGGTCCTGAGTTTTAGAGGTGCTGAACACCCACAGTTCATAACAAAAACAGTGGAAGCTCTTGAGTTGTCGGCACTTTTAGAACTTTGACTGGAGGTGTTTAGCTTTTGGCATTTACAACTGAACCTTTTGTGCACAGTTTATTCTAAATCTCTCTTAAAATAGCATGAGCATAATATCTTTGGACCAGTGCCTGCATAAGGGCTCAGCACAACTCTGTCACTGCTGCCAGTAGATAAATTTATATCCTGGCTTTCTTGGTTAAGCCAACTCATGTCTCCAAATGGCAAATGGACCCAGGCAGATATTTACACTTGAGACGGAGCCAAGCATTCTCCCAGTATCTAGAAGGATTCACAGCGTTTTGCTGTATTTCCATCCATTGACCAAGTGCAGAAAGTCCTTTAAAGTAAACTCCTCCTTGCCTTACTTCAGAGGTTCTTGAAAACAAATTCTCTTTACCAGCTGAGTTACAAACCTCTGCTAGTTATGGGGGACATTACCAAAAACCATGAGGCACATGTTGAGTGAGGCCAGACTACTATAGATCAGTGGTGTTCTCAGATTTGTGAACCCCTCCCCCTAGCCCTTAGTAAGGATCGCCTGCTCCCTCAGTTTCTGTATTTGTACATTTTATGTATTTTCTCTTTAACACTCATGCTAGGGGGTAGTTTGTTTGATAAAGGAGCATTTCAGATGCATTTCTCCATAATCAAAGACTAGATGGAACTCTCCATGTACTACCATGGCTCAGTTAACTGGCTGGAGAAGTTGCCTGGATCTGTGGTTCATGTACTTCTGCCCAGAAGTGGAATGTGTCAGAAGTACTTCAACCCTGATGGAAACCAACTTCACCGGGAGGGTTTGTACCCACTTACACCTAGCCTGTTTCCAAAAGGCTCCCAGTTCCTCACTGGCTTGATAAATGGGACCAGGATTAGAACAGAATTTGGGTCTCTCACATGATAAACTGTAACTTCTAAAAAAAAAAGTCAGCCTGCCGCAGAATAGACACACAAAATTCTGTCTGCATCACTTAAATGGTGCTCCTTTGAAGAGTTTTAGCTAAATAGAAAATATAACTCTGACATTAAATTAGAGTAAAGCATTTTTATGTCAATGGATTCAGCTTTGCTAACCCCACACTGAGTGCAATCAGCTCCTGCTCTTCAGTCAAAAAGCAGATGTTCCATCAATTGTATAATTAAGCTCAATAACCCTAAAACACACGCACATACTTTTAATCAAGAAGCTCTAAGAGCCCAGCCCTACTTCTAGGAGTACATCTGTGGGGAGACTGTCTGCCACCAACATGCTGTCCCTGCAGACAGCAATCAGAACCACCTCTCCTGGCAGCCATCCAGCCATGCTATTCAGTGTCAAGCTTAGCTGGGAACCAAGTGTTGTTTTCTCAGTCAAACACCCCAGACGTTAGCCACTTGTGCAAGGAAGGAGATGCTGCAAATTGTACCTGAACAGCTGGACTGACAAAGTGCTTTGTTTTCAGGCTTATCCAGAATCGAATTACAGTCAAAGGGGCCCAGTATCTCTGTGAAGCTCTCCAGGAGAACACTGCCATTAAAGAGATCTGGTAAGGCCCTGAGTCTCAGTAAGCTGCTTTCCAAACCACTTTGACTACAGACTGCTCGCAGGAAGGGTTTTCTGTTTTGTTTCATTTCGTTTTGGGGTATTTTGGGGAGCTTTTCCAGGAGAAAAAGTTTATAGCAAATTCCTAGAAAGTTAGTGTATTTTCAGCCTGTGAGGTATGTGACTTTCTATTCCAGCTATCTTGGCTAAGCTAATTCATGCCTCCAAATAGTAAATAGACCAGGACAGATATTTGCACTTGAGATGGAACCAATCTCCCAGTAGCTGCAAGAACTCACCATTCTATTATTGACCAAGTGCAAATGCTTGTACCTGCAGTCAGTCCCATAGGCTTCTCTCTGACTGCATACCTGGCCACTTAAGAGTCAGGGTCTATTTTACAGTCTTGAGTTTTGTTTAACCTGATTTAATGTTTTCCAGCTTTCTTTCTTGTTTGTGCTTTGATTTTTTTTCAGGCAGAGCTCCAGGCACAAAAAGTGCTAAACTGCAAGATTAATTTCTTGCACGATTTGCTTGCTTTAGATTAGGGAGGCATCAACCCCTGTGTGCACACTTTGAGGCACAAAGCCAAACTCCCTCCACCTTCTCTGTGGGTAGTTAGACCTAACAGAATCAGACTACTTTGTGCTGCTGCTTTTAGGCTAAGTGTTTGCTCCACCACACATGCACACATGGATATATAGAGAGATATACATAAATAATACAACACCCCCCCCCCCCATATACCCACATGGTTTAAAAAAATGCAAGGATGTTAAGTTCTTGTTTTGAAAGAGCTGCCAACAAGGGAGCCTGTCTTTAGATTTCCCAGTGAGAGTATTTTCTGAGGGGCTACAGCCTTTTTAGGGCTTGGTACTTTTGAAAACTAGGCCATTTTAAATCAGGGACTTAAATGTGAATCTAGGAGCCTACCTTTAAGGACAACACATAAAATTTTGCTCTAGAATATTTAAGTAGTCCATGAAATAGCCCAGTAAATTAGGTTTTGTCCCTTTTATAGCGACAGGGATGAATGAGAGTGAAATGGGGACCAGGGCTTTGTCTATTTGCTGACACTAGATGCCCAATGCTGGGAACCTTCAGTAGCTGGATGATACCATTCACAATAGCCATGCCATTGTCAGCCATTCACCCCACAGGCCTTTCAAAGCAGCATAGCCAACTTAAAGGCCATGTCTTGGCCTTCTTCCAGTCAAGGCTGTCTGGCTGTCTAAGGATGGTGCTTCTAACTCCATCACGAGATAACCCAATCCCCTGATTCAGTTTTCTAAAGTGTCAAGCCCCTAGTAAGCTCTTGTGCTTGCACAGGACCTATTTATTTAAGTAATTTAAGCCATTGCTTTTGAACAGTGTTGCCCTCAGTATCTGTAACAAGGACACCAGTGTGAACTGGGTGTGAGGCACAACCTGCTGGGCTGTGCTCTGAGGTAAGCATCCAGGACACACAGCCTGAGGAAACCCATCTCTGCTTCAAAACTTTGAAAAAAGAAAGAGACCTGGAATTACCAAAAGCCACAACATGGGCCCTGATTTACTCTCCTTTCCTTTCACTCTCTCTGACAGTTTAAATGGGAACCTGATAAACCCGGAAGAGGCCAAAGCCTTTGAAAATGAAGAGCGGATTGTTTGCTTTTGAGCGACCACCTTCCAGTTTGGACAAGCTCAGTGTTACAAATGCTGCTTCAGCCCTTGGACAGTAGAGCTCATATGGCCTCTATCTGTACTGGGGGCAAGTGTTGAGCTGCAACCTAGGAAAGAGAGATGTGCGATTCACTGGCTTCCTGTGAACACACTGTGCTTCCCCCCACCAGCCCCCACTGAAGTGCCTGCCTATTACTCTATACTTCTGCTGAGTGCAAAGTTGCCTTAATTACTAATGAATGCATGGTGTTTGAAGAGAAAATGCTAAGTGTTATCAACCCCCCACCCACTGGCAGATCTCTGTATATTGATAAATAGATGTATTCTGTACACAGTTGTAAATAACACTAACTTATTTATATTTATATACACAATAAAGGGAGAAGGAGCTTGTGGAAAATCCAAAAGCTCACAAGCTTTCTACTCACTGTCACTAAAATAAGTTTGTAAGCACTTGGATAGTATCAATGGAAACATAAATCATTTGTGGTGGTTTTGTATACTGTTGCCCTCAGCACTGATAGTCTCTCCTGACTGATACCTGGAACTTGATTTTCAAAGGTGCTGTTCTTGCTGACTCTACATGGAGTACCAAGTACTCAGCACTCTGGCAAAGTAGTACGTTGGACTTCAGGGCATTGATTACTTTTAATAATCCTTCCCCTACATAGGAGCTGGTTAGTGCAGCTTCCCCTAAATACTCTAAGGACAGCCAATGCTTACACAGCCAGCATGGCTTTCCTTGTCCAAAGAATTAAAGTAGGTTGCTCTCTTGAGTACTCTGCCTTGGCACCTGGCCCTAGAAGGTGCTCTGATGGCAACATACTGTATGAGTTGTCTAGCTTCAAGGTGGATAAAAACAGATCGAGTCAAGCAGGAACTTCGTATCCCTGAAGCAGGTAAGAGCAGGAGCATGTTAGCACTGATGTGGAAGGCTTTCCTTCTCTATGTGATTGAATGGAGAAACTGAGCGTGTAGGAGAGGGATTAAAATGCAAAGAAAAGTGTGGTGCTAGAACATGGAAAAAAAGATTTTCAGAAGCAAGGATTTGTGGAATGCACGAGGAGATGCTTTAAACAAGTCCGTCAGAGGGCCAAGTATTCAGTGCTTCTTGCCAATCAGCCCCCCGTTGTTAAACAGCTCAAGCACTCAACATGTAAAGCAGCTAAAGCAACAGCTACTCTGAAAAGGCTTAGGTAGTGTTCCAAAAGTTTTCTTTTGCTAAATCATTGTTACTCTAACATTGTTGAAAGAGCTGTTTTAGACTCCCCAACCACTGAGTAGCCCACAAAACCCTGATGGGCCAAAGAAGATTCAGGGAAAAAAAATCCAGACCCCCGCAAAAATTAAATGTGAGAAAGTTCTTGTGTATATTTCAGATCCATGCCTCACTCCATCTCCCTCCTAGCCCCCACACCAGTCCATGCCAGTCTACCCACAAACACACTTAAGCATATTCCAAACCCTGCAGAAGTGTTTGTTGTATTCAGGGGACTTTTCTTCCTTGGCTGCTACATCAGCAATGGGCCTTTCTTCACAGCGAGACCAACTGATGAGGTTTTTGCCTGTCCTTAAGAAATCAGGCAACTTACAATCCATATGTACAAATTGTATGTTTACTAAAGCAAAAAAAAAAAAAAAAAAAAAAGTCAAGTTACACAGACAGCATGTTTTAACCACAAAACATCTGCCCATACACGGCACTTAAAGCCCTCTTTGTGGCTGTTTTTTTTAATTAGACAGGGATGGGGCAAAGAGTAAGTCTTGCTGACCTCTTCCTAGTCACTCTTGACTGGTGGCAGGCACCGACAAAATAAGGGCCTGCCCTGAGAGGTGCTGAGTGCCGTTGGCTCTAGTTGTGGTCAAGCAGGAACTTCTCCCCCAGAAGGGGAGGAAAGTGCTGAGGGAGCCCAGCATGCTCCAGGAAGAATTAAACTTTAGGCCTGGAGGAAAGAAGGATGCATTTTACAACTGAGAGCATTATTCTCCTCTTACTGACTAGTCACAGAGATGACAACTCAGTATAAAATGTCCTGCATGGAATAGTGATCCATCAGGCTTCCTTATTCTGTAGTTTGGCACAACGTTTGAAAAATTGCTGCCTAACACTCACCTATGACTGTCACAAATGCTGTCCCATGTTGTCTGTTACAAACCATGTGTCCAGTTCTGTTACAGCTGTTTACTGGATTGCTAACAGTAACTTGCACTGAATCTGGCAGTAAATGCTCGCCAAGTTGGACCCTGTGTTAAGGAGCTGACTATATATAGCACTGTTATAAAAGGCCCTCTCCAGTTCTTGTGATTAACTTCAGAGAAGGATTCATATTCACAAAGCTTCTGCCCTTGGCTGGAATATGAAGAGGGCCTAAGCATCCTGAATACTGTAGCCTTAGTCCAAACACCCACATATCAGCTCCTGTTCCAAGTGCAGCCACAACAGTGATCTGTTTTGCACATTTATTCCATAGCTTCAATAGCCCCAGGAATTTGGTTTTGAGATAATATGGCTGCTGTTCTGGGGGGAGGCTGAATATCCTTGGCACCTTGGTAGTTTTTTTCCCCCATCACAAGCATTGAGAGGGTCCAAAGGAGGGCCACTCGCATAATCCGGGGACGGCACGGCAGACCCTACGAGGAGAGGCTACGGGACCTTAACCTGTTCAGCATTTGCAAGAGAAGGCTGAGGGGGGACCTGGTGGCCATCTATAAACTTACTAGGGGGGACCAGTGGGGAATGGGAGAGACCTCGTTCCCCCGAGCGCCTCCTGGAGTAACAAGGAATAATGACCGCAAGTTGTTAGAGAGTAGGTTTAGACTAGACATTAGACGGCACTACTTCACAGTTAGGGTGGCTAGGATCTGGAACCAACTTCCAAGGGAAGTGGTGATGGCTCCTACTCTGGGGGTCTTTAAGAGGAGGCTTGACGTTTACCTAGCTGGGGTCATTTGAGCCCAGTTTTCTCTCCTGTCCAGGGCAGGGGCTCAGACTAGAAGATCTACAAGGTCCCTTCTGACCCTACATCTATGAACCTATAAGCTTATTGAGAGATAATGGAGGTAAGCTTCCAGGCTCACCTCAGCAGCCAGCAGCACAGTCCATGTTTGCCACAACTTAGGTCTTTGGAAAGCAAAAGTTAAGATGGCCATTACATTTTGTTAGTACTGTAGTTTGCTAAAGAAATCCTTGTACAGAGCTCTCTCCTCTTTAACAGTCCTGTATTCATTATACTTTTTGAGAACACCAGACTCCTCATACTTCCTTGAGATTTACTGCAGTACTGTCAAATAAACCCCAGGGTAGATTCAGACCTGGATGAAATGGTGTAATTAGCTCCAGGTAGGGGTCCAGCTCCCAGTGCAGAACAACCCCTACAGTTTGGTTCTACAAGTGACCAGAAAAAAAACAACACAGCAGGAAGGGGGATGTGCAAAGCAGCTTGAGGATGCAGTTATGCACTGCCTATGGCAGTGGTTCTCAAACTCATCAGATTCAAGGCACCCCTTCAGAACTTTTGTGAATTAAGCATCACCCCATTTCAAAAACTAATTACTTTGTTACAGGACTTAGGTTTACCTCATAGATTCATAGATGTTAGGGTCAGAAGGGACCTCAATAGATCATCGAGTCCGACCCCCTGCATAAGTCCAACCCCCCTTGCAGAGGCAGCTGCCAGTGGGGGCAGGCGAGCAGCTAGGCAAGAAAAGCCTGATCATTCCCTTTTCTGTTTATCTCCTCATACCTGGCTTATCTCCTCAAACTTCCTGCTGCACCCTTTGTTATACCCCAGGGCACCCCAGCACCCTTGATGAGAATCACTGGTCGAAGGAGTCCTTATTACAAGTTAATCCCAGAGGCAGGGTAGCATTTTTATCAGCCCGTCTCTCTCTATTCCTACCTGCTCTGGGCAACACAGCATCTACTTGGCTGGTACAAACCTTGCATGTTTAATGGGGAAACAAAAAAAAACATCTTTATTCAAGGGCTAAGGACTTATTCAAGGACTGGCCCTTAAAATGACCCAGTGCAACTCATTCACTTCCAGCTCAGTTTGCATCTTTTACCTTTGGGCCCATCCCTATCACAGGAGGCAGGGGGTATTCATTATAAAACTTTTCATGTCAGCATCAGACACACACAGCGGCACATCACCTAAACTTGTGCAAACTTTTTAAAAGTTTAAAAAGGCTCCTTACACAAGGGTAGGTGTGGCAAGGCACTTGGGGTGCCTTCCATTTTAAGAGGCCAAGCAGCCTGTGAAGCCACTGGCAGGTGTGGGTCAGGGCTAAATTGGGGGTGGGGGGAGGGTCAGCTGACCCAGGGAGGTGGCAGGTATAAGTCCAGACCTGAGAGAAGCTGGCAGTAATAACACATGGGAGCCTGCTGAGAGAACATTACCTCTGGCTTAAGAAGGCCAGCTTGGAGAGAACACCTAAACCAGCCTGGAGGTTTGGGGAGGAACTAAGGGGATGAGGAGGTCCCTAGGGACCCAGGGAGGGGTCCAGAGCCCAGTGAGAAGCTAAGTGGGACCAGCAGTGGTCCAGCTCCTAGTGAGGGGATGAGAGTGTTGGATCAATCAGGGTGCAAGAATCCCAAAATGGGGCTTAAGTGAAAGAAAACATCTATAAAGGATGTCATCTGTGAGGCATGGGACATGGTAGAGGGGAGGAATAGAGCCATGCAATTAGCACATAAAGCAAAGACCACATGCACCTGGTGATCATTTGGAAGAACAATTTAGCAAGCCCTGGAGCCTCCCTCATTAAAATAACAAATATCAAGGCGTGACGGGCAACTAGAAGGGGCGATTGCCCACGAAGTGAGGGCTGCAGTGCCTCCAGGGGCTTCATAGCCACCTGCGCAGAGGCACCCTGCCGCAATAGGTTATGCACCTAGATGTAACAAGACACTGGACATGCAACATGCTAAAACTGTGAATCTTCCATGATTTTTCACACCAGGGCACCTTACTCTGAGGTCCTGAATGGACAGACAGACTAGCAGTAATCTAAGGTCAGGTGCATGCAGTAGTTGTTATTACAGTGAACCTATTTGTACTAAGCAAGTATCTACCCCAGAGCAACTGCTACCATAGAATAACTGCACACACACAGCATTGACACTTACGTTGGTGTATTTTTACTGTTTTTCTTTGGGTAACCTCTACCAATTTCTAGTAAATTACACCAGTAAACATGTTGCAAGTCCAAGACCTTAGTGCCTTCCCAGCTATTCATATGATGCAGATGCTGTTTGAAAAACAAAGATAAAAACACTCTGAAGATTCCTGCTGCTCCAAAAAACAGTGGCTTAGGTCCAAGGTACTGCACTTTACTCCGCCATGTGCTACTTCTTCAGCAACCTTGAGAGCTGATCAGGACCGTAACCAGCTTAACTCTGCTCCTAGTCCAGCAGAGTTACTCTGTGCATCCATCAAGTCCTTTTAAATAGAAACAGCACAGAATTCACCATGTGCCCCCAAGTACTGCAGCACCTTAAAGGTGGCAGGGGGTGGGGAAGAGGGGATCCCACCATTATTCATGTTTTCTTTGCAGTTGTGATCACTCGAAGTAGGCAGGGATAGGTCAGAATCTGTTATAAAACCTTATGCCATAGACAACAGTAGCAGTCAGGAGTCACATTTTACCTCAGCAACCCCAGGCCAAAAGGCAACAAGACCACAATCTGGAACTTGGATGGAAACTAGAACTGGAGGCGACACCAGCATTTTGTTTTTCAGCCAGGGGAACTTACGTTGTTCGAGAGGAAAGCAGCAGCGTGAGAGCAAGTTACAGCTTCCCCCCCAGCAGAATTAAACAGCGTTAAGACCATGATAGATGAAAATGTACCCAAGGTAGGATGTCACCTACTGTACTCCAGAGACTGTACTGATTCATCTTGACACTACTGTTGGCTATTACCTTCCCCAAGGGAGGGATTCATTCTTGCTGGCAACTATAGCCTCCCTGGAGGATCAGATAAGGCTTGTAAACCAGTATTTGCTTAGAGGTGTTGGAGGTGGTGGTGGGTCCCATTCCAGCTGCCTGATTCCTAATCTACAAATTGACTGGGGATCCAGAGGCAGCTACTGACACTAAGGAATTTCCATGGCTTATTCTAATATATTTACACTTCATCTGAGATGACAGCTGGGCTTAATCCCACCTCAAACTGAAAAAGCAGCAAGTAAAGCAGGGAGTAACATGCTGAAATAATTTGGTACAAGATGCTGAAGTAACTTGGTCCAATTATGATTACATGTTACAATTTGAAACTGAGGCTCCTCATTTGAGCAAAACCTATTGCCATATTTATTCAAATATAAGACAAGGTTTTCCCCACCCCAGTCAGCATGGAGAAAACAACTCCTCATCTTAAATTCACATATGAAGTGGAGCGGGGAGCAGGCATAGACTGTCCCCAAGCCCAGGTTGGGGATGAAGTCAGATGGTTATATTGGGATGGAAGCAGACAGCAACCAGGCAAATATTACCTGCTACCCCTTCCACATAGCAGCAAGGACTGTAAATAGCATGTACTGCATACAGCTACACTGGAACAGCTGCTTGTCTGTTTGCTCTGGCTCAGTGTCATTTACATTGGTGTACAAAACCATATGAAAATGTGTCATGCATTCAAGACCTCAGAGAGGAGAGGCTTCAAGGTCAGCTACATGTAGCACATTCTTAAAAGACCTGAAGAAGAACAGGAGAGTATGCGTTCCTTTTCCACTGCCATTCAGTGCCCAGCTGCTCTCTGCAGACTGCTGTTTATCACTGTAAATGGCTCTGCAATTTATCTTGCATCCATCTTAGGAATGGCAGTGTGCCCATTGACTCATTACACTGAGTCCTCAGTTGCCATTAGATGGTTACCCCTCTTGGCAAATGAATCTGGGCTGGACTTGAATGAAATGCCCTTCATATGAAAGGCTCCAACTCCCATTCCAATGTCTCTCAGATGCAGTTGCTCACTCTTTATGGCATGTTTTAAATGAGCTGTGTTCATACAAAACATGAAGCCTTCCAACTAACATAATTAAGAGGGTTACAAATTGGTTGCTAGTTGGGACCATGGAGCTCCTAAACTTGTAATACAGGAGCTCGATATTTTGTCAATTCACCTCACATCAACTGTTCCAGAAGGCGGCACATGAACCTACAGGCTCCTCCATTAGCAACCACAGTTTTTCTGCCCTTTCTTCAACTTGAATTCAAAAATGGGAAAAGGCTAGTATTGTCTATTCCCCTAACAAAAAATAGCCAATGCTTCAGTCAAATTGCCCAAGAGTGCTTCGTGGCATGGCTCATTCTCATGACATGGTTCAAGAGAGTCAGTGATCCAAATGGTGCTTTGGGCTGAAGTTAAATCCACTTACAGCCAGATGCACCTCATCACACCACAAACCAAATCAGAAATTCTGTTTTAGGGCCTCTTAGAGATGTATGAGACCCTTTTCCAATTGCACTGGCTGGTTGTGTAGTAATGACCTCCATCCTATTTCCTGGGATAATCCTATACATTCAGAAAAACCCAAGCTATATAAACAACCAGTAACATGCAAGGTAGAAGAATAAGATGTCAGTCAGAAGGTCAAGGGTCTCCTGAACCTAACTCCCCAAAGAGTTAATATGCCAGTTTCTGTTATCAGTGGCACACAAGGGAGCAATATGACTAACATTGTATCTGTTCACCTTCACCTCCCCAACCTGAATGACTTCTTGTAGGTCAGTTAGGAGCAGCCTTCGGTTCAGGTGCAAAGTGAGACCCAAAATCATGCCTCTGGAGCTGTAATGAGACATCTTACTTGATTTGACTCCCTACTTTAGACCTTGCTACCCCTTAGGACATGCTAGAACCTGAAGGTGGCATCATCAAGCCTATTAGTTTTTATCTTGATGTCATGAAACCTGACCGTGATTAAACCCGATGAACCTAAAACAGTTAAATGGGAACAAGTTTCACAGCTATGAATCTTTTAATCCATCAGAATCTGCATCCTTTCACTTAAATGAGTGTGAAAAAAGACTTGAGATTCCAAGCACAAAATTCATTAGGGCACAGAAGTGTCCTAAGAAACTGCAGTGAGGAGGGGCTGAAGCAGCTGCTCATGGGGGATGAGGAAAAGCCATCCTGGGGAAGGCTAAGGACAGCCACTCAGTTTAGATAAGCTGTTTTCTGATGCCACAGTTGTTTTCTGCTGGGCACTAGCTGGGGCTTCAGTTGCCCCGAATCTTTTGCTATGGTATCTATCTATTCTCTAATCTTTCAAGAATAAGAAAGTCAGTAATCTTTCAAGAATAAGATTGAACGCAGGCTGCAGATATGGAGGTAAGGGACTCTGTGATCACTAGAGGGCAGCAGGAGGCCGCAGCTTAGTTCATTATCTTACCACCCCCACATAAGGCAGCTGAGACCAGGCCTGGTTGAACAAAGCCTGGGATGGCTCTCCCTTTTTCATTCATATGTTGTGCCTCATGTCTCCTGGACCTACTCACTACAGGTAAGTCCTCTGGATGGGCCAACCATTCATTTTCAAACTGGGACCTAGGTTTGCTGGTTGTCAGCCTAACAGGGAACATCACAATGGGAACGATTTAGCAAACCTGTGCTGAGAGAGATGCTTTCTTAAAAAGATGTATGGTCTGGTTATCAGCAACTGAAAAGATGCTATTTGCAAATTTGGGATACATGTTCAAAGCAAAGGAACCTCTAATAGGTTTAAAAGCAATGCAAACTCCTGACACCACACATCACTTTTAAATCACAGACCAAATCCTGAGAGGCATCAAGCACTTGCCATTCCCCTTGACACAGATGGCAGTGATAGGTCCTCAGCAATCCTGGGGAACTGTCCAGCCTGGCACTTAAAATCCATCTTGTTGCACTGCTGCCTTTGATGGGAATGAGTCATCTCGCTACCAACCCTGGTTTTTATACAATTATTTATTTATGGCAAACCAGCCCCACCCCTTTCCCCCTCCAACCCTGATCTCATCCCACTCCCCAAAATAGATGCTTTAAAAAAAAAATGATGTCTGGAGGCCATTTGGTGGATGCTGTGGGATTGATATTCGCTAGGCTCATTGTTGTTTAACAGCTGGCTAGCAGGGAGATGCTGTGCATGTATGGCCTCTGTGTGCAGCATTGCTAATCATTTTGCTATAGCCTTGTCTGTCCTGGGTGAAAGATGAATGCTTGTGTCAACAGTGACACTTGACAGCACCTGCATGAAGTTAACGGTTCAGTTGCTGCAACTGTGCTTTGACCAAAAAGAACTCTCCGTCAGGCCCTGCACATGGCTTTGTCAAGTTCTCTTTGTCAGGAGACAGGCAGACAACATCAGAGCAACAAAAGCAGGCTCAGTACACTCCCCGTGGCAGTCTTGAAATATCATATTATGGGAATCCAGTAAACGTAGAGTTAAATGCAGCAACTTGCTCCAGGGCTGTCACAAGACTAATTGAGAGGCATCTCGTACCTGGGGGAGGTAGAGAAATAAGCTTTCAAAAAGGCTCTGAAGGTCACAGCAGCTTGACTACAGCTTCCTAAATCCGTTGAGGTAGTTCTATGTGCAGCAATGATTTATGCCAGGCTTTCAAGGCAACAGGGATTAGCCAGGAAGAATTCAATGCCTCTTCTCTTGCCTGGTTTAAATATTTAAGTGAGAAGTCCTAATGCATCCCCAGAAACAACAATCTGATTTACCCAACACTCTCTTCCTTGTCCCTGTGACCACCATTCCCATTCATCAGCCCTTCAGTGACTGCTGTGCCAAGACTCATCACACCTGTTTCGTCTCAAGCCCAACCAGGCTACATAGAAATATGCCCCAGTGAAGCAATACCAGAGCCAGAGAGGAAGAACCAGAGGTCACAGCTTGGGCGGGCACCAATTTTTGTCTTGTTGCTAAGAAGTGCTACCTTTGAAAAGACAAACTTGATTTTTTGCAGAACTTGTACCTTTGGCTGCTAAAGCAGAGAAACAGCTGCAGGTCAGGCACAAATCTCTTCCCCTTTTATACTTTCAATTCTCAAATAGCACGTGGATGAATGGGGAAGGCCATTTGCAGCATCCTCCTTTGTTCTTTCCACTTCCACAGTGCACGCACACGCCCACCCTCCGATTTCTCTGACACCTTCTTAAATGGTATTTGGGGCTCGCCTACAAAGATATTTTTGACACTAGATGATCTGGGCCTGTGACATGCAACTGTGCTCTGTTGTTCCCTGGCTGGTGACTGGGATTCTGAGATTTGCAACAGCTTCCATGGCTGGATTTTTCCTTCACACATCTCTCCACATTGCATACTCCTGCTTACATGCAACTCATTTCTAGTGAGTCTATAAGGGAAGAGAGGCCTGCAGGACCCAGCCATACAGAAATACATACAGAAATGTCAAAGGCCTGCCCAAGCCTAGTGGCCTATTGTACAAGATAGGCATATTGTGTGTTTAAGACAAAGCAGTTTCTCTAGCTAACGGGACACACAGAGCCATATGGCTAGCATCACATCCAGCCACCTTTGACTCTGTGGTCTGAATGCTCACACTCCTGGCAGGGCTGACTGGGAACAGCCTGTGGTGCGCGTCTAGAGCAGCAGTTGGCCAAAACAGCCCAGCTCAGGTCTGATGCAGGCCGGCACTTGTGACGCAGCCACTGCCACAACTGCTGCCACTTCTCTCCCTGCCACAGCATGGGTAAAGCTCCCTACCACTGGAATGTGACTGAAGCCTCCCAACTCATTAAACTCCCAAGGCTGCATTAAATGGTTCAGGTTGCCAATTCCTGGTTGAGAGTCCAAAAATTTGCCTCCTTCAGGCAGGCAGTTGGCACTGACTATTGCAGGCTGCTGCCCCTCCCTTCCTGCTAAGTTCCAGCTCCTTCTGGTTTTTCCTCTTATCCCTGAAGCAATGCCATATCCACTACACACAGAAGCATCTGAACATGGCCCAAAACAGAGTTCAGTCCTCACCATGTAAGTTGGGCCAGCTGTACTGGCCCTGAACCTCAGCCCAGCTAGAGACCCAACAGCACTAACATTTGATATTGATTGCTCCAGGCAGAAGGTCCATTTTGTACGTTTTAGTCTCTCTAGCACCTGATTAACCATCTGGTTCAGGCATTTACACCCGGGACCAATGAAGCACAACTCTCTGCTAATTGAAGGCAGAGCTGATGCATTCTTGTGATATGCAGTGGGGCATAGTATGAACCCAACAGATGCTGCTAATTTAAATTCCACACATGAAATGCTGTACCTACTGAATTGAAATAAATTTCCACTGGACTTCCTGTTGCAAAAGCAAACTCTGTTATTCTAACTAATTATCAACTGCTTTTGCAATAAAGCTCTCATTTCATGTACCGTATCTAGAACTAAGAAAGAAATATAGGCATTGTTGGCAATGAAGTAATTCAGGTTTAGCAAAAGCCAGCCAGGAAAATCATAGCAGCAAAAAAAAAAAAAAGACATGTTTCATAGTAATTAAAGCCAATTACCTCATGGCAAAGACATGAATAATTCATATAGTAAACTCAAAGAACTCCCAAAGAAAGAATCTGAAGGGTGATAAACACTTATTCTACCGACCAGCTTTTCTTCTGCTATTCTGCCCTGCTTGACCCTCTCTGTGGATATATTGTCATGTGCACCCACTCAATTGAAGAGCTCCAAGTCATTCTTGACTCCTTCTATGAAGCATATGAAATGCTTGGACTCACTGCCAACTTCTCAAAAACCAAGATCCTTTACCAGCCTACCGCAAGCCAACCAGCTGCTCCCCAACATATCCCAAATAGAGAACAGCCCTTGGAGAATGAGCATTCCTCCTAACTGAGTAGCCACCTTTCCCAAAAAGCAAAACAGATGATGACATTCAAAACTGGATAATACCTGCCAGCGCTGCCTTTGAATGTCTCCAAAATCATGCCTGTGATGAATGATGACCGTGACATCATGACCCAAACCAAACTTTTTGTCTACCAGTCTGTTGACATTCCTACCCTGTTGCATGGACACTGAACTTGGATGACATATTGGAAATAGCTGAAAGTCTCGCAACATTACCAGCAGCAATGTTTTTTTCAAAATTCACCGTATCAGCTAGGACAGAAGAACAAATATGAGTGTTCTAGCTCAAGTAAACACCGTCAGCTTTGAAACCATGTTTATACAGTACCAGTTCCATTGGACAGGACATCTCATAAGGATGCCTAACAACCAGCTCCCAAAACAGGTTCTATTCTACCAACTCAACAGTGGTCAGTGCTCTAGAGCTGGGTAAAAGAAGAGATTCAAGGACACCTTGAAGACCAACCTGAAGAAATGCATTAATAACAATACTTGGGAGACTCAAGCACTGAATCTCCTACAGTGGCGACATGACATACAACGAGGCATTAATCCAGGGGCAGGCAATTATTTCAGGTGGAGGTCCGCTTACTGAGTTTTGGCAAGCCATCAAGGGCCACATGGGTAGCCCCGCCCCTTGACAGGTGCCCCACCCCCTGGTTTCCATCTTGGGATCAGAAGTCCCACCCCTTAACACTTGACATTTGCCACCAAAGTCCCTCCCCCTGCCCCTGGAAGTACTCCTTTCAGCAAGGGGTTTTGCCATCTCTGAACCAGAAAAATACTAAGTTATATTCTAAAAATCAAACATGTACTACAACATTCATTAATTTAATTAAAAAAAATATTTTTGTCCTGATTCACATGTGTTTGTGTAGTGCACACACAGGTGATAGTATAATAGCTTAAAATGAAGTCTTGCTCTTGTATATTGTGGGGGGTGTGGGTGGGAAAGATTTGTGGGGTGTGGGAGAGGGTGTGTGCGCTGGATTTGTGAGGGGTGTGGGTGGGTATGGGTTTTGTGGGGGACTGAGTGTGTGTGGGGAGGGTGGCTGGGGAGGGATGTGACATGCATGGAGGGGGAGGGCAGAGCCCCCACCAGTGCTCCTGCAAGCCCAAGCTCTGCATTCCTGATACTCTTGGCCCTGAGGTAGTGAGTGGGTGTGCAGAGCACACCAACAGCCAGGTGGGAGTGCAGGGCCCGCACCAGTGCACTGGGGCCAGTGCTGGTGGGGCCCAGAGTGGGATGGTAGGAGCACCTAGTCCAGGCGGCCAGAAATTCTATGGAGCCGGGGTATGCCGCTCAAGCAGGGAGAGGAGGGAGCTAGCTTGGCTCCACAGAGCCCCTGCCAGCCCGGGCCCCATGCTCCTGCTGCCCCACTCTGGGCCCTGCCGGCACTGCCCCTGTGCACCAGCATGGGCCCCACACTCCTGCCCAGCTATCACTGCACTCCGCGTGCCCGCTCACTGCCCCTTCCCTTCACCGGCCACAGCCATTTCCCCACTTGCTTGCCCACCCACCAGCACCACGTGGTTCCCAGCTGCACCATCATCATCGCAGGAGCCCACCTGGCTGGTCCTGAGGACTGGGGCAATCCCCCACAGTCCTCCCCTGCCGCCCTCCCCCCCACCTTATCTGTATTTCCCTTGGCACAGGGAGGAAGGAACAGTTCCAGCCCAGAAGCCTCCAGAAGCCCCTGATAGGTAGAGGCTTCCCGCTGAGGCAGGGCCAGGCCCGACTTGCTGCTGTAGCTGTTTAGTTCTGTCGCTGGCTCCCCCTGGGTCCTACTGCCCCGTCTCCTGTCATCTTTGACAGGCAGCCAGGGGCAGATAAATATTAATTTAGGGGCCCGGTGAGCTGGATAGAATAGCCTGGAGGGCCAGATCTGGCCCACAGGCCATATTTTGCCCACTCCCGCATTAATCATTTTGAGGAAACTGGCATCACTATAGTGGACAGTGAGAAACACAAAGGGAAAGAGCCATGGCTTGACATCACCAGGATCCACTCCTTCCCCCTGGAACTATTTTCCACATCTGCAATTGACACACGGATCTCAAATCAGCCTCTTCAGTCATCTCTAGACTCACCAGTGACTTCCCTATTTACTGGAAGACTGGCAACAATAATGTGGTGGTGAAAGAATGCCTAATGTGATGCAAGATGGTCTAAGAGAAACTTATTCCTGTCCTTAGAAGTTTATCATCGAAACAGAGAAAATGGGAAAAGGTTGGGAATGGGAACAAATGTAATGGCCTGCCTAGGAACACAAGCAGGCCAACAATAAGGCCAGGACAAAAAGAGGCCTCTTCTAGCCAGTGCTCGGAAACATTAAAACGTATTTGTTTCCCTGTCCAAGAGGCAATGCTATTTAGTGGATAGGCTGGGATTAGGAAGAGGAAAGAACCAAAATCTGCTCCAAATTAAACTGGTTTAAATTTGAAACTGCTACCTCCCAAGGAGTCACTCCAGCTCCACACCTGAATTATAAAGCAAGCTCTGGACCATTAGTTGAACACAACTAAAATTTGCAAGCAAGTTGCTCTCTCTAGACAGATTCGCTTCCCCCACCAAACTCCTTATCTCCAGATGCCACCAAACTTCTTAGCCACGTGGAAAGGAATTACAAGGCAATACAAAGGAAGGAAATTGAGAAACTTTCTAGAAAGGATTTTAGCTGCTGTATGCTCATTACTGAGGCTCACTCAAATCTCCTATCTGGGAAATTGTGTATTTTAAAACATTCCGGATCTGTGTTATGTTTTTTTCCATCAGTTGCAAAAACTGACAGATTAGCAAAGAAATCCTCCCAGCTGCAATATCACCAAGAAACCCAGGAAAGATGACATAGTTTTGCTGCATGAATAAGTGTGGTAATCTTTGTGTGCTGTGAATCACCCCAATGGCTGTTCAGGATCAGGATGCAGGCAGTGGAGAAATAACTATGTAAAGCTAATGGCCAAAATGGCTCATGTGAAGAGCTCATGTCATGCTAGGACTTGGAGGGGGAAGGGACAAAAGGATTTTTCCCTTTAGCTCTCACCTCAGTCCCCTGCAAAATACTCCTTTATTTTGATTTTGCTCAAAATACCAGGAGTTGGCTGTAAAGCACTGCAATTCAATGTGCCATTCACTGTGGTCTCCATAGCAATGCTGTAACAAACCCCCTGTATCATGACGCACATGTGACAGCATTACTGTTTGGATTAGACTCGTTTTAGCATAAGGCATGCGCTTCCACACCAGCGTCAGCACAGACAAAAAACACTGGTAAGAGCTCTAATGACTTTGTTAAATCCTTCTACTTGTATCCACAGTGCACAAGACACTGCCTAGATGAGCTGTCTGGCTTATTATCTGCACTCTGCTGCACAGGGATTAAGTTTGCAAGAAGCCACTTACCTGCACAAATTGCTCTGTCCTCAACAGAAAGAACATTTGCACGCTGTTTTGCCACCATCTGCTTCTTCCACGGCACTGCACAATGATTAGCTCCATTAGCAGCCAACGTGCGTCTGAGGAAGCATGCTGGCCAGAGACAGACGTGGCAACACCAGTGACCATTTGGCAAGACAAGGAAATCCACTGACAGCTGAGCTGCGTACATATTAATGAAGCATTAAAAATCAAAAGAAAGTTACAAAGAATGTTAGTAAATGAGCTTGGATTAAATGGTATTTAATACATGAACCAGAAGGAAGTGACCAGACACATCACGCTTGATCCTCTAGTTTAGATGAACTCTGCTCAAAACAAGACCAAAAAGGGAACATAAGGAAAGTCTCCTGCCACTTTTGCCACTCCCACACATCTAGGACAGGCCAGTGGTCTATGGATGCTCAAACTCGATGAAGGCCAGTTAATGCCAGGCAGGTATCACCACAGTACACAACACACTCACTGCCCTCCTCCCCCAGCCACACACTCTAGCCCATGGATGACTGGTGCCTCCTGAGACTGTGGGGGCAGTTTGTGGGCGGCAGCATTGGCAGGTGACTGCCTGCAGAAGCCGATGGCAGCTGCAGGGGGGCAGCGAGCAGCGACTGTCCACAGAAGCTGGCAGCAGAGGTTGCCAATCTCAGGGTGGCACATGCCCCCCACAATGGCCCCCAGTTGCCTATGCTCTAGCCTGATGTGGCAGAAGATCAACTAAAATAACTCCATGCTACCAAGGAAACTTCTAGCTGATTGCTCAAAGGTCTGCTTCACATCTGCTTTACAGTGCAGAGGCAGAATTGGGGGTTACAGCAGGGGCCAGACAGTGGTACTGTACTTTGAGTTTCTAGCTGCAGGCCTCCAGCCAGCCTTCAGGAGAAGAGTTTTTTTTAATTCCTGTATCTCCACACTGTTTCAACTGCCCAAGGATGCTTTCAACATACTACTTAGGGCATCAAGAAAACCACTCTACCAAATCCACAGCATTATCTGTTTTATCAATACTAAAGTCACCTGGAATCATGATGGAAAGTGTGCTTCAAAAGATTTATTACATATATTTGTACATATTTTACATAAATGGAATGTTAAACATAGAACCCAAAATCAATAAAAAAATATTTCATTCATGATTATGTACTGGCAGACCATCAAAAAATGTACCTTAACAACATAAGTCATCTTCCAATCATACTGCTCAATTACAAAAATTTACAAACATGTTTTACATTAGACATTGCAAATTACATTCTTATTTATGCTTAGGGTAATGAAGGAAGACTTCTTGCTCATTACCACTAAATTAGAGCATTTTGTAAGCTACGAGAGAGTTCCATCTAACAGTTTGGAGACAGTAGATTTTGTGGAAAGAGGTGTGTAAAAACGTGGATACTCTTCATCTTTTACCATCATATAACATCTTCCTAATGGTAAGGAGAGTTAGCACAAGATTCTCCTCAGTCACGTGGAAACATGAATGTTACATCATCACTTGTTGAATGTAATGGTGCAGGTTTTCAGTTAAGTTTAAAATAGTCCTCTCTACAGCTGAGCTGCCTCTCCCTGTTCTCCTAATTTTTTGCAGTACTTTGGCAAAGTCAGCTAGAAGAGTGATATTTGCTATTCAAAGATCAATACTTCAACTTCAGTTCATTATGTATGGGAAAACCTACACAATCATAATGTGATGTCCTCATTAAATTCCAAACCTGTTGAGAGCTTGTGCCATTTATGATTTTAACAGTGAATACTTTTCAATAAGATAAATTGGGGGCGGGGGGGGGGGAAGGAGAGACTGGTTTGAAGAAACCAAGGGTAATAGGATTTATCAAGAGAGGCTATTTACTTACAACATGGGGGGTTTACTTGCATTTGAAATTCTGCCAGAATCAACTGGATCCTATTTATCATCATAATACCTTTGCCAAAGCAAACCTGATGGAGTAAGGATGTCAAACATTTGTGGACTGAAAGCTGCCACAAGCAGAGCAACAATCAAAGAAGCTTCTTTCAAACAGGCAGCAGGCCCACTAGGTATTGTTTACTGGCAACTCATTAGGGGAGAAGATTGTAGCTAACAGAGAGAAAAGGCATACATTAGATCATTAAGTCCAACCTCCTGCATATGCAACAGTTTTGCTAAGCAAGTCTTCAGTATCTAGCAATACCTCACATTAAATTGTTACAATTCATCCAATCAGTGGTTCTGACATGGATATTAAGGTGAGATAGTCTACAGTCTCCATAACACTGTGCAGTGGCTAGACAAATTTCTGCAATAGGAAATTTAAATACTTGATTTCAATTTTGGTGCTGCAACTCCACAACCACCAAATGCATAGCTCAGGTGTAATGAGTCCTCCTTCCAACACGGGGGAAATACGGGGGGAATGGGACACACATTAAGGTCCAATCACTGAGCTGATTTTAGAAGTAAACATGAAATTGTATGGAATTTATTTAGTGAAACATAGTTTAAGTTCTACATTTTACAAAGAAAACTTGGCCACTCATGACAGGGCCATCTGGGATGGCAAAAATTTAATTTGTGCAACCTGTTGTACCTGGTGGTCAAATGCAGTTAGATTAGCGGTTGCAGCAAAGGTTACACTAAGTGCTTTTCTTGCAGGCTGATGGGGTAACATATCATTGACATATCAATGCCAAGAACAGTCCTTCTTTCCCAAAGAAAAAGGGCAGTGTAAGCTCCTAAAACTGTACAGTGTTTGGGGGTCGGCAGAAGAGACTGACATAAAAAGTTTGAGGCATGAAACCATGACTAGCAAAATCTTGCACTGGTAAAGTTAAGAGCCACAATAACCCACTAGGAAACTTCCCACTTGCCCTGGCCATGTTAGAACTTCTGTATTCTGAAGCCAAGTATAATATGTGGCCAGATAACTCCCACTCTGCCATAGATCTGATGAATGTAAACAGCTATAATCAATCTAAATAGAATCACTCTGTTGACTATGATAAAGCAGCTGAAACTCATGGAAACATGGGGAAGTACTAAAGGTGACTTGAGGCAGGGGTGTAACTGGAGATGTGAGCACCATGGGTGGCAGTGTTGCACAGGGCTACGTCACTGGCTGTGCTACAAGTGGCAGCAGGTAGGTTGGTAGCAGATCTGTTGCTATTTTTGCTCCCCAACCCCCAAGAACCAGCACCAAGATCTGGTGCCCTAGTTGGCCTCTCTTCATTATGCCACTAGACCCAGGTTTACCTGCCCCCGCAACAGTGTGTGGCAGTTCTCTTGGAGATCAACAACATTAAGTCTTGAAACTCTTGTTTTTGGTGAAAGATTGGAGAACTGGAAGGAGAGTATTTCTAAAGCCCTCCAATAATAAGATTGGGGTACTGAAATTTCCATCAAGAACGAGTCTCTTTCAAATCTATTTCAGGAGTTAGATACAAATTAGAAAGAAATGTAAGTTTCAAAGCAACCGACTAAAAGTCTCCCTCCGCACAATTGCTTAGGTTCCAGTTTCTGGTGAACTCAGTCTTACTGGATTGCTCATCTTCCACAAAAACAAAACAGCACTGACATTTGTCATTTAAAACATTAGCAGAACTTTTTAAAAATAACCTTCAAGAGCTTTTCTTTGAAACTATGGAACTTTTTACAACATAAAAAGCATAAGAAGTCAAAGAAATCCCCCCACAACTTTGTGAGTTCCTTTCCAAATTCTTCATATACAAATACGGCAGTATACTCACCCTGAAACACAAGAATTAAGACAGATGCTCCTGCTTGTAATTCATTTATGCTTCAGTCTTTTCCCAAAATTAAATACTGCAAGTTTGCAGTGTGCTTCATCTCTTTCCTTTCATTTCCCACTCAAATCAATGTCCAACACATACGCACAAGGAAAACTAGTTTACTATTTTAAAAAAATGTGAAAACAGATGCACTAAATATACATACAGCTTCCTGTAACTGTTAGCAGCATGCTTCTCTTGGAATAGGGTCATAAAATCCAAATCATAGCAATTACACCCCATCACCTTTATGCAAGCTGCTACTCAAGATATATGGTAAGTGACAAGCTTCACCTTTTAGGATGTTATATTTACTCTTCCTCTTCTGGGAAGTAGCATGTTTATGGCAAACCTGAGTATGAAGATAAGCTCACTCTCTTACACACTTGGGCAAGATATAGGCCAAATGAAATTAAATCACCTGAAAGAACTGAAATTGGCAATTCCTATATTTGTAGACAAAGAGTGTGGCACACCCTAATTTAACTTATTGCTTCTGAGTACACAAAGGTGACCTTCTCCTAGACACAGCACTTTTTTCTTTTTTGAAGCACTGTGATCTAGGACCTTGAAAAAGGAATATTAAAAAAAAGAAATTAGAATATTTGAAAATGGCATTGTTTAGAACTAACAAGGGAGCTGTATGTTTTTGTTTCATAAGCATTGGCAGACAGTATTTTGGGATGAAAGTTTACATACATGAACTTCCACATTAAGTTTCAAATCCAAACTCCAGTCTAATCTTTCCAGTCCATCCTAAGTATGGTCCACATTAATGGTCTAATCCTGTATTCCATTGCATAGCCAAAACTTTACCAACTTCAGGAGAAGTTTTGTATGTATCCAGAATTTAGGACTGAAACCACCACAACCATCCAAGGAATCAAAAACAAAATGAAAAAGGGGTTGCTAGGCTGGCCAAGTGACAGAACCCTGACTGCAAAACCATAGGTAAGCGTCTGCTATTAGAATGGCTCTCAACCATTGCATTGACACCGGCCTTAAGTTTAAGTGATGAAAAACACTGGAATGTTTGTTCTTTCAATCATTTACTTGCACATTTAAATGTAGAAGATCAAGGTTTAGAGAAAGCAACATACTGTGAACAGAAATTGGGCTTAAGCTGTAAACAGATTTATGTTTAAAAACCGATCTAACTTAATCCCCAGCGAAAGGACACAAGCTACTACCTTGGAGCACAGGACACCAAAATACCACTAACCTCCTTTGTGTATTACAGTAGTTTCTGCCAGCATTAAGTCAATCAAGAACATTAAGTCAACGTAAATACCAAAACTGCCTCTCTCTCAAAAGATGCAGGTCATTCAAAACAGAACAAAATGTGACCCTGTGGGAGACGATGTTACTAGTAAAATGCTACAGCTGCTGTAATGTTTTCCCTTAATATCAGAAGGCAACTAAACAATTCTGTTACAAAAGAAATTGTGTAGGAAACTGCTGTATGGTAGATGAGATTATACAATTTAAAAACGTGACAGTGGTTCTGCTTGCACTGCTATCAAAGGGAGTACCACTGGGTGCCACAATTAGCGATTCATTTAAAATGGACGATGCAAGAAAAATTTAAAAAGCACCTGGGAAGCTGTACCGCTGGTTGTTACAATTAACTGGTTTTGATTTCTTTAATTTTCAGCATAACAAAAGGCATTTTCACAGCATAAAGTTTATGGGAAGATGTTATCTAATCTAAAATCCCTCTGCAAGCAGAAGAGACTTATAATGTGCAACACAACAGTATTTCTGGGTAGCAGCAGATGCTCCAGACTTGCCCAATATGAAACAGAGTAGCAAACAGAGGGGGGAAAAAAAAGACAGACAAAAGAAAAGCTGAATTAAGCAGACATAAGACATGCTTAACACTTGAAGTGTTTGTGCAACTTAATTTTGCTACTGAAACTTACTAAAAACTGCAGTCATTAATAAATATTCATAATTTTTCCCTGTATTATGAAAAGCTACTATGGATCAGTTCATAATATAAAAAAAATATATGCTTTTAAGCCCTGATACCTTGTCCAGGTTTTCTTTTGTTTTCTAAATTGTGGTATTTTGTAGGTATTCATATTTATCCACAGCTCTGCCTGGCGTATTTCCCTATAGGTATCTCCCATTGTTTTTTAAGTCCTGGTAAAGCCAGTATAACACGGTAGAACAATAAATTAAACAAATATAGGTGCTTGTTAAAAAACAGTCAAATGCTAATCTGTACATAAAAAGACCACTGATGTTAGATGCAAAGACTACAGATCTGCCATCAAGTAAATTTCAATTAAAAAAAACTTGTGTATAAAGTGTTTCAAAAATGAAACGCAAATCCTACCCCTATGTAATCTCAATGCTTAGAAAATTCTTTACTGTGCCCATTGTTACAATTTTCTACCTAAACCTAGGGAGGCAGTCTGGAGATGAAAGTAGTACAATAAAATAATTACCTAAAACATTTTTAAAAAATACCCGTTAAACAAATTACCTCAACTGGCAGCACTTAAAATGGGATAATTCTTATTCTATTAAAAAAATGTTGCATAGCTGCAAGATTATACTCTGCTGCATTTTTTTTTTTTTTTTTTTTTTTTACCCATAAGCAGTAAAAGAGAAATTTTAGTTTAAATTGCAGTGCAATGTGCAGATTTCAACAATCCTATAGCTGGATCAATATTAATTAGTCACCTGCCTTGGCTTTATTCTTTGGACTGCATTCTGACAGACAAAGGATTAGTTATGAAACTCTGAAATACGTTTTTTCTTATGCAGAGGAAGATTACAATTTCCATTCTTGAAATACATGAAGACCATACACCCAGGTGCAACTTCAGTGAATTAATTCGCATAGCGAAATTATTCTTCAGTTGCCATTTAGTCTTCTTTAGCCTATGGAAAGATGAAAAGCTTCCACTCAAAAATCTGGTCATCCTCACATAAATGTTTCAGACAGTACTGATTCAGAATGCGAATTCCATGTGTGGGAAGAAAAGAGACAACCACAACCTGCTTCTGCACAGAACTTAATAAAAGTTAGATTGAAATTAGTAACTTTGGCCTTTAAATACAAAATGTTGTCATTAATGTCCATAGGGAGAAGATTGTTACAGAATGTGCAGCATTTTCAAAATCCCTGTGTGTTCTCTGTATAAATGTTTGGTACACTGAGCTCTATTGGAAAGCAACTGGTCTTCCTGCAGCCATTATTCCATGTGATTATCCATCTTTGCCAGGCTCACAGCAGCACAAGTCTGAAGCCAAGTATGTTCCCAAATTTGTGTTAAAAAATGGAATCTCAAGTCTCCTACATCTTCTGATCAGTGGAAGCAGCTGCAGGAGTGAAAATAAAGAATGATATCTTCAGTTTTACAGTAAGATGCACCCAGTAAGCATAACTTTCCAAAACATGGAAAGCTAAGATTGTTCTTGCAGTCATACTCCTCTGTGGATCATTTTTATCTTCTGGATATTAAATACATTTGATTTAGCAAAAAATCTATAAGCATTTACAAAGACAAACATCTTTAAAAGCATCATGCTGTGCTTCTCCTGTGGTTTAAATACACTAGGGGCAACACGTGAAGCTCTATGAAGGTACCTGTCAAAATAAAAAATTAGTTCTTGCACTGAGCTACGGGAAAAACAGCAGCCTGCACACTGGCAAGATTTTTCTGCTGCCTCTGTGGTGATGTCACAATTATCTCTAGCATCACAGCAAATGTGAGCCATGGCGCACAGTGGTACAATGAAGCGCATAACACTGAGGAATGGTATTGCATTAAAAAAATCTAAATTGGTTGAGAGAAAGAGTTTGAATATCTATCCCTATTGCTTACAATGCTCCTATGAATCCAGGTGTGTTTTGTTACAGCGGGACCTGGTAGCTTAGAGAAAGCTTAAAAACAAGTTACCCAAAAAAATAAAAGTCCATTCATAAACTCTGACAAAGTAGGCTGTCACCTACAAAAGTTTATGCCTCTTTGAACCAGTTGGTCTCTAAAGTGCTACCATGCCCTTCCTTCTGCCAGAAGGATAAAAGTGCTCCTTTGGCCTGTAACATCACCTGAAAATTAAGACATATTCAAAATAAGAAAGTGGGGCTCAGCCCAGAAAGAGATATCAGTGTTTACTTTGCTACGAAAAATTCTTGGGTTTTACTTTAGGGAAATCTAGTTTCCATAATAAAAATAGTCTTAAAACAAGCTGCTAGCTATTCATAAGAACTGCTTCTGGTGTCTTTCTAGTTTAAAAACTAGAATTTATCATTGTTGTTGTGGTTATGAGCATGCAGAAATCTTTCACGCATACCAGATACTTACTGATTAGTATCATCTAGATCTGAACATAGATCTACTTCAATACACTTATCTTATTATTGAAAAGTACAACGTAATACGTAAAAAGAGAAATTACCAATGAACAGGAACCTGGTCTTAATCTGAAGGATGTTCAGGGCAAGATCTATTTACTTCAAACCATTCATCTATGCAGCTGTTGAAGTGTAAACCAAAAAAGAAAATAAATGAAGGTTAAACAAGGTATTCAAGTAGAATAAATTATCATAGTTAAGGTAAGTTGAATAGAGACATTTTATAAAGTGCTTATAAATATAAAACACCATATACAAATACACATGCACAAATCAATATATTGCCCATCCAAATGCCTCCCATAGGTGAAGGAAAATGCTGGGGAAATCGCACTTCAACTGAAATGTGTGGCAAAGTATTTTTCAGCATTCACTGGATATTTTTGTAATACCCTGAACAACAGACGAGACCAGATATATATGATTATTGTGTATAAAATCATATTTCACTCCTCTTTAAATAAGCTATAATAATAGTTTATTTGGGAAGTGTTGCCTATTTTACATGTTACACGCACTTATATGTACACGTTTTGTGTTGAGGGACACCATCACCTTAATCACATTGTTGTATGTCAGTTTTAACTAATGTTGTTGTAATCATGATCTAAAATTAACATAACAAACGTTAGAGAAAATGTGTTGTGATTTTTACTGTTTTCCTAGCGTAGCCAATTTCTCCTTTTGTTTCTCTAGATCTTGCATATAATAATGACAGAAAATAACAAGAAAGAAATTTGACTGTAAGATGAAACAAATTGATAGCACGGAGACCTGAAAAGTACTTTTAACTATTTTTTAAATAAAAAGGTGACTAGATCTTTAAACGATAGTGTCCTTTTAATTGTTCCTTACAAAAAAATGACTCAACACATATTGGTACATGGAATTTTTAAAGGATTCAGTGTATACAGATTATGAAGAATACTTGCCCTTTATGATATATGCATAGACAAGGCAGTCGTGCTATAGTATCTCCTTGCTGCAGCTCTTCCAGGCATATTGCACACTCCCCAGCATCTTTACTCAACACATCCTCTGCAGAAACAGGGCAAGTTTTAAAGGTTTAACACACAACACTTAAAACACCATTTTTTAATTATAACATTCAATCAATCCTATAATAAAAACATTTTTGTATATTTGTTTTAGAGTATGGTGTAAAGTTGAACCTAGTTATAATGATATGTGATACAAGTTTCCCTTGCCAACCACAGTTTTGAGTATCCATGCTTAATATTCTATATACCATTTTGGCTACCACAGTATATACAGTTTTGAGTAACCATGGTTTTCCGTAGCTGCGCATCAGCCCACCACCTGCCATTTTTCCCATAAGCCTTTTGTCTTGTCAACCAGTTTTGCCAACCACGGGAACTTCCCAGGAACCTAACCCCAGCAGTTGGCGAGGGAAACCTGCATAAAGATTTCTTATAGGTGATCAAAATAAAATCTGGATGCGTTTTAGGTCCCATCTGCTTAAACTCAGTGTAGGACAAAATGAAGTACAGTATAACTAAGCAAACACCTGAATTGAGGAGTTACAGATAAAATACATATTTATTTACTGTGGAGCTGCGCTTAAGGATCAGATAACCCTGAAGTTCAGAGAGACTATGACTCATTCCCTGCACGCAGCGTTTTGCTTTGAACCCTACACAGCAAAAACTATAGCCCAGTAGTGCAATGGAGGTGACCCATGAACTCTCTAGACCTGGAAACAGTACACCTGTATTAGCATGGTGCTGTACCCAATCTAATAAGCTCTGCTCCCTAAGCAGAGGTAATTTCCCCAGGCACATCACTGCACAAATATAACTATACTGCTCCTCATTCAGAAGCTAGTATAGGACATCTTAGCATGAGACCATTTTACACTGTCTGGGCATAAATGTCCAGTCTCATGTTTCTTCCCATACTTTCCTCTGCTGTGTGCTTCTGTCTTTGACTTGCCAGCTCTCTGTTTCAGTGTCTTGTCCTTTTCCTGCCTTCTCCCAATTCCAAATCAGTATGTCTGTCTTTCTCTCATTCTTGGCTAGCGATAGAAGTTACAGTAATCCCATTTAAGTAATCAGAAACTGGTTTAAACCTGTACCAGAACAGAAGTTTAGTGCACATAAACTAGTTTCAAAATGGCCAAAACTGGTTTAAGATAAACCTGGTTGAATGTAGTATCAGATTTAACTGATCTGGGTCAAACCAGTTTATGAAACTTCTGTCCCAGCCCCCTCCCTGGTTCAAGTTAAATCACAGTCCCTGAGCATCCCAGCATGCTTTCCAGCCCTGGGCTGGGCTGTACTGTCTGCTCCAGCAGAGAAGGGTTGTGGGGAGGAGGGCAGAGACTGCCTGCCCCCTCCCCCCCAAGCAAACCCCAGCTGGAGTCTGTGAGGGCCAGGGAGGGGGGGTTAAACTTCCCACACACAAACTTACTGCTGGCTGCAACTGTGGACTACAAGTCCCAGAGACATCTGGAAGCAGCCCCTGCCCACGCCTGGAAGCAGGAAGAGTCCTGCTGCTCTGAGTCTGGACTGTAAATTCCAGAGATCTTGGGGGATGTGGCTGCATTTCCTGAGTCAAAAGTAAATGTGTGTCCAGTTGTTTCTCAATTTAATCTCTGCAGCTGAGACTAACCTGCAAAGACTGAATCAAATCAGCCTTGGGCTTTTATACTGTCTGTACTTAGCCCTCGTCACCCAGTAGTTAGGAAGTACGCATCAACAACCTAAATTATGATTTATGTCATCATTATTGGGTCCTATGGTAAATGAGGAGAAAGGCAGCTCCCTGAAAGGGAATAGAACAACTCTAAAATCAAAGATTTTGTAAAAATATTAAGTTCCAGGACTTGTATGAAAGTCTTTTTTTTCTATGTACACTTCTTAGCAGAACTGAATTGTGTCACAAGCTGCTAGTGTTACAGAAATCGAGGGGTCTCGCTACAGAATTTGGGTTCATTATACTTCAGATCCAGGGACTGGTTGAAGTTGACAGTAATCTTGTGCTGTGCACAGCACACTGCACTAAGCAGAATGGCACTTGCATGCATGTTATATAAACAGAGCAATTCACAGCAAACCTGAAAGATGCCCTCCTAAAATGAGGTAACCTATGCATTCATGCTACTGTAATTATTTAGGGCATTTACATCATTTCAAAGCCACTACATAATTGCAGATTCATTTTAAATTGTGATCAAAGCTTCTAAAGTTTCTATAGCAGGTGAGGAAGGTCTTTCCTTTTTAGCTGATGGGAATGACTACCTGAAATGGATTTCATGATGTCCAAATGAGATTCTGTAACACAATCAAGTCTCTTAAAATTGTTCTCTTGGGCCTCTTGCAGATGTTACACTTAACATGTGATTAACCAGTAAATAGTAACCCAGCAACATATTCAGGCAATTAATGGCTTGATAAAACAGGGAATAAGCCACCAAATTATTCCAAAACCCATGCATAATAATTTTGTGTCTGGTTTCTACCAACCACACCTTAAACTGAACGTATGGCAGGGTCCCCATCATGCAGCCTGATGGCATCTGCACTGCAGGCTTTGGGACCAACCCCACTGTGGTCTCAGGATTAATGGTCAGCTGATCACTGGTCTCAGTCCCAGGTCCACATGAGGTAACCAGACACCCAGTTTTCTACTTACCAATTCAGGGACAGTCCAAGGATCATGATCCTAGGCTCTCTCTGCACTGACACGTAGTAATGGCATAACTGGGATCTGATCCCTAATCCCAAAATCACATGTCCTACCAGGCACATGTGGCACAGCAGAAGGCACAATTGTTAGCATCAGGGAACAGATCCCATCACACCATGAAGTTAACATGTGCCAAGAGTCTTAGCTATTTCTATTCCTCTCATCAGCAGACTAGCTAAATGCTGCTTAAAATGATAAGCAGCAAAAAGTCAAATATACAAACAGGGATGGACAAAGCAGATCTACTTTGTATTCATCTTGCAGCTTCTTGGGCTGCTTAAGGGTTTGCTTAATTTCAAAGTCCTTAACTCCAGTATCTCAGTTGGTTACTATGGAATATTGCATCACATACGTAAAGAAGAGCCACCACGAGTACATGAACTAACTAAAGAAACATCATACCCTAATAATTAAGAAAATAAAGAAAACATCAGCGCATATTTTAAAAACAAACACACAACATGTTTTGCTTTTAACAGAATATTAGAAGCTTGCATGAATATTAAGGACAATTGTTTTGAAGTAAAGAAGGCAGAAGCCATACAAAAAGTCTCTTGCAGGATCTACTTTCATCAAAAGGCACTAAGAATTTGTCCAAAAGAGGTGCTGGGGGTGCATGTCTCTCGTCTTAAAAGATGTTTTAATCTGATGCCAGAAGGCAAAAAGGACAAAGACAACTACATTTTTCTGTAAGCAAGAGACTGGGCTTTCTCCAAGGGTTCTCACATCTCGCTGCTTGTCTGCCTCATGCTTCCTCTTTCTACAAGCACTGCCCTAAATATTATTTTTTTCAGTCCCTTACACAAGTCTACTCTCCTCCATTGCAAGGTCACACAAATAAAAGTTTCTAAAAATAATTCACATTCATCACAGTGAGATGTGTGAATTCAGTAAGATTATCTAATAAAGCCATCTGTGCCACTGCCTTCACTCTCGGCAGATATGTAAACAGCATACAGAACCACATGCTACGTTCTTTACTCACAACTTTCCCCAGTACAGTCAGATGAGCACTTTAGTCAGTCCCAAACCACATGGTAGGCATCATGCTTTAAAAATAAACACATGCCCACGTGAAGACAGTCTTACAAGAGAGAGAATCAAATACTAGTCATTTTGACATTATAAATATGTCAAAAATAAGAAAAAAAAAGCTCAAAGATAATGCAATTCATGTACAAATGTTTTACACATATTTTAGATTATGTGTTTGTATTACTATTTGCTATACAGACTGCTACTTCATAGTCCCAATACCTGTTCCTTTACTTGGGGGGGTAAGGAACTCTGATATAACTGGTTCTGCAAAAAGTGTAAATTTTGCTACCTAGCAGCCAAAAGGTACTGTATAATTTTGTAAAATGAAGCATTTATACATATACATGTGTGTACATGATATAACATAAAATGTCCAACTGTTATAAATTCACAAGTGAAACTGGCATGACACATCAATAGATACCAAATCAATATATTCTTGCAAATGATTACATGTATGGAATGATGACATTGCCAAAGTACCTATGAGACTTTATATTTAACTATATTTTGTTTCCTTTAAATGAGTCCAATCAGCAGGCTAATCAAAGAAGGCAAAAACCTTTCATATCTGCATCCAATCAGGATTCCTAACTGTACCTATTTTAAACAGTCTCCGACCACATGGAAGTCATTTTGCGGTCCTTTTAAAAACTGACCTTTAAATGCACCTGTCATGGAAAGATGCAGCAAATCAGTTTATGTCTATCCAATGCAGTGTTCAACAGTCCCTTCTCTCTCTTATATGCCCCATGCAGTGGAGTGGATCCAATAGCTGCACATTAACCCAAAAATTAGTTAAATACTTAAGTTTTTGATTACAGCATCCCATAATACAGTAATATCACTATCTCCAAATGAAAGGTGAAGAAAGAGACAGATCTAATCCCACAACTATACCTTGTACAAAGTAGGAGCCTAGGAAGTAAAGAAACTCCTCCATTTCAGCAGCTGAAGGGCATGCAGCTTCACATTTAGACACCTAACAGCTAGAGGCTGATATCAAAGATGGATTGGACATGGCCCAAATCCTTTGTTTTCTTTTTTGTTTATGTCTAGCTAACAAGGCTGGTATGCCAAACAGTGTGTGCCACTTAGCAGAGATCAACTAAGTTACTGCCCCATTCACCCACCCCAATTTAGGTTACTGCTCAGTAGTAAGCTTCTCTCTCAAGCATGTTTTTGTGTTTAACATAATTTAGGTTTCGGCTTGTTGTTTTTTTAAATACCACACCTATATTTATAGCAAAGTATATAATACTGGATGAAAGGATAAACACCACAAAAAGTTCACAGACACGCACACACAAAAATCAATAAAACCTTTTCTATAAGATTTCATAGACATTAGGGCTGGAAGGGACCTCGGAAGATCATTGAGTCCAGCCCCCTGCCCAAAGGGCAGGAAGTCAGCTGGGGTCATAGGATCCCAGCAAGATAAGCATCCAGTTTCATAATAAAGTCTTTAAAAATTCTGCAGGCATAAATTTTAAGACACAACTGAGGAGAGCTTGAAAAGTTCAGCCAGCAGCTACCAGTCCAAGGTCTAAGGCAGGGAGGAAAAAAATTCCTGTGCTGATGCATCCTTCCAATTTAAACAAGTGGGTCAGCTGAGTACCGCCTGTAATGATAGACAACAGACTGACAAAATTTAAAAAGTATTATTTCTAGACTAGTCAACTACTGGAGTGGCCAATAATAGAAAAGAACATTAGAAAAATATCGTCCTGAGAAACCAACCAAAAGGTATCAGAATATATTTTTACTGATCAGCTCTAAACTGATACAACATTACACGTCTAGCTAAATAAATTATTTAAAATACTCATTAATATCTATTAAATAATGGATTTACTCAATGCTATCTTAACAGCCTCATTAATTACATCTTTCTGGGTTCTATTATATTTTCCTTCTCCTCACCTTTCTCTTATAGTTCTCATTTTCTCCTTTTTCTTCTTTTGTCTAATCCCATATGAGGAGCTCACTCTTTTTCTTTTTTTTTTTTATACCTGCCTGCAGCCAATACACAGTTAATATATTGAAAGCTTCTCTTCCAAGACAAAAATGAACACTCTCCTCCTTATGATTCCTGACTATGAGAAGGCCAAGTAGAGTCCTCCTCCTCCTCAACCAGCTCCAGCATGCTATTACTACTCACAAGTTTCCAAACAGGAACAAAATGAAGGCAAAGCAGTTCCTTCCTGCCCAAGGGAACCTCAATAATATCAGTAATAAAGTAAAGAAGTCAGTCGTTCCTCATCAAAAGACTACCTCTGAAGATTAGGGCAATAGCTTTTTGAACTGTTGCCTTTCTGAAGCCTTGGGAAAGCAGTACTAAAGCAGTTATACTTGGTTCATATGTGGGAACTCCAAAACTGTAAGGGAGGAAAATTTAATTTGTTGTCATTGTATTTTGTTTTTGCTTTAAATGGCAAGTTTACATCCTGAAGAAATTATTAACTCTTGGCCAGAGAAGTTTCTTAATGCACACAGCAAAGTGGAATTTTCGAGCCCACTCTATGAATTTATATATCAACTATTTCTTCTAAAACCTTTTCTTAATATACTGCAGTTCTGGAATAATAATAATAGACAGTCAAGTTACACTTGCAAGTCTGGAAGTTTAGTTTTGGATTCACAAGCAACTTTACTCTTCCACCCATCCTGTATTGGAGAATGATCTGTTCTGACATCCATGCAATACCCAAATATATACACACTGTACACTTACACACAGGAATATACCCCATTACACACATACCTGCATCCCTTTAGGCAGCCCACACGCAAATTCATAAGCTACCCTTGTAGCCCATCTAACCAGGGTACGGAAGTTCTTCAAAATTCATATTTATTCACAGAAACAGATCAATAACTGTTCCTCATGTTCACACACCCTTATGTCCCTGCTACAGAAAAAAAGATAACACTCCTACAAACTCACCCTAAATACAGTCCCCCAAAACCATCACTAACATGTTACTGCTTACCTAGGACGCAAACAACATTAAATAAATCTTTCCCCTTTACAGTGTTGAGTCAAGCCCCAGACATTTATATATATAAATATACAGGTGACCCTCGCCATTTGCGGGGGATACGTTCTTGTATCCCCTGCAAATGGCAAACTCCACAAATAAGGCACTGCATTCATGAATGCAGTGCCCCCCAGCGGCTGGGGGGGGGGGGGGGCGCGCGACTCCAGTGGCAGCGGCGGTGGGAGCCTGGCAGCGGCAAGCACAGTGTTCCCAAGGAGCTTCTGTAAGTGTATAAAGTCTATTTAAAATGCGGGTTCGGCATTCGCAAATATTTGAAACCGCAAATGCTGAACCTGCAAATAGCGAGGGTTTCCTGTACATCCAACTTGAATAACACTTGCTGTAAAAACACTAGCTATAGTACTCAATTATGCTATTGTTATAAAAATGTTATCATATAAATATATCAATACTGTATAGGGATCAGAGGTGACAAATTTGAAAAGGTATTTAAACTATTTAGCAAAGAAACCAATTTACAAAGTATGCACAGTGAAAACTACAAAGGACCATAGAGAGGTTACTGAGATTTAGTTCTACGTTTCTACAATATCAATTGTTTTTAAATTATATTTGAGAAAGCAACCTTCACACATAAAAAGTGTCCTTCAAAAATGATGTTTGAGAAATAGCTAGACATCTCTCCTTTAGAAAAATACTATTTTTATAGTAATGAAAATATCAGTTTTGCTGCAAAAGGACAAAAAAACAGAAATAAGTAGAAACATTTTAAAAGTTTTTTTGGAGTGGGATCAACCAGAGGCCTATATAGCTCCAGCTTATCATGATCTAATTCTAAACTGATCTACCAGCCACATTACATAATTTGGAACAGAAGATATTTTGTATACTGACAAAACATAGATCCTTTGATAACTATAGGACCCCACTTAAGAAACAAGAGACTTAAGGAATTGAAAATGTGCATCATTTTATATAAAATATTTTCATGCGCTACAATACTCCAAAAGACTTTTTGACTTAAATAACATAGATTTTCATGCGACCAATGATACAAAATTAAATATAATTAGCATACTGGTATTTCTAAGCAAATACTTCTACAGTAATGCAGGTCAAAGCAGCACGATTAAAGCAGACAGCAGTAAATAAACAAAATAAAAATCCATATTTAAAAAAAAAAAAAGAAAAAGAAAAAGTTTGCTGCTCTCATGAAAGGCATCCAAAGAAGAAGTCCATGCTTTACTTCCTAATGGGAGTAACTGCCATTCAGACCAAGCATCCAAAACAAATAATCTTTTCAGCATATAAAAAGACGGGCACCATAAGTAGATAGATTAAGATCAGGCATGTTACCTGAATCTTTTTTATTATTATTCTCAACCCCCTAATGATAGCAGTAGAGAACAAAAGCAGCTCATATGGGCACTTCCCCAGAAAATTAAGAGTGACAATGCATTTACATCATTAACTGTTCAACAGCAAGTACGTACAAAAAACATTTTTGTGGCCAGTGGCAGCTGTCTTTCAGCACCTATTTAAATAGGCTGAATGCTATTCTTTGTTCTCTCATTTTTTGAAATGCTGACTTCTAAACCCAAATTTATTTCTTTGCTCCTTACAGAACAGTAGTAGTCAATAATTACTTGTAGCTCATAAAGTTGAAGAGTTTACTGCGTGTAACATAACTGGTTGTCACGCACACAGTAATAATCCCAAAGGTTTATGAGGAACAAAAAAAATTATAAATTTGTGCAAGAGATCAATTGCTCATGAAATCAGAGAGACAGATGCCAAATTAAAGAAGTGGTATAATCCAATGAGTCATCTATGAATGTTTATTTACATATAAAGAATACAATATTTTAAAAATATTAATGAAAGATATGGAGAAGCATGCAAGCAATGTCAGGTACTGACTTGATTCTTAACTTAAGCACAGTCAAAATATATTTTAAAAAGTAGTGAAAAAAAGCATGCAAATGCCATTCTGTTACTACTGAATTTATATTTTCAATTTACTGAACTTGAAATTTAAGTCTGGGATACAGTTAGATTAACAGAGTTTTGTACACAAGGTAAAAAAAAAAAATCCCACCTTTGCTTCCACCAAAGTGGAAATAGCAATAAGACTGAAAAAGAATTGCTTTAAAAGAATCATTTCATAGATGTCAAACATCAGGTAAGTTTTTGGTTGTAGCTGTGTTGGTCTAAGGACATTGGCAGACAAGGTTCTTTGGTTAGATATGATATCTTTTATTAGACCAACTGAGTAGTTGGAAAAAAGTTCTTAGCAAGCTTTTGGGTACAGTCCCCCTTCTTCAGGGACAGGAAGTCTCTCCAGGTCCAATAAAAGATATTTCATCTACTCAAAGAACCTTGCCTGCAAACATCACCTGAATCTCTTGTAAGGAAAGATCCAGGGTGTTCTGCACAAAACAAGCACTATTGCATTTGTGATAAATTTGTTCTTAGTTTTTTCCCCCGCTGTGTTCACAAATGCAGACTTGGGGATTTGATCGGTCAGAATTGGGATGGAGTTTACAGGCTCAAATTAGACCCAATCTAGCATAAGAGTTAGTCTCCTCATTCTTCTTGAGGGATGGAGGTAGCTTTAATAAATGAAGTTACTATGAGGAGCAGAGAATGACACAAAGAAGAGACTTAGGCATGCTAGTGCCTTTTACCAAAACCGTTTTAAAGGATACTTCACATTGCCTTCATACTTCAAAGGTTTGTGTAGTAGAGTAAGTATAGCCCAGATTTCACAAGAACCTCTAGAAACTCCTCCTTCCCCTTGAAACTGATACAAGTTGTATTCCCTCGTGGTAGCACCACTGACAAGTAGCTTTATCTTCCAAAATTCAGCATGGAGAACTCTGCTCTTTGCCTTGGTGAATAAAGTTTGTGGAGTTTGTTTCACACCTGTGCAAAACAAAAGGAGCCTGCACAGCAGCAAGAGGCAGTTGCTTCTGTCTGCCAGAGATGGAGTTAGTGGAACTGAGAGTTACTTACAGAAATGGGTAAGAAAAGTTTAAGGCAGGGGCGAGCAATTATTTTGGGCAGAGGGCTGCTTACTGAGTTTCAGCAAGCCATCGAGGGCCGCATGACAGGCAGCCCAAGACAGATTAATATTAATTTCCTAATTTTTTTTACGGGCACCGCAAGCCGGATAGAATGGCCTAGTGGGCTGCATCCGGCCCCTGGGCCGCATTTTGCCCACCCCTGGTTTAAGGCATAATCATTGATAATGACCCACGCTTTCGTTCAGGGGACTTGCTTGGATGGGATGGGCTATACCTCTCTTCTAAAGGCAAGCGTGTCTTCTCTTCCACGTTCGCTGATCTTGTGCAGCGCGCTTTAGACTAGCTTCGCCGGGGGATGGGGCCACAGGAAGATGTGAGGACACCTCCCAACCAAGACAGGTGACATACACAAGGAGTACCCAGGTAAGCAGCAGGGGTCCAGATAGTCCTGAGAATCGGGGGATAGCATATGCACCAATTCAAACCCTTAAATGCCTCTATACTAATGCTCGTAGTATGGGGAATAAGCAGGAGGAACTCGCCCTCTGGATAGCTAGTTCAAACCCGGACATAGTAGGGCTCACAGAAACCTGGTGGGATTCATCCCATGACTGGGCAGTCAACATTAGGGGCTATAGGCTATACAGACGGGACAGAACAGGGAGAAAAGGTGGGGGTGTGGCGCTCTACATCAAAGAGCAATACACATCCTCAACTAGCAGGATGGGGTCAGAGGAGGGGCAGGCTGAAGTGCTCTGGGTCAGGACACAAGGGGGTCGTGGGGAAAGGGACTTAACGGTGGGGGTCTACTACAGACCTCCCAACCAAGGGGAAGAGCTGGACCGCGAATTCTAGGGTCACCTTGCAGAGGCCCTTAAGGCAAGGGATGTAGTTGTCATGTGTGATCTAAATTACCTGGACATCTACTAGGAGGAGCAGTCAGCCAGGTCTGACTGCTCATGGACTGCTCATGTTTCTGGCTGAGATGCAGGACCTCCACTTAACCCAAGAGGCGCACAGTCCTACCAGGGGGAATGCCCTGCTGGACCTGGTTCTGGCCACAGGTGACAACCTGGTGAGAGGACTCCAGGTCCTTGACCACCTGGGCAATAGCGATCATTACTTGCTGGAATTCACCATCCAGTGCAGGGTGTCAAGGGCCTGCAGCAAGGCGGTAGCCTTAGACTTTAAGAGGGCCAACTTCAATGAGCTGAGGAGATTAGTGGGGGGAGACACTAGGGTCCTGGAGAGTAGGGGAACTAGGTGCCCAAGATGAGTGGTCATTCCTTAAGGAGACGATCAGAGCCCAAGGGGTGACAATCCCAGCAAGAAGCAAAGGGGGCAAGAGTGCCGAAAAGCCCCCCTGGCTCACCAAGGGCATTCGTGAATGCCTGATTGCCAAAAAGGAGGCGTACACCCTGTGGAAGGGAGGGGCTAGCACCAAAGAGGAGTACACCTCCACCACTCAGCTTTCCTAAAAGACCCCCCTACACACCTAAGGCAGATATGGAACTAGGGCTAGGATCAAGGATAACAAAAAGTCCTTTTTTAAACACACAGGGAGAATGAAGAAGGCCCCAGGTAATGTGGGGCCCCTGCAGGATATGCTTGGCAATCTGGTGGTTGCACCAGAGGAGAAAGCAGACCTCTTCAACAATTTCTTCGCCTCTATTTTCTTGTGCAGGGACCAGGACTCCCCTACCGAGATTCAGGATGGACTCGGGAGAAACTCTGCCAAGCCTAGGGTCAGGGAGGACTGGATTAGAGAACTTCTGGAGGAGCTAAACATGTGCAAATCAGCAGGTTCAGATGCTCTCCACCCCAGGGTGTTGAGGGAATTGGCAGGGGTTATTGCAGGGCCCCTGGCATGGCTTTACGAGCACTCGTGGTGCTCTGGCCAGGTGCCGGACGACTGGAAGATGGCCAGTGTGGTCCCCATCTTTAAAAAAGGGAAGACGGAGGACCCGGGCAACTATAGGCCCCATTAGTCTTACTTCAATCCTGGGGAAGCTCTTTGAGAAGATTATCAGGGGGCACATCTGTGATGGGCCAGCAGCGGGGATGATGCTCAAGGACAACCAGCAAGGTTTCATTAGGGGCAGGCCCTGTCAGACCAACCTGACTGCCTTCTACGATCAGGTCACAAAATCATTGGACGCAGGTGTCACAGTGGATGTAGTCTTTCTGGACTTCAGGAAGGCCTTTGACACTGTCTCCCACCCCACTCTCATTAAAAAGCTAGGTGACTGTGGCATTGATGCCTACACAGATAGATGGATTGCAAATTGGCTGAGGGGTCACACTCAGAGAGTGGTGGTGGACGGGTCATTTTCGACCTGGAGGGAAGTGGGCAGTGGCGTCCCCCAGGGCTTGGTCCTCAGGCCCACACTGTTCCATTTCTTTATTAGTGACTTGGACGATGGGGTGAAGAGCAGCCTGTTTAAATTTGCAGACGGCACCAAGATTTGGGGTGAGGTGGGCACGCTAGAAGGGAAGGACAGATTACAGCAGAACCTGGACAGGTTACAGGGGTGGGCAAATGAAAATAGGATGGGATTCAATACTGACAAGTGCAGACTGTTGCACTTGGGCAGTATGAACCAGCAGCATACCTATAGGCTGGGGAATTCCCTTCTCGAAAGCACAGTGGCAGAGAGATCTTGGAGTCATTATTGACTCCAAGATGAACATGGGCCGACAATGCAAGAACACGGTCAGTAGGGATAACCATACCTTGTCCTGCATCCACAGATGCATCACAAGTAGGGCCAAGGAGGTGATCCTCCCCCTCTATGCAACACTGGTCAGGCCACAGCTGGAGTACTGCCTCCAGTTCTGGGCGCCGCACTTCAGGAGCAATGTGGACAGCATTGAGAGGGTCCAGAGGAGGGCCACTCGCATGATCTGGGGACAGCAGGGCAGACCCTATGAGGAGAAGCTATGGGACCTTAACCTGTTCAGCCTTCGCAAGAGAAGGCTGAGGGGGGACCTGGTGGCTGTTTATAAACTTACTAGGTGGGGACCAGCAGGGTTTGGGAGAGACCTTGTTCCCCCGAGCACCTCCCAGAGTTACAAGGAATAACGGCCATAAGTCGTTAGAGAGTAGGTTTAGACTAGACATTAGACGGCACTACTTCACAGTCAGGGCGGCTAGGATCTGGAACCAACTTCCAAGGGAAGTGGTGATGGCTCCTACCCTGGGGGTCTTTAAGAGGAGGCTTGACTTTTACCTGGCTGGGGTCATTTGAGCCCAGTTTTCTCTCCTGCCCATGCAGGGGCTCGGACTAGAAGATTTACAAAGTCCCTTCCAACCCTATATCTATGAATCTATGGATCAGTAAGACTTACCCTTTGCTATATGTTTGATACCTTTGTGGAAAAAAGACTTTGTTTTGAAGATACTATTTCTGCATCACTTCAAACCTATACTGGAACAAGCTTAAAAAATAAACTACTACAGATTATTGCAAGATACCAAGATCAGATTTGGGCCTGTGGGATATACTCATGAGAACTAAAAGCAGTTTACCCTATTAACTATGCCACCAAACATGGGGGAAGGATTGTAGCCCTACTTTGCTATGATTTCTAAGAACTTATATTGGTCTTTATCTTCAGAAGCTTTTCCTAGAAACTGAACCTCTTGACACTCTGAGCTGATGTCCATTCCTTATCAAGGTTTTAAACAAGAAAAAAGAAGTCTCATTTCAAATATTCACCTGGAGAATCCTCCTCAAATAACTATACAGTGAAGACTCAGAATGAAGGCACTGCATTTTGCTCAGATGGACCAGTGTCTACAAATCAGAATGGATGCTTTTGACAACGTTTGTAGAGAATTCAAGCCAGGCCAAAGGTAAAATCTGAGCTGCAAATGGAATGAAAACTTGAAATATGCCCAATGGGTCACAGCAGTAAGAACATACACAGAAACCTGTTTCAGCAGCTGAAGCTAGGAATTCCTACTTCACTAATGACTGCCAAGATGGGGAGAACAGAGTCTTTAGTCTCTTTTTTCTTTTTTGTAAAACGGTGGACTTATTTATGAAGTGCTCAAGACCTCCCCTCAGAAGAAGTGAAAGGAGGTGAAGGATGTAAAAAAACCCAACACTGGAGATGTACAGGATACACTGAGCAAATCTAGGCAGCTTAAGATTCTTCTGAGGAAGAGAAAAAACAGAATCTTCAATGGTGAAAAGCAGGTAGCTCAAACCTGGTTAATTTATCTACTCATTCTGGAGTCCAAGGGTGTTTATACATGTACTCCAGGAGTGGGGAGCACATTTTAATAAGGGCCACTCTAATTAAAGCACCCAAAGCATCACATGCATCAGCGTCCCCACACTGAAAAATGTCAGCAGGGGCGTTTTAACTAAAGCTCATCAAACAAGCTTTAGTTAAAGTACCACCACCACCTTTCAGCATGGGGACACTGATGCATTTGACACTGGAGTCTGCTGGAGCGCAATAATTGCCATGCTCCAGCAGACTCTATTAATGGAGTCTGCTACAACACGCTGTAATTACAGCACGTCGGAGCAGCCTTGCTGCAAGTGTATAGGTGGCCCCAAAGGTGCTTTTGGAGGCAAGTTCTGGGAATAAAAGCTATCAAATCTGAAAGTGGGGCTTAGTTCCACACCCCTTCTTTAAACTCCTTGCGGTTTCTTTTACTAGTCTTTGAAATTTCTTTCTTTAAAGAGGAAGGTGAAACAGAGGGAGTTTGCCCATTTCTCTTACTTTCAGCCATCTACTTGCTGACAGACTTCTGAGCCCAAGTTTGGAGGGAAGGAGTTGTTTTGATGTAGTGTAAATGCACAGGATGAATAATGAAAAGTGGGAGTGAAGGCCCAGTTTCCAAGTGTTTTCTTTCTAATTCATGGTAAACAATACAAGACTGAAATTGGAGGTAAGAAAAACAGTGCTTCTGCTTGACAAGATTGTTTCTATTTCAGTGAAAACAGGATGAATACAAGAGGAGCCTAAGGTACATAGATGGCGATGTCAAAAGCTTAGGTAATATTTCTAAGCTATTTGCCTGACCTCAACAAGACAGGACTTTGCTATTGGACACCATACTGTGAGAATTTCATTTTGCACATATGGAACAAGTATCTGGTATCACCAATTTTGGATCACCAACTTTGAATATGAAAGAAAAACTAGGACAGTGAAGCAAAGCGACAACAAAACATTTCCTCAAGATCATTTTTCCTATTCAAAATGGATTATGTTGTAAAGTACTCTTACTATAAACACAGTCATGTTGGGTATACAAACTTAATTCACAGCTTTTTTCAGAAAAGGGCAACACCCCCCCCCCCCATAATCATTAAAAATTATGGAGTGCTCCAATTATGAGTTTTGAAAATAGTCATTTATTTGCCTGGTCTACACTAACTCGTAAGTAGGGATGTACCAAAATTGTGATTTTGCAATTTTTGTGGAAAATGGAAATCAGTAATTTTCCACGAAATCAGAAAAATCCACAAAAAAAAAAGAGCTCCACAAAAAAGCAGGGCTTAGTGTAAAAATAAATAGTCCCCCCAAACCCCCAATCATGGCTGCTGTCCCTGCCCCTGATTGCTAACTGAGCACTATGCAGTCTGTCAGCCCTGCAGCCCAAGCAGACAAGGACAGGCCCAGCCCTGTTTCCCCACCCCCCAGACAGCCACAAATGCCTAGCCCAGCTAGGCCAATCCCATGGTAAGTGGGTGTTATGGAGGGTGGGGGACACGGCCCAGAGGAGCCGAGCCAAGCCAAGCCAAGCCAAGCTGGGGCAGGGAACTGGGGCCCACCCCAGGGGCAGCAGGGCAATGGTGGCCTGTTCCCTGTGCCAGGCCAGGGCAGGGCTTATTTTTCCCCACATGCAAGCCAGGGCTAGGTGGGGAGCAGGGCCAGGCTGGACCAAGGGTCAGTGGCAGCCCATGTATCTGCTGGCTGCCCCAGCCAGAGGCGTGGGGAGGAGAGATGGGAGGCGACCACGATCTGCTCATGAAGCTGGTGCCTGGGGCCGCAGTGAGACCACAAAATTTGGCCCCTGGCTCCATGATTTGAGTACATCCCTACTCATAAGCCAATATAGCCAGCCACTGACAATTCTAGTGGAGACGAGGACTCACTTAGTTCTGCCACACACCATTCAGTTAGAACCCAAACATTTTCCGATACCTTGATTTCAAAATGATTTAAAAAAATGTATTCTAAGGCAACACAAATTCAATTCTCTAGCTCAATGCGAATTTCAATTAAAAAATGCATACTAAATTCAATGGTATTCTCAAATCATTTTCTACAAACATTCATCAAGGTGATTTGTGTTTGCAACAAAGCTTGTAGAAAGCACAATCTTTGATGCCACCACAAATGCTTATGAATTAAAATTTGTATAATGTACAGCTGTATTTTTAACCCTTGAGGTGAAAATCAAAGATATCAATTTCAGTGGCTCATATCTAAGACCAGTAACAAATTAGTTCAGTGAACAGTTACCATTAGCAATAGTGATGAACTGAAGCAAATCAACCTATAGGTTAATACATATCTGTTTGATAGAAGTGTTTAAATAATTCTCAACAAATTCATAAAAACCAAATCCCATAAGTGGACAGAAAGATAGGTAAATCAAGCTATTTTTAGATGTTCAAGCTATTCAGTAGTTCATTTGACTATTCAAAATGAGAGGATTTATCTGCTAAACTTTGTACTTTCAGGCAGGAAAAAGATTACTTCATTCAACCCAAAAGCACAATATCAAATTTCTGAAGTTAACAGTGTTAGCAAAGGAATATGTAGATAAAAATGAGTCTCTGAACAGAAACTGGTCTTAAAGTATGAACAATCAAGTTTTACTGAGGTTCCATAATGTTAATATAGTTTAATACTAAGGCCTTCCATTACTACAAATGCAGCAGTGCGATGTTTCATCTTTTCACTAGCACTGTAGGCACAACTCAGTAGAATAATAAATAGCCAAATGAGAGACAACTATGTAAACCTCAGAAAGAAAATGAATGCCATTAGTGAGAATATAGCAGATTAGTCTAATACCCTGCAATTGTGTCACTATATAATCAGTAAGTAGACAAAGTTTTAAAACTATTAAATAATCCCTGGATTTAATTATAAATAATGCCTAAAGCTAGTAAAATTGAGGATAATCTCTGATTTATATGAAAAAGACTTTTTTTTCCCCTCACTATTACTGGTACTCTTGTTCAATTTATTTTCAAAGAGGGGTTAACATTTATTTCAAACACTGAAACCACAAGAGGAGAAAAAGCATAAGCTTACCTTATGACTGGACCATCAGTTAGGAACAGAAATACTGCTCAGAAGCGTAACTGGCTATTTCTTTAACCTGGACAGAACAGGGTTGTGCACCCTGCACAGACACTCCCCAGGGCTCATGCCCTTTCACTCAGCTCTAGTTATACTACTGATATTGTTTAAATAAAACCATTGGCACATTCTTGAAGTGGTTTACAATCAAGAAAAAATAATCTAAATAATAGTTCAGAAAATACTCTTAAGATATCCTGCACCTGGGAGAAAATCCTTGGCAACAAAAAATGCTGCTACCAATTTTCTAGTGTTTTAGAGGAAAATTGGAAAATTCTACATCTAAAGGTAAGCTCTTAATGATTTATACTGAAGTCCCTACTAAACCGTGTGTAGCATTCAGCGAGAGAGAAAAAAAGTCCACTTTTACATCTACTCTAGCTGAGTAAAATACATTTTTGTATTTAAATGTATACTTCAAAGTATTTTTCTTCTGAATGAATGAAACCTGAGAGAGGACTCACTGAAGGGAAAAGACAGACACTTTGAAGGTAATCGTTTCCAAAGTAACTACAAAAGAAATAGTTTCTTTTGTCAACAAAATACTAAAATCTCCAAGTCTTAGAGATATCAAATTTAAGGACTGCAGAAATACTCTAAGACAAAGAACAGTGTCTGCCTTGAGGCAAAGTTCTCAGCTATCACAAGATTGCAGCAGTTTCAGACTTAAATTTGTAACACCTTCTGAATGACCTCTCACACACAAAGACTGATTAAAAGGAAGGACATGGTAAAGTAGTTCCTATGCAACTGGATCACAAGACACAGAGTGCAATGAGTCTGTATTTGCCATTGGGCCTGGGTACTTCAAGTTTCTACTGGCTTGCAACTCAACTTCCTTCATTACATCCAAACAGTACATGAGCAAAATACTTTTTTCTAAACTAATTTGGAAGATTTTAATCTTCAACTGTATAAAATATTTTTTCAGACTTAACTCACAAGAAACGTTTAATTTCATGTGGCATCTAAATACCACCATTATAAGAATGACAACTACTTTAGTATGGTAGACATCTAACTCTACTTACTCAACAGGTAAACAAGATCCAGCATCATAAGGAAAGGTGAATTTAGAAATATCCTACAAAGGGAATAATAGTTACTACAAATTTAGTTATTTAATATACAAATGTCTATTTTTCCACCTAAATTTTCAGCAACAGCGACCTCATTTTGTTCACTGTCCTGGGTTAATTTGTCTCTTGGTGTATACATAACAGTCCTGTGGGATGGATTTAGAAAAAGCAGCCAGTAGGCAAACTTCAGAATATCATTCAGATTGTGTGTCAAGGAGGAGATGTTTATGCAGAATTTTTTTCTGTGGTACCATTCTGGAAACTACAATGCCCACCCAAGGACAAAAGGACTGTAAGGGTTTCCTGGGCCACTGAGTCCAATTCCCTACAGTCACAGGAAGCCATTTGTCTACTCCAAACCCTCTTGCATATTATTGCCAATGATATGTGATATGCCAGGGAATCTTTCTGCTCCCACAAACCACAAGCAGGCTTCCTGAAGTATGAAATTACTAGACATGTCCCATACACAAATAGCAATTCAAGACCATCATGCAACTACCAAGAACTTGAATCCGCATGTCACTTGCACTGATTACTGCTCCCTATCCTATTGTATTGTGCCTTCCACAAACTCATCAAGGTCTATCTGGAAGCAATTCCGGTTCCTTGCCCTTATTACTTTGTTTTGGAGACCACTCCAAAACTTCATTCCTCTGACATTTAGAAACCTTATAATCCCCAGTGTAAATTTGTTCATGGCTGGTCAGTAGCTATTTGATCTTACACCAATATTGTTATTTAATTTAAAATCTTAAATAGCTATTCTCCTTCTTTGATATTAACCCAGAGAACATATTTAGAAAAGAGTAATCATATTCCCTTTCAACCTTCATTTTGCTGAGCTAAATGATCCAAGTTATTTTAATCTCATTATATAAAACAATTTCTCTATTCCCCTACCCATCCTACAAGCCCTTCCTTGTCCCTATTCCCATGTAAGTACATCTTTTTTGAATGCAGGCAACCAGATCTGTATATGATACCATGTATCGTCTCTCACCAATACCTAGTACATTGGTGAGAGACAATATAGCCTTTTTCACAGCTATATCACATTGGCACCCCATCGGCTCCTTAAATTGACCAGCATGCTCAAGGCGTATTATAGCATATCCTAACATCTCTTTGCATCTTCAGCATTGTATTTTAATCATTGAATTAAGTAAAGGAAATTTGCAAATGGAAATGATCACCACATGAAAATAATGGAGTTGGTAATTTGCTTTGGTAATCAGTGAAGGAATCTTAAAAGAAATTATATGAGCCTCACTCCTACATGCCTCTTTACACCAAGAGGGGCTGAATAGGACAAAGACTTTAAAAGCATATCCATAACACACTGGCCTTTGCTAGGAAGTGCTGCCATGCAAACATGTCCCGTGCTCTCACTATTGTTCACACATACCATGTGCCAATAAAGCTGTAATGTAGCTTTTTTTTGCATGCACCCACCTGTTGCTCTCAATCGCTCAGGTGTATTTGACTGACAATGTTAAAATAATTTGACACTGGAAGCGTGCAGGGCAGGGGGAAGTGAACAAAGTGCATTTTCACTGCAGTACTCTCTGGCACACACTGACATAGTGTAGACACACCCTCAATATCCATTTCTAAGCACCTAGAGCAGGGCTGTCCAACAGGCAGCCCATGGGCCACATGCAGCCTGCAAAGGGTTAAGATACAGCACCCTGGCTGCCTGGCTACTGCTTCTCCCACTGATCCAGCACTGAACAGCGGCTGGAGTCTCCAGGCTCCCTCTCCCTCCTCCTGCTTTCTGTGCCTGCCCCAGGGGACAAGGCAGTGCAACAGAGCATGAACCTCAGTACAGGGAACTGACGTGAGTTTAGGGCCACATGTACAGTCCAGCAACATGGAGGGGTTCACCCATGGGGCAGGCCACTCAGGGACCTGCTTCTAATTTGCCCCTAACAAATTAGAAGCTGGACAGCCCTGACCTATAGGAAACCAAAGTGGTCAGAAATAGCCAATATGGATTTGACAAGAGCAAGATACACTGACCAACCTGATTTCCTTTTACAACAAGGTGATGGGTTCCATGGACAGAAAGGAGAGCAGTGGACATGATACACTGCAACTTTAGCTAGGCTTTTGACACTGTCTCCCATGACAGTCTTACTAGTAAGCTAAGAAAATAAAGTCTAAACTCTCAACCCAGGAAAGGTTTAAAGCATCTTTAAAGCAGCTTTGTGCTCTTCTGATGCTGAGCTGGAAAATAGGATTGGAAGGGACCTCAAGAGATCTAGTCTAACTCCCTGCTCAAGGTAGGCTCATCCCTTTCTAAACCCTGCTAGATGAATGTATGTCAAACGTGATAAACTTCCAAGGATGGAGTAGTCTGTTCCAATAGTTAACCACCCTCATAAGAAGTTCATCCTAATACATGACCTAGACTTTGCAGCAAAGGAATGTACAGTTTAGCATGGCAGATTATAGAAACTTCCCCAATGCATTTGAATACAATGTAGAATACAGGACATATTGTAACATACTAACAGTACATACAATGCTTAATTTTTGTAAACTGACCAAAATTGTTTATATCCTTGTCTTTTGCTCACCTTCAGAAAGAATCAGTGGAGATTTATTTTTTGGTTTTTGGTTTTTTAAATTATGAAATGACATTTTTGTCCAAAAGCTGCCTTCCCATTTAATTAAGTCTATCTATGAAAGACAGAATGCATCCCATTGGGATATCAATCAAATGCCTCTTAGCCTGTATTAACAGCTCCAACAAATCCAAAAACAAATATTCAGCACCTTCTTAACAAGAGGGGACAATAATAGAGGTACGCTAAACATCAATTACTTCTCGCGTGCATTAAGGCACAGAAAAAATGAGAAGTGAATAATGACTCTCAGAGAACGTCCAATTAGGCTGGGAAATATTGAGAAATGCATGAATTTAATTATCTTTAAGTTATTTTTCCTTCAGAAATTCTGAGCCTCAGTGATCAAGGAAGAGTACAAAAATGTATGCAGTGTCACTGCGGTCCATATTATCTATGGCATTTCATGCCAACAGCATAGGGCCACGCGGTACAGAAATGTGCTCTGCCCCTGGCAAACATGCTTATGCCCTTGTGTTTTCTGAAAGCTATTTGCACTAATATGAGAAAGTCAAAATAGGCATCACCGTAGCAGATGAATGGAGTTCTAGAAATACCTCTGGGATGCCCAGATTTTAAATCTGCTGTTTCACAGAGCTTTAAAACAGAGGCAGCCAGCCTGTCAAAAGGAAGCTATGCCTTGTATTGCAAGTATCCTGTGCCAATTGACAGTGGTTAAGAAACAACCAGGTACATTAATTGGCCCTCAAAAGCTACTGTCTGATGGCTATAAAATGATATTTAGAGGTTTGCTTTTGGGAAGTGGCTCGTAGGTAAAGTAGATAGGCATTATAACAATGGTCCAGGGCAACGGCAAGGGTTAACTGGTTTCTAAAAGCATGTTTGTGACAAGTTTCCTTCAAGGCCCGCTGTGTCAGACACAGGCAAGCAGCAAGAAGAGAGAGAGGCTGGGAGACTGAAGGCATGTACCACACTGTTCCATAACATGAGACAAGGTGGCATTAGGTCACAGCACCCAACTGCAGTGCCTTGGGGTGTCTGGTTTTGGGAAACAGACCAAATTAGGAGAAGACTGGGAAAGCCCAGATTAGACTGTGTGCATGTGATGGGTTTGTGAAATAAAGGAATATGCTGACAGGACAGAATGTGGACAGTATGATGACCACAGGGAAACCAGTCAGCAATGCCCAGAGATGAAGAGTCAAAGAGAAAAAAGAATACAAAAGGAGGAACTTTAGAGTAACAAAGAATCCCAGAGAGGGGAACCCGAGGCCACCATGGACAGAGGGCATGCCCCAGCCTGTCTCATCCACCCCACTGGGGGAAAGTGAGCCTCAGCCTTCGACCTCCAGGCTACTGGCATCTGACATTCAAGAGAGAACCTCAGAGTGAAGCTCGTGTACTGACCAGGTGTACCTTGACTCTGAACTCTGGGACTGATAGATACAGAATTGTTTCATTATTCTTATCTGCTATCACTGTGTATCAATAAAATTTGCCTATTACCGAATGGAGAGGTCGTGGTCAGTCTGAGGGTCTGGGTCTGCACCACGACATACTGGTACAATTCCCAGAAAGGAGCTCAAGTGGCGTTACAGTAAAAGTCCATAAGGAAAGCTTACACCACAGCATAGCATCTCACTCAGGTATAGCTTCTCTTAGGGATTTTTTGAAGGTGCAGTGTGAGAGGGTAGTGAATCTTGTTACCACTGTTTTTCTTTCTCTTTAAAAGAAAAGTGAGAAAGGAGCAGGAGGTGATGGGGAGAAAAAAAATCTAGAGAACAGGTACTTTAAAAGGCTGAAATGAAGATGCAGAAATGACAACGCTGCATTTTCTGTACTGAATTGCAATAAACAAAGAAAACTCCACGAGAATCTGTGTGGCACAGTATAGTTAAGTCATAACAAAAAACGTATAACTAGAAACTCAAATAAGGCATGAAACTGGTGAAAATATCCACAGCTAAGAACCCCAGAACAGAGCCAGAAGAGGTTCCAGCAGATTTAAGTACCATGGAACAAGTAACATTTTTACGCTCTTCTGGAAAGCATCACTTTTGTCAATAAAAGTTTTGTTTTTAGTGGCCACCTCCTCTAAACCACTTGGGAACCATTATTTTATGGAGCCATAAATCATATTCCAAGTCAAATATATCCTCAAGATATATACAACTTCGGCTAGTACAGTTTGCTTTAATTGGAACCCTACTATACCTAACATCTTTCTGTTCCATGACAAAAGTTATATTTCTGTTGCTTTCGAGTCCCATGTGCTCTTAAGAACCAAAAAATATCAGGGAATGCTATTTTAGTATCAGAAGATAAATACCTTCAATACTTGTATTAGAGCAATAGACAGAGATTGTCTACCGGAAGTCAGTCAAGCAGACACCTTGGTTTGATCAGGAACCCTATAAAGTGAACATTCAGGTTCTAGCCAATACAATTTTTAACAGGGGTTTAGCAAACAGCTGCAAGGCAGAAAACCTACTTTTTCTTCAAGTTTTTTTTCTTCTCCAAAATACAAGCTTTTGAATAGGTATGAACTAATAAAAATGGTGCCTTAATTTAGTGTTTTAATATTGCTTTGAGTCACTTATGCCTTTCCCCAGTCACCTCGTTTTAGTCAGCATAGTATTAAGACTGTGTATGTTTATCAGTTTAATTATGAATGTTCATTATGTTGATTGCTTCTAATTCATATAGCAGTGTTATTGCTTACATAACATTTTGACTCAGGCTTCTGTGCCAGCAGCTCACACTGAGGTCTTACTTACTATAATCAAAATATAATACTGGTATCAGTGGTCCAGCAACTTGACCAAACTGTGCACGTGCTCAGGCAATCCTCTACTGGAAAAAATAATAATTTGTAAGTGGCCCACAGATTAGTCTGAGCTGGGCATGCCAGGGGTAGATAGCTGTCTGAAGGACCAGGTTAAATTCACTCACTCTTGTAAACTAACAAATTAAAAGCAACAATGTTACTTTGAGTACATAAATAAAACAGTACAAATATGCACATCAAACACCTGTTAATGTAACACTAACAAATGAATCATACAAGCAAAAATCACCATCTCGAAAAATTTCTGTTTAACGTGCTTGGTACTCCGGCCCACTGACATACTACTTTAGCTGCATTCAAAGTTGCTTTCAGTCCAAGTCCTGCACTGTGTTCAATTGCCAGCTTCCCTTTCTAAGCCCCAAGTAGCTTTAGATACAGCTGATAGGTCAACCTGGTCAAACATTTTCCATCAGATTAGTGTTCCATCATCAAGTTGTGATTCAATTAAATCAAAACATTCCACTGGAATGTGGTAATTACAGAGAGTCACAGAATTGCAGAAAATTAGGGTTGCAAGGGACCAGCTAGTCCAACCCCCTGCTCAAAGCAGAACTATCCCCAACTAGATCATCCCAGCCAAGGCTTTGTCTAGCTGGGTCTTAAAACCCTCCAAGGATGGAGAATCCACAACCTCTCTGGGTAACCTGTTCCAGTGTTTTATTACCATCCTAGTGAAAAAATTCTTCCTAGAAAGTTATTGCCTGGCTCCCAGATTCCTTGACTCCCTGCACGATAGGCTACAAAAATAGACAGTCCAAAAGCACTGAAAAAAAATACACATGTATCCTATTCCTAAAATCTCATAGCCACAGTATTAGTCCACTGAAGAGGAGCAAACAACACTCCCTACAGCAGTAGCTCTTAACCCTTTTAGACTCAAGGCACTCCTTGGAAAATGGCAGCTCTTAGCTTTCACTCATTTTTCTGAGTATGGAAAATAACAGAGCAATTCTTCTGTTGCAAAGAACTCAAAAAGATCACAACAGACAGGGTTCAAATGTTTTTGGCACTATGGATTCTTATTTGAAATCTCAGGATTTATCTTTAACCATGTAAGCATCCGAACACCTAACAGTGCTAATATTGCATGGCACCCTAGAGCACTCTTAAAAGGATGCCATGGGACCCTGTTTGCAAATCACTGCCATACTGAACCCAACAATGCTACCTTTCAAATTCATGTGAAGAACTGCTGTAGTGTATTATAAACCATTTCTCCCTTCCATCTTCACCAAGCACACTAAAAACATTTTCAGAGCTTACCAGGCTGGGATGCAGACAGAAGTGACAATTTTCACCTGATCTGCCCACAGAAAGCAGTTTATAGCCATGACCAAACAAGTGCACAGGTGCAGACATTAAAAAATGGCCAATCAGGTGAAAATCTGAACCTCATCACATTAGGGGTCAGTTGAAGATGTTTCAAAACAGAGCAACTTCTCTAGCTTCTGTTTGCATTGCCAGACACAAAGATCATGAAATGGATTCTTTGTCTGGACTTGAAGTAAAAATTGCAGTTTTGGAAGAACAGTTATGGTTAAACAATTTGCAAATACAAAGATTATTTGGGGAGGGGAAAGAGCAGTAGAAGCAGAGGGCTTCTTAAAATATTTCTCAACATCTTTAAATGAAAATAAAGAAAAATTTAAACACTGATAGCCAGATTTCAAAACAAGATTAGGCTTCACGGTCTGTCAAAAGAAAGTGCTTCTCTGAGATGGAATCAAGTGCCAAAAAACATGTTTCCTTTGCTATTCTGAGCAGTTTTGTTTCCACTCCTTTTTCTTAATGCTTTTTCCATTTAGCATTCAGAACTCTGGGAAAATATTTAGCACGGACTGCACACATACTAATCTATGGTATTATTCATTTATCACACTGAAACACCAATTCTGAAACACTATGAGAGAGAAAGAACAAAGGGTGCTGCACTCTCATCTTCACTTCAGTGTCTGGAGTGGGTCTCCTGATCAAGTTTTGGCTTTCAAGAGAACACAGAAGTAACACAATAAGGAAATCAGAGGCCTAACACCATTAAATAAGGGAACCCAAGACAATAAGCCAAGGATCCTGATGCATATTTCCCTCTAGATTACCAATGAGGCACAACTGGATTTTCATGATCATGTTACTAGGTGGGTGGGAAATGAATATCATTGTGGACAGGAGTGGTTGGATATTGTCCCAGTTAACTGCAGCCAACTGATGAATTGCTTTTTGCCTTTGCCATGAAGAACCATGCAGGAAGTAAATATTAAGGGCAAAGACAGCTCCTCAACTCTAATCCCACCTAAGTATGAGGCCAAACACACTGATCATGAAAAATACCCTTGTGTTTGCCAGGCATGCACACGCAAACAAGAAAACAGACATTCAGGCTATTTTCCAAGGAACAGAAAAATTCAATTTTCTAGCAGAACGTGCTGCTTTCATCTAGCTCAAAAGTTAGTAACTCTCTCTGCCTGTCTGTTCCAGATTTAACAAACAACTTCGTCATTAGGAAACACACAGTGCATTCTAAACAAAAGGGAACACTTTAAAAAATAAAGTGAAGCCTGTCAAAACTCAGATTTTAATTTCAGAATTCTTTTCACTTAACTTCTAGAAGAGGTCAAAAATCTTTCAGCGTGTGTACTTAGTTGAGTAATTCCATCAACATTGAGAGCTAAATTGCTATTAACAAATTCACCTATTGTCTACTCAAAATATCAGTACAGTAGTAAGCGTCAAGCCAAGTTACCAAATACTTGGAGTTCTCCAAACATACTGCTCCTGCCTAACCACACTATAAAGAGCTGTGGAATTTTCTTATAAGACACATTTTGGCAATAATAAAGCCACTGGAGTTTGTGCTTAAGCCCCTCCCTAAATACACCATAAAATGAAGTATAAGAAGTCTCATACTTCTTATATACTCTTTTCTAAGTCCCAATTATGTTCTGAAGAAACTGTGGAGATGGGAGGGATCAGTGTATCTATGCAATGGATCCACACTGGTAACATCTTGTATAAAAAAAAAAGTTTACTGAGAATTAACCTCTCTGTTTTACATAAAATTGTTTCTGCAGTACTGCAAAGCATGAAAACTAACTAAAAGGTGACAACCTCCAAAGAAAAACAGTTTACTCACTCCTCGCCAATCCTGCCTCTAAGCAGAGAGTGCTAACCATATTCCTGCTATGCCAAATTCTGAAGTGGAAACTTTAGATTCAGACAGTTGCCCTGCATAAGCAAAACACTATAGCTGCTTTGCCCAGAGCAGGAAAAAGCTGCCTTCTCTGGTGCCAAGATTCCTGATAAATTTTAGGGGATTATAATGTACAATTAGATTATCTCCAATAACCTTTGTACCAAAATAATATGTTGATTTCTTTCTGAAGAACATAAGCAGCCCAAAAAATCTTTTGAAACACATAAATTAATAAAGGGCGCTCCTGACATGCCAGGCAGAGTAAGCAACATGATTTCCTGTGATATATCATGTGGTGTTGGAAAAAATAAGGCCTACAAGGCATACTGATTTATTTATATGAACTCAGCAACCACTTTCAACCTATTAGGGCAAATCTGTAACCACTTCTTTTTGGAAGAGTACATGAAGCAGGTCAGCTACCAGACACTCTGCAGTTCACTGATATTTCTTGCTAAAGTTGAACTGCCAAAAATTCCTTGCTCGAAGAAGGGTGGTACAGAGAGCAATTAACTCAAAAAAGAGACTCAATAATGTTGTTAGACCCATGCTCACTGTTCAAAAGGTTTATATGTTGTGATGGGAGGAAATACATAACTTTACTGCACTTTTGAATAATAACGAAGACGTGCAGGGAGGAGAAATGTTAGAATTAAAGAATCATAGAAAATTAGGGTTGGAAAGGACCTCAGGAGATTATCTAGTCCAGGGATGGGCAAAGTGTGGCCCGTGGGCCAGAGGCAGGCCGCCAGGCCATTCTATCCAGCCTGCGGAGCACCTAAAATTTTAGAAAATTAATATTTATCTGCCCCGGGCTACCTGTCGTGCGGCCCTCGATGGCTTGCCAAAATTCAGTAAGCAACCCTCCACCCAAAATAATTGCCCGCCACTGATCTAGTCCAACCCCCTGCTCAATGCAGGACCATCCCTAACTAGATCATCCTAGCCAAGGCTTTGTCTAGCCAGGACTTAAAAACCTCCAAGGATGGAGAGACCATAACCTCTCTGGGTAACCTGTTCCAGTGCTTTACTACCCTTCTAATGTAAATGTTTTTCCCAATAGCTAACCTAAACTTCCCTTGCTGCAACTTGAGACCGACCGTTGCTCCTTGTTTTGACATCTGCCACCACTGAGAACAGTTTAGCTCCATCTTCTTTCAAACCCCTCTTCAGATAGTTGAAGGCTGCTATTAAATCCCCTCTCAGTCTTCTCTTCTCCAGACTAAATAAACCCAGTTCTCTAAGCCTGTCCTCAGAAGTCATGTGCCCCAGCCCCCAAACCTTTTTCATTGCACTCTGCTAGACTCTCTCCAATTTGTCAAATCTTTTCGGGGGGGGCGGGCCACAAAACTGAACACAGTACTCCAGATGTGGCCTCACCAGTGCTGAAGAGAGGGGAAGAATCGCATCCCTTGATCTGCTGGCAACGCTACTACCAATGCAGCCCAGTATGCCGTGAGCCTTCTTTACAACAAGAGCCCACTGTTGGCTCATATTCAGCTTATTGTCCATTGTAACCCCCAGGTCCTTTTCTGCAGAGCTGCTGCCCAGCCATTCAGTCCTCAGCCTGTCAGCGCATGGGATTGTTCTGTCCTAAGTGCAGGACTTTGCACTTATCTTTATTGAACCTCATGAGCTTTCTTCTGTTCCAATCCTCCAATTTGTCTAGGTCAGGGGTTTTCAACCTTTTTTAATAAGTGTGCTCCAGGGGTAGGGGGGCAGCAAGCAGCTGAACACCAAGCGGAGGGGACAGGGGCGGGGTGGGCAAGCAGCGAGATGCAGAGCTGGGGAGTGGCGAGTGGTGGAGCGGTGGCAGTGCAGCATCTGTGTGGCCCTGCTCCCATGAGGCAGCGGTGCAGGGTGGCACTATTCCATCCTCGTCCACCCCTGCGTACCCCCGGGACCTTCCAAAGTACCCCCAGGGGTATGCATACCCCTGGTTGAAACCCCTTGTCTAGGTCACTCTGAATCCTAACCCTACCCTCCAGTGTATCTGTTACTCCCCCATCTTGGTGTCATTTGCGAACTTGCTAAGAGTGCATTCTATCCCATCTTCCAGGTCACTGATGGAAGATACTGAACAAAACAGGCCCCAGGATCAAACCTTGGAGCACTCCACTTGATACTTGCTGCCAACTAGACATTGAGCCACTGACTACTATCCTCTGAGCACAATGCACCCTGCCAGTTTTCGATCCATCTTACAGACCACTCATCCATTCCATACTTCCTTAGTTTGCCTGAGAGAATGTTATGGAAGATTGTATCAAAAGCCTTGCTAAAGTCAAGGTATACCACATCCACTGGTCTCCCCGCATTCACAGAGCCAGTCATCTTATCATAGAAGTCCACCAGGTTGGTCAGGCATGACTTGCCCTTGGTGAATCCATGTTGATTGTTCCTAATCAACTTGTTCTCCTCCAAGTGCTTAGAAATGGATTTTTTGAGAACCTGCTCCATGATTTTTCCAGGGGCTGAAGTGAGGCTGAGGTGAGGCTCAGGTCTGTCGGAACTACAACTGAGGTCTGTAGTTCCCTGGATCCTCCCTTTTCCATTTCTTAAATATGGGCACTATATTCGCCCTTTTCCAACTGCCTGGGAATCCTAATGTGCAGTAGTGTTGCATGGCAGGAAGCATGACACGACACTGCTGTGCAGTAGTCATGAGCCACTGTGCAGTTAGCATCATGAAAAGTTGTTCCACAGCACAACTGCGCAGTAACTCTGATTACTGCGCAGTCAGCGTCTCTCAGACGCAGCCACTGTGTATGCTATACAAACATTTCATAATTAAATCTGTAAAAATCATGCATTTTTCTAATGGATTCTGCTGTAAAGTTAAACCATACATACATGAAAAACTTTCCTCTCAAATTATAGTCTTCGCATAGTCGATTAGTTATAAGTGTCTCAAATGGTTAAACAAAAATGATTACTTCAGTTGGGACTTAAAACAAAAAGACATTCTTAGCTTATTTCTTTCTTACCATTGTAGGTTATCCTTGGCTTCGTCAAACACATCACAAGATGCAAATCCATTTCATCTGATGATACAAACTTTGAACATACAGGGCACTTGAATCCTATAAAAAATAAACATGTATAAATATATATATATGCATATCTCAATTGATCAGGGAGACTAACATTCTATATTTGTTCTAAAGCCAATTATTTTTAAATGCATTAAAAACAAAGCGGCAGCTTTTCTGGAATGAATCTCTCTGATGCTTACTCATCTCTGTTTGAACCCACATTCAAAAAGAACACCCTTTTTGGAGAACAGTTTTGTGCTCAGCAACCCTAATATACAATTTCCAAGATTCCATACATCTCTTTTCTGGGCAATAACAGGTGGGTACAAGTCACTGAAGACACAAAGTTATAGCTTCAAAAAAGTTAAATCCCATGTCAAAATCAGACCCAAATTGTATATAATTCTTATCTCCTCCGCACACTGCCACCCCTGGCATGGTAATGCAGCTGTTGAATTCTTTCTGGACCACCCAATTAAGCATTTCCAAAAAAAAATTTTTTTTAAATGACAGGCAGTAGGGAACATCTTATCCTACAGGAGCTGCAAAGAAAATTAAAAAGCTAGAAAGAATGCAGTCACTAAAATCTGACCCTGGACAAGAGCTCCAAGGTAAACTTCATGTTTACAAAGAATGCCATGGAACTGAGGAACATATAAGGACCCCCGTTTTACGTTTCATTCACTAAACTTCTTCAGCAGTAGAGAATCTCTTAACACCCTGGGTTTATATTAACTCAAAGGTGTCATCTCATCTACTAATGCACTAGCATTGCTTCCTCTTGCACTGCATTTTTTTCTACTCCTCTCATTGAAGTACTAACTGGGCATAACCCTGCTTAGTTTGTGAGGTCACAGCCTGAGGCGATACAAAGAAAAGGATAATGAGAGAGTCTGGACTTGGATGTAACTGCATAATATGCATGACACTGCTTAGTTCTGTCATTTCTGTGATTGCTAGTAGCCTTCCAGTTAAAAAACAAGTCTGGCTGGACAAGTTTTTTTATCCACACCTAAAAGGTTCAAGAGGCAGACTGGTTTTTGCTCTACAGAGCAGTTTATGCATCATGGGGTGCATCTACACATGCAATTAAGGCAAAGAAATAAACTCTGGTTCATGATGGAGTTATTGCTCCTGGGCTGGCAAGAGGAGGGGGGAAAAATATGGTGGAAAAAGCCCTGCGTCATACCTTCACATACAAGGAAACTGCCTGAAATACTTTGTCTATCTTTGATCTGCTGCTAAAAGCAGCATGTGCTCAGTAATGGGAATATATAATACTATATAATATATATTAATTTATATCTATAATGTTAAAAATTATAATTACTATTATGACGTTGATTAAATGCAGCAGCCAACACGCGACCTATATAGGCAAACATGCTGATAGGAACCATGTGTGTGTCCATGTACATACATGGGCGCAGCTCAAAAAAAGAAAAAAAAGCTGGGCAGGTATTCCCTCCACAGGGAACTGGCCTGGTATTGTACTAGCACGTGGATTCTTTGCAAAGAGGAGGGGGCGTATATCTGGAGTACACACATACTGAGCAGGGATGAACTGTCAGGTCACCATGGCTTGAAAAGGTGTTGACTCTGATGAGACCCAGCCCAGCGAACTATGTGGTAAATCATGAGCCTTTTGGCTTTGGACTAATACGATGCAAATTGTATTCTAAGTAGGTACAAAAGTGCTGCTTAAAAGTTTGTTCATGAAGTACCTGTGCTAAAACTTGCAGCAGTCTCAAAAGAAGTAAAATGCATCAATTCTGAATGAATTAAGTCTATGGGTACTATATATAAATTGCTATAGTATAGACAGAATCTAATTTCAATATACAGAATAATATATACATTTATATTTATAATGCTAATAATTATATAATGTGAATATATAAATATATATTACTGGGTTTTTGGTTGTAGCTGTGTTGTCCTAAGGCAGGGGTGGGCAAAATACAGCCCCCGGGTTGGACACAGCCCACCAGGCCATTCTATCCAGCCCGCGGGGCCCCTAAAAAATTTAGAAAATTAATATTTATTTGCCCCTGGCTCCTGTCAAAGATGACAGGAGACAGGGGCAGTAGGACCCAGGGAAAGCCCCAGCAGGGCCTAACAGGGGCTTCTGGCCTGGGACCATAGGGCTCTTCAGGGCTGTGCCAGCACAGGAAATTCAGGTAAAGGGGGGAGGGGAGAGGGGGAGAACTGCGGGGATCGCCCCAATCCTTGGGGCCAGGCCGGCTCCTGCTGAGCCCCACAGTACAGCCATGCAGCCAGGAGCCGGAAGGTGGATGGGAAAGCGGGGGCAGGGGCAGTGGAAGCGAGGGGGAACACGGGGCCTCTGCTGGTGTCCCGGGGTCCGCACCAGCGGGGTTCAGAGCAGGGCAGCAGGAGCACAGGGTGTGGGCTGACAGTGGTCTGTGGAGCTGGGCTGGGCTGCACCAGCAGGGAGAATGGGGAGCTGACCTGGCTGCTGCCAGGCAGTGTTTGATGCAGCCACCCACCCAGAGCCTACGCCATGCTAGGCTGTGGTGCAGCTGCTTCACTGCCACTTCTGTGCTGCCCTACGTGGCAGCAGTGGCTATGTGGAGCCACAGGGCGATTGTGCCTGAAAGCTTGCTAAAAACTTATTTCCAACTACTCAGTTAGTCTATACAGGAGTAAGACTTTATTTTGAGCGATTATGCAATTGCCTCTATATACACTACTCAAAAAATAAAACCAGGACAACCATTTTTCTTAAGTAAAATTAAAATATTATAGTAGATATTTTTAATATACATTTTTATCTATAATTTGTTATCTTCTGAAAGATTGTGTGTATGCAACAGCTCACCAAAACTCATTAAGTGGCCCGCCAGCCAAAATTATTGCCCACCCTGCTTTAACTATACATACATCAGGGGCCTAAATCTAGGTCTCTGCTATCAGAGGACCATATTTAGTAATTACTTTCATTAAGCGAATTAAGATCTATCACATCAGTATTTAGGTATTTTGCCCTTATTATTACCATTAGAAAACTTTTCCAGAACATCACTATTTCCATTACTAGGCCCAGCCAGCTTGTGGACAATTTATACCCATTTGTTCTTGGGCCAACCTTACCTTTTAACTAAAACAGCTCTTCTTCCTCTCTGGCACCTATCCATCTCCCCCTGCCACCTCCCCCCACCATATTTATGTAGAGCAATAAAATCCCAGATTTTAAAAGAACATGTTTAAAAATAAACACCTAACATCTCTTAAATTTTATTTTGCAAAATTATCTTTACTGCATGATTTATATATATGTACTGAGCCCATTTCTTCAGTTCTTAGTCAAGTTGAAATCATTTATTTCTGTAGAACATGCATCTTTCTCCCAGATTTTTCTGCCATCAAACACTTCCAATTTCAAATGCAAGTACAATAGCTGTTAATCAACCCACCAGCCACTAATTTTTTTCCGTCCCTCATCACATTTTTTCCTCTTTAAAAATCTGAATAACTAAACCCTAATAACATTTGCTATCCATTTTTGCCCTAAAATCCCATCCTGTATGCCCTGCTATTTAACAGTAACTTCCTTGGGCCGAAATTGATCTCCTTCAAAATATTCTATCCCTATTTCCCTCTTATTTTCATGGATGTGAAAAAGACATCTCTCTCTTTCTACTATGCATTTTATTCTGTCATCATGTCCCTCTCTGGAGAAACTTGTATTAACTTCTTTCCTAGTAAAATTCCAAAAGTGATTCTTTGCACCTCTCTGATTACAACTTCCCAAAACCATTCCTTAAGCTTCACGCCTCACCTTCTGGACACTGACAACTTATTGTTAGTGTTAACCATTAGCAGCATTTTTAGAAGGAAAAATGACCAAATACAGATCATCTTCATTAGTTTACAAAGAAAAGGATCATCATCATTATCAAGTCTTGAATACTTCATGGAGTTTTATACCAAATATTACTCTGGCAAAGTCTTCCTAATTTGGAGGGGTTTAGTATCACTGCAATTTAATTTGACAGATCCTACAGCATGTATTTTAGACAGGTCTTTACTGCAATTTGTTTTCACCCACATTTTGACACTTACTGAACAATTAAGGATAAGACATAAGTTCAGAAGCAGATGAGTTTTAGAATGCCCTTTTAATGATTCTACCAATTTTGAGCAAACAAAACTATCTGGGAAAGAGGCAACATAGTTGAAAAAGGACAAAAATTGAATGTGAATAGTTAAGTGTTTGACTGTGAGTCTAACAATAACCAGAATTGAAATAAAGTCTACAGAAGCCAAAACTATAATCAAGTTAAAAAAAAAAAAAAAAAAAAGAATTAGCCAAACTTAAGCTGCTCTAGGGATGGAATCTCATGTAGAAAACGTGTTTTACCCTATGAATGCAGGTAATGCGGGGTTTCACCAAGGATGGATTGCTCTAAAAATGCCCTGCTTCTTATAGTCTTCGTATAAAGAAACAGTTATTTGCCACCGTCAGAGAAAGGTGTTTGGGCTATACATCATGACTCAACGTGGCAGATCTTATGTTCTTGGTGCTCAGTCTGCTGGAGCAGAGGACAGAAACTAGAGAGTATGAAAAACTTTGAGCTAGTACTCCACCCACCCCTTCCTGTTTTTCAGAGAGGAGAACAAGACAGGAAAAAGTAGCTGAGGAGATTAAGAAGGGGTTCCTCACCAATATAGCTGCTGCTTCTTGCTGCATAGGGGGAAAACAAACAAAGAAAAACCCCACCAAAAAGTTCACTGTTTTTGCAAGCTATGTTTGGAATGAGACTAAACTCCTGAAAGTTTTTTAAAAAGATACAAATTCTTATATAAATAGATTCTGCAACAAAAATTGTGTTCTGCCACCTTCCCTCAGTTCAAAGGCAGTCCTTCCATGACTCACAAGTTATTAATAACTCTTCTGCAAGAACAAAAGCTCTGTTAGTGCTATTGCATAGTAAACCCAACAATAACATGTATTGTCAATGTTTGCTTTATCACCACCTCAAAGAAAGATTCCGATAACCTTAAGAAAGTTTCACATAAAATCTAAGTAATTGCCAACGAAGCAATGAAATACAAGTTCAAATAGGCTTGGCCTTCAAATGACTTTCTATACTACATTTCTTTGGCTGCTAACAGACATCCACTTAAAGGTGCAATGGGATCTGATATCCAATCCCAACAACTGATATCCAATCCCAACCTTCTGCCATGCCATACACAGGGGGACCACACCAAGACTGGTCCCAGACCCAGCCAAAGAAAACAAAAAAAACAAATCAGCTGATTGTTGGCTGATGGGACCGCACCAGGGTTGTGGGACACCTTGGTGTAATCCTAACCTTGCCACACATTCAATTTAAGACTAATCTGAAACCAGGCACAGAAATATTACACATTTTATATATTATTTCTGTGCTATCCTTAATTCCCTAAACACCTGGCCAGATTACTATTTAAGATATCAGACTAATTGTGTCCTAAGTGTAATGACTGCCAGGAGCTATACATAAATAGTGTAAATGGAGATACACTGGGGCAACAAAGATGAAATGACAATCTCTTGCAGCTGTGCTAAACAAATGCATTGTTAGCAATGATTATAGCTTCTCTGTAGTAATGATATTCTTAGAATCTCAGTTAAAACTGAGTTTCAGAAAGACACAATAGTCGTTTTAAATAAAGCTAAATGCTAAGCACTACACACCTCTAAGAAGATAAAAAAAATGTTAAACCATTAAGAATATTATCTAAGCACATATATGGTCACTACATGCCCACACAATATACCTATGAAGCAGGGAAATGTTGCTTTTATATTAAGAGGAAAAGCAATATGACAAGTTTGGAGCTGCGTGGCAGTTAGGTATTGAAGCCAGCTCACCAGAATACCAGTCGCAAGCTGTCATTCCTTCCAGTATCAGACCCTCCCACCACTGTGTGAGATGCCAAGTAAAAGCCAAGAGAGGTGCCCCCCACTGCTTTTTTCCACCTCGGGAAGGAATTAATTCTGCACCTTAGAAAATAGGACCAACTTGATCCAATACATACCTCATTCTAGTGAAAATAATCAACCGTGTAAACAAGGTACTCACAAGCCTGGAAAAAATACAAAGCCAAGAGCAAAGAGGCAGACCAACAACAGAAAGCAAACCCTTTACTGTAATACCTGTCTTGGTGCCAGACTGCTGTGCATGCCTCCACATTGTTTTGCCAACTTCACCCCTCTGGCAGCATCCTTCTGGTTCTACCAAACTTTTGCTGCCAATTCAATACCTTGGCTATGCACTATTAAATATGCTCCATATACGGTTTTTTGGGGTTTTGTTTTGTTTTTTTAAATAATAGGATCTGCCATCTACAAGTCTTTAAGTGTAACTTTACTCAGAAATATTGGACCCCTATGTGTTTGCTAACATTGTAGCCTTTATTGTGGAATACCTATTTTTGTGGGGGTAAACAAGGCAAAAGACGCAATGAAATTATGTTCAGATAGCACCATGATAGGTGCCACAGAAAATGTACATTGTAATACTAAGAGAAATACTAAAGAAATACAAGACCTCTGCAACATGGATTTGCATGTTCAATTACTGTTTAATACTGATCAAGGGTAATCCATGAACAAGCCCAGGACGACAGAGAGTATGATGGCTCAACCAGGTCAAGATTCATAGATGTTAGGGTCGGAAGGGACCTCAATAGATCATCGAGTCCAACCCCCTGCATAGGCAGGAAAGAGTGCTGGGTCTAGATGACCCCAGCTAGATACTCATCTAACCTCCTCTTGAAGACACCCAGGGTAGGGGAGAGCACCACCTCCCTTGGGAGCCCGTTCCAGACCTTGGACACTTGAACTGTGAAGAAGTTCCTCCTAATGTCCAATCTAAATCTGCTCTCTGCTAGCTTGTGGCCATTGTTTCTTGTAACCCCCGGGGGCACCTTGGTGAATAAATACTCACCAATTCCCTTCTGTGCCCCCGTGATGAACTTAAAGTAAATCTCATCCTGAAGGAAAAATCAGCAAGAACATCACAGAATTCAGGCCATTATAGAAGGATTTGTATATCATTTCAAGTTAAATAGGTGACCTATTCCACTATAGGGCTTTTCTACCCATCTGATATTACTACACCTTTGCTTAAGTTTAGAAAATTGTTGCAGATGATTTAATGGTTATTCTTGTAATATTTTTGATAAAAAGTTTGAAAGATGGCTACAGAAAGACAATACTTGTGCGTGGCACAAACAACCTGGAAGCTTCTTACTTATTATAGAAAACAGCAGATTTTCAAAAATATCAAAGACAAATGAGGTCTGTGTCAAGATATGAATTACTACAGAAGGGTAGAAATTAAAAGGAACATTAAGAGGAAATCTAGTCCTGTCCATCCCACCCCCAGGGTATCTATCTATACCACACCTGAAAATTTTTATTTGTTTTTAAAAACCTTTAAGTGAAGGATATTCTACAACCACTGCCTAATACACTGCTAAACTACCCAGACAGTTAGAAAGCATTTCCTAGTATCAAGCTTAAATGTACAAAGTAGGTTGATTTCTTCTTGTCCTACCCCTAGTAGACATGGTGAGCAATCAATTACTGTCCTCTTCATGATGATGTCTTTTTGCACTGGAACACTTATCTGTCCTCAGTCTTCTCTTTTCCAGACAAAACTAACTATTCCTTCAGCCCTTTCCCATTTGCCCTATTGTCTAAATTTGTAACTATTTTTATTGCTCTCGCCCGTTATCTCTGTAACATCTATTTCTCTCTTCATGGAATTGTGTTCAGTTCCAGGCACCATCTCACATGGAGTCCTCACAAGTTCTACACAGAGCCGAGGCATTACCTTTTATATCTTAGATGTTATTCCTGTTAATGCATCTTAGAAGTGCTTTCTAAAAAAATAGCACCACATTATTAATATTCAGTTTGTCAGCCACTATCATCTTCAAGACTGTCTGCAGTACTGCTGCCAAGGCAGTTATTCCCCATTTTGTATACATGCAACTGACTTTTTCTTCCTAAACATAGTACTTGCACTTTTCTAACCGATTTTCAGCTTGTTGGTTTTAGACCCATTTCTTCAATGTATAAAGGTCACTTTCAATTCTGTTTCTGTTCTCCGCAACATGCTTGACAGCTCTCTTAACTTGCCGTCATTTAGAAATTTTATAAGTATTACCTCTATTCCATCTTCCAAAGTGTTGAAGAAAATCCTGAACAGACCTCAAATCAGGGCAGACCCATGTGAGGCCAACCTGAAATGGTTTTAGTGTTAACAGAGAACTACTGATAATTACTTTGACTGAAGCTTGTTAAACATTCGTGCACCCACTTTCAGGATAATATCAGCTGAACCAATTTTCCCTCCTTTACTAATGAGCAAGAAGTTACACAGGACAGTGTCAGAAACCTCACAAAAATATACTATTCCATTAGGTCAGTTATGATATCAAAGAAATTTGACTAGTTTGGCAGGATTTGTTCTTCAAAAATTCAGACTGGCTCTCTTTACCCTTCGCATGCTTATCAATTTATCAATAATTTGTTCCATTATCTTACCAGGCATAGAAGTTAGACTGACAGGTATAAGTCCCCAGATCTTCCTTCCCCACTTTGTAAAGATAGGTATTTTTTACATTCTCTAGTCATCTGGAATCTCACTTCTCCACAGGTTTGCAAAGAGATCAATAATGGTTCAGAGACTCCCTTCAGCTACCTCCTTAAAATACTTCAATCAGGCCTTCCCAACTTAAAACACATCTAACTGTTTAAAATGTTATTTCAAATACAGAGTGGGCTACTGATAACAGATAGGGCTGGGACCTAAAAAGATTAAAGGAATTCATTCCAATTCTGGGTGAGTCAGACCATTATCTTGGGCGAGTCATTTGGCTTCAACAACCCCATCAACTACTTCATAAAATTAAACAAAAAGTTGGTATTCAGTGAAAAGTTACATGCTGTATTAGAACTATTTGACTAAATTGCCTCATGAAACTGAACAGTACAAATAAAAGGGGAGGGTATTTATTTGTCCCCATACACAAGCACAGAACTGTGGCTTCAGAACTGCATTTGGGGAAACTTATCCTTTTAGCATGCACATACATGCAGAGTTCTTTACTAAATCTAAACCTAACTTTCAGACTACCAGAGTAGATATGATGCTGTCTAAATTAAATTCCAAAATACATAAAACCGAGTTTGTAGACCTTCTTTAAAAGTTCACAAAGGATTAAACAAATGTTACTGTGGCCCCATGGGGGCAAGACACAGCCTTGCCATTAGCTTAAGCTACATGGAAAAAAGTTGGGGAAAAGAGAATACATTAGCTCTACACCAACTAGAGGCCTCTTCCACACTGGAGAAAGGCCCAGGAAGGAGGTACTGATCGTCTTTTGCTCCTTTCATATCCCTAGTCCAAAAGAACGGAACATCAGATAAAAAGAGGCTTAATGATTAAATAGATGGAAGGAAATCATCTCCCTAGTTTCCCAAAGAGAAAGAGAAAAATAACAGAAGCTATGGAAAATTCTGCCAAGGCTCCCCAGAACTACAATATGAACCGGTGATATTTACCCTTCCATTCCATAGCACTGTGATTGTGTGTCCATGTTCTAGTTTTTCCCCTTTTATTTGGTGCCCCTCTAAAAGAGAAATTAAACAAATTCTTTGCTGACCACCCGATCAGGCCCTCAACCTTTGGCAGGATAAAGGGGCCTTACAACTGTCTTAAGAGAAGTATCCCTGGAATCCTACAATGAGGCAATCCCATACTGGTACACAGTCTACATGTGCAATTAACGTGCCTGAATTTTCTTCACAGAAAATTCATGCTCATTAAAGCACTCCGGTGCACACGTCTACATGTGCGCTCCTGTCAAGAGCAAATTGCACTCAATAGGATCATCCCAGCTGCTCCTGCTCTGCTCTGTCTCCCTATAGCAGACAAGAGAACCTCCAGGCTTCCCCAGGGGCTGTCAGGGGACACAGGGGCTGGTCCCGATCCCCACGTGGCCAGGAGAGCCATCCCCGCTGGTCAGGGACACTGCCTGCCAGCCACATTGGGATCCTGATCCCCACATGGCTGGCAGGCAGCATCCTACCAAGCCAGAACAGCTCCCCCTGTAGCCCCCTGCTGGCTAGGCTGACCAGGAGCAATTTGGCTCCTGGTCAGTGTCTACACATGCGCTACTGCAAGGTAGCTAGTGTGCTGTTAATCTAGTACCTGTATTTACTGGTACCAGCAAAACAGTGCATTAGCCTAATTTACTGCACAGTGAGACCCACACATGTGTAGACACTGATGCTTTAGTGCTCATTAGTCTAATGCACAGTAAAGCATCTCATGCAGACACACCCAGTTTGATAAACATTACCTTCTCTCTTAAGGCATGAGATTAAGCAAGGACACATTCAGACAGCAGATGCTGCTTTAGGTTTCTACTAGACAGTGTGACCCTAGGATCAGTGGAAGGGAAATATGGCTTAGATCTACCTTGGGTTTGCACCATGCTCCACTCCAAACCACATCCACATAGAATGTGCCAAATATAAGTCTGGTGTAATTAAAGATTAAGCCTTCTAACCACAGCCTTGTATCCTGCAGTCCCTTATCTTAAATACCCATATCAGTCAAGAGAAAAGGAAAAGTTATAGAGAAGTCATCTTTAACGTTCCTAGATAAAAACAAGTTTGAAATAAAACCAGAGAAAGCTATGAAGTCAATTACTAAAGGTAACAAGTTTTCCTAAGTAATCACACCTGTGAAAAGAAAATAGAACTTCTATTACTTTAACTACCTGAAGTCTCCTCACTTCATTAGTTGGCAAAAGTGAAGTTTTTAGTAATGCCCACTGAAAAGCAGCATAATAGTAGACAGTAAAAAGGAAAAAAGTAGGAAAAAATTTTTTTAATAAACAATATTATATCAGCTAGCTAACATCAGTCACATCTCCATATGACCTGCGCCTCAAACTACTTTCCTAAAGATTTTCATTGACAGTTTCACATTTTTGGAAGCTGAGAAAGAGCAAAAACAACTACTGAAGAATAAAAAAGGAATGCCAAAATAAACACCTGTCCCTCCAGGGGAAAGTTGCATGTGGGAAAAACCTGTAAAGTTATTTATTTTTTTCCATCTTTATCCAAAAGATAGGAGAGCAGCTTTGACAAAAAATATTTGGGCTTTCTATGACCCACTATGGAAAAAAAAACAAAACACTCAAAGACCCTTCCTTTCTCAACTCAAAAAAAAATATAAAAAAAATGAGAAGACTGCTTTTAATGCAGGTCAGCCTATAAGGTTACCCATGTTCTATTCATACAGATTGCCTCGCCCCATAACTTTTTATATCGATATGGCTAATGATATTATAGCTGCGTTTGTTGTTGCTTCATCCTTAAACTTTCTTTTTGAATAACCATCCTTGTGCTTTTTGCATAACCCCTCAAATATAAGTCCACAGCACAAGCTTCTCATGGAAAAGATCAGCCTGTAGATTACATAGAACCAATTAAAAGACCAAATAAGAATCTGATACGGAGTTGGTTTTCTTGGTTTTTCTTTTTTCTTTTTTTTAACTTAAAAACAAGACATTTCCTATTTGTAAGAAAATATTCATATCTGAATTATTTAATAAATTCTCACTCTATATGAAAATGTAGCACACTGAAAAATTGCTTGAAAAATCCGCTCACTCCTGTGTCTGTGATAAGTAGACATTTTTCCCTGAATGCCAACAACTTGCAAAGCCTGTGAATTTCCATTTTTTTTAAATGTAGTGCATTGCTTCTACAATTGCACAGATTCACTTCCAAAACAAGATCTAAGGCAATGAAACCATTCCAGTACTACCATCTTCTTTCTTTTTTCTTTTTCTTTTGGGGGGGGGGCAGGGAGGGGCAGAAGGTATACATTATTATTAAAGGAGAGGTATTGGAAGGGTACCATCCATCCCTTCAGCAGTGGTTTACTAAGTGACACCTTTGGACTGCAGAACCTACAGAAATTACTCCACTGCCCTAAAAGAAGGCTGTATGGATAGACAAGGTTCCTGTCACCCCCAAAAGAATCCTGTACACAAAGGTTGGGGGACAGCATTAAGTGGGTGTTCAGAACTCAGCTAGCAGGACATCATTCTTCAGGCCCAATTACTAGCAGAGGACAGACAGGAAGACGCATGGCTTGGGGCACTATATGTTTTTTGGCCTGGTAAACAGGTGGTGGCTGCATAACTTGGAAAATTTGGAGATTTCCTGGAAATTAACTGGTGTTGTGACATACGCATCTGATGAGTTGTGTTACATGTTTTAGTTTCCCTTGCATTCAGCTTATTAGGTCTCTCCCACATTTTAAAATTCCTGAAGTTCTAGCTCCCATTTTCACACCCTCAACTTTCACCTTTCTCTTCTTCTTTGGCTCCCCTTCTCATTATATCTTTCCAGGTCCCTTGGGGCAAGAACATTTTCCTCTAAGCTCTAGAGAGGCCAAGGGATTTTTTCTTCATCTTCCTCTCCAGAGCACGTCTTGGGAAGTAGGTGTTGTAACTTTACTCCTTTTTATAACTTGCTGAGAAAGATTTTCTGCCTTTTCTTCTTCCCACTGTCCTCTTCCTGCCAGTTCAGCTTTGCTCTGCTCTGCAATCATGCTCCCTTAGAAAGGATGACAGGAAGTTGTTGTCAAAGCATGCAACATTTAGACCAGTACCTGGAGCGTAGATGACTGAGGCCCATCTAGTACAGGGATACCAAGTTTCTCCTGAGGAAACTGAAATACTGCACATATACCATGCTGGTTTTCAACCATCTTCCCATTTCAAACAACAAAACTATTTTCAAATGAATATACCTTCTCACATCAGGTTTTATTAATTATATTCATGACAAATCCTTTTGGGAACAGGACTAAATGCTAATATCCAAGACACTCTTTTTCTTCCCTATAGGAAATGATATATATGACTATAGCCTCTGTACGGAAATCTCATTCCTCAGAGATATGTAACTTGAAAGAAATACAGCAATAGAAGATAAGTGGAGGAGCCAAAAGCTGAAATACAAGTTCTAGCATACCACTGCCAAGGTACAAAAAAGGCAATTATCTTTCATAATTACACTTTGTCTGAAACTATGCAGATGCCTCTAGATGTTCTGATGCTTCAAACTTTTGCATTTTTAAAATATATTTAACATTGTAAGTTGTGGTTCAGGTTGTACTTTACAAACAAGTTAAAGCCTATAAGTATTATCAATGGACACATGGTATTTAAAAGTGACTAAATTGTATTGTTTTGGGGCATACCAACAACCTTATGTCAAAAATTATAGGAGGTTACAGGTGGATAAAATACTGTTTCAGGGCTGAAAATATTTTACGTACATACAGTTCATGATGAGAGAGAAAGATCGATCTATTCTTATATTAAAAAGTAAACCTAAAACATGAGTCTTCCTGTGAAGTCAGTTCTCATTTTTTTTAAATCCAAATTAAAGGTCACTGTCTTCTTATTTTACTTAAATTAAGAGGAACGATGGGGGGCAGGAGGAAGACATGTCCAAAAGAAGATGAAAGAAAGTCCTAGTTTTATCTGAAAATATGCATATTTATGTGTCTTGAAGACTAATGCTATGTAATGTGTTGTCCCACCCCTAGCCTGACCCAGGAGCCAGCTTCCTTATAAAGGCCAGTCAGCATTTAGCTCCAGTTTCCAGTCCATTTGTTTTACATGTGGAAAGCTTGTCCCCACAGCAAATAAAACAAGCAATATAAGCAAATGTGCAAATAATGAACAAAAGGAAAACTTCTGGTCTTTCCTCAAACCTAGAGGGAGAAACAAGCCAGGCTCTGTGCTTTTCCCTCAGTGTACCAGCCTGCTCTCTCCCTCAGTTACTCTCTCTGGGAGCTTTAACTTCCATTAGGGCCATCCAATCACCCTTGTCAGCTGGTCCGGTGCTCCTAGGCAGCCAGGCAACTCCTTCTAACATCCTGAAGCTAGGCTCCAGCCTCTCAGCCATGCCTCTTGTTATACATCCCCCCCTCCCAGGAGTGGAGCCTGGGATGCACTCTTCCAATTTTTTTTAATCCCTCCCCCTTCTCAGGAGAAGTCTGTGTACAGAATTGCATGTACAGACACAGGGCAGTGGTGTATCAAAAAAACCCCCGAATGGCTGCAGGGACAGGTACCACCTTGTCAACCAGGGGCTGGCCTCCCACATAGTATTAAGCTATGTTAAAGGGGCATGGTCAGTGACCAAACAAAAATGGGCCCCCCTAGGAGGTAGTAGCAGAGGGCCTCAACTGTCCACTTAATTGCTAGACACTTCTTTTCTATCATGACATACTTCTCCTGGGGAAGGAGATTCCTGCTGAGGTACAGAATGGAATGTTCTCCATCCTTAAATTCTGGGGAGAGAACTGCCTCCAGGCCTTGCTTCGAAGCACCTATCTGCAATATAAACTCTTTGGTTAAGTCCGGGCTGTGTAGTATCGGCGCACTGCATAGTAGCTGTTTTACTGTCCCAAATGCTGCCTCACATTTGGGTAACCACTGGATCCTTTGTGGCACCTCCTTCTGCAGCAGGTCAGTTAGCGGTGCTGTGATGGCAGCAAATTGTGGGATGAATCATCGTTAGTACTTTGCTAAGCCTAGAAATGACTTCACATGATTTTGTCTGTTGGCAAATATTACAATGTCATCCAGATAGGTGGCCTCATATACCCAGTGCAGACACAGTACTTTGTCCATTAGATGTTGGAGCTCCATGTAGACCAAAGAGTAGAGTCCTGAAGTAGTAGAGTCCCCAGGGCATTGCAAAGGCTGTGATTTCTCAGGACACAGGACCTCAAAAGGGCCTTGCCATGTCACCAGCAACTTACCATTGCTCCCCTCCTCCAAGAGTAAGACTTGATCTCCTAACTAGTAAACCCAGAGCTGGCATTCTTATGGTATTGATGAAGTCATTTGAGCCTCCCTTCCTCCTCCAGGGTGGCAGAGATGTCTGAAGTGGGTTTCTTCTTTGGTGGAGCCACTTCTGACCGAGTCTTGAAGGTAGAGGTAATGCCCCTACCAAGGACCTCCTTAGAGACCAGCCCCGTCTCCCCTGCAGTCCCAGTGTCCTCAGGCCTGGAAGTGGCTGGCTTCCCTAGGGATGTCAACAGTCTACTTCTGCCCCGATTAAGTCCTCTAATTTCCAGGTAGCTTCCTCCAAGCTGACCACCCAGCGGCGGTATACCCACTTCAGGTTTCTACTGGGAGGATGGCACAGAACTGTTCTAGGGTCAGTAGCTCTATGATCTCCTCAGCCAATCAGGAGTCCATGTTTAAGCAGCAGGTGTGTAAGTCTTTTAGCTTCTAGGCCGTGGCTTGGGGCCATGCATTTGGGTCTGATGTCTCTAATCAAAATTTACAGCAATAGGCCTCCTCTGTAAGACCCAACTGATCCAGTATGTCTGCTTTGAGGATCTTGTCATACCAGGCTGAATCTGCTCCCATGGCCTGGTATGCGGCTTGTGCCTCCCCCACTAATAGCGGGGCCAGACTAAAAGTCCATGTGTCCTGTGGCCACTGACAGGCCTCTGCCATCTGCTCAAAAGTTTCAAAGAAGATCATCTGCACGTTCTGTCTTGGTGAGGACCCCACTCTCTATCCTCTGGGAACCAGATGACTCACCAACTTGGGTAGGAGACATTCTCAATTCCAAATACTGCTTCAGGAACTCCTGCTGTTGCTGCTGCTGCTGCTCCCTCTGGAACTGCTGCTGCTAGAGTTGGAGCTGCTGAAACAGCTGCTGCTGCAGCCCCTCCTGTCAGTTTAGCAGGGCTCATATCTCCATGGCTGGAGCTAGATTTAGTCTGCCCATGTTCTCCACCACATGTAGCAGGATGTCCTTCCTTCGGCCTGACCCATGAAACCAGATTCCTTATAAAGGCCAGTCAACTCTTAGTTCCAGTACATTTTACATGTCAAAAGCTTGTCTCCACAACACACAAAACAAGCAACAACATAAGCAAGCATGCAAATAACAAAAGTAAACTATCTGGTCTTTCTTCACACCTAGAGAGAGAGGCAATCTAGGCTGTGCTTTTCCCCTCAGTGTACCAGCCTCTCTCCCTCTCAGCTACCCTCTTCAGGAGCTTTTATGTTCCCTAGGGCCAGCCATTCATCTGTCAGCTGGCCCAGTGCTCCTAGGCAGGCAGGCTATTCCCTCTAACATCCTGCACCTTGACTCCAGCCCCTGAGCCATGCCCCTTGTTACATGCTATAACAAGAAAACAATGAATCTAATTATGATTATAAGAAGCATGACAATAAGTGGAAATGGTAGGAACAGGTAGAAGCACCATGCTGAGAAAAGTCTAATTAACAGAACAGTGAAAAGAATGAAAATATGATATGACAACACCTGAGTGATGGAGAACAGAATGATCAAATCTTTGTCATGTGAAACAATTTCCTGCCAAAAGCAGAGGAATCTTATGAGTAGTCTGGACAAAATATGCATAAAGTTCTATCAAAAATAAGTGAGAGAGACAAAGACACTGTACTTAAAAACTGAGCAGAGACAAGAAAGCCAGCGCCAGGAGAAGGCCACATCATAGTGGAACACAGAAATGAGTGCCATTTGACAGCATGCAAATCAATAATGTCCCTCAGAAAACTTGGCTACTACTATCATCCTACTCCACAAATAAGGTGATGATGGAGACCTGAGAACACACAGAATAAACAGACTACTATCTGTAGTCTACAAAGTTTTCACCAAGGAAAGTGAGGGAAAAAATTCCTCACTAGGGAAAAACTTTGTAAAGTCTGATTTAGTTGAAATACTTACCAATAACCTACTGGTTCCTGGAGAAATAGAGGTAGCAGTGATAAAGAAAAAAAGGAAAACCAATCAATGACAAAAAATTCAGAAAGCACTATTAAAAAGTACAACTTGGAAGAAGAAAGCAGTATATGTATGCAAGTGGCTATGCGATTTGTTCACCAGTTTAAATTTTAAGTATTGCAACTTTTTTACTTTAATATTTTAATGGAAATCTTTAAATTATACATAGAAATCTTTAAGCTGTGAGGGTGCCAGAGCATGGCATGCAAAGGCATTTTGCTTGGCACACATGCCTTCGGGTGGATGACAGGGAGGGGGTTTGGGTTCCTGCCGCCACAACACAGATCAGGGCCTTCTTGGCTCCCCCGCCACCTGCCATCTGGCAGACCAACATCTTACAAGTTGAGGTTGCAGGTGTTTTTCCGCACTCTACCCAAAAACACTGCTGACCTCTGGTCTAACCTATTCATAAAAATACATGAACAACCCTCTCTTGTAACTACTAGGTAGAGAGCTCGGCTGCATTTTGACCTTTGTTTCTAGGAGAGATGCAATTAAAAAAAGTTTCAAGATACATAATTACAGCTTTTCTAAAGGAAAAAAAGGTTTGTGTTTAATACCTCACCCATTCATCACTCCTTCATGTAAGATTAGTTATAACAAAAATAATGTGGATTAAAACTCATGTTCACATCGGTGGTACTGAAACACTGCTTGTATACTGTATACATTTAAAACCCAGACTGTGTACACTTTTCAAGTTGACTAGTAAAAGCAATCTGAATTAAATCATTTTAGCTGCCAACATTTAGTTTACAGAAAGGCCTCACTATACCGAATGGAGAAGCAGAACTCATAATTACACCAAATATACGAAAGAGAGTGAGTGTCCCTTTCCTGAAGAGTTTATAAGCTAAAACAGACAGGATAATGGAAGAAAAGGAGTATCATCTCTGTTATACAGATGGAAGTGAGGCACAGAAAAAATTAAGCAACTTGCCCTAGATTACAAAAGACGCTATGGCAAAACCAAAAAGCCAAACACAAATTTCCCATTTTCAAGAGCAATTCCTCCTCCTTTAGCCAGAGTCAACATTAGTCTTGAACATTTCAGTTCCAACCATAGATTATGTGCTTCGGGGGGGATAAACGTAAGGCGTTAAAGTCTTTTATTCAGTATTTTAAAGAGGAAGAAATGTCACTAGAAGTTTTCTTACCCAGTACATAATCCTAAATCTAAACGCACTTAACACAGGGGTAGGCAAAATGGCAGATCTGGCTGGCAGCTAAACTCCATTTCCCAGCAGCCCCCACTCACATCGCTGCAGCCGGTTTCCATAGAGACCCCAGGAGCAGTGGAGCTGACAGTACCAGGCTAAGATTTCCATGGAGACCAGCCCCAGCAGCACTGGCAGGGCATGCTGTTGGGTGGGGAGCTGCTACAGGGCCGGGACTGGGGTTGGGATCTTGCAGTGGCGACAGCATGGTCCAAAGCCAGGGCAGAGCTGCAATCCACTGCCCGCACACCACTGCCCAGGTTGTGTGGATTGCAGCTCTGCCCCAGCTCTGGACCACGCTGTCACCACCACAAGATCGGAGTCCCAGACCTGCTCCCCGCCCTGCCAGCACTGCTGGGGCTGGACTCCATAGAAACTCTGGCCCCATGCTATCACAGCCCCACAACTCCTGGAGTCTCTGTGGAAACCAGCCACAGCAACGTGGGCAGGGACAGCTGGAAAATGGAGTCCACCACAGGCCCAATCCAGCCCATAAGCCAGTCTTTGCCTCCCCTGACTTAGCACCTCAAAAAAGGTGCAGCACAAGAAACTTTAGGATAACTCTGCAGTGTGGATGCTGCTACCTGACACAGACCCCCTGTGTATCCATCCTCAAGTTAGTTCTATGGTGAAAATACTCTTGGACCTGCTCTAATTCTTCATAGTAGTTTTTCCTGAGAATTAAGTACAGGGTCTCCCTGCTTCCAACAGCACTAAAACAGATTTCTTTAAACTTGCCCTCATTTCCTGCTTTCATTTAATCTTAAGCAGCAGGTAGAAGGAGATTTCAAGAGGAACAGACACTTCTGTAAACTCTTACAAAACTCATGATAGTACTTTGTCTCTTTTACAGAAACTGCATCAGCTAAGAAAAAAAAGTGAAAAGGAAGTTCTGCCAATTTAAAAAATAAATCTGATCTTCATTGTTTTCTTTGAGAAATGACGACACTGGGCAGTCCTGAATTTATACGATTGGGACACTCTCTTTGCCATAAGCATGCAAACAACAGACCTTTCATTCCATTAATCTTACAATATACAATGATTTATTTTTTGTATTTTCTACAATATGTAGGTTCAGTTTTGGAAGTTCTCTCTCATTAGAGATAGTATTCACAGCTACAGAAGGCCTGCAGTGGCCTGGGACCAGAGTCCAAATAGCCTTCCCTCCATGAAGTAGTAATCTCTAAAATAGTGGATGCCCTCCATTATGAGAAATAAGACCTACGCTACAAGTAAGAGATGTCTTTCACATTCAAGTGGATCCTCCACTTTGAATCTGAAGAATACTAACAAAATGCTGAACTCTGGTCTTTAGTACAGTCAATTTGGCACTTCACATAAGCATAAGATTGGTTTTAAATCAAAAGAATACTGAAATCTAGCCTATGGAGGTGAAATGCATAACAACTGCCAACAAAGCAGCCCAGATACAAATAAAAGCTATTTTATGAGACCCTATATGACACATGCACAAGAATTTCTAGAATGATTAGTTAAATATGAAGTGAATGTGCAGATTATCCTCCTTCGTTAGTACATGTGCAATACACTATTTTGTTTTTGTTTCGTAGACATTCAGAATTGTATTAAATATGCAGTTTAACAAAAGAAGTTGTCCACCTTTACGTGCATATGAATTGCATGTGCACAATCACCTTTGTTTCATTTGCTCCCTTTCTAAAGTATCAATGAATTCACCAATTTCTCACATTAATCAACATTTGTTAAAACAGATGAAATATGGAGATAAAAAGACTAATCTTACTGCTTCAATATAGAAAATTAACTAGTTATTCCAGAAATACAAGTACTGAAGGACTTTGTTTCTTGAAAACTAAATGTAAAGAACTATCAGAAATCTTCAAATTAAAGGTTTCAAACCTGCCTGTATGTATAGGGACTTGCTAGACTACAATTTTAACATGCCAACTGAGCTCCAGAATCCTATACATACAGGATTAAAACTCCATTGCTAATAGCTTATTTACAACTTTAGTCAGATAGTGTCTCTTGACAAAGCTGATAAAGCCACAGTACCATTTAGGTACTAAAATACTTAAATAAACCAGAGAAATTGTTTACCATTACAAAGTAACATAAAACAGTCTGAAGTATTTAAAAAGGCAGTTATGACTATTCTATTGTCATTCAAACAATACATAATCATATGGCAAGTTTGATCTCGCAATAAACTAGTCACACTAAAATTCTGATTTCAGCTACATAAACACAATGTGCTACATGGTTTTTATATCCAAATACTAGCATGTCAGCGAATTTCATAAAACCTGCAGTGGCATATGTTATAGCAATATAGGTGGACCATCCTTCCTATTGTTAATTCCTATTCCACCAACAATAATTTAGGGAGAACTTGGTCTTCGCTGCTTTTCACTACTTTATCATCACAACAGTTTTCCACCTTGCATACCTACTACTTTTTGTCTTGTTTTGCCTAGGCTGTCAACATCACTGTTTTAATTCCCTCACTTCCTCCACTGAATATAAGTGCCTCCTCCAACTCTCAACCTTGGAACATTTTGTAAAGAATTACAAAAAAAAGGATAAGAATACTTAATACAGCTGAACAAGTATACTAATAAAATAATTTTATCTACAACACCTTAAAGCTATTAACCTTGCATTACTTTATAAATGACTACAACACACATTACTTTTTCCAAATAAAAGGTTTCACCAGCAATTACCAAATAGTTTTGCCACAGTTCCCAAGGATATCTGGCAAAAATCCAACCTAAACAAAGCACAGATCAGGAACCATAGTTACACTTCAGCTACATAGACACTTGACTTGGAGATGTAACTTTTACACTTCAAGGGGAATTTTTTAATTAGGATTTTTCCTCTAGAAATAAAAATACCAGCATCTTACATGAATAGTTTTCCAAGCCCACAAGCTATTTCTCCTCATAAGGGAAAAAGGCTCATTAAAAAAATAAACATTAAAAATAAACTAACAGTAAAGAAGATAAAGCTATCCATCTTCTTTCAGAAGCAACAGCCTAAAAACAATACACAAGTGTGCAGAGGTGTCTTTATGTACTGAATAAGACCTTGCAAAATATTTGTAAAAAGATAACATTAAGTAAAAAAAAGTATAGTTCACAATCTTAAATCAATTCCACTTAAGAATGAAAAATATTCAAACCACAAAAATTCCCTTCAAGGCTTATAAAGAGAAAAAATGAATGGAATATTTACAGAGCCTACATTCATACATGTGAGTCAAAGTATTATGGTGTTTTCCATTTCAGCTTGAAAAGCTATTAAACTAAATGTTTCCATCTTTCTCATCCTCTGCACAAAGATAAACCTAATCTTTGTAACATCAGTGTAACAGGGGGCACGCTCGGGGCCAGGTCTCATGCCGACCCACTCACCTGTTTCTCTGGGGTAGTCTACCCAGTCTCACTTGCCATGACTGTTGTCCTCATAAACTGATGGTATAATGCAAGAAGCTGCCCATTCCCTGCCCCAGTGCCAGGGGGAGCTATCTGTGGCTCCAAACATCCCGTACACTGCAGCCCATGCCTTGCAGAAATGCATCCACATGATGTAATCATAATCTACACCACGACGGGTGCTCCAGGGTCTTACAGGGACTCTCACTACCTCTCTGGGGCAGCAGGTCATTGTGCTTGCCCTTAAGTCTTCCATTCATCCCACTCTCAGCCTCCTTGCAGTAGAGGACTTACCGGGGTCAGGACTCACCCCAGCTCTCTGGTTCAGCCCCCTACTTGGCCTCTGGCCCAAACTACAGCCTCAGGCATCCATGACTATGCTTTGGCCTCTTCCCCACATACAGGGTTCCTACTACACCCCCTCTAGGGCCTCTGCACCACGCCCCACCCTAGGGCCTTGTCATCTTCATGATTAACCACTCATGGGGCTGGCCCTTGCGCTGCCCTTCAGGCTTACTCCCAGTTCAGCCCTACTCAATGTGCCCTTCAGGCCTATTTCTTATTCAGCCCTACTCAGGCCCCCTCATGCACAGCCCTTCAGGCCTACTCCCAGTTCAGCCCTACTCTGTGCAGGGCCACACAACTACACTCCCCATGCTACCCCTTCTAGGGTCTCCAGGATTTCCCATCCCTGTTGGGTTCAGGTGGCACTCCACTTGCCATGCCTGGCCCTGCAACTGCCTCCAAAGCCCACCTGAAGATGGAGACTAGGGTTAAGGTGCCCCTCTTCACCTTTCACCAGGGAGATAACTGGCTTGGCATTTCTTGGGGGCTCCCACGCCACTAGGAGCCCCACCAGGCCACCCATCCCTGGCAGGGTGCAGTTTTAGGTTATGCCCAGGACCAAGAGCTTCTTGCTCTTACCTTCAAGATGTTTCTGTTGCAGCTCAGCCAGGCAATGTTTCTGCCTGGGCTGGCAGCAGCAAACTGCAGCCTTTATATCCCTTGTTCTCAAAATTGCACCCAAAAGTGTCCTGCCACACACAGCTTCACTCTATAAAACAGTTCTCTTCCACAAATAAATTTTACAATTGCAACTTCTAGATATCTTAGACTCTTACTTTAGAAGTTTGAGAGAGAGAGATTTTTTTTTTCCAAAAGTTAAATCTGTCAGAGAACTTTCTATTGCCCAAGTCTTCTCTCCTGTATTAATTCCAACAGTACCAGAATAAAGTGCATCAAAATTTACCCTGCTGTATTTCTATGGAACGTAAATATTTTAATATCATCACTTAAGGAGAAACAACACAGTGTGTGAATGTAACACACTAATCAAAAACAGTGAATGGGTTGTGTGAAGTTAAAGGAACAAAACAAGGAGAAAAAGATGGAAGCGGGATGCATATGTCCTTCCTCTTTCTGCTAAAAGAAATGAAAAAAACAGGCAGGAAAATTCTTACTGAAATGCAAAGTGGAGAATACTTCAGACAAAAAATAGGGCTAGTCCCAAGGATCACTTTATCCAAGTAGAAAAACTAAAAAGATAAGGAACTGAGAACATGATCAAAGACTAGCTTAACTGTCAAAAAAAATATAATCTCATTCTTTTGACAGTTATGATGGCAACAAGAAAATACATTTTCTAGAACAAATACTGAAGGGGCATTTCATGCTCAAAAGGAGGCGAACCTGAATGAGAAGTTCAAAAATTGTAAGGTAACCCAGTGGCTCAGGAGGTATGAGATGAACAGCTATTTTGAAAAAGGAAGATTAAAAATGTGGCAGTCCTGAGACCATGACAGTCTCAGGAAGGTCAAAATTGTTTCCTGCACAAAAAGAATTACTGGGGTTCAACCAGGTCAGAACCCACTGAAGGTACTCCAGAGTCCAAAAAAGAATTCCCTGAGCCCAACCCTAAGATTTCTGTCCCCCTTTCCATAAAATGGCTTACAGCACACAATTCATGGAGATCCTTTGCTTTTTCTAGGTGTTAAGATTGGGAAAATCCTGTCTGAACTTTGGAGCTCATGAACAAAGCTGAGAATTTGAGCTGTCCAGGGCATGGGTGCTGAACATAAGGAAAAGTTAGTAGAATCTACAGAAAACCTGAGTTTTCTCCTATAGTGGGCAAAAGAAGAAATTATTATTATTATTCCTTTGTTATTTCTATATATAATGCTTGCATTTACTCAGATACTATAATGACACTGATAGGTTAAATATGCAGATTAGATCCTGTGAAGACAGACAATGATTCGGTTCCCCTTAGTAGTTTCAGTTTGCTTCCCAAGGAATCAGCCAGCATGTAGATCAAAATTCAAAAATACCTCTAACCTTCCTTCAATCAAGCTGGAAGAGAATCACCAATAACAGCTCCATTTGGAGCCTACTAGCTCCCAGAATGACCATTCTCCCAGGAGAAGTTTTGGAAGCTTTGGAAGAAAATTTTTGCTCAAGATAGTCATGGTATGTGCTACATGTTTAAAAAAAAAAACAGCTGACATTACTGATGCTGGAAAAAGCAGTTTAAGCTTATCATCAAACACAAAGAGTGTTCTGGTACTATATATAGGATGATCTATTTTTAAACAAACTCCATTACTGATCTTCCTGTTTTGAATTTAGCAAGGCAGCAACTGCTAGGGATGTGAAAGAGCAAGCGAGACCAATTGAGTATTAACAGTAAAGTACCTGGTCCAAAAATACTTTTTGTCTCATTTCTACCATGGTCGTCTTAATCAAAGAAAACAGCCATCATCTTAGACACAGAAAGCTTTCTGTTGCACAGGTGCTCTAAAACTAAGAGGCAATTAAAGACTATGATAAAGGCAATGCGTCTCATTTCAGTCATACTTCAAGGCTACAAGGAAATTACTGTTTGCTTATTTATTCTAGGAAATTCTGACAAAAGAAAAACCGAGCAGAATTAAGGGAAGCAAATATTTTTCTTGTTTACAATACAAGAGAGTGTTAATTGCAAATTCATTCACTGAGAAACCAGATAGGAATCTATCAGGAAGAGAAAAAAAAGGAGAGTAGAGAATTCAGTTACCAGCAGAAAAAAATACTCTCCATCATGCACAAAAAATGTGTACTACACTTTTGCTTTCTTTTTTTAAAACCAATGTTTCCCTATATAGTATATTCTTCATTCAAAATTGACTAAGGTACAGAGCATAATTTTGGGAAAGGAAAAAAGTCACTTCAAAGAAAAGACACTACAGGAAAATATGTATGCTTGTGAAGAAGTAGATCTAACATGGAAATAATCATAAAAATGTACACAATAATAGTTAATCAGGCATTTTTCACCATGGCTATGTGCGTGTTTTAATTTACAGTTTAAGAAAGAAGCCTTGCAATGTTGGACCATCTTTTTTCACCTCTACTTTTCTCTTCCTTACTGTTCTCTAAGTAATCATGTTACCCATGATATTATACTGGTAATGGCCATATAGACCAAGTATAGACACTGTTTCTACGAAGATAAAAATCTCCATTCTCCCAGAATCACAAAGTGTGCAGATGATCCAGCTTTTCCCCCTGGAGCAAAATGACAACTCTAGGAGAAAAGTGACTCAACTACAACAAGGTTAAAAATAAATAAATAAAATCACTCCCAGGAGACAGAACAACTGCACAATTTCCCCTAGCTTAACTCTTGGGGACCAGGAGTGAAGCCAGGGGAGAGGCTCCTATGCATTCTAGACTGGGATCACCATGTTCTGCAGAAGGCCCATGGAAGGCAGCAGCTGCCACTGGTCCTTCATAGATTCATAGATGTTAGGGTCGGAAGGGACCTCAATAGATCATCAAGTCCGACCCCCTGCATAAGCAGGAAAGAGTGCTGGGTCTAGATGACCCCAGCTAGATACTCGTCTAACCTCCTCTTGAAGACCCCCAGGGTAGGGGAGAGCACCACCTCCCTTGGGAGCCCGTTCCAGACCTTGGCCACTCGAACTGTGAAGAAGTTCTTCCTTATGTCCAGTCTAAATCTGCTCTCTACTAGCTTGTGGCCATTGTTTCTTGTAACCCCCGGGGGCGCCTTGGTGAATAAATCCTCACCAATTCCCTTCTGTGCCCCAGTGTCCCTTCCTGTAGCCTGGGAAGTCAGGGGACGGGAGGAACAACTGCCAGCTGCTCCCTGCCTGCTTCTCACACCTGCTTCTCACACATTATTTTAAGAAAAATTGCACGTGGAAGACCTACTGACCTCAAAGTGTCATGATCACGAGACTGCTGCTAGCAGTATGCAAATCCAAGTACTTTAAAAGCAGAATTGTACCAAAATGCATCAGTATTTTAAGTTACCATATCTACTAAAAAACTTCACAACTCTGATTGCCCTTGCCCACTGCAACTCTACATAAGTGTTACAGAAAATATGTCAGAGAGAAGTTGCAATGCTGGGAAGGGTACACAAACACTGAAGAAACACAAGAAAACCAAAAGGTGATTTTACACCTTCCTCCCTTTCTAACTTGAACTTGTGCACGTCTGAAATCCATCCAGAGTTATTGATCTGTAAAGCATAAACCAATGACTGAAGGCTGAAAATAGAGTAGGTCTATAAGAAGCAACATGCAACAAAAACAGTGAAAACTAAAATAAGGACATTTACTCTACTGTTGGGTATACAGTGAAGTCAATCAACAAGACATTTATAGAGATCCTTTGAAGAAAAAGACTAACGTAAAAATATTTCAGGATGCGCATGTTTGTTTTGAAACTGCTCAGGAGGACAAGCAGCTATACACACTGATTTTCATGTTAGTGTAAATGTAAATAAAAAAGAAAGATGCTTAAGAAATAGTTCTAAATAGAAAAATGACAAGAAAAAGACTTGCATTTCACATACATATTGATTAGCACAACACTTTTTTTTTAGTTTTTTATTGTAACTTCAAATACTAATAGCACATCTAAGAGATATGCTATTTTTTGTTTGTATCATTGCTGCTTGGTAAAGCTGAAGGGAAAAATCTATACTACCTTAAATGTCTGAAACATATTAGGTACAGCATTAACTTCCAGACTTCAAGCTATTTTAGAAGAAATAATATTTTTCATAGCAAAATAGCAAGTTATTATTTTCAGTATTGTAACAGAACCATGTGACCACGACTCAAAACAAGCAACAAGTCATCAGAGAAGAGATAAAGGGAAAAGGAAACAAGGGATACAAGCCCCACTGAGCTTCAGAGCTTTACTGGAACAGAACATAAGAGATTATAAATTATCCATACATTTTATTGCCATTTGTACCCTACCCAGGAAAATCTCTCTCTAGAAGTAGGAAATAAAAAGAGTGAGGGTTTTTGCTAGCCTGAGTATCTCCATACCACCGGTTCTCAACTTCTTTCAACTCAAAGCACAACTCCATAACTTTTGGGAACTTGACAACACACTAATTGAGAATAACTGTTCCTGCAGCATAAATGGTTATTTCTACTCCCTGGACACCCTTTCCTCCATTAACCACACAGATGCCAGCAATCTGCATGGAGATTCTGGCTGTAAAAGCCTTAGTTTGGCTGTGGCTGTAAAAGGGTTAACAAAATAGCTGTTGCTGCACAGCAGAAGGGAAGGGAAACCAAGATGTCAGAGGAATCTTGAATCTGTCTGGGAGCTTCTAGCCCAGGGGTGGGCAACATGCAGTCCACCAGGGCATTCTATCTGGCCTGCGGAGCCCCTAAAAAATTTAGAAAATGAATATATATCTGCTCCCTGCTGCCTGTAACGTGGCCCTCAATGGCTTGCCAAAACTCAGGAAGCGGCCCTCCACCCTCCACCCCGTTCTAGCCTCTGGGTGAGACCAGAACCCTGCTGTCACTTTGGCACTTCCCATCTCCATTCCAGTGCCCTCCCCATGGTCAGTGCCCGAAGTCCATGCCCTGGTCACCCAGCTGCGACCACGCAGATTTGTCCCTATCATACCTCTGTTTCCAGGAGGAAGTGTATCAGTCGTTCTGGGAAGAGCTGTCACAGAGGGGATCCTGCTGCAGCTGCTTCCCGCTCTGGCACACACACATCTTGGAAACAGGTATGCCGGACAGTTCCACCCGGCCACAAAAGTGCAACACCCTTGAAAACATCTTACAGCCCCCATGTGAAGAACTGCTGCTCTCTACACAGTAATATAGTGTGCTGTATACACATACCACCAACCTCAACTGCTGGTTTGACTAATTAACTAGTGCTGCCAAAATTAAAGATTCAGGTAGGAAAGAACAGCCACCCAAATGAACAAAACAGGAGAAAACATGTGATATCATTCAATGCAGTATACTGGGGATTTGTTTTCTGTAGGGATATTTGATTCAATACTCACAAAAGTAAGAGAGCACAAAACCTGCACTTCATAGATAATATGAACTCCTAGCTTTTACATTGCACTTCCAATCATTAGGTTGCCAGACAATTTACACCTTATTAGTATCATTATCCCTGTTTTGCAGATGGGGAAACTGAGCCATGAGAACAACAGGGTGAGAGAAAACATCCACCTCTCTCTCAGAAAAAATATAAGAATGAGAGGTTCACATGAAGGACAGTGTCCCAGGGGCACAGGACCGGAAAAGGGGGAAGCCTCGTTCAGAGGCAGACCCTAGACCAAGGTGAAAGAAGAAAAAAAACGTACCTGTTGCAGGGGTCTGGAGGAGCGAGGAAGCGCGCTGTGGGAAACCGCCCGCGCTGTTTGTCAGCCGTGCCCATATCCAGCTGGGGCCAGGTGACGTCATGGAGAGACGCCACCCGGTGGAGATAAAAAGCAGCCCCAAAAGTATGGGAGGCAGGACGCCGAGGAGCAGCAGGAGACCTCAGGGTGGAGAGTGTCCAGCCGCTGCAACCGTCAGCGGCAGCAGCGATCAGAGCTGCAAAGGATCCCCGAGCTCGGGAAGCCCGGCAGTGATCAGAAGAGCCAGCAGGGAGACCGGCAGCCAGAACCGTGGGAGATCCCCGAGCCAGAGAAGACAGGTGGGGACCAAAGGAACCGGCAGGGAGGCCGGCAGAGGCTGAGGCGGCAGGAGCTGCAAAGGATCCATGTGTTGGAGAAGACCAATGGGGAATCGACAGGACCACCAGAGAAGTCAGCAGTGACTGCAACGATAACCAGCATGGAAGCCCTCAAAGGCAATGGGTGTTGAGGCTCCAGGGTGAAGGCAGATCCTGGAGGGAAGGGGAGAGAGACCCCAGCTGGGGTGAAGGCACAGATCCCGACCCAGAGGACGTGCTAGCCTAGGGGTGTTAGGAGCCAGGAGAGTACAGGACTCTCCCCGTGGGTGCTCCTCTTCCTGTCCCCTCCCCACCCTGGTGTCACACTCCCCTGGCAGTCGCACTATTAGTTTCCTTATTTTGTTTCATGTTGGGTCACCTTAAGGTGAGGGGTTTGTGGCAAGGGTATTGACTGTGTTCCCCTTTTAGGGTTTGTCTATTTCAGTTCCCTGGCTACAGCCGATTAGCAGAGCCCTTAGCACCAGGCCAGGGTAGCTGGGACTTGTCCAACGGTGAGAAAGGAACCATGTGAGAACCCAGCGAGGGCCAACAGCTTCAGGCATAGACGGCTCAGGACATCAAAGAAGGCAAGCCCAAAGGCCAAGAGTCATCAGACCCTCCAGGTCCAGCCAGGGTCCCAGGTGCTCATCGGCAGGAGTCATCGCGGGGCTGGGAAAGATATCAGCAGGGGATAGCCATGAAAAGGTTTGGAGGCCTGCCTCAAAGGTTGGAGCATGGTCGGGGTATAGCGGATGCTGCAGCCCCGTGAATGTCCGCCGTGACGCATGGCAGCTCTGGAGGCATCCTCAAAGGGGACCCCCCTCCACTGAAGGAACATTCAAGGTCGTGGCAGAAGAGTTTGGGGGTCACCCTAAAGGTAACCGAGGTGCCCTCTGGGGTTTGCACGAAGGTCCCTGGTGAGCAAGGTCAGCGTCTCAGGCAAAGGCGGCGCGAGAGCAAACCATCGAGAAGAGGCGGGCACAGACAGCTTCAAGAATGTTACTTACACATTTTGAAGGGAAATTAGAATCTTCAGAAAAAGCTCCTGGGGAGCTCACCCTTACTCATTCAGTACCACGAAGGCTAGGGCAACCAAAATACTAGATAACTGAGCTTTTTGTTTAACTGGGAACATTTTGTTGAGAAATTTATTAACAACTTTATAAAAGTATTTGCCTCAGCCAGTAGTCACAACTTCGCAGCCACCAAAAATCTGAAGCTATAAGCAATCACTGGAAAAAGTAGCAAGTCACACCAATACCAGTTGCAAGTAAAGTTGAAAAACTTCAGTATTTTAACAAACCATGTCTGACTGTCGGACGGCACTGTAAACTTGTCCAAGTGACATGGCCAAAGTCAACCAAGTCCAATACTTCTGGCAACGAAGCATTTTGTTAGGCATTTATTTTAGTTAGCATGTGCTTTCTCTCACATCGGCAGTCTCCATGGCAGAAACTTGCAGCTTTCTGAGTGTAGATATTTTCTTAACTGCCCTTCTGAAAAGGATTATAAAAGCAAAGTGCACAAACATTTACAAAAACAGACCACTTGCAGAACAAATACTAAGAGGTAAGTCCATTATGCAAGTCATACATACCGCCCTCCAGTGATCTAGTCATAGCAACACCTAAGTTCTACCATGGGTATTTCCCATGCTTCTGGTCTTTGCTGGTTGTCCCTCTCAGTCCCCTTCTACTCTATGAGTAAGGATTTTTTTAAGCCTTCCCAGAAGCATTTGGATGTTGGCTACAGCCAAGGCTAGGGACTTTGACTAATGTGTGCCAATGCTCCTCCTGGGAGCAAAGCCAGAGGTTCCCAGCTAAAGGGTCTTGCCCCTCTGCTCATGGTCAGGCTAATCACCATATTTGGGGTCAGGAAGGAATTTTACCCCATGGTCAGATTGGTATGGACTGTGGGGGTTTTGGCCTTCCTCTGTAGCAGGGGGCATGGCCCTCTGCCGAGGAGTTCTTGAGCATATACTGACAACATTTTATAGAAGCAAGACACTGGCTCCCATGGTTCCACTGGCTTTATCTGTGGCAGGTTAGGGTGTTAGGTCTATGTTGTGTCAGGGTTGACAGTAGCCTAATGTAGAGGTTAGATTATGGTTTGTATGGGATGCTTTGGATAGGGATGATCCTGCCTCAGGCAAGGGGTTGGACTAGATAACCTCTGGAGGTCTCTTCCAGTCCTACTTCCCCTAAGTGTCACATTCATAGAGAACCAAAATGAGAATTCTGGTCCTTTTTTGACTCCCTTAGCTGATAGCAATTTACATTCTAATCCTCTCTTAAACCGTCACTGGAGGATAACAATGCCTGTGTGTTTAGTGCTCCATACTGGCATAATATTGAATCTCTAAGATAAAAACAAAAAATTCCACCAGCACAAAGAAAAAATTATTCCATATATGAAATGAGAGTTTCTGTCCTATCCCTTTTCTGCAATGTCATGGTATTTTTGTCTCATCAAGAAACTAAATGCCAGAGTTTGTTTTAGTACTCAGAGCTTATTTGTCCAACAATGTAACCTGTATTTCCTCTAAATTTAGAGCTATTACATTATTAGATTTTCCTGCAGAAGCAGACACTTTGCATTTTCCTTTCTGGGAGAGAGCCCTGTGGCCATTTATTCTTTAAAATGCTATGGATTATAAAACACAAATTCAAAAACCACAGATAAAATATAAACTAGCATATTTATGGCTGAACTAAGCTAGACAAAGAAACAAAAAAAAAAACAAACTTACATTAACATACTCCAGTCGAACACTCAAAAGTTAATGTCTCATCATGTTATATCCTCTATAACAGTTGAGTTATATGACTGTACACTGTGAAAAGTACTAAAATATATAGTCTTTTACAATGATAATATAATATTTCTATATTTTTTCATATGTCACACTATTCCAGTGTCATAACAGTCCAGGGGGACATCTTCTTTCCAAACCCTGCCCCCCCCACCCCCGCACATTCCCCCTCCCACCCAGCGTTTAATTCAACTGAATAGGTGAGGCAGCAAACTAATTTTATATATAATGCAGTTTATAATCTCTGATAAGAATGACAATTATTTCATTATTAGCCTGTCAACCTACCTCTAATCTCTTGTACAAGACTTATTATATGCCTTTAATGAAAGACACCTGTATTGACCTATGTGAACAATCTGCCTGGCACAAGCTGGCTAGATTTCTATCACAGAATCAAAGAGTCAGAAGGGATGTCTGGGGTCACCTGGCCCAACCCCTCTATATGAATGCAGGATGTGCTATTATTATATCATGTCTGACCAATGCTTATTCAGCCTCCTCTTGAAAACTTTCAGTGAAGGAGTTTCACAGCTTCCCTAGCCAGTTTATTCCATCACCTTACTGCTCTAACAGTGAGGAAAATTTTCCTGAGCTCTAAAATAAATCTACTTTCCTGCAATTTAAAGCCATTGTTCCATACCCTACCCTTCGCAGCCAGGGAGAACAATTGTTCTCTCTCTTCTGTACAGCAGCCTTTCAAATATTTGAAAACTACTATCATGTCCCCCCAACCCCTTAATCTCCATTTCTCCAAGCTGATGATACTTACCCGACAACAGAAGTGAATAAAAATATTTGAGAAGTAACCATCTGTCTCTAGTTCCTTTTCAACATATCTTCAAATCTACAGTCCATCTTGTACACAAGCACTGTGACTCCACCTAAAATTAAATGAAGTCATGAGAGTTTTTTTGATCCTGCTTCAGGGATGAAATGGGTCCATAGGACCCCAATTCATTTTTGCAGAAATTGGAAGGTGTGAAATGGGTCAGGGATGGAATTTTAACCCATGCTCAATATGAAGACCTGAACACCTTGAAAAGGGGATGACAAAGCCTTGAGTTAGACACCTTGCATATGATGATCCTACTGAATAAGGCAGAGGCCACAGAGAGGGGATATTCTAATTATTAAGGCAGCTGAGCGTCAGCCTGGAGAACTGGATTCTATTCCTGCCTTTACAACATAATTCTTGTGTGATGCTTGGCAAGTCACTTAAGCCCACCTTTTATGCACCTGACCCCCAAATGCACATTCCTCATTTGTTGGGTGCCTCATTTACAACCCAAGGGCCTGATCTGCTTAAGAGCTGAGCGCACACGGTTGCAATTAAAGCGAATGCAGTCTGTGTTTTGAACATGATGTGCTATAAGGCTAAGTACACTGATAAATCAAAAGGGGTACTTCAAAAGGGATACTGTAAAATAATGGATACTTTCAGGTTTTATTTTCTCTGTACCTCAGCTCTCCACAGTACAGCAAGAAAAACACCTGCTAATCCCCCAGAGATGGTCCAAAATTAAACCAGCATTTGTGAAACACTCTGATCCTCACAGTGTTTTGTAAAAGTATTGTAGAAAAGGTGATGGAGGAAGTGAATAATTCTGTTATAAGAGCAGGGTCTCAATAGTATGTAATAAGTGAGACATGAAACTGAAGAATAAAGAATATCTATCTATCTATCTATCTATCTATCTACCTACATATAACATATATGTATGTTATGATACAATTTTTAATTATGTGATCATGTATTTTTTCTACAGGACCTCTGCTTCCATACACAGACTGGAGTGTGTTCACTTTTAACACCCCCCCCCCATCTAATGTATATATATTTGATAGGGGCGGGGGGTGTTAAAAGTGAACACCCTCCAGTCTGTATATGGAAGCAGAGATCCTGTGGAAAAAATATATGATCACATAATCAAATATTGTATCATAACATACATGGCCCCAAATTAAAAGAGATACATAGGAGGCCAAATTAAGGTTCCACAAGTGGCAATATGAGATACTGTCACTACTACCTGTGTTCTCTCTTGTTCGGTAACTTCAAAGATCAAACTTCTTAAATAGGTGAGAAAGGCCCCAAGATACAAAATCATAGAAACACAGACTGCCTATACATGTGCTTAGGAGGTAAGGGGGGAAGTGGGAGGCATTTTAATTACAGAAGTTCCTGGGCAGCTGCTCTAATTAAAACGGCTCATCATCACATGCATTAAGCCCCCACTGCGTTTCAAAATGGCCATGGGGGCACTTTTAACTAAAGCTTATTCAACCATGTTTAATTAAAGTACCCTCATAGCCATTCTGAAAAGTGGGGGGCTTAATACACGTTACACTGAGGCAACACTAGAGTGCTCCAATTAGAACATGAAGCAAGCTCAATTAATCAAGTCTGCTCCAACATGTTCTAATTGAAATGCATTGAAGCTCATCTATATGCAGCCACAGAGAAGTAGGGCTGGAAAGGACCTCCAGAGGTCATCTAGTTCAGCCACCTGCAAAATGCAGGTGCACCCCATCCAAACCACCCTATAAAAATCAATCTTCTAACCTATTACCAAAACTACAGTCAAACCCAACACAAACACAAGATATACCAACCTAACCTGACATGGGTAAAGCAGAGGGCTGTTAAAGGTTGTTTAGGGTTGTTAAAATACACTTGAGAGATCCATGGAAGAGCTTAACACACCCTCCCTCCCGCACTACAGAGGAAGGCAAACATCCCTACAGCCTGTACCAATCTGCTCATAGGGTAAAATTCCTTCTTGAACCCAAATACGGTGTGATCAGTCTGGCCCTGAGCCTCTAACCACAAGCCTCCAGGTTTCAGTCCCAGCAGGAGCACTGACACACCCAGTCAAAATCCTCAGCCTTGGCTCCAGCTAACACTCAATGCTCCTAAAGAAGGTGTAAAAAAAACCCTGACATGTAGCAGCAGAAAGGGGGACAGGGCAGGATTCCTTCCCAACCCAGAAGTCAGCAGATCAGAATGTATTTGAGTGAAGATAAAAGGTGAAAGATGCAGCACCAATATAATGGTGGGGATGTAACAAAATTGACTTTTATGTTTGGCTATATTGCTGTTCTAGCAGATGACCAGATAATTGAAGTTTCCTATCAGTACCATCTCAAAATTTGGATAATTTTGTCACTTCCTTGAAGAGTACCTCACATTCACCTCTTCTCAACTTGGTAGCCTATAATAAATTCCAATCATCATATTGACAGCTTTTATTTTCACCCAAATATATTCTTCCTATCTTCTTCCTTCTGAACCAGAGAACAAGTGTATGTGTTTCTGACATTCACAAAAAGCTTATATTTAAAAATATGCATATTGCAAAAAGAATATTAGCCCTCATAATTGAAAATATCACTTAAAACTGTCTCTTCTGCAGCAGTGGGTGCCTCTGAGCTTGACTCAATAATAGTAATACACGGTATTACCATATTACAAACCAAAGGAAGTACTTATTTTTCAGTATGCTCCTGCCCCACATTAAATGGCTGGGGCACTCCCTGCAACCAGTTTGAGATCTTTCAGCTAGTTAAAGTTACAACTATATTCACTTTGTAGCTAGAGATTCAGCTACTCAACATTCAAACAACAAAAGATGTGAAATGTTCAGAACGTAGGAAATTGGGAAAACGGGTCCTGGGAAAACAGATGCTATGGTCCAGGTGGTACAGAGGATGACTATCAAATAAATACAGCCTATTTTCTAACCAGTACCATTATTTCCGATCACATGGGGGATAATTCAGAATTGTCAAAATAAAACATTCTTTTCAAACAAGCAAACAGAACTTCAATAACCTATGTAAGAAGTACTTCCAGGTATATAGCTTTCTGCCACATTTCAGCACAGACCACATCTTCATCAAGTTATAAAATGTTTGAAAAAGACCATGTTACAGCAACACTCCACTATAGGAATATAGAAAAACTGAAACATATTAAGAACAGTCTTAAAAGGACAACTATTTTGCTGCATTTGTTGACTGTGGTTCTCAGTGTTCTCCAAGACTGATTATTTTGTTATAAACCTGTCTCCTTTCATGTTGATTTTCCTGGGTTTTAATTTAACTTAAACATATCTAACAAAGTAGGCTATAGCCGATGAAAGCTCACGCATCTCTAAACGAGTTAGTTTATAAGGTGCTACACTGCACTGCCTGCTGTTTAAATAGGTCTGTTACTTTTCACAGAATAAAATCTCTCTGAACAACTGCAATCTGCTCCATTACCACTCTCAGGGCACATAGCATGTGGAAATTAATGGAGGTGATTATAGTAAGTAAAGAAACCATTAACAAGAAGTAGATGAATTGCAGGAAACAAAAGAGACCATCATTTGGCTAATGCACCCAGAATTACAGCAAAAAATAAATAAATCAGCAGAAAATCTGGACTCTATGCAGGATTATTAGTAGTCTAAAACAACATCAGCTGATGCTGTTTCAGACACTGAATCAAAAACATCTTCTTGGTGGGGCCACTTGTATGACTACCGTAGCTTCAGAAGGAAAACTTACCAAATCATACTGAGATCTTTAGTAGACAACATGTCCCAGAATTATTTAAAGTACATTCCGATTCTTACTGGTGATTAAAACAATTCATAAGACCACACAAAGAAATATCACTTAAAAGGCTGCTGGAAACTTGTCTGCTATTGTGTAACAGAGAGAGAATGCAAGGGGAGATATTCCAACAGGATGGGTGAGGAATTCAGAAAAAATTAAGAGAAGGTTTTGTCGGAAAAAGCAAACCAAAATTTCTATCAGGTACTGCCACTGTCTGGTAGCCAAAAGAAATATTTGCACATCCTATTAACATTAAGCAGTTTATTTCTTCCCAAGCTCAAACCTATTAGATTTTTCTTCCCAACATTGCTCCTTTTATTATTTGATTCCTCTATTCTATTTCTGTTGGGGGAGAAGGAAGAGAAGAGGACCTCTTCAAAAATGCTCTCAATTTCCACTCTTTTCCCCCCAGTCACTTTTATGGCCCACCCTTATTTATCCCTACACCAGAGGTGGGCAAAATGCAGCCTGCAGACCAGATACAGCCTGCCACACCATTCTATCTGGCCCGCGGGGCCCCTAAGAAATTTAGAAAATTAATATTTATCTGCCCCCAGCTGCCTGTCATGCAGCCCTTGATGATTTCCCAAAACTCAGTAAGCAGCCCTCCGCCCAAAATAATTGTCTGTCCCTGCCCTAAACAGTAGGTAACACAGTTCCAATACACTGAGGGCACCTATACACGTGATCAGGTCTGTTGGACCATGGTAGCTAGTAATTACCATACTTACTGCACTTCAGCAGACTCCAGCGTCATGTGCTGAAAAATGGCAGCGGAGGCTCTTTAACTAAAGCTCATTTGCCGAGCCATTTTTCAGCCTGTGTACAGTGATACACATGACATTCTGGGCACTTTAATTAGAGCAACTCTCTGAGTCACTTTAACCTCCCACCCCACTTGTCAAATCCTCTCTGGCTACTGAAAAGGATTAGCATTCTCTGTCCTCTCAACTGTTCTATGTCCAACTATGGTAGTGTAAGAGAGATGTAGCCATGATGGTCCAGAAATTATGCAAGAGGCAAGGTGACCTGAGGAAGAATGTGTTGCATTTGAAAGCTTGTCTAACTCTATCCCAACTACATAGTTGTTCCAATAAAAGGTATGACCCTAAGAAATCCTGGAATCTGTCCAATCACACATTCTACAAGCCTCCTAGGGACTGCTTACAGCAGACATCTCAGCTAATCTATCCACTCTTCTAACTTATGTACACACACATCTTTCTGCTACACTTCACTTCCAGCCCCGCCTCCATTTTGATCCTCTTTCATAATTAATAGCTCCAGAACCAGCTCCTAATGCTGCTCCTCACACCTTTTCAAGCAGAAGCACAGCCATATTGAGAGAATTCATGCCTATTTCCCTTCTGAACCCAGAGTTCTAAATACCAATAATGAAAAGCTGACTGGTCAGTGTTCACTCAGTTACAGCCTGGGAAAAGCTATGAATGGCAGCCTGGGCATGTACCCAGTAGTTCTACCTACACTGAAGCTAGGAAGTTAGTTAAGGAAAAGTTTAGATTTTCCAGGAACTTTTCTGCTTTCCCTGGAGATGTTACCTAGATGAATAGATATTTCTAGCCATACAAAAATGCAATAGGCTAAAACAGCAACAGCTAAACAGTATCATTGCTTCCAACTGCACTGTCTCCTAACACAAAAGGTCTTGTACAGCAAGGTCTTGTACCTTACATTCTTTCCCCCAAAACTCACTACACCTTCTACCCTCTGCAAAAACAGATAATTAAACTGACTGGAGTGTCAGAGTCCTTTCTACTGCTCCTTAAAGCAATGGTACCTATATGGCCTCAGGGGAAAATTATCAAAAGGAATGGAGGGACAAGAGAAAGTGGAGCCCTTTCCCTTGGCAGAGGCAGAGAACACAAAATAAGTAAGTGCAAGAGCATCACCATCTCTCCCTCACCAGTCAATATCAGGTTTCCAGTGAGGAAAGAAGAAGCTCCTCTCCTAGAAGCTATAAAAAGTTTGAGAAGTAAAAGGGAAGGAGACTCTAGAACAAACTCCAAGTTGACTTCCCACTTATACAAGTCAAGCAAAACATCAGGGACTTCAGAGATAGCAACACTCTAGTGCAGATGTGTCAAACTCATCTGCCCTTGCAGGTTGAACTGGGACTGACACTGTGCTGTGGCGCCAGGTCCAACCTGCGCGCTACAGGCAGCACATGCTAGTCCCAGGGCTGGTTGTGCACAAGGCATGAAGGATCAGCAGAGTGCATGCGCTGCCTGTGGCATGCAGGCTGGATCCAGAGCTGCAGGCAGCACAGGCTAGCCTGAGGTGCCACATACAGCCCATACTCCAAACCCCATGCCACGTGCACTGCTCAATTCAGCCTGCACCCCTTGCTGACCCTGCATGCCATGCACACAGAAAACCCTGGGGCCAGTATGTGTTGCACACAAGGCTGGACTGGCTGCAAACCCTCCACACAGCACAGGGTGTGTGCTGCATTTGTCACCTTAATGCACCAGCCCTGTGCGCTGGCTCCAGCACGACCCAAACCAGACCAACCCCAGAACCAGTTCACAGGGCCTGTCTAGCAGGGTGCCACATGCAGTATGCATTCCAAATCAACACTCTGTTTTGTAAGCAGGGCATGCAGTGCTTGGTCCAGCCTGCATGCAATGTGATACCCAAGAAAGGTATGCATGAGTGTTGGGCAAGGATTCTGACACCAGCTATGTTTTAAAATCAAGTATTTATAGATTAACATTCCATCAAAATAAGCTAAGTGCCAATATAACATGTATTCATTTAAATGAACATATGCAACTCTTTAAAATTCAGACAGAAGTGTTTTTTATCTTAAAACTGATTTAATACCTCAAGCTCTTGGAACTGAAAGAACATGAAAAAAAAAAAAAATCGGTAGTTTTCAATTTGACAGTATGCTATGCATAATCAACTTCTGAAAGTCTTTTTCTACGGCAAGGAAGAAATCAAATTCAAACAGAAATATACCATTTTTATTAGGTTTACAGTTAAAAAAGCCACTTGAGAGGCAGCATTTATGAAACTTTTTATAGTTTTTTTAAGTTACAGTATCACCATTCAAATCGACAATGCCCTTTTAAATATTTTCTTAATTTTTTTAATCAAGTTAAAGTAGCAGAATTAGAACTGAAGTAGAAAATACAATTAGTACTTAGCATTTTCTATGTTATTCAAAGTTTAGTCCCACCAAGAAACGTTTAATTTGAAGTTTACTTTCTTCTCCCTATTCGTCTTTCTCAAAAAGAAGTTTTGTTACAGGATTCAAGCTGTTTGCACTAGGAATTTTTCACCAAAAGTTCTCCTTGCTGTGATCTCTAGTTCAGCTTTAGAAGTAGGAGCACTAAACTGGGTCTTTGGTGGATACTACTTTTCCAATGATAGTCATTCAATACATCCATCAGCAGCTACATCAGTGGTCTCCAACCTTTTTAAGTAGGAGATCACCTTTGGCATTTAAAAGCAACTCAAGATCTACCATGCACCGCAGCCACCCTCCACCCCATCTGGCAGGTAAGTCTGTGGGGAGGGAAAAGGGAGCAGATCAAGGGAGAGGAAGAAAAAAAATGATTTCAGGGTGCACCTCCCCAGCAGGTAAGTCCCACGCAGCAGGGGCCCCACTTAATTTACCCCTCCTCCTGCCTCCGCGGCACTGTCCCTCACTGCGGGGGGGCCTCCATGTAGCCCCTGCCACTTCCCTGCCCCACAGACTGACCTGCTGGGCTGGGGTGTGGGTGCATGCATGCAGGCACTCGGCTCCCCCCAGCCTCAGATCAACTCCAAGAGGTTCTGAGATCAACCAGTGGATTTAGATCCACCTGTAGATGACCACTGAGCTACATGAAGCCCAGTGTACAATTGAAGCCTCCATTATTGGAACTGAACTGGTTATTGAAATGAGAAATTATTGCTTTAAAAAAAAAAAAAGGCCTATCTTAGTAACTTGGTATAATATAGGGATAGCTTGCATGATATACAAGTTAGTTTTGACCTGAAGTAGTGATACAAATATAAATTATGTAGTTCAGGGTAGTTAAACTACATCATCTCTCCAAGGCCAAGTTTTAAACAGTTGTTAACAGGAAATCTGATGCAAAGACTGGTTTCTCAGTCAAGAAACAAAACTTAGCAGCTCTTACAGAAAGAATTTAATTACTAAACTTTATCTCCTCACATGTAGTTGGGACTTTGTACTATGTTGCAAGACAGAGGTTATAGAGCACATTTGGGTTTAGAATCTACTTCTAACTATAAGGTAAGGCACAGAGTTTGCAGACTTACCCACATGCTTAACGTTATATAATCTAGACTTAAAAACAGAGCCATATGCATACTTAATACACTGAGAATAAGCACTTGCTAGATCTGTTAGTAAACTGAACTGTCTAGAATATAGTAACTCACAAGATGCACAGCAACATTCGATTCAGTTGTACTTTGATCATAAAGGTTTGTAAGCCTCCAATCGGATGTGAACACAAGAGTCTATGAAGTAAAAGAGAGCTCTGACTTTTGGAAAAGATATAAAAATATTAATTATAATATGTTAAGCAAAGGAATGTAGCAAACATCAGATCATACTTTCCTATATCGCAACAAATGACAACATTTAATTCTTTGCATTGTAGTGTACAACTAATACTATTAGCATGATAATGTTTAAAATAAGTGACACGTCAGATAGCTAATACTTAAACCTTGTTCAGGAATGCAAACCTATTCAGTAAAAAAGTGACAATGGAGTACAATTTTATTACAGCAAATTAATTATAGTACTCGAGCAAATACAGCACCCACATGTCACTGATGGATGAAGCCAAGCAGTGTGCCTGAAAATATAAACACTTTATTCTTTGCACATTAAACTGATTTTCCAAAGAAACTGCTGAACTGATACTCAAACTATAACTGTCAGTATAAAAAGAAACTTCATTTATCTTGCAGGTTACAAAACAAGAGAGGATTTTTGAGGCATGCTCACAGTATACAAAGTAATTGCCAGGCACCACGCCTAGACAAGCTTGAGCTAGTCACCAGCAGGACAAAAACAGTCCTCCAAGTTATTTTCCACTAGAGTCTTATTAACTTATCATCTCCAGCAGGGCCATTTATACCAAGCATCTGATAAATTACACATGCACACAGACCTATACTGGAATTTACTCAGGTAAACGTTTTGGAAAGTTATGTTGCTGATGTTACAGAACATTTAGTTACATTGCAAATATATATATTCACACGTACAGGCACAAACATGCATTAGACAGTTGTGCTGTGTGAGAAAGTTTGAAAAATAAAGGTCCTCCTGTCCTAAGCAGCCATTCATTTCAATAACAAAGAACAAAACTCAGGAAAAAAGTTGATTCAGACTGATTCACATGTACAGCTAATTTAGCTGATCACATTTTGTATCTTGATAATCAAAACCCTAACATCCAGGACCCATCAAAATCATCTTAAAAAAAAAAAAAGGTTATTCAGCTCCAGTAGGGCATAAATTCTATATTGTCTCAGACAATTAACACTAATGCTTTATCACTCCGGTTTCAAATGCTGATGGGAAATAAGACATAGCGAGCAACCAACCAGTGTTCTACAGAAAGCACATTTATGCAAATATTATCATCTGAATTTGGAACAAGAGGAAAAATATGGCCTGCAATTAATTAGGTAAAATTCTCATGCTCAAGAAATCTCAACCAATCACTGGGAGGGAAGGGGGGACACCCAAGCTGCATATTTTGATCTTTGATTCCTACCCCATATTTTATCCCATTTCTCCTTGCAACTATGCAGGCTCCACTGAAAGATTTAAAGGGCAAAATCATTTTCTTCAACAAACAAATTACTAAACATTAAGTTTTAATCTCTCTCTCACTATATTTTAGCTGTAGAATAAGCAGTGGCACAGCACCCTTTGACTGCCGAGGGAATTGTACACAACTGTTTTCCTACATACTGTAATATTCTGACACAGCAACCATCCTTACACCAGAGCCCTGATCTGATTAAAGTCGATAAACAGAGAGTTAATAGATATGCAGCAGCCTGGCACTATACAAACACATATGCTTATTTTTTCTCTTTCAAGGACAAACGCTCCTTAGTAAGGTAGCCTGACACTTTCCATTCTTGTGTTCAGCCACAGAACTAGGAAGAGACAATAGCAGACTGAGGAGATGACAGGACTGTCTTCAGGTCTAAACACACAAAAAGGCAGCCAACAAAGAAGTCTATGTGTTGAGAGGGGTGGGGGGTGTCACTCATGCCAATCAGCCAAGAAGCGTAAGGACTGGGAAGAAAAAGATCTTAATTTGACCTTCTGTTCTTGAGATTATGCCACTTTCATTAAGGACTGAGAATGAGTTTCAAAAATAAACCCACAAGATATTCCATGTCACAGAAACTATGTTCGATGGCAACAAACAAATAGATTTAGCAGCATAAATGGATAACCTTTAAGACAGGCACTTTGCACTGAACAACCTTTCCCCCAAAACAACCAGTTTTGATCTCCTTTCCAAGTCAGCTAGTCTTTGCACATATATATTAGGTTCCTATAGCTTTTAAAAGAATGACCCCATCAATGTCCCGCTGCACCGCAGCATTTGCCCTTCTGACATGAGTGGCCCTTTGATAGCCAGTGTCACTGAAGGAAGTCAGCTCAGCTTCACCTAAAAACTTATGCTTGAAAGAAATGGCTTAGTATATGAACTCCCCCCGTACCCAAAACTATTCATTCAAATTGTACTGTAAAGAAAAAAAGTCTACACCCAAGAGATTCATTGTTTACTTTGACTCTGCTCCCTGTAAGTTGTCAGTGGTTTTCAACCTTTGTTCATTTGTGAACCCCAAAACAATTTTGAATGGAGGTGCAGACCCCTTTGAATTCTAAGTGTGGGTAGTCACAGACTTTTGATTGAGTACAGTCATCTTTCGTGGACTCCATAGACATAGTCTGCGGACCCCCACGGGTCTGTGGACCACAGGTTGAGACCCAGAGTTAAGTAGTTTTGCTCAACCCTCTGTCTGCAGCTTCAAGGAAATACACTCTGGTACACCAGAAATGAACTCATATAGTGTGGTTTTGGTGAGAAGGGCTCTTTAAAGGAACTCAGCTCATCTATAACATCAGCATCTCTGCGGGAAGGAAGAGAACCCAGAGAAACTTGCAGTTACACTACTGTCACTAGCAACCAGCTTTCATTGGAGAAAACCCCAAGTCTCTGGACCAGGAACAAGCTGTGACCACGTGGTTTTGCTTTGTTGGGGGTTTTTGCCTCTCTGAAGCCGGATTTCTGCCCCAAGGAAAAGCAACAGCACCAACGCATGATCCAATTAACTCCTAACGATGTAAGGAACAGGCCAGGGTATTTACCCAGTCACTGATTACAGCTATTAAAGTCTGAAGTTCTAGGCCAAAGCAGCTTCTTTCCCTCTCACCCCAGCGACTGCTGCATTGCTGTGGGGTTTCATTTCTACATCCCCCTCCCCCCTCCCTCCTTCCGCTTTTAAGCCTCCTAGAATAAGACCAGCCCCACACGGCGGGCCCAGAAGCGCGGGAGCGCCCTGTCTGGGGGAGGCTGTGCCCTGAAGTCATGGTTCACGATGCACAGCCATTAGGGGCTGGAAGGGGCCTCGCAAGATCATCGAGTCCAGCCCCCAAAGAAGCCCACCCTCAAATCCTGTCCCCCCCGCCGCAGCCAGGTGCCGAGCCCCGCGCCCCTAACACGCCGCCGGCGGGGCCGTGACGGGGGCAGGGAGAGGACGCAGGGCTCCGCGGGTGGCGCCCTGCCCCTGGGGCGGGACTGGGCCAGGGGGAAGCTCGTTACACAGCCTGGGAAAGTCCCAGCTCCTAGGGACAGACAGCTGCCTGGTCCCGTGCTCCGTGGCTGGGTGGGGAAATGCCCCCCTCAGCCCACCCGGCCCTGGCCCCACGCTACCTCCGAACAGGTGCGGCGAGAGGTGCGCTGGCAGGGAGCCGATGAGCAGCCGCGCCGCCCCCCCGCCGCCGCTGCCCGCGGGCCGCTCGCGCCCGCCGTCCTCGGGGCTGCTGTTGACCGAGTCCTGCGAGCCGGAGGCGCCGCCGCTGCTGCCGGGGGGCTGGAGGGGGGCGGACGAGGCGGCCCGGGCCCCCGCCGCCGCGCCGGCCGAGCGGCTCCTCGGCGCGCCCCCCGCCGCCGCCATCGCGGCCCCGCCGCCCGCCGCCGGGCTGCCCGACAGCCGCCCGTCCGCGCCGCCGCTGCCGGAGGGCACGTCCCCGCCCGAGTACGCCCGGCTGCGGCCGGCGGCAGCGGTGGCCGGGCCGCTCTGTTTCGCGCCCATGCTGCGGCCGGGGCCGGAGCTGCGGGCTCCGCGCTGGGTGTCGCCGCCACGCGGCTCAGCGCCACCATGAGCCACCGCCACCTCCCGCCCCGCGGGGTCTCAGCTCCGCCGCCGCCATGCCGCCGCGCTGGGGGAGGGGCAGCACCGCCTCCGCCGCGTCGCGTCGCCATCCTGGGGGCGGCGCTGCGCTGCGCTGCGCTGCGCTGCGCAGGGGGCCCGGCCCGGCCCGGCTCGGGTCGCGCGCGGGGCCTCTCGCCCTAGCCGTAGTCCCAGCCCCGCGGCGAGATACGCTTGGGAGCAGCGGGCACCAGGGCTGCGCCGCTCTGGCCGCGGCGGGGACACAACTCCTTCCTGCTCCCTCGTGGGTCTGGCCCCGAGCCTCTCCCCAAAACCTCCCGGCCTCGGTCCCAGCGGCGGCACTGGCACACCCCGCTCAAATCCCCCACCTCGGTGCTTCTGGACCCCTTGCCTCCCCCCAACTTCTAGCTAACCCACCTCTCTGCTTGTCCTGACACAGCCCCCTCCCCACTTTTCTTTTTTATAATATATTTCCTGTTCCAGATCAAATCTGCTCCAAATCGTATCAATTCAACCCTTCCAAAATCGGTATGGATGGAGCAGGCAGAGCTCCTTCTAACCACCATGTATTGGCACTCCAACCAGCGAGCATCCTCTGTCCCAGCCCTGTCATTCAGGAACTTCAGAAACTTCTAAATCCACTGGCAGACATCCCATGTGCAGGTCCAAGCCCAGACGTCTTGGGGTTCAGATGCCCCTGGATACTACAGGCAAGCATCCTCCATCCCTGACTTTAGTCCCACTCTTCAGGTACTCCCTACCATCGATCTTAGGCCACAAGAGGCCAAGAAGCAATGAGGGACTTGAGGCAGCGTTGGGGGAGCCCCTGTAGCTGCTGGGCAGGCACCTGGGAGCATCCCCCCTGCCCAGGCCCCCGCTGTGGGGAAAGGTCTGTGGAAAGGAGACAGGGGACCATAGGCGACTGGTAGGGGGTGCACATGCCCCCACTGACAGCCGACACTGATGCAGTTGGTAGGGCTGGTGCCCCCCTGATGGCCACCGCCTTCAGCAGCTTCTGTGGGTTCCCCACCCCCAGATTCAGGAGGCACCAGTCACTCATGCAGAGGACATCATGACAGAGCCACAAGAGCCCCCCACTTTGTCTTCCCCTTGCAGGCTTGGAGAAGAGCTGAACCACCCACGCAGCAGCAGGACCTTGGCCGCCCTGCTTTACCTGGGGCAGGTCAGGGAGCGAGGTCTTGTGGTGCTGACTGGGTAGTTTTGCTAGGAGGTCAGGCCCTGGGTTTGTAGGGGGTGGTTTCGCTAGGGCTGAGCCTCCCTCAGGCAGGGGGTTGGACTGGATGACCTTTAAAGCAGCTTTTCTCAACCTGTGCATCACGACCCAAAAGTGAGTTGCATGAATATATTAAAAGGCCATGAACAAACTTTACAAATGGATTCTCCTTTAAAGGAGAAAAACATGGGAAACCATGGCTTTTTCCCTCGCAGGCTGGCAAAGTTCCAGTCTGCAAGCGGCTGTTTGGGCCCCATGCCCCACACACACACCCTTGCCCCACATACAGGGGGTGAGGGGCAGTAGGTCGGAAGTGAAGGGCACTGGGTCGGGACTGGCCATTGATGTTTACAAAGAAGGTTGGTACAAAAAAGGTTGAGAACCACTGGACTAGATGAGGTCCCTTCAAGCCCTGCTTCTGTTATGATTCTGTGAAAACAACTCCCAGTGTTGCCTCATCTGGGGTTTCCTTAAAACCCCAGCTGCTGGAAACAGATGATTAGCTAAGAATCCCAGTTCTCGGGGGTTTCAGGGAAAGAAGTTGTTCACCTTCACAGTTGTGGAGCAAACCTGAAAATGTGAGTCCAGGGCTAGAGGCTTTACTGAAGATAAGAAATGCAGACATCCATATAGTTACACCTGGTTGAATTGCTCTCATCTCAATCTTAATCTACATCATACCTGATATCTAGATCATACCATATTGGCGGTCAGGAAGGAATTTTACCCATGGCTAAATTGGTTTGGACAGTGGGGGGTTTTGCCTACCTCTGTAGTGAGTGGCGTGGCCCTCTACACAGGATCTCTAAAGCATATATTGACAACATTTCATAGAAGCAGGACGTTGGCTGCCATGGTTTCCCTGCTTTGCAGGTTAGAGTGCTAGGTCTGTGTGGCATCAGGATTGATAGTAATCCTATGTGGAGTTTAGATTATGGATTGTATGGGATTGTTCAAATAGAGATTATCCTGTCTCAGGCGGGGGTTGAATTAGATGGCCCCAGGAGGTCCCTTCCAGCCCCACTTTTATATGATTCTATATAATGGAGGGGAGGGGGAGAGGGTGGGAAGGATTTAAAAAGCATAGTACATCACTTCAAAAAGACAGTTGTTCATGTGCCTTAAAGCTAGAAATGCACATACATTTGCTGGTTACCCTGCACAGAAATAGATATACACAAGCGAATACATGCAGGTCTGTGCTACCTAAAAAGGGAGAAGCTACAAAGTACTATTATGCTCTGAGCATTTTTGTTCAAGTACAGTTTCCAGAGGAGTTAAGAAGAAATCTGCCCACACATCTAGGCAACTCTTAAATGAATGAACATCTTGACTAAGAGTAGCGAGATTTCATTGAAGGTGACTGAAATGAGTTCCTATGAGCTATAAGTACAGAACTGTACAAGGAGGCACGCTGAAGATGTATCTAGGATTTTAGGTTCTGAACCACTGCAATATTTCAAGGCTCAGGAGGCAGACTTCTACCGATAGAAAAAAAAGTGATAGTTAGGAATACAACAGTGGCTATTCCATGTTGGACCCTTCTCAGGAACAAGTTTTAGGTTCACAGATTTTAGTTTTTCTAAGACAATGGGGGCCAGCTATTTTAGCAGGTGTGCCACAGATTAAGCTTGTGCTGTACCTGAGTGCCATTCTGATCCCCTTCCCCTGCTCAATCTGATGTCCTGTTCACTTTTCTCTACCCTGTGTTCCCTGTCCACTCTGCTTTCTGCTCCCTGACAGTGGCATAAATAGGGCAGGGATACTGGAGCAACCACCCCAGGTGCTGACAAGGGAGGGAGACAGCGGGGAAGTGGCTGCTGCTGGCAACTGTGTGATCATGACTAAGGTGGCCACCAGACACTGCTGCTGCCCTGGGTGCCTTGCTGCATCCCTATGCTGCTGCTCTACCTGCCTTGTGTTCCCCTCGCAATATGCTGTTCTGCTTTTACTTCCTGCCCTACCTGCAGCTTTGACCTCTGCCCGCTCCCTCATCTGCCATGGGCCACACGTACACAGGCTACCTATGCTACTTGTGGCATGTATGTCACAGGTTAGCCATTCTGCTTTAAGATACGAACATTCAAACACCAATCATGTTTTAGCATTAAATAGTTACGTTAATTTATCATTTTTGGTAACCAGCTTATTGACAACAGATTCTTAGAAAATGTTCTTTTTCACTCGGTATATAGTTATAGCAACAGGTTATTTGTTTTTAAATGAGATGTATCATTTCAGATTTTCTACAGGACCTGCAGGAAGCTGCAGGAAAGAACGCATTACTTTTATCAAATCAGCATATAAACCTAGAGGGCTGTAAGGTGGTTCTTACTCAGCCACCCAGCTGCAGTTCCAATAAAGATATACACTGACTGAGAACTGTCAAAGTTGCCATTTCTCGATGCACCCTTCGCTCTTCCCCTTGATGTTTTTTGTACACCAGAGCAGCAAGAGGTAGTTCTGATCTTGTTACAGGATTGAAATGTTTCCCAGCTGGACAAATTCTTTCCAGGCAGTTCGGTCCTGACTGCAGCCTTTCAGTGTTACCAGACTGATGTAAAGAGATGGGAATACTGGGAGAAAATCTTGTTGCACATTTTTACTATGGGCAAAACTTGTTACAGGGAAAATCCTACAGCCATTAGTCCCTTACTCAGATGAAACTTTAATGAGTCTTGCATAAATAAGGATATATGGCTTTGGCCCTATAAACTGAGCTAGCTATCCACATTAGTTCAATCTCCACATGACAAATTGCAGCATAAATCATTTACTTCTTTAAAAATAGAAAATATGATTGAATGTCTCTGCATCCAATATATACGAGCAGGATTCCTACAATCAGTCATCCAAAATAAACTGTTTATATAGATGACTGGCATAAATAAAGTACATAACTGCATAGAGGAGCTTCATATTTTCAAGGCTCTCCATGGCTCAGTGAGTTCTATTTGAATAAGGATTCCAATGAGCTACATATACATCAACATCACAATGGCTGTAGCTTCCAATTTACTGCATAAGCTTTTCCCCCCCCAAATACTTGCCCACATTAAAAAAAAAATATCTAAAAACATATTTTGTGTATGATATATTAAGTTGCTGGGACATCTTTTATACCAGTCATCAGATGTGATTAGATGCAAACAAGCCTTTTAAATCCGAAAGACTGAAAAATGTCTGAATGCAGAAGGAAATCAAATCTTGGTCAGTCATGCTAATAAAGTCAACAAGGCATTCCATGGGCCCATGAATCCACCTGAATAATGTTATGTGCAGGTCTCAGCCCTAGCTGCATTATGAGCCATGACAGGAGACACCCTGCATTTTCAGGAATGTTGCTACTGCTGGAACCAAACACAGGCATTTTTGCCACTGTGTTGTCCAGCATGGCTCAGGGCAGATTTCGAGGACAGTGTGTTAGCATACGGCTAATGCCTTTGCACCACTGCCATCATCAATGCAGCTACCTCCAGAACTAGGCCAATAGTAGAAGAATTTCTAAAAATCCTCTTGCTACACTGAGTATTTCATGAATTTACTCCACCTTTGATCTGTTAAGCATTCATTGTTAATATAGGCAGCATTTGCCTCTCAAGAGTATTGAACATAACTTGGAATTAAGAAGGCCTGTAAAACAAGTTCAAGGTGTTCTAATCGTTAATTAGTCTGACAAGTATAAAATTAATCATGTACAGTAAATCCATACAACTCATCCAGCTAATAAATCAAGACAGGAGAAAGCTTCTTTTTTTTTCATCTGACCCAGGGGCATGCCTTCAACTCTTCCCAAAAAGCCCATAAAATAGCTGAATATAGGTGTGGAAATTTAGCACATTATATTAATAGTAAAATTAGATTTGTGAACTACTATTTCCTTTCATTAACAGCAAGGGTCTGTATAGACAGGTATATGGTATTGCACCCCCACTCGACCCATTCATTCGTCCACCTAGTGTGAAAGAAGCGCTCTAACAAAAAACCTGTAAGAGATGGTACCAAGTATGGAAAGTGAGGAATATTAAAACGTGTACATTTAGAGCCTGGTCTTGCATTCATTACACTAACAAAATTCCCATTGAGTTAAAAATGTAGATCGTAAATGTACAGTTATATAAACAAGACAGCATTTCCAAATGGCAGGTGCTATTGTTCTTGTTCCTTGTTCTATAAGGAAGCTTTTTTCATAATTAAAAAAACATTCAAACAGAACAGAAACCAATCCTGTTGTACCTAGTCCAGGTCAACAAAAAGACTAGTCTGGATTGGTGAAATGTACATAACTATTCTTTGGAAATAACTGCAGACCTGTGTTTCAGTTTTGGCTGCACTAATTTATCTACTTAATATATAATTTATAAGTTGTCTCGAATCAGTTTGCCTGCAAACACCATTGCTCATAGGTATACTCCACGATGCATTTTGGGAACAGCATATACATAGATACAGTGACAATGCTGGACTGAATGTACTGATCATGTTTGGTTTTAGAAGCTAAGAAGTCCTGGGACTGGATTGGGGGAATTTGGAATCCCAGGCACTGCACATGCAGGTAAAAGAGGCCTGGCCAAATACTTGCCCAGTACTAAACTATAGAAATGGAATGAGTAAGGCATTCAGCCCAATCATTGTTGGTGAGCTGATAAACAGGAAGAGGAAAGAAGGAAGGACATGTATAATTACATTGTGTGTGCAATGCTGTACTTTTTGGAAAGTCATGAGGAGATGAGGAGGAATTTAAGCAATGGATCAGACAGATAAGTCATCGTTTCTTCTACTCTTCTCTGGCTTTTACAAAAAAAATCAAGAAAGAGGGAACAGTTCATTTTTTGTCCAGTGCATCTTACCTTGATTTAATCAATCTATCTGTGACAGGGTGGCTGAAGCACCCTGCCACAGGAACATGAGGATTACAACAAAGAAAAGAAACTTACCGGGAAATGCCGCAGAAACCGCAGTGAGCCAGAGCAGGAAAGACGCCATGCCCCAACTAATTAAGGGAACCAGCTGGGGCCACGGCAGTTCAAAGGCTGCCACAGCAAACCCAGCTACCAGGGTTCAGGCCTGAGACAGGGAGAATGATGCAGCCAAAGAAAAAAAAAAAAAGCCGTGCCAGAAAGTTAAAGGGAAAACAGCTGGGTCGGGAAGGCAGTGAATCAGATGCTACCACAGCAGACCCAGGTGGCTGGGAGGGAAATTTAAGGGGACACCAAGGGAACATCCAGGGTTGGACCGGAGAAAGGGGAAATCCAGGAGAAGAGAGAGAAGGCAGTGAGAGCTGACAAGAGAAGGAACTGACCCCGGGGCTTGAAGGAAAGCCCCGGTCCCTGACTTACCTGGTGAAAGCCAGCGAAGAGACAGAGGAGACTGCTTCGTCAGTGAGTCCAGTCCTGAGGAGTGAAGGTAACCTTTCTGGGAGCCTAGAGGAAAAAGAGACATAGGTGAGATTACACCCCAAGGAGGGGTAAGTGCATCCTGACCCTGAAGGTTAAAGGCAGGATTGGAACTAAGAAGTGGCTACCTTAGGACCCATGCAGTGAAGAACGGGGCAAGCAGCCAACTTAGAGGAGGCCTCCTCAGTGGAGGAGTCCACAAGACTAAGACCAGACCCTCGGTACCATAGGCGAGTAACAACACACCTGGAACATCTGGTGTGGTTAGGGCAGGGTATGGGGATAGTGGAGCCCTGTGAAGATAAGCTGACCTCTTGAGCCTATAACTGATCCTTTTGTCTCCCAAAAGTGTTTTGGCACCTCTTTCTAACATCAAGACGTGGCAGACAATTTTTCCAAAGGACAGAACACAACTATTCCAGCAGAGAGACAACTCGGCTCCAGGCGGCACGCCACCAACCTCCCACACTATCCCTAGTTTTAAACTCCAATGAGATTGATCAGCAGCTATCTCTGAAAGGGAGAAAGATAAAGCAAACATGCAATGCAACTTAATTTTAAAATAATTCATGTGGGCCCCTAGTAAGACAACCATATATTCTGGTCAAATACCAAATTAGAGATTCCAGTTGTCACTGGAAAAGAACCTTTACAAGTTAGTTCTCTCCTGCAAGATGCTTTGCTCACAGATCTCTTAAATCAACTTTACATTTTTGTAAATATTAGATACTAACAACAGTACACCCTCCCCAAATATTGAAAATAAGGACTTTGAAGTGTCCTGGTCCCTGGAGAGGTGAACAAGACAGGACAGCTCATTCCTTTTGCAAAAAAGGTAGGAAATGTATGCATTACATGTTTACAGCTATCATTAAACTATCAGCCAGATTGTTGTAAAATCTGTTCATATTTGTAAGCCAATGAAAAAAACTGCTAACCCACCCATGCCAATACTGCTGCCTGCAGTACACATATCCACCCTAGTTTGAAGGTTTTCTTTCACTCTTTAGATTCCTGTATCTCTCCAGCTGTAACTGATGTTTTGATTACAGGACACTATATGCAAACTAAAAAATTCAGCATTTAGCGTATTTTTGTGGCTGTAGATACTGTTACACAGAATGAGCCAAATTACTGAGTCAGACAGGGCCCAGAATACAGTAGTTGATGAACAAGCATGAAGGTGCAACAGACTCCACTCCCCCAAGCATCTTAGTGTAACATGACTGTATGCCAATATTGGTGAAATTCATGCACTGAGTAGTCCTCATGGAACATAAGTATGTGATTAAGTCTGCAAGAAGGGGTCCTGCAATGTTCTGGAAGGGTGTGGATAATGAAGTTTTTAATTAAAAAATAAACAACCCTTTTCACAGAAAGCCTGTTACAATAAGTCAGAGGTCTGCCCAAACCTAAAGGGCTAACATGCTTAAGATGCACTAGCTCCTATAGAAAACAGCACACAAGGGAGCGATATGGTTAGCATCTGTCTGCCTGCCCTCGACTCCCAGCCCCAATAACTAGGTACCAGTTGCAGCTGGGTCTACTGGGGGCAGCCTTCGGCACAAGTCCCAAACAAGACTTCAAATCCGGTTTTCCAGAGCCAGAGCTCACCTTAGCCTCTCTGACACTCTGCCCTGGTAGACACTTTGTACTGTAAAAATAGAATTCAGGCATCTATCATTTAATGAACAATGAATTGTGCCATATAAATTTAAACTACCCAAATGGAAAAATAATGATTATAGGAGAGACAGAAGACTTAAAAATGCATCAAAATTCTGGCTAGACTTCTTGATCATTTTTTTGCAAAGTAAGAGGTATTTTGAAATGGCTTCTCTGTGAGGAAGTGGCTATTTTTCTGTGTACTCTAGCAGGTGTTATATTTAATGAGTGGGCCAAATAGTGGATCCCACAGGTGGCCAAATTCCATTTCCCAGCAGCCCCTGGATGCAGGGCTGAGCTACAATCTGCCTGCACAGCCCAGGGCATGTGGGAGTTGGACTGCAGCTCTGCTTAGGCTCCAGACCACACTCACTGCTGCAAAATCCTGGCCTCAGCCCTGGAGCAACTCCCCTCTGCTAGCGCTGCTTGGGCAGGTCTCCATGGAAACCTCAAGCCCTTGCTGTCGCTCCAGGGTCTCCATGGAAACCATCCACAGAGACACAGGCGGGGCTGCTGGGAAATGGAGTCCACCGTGGGCTGAATCTGACCTGCCAGCCAGACATTACCCACCCCTGGGATATAACAGTATCTCAAGAAGCTACATTTTATTATAATTACTGTGGGGACTCATGATGGGTCCATCTAGTCCAGCCCAGCCCCCTGCTTAAGGAAGGATCATCCTGGACTAAACTATCACAGTTAGGTGTCTGTCTAGCCTGCTCTTGAAAATTTCCAGGAATGGAGATTCCACAAGTTCTCTAGGTAGCCTGTTCCAGTGCTTGATCACCCTCATAGCCAAAAAGTTCTTTCTAACCTCCAACCTAAATGTCCTCTGTTGCAGTTTGAGGCCATTGCTTCTAGTGCTGCCCCATACAACCACAGAGAAAAGCCCCTATCTATTGTCTTTATAATCACCCTTTAGGTATTTGAAGACTGTTATCCCCTCCTTCCCTGCTCAGTTTTCTCCTCCCCAAGTTCAACAGTCCTACTTCTTTCAGCCTTTGCTCATATTCATAAGTCATGCTTGCTAGGCCTCTAATAATTTTTGTCAAGCTCAGCTCAATTTGTTTCAATCTGTCCACATCTTTCTTGAAGTGTGGGGCCCAACACTGGGCACAGTATTCCAGCTGAGGTCTCACCAGTGCCCAATAGAGCACTGATTTACAAGTCACACTCCTGTAATACAACTCAGTATGCTGTTAGCTTTTTTTGCAACAGAGCACACTGTTGGCTGAAATTCAGCGTATGGCCCACTGTAACGTGCAAGTGTTTTGAATGCAGACAAGGCCACACATTCTAGTTTGAAGGTCGCTCTCCACACAAATGGCTGTAAATCATATTTGCACTTTCCTGGGGGTGTTTTCAGACTTGGACTTGTCAAACATCCTGCACCCCCACCAAGTGCTGATTTTTTTTGAACTGCACAACCATTGTTACAGAGCTAGACAGCGGTAATCTGGGAAAACAGATCTTTGTAAGACCTCTTGCATGTTTCAGAGTGACAGAGTCCAAGTCCCTTACTCCCCTTGGTGAGCAATCGCTCCCTTTGGTTTCTGTGGGATGACTTGTGTGAGAGTTTCTTTCCTAACAAAGCGAGCAGTTAAAGATTTTTCAGTCTGGCTCAGGATATTAGTGAATTGAATCACAGTCTTTGGAAGCGGGTTTCAGAAAATTTCAAATCAAGCACAGGTTCCCATACAAGATGTGCTGTTCTTTAGATATGCTAATTTCTTGCATGCTGCACATCTCTTGCATATTTGACAGGGTTAAGAAGCTGCTTTAAAGAAAGAAGAAAAAGCCAAGTCAGAATAAAGCAATACTCTCCTTCCTTCCTTTTTCATGTCCTTGTGTGACAAGGTATACTTCAGTACTGAAAGATGTCAAATCACAGCAGGTGGTAGATCTACAGTTTTAGGCTTTCCAAGTACAGCATGTACTCTCTCAAATATAGTAATATTAGCCAAATATTACCTTAACCCTACTTCACTAAGTCCAAGAGAAAAAATGCCTGGCTTCCTTGCCTATATACTTTCAAACAATAGTCTTTAGCATTATACTTTTTAATATTTTATACCCTTCTACATACAATCTGCCACCGATGAGGCTAGTTATCACAGAGATGATTGCTACTCATGCAATTTTTTTTTTAACTACAGCAGCTTGGGCAATCATGCATATATGCTATGATAGTTTCTTGAGACAGAAGTCCACAGGTAACTGCAATAAAAACCTTAAAGTATAATGAAAGCAAAATGTACTAGTGCATGTTTGAGGGTGGTTCTTTATTAACTACTGTATAGGGAAATAACACAAGGCATCAACTAGATTTTCCTAAAAGAGACCTAGATCACGCTCTGAATAAGAGCCATACTGCCCCAAAAGTGCCAGAGAACTGAGCCAGGTGGACACATTTTCACTAATGCTGCTTCTGGGCATGAATTTTATGCCAGCCATACGAGGCAGGTGTAAAATGTTCTGTCTAGTGCACCAGATCTGATCTGCTTGTTGGTGTATGAGAGTCACAATGGCAAGGGGTGAGAAAACAGCCCTATGGAGGCTACTTCTATCCAACCCCAATGCCCTTTCCCAGCATACTCTTCTTCTCTGGGGGCAAAAGGGCAATCCACAAGGGGTGGGGGCAGAGGGAAGCTAGGTAGGGAAGCAACTCTTCATACTCTTTCCTCTCTGCCCTTGCACAGCAGCACAGAGATTATTTACAGTCTGCAGCAGAAGGCTAACATTTTTTAAATAAAATGTTTTCAAGGAGAGCTGGAGTCCATAGCAGTGTAATCATTTAGAAGACAGGAACACTCAGCAAGCGACCCAAACTATTCAGTTTGGTCTCCAGAAAGTGCCAAACTAATTAAACAAGTTCAAGTTGCAACACTAATTGCAAGTTTACAGTGAAGATGTTTCTAGCTAATACGAAAATAACTTGTATAGATGCCATCTCACACCACCTGCTCACACTGATGTAAGTAACCCTTTAATCACTGGATAATCAAACCAAATAGCACATATACACCCTTACCTTCATAGACTCATTGCAGTTTCTGTTCAAAGACATATCAACATTTTCACATGGTTCCCCTTAGATTTCTGCACCTTGTTTTTCCAAGACTCATGGTGGATGCTATTCGTACCAACAGTAATATAAGCAGCCAGAATGGATTCTAATAATCTAAATCAAGGAAATAATGGAAATACTTTCTGTATACTGAAAGAGTAATAAGGAAAGGACTTAGGTACTGGTTAGTACTAGAAGCATGGTACCAGCCAAAGGAGACTTGCTGTGATCCAGCAGCATCTAAGGAAGTGAAGCTTGTGCTACAAACACACCTCTGTGTGTGTAGGTGTGTAAATATATCTATATAAAGTGTAAATCTACCCTGCTTTATAATCCAGGATGACAATTATTCCTCTTATGAAAAAAAAAGAGAGCAGGCAATCTAGTATCATGAGTCCACACTGACATCTACTGATAAAACAAAATTCATCGCTACCCAGTGTAAAGGAAAGCAGCGCAAGTGTGGAGGATTGTGTGTAAAACCAATGGCACAAAGTTTCCTTTCTACTTGGGCTGAAGGGATTGAGGTTCTGAAGATCTCTCCTGTGTGGAGGGAGTTCTGTGGCTCCATGTCCCCTACCTTTAGGTACTGTAAGATCTCTCTGCAAAACTCCATAGGGAATTGGGTCTGCATGTTCCCAAGCACAGAGGGGGATCTGGCAACCAGCCACTCTCTGTATCAGTTCCCTGCCAACTGTGCAAATTGCTGTGTAGCAAGGCCATGAGAAAGAAGCATGAAAGCAATATCAAATCCTTCTGTGTCTTCTTTGTGGCTACTACAACAGCGTCACAGGGGATTTAGCCAATGGCAGCATGATTAATAATAAAGCCAATCTGCTACAGGCAGAATGGCCTCTTGCAAATTTTACTGAGTTGAAAGTCCCCGTGTTTCAGGGGACAAATCCATGGAAAAATCAATTTTTCTGTCCCTTCTGTGAGGGACTGACTTAGACTAGTGAGTGCTTCTAGTGGTTAAAAATCTTCCTGCCTTATATTATCAGGAATAAAACATTTGTATTGTCCATCTAAAAATAGTTTATTTTTTATTCTTAATGAGCTGCCATATACTATCAACCTTTATGATGGGAAGACTGAAAACAAAATGAACTAGATGAAAATAAAATATTTGTACATTTTTTTTCCATGATCTATTTTCAACAGAGAATACTTTAAAAAAAAAAAAAAAGGCACAGAATAAATCATGGAGGAACAGTTGTTTTTTCTGGAAGAATAGTCATGACTACAGTGCACACTCCCCCTTCATGTCACTGGGGAAAAATCCTAGGAAACTCATAAGGATTAAAACCATCTGTTTAATATGCTTGCAAGTGATACACCCATGTCAGTACTCCATAAATAATAATAATAAAAGAGCCTGATTCAAAATCCAATGAGATCTATGAAAGATTTTCCCACTGCTTTCAGTAAGCTTTGTATTAAATCCTATGAGACTATTATGATTCCAGTAGTCACTTTTAGAGACTGTAATTCAGATGCGGTCATACTACAAGCAAGTCAACGCAGTGAAGTAAACCAAAAAGGTTTTCAAGTGTCTTCTTGTGTTGTTAAAGGATAGGATTCTGTAGACAAGTGCAGTTGAGGACCCCATTTGTTGTTTCACTGAGTGGAAGCCAAGTGCATTCTGATATACCACTTGTCAGCAGCATGCACATACCAACTCTGTAACTAGCCATGCAGCAGATCAAATTTCCTGTGTTGTGCACCTTGGACCATTAGTCAAGCACATCTCCTACCATTCAGCTTTGCCTGACTAGCTGCATATCAAACTCTTTTCCTTCTGTCTTCTTCCCACACACTGCAAATTGCGGCAAAAGGCAGGATTTGGCTCTTACATTTTTGTGAAATAAAAAGAAAAACAAAGCCTCAGAAGGAAATGTGGCTTTCATCATGAGAGCGCCCTTCCTGTCATTACAGTAAATACCCTGTATTTGTTGGCAAAAAAAATTCTACTTTGTATTAGGAGTGCACCAATAAAAATTTTCTTGGTCAATACCAAAAGCCAATTATTAACCAAACATACCGGCCAATCCGATAACCAATATTTAGTAATAATGCAAGGCATTTTAAACCAGTGACAAAAATAAACATTTTTTTCTTTGGCCTGCGCCAGAAGTTGCCTGCATCTCATGTATCAGCATCCCCACACCTAAAAATGGTGGCGGGGCACTTGAACTAAAGCTCGTCGAACAAGCTTTAGTTCAAGCGCCCCGCTGCCATTTTTAATTGCAGGGACACCGATACCTGAGATGCTACAGGAGTTTAATTAGAGCAGCTGTTGAAGCGACCTTCAGTGGTACTGGCCTCATCCTCTGCTGGGTGTGTGAGATGTTAGTTTCTGGATTCCTCATTGTTCGAACAAGAAGGCCAAGGCTGCTCCTGTCTCCCCAGGGTGGCAACACAGAACACACGCGTTCCTTCCTTTGTCTGTCACTTTTGTAACTTCTCTCATCCCACATTGTTCAATCTCTTGACTCTGTGCCAAGCATTCCTCATGGGGAAACTGCTGTCGCTTGCTCGCCTACTGCTCAGTCACAGCACTCACATTTCCCAGTGCCACAGAAGGCACTCTGTTCAGTTTTGTTGCTTAGTTGTGTGAAGGCCTGGACTATGGCTAAAAGCTTTAGCATAACTCAGTTTGCCAGCTACAGGCTGTGCAGAGCCCTCCAGCCCTGCTCTTCTCCGTGATGTCCTTGAACCCCAGCCCAAGGGCAGCTGCCTGAGCCTGCCCAGCATGGCTGAGGGGGAAGGTGTGAGCCTTCCTGGTGCTTAATAGTCCTGTCTAGGTGTGCTCCTTTCCCTCTTGCTGGCTCAGTCTTCCTTTTCCCCACTTCTTACCTCACAGACATGTTGCAAAGATATGTAAAAGATTGTGAGGCATTCATATTAAATAAGGAGGGGGCATAACGTGTGCCTAGGGCAGATAACATAATGCTTCTAGATACTAAGGCAATTGGTATTTTAGCAATACCCAAGACACAGGTCATGGATAGAAACTGCATTAGCCCTGTTGCTCAAGTACAGTTCTTGTTACAAGCATTGTGCTAACACAAAGTACTTGGGAATGAACTATAAAAATAAGTCATGAGCTCATATTCAATGATATGTAGCTGAAAACTGTGTCCAGAAATATATATTTCTGTCAATCAACAACTAACATAAAAGCACATACATTTGAAAAGGGCTGCCTTTCCATCCAGCAGAGTACATTTCAGAGTTGCAATGGGGGATGTTACCACACGAGGGTTGAGTTTTGGTTTTATTTTGTTTTGTTTTTTGTGGGGGAGGGAGCGGAGTTGTTCATTTGCGGGTTTTGTTTTTTTTACTACCCTTATGACTGGGTGTAAATGTTGTATCAGAGCATTATCTGGGAGGGAGTTTGCTCTTAGTTTTGTTGCAGGTATCAAAACTGAGATGATGAGACGGGGAATTCAAGGGCAAATCAGAAGGCACAATATATAAAAGTTTTCTGTAAATAGATCCTCAGTAATCGGATGGGGAGAAGGCGGAGAATGAAAGCAGTATACCAAATGGAGACCCTCTGCAGGTAACCTGAGCTTGGCCTTTTCCCATATTAAAAGCAGGGAGGTAGCTGTTGTTAAGACTTATTAACTCAAAAGGCTGATATAAAATGCTTTGCAGAAAAACTCCCTCTAACTAGAAGTTATTTTAATTCCTGCTGGTTCAGGTTGATTGATTCTATCAGCTCACAGTCAAACTCCCTGGAGCATGCCCAATCACCATTGCTTTCACTGTAAATTGCATCTGCTCAGAGTTTTCTTCCTATGAAGTCATTTCTTTAGGCCCACCTACATGCAGTTTGGACATAGATTTAAGAAAGCTGGAACAGTTTAGAAGGCGATTTAGTTAAATTAGTGCTCAAACTATGTTCAAATGTAGAGGATTCTTGACCCACAAACAAAAGCTAAAACTTCTCATTGGAGAAACCTGAGTTATCAGGAAAGCAGGTCATTAGCTTTGGTTGAATAAGCTTAGTAGCATTCCCTTATAAGAAGCATATCATTCAAATGGAATTTTGTAATGTGGAAGCATCCTGGCACTGTCTGTAGGTCAGCTGGGCAACATTCGCAAAAAATCCTGGCCTACAGCCTACAATTCAGGTTCTCGCAGAGCCCATGGGATATTTTCCCTGGCTGCTCCTTCCAGATCTGGGATAGATGCCAACCTCTGGAGTCTCTAATGGTTAATAAGTGTCTGAAAGTAAGGCTATTATTGGGATGCCTGGATATCTACTATGTGCCAGAAAATGGAGATGCCTAGAAGTAAAAAGCATCTAGCTTTGCATTGCCCTATATCTGACCCATTTGTAAAGAATTCATTGTGAAGACTGAAGATCTTGGATAAGAAATGGGTTATCACATTTTCTCTCACAGAAAAGGGAACATCTTAGACAAAAGCCAGATTTCTATTGACAATACTGACCTCCAATAGTTTTCACAGGAACAGGGGAATATATTTTCTAAGGCTGTGCAAAGCTTCGGTCCCTGATTCAATTCAGTGGAGATTCAACCCAATTTGGTGGCTGAATCTCCAAATCCAAACAAATCAGAGGACCCTTTAATCTCTCCGAATCGAATTGGAACCCTCTGAATCGATTTGGAGAGATTCAAAAAGATTCAGCGATTTGGACATAGACACAGCTTTAAATGTTTTTTCTACATACCTCTAGGTAGCAGGGGCTTGTGAATGCTGTGATGCTGGGGAGGATGGAGCATCCCACAGGAGTGCGGGGGGCTCCCCAGCACGCTCAGCAGCAGACCCAGAAGTGGACCAGAAGCACTTCTGGTCCACTTCCGGGTCCACCAGAGAGCGCATGGGGGGCCCCCCAGCTTGGCAACTGGTGCCTCCTGGGTCTCAGGGGGTACCCAGGGTCCCCCCATGGCCAATCACCAAGCTGGGAGGGTCGGGGGGGGGGGGGGCAGTGTGCTCCTTGGTGGATCCAGAAGTATTTTCAGTCCACTTCTGGGTTCACCACTGAGCATGCTGGGGGGCTCCCTGTGCTCCATCTGCCCCAGCATCACAGCATTCACAAGCCATGCCTGGTATCTTGAGGTATGTAGAAAAAATATTTAAAGCTGTGTCTGTGTCCAAATCACTGATTCTCTGAATCAGTATCAAATCTTCAGATTTATATTCGGCCTAATCGAATTGGGGACAGTGATCTGAATCAACTAATCGAATCACTTTCCCCGATTCAGGCTGAATCCAAATCAAATAAGGCCCATTTCACACATCCCTAATGTTTTCCTCCTCATTTAGAGGAGCCATGAAAATCTGATCAATTCCTTTCTGCTCCAGAGCAAACAGCGTTAAGGTCCAACATAATTAACTTTATCTTGTATTATGTACTAACCGCCCAGAACTGTAGGAAGCCTGATTTCCCTTGTAAAAAGAGTCTGTGTATTTCAAACATATAATAAAATGCTACATTATCAACATCACAAACATCTCAAAAGTATTTTATACATAAATTAGGGAACGATATATATATATATCTTGGCATGTAATCATACTTCTGTATGTGCAACATGTTGCACAGTTATTTAAATAGGAAGAGGCTACATAGTGCTTCTGGAAAGCTTTTTCTGTGTAGCGAGAAACTAATATTTAATTGTAGTTGTGCCTGTTTAATTAGGCAGTGATATGCAAGTTTGTCCCAGAGTTTATTGTTCCCACGCACAACATTTGCATGCACCTGGGACCATAGCACATTGAGCTGGGGCAGAGCAGCCCCAGCCAGCAGGGAGCTGCTTTGACCTGGCTCAGCATGCTGTGGAGGGGCTGGCTGGGGCACACAGGTATTTCAATGTGGGGCTAGCTTACAGGCAACCCCTATACTGAAACACCCTCATGCCCCAGCCAGCCCCCTCAGCATCTACATGCATGTTGTGGTAGAGTAAATAACTCTGCTGTAGGATTTGTGTCTGTTAGTCCTGTCATATGGCAGAGTTAATTAGTTTACTCCATCCTAATAGCACCGCATGTGTAGACACTGACCTTTTAGTGCAGAGCTAATTAAGCAACTGCACAGTAAATGTCTCATGTAGATGTGCCTACTGTATAGTTTACTAAGTTGAGTAGCAATCAGGTGTAAGCACCTGGTAAAGATTGCTGAAATGTAAGCAGCCACACTGCTACGCCATACTAATCTGTCTGCTCATCTGTATACACATTGCTGCTGTCGTCACTCATTCTGGACTTCTAGGACTTCTTATAGCATAGTCCATGGTTCTTAGCAGTGCAGTAACATGAGCCATTCTATGATTCTTTCCCAGTGAACTGGAAATGAACTTGTCTGTCTTTCTGGGCACACTTGAATAACTGTAAGAAGGCAGGGGAAAACTGTTAGCACTCAGACAGGTTACATTGCAAAATGGAAAGGTTACCAGCCTGATTAAGAATCACATAGGCTTCAGCTTATACCCCATGACAAGCCAGTTAGACCAAGAGTAAATCACCCCTGCTCTCAGGTGAGGAGGCTGTATGCATGGACAGGATCTAGGTTACTAACACCCAAGCTAGGGCCCAAATTAACAGTGCAGTGAAAATAGGCCAAAGTCATGCAAGCATAAGCAAATGGGGCAACCACTTAAGTTCCTAATTTCTTGCCATAAATATATTGCTGACTCTTTTGCTACTGTCTACCATGCACCAAGTGATACCAGTATCCCCAAGAACATTATCTATAAGCCTGGCTTTGCCTGCAGAGGGTAAATAGAAGCACTTTAGGATATGTGATGTGTGATAGCTACTCTCCATCCATTCCATGAACCATAAATGATACATAAAGATTGTTCAGTCATTGTTTTTTGTTGTGTATGCATGCATTTTAAAGATATAGCCCAGTCCCTTGAGCAGACTATAGCAGAATCTTCCTTGATTTGCATAGTGATGAGAATCACAGTAGTCTGCTTTTTATATAGCAATGATCACTGTATCATCAGGGTGCATGGCCAAAGAAAGGAGCAGCCAATGAACTTGTGTGCAAGACCAGCAAAAAAGAAAGGTAGATCAACACTTTTTCAGAGAAAAGTTTGCATCTGAAAGGGATTATTGGAAATGAGCTAAATGCCAAATAGCAAGGAGAAGAATTAAGATATACCTGATGGACTATTATCTGTAATCCATGCGTATACCTGTAACAAGAACCATCATTGTTTAACAAGAACCCATGACCCAAACCAAATGTGTTTTGTCATTAATGAGTGGACCCACCACAACTCTGCTGGTGCAGTTCTGCATCCTTTCACTCTCTCCTACCTGGGATCTAGGTTTACCTTGTTTCTGTGGTCTGGAGATGCTGTCTTGCTTCTCATAGCCCATATAGGTGGAGGGAGAGGCACATGCTGATTACCCACACACTAGGTGGTCTCTGCTTACTGGTAAGCTTTTTGTGGTATTTGAGCAGATTGGAGCTTCAGCAACACAGCAGCCACACACCATGGTAGACCTCACTCAGTCCTCCAGGATATGTTTCTTTCCCAAAAAAGCAAACTTCAGCAGGAGCTTGGGCATCTTTTCAGGGTACATGTGCCACCACCAAACCTGGCCAAATCTTCTGCAGAAGAAGAGAAGATATAGGACCATGTTCCCAATATCCCACTTATACACTTTTATGTAGTGTGGCCCCTGCGTTGCAGAACAAATTTATGAAGTATCATCTACACTACAAACTTTGAAGCCTGTGCCAGGCCCAGACTATCTGGAGTTTGAGTTCCAGTGCTGTAGGTTTGATAGCAGTATCATATTTAGCCAGCAGCAGACCCAGACTGAGAACTGGGGCTCTAGATCTGAACTTCCCCAAGTGTGAAGAGATTACAGATGTGTTGCTCCAAGTCAGGCTCATTTCCACACTAATCTGGAAAGAGTAGAAAAAGAGAAAAAGAACAAAGATTAATATGGTAATACATCATCTCCCATGTGGTAATGTATTCACCCCCTAAGCATTCTTCATAACCAAACACCTACCTTGGTTTTGCATTATAAAGAATAAGACAATGAGCTCTGCTAATGAGACATAGCAAGTGGATGTTAGACAGCTGTGGATAGACAGTGAACACGAAGAGAGGCATAGATGCATATAAAAGCACATAGGCTGAGAGTGACTGACATGCACCCTCCTCTAATCTAACAGAATCATGAAAATAATTGGGACCTTTTTTCATTTCCCATTTTCATAGAACAACCTACAAGGCCTTCTATTCAGATCCTAATAACTGGTGTCAATGAATACAGCTAAAAACCATCCACCAATATTCACTGGAATTATTAGACAAATTAAATTTGTATAGTCTCAGTGCCTCTTGCCTCTACTTTGTTCATATGTTATCAAGGAGTTCACTGCCAGGAAAGTTTGGAGAAAGAAATATTAAGCAAAATTTTGGAGAATAGTCATGAAATTCAAGTTTGCTTTTTATAAGCATATGCTGGCATGCTTGACTTTAACAATTATCTTCCTCTACACCATGTGTCCTAGCAATTATATTTGAAATATTTGCAAACTACTGAGGAGTAAGCTTCAGATCAAAAATCATTTGAAGATATTATTTAGTGAATAGTTTCAAGCCACAAACTCTAGAAAAAAAGTCAAACCATCTGGACAATGCACTGCACCAGAAGTAGTGAAATTTGTTAAATAAATCCACTACAAATTATTTACCCATCTCAATTAATCATCATCAGAGGTACAGTGAATCAGTAATGCAACACTGGCTTTAGCATTATGGCAGATTTCCAGCAGCATTCACTCCACTGATGCAACCTGAATTAGAATCTGATTGTTTTTCCAATCACTCTTTAGAGGACCTCTAGGTCTGAACAAGAAGTATCAGGATTTCTGACCTTTTGCACCAGCACTGTTGTCCCATGAAACTGTTTTGCCTCTTTTGCATATATGTGGACCCATACCAATGACCCTTAACTAGATGACCTGTCATGAGGTGAACCAACAGTGACAGAAACATGAATAGATTTCCCCTAGGGATAGAATCTCAAGTCAAACAGCAGTGGCAAGCATGAGCATTTCTTGTGGCCATTTGAAATATTTGCTGTATGGATATCTAAAAATGGCAATGACAGATAGTTTTTATAAGACAACCTGTAAGTTCCACATTGGAAGACACAGTATACATGCTATTTTTCTAGTTGTAATAGGCTTGGTCCTACAAACAGAAGTTTCATGGAAGTCAGTGGGAGTTCCAAGCATGAAGCAATTGCAGGATTTGGGTTAAGGACTATTGACCCTAATTATTTCCTCTTGATGAGTGCTCACTGCTTTTGTTATGAATGCTTTTCTTATTTTTTTTTTTTTATAATAGATGATCCTACTACATATCTCATCTTGTTGAATGCAGGAGCCTTTTAATATTGGTGTCGACAGTTGTGCAAACATTAAAATGCTTCATTCATCCTTGCTTGCATGATGCCAACAGCACCTTCCCCTGCCCTGTAGGTCATGAAGAGGTGTCCTCTTCCCAAGCTAGGAGAAGGTAGGCAGTGTTCACATAGTAGCCCTCCCTACAAACCTTTTAATGTGTGTGGAGGTGTGCTGATCCATTCCTTCCACCCTAACCCCTAGGCCATGCTGGTCATCATGAAGCTTTATCAGCTGTTGGCTTTCTATTAGAGTGGGAACCTGTCTTTGGGCAGACTTTTGCCATTAGGGTCCCAAAAAGCATGATATGTGAGCCCTTAAGATGCTTTGTGCCCTAGGTAATTGCTTGAAGGTAGGACAGACAGTGATGGATGTTTCACTGGTAACAGACTAGTGTTTCCACCTGTGCACACTACTCTTAACACATGCTTGGATCATCTCAGAACTGTTTCCATGACAACTAATTATTTTTCCCTTAATGTAAATCAAGTTTGTCAGATTTGGGCAGGCTCACATATGCCACTTGCTGAAGGCAGGACAAGCAATTCTGAAATGGATTGCAAAAAAACTGATGTGCAGTGTTTATGGAAACGGGGTTAGACGTCTCAAAACAGAATGGATCCCATGTATTGTAAATGCCTTCTTATGGTGCCTGAACATGTTAGCAGATTTAATTATGAGGAATAGACTGTAGTATAAAATGTAGGGGTGGCCTGTTACCCTTTATCCACAGAAGAACTGTCAGGCATCTCAATGAGAAGTTTTCACAAAGATCAAAAGATAAAATACAGTCTTTCTGTAGTAATTAAGGGTGCCTATACACATGCTCCAGGGTGGGGGAGAGGGCTTTTTAATTAGAACAGCTCTCGTGAGCCTCTCTAATTAAAAAACCCGCAGTGACTCGTGTATTCAGCATCCCGCATTTCAAAATGGTGGTGGAGGTGCTTTAAGTAAAGCTCAGTCGATGAGCTTTAGTTAAAGCACCCCTGCTGCCATTTTGAAATGCAGGATGCCGAATACACAAGATGCTGCAGCACCGTAAAAGCACCGTAATTAGTGTTCTAATTAGAACACTCCACCAGACTCGATTACAGGTTTCCCTAACTTTATGCGGTAGATGCATTCCTGTAAAACTGTGCATAACTCAAACTTGCATAAAGGGAACCCGCTTTACAAGGTAACGAATAGGGATACTGTGACAGGGTGCAGGAAGCACCCTGCCACAAGCAGAAATAGGGAGAACTAGGGGAAGGAGACTTACCTCAGGGAACCGGAGGAGTCGCGGCAAACCCCAGTGAGATCCAAGTGAAAAGAGACACCAGCTGGGGCTGGGGCAGATCAAATGCTGCCATGGCAGACCCTGCTGTCAGAAATCAAACAGGGAAAGATGATACCAGCGCAGGAAAAGAACAAAGAGAAAGAAAGAAGAGCCACACCAGCAAGCTAAAGGGGAACAGCTGGGTCAAGCAGGCAGTCAATAAGGAACTGCCATGCAGGACCCAGCTGAAAGGAGGGAGATTTAAAGGATGCCAAGGAAACCCCAAGGAGGCAGGAGAAGTAAGGGAGCAGAGAGGAGAAGAGGGAGCCAGCAAGCGAAGGAGATCTTACAGAAGAACCCAGGGTAAGCTCCAGCCTTGCTACTTACCAGGCGAGTTCCGACCGGGAGCAAGATCTGGTGAAGAAGTCCGAGCGATCAGTGAGTCTGAATCTGGGGGGGTGAAGGGAACCACTCCAGGGACCTAGAAGAAGAGGAAAGCAGAGGGGACCTGTACTCTCCCAGAGGGGAGAAGAGAAGAGAGGGAAGACCCAGCCTCACGAGGCTGATGAGGAGGGAACCCGAAGAAGAGGGAGCTGTCTTGGGACCGGTGCAGTGCAGAACAGGACGAGCAACCACTTAGACCTGGGCTGTGGATACAAGCCTTCAGGTCAAGCTAATAATGAACCTTAGCGGCAGTCAACATCACCCAGAACATGAGGTGTGGTGAGGGCAGGGGTGGGGATGGTGGAGTCCTGCGGAGAGTTGCAGAAGTTCTGAGTCTCTAGCCATTCTCCATTGCCTCCCAGTAGTGGCTAAATATTATCTCCCATAACATCAAAGACATGGCAGGTGATTTATTATAACGAGCCACTACTGTTACAGCTGGGAGGTGACATGACTCCAGGCGGTGCTGAAGACGCTCTTACAAACATATTCCAATACCTCGACTATATCAGCAGCAGGCAAGTCTGCTGAGGCCAGGGCAGTGCCAGGCTCTTCCTGGCAGGGGGCTGGGCCAGGCTGAGCTTGGGGTGGGCTGTGGTAGTGCTGGGAGGAGGGGGGGGGGAGCTGCAGCCACCCCAAAATTCACTGTAGTCCCCCCTCAACTCCCTTTCCAGTGCCACCTCTGCCTGCCCTGAGCACAGCGTGGCCCGACCCCCCACCGCCAGGAAGAGCCTGGTGCCAGGGGCTGGAGTGAGTGGGGCCTTGATCTGATCATCACATAAGAACAAATTCGCATATACTGTACAGAACCAGCATAAAGCAAGGGAAACCTGTTATCAGAATGTATTGGAGCATGTGTAAAAGTGCCCTAAAGCTTTATTTATTATTCATTCAGCACCACAGTGTTGCATTCACTGTCACTCAGTAGGGAGATGTATTCACCTTTATGACAACTGCCATTTTGGCCTTTTGGTCCTTTTCCTCTCCCACCCCCATAAATTTCTTCCTCCTTTCCATCCAAACATCCTTTCTTTATTCCTTCTGTAATTTTCAACTTGTACCAACTCCCAGAGCCCTCCCACTACCTGTGGCTTCACATCCATTCTTTTCCTTCTACTAACATGCCCAGTTATTTAAAAAAAATATTGGCATTCATCATTGATGGTCACAGTCTCTTGATACGAGGATGGCAGTCGTCCTGTAAATAGGGAAGTAATTCATGAGTCCATAGATGACTGAGAAAGCTAAGCTGACAACTGCATGTTCGATTGCAGACATGGCAAATAGTTCCTGGAGGAACGAGTAGATTCTGGTGGTGTAGAATCATACCTCTTTTTCTTTGTGTCTCTCATCTAGCTGCCTCCACAGTGAGGCAAGTTTGCTCAAAATGATCGATGCTGTCATAGATCATGGTACCATTGGGGATGAGTCAATGCTTGAGTTTCCCAGATATTGATATTAATATTGCATTTCTTCAGATTGGACTTAAGGTGACTTTGAACCTCCTCTTTTGTCCACCTCTAGAGCAATGACCATTGAGTTGGGAGATACTTGTAGTATTATCACTGGGTTTTCAAGCTCATGCCCTGGTGAGAACAACTTGGTTTAAATGGAGATCACCCTTCTCATGGCTGTTGTTTCAGGCTATCTATAGGCTCAGGAAGAAAATACAACTTTAGTTTATGCTTGGTTCGCATATGTATGGTTAGAATCATGAGGACTATATAATCATGAGGACTAAAAACTTATTTCCATTTTTAAATATAAGCTTGGATTCTGCAGAATACAAATATCACACAGGAATAACAAGTATGTCAAGCGGACCTGGTACGCTTGTATTGCAACAGTGTTAAGGAAGCCCAGTCCTAGAATAAAATATATGGTCCCTGTACCTAAGAGATTGCAATGAGCCTAAAATAAAAGAGGACGTCTAAAGGCAAATAGCTAGAAGGGGGGTGCATGAAGAAACAATAATTACAGTATTTTCTCACAGACACTACCCACCTTTTTTCCCCAAAAATCAGCTGCTGGAAATTAGTGTGTATTATATGCAAGAAATATGGTAAGAGCAGTTTCTACCACGCAGAAGTGAAAGTAAAATCTGCACAGGACTGGCAGGAAGCAGAACAATGAGCTCCATTCTCTAAGCTATTTACTACAAAGAAAGAGTTTTTCTCTTCATTTTACTTTTCGAAAACAAGATATATATTTTATGCTGGGGCACACTGTATGCGAGAAGATATGCCGTTTCAGCCAGAAGTAGGAGCGCTGCCTTAGCCCTTTCCCCAGATTTAAACATTCCAATGAATGGAAACAGTTCAGCCAAAACATTTATTTTCCAAGTCTGTGATCCCAGCATAGAAAAGTCAAATGCCTACCTTCAGGAACCGTCAGTCCTCATTGTTCTTTCTAGGCAGTGCACCAGTTTTGCCAGTTCCCATAAATCAAAGTGCAGATAAGGGATGCCCTTATTTCTCAAACTGTTTGAGAGTCTGACATGGCTCCAAAGAGCAAGAAGCTTATAGTCTTACTGTGGATCTTCCACAGCTTGAGGGCTGGAGAGAAACATGCTCTTTCCCATGGTTCCTCCCTACCTCCTTCCTCCCAGTCTTGGCCTCCCTCCACACAGCCTGTCAGTCACATAGATATTTTTTAGAGGAGAGAGGTACCTACAAAACGAAGGAGCATTATATATAGTAACTTTCCCTTTCCATATGACTTGTCACAGCGCACCCCCAGCACTTGTAGCCTGTTGTTTTTGGGTTTTTTTTAAAACCCTCTGTGGTACCCATTTTTGGTATGATTTATCACCTTGTCTCAAAAAACTTGACAGGTTGAATCAAGAAGTATCACAATACTTTTTTGTTAAAAACAGCTTTGTCTTGGAAGCAGAAGTGCTGGCCTGTTTCCTGTTAGAGGTCACCTACTCTGTGCATTACACCCACAATCTATTTTTGGCTTATTATTTATTCACACCCACATGATTCAACCCACCTTTCACAATCTGTCATCTGGCCTGATTATCAAACGTTTAGAAGACCTTGCACTTCCTATGAGGAGCATGGGAGCTAAGGCCATTCAGCACCTTGCTGGATTGTGTTCTAATTTTTCTGATCAGAGGAGTACTGATAAACTTTACCTTGACGCAGCTATCGCCGAGTTTCCGTTTTACACCCATGCAACTCCTCTGCATTTCTCAGCTGTCATCAGTTCATAAATGCAAATAACTGCAGTGCATTTCATGAAATATTACCCTCAGAGCAAAGAGCTCTGTTTTACACACAGCATAATTTTTTAGATTATCCATTCAGCAATGTCTATTAGAAAAATCTGTTTAAAGCAGGTGCCAGTGATGTGCAACCAGGTTTAATAACTATTGATCCACTTTTGTTTAGTGTAACAATGTCAGCCTAGAGTGGGAGCTGTGGTAGCACCGGGGAACCCCAACTCCTTAGGAGACAGAACCAGATAGAGAACAGATGGTGCCACTGATTCAATTTAACTATGAGCATCCACAAGGGTCACTAATTCTTCTCTCAGCAGTTTGAGAATCCTTATCACTGGAAACTTCTTTTTTGGGGAAAAGAGTAAGGACAGATTTCTTTCCAGCTCTTGAGGTGGAGCTGTCAACAGGTGTAAACCTATGCTCAGGGCACTGCCTGTCAGTGCCTGTGTAGGAGCCTGGGAGCCACCAGAGAACAAAGCTGTCTCTCTTCTTCTTTCATATGGCTTTAAGAGCAAAAGCTATCATCCCAGTTTTAACTCCAAATTCCCCAACCAGACCAATGCCATGCTGGAAAGCAAGTGTAACTCCAGGATGTCACCTTTAAACAGGTATCTGGGGCAGAATGTTATTATGTGCACCACGGTTTGGTCAGGGTTTCCACAGCCGCAGCCAGGTGAGGTTTTTAGGCACCACTTGTATATCCATGAAAGATTTTCATGAAATCACATGATGAGTTGGGAGATGGGGTACATGGTGACAGTCTTCTTATGGCCCACCCTATTAAGCAGTCTCTTAACTTCTTGAATCTCTGAATTTCTGAATTCCTGAGTCCACAACTACTGTCACCAAAATGGCGACCGAATGCCTTTAACTGGCCACCTGGTCAATGGAGCAAAACTCAAATCCCCTCCTCCCCCTGCAAAAAAACCAAAAACCAAAGCTGTACTATTGCTGAATATGGAAGCTTGTCAGAATGCTAGCAGCGGTTGCAGCAAAATAAGTAAACGTAGCCAGTGGGAACCTATCATGGTCTAAGGGGCTCAAACAAGCACCACAAATTTTCTTCCTGGTGTCCTTACACACACTGTTTGCATCTACATGAGATGCACAGTAGCTCATTACTACTGCACAGTGGTGTCACATGGCACGAAGTGTGATGTGATGCTGCTGTGCAGTAGTAACGAGCTACTGTGCAGTCAGCGTCACCAAAAAGCCGTTTGGAGACGCTACTGTGCAGTAACTCTGCTTACTGTGCAGTCATTTAGTACTTGTGTATGCAAGTACTAAATGACTGTGCAGTAACAACTGCGCAGTCAGTGTCTGATGTAGATGTGGCCACTAAGTGGGACATTCCTTCAAAAGTTTCCTCATGGATTACATGGAATGACTTGTGAAGATACTACTCGGTGGATACATCTAGTCAAATAGCCTCAAAAAGGACAGATGCCTGTAAAAGAATTGGTTGAAGCCCTGCAAAGAGCTAGCCTCAGCCTGCCTAGGTCATACATCTTCATTTTGCACCTGGTCACAATTTTTATACATTTCAAAATTATACTTTGACACCCTCAGTATTTCATTGCAGAATTATGACTGTGGCATGCTCTAATGCGATACTGAGTGATTCATGCTGTGATACCGCTGCACTATCGCATTGGGATGTTATATCATAGGACAACATGTGTCTCTCTAGAGGAGCATATTGCTTGTTTTCCTTAGTTATTTATAGTCATTGGGATGGGACTATTTAAAATTATAGATGTTTTATACATTTTGTAGTTGGGCTATATTTAGTAAAGCTTTCAGTCTGTACTGGAAGACACTTTCCAGACTGAAATAAAAGAAGAAATCATGTCATATAAAAGAAAGCAGGTATTGGGAAGACACTATAATTGAAAGAGAAACATGTTCATTCATAAAACCAATGACAGTGGGCAAGGGAAATGAAAATAAGCACAGGACAAGTTCAAAAGATTTTCAGAAGACACAGTCAGTGAATTAAGAAATAAAGGAAAGCTGTGCCCCATAACAGGGACTGCAGAGGAAAAGAAACTGTAACATTACTAGGCACTGTACAGTTTAATGCATAATACAGTGGACCAGATCCTCAGTTGATGTAGTCTGTCATAACTCCATTAAAGTCAGTGGAGTTACATTTGGAACAAGATGTTTTTGTTATAATCTGAATGAACCATTGAGTTGGTGAATTCACTACAGCTTATCTTGTTTAAGTGGAACACTGTTTTAGCCAGAATTAGTCTGCACTGATGTCAGTCAATTTATAATCCACTAACCGTATCAGCGTCATTGCTTTTGCTTTTAGCACTGATGTATGTCGAAGCACCAGAGTAACATAAAACAAACAGCACGCTGTGTTGTAAGCAAGTCATCCAAACTGAGCAAATAGTAACAAGCTGTACACAACCAGAACAAACTATGCATTTAAAAACAACCATCCAGACCTGCCTACTCTCATCAGGATACACTTGGGGTTGACAGGACCAGAGGCAGTTGGACAGCCAGCACTTTCAGACGATATGCTTCATCTACTCTGACTGCCAGCTGCTACTGTTTATCCATGGTTTCCAGGGGTGTAGTAGCAAGTAATTGAAAATCTGTGCACATGCTGGCCAATCTGTTAGCCCACCACATGCAATATTCCCATCAACTCCCAAGGCAGACCTATCTTGCCTAGGTTTCTCACAGCAGGTTCAGGCAGAAATGGATATAGCACTTTGTGAATACAAGGCCTAATGGCACTTGTAATGACAAACCGACCTTGCTAGTTTGCCACAAGAAATACTGTCTCCATGAAATTAAAAATGATTCTCCATAATGTACACGACACATGAACCTGCCAGAAGTGGGGGACCAAACCATCTATCACAAGGCAAAAACACCACAAACTTTAAGAACCTAGGGGCTCTAATGCAGATGCTCAAGCCACTCCTATGAACCCTGTTTCAACAACATGAAGGGAGGGAGGGAAAGATGACTCCCAGCCTGATCTATTCCTCCTTCCACTTCCCACCTGCTTACAGCTGTGCCAATCGGAAGCCATCTGAAGGAAAATATCTGCAGTGACAATTGCCTAGATCAGCTCTGAGGGTAATCAATAAAGTCTCTCTCAGAAAGCATAAGGTTTACTGTGTTAAAATAAGTCATTCTTTCTTGTCTCAGACTGGAACTGGGCAGGCAGTAGTGCATGCATGAGAGAGAGCACGCCTGTGCATGCATGTGCGCACACACACAGTTTTGTCTGAGTTAGCCAAGTGTTTAGGCACAAGCTGCCCTTCCTCAGGACTCCTGGAGACTCCAAGGACTCCTTGTCTAACTTCTCACCCAGCTATACAGTGGTCCAAAATTAAGACAATTGCTCGCAATAATTAGATTCCACACAAGGAAAATTTTCAATTTGGTATAATTTTTATAAACTGAAGTACTGATAAAAATTATAGCAATACCAGTAAGTCCTAAATTCAACATTAACTTCAATTGCATTCAAGCATTAACTTAACTTAATCTATTTTAGGTTCTGTCTTGAACCTGGTGAGTACTATTCCTTTCTTAGATCCCACAACTTAGGATTGGTCACTTCCACATGCATCTTCACTCTCTTCACTGTTCTCATCTCCTCCCCCATCTTCCCACACAACATTGTCTTCAGTTCCATCCACGACATTGGATTTACAGCACTTCTTGAAGCCTTTAATAATGCATTCTGAAGATATCATTCCCCAGAAAGTCAGAATCCATTGGCAAAGTAGTACTATGGTTGGCTGCTTAGTCTTCCCACCAGGTATAAGTGCATGGTTCCCTGCCAAGATCCAGTCTGAGGACTGATGCCATAAATGAACCTTAAAGGGCTTATTAACTGTGACAGCCAGTACTTGGAGCTGAGATGTCATACCAGCAGGTATGACTACAAGATCACAAAATTCACTAACCGAATTTGCTTTCACACCTGGTGTTAAAGCAATGCCCTCTGAATGAATCTAACACTAACATTCCTCTTTTCTTTAGCAGTGAACCAGGTCTCTGTTTCCACACAGCAGCTAACCAGTCATTCATCAGTTCTCTTGACATCCATCCTTGTTCCTGGCACTTAACCACTATTCCTGGTGGCAACTTTGCTTTTGGCAGTTTTGCATTTCAAAATCATGTAGGGTAGCAATTTTCTCCCATCTGCCATTATTACTAACATCACTGCCATTTGTGACTTTTCATTTCCTGTATTTTTCATAATTATAGATTTTGCACCACTGGGCTGCATGCAGGCATTAAACCCCCCCACCCCCCAAATCTGCTTTACTAGAAGAAGCAGCATGTTACTTCAACCTGGCTCTGCAGCGTCTGTAATGATCAGGTCCTTCAGTGGGGCTTTTTGGTGTGTTTAGCTAATGCTGAGTCAATCAGCTACTACATAAAAATGCCAAAAAGCCCCACTACAGCACCTGATCTTTACAGACATCAGGGGAGCTGGGTTGAAGCAACGTGAGGCTCAGCACAGGAACATGCCAAGTTTAAAGTAAAGCGCTGTTATTTTGGGGTTTTGGTTTTTTAACATCCTCTCTTATCTCATCCTCGCTCACTCATCTTCTGATTTCTGGTAAGATGCACTTAATTCTAAAATGAGGCTTAATGTTCCTCATTTTGAATAAGGAATAAAGCATAACTCAGAATGGAGTAAATATGGTAATGTTGCTTTACAGATGATAAAAACACCAGTACTTAAAAATGTCTGTTACATTTACAGGTGGCAACTATGTTAGAGCTAGACAAGAATCCTAATGCCATCAACAGTAATGGGACACAATTAGCACAAATTATAGGTATAAAGCCAGTAAGGCTGTTAAATAAAATACGTGTGTGATGTAACATAACATTATACCATATGTGTTCCTAATAATTGGTTAAAATGCTCACAGTTGCTAGAGTATGTTTACCCATCCATGTGCTGGCTTACATCATATACCTAACTTACTACTAGTTGAGCTGTTATACAGCATCCAGCTGAAAGTGTTGGGATAATGCAGTTTCCCTAGATCAGTGGTTCCCAATCTTGGGGTCACAACTCCATTTGGGGTCTCAATAATACAAAATGGGGTTGTGCAGTCCCAGGGAGGGAGGCACAGGGGGCACATGCCCCCCAGATTTGTGCACAGAGCAGATGCAGGCTGCCCACTGCAGGATTGGGGCTCCCCATCCTTAAGCCCTCCCGCCCCCACCTGCACAGCAGAGCGGAGTGGGAAGGCTTGTTGCTGCTGCTGGGAGCCCCACACCAGTTGCACTGCCATGACAAGGTGCCCCCTGCCCAGCTGGCAGCAGTTGGGGGCATAAATCCATGCTGCTGCTGCTGCTGTCAGGAGGGCAGGTGGCACCTTGCCATGACAGTATGACTAGCATGGGGCTCCCTGCAGTGGCACTGAGCTTCCCCACTCTCCCGCACCAGGTTCAGCCCGCTGGACCATGAAGGCCCCAGAGAGAGGGCAGCAGGGCAGGGAGCTCTGAGCCCACAGAGGGCATCCCAAGTCCTCCCTCCCATGGGCTCCACTCTGGCCATGCTGCCCGTAGGGGAGGAGGGTGGGGAAGACGGGCTTTGCTCTGTGCTTTGGCCTCAGCAGCCACCGCTTCTACCTCCTACAGGCAGCAGCTGGGGCTCAGGCACTACTGGGGGGGCAGGGGGCTCCAGGCCCGGGTCCCATGGCCCTGGCAGCTGCTGGGGGCTGCAGGTCACAAATGAAGGGCACCAGCAGGGCTGGGGGGTAGTGGGGTCTGTGAGTAGGGAGTACGGGACACTGGCAGGGCCAGAGGGCTGTGGGTGGGGAGTGAGGGGCACCTGGGAGAGTGGGAGGAACTGTAGGTTGGAAGTGAGGGGCCATGCTGAGGAAGTGGGGTCATAAATGGGGCCATGCTGAGAAAAAGTTTGGGAACCACTGCATAAGGTGCTGCTCTGAAGAAAGTTGACATTTGTGCTCTCTTGTTTAGGATCCTCAATTAAACTTCTCAATAACAACAACTTCATAATAAATTACAAAAATAATTTCTAGTTAACCTATTAAGTGTTAATTACTCTTCCACAGATGAAGGAAATCCACATTAAAACACACTGAAAATACCTTCCGTGGAGAATTAAACAAGAAACAAAAAGACTGCACATACATCAAGGCACATCTGGGATGCTACCACAAACAGCAATACATCATTTCACATTACTGACAACATTTACACCTTATCATACGTGAAACAAGAAGTGTATATGGCTGATTGTGATCTTTGCAAGATATATTTGTTTTTATGTCCCACCTCCCACCCTGCAGTGTTGGCAACCAGGGCTGCTTCCCCAGCCACCCCTCCCACCCTTAATTTTGCTACTGTTCAATCCAAAAAATTTTCAGGATCATTCCCAAAAAGATACAGCTCTCACTTTATCCACTGAAGTCAATGACAAAGTTCTCATTGGAAAGGAGCACAGTTTCAAGAGCTCAGCACCTGCTATTGAAGTGAGACACTTCAAATATGGTTCTGAACAGTTACATATTTTAGGTTGCAATCCTGATAACTTTAAAGGGCATGAGTAGCTCCACTGAAGGCAATGAAATCAAATGAAGTCCAATGAGCTCAGACAAATCCCACTGATGTCAGTCACTCTTAAGCCCCTGTTTGCAAGACTGGGCTCTAAGGCCCAGATTCTTAGAAGTATTTCAGAATTTAAATCCCATTGATTTCAGTGGGAGTTAGATACATAAAGGACTTGTGCCTAAGTTACAAATATCTCACTACCACTGTAAAAAGGCTGCAACAAATGCTCATCCCAGGGGTGGCCGCAACAAGCCCTGGTGGCCGCTCATCCCTTGCCACACTGTCTCTTGGGCACTCCTTTTTTCACCTGCCTCACCTCAATATTATTCTCATATAGAAGGGAAGCTGTCCCAGGGTTTCCCCAGTCTGATCTTGTTCTTATAACCACAGGTGGTCATGATCACTGCCTTAAGGTCCACTGGGTGGGCTCCATCCTCCCCAGTACCCACACCCATGCCTCACAGGTGTTATCAATCACCAGCCCTTTTGGGCCACAGTCTCAGCCCTTGTAACTGGGCTTCCCCACCTGGGCTCTTCACTCACCTCAGCTACTCCCAGGAATAATTGCCAGGCCTGCCTGCATTCCCTGGATACTTCATCTCTCCCAGCTACTCCTGGGAGCAGCATCCTTGCCTGCATTCCCCACCCAGGCACTTTGCCTACGCAAACTACTCCCAGGCCCTGCATCCCACCCTATCAGGTTCCTAGCCCAGCTTCTTTCTGGGCTTTGGGATGCTGGCCCCAAGCTCCGGGAGGCTTTGCCCTTGCTCTGCCCCTCACTGGGCCTCAAGGTGATATCCTTCGTCTATCCTTTCCAAGGCCTACTCTCACCTGGGGTTCCAGCCCAACTCCCAGGCCTTTGACCATGTTTGCCCTCCTCCAGGCTGTACTCCCAGGCTTGTTGGGACCTCCTCCATCCCTTAGTTCCTTCCACAGCCTCCAGAGTTTACCCCCGACTCAGATATTAAGGAAGATCCTGGCTGTAGCCCTGCTGCCCAGGAGCTCCTCACCCTGCAAGTCTCAGGGCTAGGTGACCTGACCAGCTCAGGCCCTGGGCTGATACAGCTCAAGCCCAGCTCCCTTCTGGGCAGGTGTCTTCTTAATTGGCCCCTGCAGGCTGCTTCTCAGCAGTCTCCTTCCAAGCCTGCTGTCACAAATACCTAATGCTTTAAGTCCATAGTGTAATTAGGGATGGGTGAGTGAGACACCAGCTCCAGGCCCTGACTTTGGGGGCACAAAATTCGGTGACTGCTGCCATTGCCCCAGCCCACCATTAGTGCCCTAGATGCAAAAATTGCGTGTTATGCCTCTGCTCTGTATTATATTGTCATTTAGTGATTCCGGTGTTTGTTTCTTTTGCCTTCAACTTAGACTGCTGTGTATGACAACCTGATTGAAACGTCACTAAAGCTAAAAGGAGGTACCTTTAAACTAACAGTCACGGAGAGGATTGGTTATGACATCCAAGATTTGGCAAGTTATTCAGTGGGAAAATAAATTCTGTCACAACAGACAGCTTCCCACTAACTTATGTGCTTAATCCTTGCCACTCATTTTGGTCTGATCTGTCATGTGCTGACATGTTGCATCCTCAGAGAACAGCAAACAAAATGGCATCTTTATGCATTTCTTTATCAAGTGCTTTCTATCAGTTAGTTCAGTAGGCTCTTGCTTTGTATTGCTTGGGGCCAGGGCAGCATCTGACCACAAGCTTGGATCTCTCACTTCAAGTCCTGAAACGCTGCCTCTCTCATTCCTTTCATTCTGTCTATTCTGTTCCGCTGCTTTTCCTCCAACCACACACTTAGTTTCAGTTTCTTCTTCCTTACACTCTTTCATATATGATTTTGGTACCCTTCCCTGCCCCCTGCCCTCCCAAACACTTGTGGTTTCTTTTCTTTTTAGTGTATTTTTTTGCTCCTTTCCTTCCCCTCCCCACATGTAATTTGAATGTATTTCCTATCACCACATGCTTCTCATGGCATGCAAAGGAGGCAGCGACAGAGACCCAGAGCAACCAGGTAGTATTTACTCTCATAGCAGAGTAGTGTTGTGCATGGGGGAAGCAGAGAAAAGGCACTTCTCTTATCCTGGCTTTGACAAACTGCATTTCCCCACAGCTCCTCTTCTTACTTGCTTGGTGCTATAGGAGTTCTTGTTTCAGGTCTTGCTATAGGAGTACCTTGCTTCAGGTCTGGTCTATAAACAGGTACAAAACTGAGTAACTAATATGTGGATCATGGATTTTAATAGTACCAGCCTTCGAGTGGGAGAAGTTATACTAGAATAATGATGTCCTCTTCATGTTTCCTATATGCAATAGGCTCTACTTGTTTTAATGAGGTTGTACCGTACTTGTGCCCCTACCAGTGGAGTTGCTCCACCTTCAACAGAGCAGTTAGCAGGACTTTACAAGTGGAGCAGAAGCAAACAGTGTGCGGTTACAATCTCTGGCACACCACATCTTGGCAGGTCTTCTCGTAAATCAAAACTTGTTTTCAGCTCATTACAGTTTAACAGAACATGACATGAGGTATCAGAGATGTAAAGTGTTTCTTTTGAAGTCATATAAAAATAGTTCCTCTATGCAATGTGTTTATGAGGTTTCTTGTGGTTAATATTTCTAGACTTTGACCAGTGTCAGGACACTCCTCAGCAATTTAAGTGAGTCTAGTTCATTTAGCTCTCCTAATTACTTGTCATTTTGTTTGTTGTTATAATTTGTCTCTTCTGGACCCAGGCAGAGATGTTTGTACCAGAGTAATTTGCCTTTACACAGGTATGAACAAAGAAAGAGTGGAGAACACCATACAGCCCTACCCCAGCATAACTTAAGTGTTATAAATTTACCCTTGGAAAAAATCAGGAGTAAAACTATACCAGTGCCACTAACATCGTGTTGTTTGTCTGCTTTATTCTGGGCTAGGCATTTACTCCAGGGGTTTCAAACATAAGGACCGCAGGCCAGATTCAGCCTACAGAACCCTATGATCTAGCCTGTGGGTCTCGGACACACCGCGTGAGGCCAGCCTAGCCAATATGGTGTGCAGCCTGGACCCAATGCAGCACCTGTGCTAGACTAGCCTTGAGTGCTGGCTTTAGAGCCAGTCTGGATCAGACCATGCCAGAGTAAACATGCTGAACCAGTGAAGTGGGGCGCTGCCTGAAGCACATACCCTGTGCCTTGTGCTGCATACAACGCACGTAACCAGTCCAGTCCCACACACTGCATGCAGCATGTGCTGGCTCTACTGTAGGTCTGGTGCTTCATGAAGTCCTTGGTCACTGCATGCAGCACAGAAGGTCCGGGGCACCGGTTGCATGAGGTGCCCTGCAGGATTGTCTTTATGTGCTGGCTCCAGTGCGTGGTCCCGATCCACTCCACAGACCAACCCACAAATCTTCATCTAGCCTGTGGGGCCAGATGAGTTTCACACCCCTCATTTACTCAAGGCAAACAGGTTATTATTGTATGCAACCCCCACCACCCAGTGGCAATGCACTGTAATAGCAGCCTAGTATATGCAGCTACCATGGGAATGTAACTGATCTGTCGCTCTGGATCCTGTATAATTTACATCAGTGTAAACTTTGTCTGCCCAGGGCCTCAGATACTTTAGACAAGAGGTTGACTGCTACACAAATATACATTTTGCAGACTTAATGCCTGTTCTTGTAAGGAGATGCAGCATTCTCATTGAAAAGAAGTAACCTAACTAGCTGCTTCAAAACAGTGTAGTTCAAATTAATTTTTGTACAAGCTGCAAACAATACAGCTCCATGGACAATCAGATCCCTCCACACCGTCATTTAAATAACTATATTATAATTATCCAGAAATAGTTTACCAGCTTTGAGCTTCAATAACCTTCCCAGCCTGTATTAGTTTAAGTTTTCAGAATAAATCAAGCACAAATCAGGTGCATCTCCATGAGACACCTACTGTGGAGTTGCCTAATTAGGGCCACAAAAAGCATCACTAATCTACATGCATGGAGCTATTAAGCTGAAGAAACTAATTAACCTGCAGCAGAGTTAGTAAAGCCAGACTTCAAATACCGCATTTCTGCAGCATGTGCTCCCTGCGGATAGGAGAAGTAAAGGAACAGGAGGGTATTTTCAGGCCTGGAGAGGGGCAGTTAGAGGAGGACTGTGGCCCGTGGACAAAGCCAATGCCAGAAGTTTCCCCAGCCAGCCTGTGGCCAGCAATGGGACAGAGAAGTGGATCCTCCAGGCAGAGTGGTCAGAGGCCAAACTTCAGGGTGCACCAAGCCAAGAATCCCTTGCTGACAGCCGGCTGAAGATTGAAGTGGCAGGACTGCTGAGAGTTGGTCTGTGAGTTCAGGGGCACAGCCCCAGTGTTTCCTTTATGTTTGTTTGTTTGTTTGTTTGTTTGTTTGTTTGTTTGTTTGTTTTGGGGATTGTACTCCCCTCCTCCAGTGAAGGATAAAATGGCCAGAGGGAAAACTCCCCTCCTTAAATGGGTTTGAAAGGTTTTCAGCCCGAGGAGTTGGCCTGGTAGAAAAGAACCCAGCAAGATGGGGGGATTTTTTTTGTCAATTTGTATGATGAGTGGAATCATCCTCAAAGGGGTGGACCCAAATTGTTGGACCCAGGAATCTGGGAGGCATTGATTTGTTTGATTGTCTATTTAGTTATTTGATTAGGATCTACAAAGGACTGGGCCAAGCCGATTAACTCAGAATGGGAGATGGCTTGAGTTCATTTTTTCCCCTTTTCTTTACTACCTATTGGATTATCTGACTGGGTCCCTTGACAGACCATCCTGGACTGATTAACCTAGGAACCTGGGAAGAACCGATTTAAGGCCACTTGTCAGGTGGACTTTAGATGGACTCATGTCAGTTGACAGATCCCTGAACAATGGGGTGATTGCTTTAAAATGGCATCAGGCATCCTGAGTTAATGGGCCTAAACTCCTAGGTGTTTGTTAGATCCTCCAATGCTTAACTGTCAGCAGCACTGGGGTGATACAAGATTCAGGCCCCGACATGTGTAATTCAGGAAGTAGTAAGGCTGGGGTGTGAGTGGAGGTGGAGCCCCACAAAGAATACCCTCCTAGAGGACCTGTCAGGACCTCCACCAACTACACATCCAACTTCCAATAGTTAAGACATGGAAGGAAAGAGAAGAACATCAGAGACTGGTTGTGGCAGTACTGTCCAGCACCCCAAATGCTTACTCCAGTAAGATGTCAGGCAGATGTAGGCCATGGCCATACAGCACCTATCCCTGACACTATACTCCATTCTTTCTACAGTATTCATACCCAGTTTAGCTGATGATGGAACAAGCAGATTAGGCTCTTATATAAACACTACAGCCACATGTCAGAAGTTCACTGTAGTTCACTGGATGTTCTTTAAGCTTCGATAATTCAGTTCAAGAAAAAAGTGGCCAAAACTTCCTTGCATATTTGCTTTTTCATAATTCTTACCCTATGTTCTAATCGGGTGCAGGGGTGTGGAGGATGGTTTCTTATTTTGAAATAAACTGTAGCTGAAAGCAAGCACACAAAGCTGAAAGCACATGCACCTGCTTATATCCTTCCTACCCAGAAGACACTTCATCATGTGCTCAAGTCCCATCAGCTTCCATGAGACCTGATACACATACTTTTCCTGTATAGATAGGGAATCAGGGCCTTAATCAGAGATTGGATCTTGTATGTATATTGGTACCTTGCAAGAGAATGATATCTGGGATTCTTAGGTGTCCCTTTTTTCATATGTTCCAGGGGCACAACCACAGGGGAGCTAGAGACCCTCCCCACAGGGGATCCCAGGACGGGGGCTATGTACCCCAGGAGAAAAAACCCCCGAAAACAAAAAACACTTACCTTCTACAGGACGCCAGATGCAGGATGCACAAAGAGTGAAGCCCATGCGGTTCATTAGCCATGCTTATATACAGCTAGCACTGGTGGGTGATGTCAGAAGCAATCACCGGCCAGCAGAGATAAAAAGGAACGCCGGTGGAGAAACGGAGAGAGCGGGAGAGGCAGTGGAGGCTACGGAGGCTCTCCACACTGGAGGCAGATGGCACCGGCACAGAAATGAGGATCCCGCTTGGGGAGAGGCAGCGGAGGCTGCGGACACTTTCTGAACTGGTGGCAGGCAGCCCTGGCACAGTGAGGTGGAATCCGCTTGGGGAAAGGCATCCCAAGCGGCAGGGATTAAATTTCAACCCCATGCCGGTCATGGGCAGCACCGGCATCCAGGGGAAGACCTCACTCCTGAAAGAGCTACAGGAGTCCGGAGACTCCCTACTCTGAGTTCCCATGGGTACAAAGCCAAGGAGTAAGGCTAACCCAGAGAAGAACAGAAGATACCCTCAGTGAAGAAAAAGAGCAGAGCAATGCCAGGGGATGACACCTGGCTCAGGTTATAGAGCAGAGAGAGGGAAAGAGCAGCTTAACCTGATCTATCCACCCTCCTCCTTTTTTTTTTTTTTTAAATGTTTTTCTTCTCTTTAGTTGCCGCTTGTCAGTATATAGTCCCTTTTGTTGCCTTTTACGCCTTGTCTTCTTTGTTTGGTTATTCAGTGGTTAGGTCCACCTCGAGGGGATCCAACTGACACCCCAACACTGGGGATGCTCACAAGGCTCAGCTAGTAGCCAGCAACAGCAGGAGAAATAGACAGGAGAGGCAAATCTAGCAGGCCTGTAGCCTGCCAACAGAAATGAAGATAACAACCAGTGCTGGAGAAAGCACAAAAACTGAAGATCATCTAGACTGGAGAGACGGCCGCAATAAGATCAGGTGGCTTGCTGTAGGTTGGCGTAAGAAAGGGGTGTAGGGGAGGTGGAGCCCCATGAATACCCACTGGGAGGAGTGGCCAACCCCGAGGGACCTTCAACAGAAGACCAGTTCACTGTTTACTTTTCATTCCATCCAGGAAGAGCACGCAGCAACTGCTGCAGCGTCCTTAGCCTGACGAAGAGTTTTTGAGCCCGAAAGCTTGCTTAATAACTATTCTCCAACCATTTGGGTTGGTCTAATAAAAGATATCAAATTCACCCAAGGAACCTTGTCTGCCTATGTCCTTAGACCAACACGGCTACAACCTAAACCCCTGTTCACTGAAAATACACTCAAAGTCATGGCAGGAGAGTTCAGGGGCCTTCTTTGGGGTGATCAAGGTCTCTCTCAGTAGTTGCACAAACCCTCACCATGCCCACTACCAGGCACACGCACTAAGGCAGCTCGTGAGCAGGTATTCGAAGCAAGGCGGTCATTTAATACTATAGTAACTCTGAAAGGACTTAACATTTTAATAAGCTCTGAGTAAGTGAAGCAAGAGTCAGTCAGTCTCATTCATTTAGCTTGAAAGCTATAAATCAGACCCAGGGGAGCCAATTCCCTTCCTGCTTCAAAATGAACTTGAAAGATTCAGTCACCGTGGAAACATGAAGGAGTAATGAGTTCTGCTACCTCTGCCCAAAAACCAAGCTACTTGTGGTGTGGGGGGAAGGGATATGAAAGCTCCTTAGGTAGAAACTCCATATTCCCCAGTGATCCTGCTATTAGGCTTATGCCTAGCTTTTTTCTGAACAGACTGGAGCATCAGTGTTTGTAGTGGCATAGCTGACTATTCTGAAGCCCAGAGAGATTTGCCAAGCAATTGCAAGAGGCAAGAATTCTTGTGGGTGATATCTTTTATTGGCCCAATGATATGGTTGGGTTAGACATAGACCAGGAGTGTCAAACTCATCAGGCACTGCAGGTGAGTGATGATGAGCCACTCTTCAGACCAGATTGGGCCCCCAGACTGGTCCTGCACACTGGATCCAGCACATGGGGTTGGTTGGCATGGTGCTGTGAGCAGTGTGCACCTCAGACTGGCTGAGAGCAGGACGTGTGTCCCGGACCAGCCTCAGGCTCCGCAGGCAGTATGCAGGGCTGGGCTGGCAGAGGGCTTAGTGCTGAATCAAATCTTCAGCACCAGAAGAAATGCAGACACCACCTGTAACCATTAATCAGTGTTATAAGAGATACTGTTGGATTGAAACTCCTTTGATTCAGTCATTCTTCCATCTTCCATTCCAGTTTGCTATCCTTCCATGACAACATCCCTATTACTAAATAGGACAACTTAACAGTTTTTAGACTAATACAGGCATTTATTAGCTTCAGGATGCTGCATCATCCCGACTTCAAATGTGTATTGCATGTGGGGGTAATCCCAATTCTAATTTCTAAAAATATAAATCAAGGAGAGCCTTCTTTGTGATAGATTTGTTTAAAGATCACTGTGCAATGAGGATGTTTACTATCTGTTCAAGATGCAGTAAGTAGATTATTGATGCACTGAATGTTTAGCTAGTGGGGCAGAAAAAAAAAAATCAATAGAGGTTTAAGAAAAAAACAAAAACATTAGTTAAGGCAGGCAGCAGCCCAGGTTGGATTATGCCTACTATAAACTGTGCCTGCAAATTCAGATTGTTACAGGCATGCTGAAGGGATTTTAAGCTTGTTTGCAAAACCATAACAAATAAATTTGCAGGCCCTGGAAAATGAAAGCAACACTAATACAGGTTGATGACATCTCATTAGTCACTGTCAGTTCACAGGGTATATTGTAATGGCTAGAAATCCAGAGAGAACCAGCTCCATTAAATCTTTCCTTCTAATATTAGTCCCTGACAACAAAAATAAGAGAATCCCATTGTACCCTGACCCATGCAAACAGTAAGGTAACCCAAAGGCTAAAATCTAGCAAGTGGAAATCCGGCCATGGATTTCTCCGTCTCCTGAAGGAGGTGGGAATAAGAGAGAGAGATAAGGTCCTTGCACACAGATAAATTACACAAAGCAGAATTGTACATTCTTTCCATGTTGTACTTCACACTTGAGTCGAAGAACCCATTCCTGCAAGGCGCAGCATCTACTGGTAAAAAATGAGCTGTGAGTGCCTGACCCAAGGCAACAAAGATCACAGTCAATGAAGTAAGTACCTTTGACACTGCAGCATTACCAAACATGTGCTCATAAACACACAAGTCTGAAAAATGGCTTGCAGCAGTCAGCACACCAGAGGCTGTAGACAGGAATATCTCAGTAGCAGAATGTCTCCAGGGTGACTTGATAGCATACTTCATGTCAGCAAGAAACAGAAAGTATACTTACGTTGTGTAACTGCCAGCCACAGATCTCAAGCATATATCCTCATTTCTGAGGCCCAACTATTGGAAATTAAATGGACCCATTCCATAGATATACCCAACCCAGCATTAAGGAAATGTTAGAGGGGCCAAGAGTAAGCATTGTGAGCATTATAATGTTGCACACAACCTTAATTCTGTCCTTTATACCTTACAACATAGCTTTTGATTATTTAATCTCTGCATAGGTCTCAAATAATGAAACAGTGCATAACTTAGAATATCAAATTCAATGACTTAGTTCTTGTGTCACCCAGCCTCTCTTAGCATGCATCATAGAACATTTTCCCCTGAATCTCATGCCACAAACCCAGACCTGTGGTTCCCCATCTCCGAGTCATTAACTCTCTTTCTTTCATACATCCCTTTCCTGCAGGGTTCAAAAGAAGGGAAGTTCTGTTACCGTTCTCCCACAAACAGCTAACATTTTCTTAGCAAGGCTCTTACGGAGCTGATCAAGTCAGATTTCAGAGTTTCGTAGTTTCATAGTAGCTAGGATCAGGAGGGACCTGAACAGATCATCTAGCCTGACCCCCTGCCACAGGCAGGTGTGCGGGCCGGGCCCCAATCCTGCCGCCAAGTGCGAGTCGGGGGGGGGGGGGGGCAATCCGCGGCCCGTCTTTGTGCACGCGGGCTGTGGCCAGCAGCCTGGGCACGTGGGGTCGGAGAAAACCGGTGGCAAGCTAGAATTAGTCACAAACGCGTAGTCGTTGATTGAAAAGATTGTTTACTTACACCCAAAGATGGTAGTGGTGTAGGCTGGACAGGTTTCCAGGCGCAGCTCCGCTTAAATCCTCGCTAGAAGACTACGACAAATTCGGTTGCTCCCACGGAGTTGTTTAAGCTCCGCGGGTTCGGTTCGGTTCCCTGGTCCCCTGGAGTGGCTTAGGCTCCGTGGGTTCAGAAATTGGGTTTACAGGAAAGGGATACGTCTTGGATTGCGATTGGCGATGGGGAGAGGCTAGAAGCGAAAGCTCCGCGGGTTCGGTTATTAAGCTTAAGAGAGGTGCGTTGGGTCAGCAGCGCTTGGAGATCTTCACGCAAGGCGAAGGTTTCTCTCTCTCTCTCTCTCTCCCTCTCTCTCTGACTCTCTCCGCTTTCTCTCCGACTTGGGCGGAAACTACCCAAGCCTTTTGTACAGCTAGCAAGCCAATAGCTAGCCGCCACGTGTGCCTACATTTGGAACTGGCCAATAATGTGGCGCGAATCCAAATACAAATGGTGGGAGCTCCTTTGCAACGTGCATCACTAGTACGCAAAGAAATGCACCCTGCAAAGAAGCTGTAATTTGGCGGGAAATGCCCCGTTGCACCAGAGTTCTCTCCCGCAGCAGAGAACTCTACCGTGCAAAGAAAGCTACAGTCGGCGGGAAAATAATTTAGCAGTGCCGAAGCACACACAAACAAAAAAACCCCACAACTTTGGGTTGTGACATCCCCCTTGCTGAGAGCATAGCTAAATTATGCCATACTCTTCTAGCAATCCAGAATTTTGTCGTGAGTCGTCAAACGAGTAGATAAGCAAACAAACAAATAAACAAACATAAAATTTGCTGCCCTGGGATTAAGTTACATAACAATCAAGAAATAATAATCAACACAAACACATAATCTGATTTATAACAAAATTGCATGATCAGGGCTTCAGTGGGCGTCGTGGCAAAGTCATACGCCAGGCCCTCACTTCTCTCAGTGATGTCATCCCTCTCAGGGTTCCTCTTTACCACGCGTTCTGAATCCCGGATCTGTAAACAGAAAACTCTCAAAAACAGATTAATAATCTTATTCAACAAACTTAAACAATTTTCATGGCTCAATTAGACGAAATCATCGAAGATTCATCATCTGGTTCTTCTAAATAACGGAAACCCAACTCATAAGCTAACTGCCATTGGCCTGCGTCTCCTAAAATCCAAAGCTGCCGCTTGTTAAGTCCGGAACGCTGTAGGAGAAATCCAAACATGTATCGCTCCTCTAGGGTTCTCGGTGGCAGTGGTGGGAGATCGGATCCACATCGTCTGGTGTCTTGAGGTCTGGTCGGGTGTTGACAGTCCCGATCAAAAGACAATCTTGGCTCCATCGGGATACGCAGTCGTGGCAGCTGACAAAGAAGATTACTCACGGGTTGATTTACCATTGGACTGAGCAGAATCCGAAGAACGACGATGTTCTTTTTCCCATAAATCTCGAGGCAACTATCTAAGCTGTGAGAGGTTAGTGGAACGGTTCCAGGATCTCGCAAGTGACGGTGAGGCCATGGTCTTATTCGCTGGAGTGATGTCAGTCCCAGCGCACATGCTCTCGGGTTCCAAGCACAATACGAGACGCCAATAATTTCCAGCATAAGGTGATCTGCGCTGGTATATTCTGGACGTCCTGCATGCCACACGTGAGCCTTTTGACTAATCAGTCCTGCAACAAGCGCTGGCAGTGGAATAGGCCAGTGAGTATTACATGTTATCACGTCAATGTCAGTGACATGTCCTCTACTCCACGAAGCTTGTCTCACTAATCACGTTTAAATTCCATGGCCATAAGATCTAGCCATGAAATTATAGCTTCATCAGATTCCATCTCAGATTCCTTATATAGCTGCTGTAATTCTGTCCAAGCACGAATGCGACTGGTGACAACATCTCGCTCATCAGTTGCTTGATTGACCGTGGCTGTAGGGCAAGCTGCTTTTTTGGGAGTTGATGTTGTCAAAGGCTGAACTGCTGCCGCGGGGGTTACTACTGCTGTGATTGCTTCAGGCAGGAGGGGCGGATGCGCTCCTCCGCTTGACTCTCTCCTTCGTCAGCAGGAAGGCGTGGTCGGTAGAGGCGTCGCTGTGTCGCTAGGCGGAGTTGCCGGCAACGACGCTGCATCAATGGGCGGAGTCACTGACCGAACTCTCGCGAGTTCTTCAGAAGCTCCACCCTTCTTTTCCGGTTCTTCCACGCGGTCTCCCTCTTACTCGGCGCCATCTTGGACCGGCGTTTCAAGCTCCTTTTTCTCAGCCACTTCTTTGACCGCTCGGATCGCCATCTGCAGCTGGGTTTTCAAACTTAGTTTTTTTTGCATTAAATCCATCACAGTACGAAAAGTTGTACCACATTCTCCCCCCTTGTCGTACCGCAAGGCCACTCTTTCATCCGCGGCGCGTTCCTCCGTCTCCAGATCTTCACGGAGCTCAGATGGAAGCTCGCGACCCCGTAATCTAGGCATTACCATACATGGGGAGAACCGGCCGATTGGCTCCGGTTCTTCACTCTCCCGAGCATATCGTAGGCATCGGGCACACTCCCAGGTGAAAGTTGGGTTCGTTTCGCCCGCCGGGTTGGGTCCGGCGAGGGACACAGTATCAAGGGGCCTAAACAGGACCCGCTCATCTCTCATTATACACCCGAACGCCGCGGGGAGCAAGTACACTTCCCTCTCTCTCGGGGCTCTGTCTTCGGAGATTCCCTCTTCTCCCTTTAGCGACAGACATCCACTCACAAATCTTTCACCTGTTCCGCCCGCCTGGTGGTAAGCAATACGCACCTCCAGTTCCTCAAAGCTTTTCACTTGGCGTTGGTTATCGCGCCAAGGGCAGTTCTGAACCAACTCTAGCTCTAGTATGTTCTCTCCTGATCCCATCCTCATCGCCATGTGCGGGCCGGGCCCTGATCCCGCTGCCAAGTGCAAGTCGGGGGGGGCGATCCGCGGCCTGTCTTTGCGCACGCGGGCTGTGGCCAGCAGCCCGGGCACGCGGGGTCGGAGAAAACCGGTGGCGAGCTAGAATTAGTCACAAACGTGTAGTGGTTGATTGAAAAGATTGTTTACTTACACCCAAAGATGGTAGTGGTGTAGGCTGGACAGGTTTCCAGGCGCGGCTCCGCTTAAATCCTCGCTAGAGGACTACGACAAATTCGGTTGCTCCCACAGAGCTATTTAAGCTCCGCGGGTTCGGTTCGGTTCCCTGGTCCCCTGGAGTGGCTTAGGCTCCGTGGGTTCAGAAATTGGGTTTACAGGAAAGGGATACGTCTTGGATTGCGATTGGCGATGGGGAGAGGCTAGAAGCGAAAGCTCCGCGGGTTCGGTTATTAAGCTTAAGAGAGGTGCGTTGGGTCCGCAGCACTTGGAGATCTTCACGCAAGGCGAAGGTTTCTCTCTCTCTCTCTCTGACTCTCTCTGCTTCTTCTCCGACTTGGGCGGAAACTACCCAAGCCTTTTGTACAGCTAGCAAGCCAATAGCTAGCCGCCATGTGTGCCTACATTTGGAACTGGCCAATAATGTGGCGCGAATCCAAATACAAATGGCGGGAACTCCTTTGCAACGTGCATCACTAGTATGCAAAGAAATGCACCCTGCAAAGAAGCTGTAATTTGGCGGGAAATCTCCTGTTGCACCAGAGTTCTCTCCCGCAGCAGAGAACTCTATTGTGCAAAGAAAGCTACAATCAGTGGGAAAATAATTTAGCAGTGCCGAAGCGCACACACAAACAAAAAAACCCACAACTTTGGGTTGTGACAGCAGGAATGAATGCTGGGTTCATAAGACCCCAGAAAGGTGATCATCCAACCTCCTCTTGAATTTGCCCGGGGGAGGGGCGAGGACCACTTCCCTGGGAAGTTGGTTCCAGATTTTGGCCACCCTAACTGTAAAATATTGCTTTCTGATCTCTAACCTAAACCTATTCTCCATCAGCTTATTACCATTGTTCCTCATCACCCCAGGTGGTGCTGGGAAGAAAAGGGCTCTGCCTATTTGCTGTTGATACCCCCTGATGAGCTTGTAGGCAGCCACCAGGTCCCCCCCTCAGCCTCCTCTTGCTGAGGCTGAACAGGTTCAGGTCCTTCAGCCTGTCCTGCTGCACTCTCACCAGGTGGGTGGCCCTCCTCTGAACCCTCTCCAGGCTGGCCACATCCCTTTTGAAGTGCAGTGCCTGGTACCGGACTCAGTACTCCAACTGCGGCCTGACCAAAGCCACAGAGAGGGGGAGTATCACCGCTCTGGACCAGCTTGAGATGCACCTTTGGTTGCATGACAAGGTATGGCTGGCCTTGCTGGCTGCGGTCTGGCATTGGCGGCTCATGTTCATCTTGGAGTCAGTAATGACTCCAAGATCCCTTTCCGCCTCTGTACTTTCAAGAAGGGAACTCCCCAGTCTGTATGTGTGCTGTGGATTCCTTCTCCCAAGGTGCAGCACCCTGCATTTGTCTACATTGAACCCCATCCTATTCTCGTCTGCCCACTTTTGTAGTCTGTCTAAATCTAGTTGCAGCCTCTCTCTCCCTTCAAGTGTGTCCGCCTCGCCCCACATCTTAATGTCATCAGCAAACTTGGACAGCGTGCTTTCCACCCCTTTGTCCAAGTTGCTGATGAAGGTGTTAAACAGTGTGGGCCCAAGGACCGAGCCCCAGGGTACCCCACTGCTCACATCTCGCCAGATTGAGTTCAACCTGTCCACCACTACTCTCTGGGTGCGCCCCATCAGCCAATTTTTTACCCATCCAACTGTGCAGGCATCAATGCCGCAGTCACTTAATTTATTGATGAGGATGGGGTGAGAGACAGTGTCAAAGGCCTTCTTAAAGTCTAGAAAGACTATGTCCACAGCAACACCATCATCCAAGGTTTTAGTTACTTGGTCGTAAAAGGCAATTAGGTTGGTCTGGCAGGACCTGCCTTTGGTGAACCCATGCTGATTGCCCCTGATCATGATCTCCCCTGCTGGCCCCCCACAGGAGCTCCTTGATGATTCTCTCCAAGATCTTCCTGAGCACCGAGGTAAGGCTTACAGGCCTATAATTACTTGGGTCCTCCTTTCTCCCCTTCTTAAAAATAGGGACCACATTAGCCAGTTCCCAATCCCCCGGCACCTGGCTAGATGACCACAAATGCTCATATAGCCGGGCCAAGGGCTCCACGATGACCCCTGCCAGCTCGCTCAACACCCTTGGGTGGAGTGCATCTGGACCTGCAGATTTAAAAATGTCTAGCCCTTCCAAAAGATCCCTAACTACATCTGCACTGACTGAAGGCTTGATAGAGCTATCCCCAAGATTGTCCCTACCTCTGGTAGGTGGGATATCCTGGTCCCTGTTCAGGAAAACAGAGGCAAAGAAACTGTTAAAAATATCAGCTTTCTTGTCTGGTGTGGCCACCAGATTACTGTTTGCGTCTTGCAGGGGCCCTACATTGCCTGGTGACCTCTTCTTGCTCCCAATGTACTTGAAAAAGGACTTTTTGTTGTCCTTAAATCCTGGACGCTAGCCTGAGTTCCATCTCTGCCTTGGCCTTCTTAATAGCCCTCCTACACTCCCGGGCCGAGGAGGAGTACTCCTCCTTGGTGATAGTTCTTCCCTTCCACTGGTTGTACGCCTCCCTTTTAGTCCTCAGGCATTGCTGAATGCCCTTGCTGAGCCAAGGGGGTTTCTGAGCACTCTTACCTCCCTTGCTTCTCTCAGGGACGGTTACCCTTTGAGCCTGGAGGATCGCCCCCTTAAGGTACGACCATCCTTCGTGGGCTCCAATCTCCTCTACCTTCTGGGCCCTCAGTGCCTCCCACACTAGTCTCCTAAGCTCATTGAAGTTGGCCCTTCTGAAGTCAAGGGCTTTAGCCTTGGTGTGAGCCCTAGATGCCCTGCATTGGATAATGAAATGATAATGAAAGGATAATGATTTCTCCTATCAAAGGCATCTCTGTGGGTTCAGTGGGACTGACGCCTTAGAGCAGTTGTCCCTTTCCTCAGATGCTTAACTAGCAGAGCCTGCACCCTGGGTGGCAGGGGCCAGACTGGCTGCAGCAGCGGCTGCCAGCCCTGGGTGGGTTCCCTCTAAATGGGCACACTCTAGGGCTAGTGCCCCAGTCATGCACCTTCGTTATGCTATTGCCTTCCCTAGCACATGCACAACAATATCCTTTCAGCATTTTAACTAGGCCTAAACCTAGCCTATAGCAAATAGCATGCTGTAGGCATGTCCAAAAGACACTGTCCTTTGCTCTCACTGTCAGTTTCATTTTTAACTTTTGAATTGCCTATGGCAGTATTGATTGGGGGCTGCTACATTAAAGAAAAGCCATCACTCTAATACCATAAAACTATAGCTTCTGGCAACTCTGAGGAGGAACCAGACCGTGGTAAAATTTCTGCTTCTTTTTCCATTACATTCAATTCACAAACAAAGCATCATGACCCAGCAACAGTTCAAGATACCAGCTGATAACAAGTCATTGAGTTCAGCCCAAGGCTAATTGCAGAACTCTATTCTATCTCCTCACCAGTCATTCTCAAATAAAAAAGACATTTTTACTTTAAAAAAAAACAAACAAACAAACCACAAGACCGTTTTTAGCCAGACTTTTCAATTCCAATTTGAAGTTTTGGGGTGGGGAGGGGGAAAGAGTAGTCCTGAAAGTTATCTGTTCTTACCCATCAGTAGGTATTGTGTTCTGATGCTTGCTATTGAACATAGTCACAGGCTAGTTCCTGTTCAGGTAGACTGAGAGAGATGTCACAGGAAAGCAGTGCCAGTTCCTAATCATCTGTCACGGACATTATAGTTAGCCATTATCTGAGCACCAACTCTTAAAACAGGCACTGTCAATTTAAACAAAAACCCCACACATGATTATCTACCTGTTTCTGCTCTTGATTTACCCTCATTTCTGTCAGGTGGAAAGCACCATCTAGTAGACTGGTAGAATTTCACATTTTTTTTTGTACAAGCTGCAAACAGTACAGCTCCATGGACAATCAGATCCCCTTCATTTAAATAACTATATTACTGTATGTGTGTTACTAACATTATACATTATTTTTAAAAATCATATTTGGGTTAATATTCTCATGGTGTACCTTTATGTTTCCAAATTTCGCTCAGCTTAGGCACTGTAAAACACCCACTGAAGTCACTTTCACTTATTTCAGTGCTGCAACAAATTAACAGCCCATTATTAACCAAGCTTGTTAGACGTGGCACTAATATTTCCAGTCAGGCTTGCCCTTTGCCCTCTATTTGGGGTGATTTTGTTACTTAAAGTGGGTCATCACATTCACAAGGGGACAACAAACCTACAGGCAGTTTTCCTAGGGCACCTTAGTAATGTGACCCACAAGACCTTCTGCCTCTGCTTTTGCAATAGCTTTCTATCATGGCAAAAAATGCAATAACAAACCCCTAGTCTAGCTTTCAGGTGGAAGTCAAAAGGACCCTGTTCCTGAAGGAAATGGAACTTTTTACCTGCTAAAAGTTAAGCACATAGGCTAGGGACAGCCTACGTATAAGTGATTGGAAAGCAGTTCAAATCCATGATACAAATGAAGTTCAGTGCACATAAGCTGCACGGTGTTCCCCTTCTTCAGAGACACTCTGAGTGCTCCGATTGAAGCACAGGAGTAAGATCTTGGGCTCGACATCGCATGCTGAAAACAAAAGGAGGGATTTCACAGGGGGCACGTCTATATGAGATGCTACACGGCTGTAGAGATGACCTTTGGTGACGTAGCTAGTCGCTACCGAGCAATAGGGTTGAAAGTGACCCATGCACTGCCAGGTCTGCACAGTAACAGTGGTTACTGCGCAGTCATTTAGTACTTGCTTTAACTGCATGGTCCCGGCAGCGCACAGGTAATTTCTGAGCCTACTGCACAGTAGCAACTAGCTAACGCACAGCAGTGTCAGTGTCACTGTTCAAGCCCACTGACACTATGTCACCATAGTGACAAGCTACATTGCCGTAACTTGTCACTACAGTGACAGTGTCTCGTAAACATGCCCCCTGTAAATCACAGGCTGCCTCCCCTCATTGGGAAAGTAAACAGTTAAATCAATCTGGCTGCAACTAAGAAATTTCTGATTAATGAATACTGATCTATATTATTAAAAGTATTATCCATATCCAAGTATTTGTTTAGCCAAAAAGAGTTCTGTGCCTCATCTCCAAACAACCTGCCTTCTTCATGCTCATTAACCATTGTAACATGTGACCAGGAACAAACCAGGTCACTGAAAACTATGGTTTCCACCCATTCAGGTTAATCTTCTTTCCAAACAGGTGCCTTTGCTGGGACAAAGGCAGGATCAATTGCCACAGAGAGGGAATAAACTAAGAACAAACTAGAATTGTTTGAATTCAAACCCTATTTCTCAGGCTGGGCGAACTAGGCTTGGCTCAAGCCGTCTGCTCCAGGTATGCGCTAGTGCTCCCTGGCTTCTGGCCTGAGCCACTGCAGGCATGTAGCTGCATTTCTAGAATCAAAAGTGACTGTCTGTTCATTTGCCTATCAGTTCAATCTATGCACCTTATGGGCCCTTTGTTATTGTTCTGTTCCCATCACATTCTCCCATTAATTTCTAGCTATATTTCTCTTTCTATTGGCTACTGAAAGACCAACACAAGGCAGGAAACAGATATGGCGAGCAGAGGGGCTAAATGTTCCAAAAGAGCAGTGTAGAGCCTCCTTCATGAAGAGGCTCCATAAGCAATGAACAGGGATGATTTAGGAGTAATGTTCCTATGTTTGTTCAGGAATGTTTGAGCAGATGACTCTTGAAATCTCTTCCAACTCAATGATTTTAAATGCTGCCTAAATAAACAAATCTGAAGAGATTTTTTTCCCCCTAATCTTTTCATTTCTAATAAACTTAAGTGTAACTTCTGACAGCATTTGAGATTGCTCTGTGGGTAGATTCTATTTCTTTAGTGGACAGTCTCTATAAATTAGATGTTTCTAATCTAATAAATAACTTCATCAGGCACCCCAAATCAATGATGTATATTAGACATGGAAACAAATCCATGAAAGCCTCATTATTCAAACACACACCTCCTGCTTTTATCTCCCCTTGAGAGTTTTGTTAGTAAAGTAGGCTTTTGTTTTTCTGATTAGCCCTTTTTAGATGGCCAAATTGCCCTAGAGCCTTCTATTTGATTTTCCAGCACCCAAGGAAATATTTTATTTTTAATTTTTAACTACTTGACGTTTAAATAGAAATGTTTGTCTATCGTTACCAATGATAATTGTGACAGGGGGCTTCCTGGGGCCGAACTCTGTGGCACGCCTGCCTGTCACCGTGACAGCAGGCCTACTCAGGGCCGAGCTCTTCATGGCCTGCCCACCTGTCTCTGGGCAACCGCCCGCTTATCTCGCCCGCCACGCCTTTGATGATAATGGATTCGTATATCGATGTCAATTAAGCGGGAGGCTGCCCATTGTAATGCCCCGATGCCAAGGGGCGCTCTGCGGCTCCAACCTCCCCTAATACCGCACCCCAAGCCTCGCAGATGGTATCATGGTGTTAACACTATCACCAGCCCCATACTGGGCCCCAGAACCGTCCTAACAGGACCCCATTCTGATTCTTCCTATCAGGCGGCCACTCCGCCTTCATCCAGGCTACCTAGTCCCCCCGAAGCCTTGTTCCCCTCTCAGGTGTGGTTCCCCCGGAACCTTCGGCTACCAGCCCTGGCCCACCTCAAGGCCAGTCGGGACCACAGGCCCCCGGCTCTTGGGCATCCCTCACGGTGGGCCCCCGGCCCTTTTGACCCTCACTGGTCCTGGCTCCAGCTTGGGCCAGTCGAGGGTACTCTCCCCTTCGGGCTGGGTCTCTCTAGACGCTCACTCTGTCACTGGGCCTCACCATGCCACTACTCCCCATCCTCTCGGGGGCAACCGCAGCACCACACCCACATCACTCCCTCTCTCGGGGTCCGCCCTCTCTGGGCCCCTCACAACACTGGCCCACTAGGCCCTCCAACATACGCATGGGTAACCCACCTGGTGGTGGTGGGAGCTAGGGGTTAAGGCGCCCCAACCCGCCTTTCACCAGGGTAGTAACTGGCCTGGCATTTCCTGGGGGCTCCCATGCCACTAAGAGCCCCACCAGACCACCCACTCCTGGCAGGGTGCAATTTCAGGTCATGCCCAGGACCAGGAGCCTCCTGCCAACCCCTTATAGCTCCCCCTTACCTCCAGGAGGATTCACAGCAGCCCTGCAGCCAGGCAATGTTGCTGCCTGACCTCCTGCAGCCAAACTGCCTTGTTTATATAAGCAGCCTAAGCCTCAAAACGGCTGCCCTAATGAGGCACCTGGAGGCTGCCCGCTCCAGGCCCTTAAAGTGGCAGAGACACCCTGTGCTCTGCCACAATAATCAAGCTTCATTAAAGGCATCCTGATAATTTAGAGAGAGAAAAGCTGAAAGGTAGAATGCATTACATCAAAGGAAACATAGATATTAGAATTCTATGTAGGAGAAACTAAACAACAACTGCATACCAGAACATAACACACCAAAAGAAATCTATCAAAGGCAAGAATACCCAGTTACCTGTGGGAGCACATTTCGCACACGGAAAATCACTCTCTCTCAATTCTAATCCTCAAAGGGAATTTACAAAACACCTTTCACAGATAAGCCTACAAACTTCACTTTATCAACCTACTGGATACAAAATATCACAGATTAAATATAGACATTGGATTTATTACATGATACCCTCCCTAGTATCTGACTTCTCAGGTTACCTCTCTACTATTTACCAGCTCTATTCATTCTCCTTTCCCCACCCCAACCTGTCTCTCATCCATTGACTACTTCAATTTACATTTTCACTGACTGGAATTCTTGCATGCATACTGGCTTCTTTACTATTCCATCCAGGAAGAGCACAGACCAACTGCAGATGCTTCCTCAGCCTAATGAAGGATATTTGTACCCAAAAGCTTGCAAAGAAGAAATTTTCCAACTATTTCAGTTGTCCTAATTAAAGATACCAATTTACCCAAAGAACCTGGTCTGCCTGTGTCCTTAGACCAACACAGCTACAACTTATATCCCTAAAAGACAAGATAGTATTCCTTGGAGGAAATCTAATCTGCCTATAAAATGAACTTTTCCCAAAAGCTTGCAATTAAAGAATTTTTTTTGCAACAATCTAGTTGGTCTAATAAAAGATATCACCTCTACCACAAATCCTGATTGCTTTTTCCTCTAGACAAAGACAGCTGCAACCTAGATACCTAACACATGGAAAATATAACATTTTAGCTGATTTTTTAAATCAAATCTTCATTTTACAAGGAGGAAGCAACTTTGACCACCTGAAACCTGAGACACTGCTCCTGCCTTTGTTCGAGGTAATTTGCATCTTCACAGAGCTTCACAACAAACCTCAGAGATACCTCACCAGATAAGTAATTCCTGCTCAGAGAAGCATTCCATCTATTTACTCCTCTGTGAAATATGAAACACCATAACCAGAAGGAAATATAAATACATCCTGCTTACCAACGAACAACTTTGAGGTAAACAGATTATTTCAACTTTTCTCTGAGCCTAAGCTGCATATAAAATGAACTTTTCCAAACAGGAGATTTTACCACCTTCAACTCACTTATGAAATATGAACCTTCATTTCTACCCAGGAGAACTTTTACAATCTTTTCTCCGATGCCTGATGAAGGTTGTTTGTGTCCGAAAGCTTGCAATTAAAGAATTTTTTTTTTGCAAAAATCTAGTTGGTCTAATAAAAGATATCACCTCTACCATGAATCCTGATTGCTTTTTCCTCTAGACCCATATGGCTACAACCTGAATGCTATTCCTTAGGGGGAAATTCACACAGAGTTAGGTTTGAGAAAGGCTTCCATTGAGAAGAACTGCCATAGATGATTAGCTGCAGAATGGGTGCATGGAGTACTCACCACCCCTGGGTCCAATAGACATGATGTGCCTTGAAAATATATGTTTATTCTCCTTTTCCCCTTTACCTGATTTTGCTTTAAAATTTTCAGTTATATAGAGTTTTTATCTGTTTCATTGGCCAGCCAGTGTGTCTTTTCTATGGTACAAAGGATCTCAGGCTTCCTCTATCTTTGCAGGCATATGCAGAAACTGTCTTGTTGAAAAACTGGATTCCAGAGGTAAGGTTTATGATAGAACTTGTCAACACCTTATGTGACTTAAGGCACCCAAGTGCCAGTGAAAATGGGATTTAGGCACTGTGAAAAATTTTCCCCTTAGTGGTTTTTTTTTTTAATTATACATCTAACCCTTCTAGTTAGAAATAAAATCTGCAAAATGTTAAGTGATGCACTGCTCTCTTGCAGATTCTTCAGACACCTTAAAACAATATGCACTGCTCCAGTCACTTCACAGGAGTATTCATTCTGCAACCTAAAGGTGACAATTTAGTACCTTACTTGATAGAATCACTTCCAAAGCAAATTTCTACTCAATGCCAGTAAGTGTCAGTACTGACCCATCAGAAATAATACAGGGATCCTGGACTACTTATCCATTTGCAGACTAAGCTCCTTTGTGTCTATATTTAAATGAAGCTGCCATGAAATATCCATTCCATCCCACCAAGGCAGTCTATACACCAGAAGAATTTAGGTCTTTCATAGGCTATAGACAAATGCTTATGCTTCTCAGGCAAATCTCAGGATGCCATCCTCCTGCCGTACTCGGCCTTGGTGAGGCCACAGCTGGAGTACTGCATCCTATTCTGGGCTCCACAATTTAAAAAGGATGTGGAAAAGCTTGAGAGAGTCCAGAGGAGAGTCACACGCATGATCCGAGGGCAGGAGAACAGTCCTTATGATGAGAGGCTGAGAGCCATGGGACTCTTCAGCCTGAATAAGCACAGGCTCAGGGGTGACCTGGTGGCAGCCTATAAACTACATAAGGGACGTACATCAGGGCCTGTTCACCAGAGCACCCCAATGGATGACAAGGTCAAACAGTCACAGACTCCTCCAAGACCGTTTTAGGCTAGACATAAGGAAAAACTTCTTTACTGTCCGAGCCCCTAAGGCCTGAAATAGACTCCCCCCACAGGTGGTGCAAGCACGTACTCTGGACTCTTTTAAGAAACATTTGGATGCCTATCTTGCTGGGTGTTGCAGGGCACCTCAGTGCCTGCTCCTAGAGAGGAAAAACTGCCAGGGAGAGAGAGAGAGAGCCCTGGCAGGTCATAACGAGCCCAACTGAGGGTTGCCAGGGTAACAGGCGCAGCTGCGGGTTGCCGGGGCAACTAAGGGGAGCCAGCTGCCTGTAGGGGGCAGGGCCTGGCCCTTATAAAGCTCAGGGCTGAGGCCAGGCTGGCAGTTCCCTGCCAACAGCTGGAGAGGCAGGAGCTCCTTTGGCTGAGAGATGGGTAGAAGTCCGATGGCCAGTACAGCTTGTGAGAGCTCCGAAGGTTGGAGTAATGGTGTTAAGTTATAGCCAGGCGGCTTACTTTGTAGTGGCTAGGTGCCATAGGTTTTAGTTGTAGCCAGGAGGCTTGCAGTATGTGTTGTGGTTGTTTATTACACCGGAGGCTTGGGTGAGGCTGTAGGGGTTGGAGGAGGCCTCATAGGGACCCCATAGGGGTGGGGTGCCCCAGCACCAAGAGGGTGCAGTGTCCTCATATGGGAACCCCAGTGGTATGGGGGCCCCAGCGCCTGAGTGAGGGCGCAGTACTTTAAGGGGGAACCCCAGTGGTATGGGGACCCCAGTGCCAGTGAAGGTGCAACTGACAGTGAGGAGCGCAACAGTGGGTTGCGGGCGGGGAACAAAGACCCCAGGTTGTGTGCGGGGTACGTAGACCCCAGCCCCAGAGCGGGGCAGCATTGAGAAGCCCAAGGTGGGCATGGTGAGCCCCAAGAAGGGGGAGCACCACATTGGACTATTGAGAAGCCCAAGGTGGGCACGGTGAGCCCCAAGGAGGGGGGGCTCCACACTGGACTATTGAGAAGCCCTAGCATGGGCCCAGCGAGCCCCGAAGAGGGGGAGCGCCATATTAGGAAGCCCAGGATGGGTGCAGCAGACGCCAGCAAGGGCATCATTTGCGGGGTGCATAGACCCCAGCCCCAAGGAGGGGTGATTACTGAGAAGCCTGAGAGGGGCATAGTAGACCCGGGTGAAGGCTAGCACTGCAGAAAAACCCAGGACAATGGAAAGGTGCTGCAGTTGTCCCCGGCAAAAGGGGATAGCAGCGCAGTGAGCCCGTACCAGAGAGGGTAATACTGCAGTGGGCCCAAAAGACCAGTGGCTCAACAGGAAGTCCCAGAGGACAAGAGTGGACAAGAGTCCCAGTGAGGGACATTGTGTTAGAGAGAGCCCAGGAAGGGGCACTAGTGTAGACACATACGGGGAAGGCCCAAGAGTGGGCTAGATTATAGAAGAAGGGCCCGGAAAGCAGGTGTGCAGACACACCAACATCTATTACATCAGCGAGGCTTGGGGCATGGTATTAGGGGTGGTAGGAGCCACACGCAGCCCATAAGGCTAGGGTGCCTGGGGAGCACCCATTACACTGGGAGACCATAGGAGTCCGGAAGGACTGCGGGGACAGAGGTCCCGAGTAGCCGTGCCCAGGGAGTCATAGGCAGCCTCCCAACTATATACAAACATCAAAGATGTGGCGGGCGAGAATAAGAGGATGCCTTGGGCCGGCCTTGACACGGAACGAGGGACCTCGAGGAGATCACGGCCCTTCTAAAGGACCCCGCTGTGACACTGGGATCCTTTGACCCTAGCTAACTTCCTGCCCCTGGGGCAGGGTGCTGGACTTGATGATCTTCTGAAGTCCCTTCCAGCCCTAATGTCTATGAAATGATCAAATTGTTGCAAGTTGACAGTGGGATGGGAATTTATCCTAGAGCAGTGTTTTTCAACCTTTTTCATTTGTGGACCCCTAAAAAATTTCAAATGGAGGTGCAGATCCCTTTGAATATTAAGTGTGGGTATTCACATTTTGATTGATCATAGCCATCTTTCAAAGATCCCTTAGACAGTCTGTGGACCCCTATGGCTCTGCGGACCACAGGTTGAAAACCACTGCCCTAGAGCACATGATGTGGCATTTGACAGTTTGCCTTCTTGTAACAAGGTCCATGGCCACAGGGTGGCCATGACACTCCCTAGTGACTGTGAGGCCCCTGCCTGGCTCAGGCTTGACTGCAGCCCTTCCTGTAGATCTTTCCTGCCATGCCTTGATCTTAATAAAGATTATAAAAGGGATGCTGCCTGGGGGCTCTACATGAGCCTGAGTCAATCCCAACTGGCCTCTTCCTGAGTCCCCTCAATAAAAGTCCTGTGCCCCAAGGCCAGAAGGCCCTCTCAACAGGCCTGTGCCCCTGCCAGGCACTGATCACCTTAGGAGCTGCTTAACTTTCCCTATACCACACCCTGAGCCTCGCAGGTGTTACCATCTGATGTTCAGCCCTTTCAGGCACTGAGCCCCTGGCCCCCTGTGGCCTTACACTCTGCCCACTCCAGGCTCAACAGCTGCTCAGGTCTTGAGCCTGCCCCTGGCAGGGTTCAAGGCTATTGCACACCCCATGGGCAGCAATGGGACCTTCATAACTGCCCCTTATAATCCCAACCCAAACCATTGGTTAAACTATAACATAAACACTAAGCCTCTGGGCTACAACATAAACATAAAGGGATAACTGCCTTCTGCCTCTAAGAGTGTAAACCTTCACTCCCTAAAACAGCCTACCTCCCCAGCCTGGGCTCCTCACTGGGCCCCACCCCCAGGCTGAGGGCTCTTGGGTGCCAGGGTCTCTCGACAGCCTGCCCCAGCAGGGCTCAAGGCTAAACTACCAGTTTAACTCAAAGGAGTAAGAAAACATCACTGTCCTCTGGCAGACATCTCAATCCCTCTAGGGCTTTAATATAACCAAAGGTCACTTGCCTGTAAACCCAGTCTTTCTCAGTCCAAGGAACTTGCCTCTGTTCCCAGGCCTGCAAAGTCATTCAGCCCAAAATCTAGGCCCCTTCAGGAGCACTACTGACCTGCAGCCAGGAGCTCCTCCCTGCATGGTGGCTGGGGAGAGACAACCGGACTGGCGCAGGCTCTGAGCTTATATAGCTCCAGCCTGAGCCGTCTTCCGGTCATTACTTCCCCTCTGCCACCTGCTAGCAGTCGCTTGGGCTGCTTGCTCTCTTGAAGGAGCAGGCACATCCCAATGCCCTGCTACACTTCACCAGAGTAAATGGGAACTAAACTAGGGCAACTGAGTTTTGTTTCATTCAGAGTAAACAGCCCCAGAAAATCTTTTACTTTTAGAGAGAAAATTGTGGACATCCCTAAAGTTAGCATAGAGCAGCTGATATGCTCCCTTTTAACACACTGCAGTTAGATCTTTGGCCCATGCTATTGGTGGGCTGAACCTGATGGGGCTTAGATGAATGTACTTTCCTTTGTGCTCGCAGCTACTGAAATATTTTTTTAACTGACAAAATGGGTGTTATGTCTTTCCAAGGGATCTACACACATGGAGGGCTCCATATGCCACTCTGTCTGCATGGAAGCACACCACAGATGCTCCTCTCTGATTTAGCTCCATACAGAAGGCTCTCTGTAGGAGTAGGCAGGGCCCATGGGTCAGAGGGGAGGAAGCAGAGCCTGCCTGCACCATTCTGTTTGTTTAACACCCTGTGAATTCTCCCTGCAACTGTTGCTCAGCAGCAGGGAGCTACCTCCTCCACAGAGCCACTGGTGTCTTTCGATTTAGTACATTTTACAAGGTACATAATACCTTTTTGAGCCATACACCCTGGAGATGGAAATGAATGTGTGGCAAAAGCAGACTATTTTTAAAACATGCTATATACATTGCATTTGAAATAGAGGAGAGTTGCTGTGACACCAGACCTTTGGACATCACCCATCCAAGTTCCCATTTCTAGCTGCACCATTAGCTAGTGATTTACCAAGTATATAGTTTTGCTAATAGTTAATACGAAACTCTTAATAACTAGTACTGGGCTCTTTCCACCAGTGGATCTCAAAGCACTTTCCGAAAGGGAGGTAAATATCATTAAACTCTTTTTACAGCTGGGAAGACCGAAGACAGAAGAATGGAGCAACTTGCCTGAGATCACCCAGCAGGCTAATGGCACAGTTGGAAACAGCATTCAGGTCTCCGGAGTCCTAGTCCAATGACTTACTCAATATTAAAAGCATGTTGTTTTCCTTTAAGAAAAATAGCTGTATGAAAGATGATGAAAAATTCTAAGAATGAAAGCAAAAGCAGACAACAGGAAGAAAGTGGAGAGATTGTTTGAAGACAGGAGTTTGCATGGCCAGTGCAAGCAATCAGCTTCAAAAACCCACATCCTGAGTCATAACAGAACTGGAACATGGTCCAACTGCATTTTTTTCTTCAAATTCAAAACCACAAAAATATTCAGCTGCCTGTATCACTTTTAGAAAGTCTACAGGGTCATAAAAATGTATAGTCCCATATTGAGTCAAGTCACAGGCTTCTCCTTAGATACACCCACCTGAAACTGAAATAATTCCCTGCACACATTTCTACCCTGCATTGGTGTAAAACCCAGAACTGGAGTGAAAATAAAGGCTTCATACCTTTCTTAAACTGGCTAGTGAGGACCACTTCAGCTCCTGGAGCAGGTGACAGCATCCTGGTACCTGCTCCAACTAATGCTCCTGGGGGTCCAATTGACGTAGTATCAACTCAGGAACTGCCAGAGCACAGGATTGTCTCAGTCACAATGACATTTTATTAAGTAAAATCATTGTGATTTATGCATAGCTAGTTAGCATTTTGTTCTAAAAGTATAGACAGTGGGATACTAGGTTTTTCAAAACAGGCAGTCTGTTTCTGCTCTAAACCAGGACTAATTATCTCAGATCCAATGGTGTTACAACCTGGGTGAGAGGAGAATTATGCCCAGAGAGGTAATGAGACCTGCCTAGTGCAAATCAGTGATTCAGTGGTACAGCTGAGAATAGGACACAGGACTTGCTGTCAGCCCTACATGCAGGTACACTACATACATCTCAGCCTTCCTCTGCACAGAGAAGGCAGCTTTCAGTTCCAGTTACTTCCTTTTTATTCAGGGTGGCAGGAATAACCCTATCAGGCAAGCAGCCTTCCCTGTAAGGTACACCCTTTATCTGTCAGAAGATCCCAGCTGAATGGAAAGCAGAATAATTTTAAAATGCTAAAGGCCATTTTTTTTAGACAGCCAAGGCTGCCTTTTTATCACTCATTACTTGGCACACTAAATAATGTGATTAGGCCCCATGTGAACAGCTTCCACATCTGGAAGGAGCACCTACCCCAGTGACAAGTTGTCACAGCCTGTCATCTCAAATGGCAGAGAAACAGAAGCTGCAGGAAGCCTCAGCTGTCAAGGGCACGGGGGAGCATGCAGCAGGAGGGGATAGCTGCTGTACTGAGCAGTCTTGCTGCTGTCATCTCCAGAATGAATACCCCTTGTTCACTTCCCTCATGCCATGCACTCTCATCAGATCTCCCACTATCTTCCCCACCCCCCTTATCACTGACTAGTCCTGGGGAATGTTAATGTGAGTATCCTGCTAACCACTGTAAATTGCTCCCTTTGCATGAATGGCAAGCACTGTTTGGAACTAGGTTTAGCTAGAAGCTTCACTCTGCTAATTAGAAACACTTTTGGTATGTTTTTCATTCTTCTTCTTCCCCAAAAAGCTGATTTGAAATCATCAGCCGATTTCCTGCATCACAAGAGGTGTAATTATTTTCTAATCTTCCGTAGAGACCAGGATGTGTCAAGAACTGATTAAGTCAAATAGTCATCTTCCATATTGTTCAATTGTGTTGGCTGTTCTCATACTCTGGGCAATAATCACATTCAGAGGCTTGCAATATAGGCCTTCTAAAACCAGGCGGATGCCATCATTACTTTCCCTGGGAAAAGTGCCTCACCTCAGGATCATTATCCCCTCTGTAAAGAACATGAAATACCTATGTGTATGTGCACAGCTGTGGAGAGGATGGTGCTACAGGAAATACAGGGAGTGATTTGATCATCAGCCTTTGAGCATTTTACCTCTACTTTCACCACTACCTCTCTGCTGGGACCACCGCTTTGGGATGACCCTATGTACTTTGGGATGATATGTCTGCCCTGTGTACTATGCCATGCTTTTGTAGGCCCTAAATCAGGGGTGGGCAAGATGCAGCCCGCCAGGCCATTCTATTCAGCCTGTGGGGCCCCTAAAAAATTTAGAAAATTAATATTTATCTGCCCTGGGCTGCCTGTCATGCAGCCCTCAATGGCTTGCCAAACCTCAGTAAGCGGCCCTCTGCCCAAAATAATTTCCCGCCCCTGCCCTAGATGCATGCCTGAAGAGTTTATGTGGAGCCCGTAAGGTTTCATTACCCCTGCTGAAGAAGCTTGCTTTTCTTCAATGCCCAATGAGGTTTTGATGTGTTTTTGAGGAAGCAAAGTGTCTATGACTCCATTGATCATTCTGCTTTGTGGAGTGAGATGCTAAAAATAAAGACTTGAGGATACACTATGCATCTGTACTTTGTTGTATGAGATGCAACTTTTATCACTCATCAACATCAACGACCTCCTCTACTGTACAGCCTGGGTATTCAGGTGAGCTGTGTACAAGATTAGTCCCCTGTTGCTGCAAACTAGGGAGAAAATCAACTCCCTCTAGATACATCTAATGTAGCACCACTTACACGTGAAGGTCAGACAATTCAGGGTTTCCTATTTCATGATAACATTGTCTATTTTGCTATCCTGTCTGCTAACCATACTTTGATTTCACCACCATGGTACACATGCTAGATGCCAGATGCATGTCTTTTATACATTAGCTGATATCCCTGAAACACTGTCCCTTGTGCATTCATCATCATCATCATCTGGCGATCCCTCATAGTCAAGGATGATCACACTCACGGGTCAAGTAAGGGGTTATAGATGATTCCGTTGATGGCTAAGGATGCCAATCCTAGAGCCACATACTCTGGCAAATGTCACAGGTGGTAGTTAAAGGGTGGGTTTTTCAGCCTTGTTTCCTTTCCTTCTGTTTCTGTCATTTTTCTGCCTCCAGGATGAGCCGATTTTCCTCAAAGTAAAATGTGCCTTCTCTCACAAAGTGTTGCCATATAGCCCTGTCCTGGGCTAGTTTTTTGCAACTTGTGGTATCAGTGCCACATTTCTTCATGTTTGCCATAAGGGTGTCCTTGAAGCATTTCCTCTGGCCCCCATGTGTTCTTTGTCCTTGGCTGAGTTGGGAGTATAACAGTTGTTTTAGTATATGTACATCAGACATGTGCCTTGTTCACTGCAACTGATGTTGAATAATCAATGCTGCCATAGTGGTGGTGTTAGCACTGGTTAGGACACTGGCATCTGTGAAATGATCCTCCCACGTTATGCCAAGGATTTTTTGGAGGTAGCGCTGACAATGGCATTCCAGGTTTTTCAGGTGGTCCCTGTAGGTCACCCAGGCTTCACAGCCATAGAGAAGAGTTGGGATTACCACAGCCTTACATAGTAGGAACATTGTTTTAGTCTTGATGTCATGACCATTGAATACACAATGATTTAGTCTTCCAAAGGCAGAGCTGGCACATTAGATCCTGTACTTAATCTCCTCATTGATGTTGGCCTTGAGAGATGGCTGCTGAGGTCTGCAAAGTGTTCAACATTCTCCAGCTCCTGTAAGAATTCATGTTTTATCAAACTCTATTCCAAAGCAGGAGGTCTTAGTTTTCTTTTATGTTCTTTGCAAGGCCTTATTCTTACTCTCATCAATGGAAAGACTTGAACGGATTTCAAAAGGATTTGGATCAGGCCTCAAGATTGCTGCCTTAGCCCAGGACTACCAACATCAACAAAATGGGAAGTTTTTTTTTTTCAGTCCTCCCTTTTGTTGTGTTATAAGGCTCAACCCATGTCCAATGTTCCACTTACTGCAATTTCCATAGGGCTGCTTCTTGCATTTTTCCATTGTCCCTTTACCATTATGTCATGTTGTGTGTATGGCTGAGAGGCAGAAAGCAGAGTGGCACATGAAGAGGAGGTGAAGGGAGGGCTGCAATCAAAACATGAAACACCCCTCCCTTTTTTTAGGAAGAAGAAATTTCAGTGATCCCCATTTGCCATTGGCCAGGTGCCAGTAGGTTACAGCATGACATTAATGATATAGTGGAAAAGAAAAATCCAAGGTGATTCAAGTAGCCTTTTGGAGGCATGCTTCCTACTGATCCCTATTGGTACTCAAGGAGGCAATGCATGTCTCCCATAGCTAGGGTCACTAACAGCTTGGCTGCATTGCCAAACCAGCTGACTGTATGTCTTGGGGTCAGTGCAGTGCTGGCATCTGTATTAGCCGGATTCCTCTTCAGAGCATATTCTGCCTATGTCCTGCTTGAGTTCTGAGGTGAATGAGCAAGGAACCCGTTTAGCAAAGAATAGAAGCACATGCTTCTAAGTTAAGCATGGCACTTAAATACTTTACTGAACAGGGTTGGATTGCAAGTTCAAGGCTCCTTCTCCCTACCCAAAACAACAAGATTTGGCCTGTGATTATCCAGTTTTGAGAAAGAAGGAAAAAGGTAATCCCTCACAGCACATCCACATGTTCAAGCTGCTCCAAACTGCCCTGGGCCACCAGGAATCTCCCCTTGAAAAATAGGAAGTCACAACCACTAGAACCCCAGTTCAGCTCAGCTACCAGTTAAGGCATAATTTCTTTGTTGTCAAAACTGATAACCCCAAACCCAACCATGTTAGAAAGTCATTGAGGTGGGAGGGGCTTACATTCTTGCAGTGGTCTTTAAGCAGCAACAGATGAATTTAGTCAGTTCCACTCTCATGCCCCAACGAATCAACTGTTTAGGCTTTCTCATGAATGCTCTGTATTGTCTGTGTTAAAGCCACAACTCTTAACTAGATGCTCTGTTGGCCCTTCTATGCAGAATATGTTTTATTGTTCCAATACCAGGTGGCCAAATGCTGTTCTAGGATAAGTCTTTTATTTCAAAAGCCAGAAAGAGAGAGATACAGTTGGTGATTTACTTTTCACAAACACAACTCAGAACCACAAGTCACATGTTCATAGGTGTTTTGTGCTACTGATTTGTTCCTCTGTTTGCTCTCCTTAAGAGTCCCATGGTGGCTGTGCCCGAGCAATATACAGTGTGAAAGGAGACTCTTCCCATGAGCAGAGCATGGAGCTAATCATGATAATGTGATTCTTGGTCCCCCACTTTGCTCCAGGGGCTGCAAGAGAAGGCAACCTGCTTCAGACCATTTGTTTGGTGCAGATGGCTTCCTTGGACATATCAACTGCAAAAGCTGACATGTGAAGAGAGGCTTTACCCACGCATCCAAGGTTCACCCACAAAGGGACTCTCCTGTCCGGTTACTCACAATGCAGAGGAATAGGATCATCTTTGTTTCTTTGTAGAGGCATGCATGAGCAGATCTAGAATTTTGGAAAAGGGATGCAGATGGTGAGGTGCATTGTCACATTTAACACAACACATTTTTCTCCAGCTAAAAAGAAATTAGAATCTTTACTAATATACTAGGGGCCTAGGGCTGTATTATTCAGTTTAAGATTGAAGCAAAACCAAATATAATTTCATTGGAATGAGTTAAAAACAATCTGCAGGGCTGTGAAATAGGAGCTTAATTACTAGCATTACAGAACAAGGGATAGCTTGATTGATGGAACATCGAGACTGGGAAAAAGAAGAGAGGGTCCTTAACACCTGTGAAACGAAGAGTTTAGACCGGGTCAAGTAGATTGTAATGAGCCATGAAGTCAAGTGACTCCCTCAACACTGCCTGATTAGAAATGCTGCTGCCACTGCCAGGCAGATGGTTTTAGACTTTGGGTGGAGCAGGAATCAAAGGGCGGTGCAAGTGCACCAGTGCACAGCCCCCACTCCCAGATCTGCCCCTGGAGGTATGTAAGACTTAGAAAGATTTGCAGGTGCATTACACTGGGAACTAGGCTAACTGGTTTCTGTTTCCACCCATTTTCATTGTGGCTTCAGGCAAGTTTCTTAGGCTGAAACTTTCAGAAGTGAATACCTACAGTTGAACTTCTGAATCCACTGTTACACACCTATTAAGTGGCCTGAGCTTTTTGCAAGTGGTGAACACCCAACAGATCAACATCTGCCCTATGTTTGGCAGTGAGAGATGAATTCGTTTGGTGCTTCTTTAATTCAATCATTGCCTCACACTAGGCACTGCGCTCTCTTACTCCTCCCTATATCATCAGGACCTTATTCCATGAATGTAGGGGAAGACATTATAGAATAGTTAAGGCGTGCTCCCCCTCCCAAGAGCTCTTTGTGATCCTGTGGTAAAGAAATACTAACCTAAGAAAATACTGACCCTTAAATTAATGCATGTTAATTAATGCAGGTGTAGTATAGACAGGATACAGATGTTCAGTGCTGGTCGTATCATAACACTATCCTGAAGCCTCAGATTGATAGAACTCTGAACAAAAGTTTGTGTTTAGGAACAAGCATCAACCTGCAGAAGAACTGTCCTTTGTGTTAGTTAACGTGAAGGAATGATGCTCTGTTAATGTTACCGCTGCCATTATGTTTCAAGTGTGAACATCTCATACTTTTATTGAAAAGCTGGTTTTGTAACACTGACAGCAATATTTTGCCCAGCAGTGGGTAACCACCTCTGATTTTGCTGCTACTTGATACTTAATTATAAGTTTTCCCAGCCTATTGTATTTCTATCCCATTTGTTAAAACAGAGGGAACAGATTTTGGTTTTTTAATTTTTAGCTAGTTCCTGAGTTATTGAAAAAGAGTATAGGCTTAAGCATGTTTGATTTGAGGTTTGTGGTCAAATTTACATGCACTGTAGTATCCATTCGATTCATAGATATTTGGGAAGGAACCTTAGCAGATCAAGTCTGACACACTGCCCCGGGCAGGAAAAAGCACTGCGGTCAGACGACCCCAACCAGATGTATGTCTAGCTTCCTCTTAAAGATCCCCAAAGTAGGGGAGAGCACCACCTCCCTTGGAAATCCATTCCAGATTTTGGCAATCCTTACCATAAAAAAGTTCTTCCTGATGTCTAAACTAAATCTGCTCTCCATCAGTTTGTGGCCATTGTTCCTAGTTACCCCAAGGGGTGCCCTGGTAAACAGAGCATCTCATATTTCTTGCTGTCCCCACCCCAATGAATTTGTAGGTGGCTACAAAATCACCTTTCAGCCTCTGCAAGAGAAGGCTGAGAAGATCCAGGGCCCTCAATCTATTCTCATAGGGCTTTGCCTACAAGCTCCTAACCATATGAGTGGCCCTCCTCTGAACCCTCTTGAGGTTGTCCACATCCCTCTTGAAGTATGGTGCCCAAAACTGGACACAGTACTCCAACTGTGGCCTGACCAATGCCACAAATGGGAAGTATCACCTCCTTGGACCTGTTTGTCATGCACCTGCTAACACATGATAGAGTGCAGTTAGCTTTACTGATCACTTTGTCACATTAATGACTCATGTTCATCTTGGAGTCAACAGTGACTCCAAGACCCCTTTCTGCAGCTGAGAAGGTCCTCCCCCAGCCTGTAAGCCTGCTGGTGATTCCTTCTCCCTAGGTGCAGCACCTTGCACTTGTCCTTGTTGAACTGCATCCTGTTCTGTTCCACCCATTTTTCCAACCTGTCCAGATCCACCTGGATTTTTTCCCTACCCTCTAGTGTGTTAACTTTACCCCATTATTTAGTACCACCTGCAAATTTGGACCGAGTGCTTTCCACGCCCTCATCCAAGTCACTGATGAAGACATTGAACAGCACCGGTCCAAGGACCGAGCCTTGTGGGACTCCACTGCCCAAATCTTTCCTAGTCGATACTGACCCATTCCATCCACCACCACACTCTGGGTGCAACCCCTAAGCCAATTTGCCACCCGCCTGACCATGTAATCATCTATGCCACAGTCATTCAGTTTATCTTTGTGAATATAATGAGATACCGTATTTAAGGCTTTCTTACAAGCCAAGTAGATGACATCCATCTTGATTCCTGCATCTAAGCATTTTGTGACCTGGTCATAAAAAGAAACAGGCAGGCAGGATGTCACGGCGGGGTCCTGTAGGAGGGCTGTGATCTCCTCAGGGTCCTCTTCCCATGCCAAGTTGGCCCAAGGGCACCCTTAGGGGCTATGCGTGGCTCCTACCACCCCTTTACCATGCCCCAAGACTTGCAGCTGGAATAGATGTTGTTTGGCCTGGGTCTACACTCTCTCTGGCACTCGGGCTCTCCGCGGCCCCGTCTCTCTCCGCGCCTTCTCTCTGGCACATCTCAAAGCACTGCCCCCCCCTCCAGGGCCTTCTCAGTAATGCCGCCCTCTCCTGGGCCTTCCACGCCCGCACTGGGGCTTCTCAGCAGTGCTCCCTCTCTGGGGCTTCTCCACTGCCCCTCTCTGGGGCTGGGGTCAGTGCACCCCGAATGCTGCGCCCTCACTGGCGCTGGGTCCCCACACTCTGCTGTGAGTCCCCTGTGAGGCCTCCTCCAACCCCTAATAGCCTCACCCAAACCACCAGTGACAAACAGTAATGCAAATGCAAGCCCCTTGGCTATAACATAAACGAAAGCCTCCCGGCCATAACCAAGTTCAAGCCTACCGGGGATTCTTCATCTCGCAGCAGAGCAAGACACTGCTCCTCCATCAGCCTTCTCCTCTCTTCCATGACAGAGCTCCTTCCTCCTTAGCTGCTGGCAAGGAACTGCCTCTGGCCTCAGCCCCCAGGATTTATAAGGGCCAGGCCCTGCCCCTTTCAGTCAGCTGACTGCTGGCAGGTGTGGGTCACTTGCTGACTCCAGTTGCCCTGGCAACCAACAGCTGGGCTCCTTATTTACTGCTAGGGCTCTTTCTCTAGCCTTTTCCCCTTCTTAGGAGAAGGGCACCTCAGTGCTCTGTGACACCTCCCCCCTTAAGATCCCGACTCACCAAGGTGGATCTTCACTCTCGTCAGCTGTTGCCAGACTCTGTGGCTCTTCTCGGCCTTTCTTCAGGCACCCAGTAACTCAAATGCAGGAGGCAGAGGTTTTCAGGCACCTCCTCCTCGCCTTTTACCCAACGGCACACCATGTGGGATTTTTTGGGAGTTACCCCATGTCACGGCGGGGTCCTCGCGGAGGGCCGTGATCTCCTTGAGGCCCTCTCACCGCGCTACTCCGGCCCGAGGGCACCCTCCATTCTCGCCCGCCACGTCTTGATGTAATATGTAATAGGGAGGCTGCCTTGCGTTTCCTCGGGCCTGTCAGCTCCTGGACCCCTCGTGGGTCTCCCCGTATAATGGGCGCTACCCAAGCGCCCTAGCCTTATGGGCTATGCGTGGCTCCTACCAGCCCCTAATACCACGCCCCAAGCCTCGCAGAAGTAATGGACGTTGTTCGGTCTATATGCCCGCTTCCCGGGCCTCCTCTCTCATGCCCAGCCTCTTGCTGGGACTCCCGTCTAGCCCACTCTGGGCCTCCCCTGCCGGTGTGGTTCCGCTCCAGGACTCTCTAGCGGGCCTCCGGTCCTATGGGCCAACCGCACGGACACCCTCCCTGACTCTGGCTCCCTGCGCTGTTACTCCCTGTCTTCTCAGGGGCAACCGCAGCGCCCTGCCTTGGTCTGAGGGGTATCGCCGCACTAGCCTGCGGCCGGGCTCGCTATGCCCGTGGGCCCACACTGGGCTACTCAACAAAGCACAATGGCGTTCCCCCTTTCTGGGGCTCGCCACGCCCACGCTGGGCTACTCAATAACGTACAGGGGCGTTCCCCCTCTCTGGGGGCTCGCCGCGCCCACACTGGGCTACTCAATAAAACACAATGGCGTTCCCCTTCTCCGGGGCTCGCCGCGCCCACACTGGGCTACTCAATAACGTACAAGGGCGTTCCCCCTTTCTGGGGGCTCACCGCACCCATGCTGGGTTACTCAATAAAACACAATGGCGTTCCCCCTCTCTGGGGCTCGCTGCGCCCACACTGGGCTACTCAATAACGTACAAGGGCGTTCCCCCTCTCTGGGGGCTCGCCGCGCCCACACTGGGCTACTCAGTAAGACTGCCCCTTTCCTGGGGCCGGGGGCTATGTTCCCCCACACGCAATCCGTGGTCTCGGTCCCCGTCCGCAACCTACCGGTTGCGCCCGCGACCCACTGGCCGCGCTCCTCGCCGCCAGCTGCTCGCGCAGTGGCGTGCGAGCTGCGCCTTCGGGGGCTATGTTCCCCCACACGCAATCCGGGGTCTAGGTCCCCGTCTGCAACCTACAGGTTGCGCCCGCGACCTACTGGCCGCGCTCCTCGCCGCCAGTTGCTCACGCACTGGTGTGCGAGTAATTGAGGCCTCCTCCAACCCCTACAGCCTCACCCAAGCCTCCGGGTGTAATAATACAAACACAAAGCAAAACCACAAGCCCCTAGGCTGTAACACAAATGCAAGCCGCCTGGCCATAACTCCTCATCATAGCTCAAGCCTCCAGGGCTATCATGAGCTGTACTTGCGACTTAGGCTCCTTCCCATATCTCAGCCAAGGGAGCTCCTGCCTCTCCAGCTGCTGGCAGAGAACTGCCAGCCTGGCTTCGGCCCTGGGCTTTATAAGGGCCAGGCCCTGCCCCCTACAGGCAGCTGGCTCCGCTTAGTTGCTCCGGCAACCCACAGCTGTGCTCACTTGGTTCTGCCAGGGCTCTCTCCCTGGCAGTTTCTCCTCTCTTAGGAGCAGGCACTAAGGTGCCCTGCGACACCCCACCACAGGTAGTCCCCCCACATTAGCCATTCCTGGTAGGGTGCAATCCAGGCCTATCTTTTCTTCTCTTTCACCACCCCATCAATATGAAAACAAGGCCTCCTTTCCCTTCCTGGGAGAGCTGCCTTCTACTACTTGCGGCGTCTTGTCCCTTTTCCTCTTTATGTGTCCCAGACCTCCTCTTCCTTGTGCCCCATGTAACAAATTCCTCCTCACTTTGGTTTCCTGCCAGTCCATGAGTTTTCCCCAAAGCTCCTACTGCACCCTAAGTGCTCGCTGGGCATCTTCCACCCTCCAAAATTCCCTGGCCCGTGGATCTTCCGCCAGCCCCTGTATGTACCTTTACAAACGCTACTCCCCCGACTCTGGCTTCAACTGGTTTTCTCAGGGTCCACCATTTGACTTGCACTGGGAGGTGGTCAACATAAATGCATGGCCGCCTTCCTCCCTGTTGTTCTTTCTCCACCCAAATTACCTCTGTTGTTGAGGGACTTTCTGCCTCCCTAGTTTGGCCTGTTGTCTGGATTCGGCATGGTACTTGCTTCTGTGTGGGGTCTGCTAGCTTGCCCTGAGGGTAGAGCTTGGGATGTCCTCCTCCCCCCTTAATTTCCCTGGGGGTTTGGCTCCTCCTGCCCATCTCAGGCCTTTGGATCTCTCTTTTACTTAGAGCTTCTACCGCTCTGTCCTTTGGAACCTGCACCTTGTCTGCTATATGCCAGAGCCTGGGCCATCTTTGGTCTCTGGCCTTTTTGTTTTATTTGTCCCCGCTTCTGAGTGTGACCAAGGCAGCTTAGGTCACTGTTCTTGTCTCTTCCACTGACTGGCTCACCCTTTTGTACAGCCACCATATCTCCCTCATCTACCGCCCTCTGTTGCATCTGTTTTGGTATTGTCGATACTCCAAAGTCATACCTGCTGGTAAGCTTCTCTAGTTTCTTCCCCAGGCAGTTCATTTCTTCTGTATACTGGCTCACCCACTGTCCCCATCTCCGATCCAGGCACTCCATGACTGTGGAGATGATCTCTTCTCGCATCCTCGTGGGGTCTACCCCGAGAGTGCCTCCATCCTTCTATTCTTTTCCTGCTGCCCTATTTCCTCTTCTTCTCTAGGATTTTCCAAGCTCACCGTACTGAGTTGCTCCTGATATCTCAGGACCTTTAGGAGCAGGGGCCGTGCAGTCTCTATCAGTTTTCCTGTGTCTATCAAAACCTCTTTCAAGCCTTCAAGCTCCTGAAGGTGCTCCTCGCATCCTGCCTTAGCCTTGGATGCATGTTCTTCCAACTGCCCGCTTATTGCGGTCAGTCTCTCGCTCTGTATTTGAGCAGTCTGTACCGTTTGTTGTTCAATCTCTCCTTGCAAAGCTGCCTCCCTGGCTGTGCTCTCTTTTAATAGGGTCTTCAGGGACCGTATCTCTTTCCCCAGTTAGTCCTTTTCCTTCTCTACCCTTTGCCATTGAGCCCGCAACTCTGCACACTCCTCAGTTCTGGCTCTTACCTCCGTCTCGAGGGACTGTCTCTGATCTTGTAATGCCTCATGCATTGCTTCTACAAACTCCATCGTTTGATCCTCTGGTCCTTCTTCTGCCTGGGTTGCTGTACTTATTATCTCTGGCACCTCTGACTCCCCAGGATCCTGGCCTTTTGTGGCCGTCTGACCACTTGCTGCCTGCAGCATTTTATTTTCTGCCTCCAAGGCCTGAATCTGCTGCCTTAAGATGTGCATTTGCTGCTGTGACTACTCCCTCTCTGCGTTAGTCACTGCCTCTTTAGCCGAGCTATCTTCTAAGAGGGCTTTAAGGCACTGTACCTGTTCTCCCAGGTGGTCTTTTTCCGCCTCCAACTCTGTATCTGGGACTGTAACCTATCGTGCTCTCTCTTTCCGTCCTCTAACTCTCTTTCAAGGGACAGGTTTTGATCGCACAGCGCCTCGTAATTGGCCATGTACGCTTTTACCTTTTCCATCTCTCGTGCGATCACCTTCCCATTTTCTGCAGTCTGAGCATGGTTTTCAAGCAGTTTGTCCCGCAGCTCTTGAGCTAGGTGTTCTGCCTGCATGCACTTCTGCTGCCAGTCTTCCAACTCATCATGCAACACTTCTATGCGGTCCTGCTGGCTGCGGACCTTTCTGTAGGGCACTAATTAGGCTCCTTGACACCTCCAACTTCTGTTGCATCTCCTTTGGTTCTCCTGCCTGGGTTGTGTAGGCGTCAGTAGATCTTGTCCTCCATGCCTCCATCTCCCTCTGTATCTCTTGCAGTTTCTCTTCCCTCTGCCTGCTCTTTTTGGCCTCCTATGCCATGAGCCATTCCAGTGCTCGAGTCTTCTCTGCCTCTGCTGCAACCAGGCACCTCATTTCTTTAGAGCCTCCATCCTTTTTCCCTGCTTGTACCCACTGTTCTAACCCAGCGACCTTTGCCTCCACTTGTTCCTTCTGGGATTGGGCTACCTCTAGCTCCCACTCCAGCCGTGCAATTTTTTCTTCTAATTCATTTACCCGTAATAACCAGGCAAAATTTTCTTGTTTCAGGGTCTCTATATCCTCTACCCTTCCATGGTTCTACTTTTCTCCCTAGACCAGACCCAGCATCTTCCTTTGTATGCTTTCTAATGGCTGTCTCCTCTTTGATCTGGGCTTGTCTTCTTAAGTCCCCAGTCTCACTGCCTTGCCTTTCTGTGTATCCATACTAGCCCTAAGGTTTGTCTCCCCTTCTCAGGGACACGGGTTCCTTCCCCATGCATGGCCTTACATTCCCGACCAATGCACCACTTTGTCACAGTGGGGTCCTGCAGGAGGACTGTGATCTCCTCAAGGCCCCTTTCCCATGCCAAGTTGGCCCACAGGCACCCTCAAATTCTCATCTGCCATGTCTTTGATAACACTATGTATATTTGGGAGGCTGCCTTTTACGCCCTCTCAGTCACGTCTTGCTGGTTACTTGGACCCTGTGGTTTTCCGGACTCTTTGTGGGTCCTGCTCTACAATGGGTGCTTCAGGGGCACCCTAGCCTTAGGGGCTATGCGTGGCTCCTACCACCCCTTTACCATGCCCCAAGGCTCGCAGCTGGAATAGACATTGTTTGGTCTGGGTCTACACTCTCTATGGCGCTCGGGCTCTCCGTGGCCCTGTCTCTCTCTGCACCTTCTCTCTGGCACGTCTCAAAGCACTGCCCCCTCTCTCCGGGGCCTTCTCAGTAATGCCGCCCTCTCTCCGGGGCCTTCTCAGTAATGCCGCCCTCTCTCCGGGGCCTTCTCAGTAATGCCGCCCTCTCTCCGGGGCCTTCTCAGTAATGCCGCCCTCTCTCCGGGGCCTTCTCAGTAATGCCGCCCTCTCTCCGGGGCCTTCTCAGTAATGCCGCCCTCTCTCCGGGGCCTTCCGCGCCCGCACTGGGGCTTCTCAGCAGTGCTCCCTCTCTGAGGCTTCTCCACTGCCCCTCTCTGGGGCTGGGTTCTGTGCCCCTGAATGCTGCACCCTCACTGGTGCCTGGTCCCCACACTCTGCTGTGAGTCCCCTGTGAGGCCTCCTCCAACCCCTAATAGCCTCACCCAAACCACCGGTAACAAACAGTAACGCAAATGCAAGCCCCTTGGCTATAACATAAACAAAAGCCGCCCAGCCATAACAACGTTCAAGCCTACCGGGGATTCTTTATCTCGCAGCAGAGTAAGACGCTGCTCCTCCATCAGGCTTCTCCTCTCTTCCATGACAGAGAGCTCCTTCCTCCTCGGCTGTTGGCAGGGAACTGCCTCTGGCCTCAGCCCCCAGGATTTATAAGGGCCAGGCCCTGCCCCTTTCAGTCAGCTGACTGCTGGCAGGTGTGGGTCACTTGCTGACTCCAGTTGCCCTGGCAACCAACAGCTGGGCTCCTTATTCACTGCTAGGGCTCTTTCTCTAGCCTTTTCCCCTTCTTAGGAGCAGGGCACCTAAGTGTTCTGTGACACACAGGAACTACCTGCTACGAATCCATGCTGGTGGCCCTTTAGCACCACTTTCCCCACTAGACTCCCACAAATGTGATCCTTAATTTTTTCAAAGGTTTTTCCGAGGATAGAGGTGAGACTAACCAGTTTATAGTTACCCGGATCTCCTTCCTCCCCCTCTTGAAAATAGGGACCACATTGGCCCTTTTCCAGTCCTCTGGGACCTGACCTGAGTACCAAGAATGCTCGAGCAGTCGTGCCAATGGCTCTGCTATGACACTGGCCAATTCCTTCAGCACCCTTGGATGAGCTAGTTGGGGTCATCTGACCCCAGTGCTCTTTCCTGCCCAGGGTAGGGGGTCAGACTTGATGACCTACTGAGGTCCCTTCCGACCCTAACATCTATGAATCTATGAATCTGTGAAGATCATTTGAGCCTGCCAGCCCCTCCAAGTGTCTCTTCACTAAGTTGGTGCTAACAGTTGGTGGGCTGGTTCCCCCTTTATGCCTATGATCCAATTGGGAGATTTGTCCTGATCTGAGTTCAGGAATACAGAGGCAAAAACTCATTGAAGAGCTTAGCTTTGTCCCCCCTCTGTCACTAATTATCCTAGTCTGTCTTGTAGGGGACCTATGCTACCCTGCGCCTTCTTTTTGCTCCCTATATACCTGAAGAAGGACTTTTTGCTGTCTTTAATTTTTGTTGCCAGCCTAAGTTTCATTTCTGCTTTGGCCTTTCTGACTGCCTTCCTGAAAGTGTGGGCCAAGTAGGTGTACTCCGCCTTGGTAGCTACCCTCTACTTCCACAACCTATATGCCTCTTTTTTTGCCTCAAGGCTTTCCTGGATTTCCCTGTTGTTCAGCCAATAGGGTTTCTTGGCCCCTTTGCCCCCTTTCTTGAGCAAAGGGATTGTCTGCTTCTGCACCTGTAGGACTGTTCCCTTTAGGAAAGACCACTCTTCCTGGACCTCCCATCTCACCAACTCTCCTATCCTTCCGTGCTTTGCTAACTAATCTTCTGAGCACACTGAAGTTAGCATTTCTGAAGTCTAGCACTTCTTCCCTACTGGTTATCTTTCCCACCCTACACCAGATAAAGAAGTCAATGGTCACTGTCCCCTAGGTTAACGTGTGTCAGTAGATCCCCCACCAAATCATCCCCTGTAGCCAGGACTAAGTCCAGTAATGTGTTTCCGCTCATGGGACTGTATACTTCCTGTGTTAGGTGAAGGTCCTGTATACAGGTTAAGAACATACGTGAACAGTTGGATCTGGCTGACTGCTCCTCCCAGCAGATGTCTGGGTAGTTTAGGTCACCTGTGACAACAATGTCCCTTGACCGTACGGCCTCTGAGAGCTGTCTGGAGAATTCCAGGTCCAACGCCTTCTCCTGATGTGGCAGTCTGTAGTAGACCCCTGCTACCAAGTCCAAGTGGCAGAGCCTCTAGTTGAAAATTAATGTCCCCCACAAAGTCCTACTAGGCATCTCCCATCTCAAACTTCTGTTCAATTTGCTTTTGTCCTGTCTTAGTATTATACTACAGCTACAGTCTACAAGCTTGCATCTGCTTGGTGTTAATATGGAAATCATCACCTGGTATCTGAATGCCCTCCACCTGAAAATATAATCTGAAGTTACTGGGAGCATGAACAGAGTATGAGATGATCAATAATTTGGTTCATGCTCCCAGTAACTTCAGATGATATATTATATATTATATAGTATTATAGGGAATACTATATATGAAATATATAGGGAATACTATATATGAAATATATAGTATTATAGTATTAATGGAGTTTATTGAATACAATTGGGAATATTTAGTATCCCTTTTTGAAATTATTTTTCTTTGCCTCAAAGGGAAAAATACATCATGGGGACAACTAGCCATATTCACCATTGGCACTGGATTTATGATCCAGATACCTTGTTTCAGGTGGACCCAAACCCTCAGACCAACCATGACCTCTCAATTTGCTAATAGGCAAATTTTATTGATACACAGTGAAAGCAGATAAGAATAATGCAAATAATTCTATAGCTACCTAGGGCTGTCACAGGGTCAAAGTGCACGTGGCCAGTATCTGAGCTTCACCCTGGAGTTCTTTCTTAAATGTCAGATGTCAGCAGCCTGGAGGTTGAAGGCCAAGGCCCACCTCCCCGCAGTGGGGTGGGTGAGATGGGCTGGTGGTGTGCCCCCTGTCTATGGCGGCTTCAGGTTCCCCTGAGAGGGGGAACCTGAAGCCGCCATAGACAGGGGGCACACCACCTTTTGCTGCTCTGAAATCCCTCCTTTTGTATTCTTTCTCCTCCTTTGATGACATTTTGGTCCCAGGCATTGTTGATTGGTCTTCCTGTGGTCATCATACTGTCCATATTCTGTCCTGTCAGCATAGTCCTTTGTTTAACAAGCCCATCGCATGCACATATCTTAATTTGGTTGTTTACCCATTTCTCCTAATTTGGTCTGCCACCAAAACCAGAAATCCCAAGGGCTCTGCAGTTTGGCACTGTGACCTGGCCAACATGGCAGAGGCCATTATCTCTATTATGGAAGAGAGTGGTACATGTGATATGCACCGTGATTAAAGACGGACTTGAGGGGAACGCCCCAAGACCTAAGGTTGAGGAGGACCGGGTTAGAGTGCTTCTGGAGGGGCTGGACATATTCAAGTCAGCAGGTCCAGATGCTCTCCACCCCGGGGTGTTGAGGGAGCTAGCAGGGGTTATTGCAGGGCCCTTGGCACAGCTTTATGAGCGCTTGTGGTGCTCGGGCCAGGTGCCAGATGATTGGAAGATAGCCAATGTGGTCCCCATCTTTAAGAAAGGGAGGAGGGAGGACCTGGGCAACTATAGGCCTGTCAGTCTTACCTCAATCCTGGGGAAACTCTTTGAGAAGATCATCAAGGAGCACATCTGTGATGGGCCGGCATCGGGGATGATGCTCAAAGGCAACCAGCACGGTTGAATTAGAGGCAGGTCATGTCAGACCAACCTGATTGCCTTTTATGATCAGGTCACAAAAGCATTGGATGCAGGTGTCGCCGTGGATGTAGTCTTTCTGGACTTCAGCAAGGCCTTTAACACTGTCTCTCACCCCATCCTCGTTAAAAAACTAGGCGGCTGTGGCATTGATGCCTACACGGTCAGATGGATTGCTAATTGGCTGAAGGGTTGTACTCAGAGGGTGGTGGTGGAGGGGTCATATTCGACCTGGGGAGAAGTGGGCAGCGGAGTCCCCCAGGGCTCGGTCCTTGGGCCCGCGCTGTTCAATTTCTTTACCAGCGATTTGGACGATGGGGTGAAAAGCAACCTGTTCAAATTCGCTGATGATACCAAAATCTGGGGTGAGGTGGGCACACTAGGAGGGAGGGAAAGACTGCAGAAAGACCTGGATAGGTTGCAAGGGTGGGCTGACAAAAACAGGATGCGTTTTAATACGGACAAGTGCAGGGTGCTGCACTTGGGCAGTAGTAACCGGCAACACACTTATAAGGTGGGAAACTCCCTTCTTGAGAGCACGGAGGCAGAAAGGGATCTTGGAGTCATCATTGACTCCAAGATGAACATGGGCCGACAATGCGAGGTCACAGTCGGCAGTGCTAACCGGACCTTATCGTGCATCCACAGGTGCATCTCAAGTAGGGCCAAGGAGGTGATCCTCCCCCTCTACGTGACACTGGTTAGGCCACAGCTGGAGTACTGTGTCCAGTTCTGGGCGCCCCACTTCAAAAGGGATGTGGACAACATTGAGAGGGTCCAGAGGAGGGCCACCCGCAAGATCCAGGGACAGCAGGGCAGACCCTACAATGAGAGGCTACGGGACCTGAACCTGTTCAGCCTTCACAAGAGAAGGCTGAGGGGGGACCTTGTGACCGTCTATAAACTCACTAGGGGGGACCAGAAGGGTTTGGGGGAGACCTTGTTTCCCCCAGCGCCCCCCGTGATAACAAGAAATAACGGCCACAAGTTGTTGGAGAGTAGGTTCAGATTAGACATCCATAGGAACTACTTCACAGTTAGGGCGGCTAGGATCTGGAACCAACTTCCAAGGGAAGTGGTGCTGGCTCCTACTCTGGGGGTCTTTAAGAAGCGGCTCGATGCCTACATGGCTGGGGTCACTTGAGCCCAGTTTCTCTCCTGCCCAGGCAGGGGGTCAGACTTGAAGATCCACAAGGTCCCTTCCGACCCTACTTCTATGATTCTATGATGATTCTATGTCTTCAATTTCCCAGCCTGTGTGTCTGCTTGCTGCTTTCTTGTGTCAGACACAGTAGGCCTGGAAGTAAATTTTGGCACAAACAGGCTTTTAGAAATAAATTAACCCTCGCTGTTGCCCTGGACCAGTGTTCAAATGAATATCTACTTTACCTACAAGCCGATTCCCAAAAGCAAACCCTTAAATACCATTTTCTAGCTATCATTCACAACTTCATTAGTTAGCCATAAAGCAGATTATTTTCCATTGGAAGGAAACATCATTATCATGCATGTGAATGATAGTTCTGCATATGCCATGAGAGAATAAATGCCAGACTATGTGAATTATGTACTCCCTAGGGCAAAGTACAGCTGCTTGAGGAATTGGAGGAGAGGAATAAAGAATGTGGAAACCAGGAAGACTGAAAAGAGGTCTTACTAGTGCAGAGCAAAATGAATCGTTAGAAGATTAACATTGGGAGGGCCAGGGGTTTTTGAAGGTTTGGTTGTGTCTTGATACTTGCATTTTGGCACACACAATTTTATCACCAAGCACACTACACACATTGGGTATATCTGACAAGCATAGCAGTGAATGAAGAACCCCTCTCACTTTATTAGTCTAATTGTCAATCTAATGAGAAATTAGATCCTACCTTCTTTGTGCCTTTCTGACAAGGTATTTAGCAGAATTTGTAGATTCATTGGAATCTGACATGGCCATACTATAAGCAATTCTGCTATGGCCTCAAATTTGCAACCTCTGAACTGTCAACCATGCACCCTAGTGCCCAGCCCAGCCCCTAGAAATCGGATCCATTGCAAGAGAATTGGTTAGTCTAGGCCTGTCCAACTGGCAGTTTGCAGGCTGCATGCAGCTCATAAATGGCTTACATGTGGCCTGTGAGCTCCTGCCCTGTCACTACTCCTCTCATTACTTTTGATGCCATAGCAGTTGGGGTCTCTAAGCTCCCCACTCCCTCCCTGGCTTCCACTCTTGCTTTCACTCCAGGGGGTGGGGTAGCACAGTGGGAGGAAGCCACTCCCACTGTGTGCAGAGGGGCTGGGCTACTTGCATTGCATGCATGGCACGGGGGAGCTAGGCTGCCCATGCTGCGCACCGAGGTAGAGGGTGGGACTGTTTGTGAGGTGTATGCAGTAGAGGAGTCAGGATGCATGTGTTGCATGCACTACATGAGATGGAACTGGGCATCCCATGCTGGGTGTGTGGCAAGGGAGGGTGCAAGCAGGGAGCTGCCCATGCAGCATGCCTGGCCAGGAGCAGAGTGAAACTACATGCATGGCTCAGGCGGTTGGGCTGCCCTCATGGTGAAGTGGAGGGGTTGCCCATGCTGCCAGAGGCCCACACAGTGTGTGGTTCCCAGTTTGTGGCTCCTTGGCCACCATGAGGTTGAATGGCTTTGAGTTAGTCTAGTTAATATATTACCTGGCAATAGTGGTTTCCTTCACTGACACCTCAGCTACAGTTTTTGAAGCATTTCCATGCCTTGCTATTTTTCACAAAACCTAGCAAGTTTATGGAGTTGATACTTTTATTCTTTTAAAAAAACCTGTGGCTTGTTCAGCAACAAAAGTAACCTCCAAAACGAACACTTACCACAGCCTTGAACACTTCCTACAGCTTTGAAAAGCTGCAGAAGCAGAACAGGTATCAAATATCTTTTTATACCCATCACAGCATTTAAATGCTTAACAAAGAATTGAAAGAGCTGGGGTTTCCCTTTACTGCTGCTTAATGCCAGGTAAATGTACCCTCCTCCTTTTATTCTTATTTTTTTTAAAGCACTGAGTATAGTTTCTCTGCTTCCTACTCTTTGCTGAAAGACTTTGGCATGGTTCTTGTGAGATTTGAATAGCAATATCACATGAGGCTGTAACTACAGCTGCACCTTCCCCTCTGTTGAAGTAAGTGGGAAGTCAAGCTGCAGGGCTAAGGGCTTGCCTACACAAGGGGATTTACATCAAAGCGTGAGTCTTTGATGTAAGTGCGTCGTTTTAATTAGTATGAAGTAGGCACTACTGAATGAGCACACTGCCTTTATCTCACTGAATCATTGCTGCCAGTTAGAGGGATTTCCTCTGAAGCATGTGCACAGCCTTGTGGGTGTGTAGATAATACTCTGTTGCACTACTGAGGGATTGTTCCTGCAGTACATGGTGAGAAATCTAGTAGAATCTGGAAGTCACTGCATTCCAGATCCAAAGTCAAACTGTAAAAATCACAAATTTATCTCTTGCTGCCCAATGATTTTATTTTTTTAGATAGCTGGTGCCATTTTCAAACCCCTAAAAGACCATTGCTGGTAGTCAAGCCTACACAGAAGCTTGTGCAAATGTATTTGGGACACTGTTCTCAGATGGCTGCTTACATTTACAAGTCAACCACTGTGCCACCAAGCAGTTCAGGCTGGAGTTTTTGGAGCAGCAGCAGCTAATGCTACAGCACCTCCATTGCAACTAGATCTAGAGGAGAACAAGAAAACAGACAGACCTGAAAAGAAGACTGAGGTCATGTCCATACTGCTTCCGTCCCAATCACAGGTCTTTAGGAATTAAACCCCACTCACAAACTCCTGTGAGAGTGGTCCTGGAACCAATAATCCAGGACAAACTTTCTTTAGCTGCAGAATCATGCATGTACTGATAGAAGAAGATTGTGCTGCAGATCTAGGATGACCAACACAAGCTGCAGAACTTCACAGTGACAGAGGTGCTCTCCTGGGTATCTGAACAGATCTTGACCCAGAGGCAATTCAACAACATGAGAACAACCTTACCTGCCATCACCATCTGGAAACCAGCAACCGCAAAAGTGCTACCAGTCAGTGGTTATCCAGTCTCTCCTGAACAGATCACCTGTTGCAAGCTGTTATGATGGACATGTGCACCATGATTATAAGACACTGTTGCTCTGTGTCATAAGACCTGCCAGTCCACAGGAGTGATGCTTTGCATGAATAGGATTGCCCAATTAATAGAAATTGCCTCCTTCACCAAACCTCAGAGTCTATAAATAGAAGAGGTAATTCTCCATGATACTTCAAGACTGGTTGACCCCATAGTACATTTACTAGTATTAATGTTGGTTCATGTGGAAGCATTTATAAAGCTAGATTTTTTTTGGACCTCCTGACTGTTTCCCCACAAGGAAATCAGGGAGTTTGCAAGTACAACACTAATGTTATGGTGTCAACATTCCTCCTTTTATTCTGGAGGACCCTGCTTAGCCTCTGCTACCCCAGATAATAAGGCCTTTTACAGGATGCTTGGATTGTAAAAAAAAAAAATCTGCTTATCACCTAAGCAGCTGCAGAATGACAATGGAAGGGCCTTTGGGAACACAGAAACATAGAACAGGAAGGGGCTCCTGTGTCATCAAGTTCAGTCCCCTGTGTTTGCAAACCACCATTTACTCAAAGATACTCCCAAATTGCCACTGCAAACATTCACATACTACAAGTCACAAAATCGGAAACATCAAGATGCAATAGGTGAAAATCAGAGATGAGGACAGTGCCAATGCCCTGCCACTGCAATGACAAGAAAATATTTGGTTAATATATACTCAGAGAGCAAATGGTACATGGCAGACACTAAATGGAAGGTTTGAGGCAGCCAGGCAATACCTTCCTCAGAATATACTGTATTCTGCATAACATCCATGAGCAAGTGAACCTCCCAGAGGCCTGGGGCAGAGGTTCAGAAAACTTCAGGATGCTTTGAAAAGCCTGCAAAACATTTATTCCAAAATGGCCATCACCAGGGACATGTTATCTCTGTGTACCTTGAGGAATGCCTTGTGTATACACTAGGAGCAGCTACACATTCATTAATGCACCGTAGTTACTGTGCATTAAGTTTAGTACTCAGTTAACCAAGTACTAAATCAATGTACAGTAACTTGGATTACTGCGCAGTAGCACCAGCACATGGGTTTTTAGTGATGCTTATTGCACAGTAGCCTAATACTACTGCCCTGTAGTGTATTAGCACAGTTTCTGCCTGGCACACTACTGTGCAGTGTTATTAGGCTACTACACAGTTAGTGTCTCATGTAGATGAGCCCACTCTGAGGAAAGGGCATAATGACTTTGAGCAGCTGTTGAGAAATACTTGACTAGAGGCATAGGGGCTGTACGTGTTTCTAAATTCAAAGTGGGATGGTCAAACAGAAAGTTGCAAGTAATTGATCTGTGAGGTCTGCCACATTGTGTACCTTTATCTCACAGTGCATGAACTCTGTGAGCCCCTGAAGGCCTAGGAAAGCTCATGGTCTACAGGCAGGGTTGTTGTGCATTTCACAAAGAACAGTGGTTTGGCTGATGGGGGAAAATAATGCAAACAAAACATGATTTCATCACCCTTAAAGTGCAATCAGAACAAACAGCAGTAAGGCCATGGTGAGTGGCCTTTTTTCGCTGGAATTGCTCAGCAAAATTCACCAGGGTTGGGTTGGTGAACTTTGCAGCTCGTGCATCTTGTGGAGTTCCCAGGCCACAAGAGGTGGAAAATGAATGACAGCTTTGATGGAGCATGTTCTTCACCTACTCCATTTGCATGTTCATAAAGTCCTGGAGTTGTATCTCCATGTCCCCTTGTATTGGCTGGTTGACCATAGCCCAGTTCTGCAAGCTCCTTTCTCCCAATTCTCAAGTCAAATCAAACTCCTTGGATACTACAGTGCCTGCTTTCTTGGCCTTTTGGTCATTCTCTTCTTTTTGTCTCAAAAATCCCCTAAATCCCAGCACTGCCATTCTATTCTTCACAGAAGCCTCCACTTGTTCCCCAAAAGCTTCCTTGCTCTCAAGTTACCCAAACATTGGGCAGCAGTTAGTACTGGCAGCCTTGAGAGTATGGGTATTGCAGATACCAAACTTGTAAAGCAGGGGTGGGCAAAATGCAGCCCACAGGCCAGATGCAGCCTGTCAGGCCATTCTATCCAGCCCATCGAGCCCCTAAAAAATTTAGAAAATTAATATTAATCTGCCCTGGGCTGCCTGTCATGCGGCCCTTGATGGCTTGCCAAAACTCAGTAAGTGGCCCTCTGCCCAAAATAATTGCCTGCCCCTGTTGTAAAGCAAGCAAAGTAAAAAAAAACAATCATTCATTGTTCAGTTTCCAAAGTAGCCAAGATAAAGTTTTTTACCCCACCATTTTGGGCTGCTATCTCTAGAGCCTCTTTCCAGACTTGAGAGACCCTGGAGATGAGCGTCATTTTTCAGCTTTTCTCTCATGCTGTTTTGTATGCTTATGCGTTGAATATCCCTGGTTTGCAGATCTGGTATCTAGTGAACTGCAAGCTGATTTGCTACTGTGCCGTATTTCTGTTATCACTGGGGAGGATGTAGGGGTTAGGTATCTAATTAACAACATAAGCAGAGCATGATTAGTGAGGTACAGAGGTCCTGATGAGGCCAAACCAATGATTGCATTTATGCTTCTGCAAGCAGTCCTAGTGCTGGAGGTGTCCTGTTCTGTGTGATGAAACAACAGCAAAATGCCTATTTCCAAAGTCAAGGGGAATATAGCAAGATATGCAGTGTTGATATTCAATACAGGTGCGATTTAGTGATCTGTGTGACTGGAAAGATGCTAACACCTATTTTGAAATCAAGGAGAAAGCACTCCTGCCTTGGCAATGTTAGAGCACTTTACCACTAAAGAACTTCCATATTTAAAATTCCATTTTACCATATTTTCTTGCATACCACATGTCCCCAATTAAGACACCTAATTTTGCAGAAGGCAGAATGAAGGAGGAAAAAAGATTTTTCAAGGTTTGCGGCTGCATAGAGCAGGGGCAGCCTAATTTTCATCTTGCTCATTGTTCCTTTTCTGCTCAGCCAGAAGCTCAAGCTGTAGCTACTGCTGAAGACTAGTCTCCATGGGTGAGTCTGTGAATTGGAAAAGAGCTAAAATCAGTCTGTAGGGCTGTGAGATAGGAAAAGAGAGACCAGGAGAGCTAGCAGACAGCAAAGGTGCCAGAAGAAAGTTTAGCTTGATTAGTGGAACATCAAGACCATTGAAAGAATAGATGGTCATTAACACCTGTGTAGTGAAGAACAATGAGCCATTTAGTCAATTGATTCCCTAAGCTGCCTGAATAGAAATGCCACTACTGCTGGTGGGGTGTAGGTTGTAGCCATGTTGATCTAAGGACATAGGCAGACAAGGTTCTTTGGATAAATCCCAATATCTTTTATTAAACCAACGCAAATAGTTGGAAAAATTCTGCATATGTACTGGCTTCAGGGCTGTGTGAAGCTTAGGCTGCTAATTTGATTCAGAGGAGATTCAGCCCGATTCAGTGGTCGAATCTCCATATCTGAATCAAATCAGGGGACCAGTTAAAAGGTCCAAATCAATTTGAAGCTCTCAGAATCGATTCAGAAAAGATTCGGAAAGCTTTGGCAATTCAGGCTGCATCAGGGAGCTAGGCCTGGACTCCGAGCTGGTAAGTAGGGGCTGGGGGAGGGAGGGCCAGAGAAGGGGAGGCTGGGGGAGGGGACCCTGGGGGGACCCCTGCCAAGCCCCATCCCCTGCCTGCTCCTTCAGCCCCCCGAGCCCCGCCTGCTCCCCCAGCCCCCCCATGGCTGCCCCACCCGCCCCAACTCCTGGTGCTCTAGAAAAAAGCCCCACATGCAGCAAGAGGCAGTGGGGGGCAGCAGGGATTGCCCCCCATGGGACAGTACCTGGTGAGTGGGGGCTTTTTTTGTTGTTTTTTTTTAAAGGGCCAGAGCTGAAACAGGCAGGGCAGCCATGGGGGGGCGGGGGGAAGGGGAGGAAAGGGTGTTGGTACTCGAAAGCTTGCTAAGAACAATTTTTCCAACTATTTTATTTGGTCTACTAAAAGATATTGGATTTACCTGACGAACCTTGTCTGGCTACTACTCGTGGGCAGTTGGTTTTAAACTTGGGTGGAGCAAGAATCAAAAAGGGGTGCATGTATTCTGGAAAGAAAATTAGCTTAAGACACCTCAATTTTAGAAGGCTAATTTTGGGGGAAAAGATGGGCATGAGTAAATACAGTGTGTCACCTGGAGACATGCTCGAAGCTCACTGTGCCGTAAGTGCTGTTTTACAATTAATTCCAGATACTTAGGTGTAGGGATAGGGGGATTACTGTGTTTGTACTTCACAGTGCTGTTCTTGCTTCTTAAAACGTTACTGCTGTATAACACATAGTAAATTTCAAACCTGCATTGATAAAGATTTTACTGGGAAAAAAAGCCTTAAGAGTTTTTAAAAAGCTTTTATTGGCTTTATTTTGCTATAAAAAAGAACCTATTTCAAATTCACCCAAGCTTCTAGCACAGAGAGTAAAAACAAAAGTAGGTGGTACATCTCAGCATGCATTAACACTCACTTGTAATAAAAGCAAAATAAACAATGCTTACCAGTCTTATCAGCAGCCTGAGTGGTCTCAAGGGCAAATGGCTTATTGGCAAGTGAGATAGGGGCTTCAATATCCGTCATGGTCTGGGTGTGGCTTTGGTTGGGTTCATGCAAAATGAACTGCTCCTGGCTTTCTAGCACATCCAGAATCAGAATGACAGTACCAGAATCCACACTCCTAGCATCCTCTCATTCATCTTTTGGGTCTGACACAAAATGCAGGTTTGTGCTGGAATACCATGCCAAAACTCTGGATAAACAGGAGGGCAGAGCACTGATGGAAGTGAGATTTCTGTCCTTCTCCCATCTCTAGTTCACCTTTAAATCCTTTGTCTTTACGTAGGACTGCATGGTGTCCCATTTATGGCCCCATGTGGCCATCACCATGGCAATGCCTTTATGAATATCTTAGTTTCTGTGCTGGATGCAAGGACTTTCTGCAGCTTTGCTTCTCTGCAGGGGGTAAGGAGGTCCAAGAACTCAGTCCAGTTCCAGCTGAAAGCCTAGCAAGCAGGCATGACAGTGGTAGCAGGTAAAATATGCAAGCGCACTAGAAAAGTGTGGACTTGTGGAACCTGTCAGTGCAAAGAGGCAGAATCTGGCTGCATGCCAGAATTTAAACAGGAGCTATCATTTACTTGCCATGACTCCACAGCAGTAGAGGCCATGCAGGTAAATAAACTTCCCATAAAGAGCAAGGTGCCAAGTGTTGTGGGAAGATGGCTGACCAACTACCAAAATACTCTGGAGCGGAGGTGTGTGCCTGTGAATATTATTGGAATGAGACCCATTTGAAATCCTAACAAGGATAAAATCTCTGGGCTGACGTTGATTATATTCAGTGAAGGAGTTGCATGGTGTGGACCAAACATTTCTGGTCAATGTAACTGGGTTTAGTTGAATGTAAATCCCCTGTGTGGACAAGTTGTAGACTCCATACCCTCCCTCACCTCTGGCAACCCACATACTCTTCTCACAGGAAGGAGAGCTGCAGTTCAGGATATATCTTTCCAATAGCAATACTAGTCATCCAGAGCATCCTCCAGTCCAAAGAGGAAACAGAGGGGCTGATATTCCCATAAGAACAAAAAGCTTTAAAGAAAAGCCAGGTCATTTTTCATTGTCAAAAGACTAGGATAGGCAAAACCAACCCCCCCATCCCCTCTTCACAGCCTTGAGATCCCATTCAGCATGTGCAGGGGCCCTGGATTTAGAAGAAGCAGTTGCTAATGCAGGCCCTGATTCAGCAAAGAACTGAGCATTTGCTTAGAAGCTAATTCCATCGAGGTTAGTGGGGTTTATACGTGGATTTACAGGTTTTGCCAACCCAGGGCCACAGTTAAAAGATTCTTCTTCCTAGTATTGCTTCAGCAATGGATGTGATGGTAGCCCGTTGGAGAGGAAGGAACTGGTTTGGTTTGGTTTGGTTTGGTTTCTTTCAAAGTGAAATATGTTTGTGCAAGTGTTTCTTTAAAAAGCTGGCCTCGCTCCCCCGGCAAGCCAAGTGTCAGACATGCTAACTATATTAAAAAGGACTCCAGGTGGACACCTAACTGTTCTTTGGCATCTTTAAAAATCCCAGCCTTCCCCTTCATTATCCCACTACTACTCATTGTTTCTCTAAGACTGGCTGTTAGCCAGCTGTCTGCCAAGCAGGCCGTTCTTGTCCCATGGCCTCTACTGTACTTAAGACTTCTACTGTCCTTTCCCCGCTTGTACTGTCTTGCCCTGGTGTGACCTCGTTCCCAGCAGAAAGCAAGAGAAAGGATAATGCAGCCAAGAACAAAAACCCTTATGAGCCAGAACTAAATGCAAATAAGGATGTTCATGATCACTGGGACTGAGGCACTCAAAAGTTAAGTTATACTGACCTCTAGGGGACTGCAATAAGAAGTCCCAGCAGTGTGTAGGCCTGACTTCTCATTGATGTTAAGACTCTGCCACTGTGGCCCTACCCACAGGCCTGAAAATGAAAGCTTCGCACCCACTTCCTGGCCTGTTGACACTACCAGAGGCATATAAAGGGATGTCGGTGTAAATGGTAACCCAGTCAAAGCAGTTCTTATGCTCCCATGTCATTATAACCGCGAGATCTTAAGAATATGACCTGCACCTATGTATGTGAAATAACACAGGAGATGCACTTTTTAGGGAAACAAAATTGTGTGAACTGCAAACTGTTGGCCAAGCAGCAAAAGCACAAGTCAAAATCCTTCCGCAGTGTAGGAGGTGAAATAGGAAAACTTGTGGGCCGTTTTGTGTCTGTTACACTTTTCAGATGTAGTAGAGTCAACGTGCTAGGCAGTAAAAGTTTTGAGTAAAAGAAAGGCTTTGTTGTCGTGGGCTATTTAAAATAGAGTATGGCTCTGCTAAGGAACCACGAGTTTCTATTTCTTTGTGCCACAATTTTTGGCAATGGCAAAGGAGGCATGGCGCGCAGGCAAGCATTACAATTTTCAGGACATAAATCACTGATTCGCAGTCTGAGACTTGAAACAGGCTGAGAGGTCACAGCACTTATGAGTGCCGTTGTGAGTCCCACAGAAATTCAGTTTCCCATGGGCTCAGACCAGAAAAGGAGTTGTAGCCCTCAAAGCCTGGGAATCACCACAGTAAATAAAATGAAGCTATGAACTTGAATCATTTGAACAACCCGGCTTTCTCTGGGTGAGGTTGAAAAGGGAGCGATCTAACTGCCTGTCTTTTACATTGGCACCATCACCAAGGTGTGCCGCTCAAGAAGCAGGTGCAGCTCAGCACATATACAGGCACTAAAGGAATGGCTTCTCTGATTTACAGAGGGTGGGACCCTTCTGTACTGCCACCGGTTCTGGGTTCTGCACTGAGCATTAGCAGTGTTTTACCCTGACACAATGTCCTTTTTTGAAGGGAATTATTCAGATGGAAATGGACAGAAGAATACGTACAGGCTTACATTTTAAATCCGAGTTTTCCACAGACTGAAAATTGAAATGTCATCTTTACATGAACTCTGGAGAAGATTTCAAAGTAATTAAAAATGCATCATCTAAAGAGGCAGGCATATCCATAGAAGAGTACTTACATGTCCATTAAAAATGTTCACGTTGTTTCTTAAATGAAACAGGTGTCTCTCTAATTTGTATGAGAGGAGGAACTGAACTACTGGCAGACAGTGTATAGCAACAAAGTCCACCATTGGTTCCTGCCTTGCATCAATGAATCCATGGCCTCATGCACTCAATGGTAAAGAGTTTCGGTAGGCACATTTACCTGAAGCAGCTGGTGGTTCTAAATTCTGCCCTCCAAAATACAGCTTGATTCCTAGTGCTTAGAAACTTGGGCTGCCTATAGACATGCAGCGAGGCTGCTCTGATGTGCTGTAATTACAGTGTGTCCAAGCAGACTTCAGCATCACATGTATCAGTGTCCCTGTGCTGAAAAATGGCATTCAACAAACTGTAGTTAAAGTGCCCTCACCATTTTTCAGCTTGGGGATGCTGATATATGTGATGCTCGGGTGCCTGATGGCTCTCAGAGTCGCTCTCATTAAAGTGTCCTCCCTCACTCCCACAGCACGTCTATAAACACCCTTGGAACTGCATGATGTTCAATACCTTACATTTGCAAACAAATGCAAACACTGCATTTGTTTCACCCTCACTGATTCTGCGCAGCAGATACAAAGCTCATGCCAATCTTTTTATCCTTCTTGCAGCACATTCATTGAGCTCTGCTTTTTATCCCTGTTTCACTCACACAAAAAAGAATCCATAAGTCATCAAAGTTTGGCAAGCTCTTTAATGGCAAGCTTATGGTTTAACTACGCTGTTGGATTTGATTTCTCTGTGCTGGGGGACAGTAAGTAGGAATGGAAGAATGGACAGGGTTCCATTGAAAGTTCACACCTTTTAAAGCATTTTACAAAGGGCAACATCTTTTGGCAACCCATTTCACAGCTTTGTAGTCACAGAGAAAGAGACAGACCTTTCAGCAAGAAAATTATGAAAACCACACTAAAAACGGGGGGGGGGGGGGGGGTTGCATGGCAAAAATTACAACTTAAAGTTCTTCCTACTTGACAAATTGCTCACTGGATTGTTCCCTGCATTAAGAAAGTAAAATTTGACAACAAAAAAATGTGTTTAGACTGAAGTCCAGATTTAGCATTTCCCCACCTCCTGAAGACAAAAGTAACATCCTTTTACATGTAATGTATATCACACATCTTTGTCTATGGAAACAACAGCATGTCAGTACAGAAAGAGAACTTCAAAAGCTCTAAGTATTTTATATGAAAGTGGGGTAAGCGTTCCTATAGCCAGTATTAGCTAACTTGAAGACATTTTTCTGCAGACAAATGGACACATTCTTGTTGTTTTGCTTATGACTGAGCTTGTATGGACAATGCAGTACTCCATAGCTTTACATAAACTAAGATCTGTGATAACGCAGATGTGCCCTTAGGCAATGCGTCATTTAAAGCAGGGGCAGGCAATTATTTTGGGTGGAGGGCCACTTACTCAGTTTTGGCAAGTCATCGAGGGCTACATGACAGGCAGCCAGGGGCAGATAAATATTAATTTTCTAAATTTTTTAGGGGCCCCATGGGCCAGATAGAATGGCCTGGCAAACCGCATCCAGCCCGCAGGCCGCATTTTGCTCATCCCTGCTTTAAAAATGATAAAACTGGCAATGGGGGAAAAGGCAAATCTAGTCCATTTGAGTGATTATTTGGCACAATGACCTGGTCACTGTGGGTACAGCTGGCAATCAGATACTCTCCTAATGTGTAAAGTGCACACTTGCCATAGACATCAGGTGCCAACAATGCAATTTCATCAAAGTCAAAGTACATCAGGTAAAAATCCAAAAGGTCAGGTTCTGGTGTCATTGAGCACTAGACACTAGAGTTCTAGTACTATGCAACTTTAGGGAAAACAAGCTGAATGTCTCAATTGCTTTGATTTAATATCCACCCTTAGGAAAAGGACAGATGCAATACAGCCAACAAGCATGCCAGAGGCAGATGCTCTAAGGCAGCTACACTACATCTGTTACAGAGTGCATGCAGCACACATGGAGTAGGTGTGCCAGGCTTCATTGTGGCACTTCCCAATTCAGTCCAGAGAGAGCATAGGTATGCCTTCACAGGATTAGGATTTAAATTGCTTCAGTCTCTCTTGCTTAGTAATTAGAAGAGTCTTTTCCAAACTACTGCAGGAATGGGTTGGAAGAACAGGGCACTGGCCTCAATTAAATAAATAATTAAAGCACTCCTTTTTTCTCAGCAAACTTCAGAAAGGGGTATACAGCTATTATATCCAAGGAGGTACTTTCCTGTTCCGTGTCCTATGTTGCTGAAGTGGCCAATCCTGAGCTGGCACCTTGGGCTAGGCACCATTTTCCAGTGATTATGGACACCTTCATTTTTTCGCGACTCAACCTGGAACACCCTAAACAGACTTGCTTTTTCAGAGGGGGCATGTATTCTGCACTTCCTGGAAACCAGGCTCCTGTCAAGATGTCTTGGATTGGGAACCCAAAACCACCAATCACTTTTGCTCAAACCTTGACCAGTGCATTTCAGTCCTAGGCCCTAGTAAAACATTAACAGAAATATTCTCTATTGAAAAAGCTTGAGAATGTGTGTTCCAAATAGCAGCTTTTAAAAGAAACTTCTGTAAAAATACAACAATCTGCAGGTTACTCTTACTGTAATAGACCCTTTCACACAGATGTACTGTGTACATAACTTCCTAAAAGGCAACTACAAGTAAGGCTGGGCATTTTGCAAGTAGATCCACTGCAAAACCTGGTTCTCCCAGGTCTGACTTGTATAGCCTCCCTACTCTACAGTACAATGTAAAATCACAATAATTTGGGTTCAGGACACTGATAAAGGGAAACTTGGTGCAATTGTTTTCAACAGATTTCATAGGCACAGAGCCTCTCTAAGGGGGGGAACTAGTCAAGAAATAGCACAGGACAAGGCATACAGCCAGAACGTGTAGTCCTGTGATATCGGTGCCATCAATCACAACACTGTGATCTGATGTGTGATACTCCTCTTTTATGTGCTAGGGAACAATTAGCAGAACTTACTTGGACTCCAAAATGAGTTGACTATATCAAGAACAAGCTTCTTGGGCTCTCTTTGTTCTGTGCTTGTACTGTGCCTCACACAATGGGATCTTGGCCTAGGATTCCTAGGCGCAACCACAGTACAAGTCATGTGAATGCCAAGGAAAAAATAGAAGGCCTCTTAGCTAATATTTTCCTCAACCCTTCTTTCTCCTGCCACGTCAACACCTTTACCAACCATGTTTATGTTAACCTATATAGACATACACTCCTGACCTTGAAACCCTATGACCTTGTAGCAGTTCATTTATGAATTGCATGGATGCAATAGCAGATATTTGGAACTTCTCTCAAATCCTGGCAGCTTTCTGAAAGGTGCCTTTTAACTCTTTTGCCCCTTCATTCCATCCTTCCACCAAGAACGGTTCTTAACGTCTACAAAATCATTTCACTTCTTTTCTGACATTCCACCTATTTCCGAATTCCCCCGAGCAGCACTCTGATGAGTGCATTAGTGTAACTCACATTCAGACAAGCCAGCTCTGCAAAAGCCTCTTCTCTGGTATATTTATATTTATTTATAACCTGAAATGTGGATGAAAAAGACTCCTCCCCCTACCCTGTCCTTTCACCAACATTTTGCTTGAAGGTAAAAAAGGCAAATAACACTTCTCACTTTTCATCCATAGATCTAAAAGCACTTTAAATAGCATCATCAGCCCTATTTTATAGAGAGAAAAACTGAAACAGAGAAAAGTTAAGATCAGGATTTTCAGAGGAGTCTTTGGGAGTAAGGCACACATCTTCCATTGCCTTTCAGAGGGCTCCAAATGCATAACTCCTCTAGGCTGACATGAAAATCCCAACCCCACAATTACAGAATTTATAAGAGAAAGCTCTACAGCTCAACCCTGCCAGCATTTAGACACATGTTTGCTGCTTTAGGGGCTCAGCCTGGCATTCAAGCTACTGGCCCTTGCTACTGAGCAAGTGGCTAATCATTCTAACCCATTTGGTGGAAATGATGGGAGGAAGCTAGAATCATTGCAGTTCCACTAACTCATTCAGCATTTCTTCAATTGTTTGATAAATACAGAGCAATAACATGAAGATGCAGAAATGTATTTGGTCCCAAGTCCAAGCAACTCATACTTCTTGATAAAATACATTCTATATTAATGCTTTTTCTGATTTAATACACATGTAAAATTATACTGTATTTTCTACGTATAAAATTCCAGTTAATTTTAAATGGAGCATGGTAGCGGCCAGATTAGCAATGGGCTCAACACTTCCAGCTCTCAGCAATGTCAATTGGCAATAAGGGTGTTCATCTCCTTAGAGCACAGGGCCTGATATACCCTGGTACCAAAGTGCAGTGTGTATTAGAAGTCCTTTGGATGTATTAAGCATCCTCCATCCTTTACACATTTATTAAAAGTCACAATGTAGTCAAAAGGCCCGATTCTTGACTGCCTTGAACTTTAAGGGCCCAGTTCATTGAGGCCCATTCAAATGACACCTCCACCCACTTTAAGGCCCCTTCATACTGCCACAACAGTGCAAAGAGGATGCAGTGTAAATGAGGTTCAGACCCTGTCCACATAATCATTTATACCTGTGGCCACCCATTTGCAGTCAGAGCAGCATGTTATCCCTACCTTGCACCAGTATCAATTATGGATTGAGCTGTGTGCAAGACAAGGGAGGATCAGGCCTAAGGGGTCTATTTGTATGGGGTGCAATCAAAGGATGGAATCTCCCCCTCCAGATACCTCCTCTTAAGAAAGTCTCTGCTTACAATTCATAACATGTCTTGTAGATGGAGAGGAAAGAAAAACTTGGGTACTTAAAGAAGGGAATGGAAACCACTGGTATTATGCTTTATTTTGGTAAGCAAAAAGCCTATTACTGCTGTACAGTGTTATACAATGAACTGCCACAGTTCTCACGTCACTTGTCCATAGAAAACGTGTTGCGACTATCATGTTTATGCCTGCATGCCAAGAGAATGTACAAAGCTTCATTGAGTTTTCTTTTCTACTTCTCAATTTTCCTAAACATTTACAGTGTTGCAGACATATCTGTGCATATTCAAATATCACTTTCCCTCTTGGTTACAGAAAGTTTTGCTTCAGTTAGAAAAATCAAGTGTTAGGCATCCCCTAAACCATCATCAGAAATGCAAATTGCCAAGAAAATAAATTCCTTAGCTAATCTTTAAAACAACTGCCTTTAAAAACCCATTCCAAAGGTGATAATGTTAATAACAGTGTTTTCAAAATGGTGTCAGCCATTTCTGGGAGTTATTTAAATACTTTTTCTTCATTCACTTTCCATTTTTATCATATGAATTGTGTATCAAATGGCTTTAAAGTTTGAGACCTGCATTTCATGGATTGGGGTTTTTCTTTTTTAATTGGCTAAGAGGAATAATGTAAAAATATTATGTTTGATTGTGGAAAATAGCTTCAGTACAAGAGAATCCCTCTTCTTCTTACATTTTCTGAATAAAAGGCAAGTAAATAAAGTGGCCTTGGGTCTTTACTGTCTGACTTTCACACACAGTTGTTTCCATCTGTGCAAAGCAGGTATAAAATACTATTGGCCTTATTCCCATGTATATTAAGAGCCCTTTACCCCACTCTGTGGAACAGGTCCTCAGCTGGTACAAATCATCTTGGTTTCATAGGCTACATGTATCAGCTGAGGGCTTACTCCTTACAATATAAAGGGGCCTTAACAAGTAACACTTTACACTCTCTGTGAGGTCCCTTTCCACAGCTGATGGGATATAAAGTGCCCTTGCTGAGAATGCAAATCAGACCCTACCATTCTGGTTTACTAGTATTTTGCATTCACTTTGAGCAGGTATAAATAGCTTGCAAAACACTGCAGCAAGAGATCCAATGCTCGGAAAGATTCTGTCATAATTTAAATAGCCAGGTGCTGGCTTATACCATTATGGCTTCAAAGTTAAGTTGCACTTTAATTCAGGAAGCTGTAAGATTTGAATAAATTGTCATTTTATTAAAAATGGTGAAACTGAAAGTTGATTTTCATGTGGGAACAAAATATGCAATAGTTTTTGGAACTGGTGGCATCAAAGTACCAATGTGTATCCTAATACGTTGTGGTGAGACAAGAGTCCTAATTATGCCCAGTGATTAACCCCACACCAGTAAATTCAGGTGTTTGTTAAGAGAACATTAAAATATGCCACAAAAGCATTTACATGGATTTTCCCCTCTACCTATTTTTTTGTTTAAACTTTATGTGCATTTCCGCAATATCAACCACTATTAAACTAGTGTTTTACAGGGAAAATCTCTCACAGTTTGGTACTCTGTCTGGTAGTATAGTAAAAAAAAAATTGAATTAAAAATAAAAGTGCAGATTGCATTTACTCTCTGCTTTAATTTTCCTCAGTAAGGTCACATGTGAGTACTTAATACACTAACCAAACAGTTCCTACATTCAAAGTACTCTACATTCATGTCAGTGAATGTTATTCTCAAATACAAATCAAAGAGACAGTCAGCGACAAAACTACTTCTAAATTAATAATGGCAGAATGCTACCAAGACAACTCCATAGAAACCCCACTGAAGCAGGAGCAAAATTCAGGTCACTTCTTAGCAAAGCTCATCACAGATTTATTTATATTTATTATCTTTTCCTTTCTTTTTTTTCTTGTTTCTTAAACTGGGATTTCCCAGTGTGATGTGCTAATTCAAAATGCTAATATGAGGTCACATGACCCCCCACCTGGTATCAAGGGATTAAGCTTTTTTAATTCCTCAGAAAATTACTGTTGACTGACACCCATCTGCTGATGATCGGCTTCTGGTTCCTCCTCTTCCACATCTGCATTATATTCTTCAAATGCATCATCATCAACATCTGGAAGCCCCAGTAACTATTTATAGAGAAGAGAGAAAGATAGAGTAACAATGCATTACAAGGTTTATACTGATGCAGTGTTCCCACTACTTTGACACTATTTCATGCTGTTTCTGAAAGCCTCAGTTCCTGGAGTCACTGGATTATGTGAAAATCTCAGCTGTTATTTTTTAAAATGATTTTTTCTCTCCTCTTAATGATTGTAGAGATAAAGTTTGCAGATGTGGCCCAAGTAGGCCCTAAAGGTTCAGAACCAGAAAAGAAATGAATTGCACCAACAGCATTTTTAAAAATGTTACTTTAAAAAAAACAAACAAACCCTAATGTCATGATTTTTTGAGGACTAACTCATGATTATTTCAATACTTGGGAATGGTAGTACTGCTGAGGCTCTAAATTCAAAAATAATCTTTGCAATATATTGCAGCAATGCTTAGTAGTAGGGCTGTGCAAAGCTTCAGTCCCTGATTCAATTTGGCGGAGATTCAGCCCAATTTTGTGGTTGAATCGTTGAATCCGAATCAAATCAGAGGACCCTTTAATCTCTCTGAATCTAACTGAAACCTTCTGAATCGATTTGGAGAGATTCGGCAATTTGGACATAGACACAGCTTTAAATGTTTTTTCTACACACCTCTAGGTAGCAGGCAACTCGTGAATGTTGCGATGCTGGGGCGCATGGAGTGTCCCACAGGAGTGCCGAGGGCTCCCTAGTGCGCTTGGCAGCAGACACGGAAGTGGACCAGAAAAGCACTTCTGGGGCCACTGGGAAGCGCGCTGCCCCCCCTGAGCAATCCCCAGCTCGGTAACTGGTGCCTCCTGGGTCTGGGAGGGGCACCTGGGGTCCCCTTGTGGCCAATCGCTGAGCTGGGGAGGCAGCACTGCCGGTCCACTTTAAGGTTCACCACCGAGCATGTGGAGACACCCCCCCCCGCTCCTGTGAGATGCTCCATGCACCTCAGTATCGTAGTGATCACAAGTTGCGCCTGCTACCTCAAGGTATGTAGAAAAAACTTTTAAAGCTGTGTCTGTGTCCGAATCGCTGATTCTCCAAATCAGCATTGAATCTTCACATTTGGATTTGGCCAAATCGAATGAGGGACAGTGATCCGAATCAACTAACTGAATCACTGTCCCTGATTTGGGCCAAATCTGGATCCAAATTGAATCGGGCCCGCTTAGCACACCCTATTGCTTAGCTCTGTCAGAAATTGTCCGCTTTCTTTGTGGACAGTAATCTCACAAGACCAAATCACATTCATTCCACACCCTTAGTACAAGAGTGCAGTCCACTGAGTTAGATAGGGTAGGCATGGTTCTAAAAGACTTTAGATCCCAGGATATAATTCTTTTACTTGACCTGTTCACTATCTCACTCAAAACAGAACATCTCATGCTGGGTTAAGTAATTTTAAATAGGGATAGCTGTATATTAAAATTGAAATGGGCTAAAATCCATTCGAATTTCTGCAAATTGGATTCAGGCTTCTGACAAGGTGCCAATAGAACTCTCAGCTAGGAGACCTTAGTTGTCTCCACTCTAAAGTTTAAGATCATTTTAATGGCACATGTTTGTTTTAGATGAAAAAAAAACAGTTTAAATTTTTTCCTTTATTCCAAAGAGAAGTTGGTAAGTCAATACAATTTAGGAATACATAAACAAATGCTGGTCAGAGCAATACATCTGTTCTGAAAATGTCACGCCCAAATTGTCATAAAACTTACATAAGCTACTAATGAATCTAAAGCAAAATCATATGCTAAACATCACTGGTAATATTTACTAAGCCTGCCAAGGCTGAAAAAGCAACCACAGACATGTGTTGTATGCTGCTTAAAGAATAAAGTAGTGGTTGTCTCACAGCAGAGATTCAAAAAAGCCCAACTGACTCCTTGAGGAGAGTGGCAATTGCTATTCAATGATATAAGACTTGAAAAGCAGGGACAAAGCAGATTTAAAAAGTGTGAGTTAGATCATTAGAGTTTTGACATTTCAAAACTATTCTATAGACAGAACAACAATCCAGAGGTATAAACTTCTAGTACCAGCAAAATGTATTGTTTTAACTAGCGGTATATTTGTCCCGATATAAAGAAAATTGATTGTATCAGAAATTGGCCTGATGTGGCCAATAATTTGGCCGATAAATGCCCGTGCATGCGCACAGCCACAGTGCAACATACAGGCAGTGAGGAGCACAGCCTGGCAGCTTGGAGAGCTGCATGTAGCTGGTAAGTCTGTTGTGGTGGAAGGGGAGGGGAGAGGGAAAGGGCGTGGGGAAGGACAGATCAATGCCCCACGCAGTGAGGCAGAGATTGGGGCAGGGGCAGGGGCTGGGACAGGTGCTGCCCAGCTGAGGTGGGGCACAGGACAGATCTGCGGCTCATCCGGGGGGCACAGGGTGGGGGAGTGTGCCCCCTGCGCGCATCCCAGGAGGGCATGGGGGGGCATGTGCCCCTGGATCTGCATGGGGTGCGGGCAGGGTGGGTTGCAGCTGCGGGCTGGGGCTGTGCCAGGCCCTTCCCAGCGCCTGGGGGGGGGTGAAATGGAGTTGGGTCACAGCTGCACTCAGGACAGATGGCAGTGGCATTGGGAGGGAGGTTATGGCGGGGGCTGAAACCATCTCAAGTTTCGTTGTAGCCCCCCCGTAACCCTCCTTCCCAGTGCTGCCACTGCCTGCCTTGAGTGTAGTCTTGGTTCAACTCCCCACTCCCCCATGCACTGAGAAGAGCCCTGCACAGCCCCAGCCTCAGCCTGCAGCTGGAGAACACCCTGCCCACCCCCCACACAGATCCAGGGGCACACGCCCCCCGCCCCCCATACCCTCCCAGGGTATGCGCAATGGTGGGAGCTGTCCCCCCACCCCATGCCCCCCAGACAAGCCATGGCTCACCCTGCCCTGCCTGGGCAGCGCCTGCCATAACCCCTGCCCCACTCCCTCCCTCACTGCAGGGGCCTTGATCTGTGCCCTCCCCTCCCCCAACCTTTCCCTCCCCCCTTCCCCTTCCACCACAACAGACTTACTTACCAGCTGCACGCAGCTGTATCGGAAATCAGATCAGTATTGGCCAATATGCCTCCTTAAAAATTGGCTATCAGTTTTGGCCCCCAAAGTCTCTATCAGTGCACCCCTAGTTTTAAGCACAACTATGGAAACATCAGTTTTTTGGGCTTCTTGGCATTTCTTACCTAGCCAAAACAAAGAGCCTCAGAAGTTTCACTTTGGGCCAAAGGAAATATTTGACACAAAGACAGTTAAAACTATTCCCAAAGAAAGCTAAAAATCCTGAAAAATAACCATATACTATTAAATTCAGGCGAATTTTGAAACAAAGAATAGTTTTAAAATGAAAAAGTAAAAGTTAACTTAAAAACTAATGAAACAAAAGTTTGGACTTTTTTACATTTTTTCTGTATTTTTTCTCAGGTTGAAACAATTTGATTAATTCAACATGAAATCACTAATTGTTTCAGTCAATCTAAATATGCTTCATTCAGCTAAAAGATTTTGACAAAAAAATTGCCCAGCTCTAGTTATAACCATTTTTCTTTCTTGATTAGTGGGGGAAAACCCTGCATAAAGAAAATTGTAGTTTTATTTGGAATAAAAAGTTTCTAGCCCTTTTCCTTGTAATATTAGCACTGAAAGTGTAAACATACACAAATATATCATCTTGAGGGTTGAAAAAGATAATTAGGGAGTGTGATCTTTGTTTTCTCTCCCAGTCTGTCTGTCTCTCTCATCACTCTCTCTCTCTCACACACTTACTTTATGCAAAACAATTATGTGAAGTTTGAGATCTATTCCAAAGAATCATCTTACAAATCCTCCCTATACCCCTTAGCTTGACCCCATGCCTTGAATGGTAATTATGGTACCATGGGATTTATTCTGCTGGGCTGCCCCACAATGCTAAGGCCATTCACACTATGCAACAGCTAATACAGTGAGTGGGTTGGTGTTGTATTTTCACATCTTGCCAGCCTGCAAGCCCAATTCCTTCTCTAATTTATGTGCATGTAAATCAAGATCACCAGTAGCATGGGACAACCTGGATTTTGTAAAGGGGTATAGGAGCAGACACTGGCACTGCAGGGGTGGCTGAACTCTTGTTCCCAGCTTAGGGTACATGGCTAATGTTGTGAGCAAAGATTACGGTTTTTCCAGATATGTTGTAATGATTGCAAAGTGTACCGTATAAACATGGTGCTATGCAAACAATCCATTAACGTATAAGCCAAGGATGTCCAAACTCTTTGAATGTGGGGCTGGATCATGAACTTTTTATCACCCAGTGGGCCGGCGAACCATATTCAAAGACAACACAGGAAGCGGTAACACATCACACCCCCCCAAAATGAAAGTACAGTGTTTACTTTCATTTCCCGTTGCAGCACCTCGGGCCTCAGAAAACAGCTTGGAGGGCTGCATGGTGGCCCACGGGCCACATATTAGACATGCCTGGTATAAGCAATAGGTATGGTAAAGGGTGATAATATATTTAATCAACATCTGACAAACAAGAAAGTATTAAAAACAGAAGTACAAGAATTGTTAGTATTTTCCACTAAAACAATAATATGAATGCATTGACTTATTCATGCCTGAATCAATTTTGAGGCAAACATAGGTGCTTAGAACCACAGGATAAACACATTGTAGCCCGCATTCAGAAGCTAGAATGGCTTGGTGAAAGAAAGTTGTGCCTGAGAAGCTGGAACACTGCTGTTTTTCTGAGAAGGAAAAAAGTTTTATTTCCCACAAAAAAACACACACAGGCTTGGGTAGGGGCTTGCAAGAGCTGGGGATTAAAATGGATCTGAAATTTAATATGACAAACACTTCCTCTCTAATCACATTCTATGGGAGATAATATAAAAAACCCTTATTAGATGTCTCTGACGTAAGTTTTGAGAAGCTTTTCTACCGTGCCTCCTGAAGGATTCTATAGAAGTGCATGAGACACTATCACATTTCATCCAACTCGTGTTATTCTTTATCTCCTTAGGAAAATGCTATTTCTGCAGGGAAAAGTTGAAGAAAGAAAAACTGAACATTTTTATCCTCAAGGAAGGAAAGAAGGCAAATTCAACTCAGCTGAGATGACTGGGCTTAACAGTCCCAGGTCTCAGATGAGCATATCTGCCCTGCTTTGTACCTTGGTTTATAATATATCACAGAGGGAGTTTTAAATCCAAAGGGTGATAGGGGTTCTATTAAGGTAGAGGGAATGACCATTGTCAACCCTAACCAAAAACTCTTGTCTCAACACACTCTAAGGTGGTGAATTTTTGGGACGGAGGTGATATCAGTATTATTTTTATTTGCCTGTATCATGCCCAACACACTTCTGGGTGCTCATCAAATAAATAAATGATAATCTTTTTAGAGCACTTTAAAAGAGTAAGTGTCAAACTGTATTCACTTGTGGGAAAAGTCCAGGGAACAATAAGAAGAAAAAGAAGCTCTAGATTCTCTTCTCAAATCATCCCCACCAGAGAAAAGCAGTTCAGAACATTTTGGCCTTGTCTAGGAAAGGATTTAAACGTATGATGTCAGCTGATACACTTTAACTAACACATTTTAAATCTAATCTAAATAAGCCTTTAATGAAACTAAGTACATAAAATCTAGTGGGTAGTCTAGGCAGAAATGTCATTGAGTAAAACGGGCTAGCAGCAATGTGGGGACATTCCACAGACACTGACTCCTCCACATCACATCTCCCTTGTAATCTCTGTGAAGCACCAATCCTGGGTAATAGCAGAACAGTTTTCACTCTGGCTGGGAAAAGAGAGGGGGAAAATGATGCCAGGACAATGGAACTGCCCTCTCAGCTGTGTCACCTAGAAGATCTACAGAAGTGAATTCTCCACTCATGAAAGCAAAAGGCTGACTGAGTCTAACTAAATTAACCTACATGGTATCTCTGAGGTAGATTATGCATATGAACAATTATTACACATGAACTGTACGGAGCTATAGCAAGATCGAATTAATGGTGGCAAAACATTCTGAGAACCTCACAGTAAGGAGTAATGGAAAGCTAGCAGCAGCTACAGCAAAAGTTTCCTAACCATTTCTATTCTAAAGACCCAAACCAAGACTTACAACAATAACTCGTCAATTCTAAAACATTTGCCAGTTCCATTTTCCAAGCTGAAATATGCCAGGCCTAGTGTCTGCCTCACGGCAAGTTTTTAAAATTAAGTTTCAGCAGCAAGGCTCGTCACGTTTGAAAGGGAAGCACATAAAATACACTTTTCCTATTACCTGAAGAAGCGTTCAAGCCAATATTAAAAAAATAGATCAAGCGCTGAAGGGGGAGGAAAACTGTCCTATGGGAATGGCAGTGTTTTCCCATAAACGCATGAAAACTTTATTTTGATCTGGCAGCCATGAAGGTTTGAAAATGTTTGTTCCTGGTATAGACCAGTTGATGAAAGTATTTTTATTTAAAAAACAAACAAGGAACTCCACCTGTTTTGTGGGTGCCGCCTTTACTCTGTAGTAGAGTGATAGAGTGAAAATTATTCAGCAACATTTCTCTTCATCCCACCCTATCTACATACAATCTTTTACCAGCTGAATTAAACTGTCTTAGTTATATCAATGCAAACCTGTTTGCTGACGTCTAGATAACCTGCCTTAAAGAAACTAAAGAAGCTTAATTTATTTAGTTTATCCAAGAGAAGGTGAAGAGGTGACTTGATTACAATCTGTCAGTACCTGGAAGAGATTTCTGGTAGTGGAGGACTCTTTAATCTAGCAGACAAAAGCATAATGATATTCAGTAGAGGGAAACTGAAGCTAGAAAAATTCAGATTACAAACATGACTGACTTTTTCACAGGGATGTATGGGATGTTCAGGGCCTGAAGTCTTTAAATCAAGACTGGATGCCTTTCTAAACAATATGCTCTAACTCAACCAAGAGCTCAATGCATGAATTCACTCATTCAAGGAAGAGGAGGACAACAGAAAAGAGACTGCTTTCTAAGGCCAGATACTTCTGGTCCTGCCCACCTGTACAGATATAAAAGGAGGCACATGAGCAGAGCAGTGAGCTCTATGCCCACCGAAGTGAGGACTTCCAGCACTGGTGCTGGACAGCTCCCACTGGACATCTAGAGAGTAGGGCAGTAACTGGGACAGTGGGACAGAGGGATGAGAGCCCCCACTGCTGATGGACTGAAGGTGGCTGAGCTGAGGAGTGATGGTGTGAGCAACAGGATCTAGTAGGCAAGCCAGTACAAGATGGGAGGTGTTTGTGTCACAAAGCAACAGATACAGAACAGACCCAGGGAACTTGTACTGAACTGTACTGAGTTGCACCAGAGCATAACTAATGAGGGTGTCTAGCCAAAGCTATAGGTCGGGCCTGCTGGAGTTGAGAAGACCTGGATCCCCTATGCTGTTTTAGTTCCTGAGCAGCAGCAGATGTCTCTGCTGAAAAAGATAAACAATGGAAGAGACAATACAAGATAAACAATGAAAGACTACACAGCTGTAGGGACTGTGGGAGTATGGAATATTCTGCCTGCATGTGAGGAACAGAAGAGTTAGAATCTTTTGTGTAGGTTCTATACATATGGTTGTGTACACATTACAAATATACATACATACACATTATATATATATATATATTATACACACATACATACATACACACACACCTCTATAGATAGATAGATAGATATGGAACTATTAAGTTGAGGAAACCACAAAGAGGCTGGATGGTTAAAACAATACGTGAGATGGCTGAAAGAAGACTAAGGAGGTGTGTTAGTAGGGAGGGGTGAGAAGTGGCATCAAGAGGTAGCACGTAAGACAGGGGTAAGGGACCCACCTATTACACAAAATTCTGATTATTAATTTATCCTAATGTTTTTGATTTTCACACCTGATGTTCTTCTAGTTTCAAAGAGTGCTTTGATTTGGTTCAGCATAAAATGTTTTATAATTGATTCAATTTAAAACAAATAATTTTTCTTTAAACTGAAATAAGGATGATGCAAAACCTTCTGTGAGCAATTTCACTGAATTAGTTTGAAATCTCTGTTAGTCAAACCAGCAGAACTCTTATAGAAAAAAAATCTTGCTGCTGTACCAAGAATGAAAATCTGTCTCAAGATCAAGTTGAATTTTCTAGGAAGTAAACTTATATTTTTATAGGTTTACTATACCTAAAAGCATATGCACCGAGTTGTGGAATTTCTAGACCCTTCTAAGAAAACTGTGCATCCACTTGTCTTCATTTCCATTCTCAAAAGGTTATTTTCAATTAAATTCTTTCATCTTCACCAGTTCTTGGCTTCAGTGGTATTGTAGGAGTGTAGTAGGATAAAGAAAGTCAAGTATTTTCATATAAGCACTCTGTCCCCCTGCCTTTTCCATTAAATTACTGGGATTTAAAATGTTCATGATTTAGCTGGTCCAAATCAACAAAATAATATAAAATATATCAAATTAATTTTTCGTATAAAATTAAAATTGAAATAGTTTCATTCAAAAGCATGCTGACCAGATTTTCTATATCCAGACATGATTAAGGTGCTATGGTAAAAGACATGACTCTGCCAATGAGCTTCTATTTTCCTGTGTAATGCTCCTGTTAGTCCAGCATTGGGCTCTCCTCAATGGAGGAGCTGTACAACGGGTTTTTTTGACCAAATCCATGTTTTAACAACGGTTTTTAAGTGAATGGCTACTGCAGGAACATAAGGCACCTTTGTCCCCCTCTCTTATCCATTATATATGGATGGATGAGCAGGAAAAAATAAATAAAAACAAAACCCATGCTACTTCTATGCCAATCACTTGTCAAGTAGCTAAAATAGACAAATATTTTTCTATTAGACACTTATTAGACACTTCAAATATCAGTGAGAATAACTGTATTTCCCCAGCTTCCTAGGCTGCACTTTCTCTATTCAGACACTTGCAAAATTCCCAAATACCAGTGCTAGGAAATGAATCTACCACAATCCTGCACAGTTGACTAATATAGCATTTTTCATACTCGAACCTATAGAAACAGCATACAATTTATCCTATGGGTAAGAAGTGGATTCTATGAGCTGTGATATCAAACTGCTTCCCACCAAAACTGAGAATCTCAATTTGCCAAATATAGAGCAAAAAATAAAAAGGCAGTTAAATTTATCCCCCCCAACCCTCCCCTCTCCACCAAGAACCCACACCCTATATATCTGCTATTAGTTCATGTGAGTTACTGCAAAGGCAACTGACTGGACAAAGAATTCACTGTGAAAAGGCTGTCTTGCTTACTAATAACATGTTTCTAAAATCGCAGATCTAGCAAATAGTTAGAAGTAAAACATGCACCTACTGGTCTGAATGATTTGAAGACTTTTTCCAGTATTTCATGGAGTGTCTTTTTCCCACAGGAAGAGATGTAGTCCTGTGCCAGCTGCAGAAAAGGTAAGCAGTCCTCACTTTCACTCCACACGTGCTAAAAGCCAACAGCAATGAAAGAAACAGTAGTATGAAAAAAATCAGTGTGAACTTCTGATTTTATAAAGTGACATGATTTAAGGGTGCACTAAAGTATACCAAGCTGACAATGGAAATTTCTTAAGGATATGTACGTTGTCCTGTTTCAAATGCTGGACGTGGTCCCATATTTTTAAAGCAGCTTTCAGAGATACAACTTGGCTATACTGGCACAATACACTGATGGGGGAAGAGGGGTAAGAAAGGCCTGAAAACAAATCAGAAAATAGGTCTGAACCTGAATAAGGAATCAGAACATCCCAAGTACCCAGGTCCCACCTACACACTACATGGATTTAAACAAAAACCTTTACTTGTAAAACAACAGCCCTGAAAATTCAACTTGGATTGTGTAAGTAAAGAGCAACAGTGCCCTCAGCAACAGGGATGCAATCTCATTTTTACTGGCTTGCACAAGTATTGGACCATGTAAATGGAACTTAGTAATTAACTCTGATACACAGGAACCAAAGAGAATTCATAACTCATCCACAGGTCAGTCAGACTTCCTAGCTTGATTCTATGATGCTCTAAAACTTCTCCCCAAACCACTGCATATTCTGCCAAGATAATTTTGCTGGAAGTCTGTGTACAGGTGCTGATGAAAGTGTTAAAGCAGTGATATCACTTGCAAAGAACTACAGGGCTCAAGCAGTGTTTAGTGAATACTTGCTAAATAATTTTCTCATAAATTCTAGGCCAACCACAACCTTACTGAGACTCATAAGGACAGAAGCTTAACTCTTCATGAACATGTAAATATTACATCTGCATTTTTACATGCCAATTCTTTTTTCTCCAGTGCCATGCATCTAATATATCTTTTACTGTGTCAAAAAGAGTGGGTTATGCTTAAATAGGATTTTTCTGAAATTCAACTAACGTTCATGAAAGAATAAAAATGATTCAAGTCAGAATATAAAAAACACAAAATCATTTCCTGTTCAGTAAAATTAGTTAATATGGGTAATGTTTTAGGTTCATCCAATGAAGATACTGCAAAGAATCAGCTAGGCTGCCTTTTTTAAAAAAGAGCATAACCATCTTCCCGTTAACTCCATTTGATGTGCATTTCCTTTCCAGCCTGTTGCACTTTGCAATCTTAAAGTGCGGTTCTGCTATGAAATGTCAGTTGTAAAAAAGTGATGTTATAGCCATGGTGGTCCAGAAAATATCCAAGAAAAATCCTTGCCTCTTGTGGTATAAAAGGCCCTTCCTCCTGAGCAGATTTGCTCCCTCTGTGTATTAAGAGCCATATCCGTCTACTTTTAATGACAAAAACAAGGCTGTGATATTTTCTTTATTGTTGTTGTTGTTGAGTGTTTTTTTTGCAGTGTCTACATTCTCCTGAATTTATCACAAGTCTTGTGATATCAGTACTTAGTTTTTGCTTTTCATGCGACAGACTCTATAATCACTTGAAAACAGCAGAATACCAGCTCTCTCTTTGCTTATGTTTATAGTCCTAAGGTTACAAAAGGCTAAAAGGCCAAGAAGCAGATCAAATATTGGTTTCCAATGGTGAGATTTTAAAGACAGTCTCATATATTTTTGGAATCTGATCCATAATATTGGAATATGTGGGGATGGCAATACAATTTTTACTACTTCAGTATCTTATAATCCCCAAAAGATCCACATACACCTGAATGTGAATGGACTGGATTCTATGGACTCAATTTACCATTGCCCTACACCTTGTGTAGTTGTTTATCAGAAAAGAGTGGATATACACTAGAAGCTTGATTATTGTTTAGGCCAGAAACCCTTACACTGCCAGAGCAATGCCAGTGACTTTCATGTACAGGAGGGAAGGATTTCCTTAGGTGATATCTGTTATTGAACCAACTGCATAGTTGGAATGCAAGACGTATTTCATCAGGTCTTGCCTCTTGCATATTTCCTGGACCACCACAGCTACCACATCACTCTAACACTACCATTTCTGGCTCCCTATCCTATGAAGATTAATTGGTATGGTTTATTACTAAGGGAAATATAATCCAATGCAGCCTAGAGCCATCTTTAAAAATTCCACCACATCTTAGCTTTCAAAGCGACTTGATCAGCATTTGTTCAAAATAAACTGGTCTGGGGGAAAAAAATGAAAATCCAAGCAAATAACTCAGAAAAATCTTATAGTCTGCACAGTGATTTTTTTTCTTCTTTTGCATAGTGTCAGGCAATAAATGATTAAGGCATCCAACAATTTCGTCCTCTGATCATTTACAATTTTGATTGAAGCAACACATGCATGATAGTCCGAAAGTGTCATTAGTAAACAACCCATGTAGAATCGGCAGTTTCGTCACATAGAAAACCCATCAGGCCCATGGCAAGAATAGTATTATAACTATATCTGTAATAGAGAAAGGTAGTTAGCTTTGCTAGTATGAAGTCAGACAGAGGAGGGAAGGGCAGGTGGCACCTTAGAGACTAACTAGTTCAGAGAGGCATAAGCTTTCTTAGGCAACAGCCTACTTCATCAGATGCACCTGCATATCTAGAATACAGGTGGGTATAGCGCTCTTTCTGGAAGTTCAGTTCTGCATCTATCCAAATTCTGGATCTGAATTTGACTTCCCTGATTCTTGCATCTTGGGGAACCTGTGAAAGGAATTCAACCTTTCATAATTAAAGGGTAAATGTAATCTGAAGGTTTGGTACCTACTTAAGAAGTTTGAGTAACATTTAAAACTGCGCGCAGAGAACCCACTTTTGCTGAGAAGCCCAACAGAGCTTTGCAACAGGAAACGTAGTCTGCTGGCAAGATGGTTGAAAGACAAAGTTTAACTGTGGCAGAGCAGTAAGGAAACATACGTCTTGTCCTCTGAATAAGTGTTTCAGGCTATTCTGGTTTAGCTCGTGGCTGCTTTGTGTTAATAAAAAAGTGCACAGCTACTCATTTCAACCTCAAACCTCCCAGGTTCAAAATTGAAATATTCAATTCAGCATCTATATGTGTTTGCTTAGGAAAGCAAAACCAAAGGAGTTCATTGGTTAGCACTTGAAGTTTTTTTTTTTCCATTCAGACTTCAGCTGATTTAGCAGTACTAAATGACATTCATTTATTGCATCACTTCCAAGGCCACCTGTTGAGCATTCGAGTAGCGTATTCATCTTCACTGAGGTAATTTTGTTTATAGAAACTAGTAAGACTAGCTGCTTCTGTAAGAAGATATATTATAGGAAATCGTGTAATAAGGTTGTAAAAATGGTATCTGCATTACCACTTAATCTGGATACCAGAAATAACAACAAAGTGACAACAGAACAGTACATAATATATCTTCACCCATACTGGGCAGGGCTTTACAGCAAATCCAATTAATTATTTTAAGGACACTGTAAACTATAGAAGCAGAAGCTAAGGCCCAACATTTTAAAGGTACTTAGCCATCTAAAAATGCAACTCAGTGTCTAGAGGATTTTTTTAATAAGTGATAACATATCTAATTCCCATTGAAATCAACAGCAGCTAGGTGTCTTGGCACTTTTAAAATCCCATTAGGCATCTAACTGCACTTTAGGTGCATTAATACTTAAAAAAAAAAAAAAAAAAAAGGATCTAGCTGTCCATGATTTTTCATTTTAATTAAAATGCTTGAGCTATAAAACATAACAATTATAGAATGGCAGTTTTGTCCTTAAGCTTTTGAAAATGTTCATGGCATGGACCACATTTTAGAGCAACTGCACCCTTGTGACACTTTCAGCAATTCTTCCTATGAAAAAAATCATGTTTTGAAAGTATTTAACATAAAGTTAGTTTCATTTAAAGTAACCTAGCAATTGGAAATCAAAAGGAAGTAACAGCACAATGTGACTAACCAGCTCCCTGTAGGCTGACAGCTCTGGGGACCACTATATGGGGAATCTCTAATTTAACACCTAATTAAAAATTATTCTCCCCCAGACTATTTCTCAGCTACTTCCTACCCTAACTTGTCTTCCATTTCTTTCCATCACACTCCTCACATTAATCATAATACATAATAAGAAAATACTTAAATTTTAACATGTCTCTGACATCCCCTTGACACACTTTTGAAGTCACTTCCTTATTATGAAATCAAAAAAGATGATGAAAACACCATAGGCCTGATGCTCATTTATGGTCCTAAATACCTGGGCAGTATAAAATGGCCTTCAAGTGTGTAATTACAAATTAAATATATACATACTTGCATGTGTTTTCAGGCTCTATAACTAGGGTGACCATGTTATTTTTAAGGAAATCCAGGACACCCCCCCCCCCCCCCCCCGCCAATCCCTACCCCAGGCAGGAAGAGTGGTGTGCAATCCAGCTCAACCCCTGCCACCAGCTGCTGCTCAGAAGCCAGGCCAGGCAGTGAGAGCAGGGTGGTGTCAATCTGAGACTTTTGTTTCCATTTTCCTTTTGTTTCCAGGTGAGAAATTAGTGAACCAGATCATTATTAGTTCTGAGTTACTGTATTAAGAAGACATTAACACCTCCTAGAACAAAAATCGTTCCTGCCTTTAGAAAATACATATATAGTTTAAATACCTGAGATGGCAATGGCTGAGATTGGAGAAAACATTTTTTTTTTTTTTTCCTGTTTGTATACTGCGCATCTATTTGACAGTGCTATTTTTGCTCACTTTTACTCTGGTGGCTTTGGGTGGGGATTCTTTCACACAGCAACACTGGGAGAAAAAATCATTTAAAAAAAGAAAAAAAAAGAAAATGTGGTTGTAAAATTGGCAGGACGTTCCAGGGCAGACCAAGGCTACTTCAACTGTTTTCTTTTTAAAATGGGTTACAACTTGACAGTTTCCCTTTAACTAACATGTATTATATAATGAAATGATATACAATAGGAATAGCAAACCATGAGGTTTCTCTGTGATTCAGGGTATAATTAAAATCCCTGGATTATGATCTAAGCACAGAGCTTGTGACTGGATTTCCAGAAATGTCTGCACTGTTGACTTCTGCACGTGGACACTGGGATCTATTAGAAGGGATCCAGTTGCAGCATTTGGCCCTTGTCTCCTAATTCTACCAGGAATTACACACAGGTATAAGTGTTTGAAGGGCTGGGTTGTCAGGCTCCTGCCCTGTAACAGACCAGGTTGACTCCATTTAGATGTAAGGCTCTGTACTAAGAGTTTCCAGACTGGCAGGATCAAAACTTCACCGTTATGCAGCAGCTAAGGGATACCCGAGTCCTTAGATTCAACTCTAAATCCCTCATCTTCAGTACTGTCATTCCACATGCGCATCTGCCCAATGCTGCAAATAAATACTTTGCCATTGGGTTTTGTGATCTTTAGGAAGTTGCTTAACTGCTCTTTGCCTCCATTTACCCATCTGCAAAATGCATCCTCCAGGCACTTACCTGGTGGAGGTTTTCTGAAGGGGAAAGGAGAATTAATTAGTGGGTGTAAAGCAGATGGAGGGAGCTAAGGTGCTTTGCAAAGCGTCACGACATTTCGGCAACACCACTGGGAGCGAGAACCAGTTCCGAAACCCGTCTTTTGAACCGAGCTTAACCCAAGCTGCAGCATGCCCCAGCCCTGTGGCCAGCCGCTTTATTGTGTTCCCCTCCCCAGCCTGGATGTTTGGAGGCTGGGGGGAACCAAACAACCTCCTGATCCTGAAGCCATTTGTTTTGTTGCGGCCAGGGATGCGCAAACTTGCTCTCCAAGTCCTGCAGGCCCGGGGGAGGGCAGGGCAGGGCAGGCAAGGAAGGGGCCAGTGCCCGGGCCCTCCAGGCACAGCCCCTCAGCCCCACGAGGAGGGGAGGGGAGGAGCCTTGCCATTTTGACTCCATTTTATTCTTATACATTCTCCATTTGCCGTGACAGGAGTTCAGCCCCCCCCGCGCAGGCACTGGGCGGGCGGGCTCCGTTTGCCGTGACCGGAGAGCAGTGCGCCCCCCGCAGCGCAGGCGCTGGGGCTGCCCTCAGAGGCACCCGCGGGCAGGTGCCGCCCGCCCCCCCCCCGCCCCGGGGCGCGTGTCTCCCGGGGACCCGCGCCCAGCTCCGTCTTGCCGCTGGGGAAGGCCCGGCCGGAGGGAGGCGCCCCGCACCCCAGGGCCCAGGCGCGGGCGCACGCGGGCCGGGGCCGGGACCGGGGCCGGGCTCGGCTGCCAGAGCCGGGGGGGCGGAGCCAGGAGCTGCAGCAGCCGCTGCCCAGGACCTTCCCCGCCCCCTGCCCATTGCACCCCCGGCGCCGCCTCCCCCACTGCAACGCCCCGGCACCGGCCCACCCCACCGCGGCCTCCTGGGCCGCACCTCCCGGTACAAGCCCGCAAGATCACCCCCCCCCCGTAACACCCCCACATTGCACCCTTCCCAGAGCATCCCACCCCCATCGCAGCCTCCTAGGACCGTCCCTCCCTCTTCTAGCCCCCAGGATCCCCCCACTGCAACCCCCCGAAATCATCCCACCCTATGGCAACCCGCCAGGGTCACACCCCCACCGCACGCCCCAGGACCCCCCTCCCCACTGTAACCCCCCAGGACCATCCCCCCACTGCAACCCCCCCCATCATCCCACCCTATGGCAACCCTCCAGGACCATCCCCCCATTCCAACCCCCAGGACCATCCCCCCACTGCAACCTCCAGGACCCCCCCCTCCCCATTGCAACCCCCCCAGGACCAGACCAACCCTTTAGGATCATCCCACCCCCCCTGCAACCCCTAAACCCTCCTCCCTATTGCAACCCCCCAGGACCACCCTCCGCCCCCCACTCCAGCCCCCCAGGACCATCCCACCCCCTTGCTGCCCTTAGATGTCCCCCTCCTTATTGCATCCCCCCACGATCACCCCGCCGCAGGCGCCACTCACAAAATTGTCCCCGCAGCCGTTGTCCGGGCACAGCACGTAGAAGGAGACGCCGGGGTCGGCGTAGAAATCCATCCTGCGCTCCGTCTCCTCGGCCGCGATGAGCTCGAAGGGGGTGCTGGAGCACCATTTGTCCGCCGCGTCCGCCAGCTGCTGGAAATCCATCGCAGCCGCCGCCTGGTCCCCTCGCGCCCGGCCCGGCCCGGCCCGGCCCGGCCCCGCAGCTCCGAGCGGCGCCTCCCGGCGGGTCCCTGGGGCTGGGGCGGGGGTCGCTCCCGGGCCGCCTTCAGCACCTCGGGCTCTCGCGTGTATTGTTTACATGCTGCGCGCACTGGGCTCCCCCCGCCTCCTCCCGCCGCCGCTCCCGGTGCCGCCTGACATTGGCTGAGCGCGGCTGCGTTGCCGGGTCTTGTGTGCGGGTCACTTGCGGGTGTGGGGAAAAGCTGGATCCTGCCGGATCCCGCTGGATCCAGCCAATCCTCGGCCCCTCCCGGCTCGAGGAGCTCCAGATTCTCCTGCTGCGTCGCCGGATCCCTCCCCGGAGCATCCTGGCGACCAGAAAACCCCAAGAAACAAAAAGCCGGCAAATACATCTCGGACAACCTCAGTGGTACCTGGACCCTGCTGGATCCAGGCCAGGTTTGAACTAGCCCGTCCTCCTCCCACAGCGGTCAAAAGAGGAGGCAAGTTCAGCTGCTTCCACTCTCCTAAAAGACTCCAGCCATCCAGACAAGCTGGCAAAACCACTGACCACCCTTTGGCCTCTGGGTGCTGCCAGATCCAACCAGTTTTTGGACACTGTCACCCACAGTCTGTTGGAAAAAATAAGACCCCCCCAGATGCTTGGCCCTCCACCTAAAAGCTCCAGTCCCCAAGGCAGGCTGGTTCAAGAGTGCAGCAAAAAGCAGGATCCAATCCTTGCATCCTGCTGGCTCCAACCACTTTTTGCTACCAAGTCCCTAAATTCTTTTGTCAGAACCGGGGACACATCTAGCCACCTTTATTCAATCAAGGAAAGCACAGAGTGCAATACCACTCTAAACTGTGAGAGCCAGCACCTGGCTCCTGCTGATTTTTGGCCCCACAACCTGCAAATTCTATACAGAGAACAGTGTTGCTACTTATTGTGCATAAAAAAAACAAACCAAACAAACATGGTACATGCCTTCCAGCACCACAGAATTATAAACACTTGGATCCGCCACCTAGATTAGGGGTTGTCAACCAGGGGTACGCATACCCCTGGGGTACTTGAGAAGGCCCCAGGGGGTATGTGCGGGCAGGCAAGGACGGAATTTCACCACGCACCATCCCACGCTGCTGTGCTGGTGCCGCCCACCCGGCTGGATGCAGGGGCAGGGGAAGCTTGCATGCAGCAGCTGCCATCGCGCCACATTCGGCAATGCACCACCTCCCACCCCCTACTCTGCGTCAGGCCACACACCTCCCCCCCACCCCTGCCGCGTGGGGCTGCGCACGATGCCCCCCACTGCTCTGCATCCAGCTGCTGGGGATACACTGATCCAAAAAAGGTTGAAACCCCCTGACTTAGATCGTGCAGGGTTGTACCAAGTTTGGACTCAATATATATCATGAAAATGGCTGGCTGGCTGATGTTGCCATCTCTGATACATGAAGCATTCCAGCACCCATATGGTACTTATTTGTAGCCTAGATCCAGCAGCATATTTACCCCCAAGTCTTTTAGTTCCAAAACCTAAGTAGAATGTTTATTCTACTATTTTTTATTCCTAAAAATTCCAGACCCAGGCACACATCTAGAGCAAAACCCAAACCCCAGACTCAGCAAGTGGCCTAGTCAAGTTCTGGTCCCTTGCTTGCAATACTAAAAATAAACCTAAGCAGGGAATGATTTAACACATCTCTGACAGACAAATCCAGAACGTAGTATAGGCTGCTGCTGCAATATTGCACAGCTACATAAGCGACACCAGAATCCTGCTGGATCCCTCTGGTATTAGATTTCAGTCTACTGGTTCTACAGTCCAAGTAGAGAATTAAGGTAGGCACTCCTGCGCAACTTGAAAAATAGGGATCCCATTTTATTTTAGTTGCAACTGTGATGCAAAAATACATAATAGGACCCTCCCAGTTGCTGCCAATTTTGGGTCTCAAGCTCCAAAAAAGTATTCTTGCTGAGGTATGCTCTTGTGCCTGCTCCTATTTCTCAAACATTTAATGACAGTGGATCCCAGTGAAACCCAAATATGAACCCAGACCAATCAAGATCAAGCCTATTTTTTCTGGAATTTACCCTCTTACATAGAAAAGAAATAATTTGATTCTTTCACACAAAATAACTGTATCCATTGCACTGTTTCAATGAAGCCACCTTAATTCAGAGGTGGTGTCTTTAACTTTCTAAATGCAGACAAATTTCATGCTGTAACATTATAATTCTATAGGCAATAAATGGGATTGATAGTTTACAGTGAGCCAAACTGGGTTCAGATTACATGTAGTTTTAGCTCACTTATACGAAAATAGTAGCTTGATAGCCACACAGGGCTCCTGTGGCTCTTTGGTTTATAATCTGTGGCTCTTTGCAGAAGATAGAAATTGAATACTTTATTTTTGCTTTCTTCTATATGCATTTCATTGTATAAAGTACATCCATAAAACCATATACCAGTGCTGCTATATTGGAAATTTGCCATAATCTCACCCATTGCTGTTTTTTGTGTTTTGTTTTGAACTGGAATGTATTTGCCACAGTTCATCTATGTGGTGTTATTACTCTTTGGTTAACACTGACTTCTCTTGTAAATTGTGGCTTCTCAGACAGGGCTGAGGGCCCCATAAGATCTTATACACAATTCCAACAATCACATCTCCTGCCACACTACATGTGCAGAGCAGGAGGTAGGATTGTGGGATCAGGGATCAAATCCCCATCACATCTTATTGCTGGTTCAGGGAGAGCTCAGGATCATGATGCCAGGCTTTTCCTGCACCAGTGAGCAGGACGCCAGTCAGGAGATCAGTGCCACCAGCCTTGGGAGCATATTGGCATCAAGGGTTCCCATGAGCTCCAGAAACTAGGAGCCCTGATCAGCTGGTACCTGGCCACATGCAATTTAAGGCACAGATAGAAACAAGCCACAAGGTTATTACACACATTCTGTGTAATAACTTTGTGGATTATTCCTTGTTTTACTGAGCCAATACTTGCATTAATGTGTGGCTCAGTTACTACTTAAAACACAATTAATTGGCTAATCATGTCTTAAATGTAAGGTCTGCCAGGGGCTGAGCATCACTGTTTTACCTGATCAGTTTTCAAAGTTTTTAACATGATGATGTATGTGACTAAAGGCATATGAGAGATGGTACCTGACATGCTAATTCTGAAAATTGCCTGTAGACACTCACTGGTAGCAGCAGCAGCATAAAAAGAAGAAGAAAAGATTGCTCTGATTGCCCACCTAAGAAACTGATTTCAAATAGTGGCTCTCATGACGCAGAGCTCCAGCATAAATAATACTATACCCAGTGTTTGCTTCATTATGGCTACTGTCTGTAGCAGTCTCTAAACAATGTCAGCTAATTGGTACTTCTCTATGGACCAATATTTTAGTTTCTATAAAAGCCTCAGGTCCACCCAAGAGCTTCAGCTGCTAGTTATCTGAAAAGGAGTCCTGAATGCATGGTTGAAGTAATGCATTCAAGGCATTGCATGCTTCAATCCATAGTATTAGCTGGCTGACACATAATCATGCCTTTGCCAGCAAGTAATTGATGAGCTCTTGCACAGAAAAGAAGGGTGAAGGGTGAAGGGTGAGGAGGTATGAGGAGAGTCACAGCAAAGGAGCAATTGTTGGGGATGGTAATTATAGGAACAGACCAAGCAAGTGTATTATTATTGTTTTTTATTTGTTCTGGTATTGTTCATCTTCTGCTTGGTACTTTCCAAACATAGACAAAGACAGAATCCCAGTCCCAGGGATTCTCATAATCTACAGACAGAAAGAAGGAAAAATTAAAGTATATACATATAGTCAGATTTCAAAGTCAAGCACCAAAATGTAACATGTAACCTTAATCTGGCCTCCTTTTTTGTATACATTATGACACTGTTTTTAATGATAGGGTCGCATTCTGTTTTTTTTCTCAATTGAACCCCTGCCTCATTAAATGTATAGAACTGGTAGTGCTCTAAAAATGATCCAAGGCTGTATAGGGATTGAACTAAAGGAAGACTGCTTCATTTGTTGCCCAAGTCAAAAGATATGTAGTGAATGAGTCAAGGCACAGCCACCCTCATGGCTAAGGCGGTTGGAATACTGATCTGGAGAATTGGATTCTATCCCTGTGTCTGCTACAGTGTTCCCACATGATGGCTGGCAAGTCAGTTAAACCACATACAGCAAAAGCTTTGTTATCCGGCACCCATGGGCAATGGGGGGTGCCAGATAACAAAATATGCCGGTTAACTGAGAGGCCCGAACAGGCGTCTTTGCCTGTTTGCACTGCTGCTTCTCCCGCTGCATCGCTACCCCTCCCATTGCATCGCTACCCCTCCTGCGGGGCTCCAAGGGATAGGGAGGTGGGCCCCACACAGCCTGCTACGCCCCAGGCCATGGGGGCTCAGTGAAACCAGAAGTGCTATGGTGGGCACTTCTGGTTTTGCTTTTACCTTACAAGCCAGCATGCCAGTTAATAGAGCATGCCGGCTTGTAAAGTGCCGGTTAAGGCGGCTTTTACTGTATTAAATTTGGACGCTATTGTGTGTTTTTAATCTCCTGGGTACCCACCATGGATCCTGCAGTTCTATTTGCAGAAGTGGTGAGTGCTCCTGGCTGCAGCTGAAGTTGCTTAGCCCTGTATTCTGCACTGACCTCAGGGGTATGGTAGAAACCATAAGCTAAATATCAGCCAACAGCATGCTCTTATTGCAAAAAAAGAGCCAACAGCATCCTGGGTTGTATGAACAGAAGACTCAACAATCAGTGGAAATTCATAGCTTCATAGATTGTTTAGGGCTGGAAGGGACCTTGCAGATCATTGGGTCCAGCCCCCCTGCTCTAGGCAGGAAGACAACTGGAATTAGGTGACCCCAGCAATATGACTGTCTAGTCTCCTCTTGAAAACCTCCAGGGTAGGTGACTGCACCACCTCTGGAGGGAGTTTATTCCACAGTCTGGACACCCTGACTGTGAAGGAGCTTTTCCTGGTATTAAACCTGAAGCAGCCTTCCAGGAGTTTGTATCCATTGGTCCTGGTCTTCCCCAGGGATGCCCTAGTGAACAGTTATTCACCGAGCTCCTGATGCAGTCCTCTGATATAGTGGTAAGCTGCTGTCAAGTCCCCTCTCAACCTTCTGTTCTTTAGGCTGAAGAGGCCCAGGTCCCTCAGCCTTTCCTCGTATGGCTTGCCTTGCAAGTCCCTGATCATATGGGTGGCTCTTTTCTGGACCTTCTCAAGTTTTTGCCTGTCCTTATTGAAGTGCAGTGCCCAGAACTGGACGCAGTACTCCATGGAATGATTCTTCCATTCTACATTCAGCACTGATGAAGCCTCACCTGGAGTACTGTGCTCAGTTTTGGGCCCCTCACTTCAAGAAAGATATGAACTGCTTGGAAAGATGACATACAGCACAGAGCAACAAAAATGATCAGGGGCCTGGGATACAAGATTTATGAGGAAAGGCTGAAAGAATTAAGGTTATTTAGCCAGAAAAAGAGAAGACTGAGAGGGGTTTTGAAAACGGTATTAAAAAACCTGATGGGAGGTTATGAAGGGGATCGAGATGGGCTTTTCTCTGTGCCTGTAGGGGACAGGACTAGAAGAATGGACTCAAATTGCAGCAGGGGAGATTTAGGCTGGGGATTAGAAGAACTTTCTGATTATGAGGATGGTCAGGCATTGGAACAGGGCACCCAGAGGCTCCCTAGCTGTGGAATCTCCACCCTTGGAAACTTTCAAAAGCAGGTTAGACAGATACACTTGGATGGGATGGTTTGTCCTTGATGATCTTGCCTTGAGCAGGGAGCTGAACAAGATGACTTTACGAGGTCCCATCCAACCCTACTTTCCTGTGATCTTACGATCCTATGATATATAAAGAGCTATAAGAATAGCAAGTATTCTGCAAATGTCAGCGTGTGTACCTTAAGTGGAACACTTAAATTAGAGGTGCACATCTGACTATTTTGGCCTCCTTCCTTTTGTGCCTCAGCTCTCCAAGTGTAAGCTGGGCCTAGAAATACCATCTCTCCTCACCAGGATCAAGTAAAAGTAAACTCCTTTACATTTGTGAAGCTCTCAGAACACTATAGAAAAAGCCAGGAGGAGATGAATCATTTTATATGTAGGGTTTGAATATCATGCAATAAATAAGGTTTGGGACCATATGCCAAATGTGAAGGATAACAAGAAATATTGAATATCTTTTGAGTCACTGAATAAGATGTCCCAGGGAAAAAACAGTATGCTTGTAAACATGTAATTAAAGGCTGTTTTAATACATATACACAGTTGGAAGAAAATAAAAATGTGTATGTCATATTAATTTTCATATTTTCCAACTTCTGAATGACTGATTTTGCAGTCTTAGTACTCCCTTAATTGTGGTTTTTAAAGTATCATAGTGACATAGAACACATGCATAATACACAGATTCCTTTTTAAACAGGATCTTGCCAGTTAGCATGTTACCCACAAAAAACATGATGAAGTAGGATCTTCAGAAAGGCCTTGAAGAAAGAAAGGTAAGACTTTGCAGATGAGCCTAAACTGGGCATTGCATGCATAAGGGGCAGTCTCCAACCTGCATCCAAATCCTGCCATTCTTCCTCCTTACAATCTCTAAGAGCCAGCCATTTCATGCTTCCTTTTCCAGATAGGGAACAATATTTGGCAATGAGATGGCTGCATAAATGGCAGTTTCAGTGCATGCATTTTTGCCCACTGACTTCACAATTCAAGCTGCTGGTTTGGCATTCCCTCTCCTCCTTGATTGCCAACAGAGGCCTGTGCTGTCTTGTGTGCTTTGTGTGTTGTGCCTCTAGGTGGATCGCTAGGGTCTTCTGACTGACTGGGCCTGGCTCCTGGCAACAAGGAGCAGTCAAGGCTGAGTCTCTCAGGCTGTGGCAGTTTAAAATAAATGAGATTTCAAATAAGGTTAACGCTTATGATTTATGTATAATTTCAAAGCACTATGTGAACATCTATTGAAACCTTACAACTTCCCCTCTGCTGCAAATATTGTTTGTTATCTCCACTGGATAGGTAAGGAACTGGAGACAGGTTTTGAATGAGATTTGTAAATGACTTATTGCAGCACACGCAGCAAAAGCCTTTATCATCATATCCTATATTGTATCCATCTTCCTCAGATTGTATTTTTATTTGACAGAAGGTGCCTTTGTCCTTCATATACATCTGTGTACAGTGTTTTATAACAAATGGCTACATTAATAACTGCCTAGAAGAATAACAACAAATGAAGAAGTCCTTCTTTCTGAGTAAGCAAGCCTTTTTTGGCCTGAGTCATTCTAAAATATAAATTCACTAGTGTATTTGTGATGTAGCCAGACTTCTCCAGATAAAAGGATGCAGCGTTCTGAGATGGCTACAATGCCATTTGGAGTTTTGGCCAGCAGTTTGGATTTTTGCCTTTAAGAACACAAATACAAATAGATATTTCTTAGGCAGAAACAATTACTGCTCATTCAAGTAGACAAGTAGATGGTCAGAAATTATGAACTCTGTCTAGGCTTTTCCAACAGATCATAATAAATCACTGCACACGATTTCGCTTATGACTTACTTTGAACACTCCAAACGGGAGCAGCCATCTGAGCAACAAAGGCAGGGTGACTTTGTGAGATAGGGCAAGCCTTTTTCCCCTGTTCCTTATTTCACTTCCCAGGGACAAGCCTTCCCTGTGGTGCTCGCTCCTACCCTGGGGGTCTTCAAAAGGAGGCTTGATAATCACCTAGCCAGGGTCGTTTGACCCCAGCATCCTTTCCTGGCCATGGCAGGGGGTCAGACTTGATGATCTGCTCAGGTCCCTTCTGACCCTACCAACTATGAAACTATGAAGCTCTAGCTGCCATACCAAATAAGGAATACAAAAGGGTTTTCTCCACAATGCAGGGAAAATACTTATTTTTCAGCATACCTTTTATCATTCATATTATGGCAGTTACTGTTCTAGCATTTGGAGTAAATGTGTTATACCATTTTAGCAAGATGTTCCCACATACAGTGGTTGCCCATTAAAAACAGAGCTGTTTACTCATTGAAGATCATCAGTATTACTACAGGATAAAGTTCAGTGAATTCAATTATGTGTTAAATAATTGAATTCAAAGGGTAAATATCAACATTTTAAATGTGATCTCTACCATACAGCATTTCCATCTTCCCAGATGGCAATAATGAAATGCCTTTGACAAAGTTGACATAATAGACTTACTATTTATCCACTGGAGGTGCCCACAAGAACTGTGCTGCACAAGGCAGGGTGCTTCCTAAACTGGAAGCAGTGTAGCTGCATCCCCAAAGTGCTTCAGGTCACTTAGCACAGATATGTGACAGCACAAGGTAGCCTGCCCCCAAGCAAATTAGCTCACCTGCTTAGCCACACACAGAAGCAACTACATTGCGTCTGGTCTCAGAGCAGCAAAGTGTCATTGAGGGTGCTGTTGCCAGGCATAGAAAGTGCACTCTATAGACATGGGCAGAAAGAAAGATGCACACACATTAACACCTTCTATCAGATAAACCAACTTACTAGTGTTCATACAACTAAAGATGCACAGAACAAGGCTTTAAAAAAGATTTTTAAGCACCTACCTTTAAAAATATCTTGACCTAGGATACTTTCTAAAAAACACAATCTAGGAAGCTAGAATGGGACCCACAGACCCACTGTTGTTTTATGCCTAGAAAAGAAAAGATCTACAGAGCAGGGAGAAAGAGAGGGACTTCTGAGGCATAAGACAGTTTGCCTGCTACATTTGCTGCATCTCTCTGGAATACAGAGCAAGTGTTCTCTATTAAACTGTTCAGAGAAGTCTGAAAAATCTAGTTCAGGGGCCTGCTGCCTTCAGGACTTTTTTTTTTTCTTTAGAGAGCCCTCTTCGGTCTGTTTTGATGAATTGCCAAGTAATTCACATTAATTTGCTTGACCAGCTGTAAGAACTAAATTGTCTTCCCATGGTCCTCATTATGCACACTTCCTGCAGTTCTAAATACAGATGGGTCATTAGTATGAACTTCAGTAAATTATTAGAGATATATCCTTAATTGCTGCGCTGTGCCAGATTGTTGCAAACACATAGTGGTTAAAGGACTTTATGCTATGAGGGCATTTTGGCCAGTTAATGATGGATTGGTAGCTTTGACTCTACAATGTGTTTGCCATCAAGCAAAACTAATAAAGACATAGACAGGTTTTTGTAGCTGCAGCTGTTCAGAACACCATGGGCGTGTCTACACGTCACCATACGGCCACATTGCTATGGCACTGTGATTTAGTACTTCCTTTTAGAAGTACTAAAGCATAGCGCAGTAACTGCCCATATTGCACCATGTATGGTGCAGTTAGATTTTGCTGCTATATCACCATAGCAGAGCACTAAAAAGGAGTGGCGCTCCGCTACGGTAACATAACTACCAATCACATGTAGACCCACGTGATTACTACGTCGCCGTGGCACGCTGTATAGCGATGTAGCACATTACTATGTTGCTGTAGGGCGACATGTAGGTGTGCCCTATGTCTATCAGAGCATCTTACAGCAGGTAAAAAAGACAAGGCATTAAAAATGGCACCATCTGCAGAAACCCATCTATATTAGAGCTCTAACTACTGCTATCTCTGGTGCAGATGAACTGATGTTAGCAATAGAAATAAATGTTTGGAAAATGTCCCCTACTGTAAGTTAAGACCTATAAGACTTTTGCCACTGGATTCAGTGAGATCAGTCCCTTACTGTATCTTTGTTGTTGGCATTGGGTTCTGCAAGTCATTCTATTATTTTGATAAAGCGTATTGAATCTTCTAGGTATTTAAGTATCCACTAGGTGACTAGCAGGACAATTCTCAACCAGCAGGTCACCAACAGGCAACCAAAGAATCATACCTAGTGGCTCAAACAGCACATTTTCAATCAACAGTTTGGATAAATCATCCTGGTCAAAGATGTGGCCTTCCACAATTTGTGTCCAGGACTGTAGATCATCCTTGATTATTTTAACTGCTCATCACTTCTATTCAACTTCTCTGAAGTATAGAAAATGATTTGTAATTGATCTCTTCTTTTAATATTGAGTCTGGTATTTTACCAGGGCAGATGAAAGATGGTGCAAGACAAAGGAAGCAAAAATGATGCCACCTAAGGGAAAGACACTGTGGAGTGAGTGTGGCTTAGTAACATCTTATTTCTCAGATGTGTTTTTAGTTGAAGACCTTTTTGCTAGATTAAAATCTAAACACAATAAACCTCCTGTAAACCTCAATGCAGCTCCTATTAAAGTCAATTGCAAAACTCCTCATGGACTTTAATGGTGAAATAGGCACACACATAAAAGTGAAGATAATCAGGGCATGAAAAATTCACTTGCTACTACGGAGCTTTCCCTAGTGAGACATAACTTTCTGCAGAATTTAAGTTTTAATTAAAAAAAAAACCCTCTAAGTTTCTAATCTTCATGGTTGTACAGATCACCTTCTAAATGTGAACAGAACATAACTTGATTCAATATTATTTTCCTGGCTTTGCAGACAGACAGTTTCAGTGCTACTTATAGCTTTACTAAACAGCAGTAAGTAATATCCTTTACTTTCTGGTTGGGAGTTTAGTGTAATTTTGCTGAGTACTGTTAAACAACACTGCAATCCACTCCAGCAAACATTTAAAAGGTAGGTTGTATTATTTATGCATTATTTGTTAAGTGCTCTGACATTGTACTTATCTTTGAGAGTGGGGTATTGAAAGATAGTGGTGATGTTTGATCTACCCAGTGAAGTTAGGAGGTATACTGACACAGCAGGCTGTATTTATCCTGGAGTATTTCTATTGGCATCAATGGAGTTGCAAGAGGTATGAATTTATTCATTCTGCTTTTAGTCAGCTGAAGCTCTGAGAATCCCTCCAGTCATTGCTTCTTTAACTTTCCCATCAAAGCCCAGCAAGCAGTCTCCAGTCTATGTCATTAAGATGCAAAACATAATGAACTACTGACTCGTAAAATAAATTGAATTTTCTTGGAACATTCTGAAAGGTGAATTGTGTACAATTGTTTGAGATTTGATGTGTTTTAGAAAAATGGAATTTTTGTTATGTTACTTTCGTGTTACATTTAAGTTGGGCCTTTTGATGGTGTTAAATACCAAGTTGTGAACTTTGCCTAGACTGCTAGGAATTTCAGGTTGTATTGGATAGAGCTTTCCTTGCTTTAAGGTCTTGGATTTCACTAAAGATGTCTTTATCTTGAAGGTCTATGATCTCCCCAGGCAATCAGATCATATATTTTCCTGTTAAATTGTTATACGTTTACTACATTAAAAAAAAACATCTGCACACAGGCATTAGCTAGCCCTTTTTCTTGGACTGGTAACTCTGCTAATATAAACGATATTTTCATAAAAGTTCCAAATCAGTTGATTGCTTGGAAAGTCATATTTTTTAATGCTTTACTGTTTTAAATATATGTAAATTGATTCCTCACTCTTAATTCATTTAGATATGTAAATTTAATGAAATAGATACCACTTCCTGAACTGCAAGCAAGCCCTGGTGCCGTTTTTTCCACAACTTGTGATTTTACATAAATTGATTTGTTTTCCTTACAGAGGCTGATAGAAGTACTGGATAAATGACTAAAGGCTTGTCTATATGCAAAGGCTGTCCTGGTGATAATTTAAATTATACCAGTATAAATCCTCACTTAGATACTCTTAATGGGGAATTAGAGTGCCTTCCCCCAGTTCAGAGAACACGGCCCTGAAAGTGGTTTAAACTAAAGTGGAAAAAACACTCTTATTTTGCAGGAGGAATGTCTATACAGAGACTTAGACATGTATCAGGGTTAACTATATCAGTATAACTTTCCCTGTAGAAAAAACGCACATGCACTTACGATGGTCAAGGAGGGGATTAAACTCTTTATTAACACTAGATCTGGAGATCCGTGTTCTATTCCTGGATAAGCTACTGCTTTTCTTTATGATATGGGCAAATAATTTAACCTGTCTCTGCCTTGGTTTCCCCATCTGTAAAATGGAGGGGATGATTTTTTACCTACTACACAGGGACACTCATTAGCTCACTGAAATGTATTAAGGTTTGTGAGATTCTTTGACAGATGATGCTATAGAAATTTCAACTGTTTTCTTGTGTGTGACCGTTCAGTGTGATTCATGCATTAATGACATAAGGGGACTGTCTATCAAGGTTTGATATGACACCGAGGATCCAGCAAACAGTTTTTGTATCTCAGCATTTGTGCAGGAGGGGGAGGCAAAAATGGGGCCAGTCTACAAAACATGCTTATCATATCTTGAAATCTGTTTCTGGCAACTAGGAAGCAACTGCTGAGTAATTAGATAAACTAACCATCAAATTTGGTATTTGCAGTGATGTTATATTATGGAGCTGAGCACCTTCTAGTTACACCAGGTTTATGCCAGAGTGTAATGGCAGAGTGGTTCTTTTGTCTCACTATGGATCCAGTGGTAGAAGTTTGAGCTCAAGTATTTTGGGCTCATGCTAAAGGGTGGCCTAATTGACTCATATGTGGCCAAATTACATTACATTGCTCATTTGTGTGCCAGTGGACAAGTCTACATGTGCATTAATGCACCTGTTATTACAGGTACTAACTAAATGTGCAGTAACCAGTGCTACTGCGCAGCAGTGCCAGCACACACATTTTAGGTGATGCTAATGTGCAGTAGACTAATTCTACTGTGTATCGGTGTATTAGCACAGTTTTTGCCTGGTGTGCTAATGCACAGTAGAATTAATTTACTGCACATGTGGCATCTCATGTAGATATACCCACTGGGTCCTCAGCCTGGTAGCCTGATCAGCTGTTTGGTGTGGGTGTATGGACAGGACTTGGCTTTTCCCTGGCTTATACTAATATAATTTGTTTTTTTCCAGTGAATTTACAATTGGCTGACTTTAGTGTGGGGCAAGCCTCTTACCTTTAGCTTTAGGGAAAATGGACCAGCTTCTTTTGCACAACACTAACCAAAGTAATTTGTTATAAGACTGGGTTACTGCAGTGCTGGCTTTCAGCATGTGACTGTTTACTTTTAGGGACCTTCTATCAGCATTTCTTTCCCCATGCACAATAGCAACCTCCCTTGGGGTACAAGCCACCATTCCACCTTGACAAAGGGACAAAGGGACATCACAGTGAGCAGTCTCAGTCGAAAACCTCTCTCATTGCCTTTGCTATCCAGACACGAGCACCTGGATTCCCAGCCCAGTTACTAGATTTTGCAGCTTCTAAATATATTACATATATAATAGCAAAGTCTTTCTGCAACCATGAGTTCTAATACATCTAGGTCGGGGTGGGCAAAATATAGTCTGCGGGTCAGATCTGACCTGCGGAGGTGCTTTGTCTGGCCCATGACAGGTCCCTCGGTCCCACCTAGCCCAGGCACTGTCCTGCCATGGCGTGTCCAGCCGCCCACTGGGCATGCAGTGAGGTTGGGGTGGCTCTGGGGCTGGAGTGCCTTTCTAGGCCACTGCTGCTGGCCCCAGCCCCATAGTACTGGTGGGGACCCATGCCACAGCCCTGATATAGCGTGCCCCGCACCTGCTCCAGACTTGTCTGCTCATGCTAAATAGCAGCAGCACCGGCCAGGCAGAAACTGTTGCCCAGCATGGGGAAAATTGGCCCCTCACCCTCACCATTGTTCGGTGCTCCCTGCTACAGCTGCCTGGAGCCTGCACCAGGCTGTTCTGTGGCTCTGCTGCCGTCACCACCGCCTCTGGGCTGCCCGGCGGGGCAGCAGTGGCAGTGCAGAGGAGCCACAGGGCAGCCTGGGTACAGGTGCCAGACAGCTGTAGCAGGGAGCACCAGGCAGTGGTAAGGGGGGAGGGGCTGCGTTTCCCCCATGCTGAGTAACAGTTTCTGCCCAGCCGGCACTGCTGCTGCTTAGTGTGAGCAAGTGAGTCTGGAGCAGGCACAGGGCATGCCAGGTCGGGGCTGTGCCTGGGTTCCAGCTGATCCCCTCCCACGGAGGTGAGTCTGCAGCAGGGGTGGGGCAGGGCTGGGGCTGCATGCTGCTGGTGGTGCTGGGGAGGTGCCACAGGGCACGCAGACTCCAGGCTGTTGTAGGTGCAAGTTCTGACCGGCTCCCCTGCTCACCCCACCATACCCACAAACCTTCCCCCGCAAACTCCACAACCACACCTGCCCCCACACACAATCAGACCCCCCACAACCTTCCCCTGACACACACACCCGCACACCTCTGGGGGAGCCCCACTCATTGCTATGTGCACACACCCACCACACACACGCATGCACACCCTCCCATGCACACCCCACACCCACTCCACACCCCCAGCCATCCTCCCCCTCTACAAACCCTACACCCACCCACACATCCCCACAACCCCGCATACCTTCCCACCCACATCCACACACAACTACACCCACCCACAACCCCCCACAAACCCCATACCCACCCACACATACCCACCACACCCCTGCAATATACAAGAGTAGTATTTCATTTTGAGCTATTATGCAATCATCTCTATATACACAACACAAACACACAAATCAGGACAAAAGATATATTTTTAAATAAAATCAAAATGTAACGGTAGATGCTTGATTTTCAGCATATAATTTGTTATTTTTTCAGTTCCAAGATGGCAAACCCCCTTCTCAAGTGGAGTACTTCCAGAGTGAGGGGAGGGACTTCCAGTGGCAAAAGTCAAGGATTAGGAGGTGGGACTTCCAGTTTCAAGATGGTGACTAAGGGGCAGGACACCTGTCAAGGGGCAGGGCTACCTTGCAGCCCTCAACAGCTCATGGAAACTTGTTAAGCAGAAATAATTGCCCACCCCTGATCTAGGTCATCCACAACCTGAAAACTCATTTTAGGTTCTCAAGAGAGCAATAATAATTCTGAAGCTTGTTTGGAGCCTGAAAATAAAAATCATGCTGCTCACTGTAATATTGAATAGTTGTTTCCCTGACCAGATGCTTCATTATTTTTGTTAGTAATTATGTCTGGCAGCAGCCAAGATGTTAATAAAGACTTATGAAAGTACTAGAGCTATGGAGAAAGAGGCTTCCTTCAGGGTACCAGGGAATGACAGAACTTCTAGGGTAGCTGGTGTTACAGATGGTGAGACTGAGGATTGCAACTTATAACACAAATGCAGGATTTTCAAAAGCGTCTGTGTGGCTTAAAACCTTTGTCTCATTTTCAAAAATTACTTGAAAAACTACAAATCTCACTGCTGGAAAATGGAACTGAGGTCCTATCTTCACAGGAATATTTAGAATTATATGGTTAAAACTAAACTAAAAGAGTGCATCATCACTGCTTTGTCTAAAGCAGCTAAAGCTACTTCCCTTGTGAATCACAATATCTGTGCAACAGTGCACATTTTCAAAATGTATGCACTATATTTGGGGGTAGGGATTGCAGGGTTCAATTTTCTATCGTTAGGCTCAGTGCATTATAGGCTGCTTATTGTGGTTGATTTTGGGACACCTACCAAAACTACTGGAATTCTACTGGTGATTTCTACTGGTGATTTAATTACCTTCCCATGATTTCTTCCATCTATCCCACAATTTCCTTGCCATATCAAGTCAGTGCCGTTTCTAAAGTGTTCACACTAAAATACATTTTTAGACTGAAGTTGAGAAGCATGGAAGAAGCATCATTACTAGCATTACTAGAACCATTACTGTTTCTCCCTGGGTGCATCAATACATGAAAGTAATGCGATGCAATAAACTCCAGACCAGTTTGCACCAGAGTTAACTGCTCCTGCATGCAGCAGCTACATGTGCACCCAGGACAGCAGCACTTTGAGCTGGGGTGGAAATATATGAGACCAAAGGATGTTTTGGTGATGTATCAACTTGCTATAAAATTAAATACCAACCGAACATTAAGATCCATCTGCCTCTTTCCCAGCCCTGAGGAAGGGCACTTTATGCCCAAAAGCTGGTCTAACATCTCTCCCAACTATACACTTGGTCCAATAAAAGATATCATCAAAAAAAAAAAAAATTTGCCACAGTTTCACAGGAATTCAATGACAAGACAAAAATAAAACCTACACTTGATTCTTGCAGATCTGAACAGCAGACACCACAGATCAGAATGGCAGATTCCACATGGAAGTTCTCATTCAGATGCCTTGCAGTAAGATAAAAAGCACATTGTCAAAGCCCATAACTCATTCCCTGCCTCTGCCATAAGGGAATGGAAACAATGATGAAATCATAGAATCATAGAAAATTAGTGTTGGAAGGGACCTCAGGAGGTCATCTAGTCCAACACTGTGCTCAAAGCAGGACCATACCCAACTACATCATCCTGGCCAAGGCTCTGTGTAGCTGGGTCTTAAAAACCTCTGAAGATGGAGATTCCACCACCTCTCTGGGTAATCTGTGCCAGTGCTTTACTACCCTCCTAGTGAAAAAGTTTTTCATAATATCTAACCTAAACTTCCCTTGCTGCAACTTGTGAACATTGCTCCTTGTTATGTCATCTGCCACCACTGAGAACACTCCAGCTCCAGCCTCTTTTGGAACCCCCCTTCAGGTAGCTGAAGGTTGCTACTAAATCCCCTCAGTCTTCTCTTCTGCAAAATAAAATAAGCCTAGTTCTCCCAGCCTCTCCTCATAAATCATGTGCCGTAGCCTCCTAATCAGTTTTGTTGCCCTCTGCTGGGCTCTCTCCAATTTGTCCACATCCTTTCTGTAGTGGGGACCCAAAACTGGACACAGTACTCCAAATGTGGCCTCACCTGTGCCAAATAGAGGGGGAAAATCATTTCCATTGATCTGCTGGCAACACTCCTACTAATGCAGCCCATTATGCCATTATCATTCTTCACAATGAGGGCACACCGTTGACTCATATTCCGCTTATACAGTTACCCCCAGGTCCTCTTCTGCAGAGCTACTGCTTAGCCAGTCAATCCTCAGCCTGTACCAGTGCATAACCTCATGAGATTTCTTTTGGTCCAATCCTCTAATTTGTCACGGTCTTTTTGAATCCTAGCCCTACTGTCTAGCAAATCTACTACTCCCCCTGGCTTAGTGTCATCCGCAAACTTGCTGATGATGCACTCCATCGCCTCTTCTAGGTCACTGATGAAGATATTAAATGAAGCCAGCCCCAGAACCGACTGCAGGGGCACTCCACTTGATACTAGCTGGCAACTAGACATTGAACCATTGATTAGTACCCTATGAGCTCAAAGATCCAGCAGGTTTTTTATCCACCTTACAGTCCATTCATCCAACCCATACTTCCTTAGCTTGCTTGCAAGAATGTTGCAGGAGACCGTATCAAAAGCCTTGCTAAAAACAAGGTATAAATCCTTATATATAGTTTAGGATTTGAAAGTTCGATGTTTGTTCATGCTAGCTTGCTTGGTAAAATAGAGCCTCTCAAATTCTACTCATAAAGGAAATTTTAGTTTAGGAAAACAATAAACTGGTCAAGTTGGAATCTAGTTCTCTTTAGTCAGCTCAAAATCTAAACACTTTGAAAATCCCAGCACAGAGGAGGACAAAGAATCCTCTGGACCCAATCGACCAGTGTTCTATCATTTACTACCGAACACAGTAAGGGGGTATAAACATAACCATTGTTTGTAACATTTTAATTTCCTCTACCTTGTGGTATTGATAATTCAGGATTAACATATACTTGCATAATAATAGAAATATAAAGAAAAGAGGGACTTCTTAGATTGGTGGCAAGGATCGTAAACATGAATGATGGGAAGAAGCTGCTAAATAAGTACTTGCCTTTTATGCAGTATTTCTTGGAGAAGTAAGCATAAGAGACCCATTATGCATAGGGATTTCTTCCCTACCATAAAGGCTATACTGCTTTCTCCAATCTAAATTCTCCAGACAATGGAGGTTGGAGTGACACTACTTCCACAATCTAGCATATCACTCAAAGATTTTTGCTGAGGTTCAACTTCAAAATTTCCCCTTTATATTCTGTACCCAAATGAAGTTTTAACGAGTCATGATTCATTACTGGGAATTGAACCCTGAGATCTTCAGTGCCATTAGAATGATCCGTGACTACTTGAAGAACAGGAATAACTCCATTATCTGACAACTGTAGTAGATTTATGCCCTCTGTGGATCATCTACTAGCAGCAGATGCATAACACACTGAACAATAAAGTTTGAAGTGCTACTGTAAGTGTGTCCTCCATGGTACAATTCCACTAATTAGTTTCCCAGTTAAAAAAGAAAAAAAGAAAAACATGCACACACACACTTAGATTGCTGAACTTCATTTTTTATTTAAATAAATTGAATTTGAAAGAAATTATAAAGCTTTTTGCTGTAATTTTTTTTTGTTGATAATAAGTGTAAACACACATCCATCTAGTCTATGATAAAGCAAACTATGCAAATAAACTTTAGGCACAGTATCTTTAAAATTGTTGTACTACACTTCATTCAAGTCTGAGTTATTCCTAACTGAGTACCCATCTCTCTGACACCAGAAAAAAAACACCACAACTTAGAATGTTTTCTTATTAGTCTTTCATCTTAATTTTAATTGATTAACACCAGGCTTCTGAAAACATTGGGTGTTCTACATTTTTTGGATGATGGAGTATTAAGTTGTAGAGCACATACACAGAGCAGACCATATGGCTTTTGAGGGAGCAGGATAAATGTGCACCTTATGGTAACCGTGTACATGTTTTAGTTTGGTTAGCTTGTTTAGTGTCTGTCTAATTTACCAGATCTTAGTGGTTGGAATAAATGCAAAAATGAGGGAGAAAAATTTCTATAAACAATTGGACTTTTTAATATGTTCTGGAGCATATGTTAAATTCCTTATTAAGTTGCTCAGAATGGATACAATTCAATTATTAAAAAAAATGAAAAGCATCGATTTGTATTTAAATTGAATCTTTCCCATTTTAAATGATACATTTTTCTTTTTTCAAAATAAATCTTTATAATTAAATTTGAAGATGGGCAACCTACACTAATGTCTAATAATGTAAAATAAATGAAAATATTACATATTTGCTGCTGACATTTTAAAGAAATGAAAATCCCTGGAGTGGTAGATGTCATCTGCTAAGCACCCAGAATAACCAGTGTTAGCTGAAATGCTAAACCAGCTTTTAACAACAGTTGTTTCTTCTGCAGGCACAGAGAGGATATTTTCTTCATTTCAGTTTCTTCAGTTAGTTCAATCCATATGAAGCTGATCTGATTGCACAGGAGGACATTTTGTATTCCTCTTCAATAAAAGCTAGATCTGAGAGAAAATCTGCCTGTTCTACTAACAGTGCACAGTGACCAGAAACAATGGACGTTTATAGATGTGCTCCAGGTGGGGGGAGGGAGGAGGGTGCTTTAATTAGAGTAGTTCTGAGACCTGCTCTAATTAAAGAACCTGGAGCATCACATGCATCAGCATTCCCATGTTCAATGAGCTTTAGTTAAAGTGCTCCCGCCATCATTTTTCAGCACGAGGACACTGATGCACGTGATGCTGGAGTCTGCTGGAATGCAGTAATTACCATGCTCCAGCAGACTTGATTAATCAAGTTTTCTCCAATACACTGTAATGACAGTGCACTGGAGTAGTCTTTCTGCACGTGTATAGGCACCCAATCAGCTCAATTCACTAACTATAGTTAACAAATTCACCAACTACAGCTAACACTTCTTTATTTAAAATATTTATATTGTGAAATATGTTTCGATAAACTATTTTTTTTATGTATTCTGCGCATTTAACTCTATTTTATTTAACTAATAAAAAATGTAAATGGCTGTTTTATGCATTTTAATTAAATTCCTGTTTCTATTAAAATAGAGCTTGACACAAATTATGAATAAAATATTAATAATCTAATAAAAAGAAATGCATCATTAACATTTCCAAACCTGATAAAAATGGAAAAAATAATAATTTGAATAAATGCAAGTTAGATGTGTATCTCTAGATGTGTATAGATATGGTCTATCCTCCTGGGTCACAAAAAGAAGTGCCAAATATAGCATAAACAATATACTGTATTTTTAGCTGCAAATCAACACATTTTAATGGTAACTATTCAGGGTGGGAGTGCAGGAACAGCCTTTCTACATGAAAAAAGCCTTAAAGAATAAATGTAAAGCAAGATAAAATTGATTTAAATTAAGGTTTCCATCTTGCTAATTTAAATTATGACTGAAATTAGTCTACCCTGATGTTGTTTTTTTCCCTTTTAAACTGTAGAGATTTATTTGAATAATCAGCAAACTTCCTATGAAATGCCCACGTTTTAGAAAGCACATGCCACAAGTGATTTATAATGCAAGTATTGCATTGCTGCATTTTCATTTTAAAACAATATTGTAAACAGAATGTCAACTTGTGCTCCAATAGTAGGGAACTAATAATAGATAAATACTTCCCTGCTTATCTGAACTGTGAGTCAGTGGAAAGTGAGGAATAGCATAATCACTGATTGGGCTGCAAACTAACATTAAATTAAAATAATGCTATATCAAATTAAAAAAATAAAATAAAATAAAAAGCTTTTACAGAATGGTAAGAAGAGAACACCTGTATTCATTTTGCTCATCGGAGGGTGGGGGGAAGAATCAAATAACTGTTGGTTATAAACCATCAACTATATTTAATAATTGCTTGTAAAATATGTATCCGCATCATAAAACACTTTTAAAAACAAATATTTTTTAAAAATGAAAATATGTACAAGAATGTAAAAAGATGCCTACCTAAATATGTATCTAATGCAGAAAAATAAATCTGGTTTATTTATAGTCTTCCTTCAAAGTCTCCTAGATCTCCAAAATATTTTTTTTAAAGCAAAAAACTAACAAACAGCAGATAAAACATATACATAACAGCAGACTAAGACATCACCAGAGAAGTAAACATTGAGAACTAAAGATGGAGGGGGTGTCCACTTCAGCTTTGTATTTCCTAGTTTACATTAGAAATATAGTGCCACTTGACCTTCACCATGGGTTACATATTATAAGCCCTGTGTTGAAAAGCCAGCATGAGATCTACACGCCATTTATTTTCCATGTAACTATTAAAAAAATAAAAGGTGAATTTTACCTTAAACAAGGAAGTATTTCTTATTGTGAGGATCTTATTGTTTGGGAACTCACAGAGATCCCAACAAGAAACAATCTGGGGAAAACGCCATGTGAGATACTGTGGAGAACTTTGGGTGTCTTTACATGTGCTCCAGGGGTGGGGCACGGAGGTGTTTTAATTGAAAGTGTTTTGTGTATTCAGCGTCTCATGCTTCAAAATGGCAGCGCAGGTGCTTTAACTGAAACTCATTCAGCGAGCTTCAGTTAAAGCATCCTTGCCACCATTCTGAAGCACAGGGATGCTGAATACACAGGACAAAGTTGCTGAAGTGTGCTAATTAGCCTGCTCCAGCAGACGAGATTAATTGAGTCTGCTCTGATGTGTTGTAATTACAGCACTTTGGAGCAGGTGTCCTGCATGTCTACAGGTATCCTTTGGCTTTCCTTGCTGTTTTTGATGGCCATTGTTTATTCAGCTCTTTGGAGTACTCATTTCAAAATTGTACCTATGGGTGCCTGCAGACGTGCCAGGAGACTTTTTCCATGTGCTGGAATTACAGTGTGTCGGAGCAGACTCGATTAATCAAGTCTGCTACAGCGTGCTAATTAGCACACTCCAGTCAGCCTCTGCAATTTGTATATCAGCATCCCCGTGCTTCAAAATGGTGAAGGTGCTTTAACTAAAGCTTGTTCAATGAGCTTTAGTTAAAGTGCCCCTGCCACTATTTTGAAGCACAGGGGTGCTGATACACCAGACACTGCAGGCACTTTAATTAATTAAAGCACCTCTGCCACTCCCGAAGCACATGTAAAAATACCCTATGAGTTTTAGCTGTACAGTGGCTTGGATTTTCTCTCCGGTTCCCAGTGGATTACTCTGGAGTAACTTAAACAGTGTCAACATTCAGCATTTAAGACATTATAGGTAGAGACCGAGGTATTTAGGTACCTAATTAATTGAAATGGGAGTTAAATGAGACACTGAAGTGTATTAAAGAAAGATGTCTTGGTTCGTACACGAGACAACAGTTAGGTTTCTAACTTCAAAGTTTTAATTACATACTTTGTTGTGAGAGAGTCAATGTCCTCAGTGCCCATTATTATACATAAGATGGCATGCATGTACACTGCTCTACAGGGGTTGTTTGTAAACAAAAATGGAACAGAATTTAAGATTATTCTCCGTGAAAATGGTGATAGCAACTGAAATTGTAGTTAAAAATTATCCTGTAAGGCACTGGTGCAACAAGGTTAGCAATTAAGACTGGTGTTCAGGATCTCTATTACAATGGTCTAATGTATTTCCATCATGTTAAGTCAAAACAGTAAGAAAGAAGGCATTAGAAAAGTCTCAAACAGAATTAACCAATCCAATGTTGAAATTTAACTTACAATGCTCTCACTTGACTATACACTCCAGTCCTTACTCTGTTGTGTTTTTTTTATTATTATTTTAACTACTTGCTGGCTCTTGTCTAGAAATAAGACCGGTGTATAGGATAAAGTACAACTGTACTGAACATCTCCTGTGAACAGGAAATATTTAGGTTACGTCAAGAGATAATGGATTATGCCTTACAGATTGTTAAGGGTCTGGAACACAGATTGGTTTATTGACTATACATGTCTATTTAAAACCTTAAAAGAATAGAATATACACAAAATGTACACTTCATACACAAAGTAAAACCATCCTTGTCTTCGGTTTAACATAACATTGGATATTTTATAGAGTTACGCATTGCTTCTACTAAAATTCCACACATGAAGCCATCTTTATACCAGCTCCTTCATCAGCAACAGGCTCATTGCAAAGTAAATTAGTTCTTCATATATATGCAGCAGAAACATTGAAAACTCAGGTTCTAGTCATCACTGTCACTCCCAGACTCGCTCAACTGCAAGTCATTTCCTATTAAAAAAAAACAACAAAACACAGGGGCTAGAAGTTAATTCATACTTTGATTATATTCAAACTGAATAATTATTGCATTTAAACTGTAGGAGATTTAAACAACAATTACACAGGCATGAACATGAATGGCATCTCAGAAGCTCATCTAATATAATCACTTTCTGGATGCAAGAACATTAACATTTGCAGAGTTTCTGTACAGGCTGATCCAGGCACAGTTGAATCTCCTTGGCTCCACAGCCAGAGAGGCTACTCCCTATTCAGCAAGAAGCCTTCCCTTGTCTAGCAGCTGTGGAATGAATTCCACAGTCTCCTCCCAGCCACACTGCCATATACGGCTTTGGGGCAAGACACTGGGAAATTTTTCTGGCTCCATCTACACTATTCAAATAGATTTTTTTTCTTTAATGGTAGTTTTGGTAACAAAGGCAGGACCCAACAAGTAATGATCAGTAGGAAAAAATCTGAAAGTGGCAGTGCTCAAGAGAACTGGGCTGACCTCACATGGCACTCCTTTTTACAAGTCAGCGAGGAAGGGCACACCCACTGCTTCAGAGGCTCAGGACCTCACAGCATACTCATTATATATAAATAGCACCTGCCCCGCTCTTAGAGTGTTCTGGTCATTTACATTTTTGTAAGCCTGCCTTTTCCAATATGCCCATCTCCCTTTGCACCCCTGCTTCAAATGCAGGTCTGCTGTAGAAGACCTACTCAACAGATACCGTTCTTAGATTTCTTCTCCCCAAAGTCTCTCTCCAAACTAATGTTGGGGTTTCCATGGTACATCACCTTCCCCAGGGTGGATGGTGTTCATGTGACAGATAGGTATCAGTGACTTGGATCACGGCTATATGCTGGATCAAGTCTCTGGAATATGAGCATATTCCAAGCATGGCAAAACTGCCCTCCTTTGGGTGCAGGAACATGAACATACACAAGTTACTGCATGGTAAGCTAGTGAGAACTTAGTGTGTTAGTTACTTTGAGATATTTGCTAGTGTACATACTCGTACGCCACCACAGCTGAACACTAGATTGTCCCATTTTCACTGAGGGGTAAAATCCCTCCTGTTTACAGAGGGAAGTGAATACACAGGCGACTGGTGTATTTTAAGCTCACCCCCTGGCTTGCATAATGGAAACTTGATTGTGTGACCATACCCTAAACTAAAGCCTAGCCAAAGTCTACTAAATCAATGGAAAGTCTCTCTCAGACTCTAACAGGCTTTAAATCTCGCCCTACAAGAAGAGCTGAATACTAATTAACAATATTAATGGTTTTCCATAGGTACTGGACTCATTATGAATTGTTAGGATGCACTATTTAGTCAGTTCATTCCAACATTGCACTGACAGTATCTGATATCTATTTGAACATGTAAATCCTATATTTATTTGCATACAAAGACGCCCAATTAACCATTTGCAGGGCATCAAGAAATGTACTCATGACTGCCACAGGCAAAATTAAGAATTCTTTATGAAACCTAGTCCTGCCTTTTTGTAAACACTGTATTGAAAACTGATTAAGATTTTTCCCCAAGGATAAATCAGTTAATTGTAATAGTTGACTGTTCTTTATAAAATGGAGATTTTAAAAGCCCTGCTATTCTATCTCCATCATCCCTTCCAAAGCATGGCAGGAAAGAAAAGATACAGTTCTTCCTCAATAACAAGTCCAAACTACCTCATCCCTCACACCTTCTTGAGTGCCAAAAACCTCAGCTGTATCCTGAAAATTTCTACAACAAAGTTATTTTCAATTACCAAATCTAAAGACCATTGAAAACCTGAGGGCAGCAAGTTATTTAACTGAATTCAATGCAAGTTAAGTAACACAAGAAATGCGAGATCAAAAAATGAGCCATGCAGTCTTTTTCATATTTAGTTTGCTTGAATCTGCTACAGAAGCCACAGGCTTTGTCACAACTTTTAAGTCTAGTTTTTCAGACAATGTGGGGGAAATAGACAGGGAGCCCATGTCTTTTGACATGGGTCAGCCATGTAGTTTCCTCACCCTTCTTCCATCTCCTACAGTGTGGTCAGGGCAAGAAGAGAAGACATTTGAGGGGACAGGATTGCATAGTTTAGCTAACCCAGGGGTGAGCAATTATTTTGGGCAGAGGGCCACTTACTGAGTTTTGGCAAGCCATCAACGGTGGCATTACAGGCAGCCCACGGCAGATTAATATTAATTTTCTAAATTTTTTAGGGCCCCCACAGGCCGGATAGAATGGCCTGGTGGGCCGCATCTGGCCCCCGGGCTGCATTTTGCCCACTCCTGAGCTGACCTGCGCTATACTGAATGTGAGGTTGCAGGTTTCTGGTAGACAGAAAAAATTACACTGAAAAGAAAAAGCAGGAGAAAAGTGTTGTGTAAACAGCATGGCTAAATTAATGTTGTAGGAACAACCTTTGTTTCTGAAACATCCTGGTTTTGGAGTGCTTGATGTGTCAACCTTAATACAACATTAATAGTATTTACATTTAGTCTCTGAAGCATTCAAGAAAAGGGAGGGATAAAAAGCCCAGTGATACACAGTTTAGGGAGTTTGCTGTGTTTAATCCATTAAGCCTAGGCTCAGGCTAAGCTAGGGTGAGGCTATGCTCCTCACCCTCTTCTGGCAAATTTACAAACTCTGCAGCAATCAGGGAATCTAAAAACAGCAGAAGTCTCTAAATCTACATAAAGTTCAGTTCTGTACTCTTTGTCAAGGTTACAGGGTGAGCTGCATTTCTTCTCCATCCTCTGTTCTCTTCAAGTGTTTCTTTCTCTGACCTAATGCTTGCACCTCTCTCTGGGCAGTCCCAGGATTCCCTTAATCTCAGACCTGGGCTCAGACTATGCTCTGACAAATAACAACTGTGATTTCTCAGCAGGCCTAACTGGGATCAGGACCTGCCAGTCCTTCAAGAGCTGTTGCCAGTGCTTAAGACACAGCTTTTTAAACCAAAGAATTATTTATTCTTAGCAGTAAGAACAAAGCAAAGCATAAGTGAAAGGATTTTAAAACAACAAAAGAAATGCACACATACCTAGCTTATCTAAAACTTATCACCCCTCCAAAAGCTTGGGAAAGCCTAACTTTCTCAGGACCCAAGATAGGGCATCTGTCAGTCAGATCTCTGCAAACAGTGCTCCCATAAGTAGGGACCTACTAAATTCAGGGTGGCTACCCCTGATTTTGCGGGCAGAACATAGGACCTGGCAGCCCTTTTGCAGGCGAAGCACAGGGGGCCTCCGATTAGCCAAAGGGCCCTGATGGCCCCATCCTTCATCGCTGAACAACTGCAAGGGTTGCCTGTCATATGGCTCCACCCATTATGATTAGTGGAGGGGCAGGACCACATGACAGGAGCCTGTGCAACCAATCAGTGGTGAGGGGCGGGGATGGCAGCCATCTTGCCAAGAGCAGGCAGACACCCCTCTCCTCCTCCCTCTGGGGAGCCAGCATTTTCTTTTCAGCAAGTTCCCCCACAGATTTTGCGGGCAATGCCAGATTTCACAGAATCTGAGAAACTGTGATTTCAGTAGGTCCTTACTCTGGTCAGAGGGAGACTTTGTAACGGGTCTGTTAGATTTCTTGGCTCCCAGCCAGGTAAAGCAAAGCCTTTGTTTTTGCAAGCCAGGTTCATATTTTTACACCCCTACATTGTCAGCCTGGGTATGACCATAAACTGCATCCGACTGGAGGGCTTGGTGGCAACACTGGTGGGGCTACTCGTGGCAGGGTAGCTCCTATAAAATACCACAAATGTTGCAACCTCCGGAGTAAGGTGCGTATAGGGTGCCTCAAAACCATAGCCCCCACTTCTTGTGGGTACTCCTTGGTTGGAGAAAGACTAAGGGACATCACCCCAACAGAAACATGTCCTTACTGAGGAGTCGGGCAGTCAGCAGCAGCTCAGATCTGTTGGTCTCTGGCAGAAGCTACAACCATTGAGGCTCTGAGCACCTGGACTCAGTCTAGCCTTTGGACTCTGCCTCAATGATCTAAAGGGGGTGCGATAGGTCTTGGGCAGACTCCACTCCTTCATATTCTTACCTAGGTTTACACGCTGAAGTTCTTAGTGTGATGGTCACACAGACCTTTTCTGCATGCACCATGATCCAGAGGTCAACAGTTGCCATGAACAGCATCAGCCTTCAACCAACTAACACACAGATAGCAACTTCACAACTTGACTGTCCAATCCACATTTTTGGAAGTTCAGATTTTTGTCTTTTATTTTAAATAAAAAAAAAAAAAACACCAACAATTCCTTCCTCCTTCACTCAAAATGCCTCACTTCCACCCCTCCCCTACCCCATGGGGCTTTGCTGCCCAGTCACACACGGGGCCTGCTTCAAAACCAAGGAGCCTTTACAAGTTCAGATAAATTCGACCTTTTGGCTATAAGATGTGTTGTCCAGATATTTAAGCCTGTGTGCATGTAACTGCTTGGGATAACTATTGAGTGAATTACGTTCTACAGACATACATTCGCATGCTTAGAAAACCAGCAGCCACACACAGCTTCCCACACTGAGAAGGCACAAACCTTTACTTACTGAGAGTGTTCATGAGCTGATTGCTTCCTTGTGGCCTGCTGGTACCGTTAGCAACAGGGTTTCTGTTGTTGTACTGCTGGTGGGTTGGCTGAGAAGGGGAAATGCGTGCAGACTCTTCACCACCACTGCTAGAGCTTTCATCGTCACTCCCAGAGGAGCTCTCCGAATCAGATGAGCTACTACCGCTGCTGCTACTCATCTGCTCAATGATCTCCACCTCTGCTCTCAGCTCTGGAATAAAATGAAATTGAGTAGGTTGAAACACTGAGGGATGCCACGAGTTATGGGGGGGGAAAACAAGAATGTAAAGCTTCAGTAGCTTTGTCAAACAGTTTCAGAATCCCAACATACACAAGGGACTTACTTAAATAAAGGAGAGGTGAGGGAAGACAAAACACTTGAAACTGTCCAAAGACTGTAGCAGATTCCAAAGAAGCAAGGTTATAACTCCCATATATTTTAGATACGCAAGTTTCATGAATCTAAAATAATTTCTTCCCATGCTATTATTATTATTATTATTCAGTATGCAGAGTACCATGCCCTTTACAGACAAAACAGTCTCTTCTCCAAAGAGTTTGTCAACACAATGGGAACCCACGCATTAGCAGTTCCAGTAACCATATACAAGCATAATACAGCAGTTGTATTGACAAGATCTTAGCCACATTGCTAATCAGTTCTAAGACAAAATACCCAAACCACACTGCCATTGTGTATTTTGAATATGCCACAAGCTGTGAAAAAAACTGCTTAAGAACCTTTAGAACATGTTGGTGGAACTATTTCTTTAATCCCTCCAGCCAAAAAGTCCAAATGTTCAGGGATCAGATGGAAAGTAACATTAAAACTAGGGATTTTTATACTCTATGTGCATGTGAAGTCCTTAGAGTTCAAGCCCCACTGTGCTAGAGACTGTACTCACACACAGTAAGAAATGAGTCCATGCTCTAAAGAACTTGCAGTCTCAGTGGACAAGACAGAGAGCATGGGAGATGGTAGGTATAAACATCCCTGTTTTACAGTTGCAGAACTAAGGCTAAGAGATCAGGTCACTCAGGAAGTCAATGATGGAATCAGGGATCTGACTCAGATTTCCCCAAGTATCTCTTCTATCCCATAAATCACAAGACCATTCTTTCTGTGTAAAGTATCTTCAAAATAATCTAAAACAGAACCTTTCTAGGCATAAAAAATGTCATAAAGATGATCATTACTTTGAGCCTTCCTAAGAGCACTGTGTGTTGTACCAGACAAAGCAGCTGGAACCCACCCCCCATCTCTTTCCAGCACCACTGGGGGCAGGAGATGGAACTAAAGAACCCTACTAAATCTTGGTCTCCTTTGTATTTGGGAGTGGCAGTGACTTCTTCTGGCTAATTACACACTGGATTAGAAAAAAAAAAGTTTCCTTTTCAGCAGTCCCTGAACAGACCGGTTGTCACCTGAAGTTCCTCTATATGCAGTATAACTATTTTTATTCTTTTTGACTGAAAAAAGATTCTTTTTTGGATTTACATGATTGGGCCTATGAGGGAATAAGACTTTGTAAACTTCTAAGGCAATTTATCTCCCTCTTCCTCCTTTCCCAACTCAGTCTTGCAGTTTTTAAAATTCTGTTTCATATTTGGATTTTAAGATGCATGAAGAGCGCTCCCCAGCCACTCCTTTCAATGTATTCCCTGCTGATGTATTTCTAGGATTCTACAGTAACTTTCAAGGATGAAAGACACTCTCTCAGGACTTAAATATGCAATTTGGAAAAACCAAGCACAAGGTAAACTGGACCTAGCCCCTCTTTCCCAAGTGGAAACCCCCAGATATGAATATCTTTCCTCGCTAGCTTAATTTTATACTTTTTCCACATCCCTTGTTTATATCAATGCTGATAATCTTTTGAAGACCTTTTTTCTTTGGTAAAGACCAAAGCAAATTAGGTATTTATTACCTCTGCCTTTTTTGTGTCCTCTGGGATCCCTCACCTTCTCCACTGAACGCTTTCCCTGATCTTTCTTTTGCATCTGACACATTTGTAGAACCCCTGCTTGCAGTTTTCAACATCCTTTTCTTCCGCTGCCTTTCTAAAAGGCAGGGTAGATTTGCACCATATAGAAAGTGTGCGTGTGTGATATAGCACATACAGCAAAAGTGTAAGGGGAGTAAAATTAGAATACAAAAGACAGAATGGGGTGGAAGGGGTGGTGGGGAAGAGAGAGAGACTATGCTGGAAGAGACAAGCAGTAAACCCATAGGAACAAAAGATTAATCTAGCAGGAGGGAAAGGAAAAACATCTTGGTGAAACTGGTGGCAAGATATGGTGCCAGACTGGATGTGTGGAAAAAAGCAGAGAAAGGAATAACAAAGTTACACCAATAATATTGAGCATGAGGAACTGGGCTGGAAAATTGCTTATCATCAGCAACAGAAACTAGCAAAGTTTAGGCCCTTTTCCAATCAGCTGCTGCCTCATGGGCTTGCAGTTTCCTTCAGGAGCTTTCTAGTCTTGTCTCTGAGTACCACACACTTAATATTTCAAATCATTTACCAGTGAGGCCAAGAAATCTTTGCCTTCACTGGTGCCACAGCTGCTCTGTATCATTAAAAACATATCCTGCAGAGCTTCCACAGGATTTTCAGGGAAGTCAGTTAAATCCCAGTTGTCTTAGCATGTCAAAGGTGGTAGCTGAGTCAACAGCAATACCAAGGTCCTAAAGGAAAAACAAGGCTGCTTCCTTCATGCCAGATTTTACATTTTTCCTATTCATCTGTTATGCTGACTTCTTTTTATAGTCATCAGTATAGACAAATTGGAATTCTGGTCTTTTTTTCTGTAAAGGCATGATGATTACACTGCACAGTCAATATACCAATTTAACTCTGAACAATCAGATACTTATCAACATACCTTTTGTTCCTTAAGGTCAACAAACCAAGTCCATCCAAATTAAGTTGAAAAGACCACAAGAGTCAAGAAATGCAGTAGTTGGTATTACTATATACTTTATATAGAGCTTTTTGACATAAGTCTGCTTTAATGAGTACATGCTGTCTAGTAAAGTTGACTGCTGTGGGAATTTTTAACATTTTTGTTTTAAACACCTGATTTCTTGACTTTTCTTTTTTAAAAAGTGAAACAATCTTGCAATTCTACACAGAATAGTCAACATCAGACATTTCTAGATTAAAAGAAAATGAAGGTTAGGAAATCATTAATATAAAGATAGCACCTTCCTTCTCCAACAGATCTGCTTCTGGTATATATTCAATCTATATCAAATCCACTTACTTCAGCAACTAAGACCAAGGCTGCTGTTCTCAGCTATCAAAAGATGAATTGCATTTTTATTTGAGTTCATGCACCTTCCGATCTACAAAGTCTTTGACTAGCCCTGATTCTTGGAAGTACTGGCTGCATCTACACAAGATGCTGACTGCGCAGTAGCTCGTTACTACTGCGCAGTAGAGTCGCAGGGCACAACATGTGATGCGATGCTATTGCGAAGTAGTAACAAGCTACAGCTCACTCAGCATCACCAAAAAACTGTTTGGGGACACTACTGCACAGCAATGATAGTTACTGCTCAGTCATTTAGTACTTGTGCAAGCATCAGCATCTTGTGTAGATGTGGCCACTGAGTGTCTAAAACTACTAGTACTAGTAGTAGTACCTAAAAGTACTACCAAGGCTACAACACATTGTTGATGCCTAACAGTTGCAACTATAAGGCCATGCATCCCAAGCAGAATATAGGGTAGAAGAAAGGTTACGCAAGACAAAGAAAACAATTTGATTTGGTATTGTGAGTTGGTAGAGAAGATAGGAAAACCAACACTGCACAGTGAAACTCAATAACTTTGATTCACTGATATCCCTGACACACACTATGCAATTCTATGCTGTCATTTTTATAACGTTAAATTTTAAAGTACAACTGCAGTTTAGGTATATAGAGCCACTCAACTTTTAAGCAATGAATTCATAGTTTTCAAGCAAAATACATACATATATACACACAGACAAACACACACACATTTTTTTCTGCATATTGTACATCTTAATTATGTCAACATTGCCACAAATGCATCTGCTGTGCTCAAATATGCTTTATTCATGTCAGCAATCCTCTACTCCCTCCCCCCATACACACCACAATCTGGTCATTTATTTTCATTGCTCAATGAAGTGTGGTCAGATGCAGCTAAGTATTCATAATTGGCAAAATCCTTGTGTTATTTTGGCTCCTTTCTGTTACACCAAGAGGCAAAAGGTTCATAAAAGGTTTCACAACCAGCAGGGAAAGGATTTATTTGGTATAGGCACTGTGGAGATGGCCATGAGGCTGGCTCCTAAACCCTACCCTAGGGAATATATCAAGGACAATAGGGGTATGTCAGAGGTGTGACTGACTGCAGAGATTCTGCAAGGTACAACAGCCCACATCCTAGTGTGGGGAAGTGGCTTTTACTTAAGACAAGCTCAGGGGCCTCTCCACTCACTTAGCAACTTAATTATGTCATCCCAGAAGGATGCAAAGGTAGTATAGAATCTCTTTGGACCATCTATCCCCTGAACATTATATTCTGTGTTGTGCCCCTGAAGGCAAGTACAATTGTTCTATCAGCAAGAACTATTCTGCCAATGGATCCATTCCCTTTCTTACTGGGACTGTTTATAAAATATCCTCTCTATGAAATACAACCTTGATCTTTGGCAGACAAGGTTCCTTGGGTGAATTTGATATCTTTTATTAGACCAACCCAAATGGTTGGAGAATAGTTATTAAGCAAGCTTTCGGGTTCAAAAACCCTTCGTCAGGCTAAGGACGCTGCAGCAGTTGCTGCGTGCTGTTCCTGGATGGAATGAAAAGTAAAGAAGCCAGGGGCTGGGCTGGGCTGGGGAGTCAGTTGCCAGGCAGATTGTAATGTATCAAAAATCCAATGTCTGTGTTTAGTCCCTGATCTCTAGTATCCAGTAGGTTGATGAAATGGAGCTCATAGGCTCGTCTCTGGGCTGTGTTGTGTAAATTTCCCTTGAGGATCAGGACTGAGAGATTGGAGAGAGAGTGGCCCTCCTGTGAGAAATGTGCCCCCACCGGTTATTGGGTGTTTCTGTCTTTGATGGATTTCCGGTGTGCGTTCATTCTGGTGCGCAGTTGTTGTCTGGTCTCTCCTACATATCTTCCATCAGGGCATTTGGTGCATTGGATGAGGTATACTACATTCCTGGAGGTGCAGCTGTAAGATCCTGGGATGCTGATGGCTCTGTTGTGGGGTGTAGTAATAGTGGGGGTGGTGGAGATGTGTTGGCAGGTTTTGCATTTCTTGTCATGGCACGGTCTGGATCCTTTTGGTGTGTTCTGGGGCTGAGGAAGTTTGCTTCTTGTGATAAGGTTGGCGAGGTTCGGTGCTTGTCTGAAGGCTAGGATGGGTGGCTCTGGGAAGATTTTTTTAGGAATAGGGTCTTTTTCTAATATGGGTTGCAATTTTTTGAGGATTTTCCATATAGGTTCAAAGGATGGGTGATAGGTCATAACCAGCGGTGTGCGATTTGTGGGTGTTTTTCTTCTGTACTGCAGCAGTTCTTTACGTGGTATCCAGGTGGCTCTTTCAAACGTGAGATCTACCTCTGGATGAGTGTCCTTGCTGGGTGAAAGCCTTTTTAAGATTGGTGAGGTGGCGATCCCGGGTGTTCTCTTCAGTACAGATGCGGTGGTATCTGAGGGCTTGGCTGTATATCACAGCTTTTTTGGTGTGTTTCGGGTGATTGCTGGTTTTGTGCAGATATGTGTGTTGGTCTGTGGGTTTCTTGTATACTGTGGTCTGTATTTTACCCTTCTGGATACTGATCATTGTGTCTAAAAAGGGGATGTTGGTGCTGGAGTATTCTAAAGAAAGTCGAATGGAGGGATGGTGACTGTTGAATTTCTGGTGGAACTCAATTAGAGATTCCTGGTTCTCACTCCAAATGATGAAGATGTCATCGATATATCGTAAGTACAGCAAGGGTTTGATGGTGCAGTTCTTGAGGAAGTCTTCTTCCAGGTGGCTCATAAAAAGGTTGGCATACTGTGGGGCCATTTTAGTGCCCATAGCTGTTCCCATCGTCTGGAGGAAGTATTGATTATTAAAAGTGAAATTGTTGTGTGCGAGGGTGAAGTGTATAAGCTCAGTGATATCTTTGGGTCTGTATTCTGGGTTGTAATCTTGTTCCTGTAGATATGTAAGGCAGGCATGGATGCCATCCTGGTGTGGGATGTTGGTGTATAGGCTGGTAACGTCCATGGTGGCTAGGAGTGTGTTGCTGGGAAGGTGGTCTATGTTTTTAAGTTTCCGTAGCAAGTCATATCTACACAAAACCAGCAATCACCCAAAACACACCAAAAAAGCTGTGATATACAGACAAGCCCTCAGATACCACCGCATCTGTACTGAAGAGAACACCCAGGATCGCCACCTCACCAATCTTAAAAAGGCTTTCACCCAGCAAGGACACTCCTCCAGAGTTGAAAGAGCCACCTGGATACCACGTGAAGAACTGCTGCAGTACAGAAGAAAAACACCCACAAATCGCACACCACTGGTTATGACCTATCACCCATCCCTTGAACCTATACGGAAAATCCTCAAAAAATTGCAACCCATATTAGAAAAAGACCCTATTCTTAAAAAAATCTTCCCAGAGCCACCCATCCTAGCCTTCAGACAAGCACCGAACCTCGCCAACCTCATCACAAGAAGCAAACTTCCTCAGCCCCAGAACACACCAAAAGGATCCAGACCATGCCATGACAAGAAATGCAAACCCTGCCCCCACATCTCCACCACCTCCACTGTTACTACACCCCACAACAGAGCCATCAGCATCCCAGGATCTTACAGCTGCACCTCCAGGAATGTAGTATACCTCATCCAATGCACCAAATGCCCTGATGGAAGATATGTAGGAGAGACCAGACAACAACTGCGCACCAGAACGAACGCACACCGGAAATCCATCAAAGACAGAAACACCCAATAACTGGTGGGGGCACATTTGTCAAAGGAGGGCCACTCTCTCTCCAATCTCTCAGTCCTGATCCTCAAGGGAAATTTACACAACACAGCCCAGAGACGAGCCTATAAGCTCCATTTCATCAACCTACTGGATACTAGAGATCAGGGACTAAACACAGACATTGGATTTTTGATACATTACAATCTGCCTGGCAACTGACTCCCCAGCCCAGCCCAGCCCCTGGCTTCTTTACTTTTCATTCCATCCAGGAACAGCACGCAGCAACTGCTGCAGCGTCCTTAGCCTGATGAAGGGTTTTTGAACCCGAAAGCTTGCTTAATAACTATTCTCCAACCATTTGGGTTGGTCTAATAAAAGATATCAAATTCACCCAAGGAACCTTGTCTGCCTATATCCTTAGACCAACACGGCTACAACCTAAACCCCTGCAACCTTGATCTTTCCCCTTTTTGTGCCAGCCAAATGCCCTTATGTCTAAGTATGCAAATGGACAGATGTTACTTTGAGGTTCTCTCCAATATAGGCTGTTCCAATAACAGAGAAATGATCATACACTAACCTTTTACACTTAACCTTCCCAGATATTAAAATGATCTCTCTGTAGTTTCTTCCCTTAACTAACTTCACATATTTGAAATGTCAAAATTAAAAAGGTATAAAACAGTGAGATGCTAAAAGCATCAAAATTCACAAACCCATAGACTTCAGCATTGTCTTTTGACCAACATACTTCAAATTTTATACAAGGAGTAAACAACGTGCTCCAGGCAACATATGGGTGCTTGAAAAGTGAAAATTTCTCCTAGCGCCTAGTGTAAGTTGAAGAAAATTTTGCTGAATAATGTAGGGTAATTAATAAAGGCTAAGTGTACAGGAAAAAAACAGCTATGTGGGGCAGAGAAAAACTCTAAAAATAAAAAAGAAAGGAACAGCATGTTCTTAAAGACAAACAAAAAAAAAAAAAAATCAATTCTAGTCCAAGCCAAGAAACCCAAGAGACCCAGATAAAACCTATATTCAGAAAGCATCTTGCTCCAACTGCACTAGTCACAGTAAAACCATGCACAACACCATCTTGGTGGAGAGGGTAGGGGCAGAGATTGTGCTGATTAATGCCCACAAAGGCCTAAATGGTGGCCACATGGCTGGTTGAGCAGATATGTTTAGTTAAGACACTAATATTTACTATCCTGCACCCTTAAGAAACTTGAATAATACAGCAAGTATATGGGCATATGATCCATACTGTACACACCTAATCACTATCAAAGTTACATGCATACAGGACTGGATCTTCTTCTGCTGGCTAAACTAAGCAAACAACTCCCATAGTATCCAATTGTTACACTGTTCAAGTTTTTTAGTTCTGTTTTTACACAAGGAATATTTTGAAAGAGATTAAAATTATCAGCAAATGATCTTCATAAGACAGAGAGATGAGCAAATATAAATGCCTAGATTGACAGAAGAGAATAACTAATTAGAACGAGTGACAGAGAACACAGACTAGCAGTCAAGTACCAATAGTAGATGCTTTTAAGTCTTTATAAATACATAATCATATAACAGAATAAAAAACCTTTACCTCTCTTAATGTCATCCAGCTGAGGTTCAGGTGAAGGGTTGTCTTTCACAGGGGAGGTTTTAGGTCCAGCTGCTGGCTTGGTTGGGGCTCTGAACTGTGATGAAGGCTGCGAGGCTCGGGCAGACTGTTGTTCTATTCGGGCCTGGATCTTACTGCTGCCCTCAGCTCTGAAACAACATGCATAATATTGGAATACTGGTGGTGCCATAGAACTGTATTAATTTTTCCTAGTCAGATTCATGTTCCAAATCTATTTAATGATTTCAGTGTGAATGCCTATTTACTTTGCAACTTGTGGAGCTTCACTGCAAATTACATATTGTAAGTGCTACAGTGCCAAAAACTGTTCTCTTTTAGTACATGACATTACTGCTGTTTAACAGGAAATCTGCATGTGAAAAGACTGCAGGGTTGCATCCTTATTAAATGTATTTTAAGTCTATGTGAGATTTAGCAATAACATATTCTGTACACAAAAGATTTTAGTTTGCCATTGAATATTTATCCTTTTAAAAACAAATTAGATATAGATAACATATTTCATCCTGAATCATCTTAAGTTGGTTAGGGCGAGGGTCAGCAACCTACGGCCTGTGAAAACTTTGGATCCAGCCCACAAATGTGGGACTTTGATGGTGGGTTCACTCCCTGTACCACTGCAGGGGATGAGTGCTAGCAGTGGCATTGGCCTAGCACTCGCCATCCTGCCTGCCTCTGACCCAGAGTGGGTCATTCCAGCCCGCAGCTTGAAAAGGTTGCCAGTCAGCGTACATCTAAAGCTGCAGTGTAGCATACAGATAACCGAGCTGGATACTGCGAAGCAGTATCCATGGCTGCTAATTTACTCTGCCAGTTTGTGAACAACCTCAGGTACCAGAAGCAAACTAACAGCTCTCTCAATAATATCTCTACACTACACTGGGGCCTGCAAATGCTGACAGACCCACAGAAATTAAATACATAAAGACCAATTTTTCTGTCGTTGATATGCAGCTTTGAATCTGGTGAGGGAGCCGGGTCTAATACTCCTCCATTGTAAAGAATGCCAAGCGATCTTTAAAGATGTAAAACTGTGATCATGACCACTTACATCTCATTAAAAAAAAAAAAAAAGACATGAATGACCCCCAAAGTAAAGGGTCCTGAAGTACCATGCTGATACACTGACTCAGAGAGAAGTGGGACATACTGAATCATGAGTGCCAAGCTGTTTTTAGGGGGTCTCCCAACCGACAACCATCCTGGCCCCAATTTGCATCTCTAAAAAGTTTTGGGAGGCCCTCAGTCAATGGTTCAATGACTGTAGTGATGCATTTTTAACATTTCACATTTTAAGCTACTTAAAAATTACTTATGCATGAGATATTTAAATAACCGCACGCTCCTTAAAACTCAACTGAACTGTGCTCAACGGTGCCTAAAGAACTCAATTCACAGACTTCAGGTGCCTAGCTATCAGCATGACTACTTTGAAATATATTTTATCTGTATATTTTGTGGAGTGTAATCTGTGCACTGAGGTATGAATTTCAGATCTGGCAGAAGTTCTGACCTCAGCAATTCTTTTAGGCAAGAACCTACAACAAATAATTATACATCCATTATTTTTCAAGCCTTGCACCTTTAAGTTTTGGCCTTTTGCTCTGTTTTGTATATTTATCTACTCTATGCAGACATGTGTTTCTTCCAGTTTAATTAGTATAAGTAACTAGAGGCTTATGACTTCTGCAGAAAGTCTTTAGGTCTGTTACTGACAAATCTAACTGGCCATTTGCTGGGTTGGCACTTCCAGCTTTACTAGAGATTCCTGAAAGTCACCCAAACTTTTGGCCAGCTTAAAAACTTTGAAAATATCAGCTATTACCGGCCAATAATTAATTATAATGATCTCTCTTCAGTAATGGGCATTAAACCACTTACACCCAGATATACATATACAATAGAGATTTACTTGTTAAGGCATGATTGGTCACACTAGGTCCATATGATTAAACATTATACAAAAAGTCACAAGAAATCAAAGCCATCTCCCAAAAGAACACCATTAACATTAGCTCTGGCAAAAATTATTTATATGAATTCATATGTGTCCCCAGTTTTACCTTGTTTTCTTGACTTGAATGCTGCTACTAAGTTTTTCAAGCACATATTCTCCAGTGTCATGATTGATAATAAGTACACAGTCCTTCTGGTATGGCCTTTTATTTCCTTTGAAAACAGTCATTGGAGGAGTTGAGCCCTAGTATTTAAGAAGTACACATTCATTTGACTATGCCCACAGCATATAAAAGCATATGAAAGGTAACTCTAATGAATACAGGCATTTCTCTGACTTAGGACCAAGAAATTATTTTATTTTTATTCAAAACATTTGTTCATTTTAAAGGGGATAAATACATTTGTATGGATTAGATCAGACTTTTCTTCACTACCACAGCAGTATCATACCTGTAATCCTTTTAAGTAGCTTTGTAGTGACAGTGTCCATTCTTTGGCAACTATTATTTATAATTCTCCTTTCAAATATGGCTACTGAATTTTCATAGTTCACACTGACAACTTTTAGAAACCTCCCTAATATTTTATGAGCTCAGAAAACTTTAGGTTTGCATGCAAAATACAGTTCCAATTATGCATGCAGTAGAACAGCCATCTGAGGAAGTGTGTGTGTGAGTGTGAGAGAGAGAGAGAGAGAGAGAGAGAGAGAGAATGCAAATATCAGATATTATATTTAAATGAAGATCCAATAAGCAGGATTGAGTCACATCTGCATCAAGGAGGTTTTTAAGCATCTGAAAAATGAAACAATACATGCAGGAAACAGAAGGGCAGGCATGTCACTAAAAAGTTTACAAAGGAACAGCAAAAATATTTAGGGACAAGAATAAGGAAAGCTAAAGAGAAGTAGCTAAATGACAAATAAATGACAAGAGATGTTAAGGGTGACAGCAAGAGGGTTCTACAAGCAGGTCAGAAAAAAAAAGATCAGGGAAACTGTGGGTCTGCTGCTAAGAGAAGGTGAACTATTAGCAGTAGACACAAAGAAGGCAAAGCTAAATGCCTGCTTTACTCTAGTCTTCACAAATCAGAACTTCAGTTAGACAACTAGCAAAGTTTATGTAAACAAAGAATGGGGAAAAAAATGTAGTTCCTGATAAGTAAAGGAATGCAATAAAAAAAAAAAAATCATTCATAATAGTAAAAATTAAAGTTAGCGTGACCTGATGGAAATCACCCTGAGATATGGAAGGAACTAGCTGAAGAAACCTCAAAGAACTGGCAACAATAACATTTGAAATTAATGAAGGACAAGTGAAGTCCCAGAGGACTGGAGAAGGTGCCCATATTTAAAAAGGAGGGCTCTGGAAATTATAGAACAGGCAGCTTGACTTTGATACCTGGGAAGTTATTAGAGCAAATTACAAAACACTCAGTTTGTAAACATCTAGATGATGGTGTGATTGCTAGTTGCCAACATGGATTTATTAAGAACAAATCATGCCAAACCAACTTGATCTCCTTCTCTGACAGGAAAGCAGGTTTGGTCCATAAGCAGAATAAAGTGGACATAATATACCTGGAGTTAAATAGGCTTTTAACAGAGTCCAACATGCCACTCTCATAGGGAAGCCAGAGAAATGTGGGCGAGACAGAATTACAATGATACTGTTACCATTATATATCACTTGTGTAATAATCAAAAGCAAAGAGTAAATATCAATGGATCAATTTCAGGTTAGCAGAGGTTTTAGGGGGCTGACAGGCTCTTCTGGAGCCAATGGTACTTTAACATTTTTATTAATGACTTGGATTGAAGGATAGATAATATATTGATCAAATCTGCAGATGACAAATACTTCAGAGGATAGGATTAAAATTTAAAGGGATCCTCAGTAATTGAAGCAGTCATCTTTGGATATCAGTGAAGTTCAACAAAGACTACCATAAGGTTCTACCCAAAGGGAAGAAAAAAATATAAATGCAAAATGGGATTGCCAAGAAGGATCTGGGGCTTATGGTGGAGAAAATGCAGTTTTGAGTGGCATTAGACACAGTATGCAAGACCCAAGAGATGATAGCACAACTCTCAGTGCTGGTTAGGCTTCAGCTGGAGTAATATGTCCAGTTCCAAGCACCACAGTTTAAGAAGGATGCAGAAAAGCCAGAGAAGAACCAGAGATAAGCAACAAGGATGTTAAAGGGGTTGGGAATGAAGGCTGTATGAGGAAATATTGAAGGAACTAAGTATTCTCAGTTTGGAGAAAAGGAAAGTGTGGAGGGTAGGGGAGAACATATTAGTCTTCAAATATTTGAATGGCTTCAGTAAAGAGGGATACAAATTACTGTACCCTGCCACAGAAGGAAGGGCAAGAGGAAATGGGTTTAAACTGCAGAAAAGCAGATTTAGATTAAGTCTCAGGAAAAACCTCCTAACTGTAAGAACAGAAAGACAATGGGACAAGCTGCCTAGAACGAAAGTTGTGGAATCTCCTTCCCTAGAGGTTTGCAATAAGAGGCTGCAACAGGCCTCTGCCTGGGATAGTTTAGGAACCGTAAATTCTGCACCTGTGCAGGGAATTGAACTAGATGATCTTTGAAGTCCCTTTAATGCTGGGATTTTATACTGCACTGACACGCATGGCTAAGAGTGAAAGGGTTAGTAAAAAACCTAACACAGTTTGTCTGAGGGGTATGTAAATGTACATCTTCCACTATGAAACCCAGTCAGATTTTATACATGCAATAACTGTAAAGCAAGGGAGAAAGAATAATGAGGTTTATTTACAATCGAACAAGCAGGAGGCTGTGCTTCAGAGACCTGAGAGCACCTTTGCCAATCAATATTCTCAGGAAGCCTCTTAATCAAGAACAGCATGCAAAAACACAGTCTCTTTGGGCTTCTCTGCTTTTAAAGGGAATCATAGCCCTTAAAATACAACTTTGAGCTACCAAAGCGATAGAGTTCAGGGATAGGGCAAATGCAAATGAGAGACTAGAATTGGTAACCCATCCAATTGCCAGGGATTTGGTAAAAAACTGTTTGTTACAATGGAAGAACAGGATCCAGGAGATCAGGAAACCCCCTTGGTTGTTTTATCAGCATGTGTGGGGGGCAAGTCTTGGTATCAACACATTCTTTATCAGCAGGGATCCTACTTTCCTCTGATAAAAATATTTCCCAATTTTTGGATTAAAAAATGTAGCCCAAAATCCACATTTTCTCATAATTAAAATGAAATGCCATTAATATATAGAGATGTATTTGGTAGCCATGTTAGACCAACACAGCTACCAAATACATCTCTGAAATGTGGAAGATGCCAAATTTTAGCCGATTTTGGATTTAAACTTCATTGCTGAACAAGAAAGATTTCTACACCTTCCTGCTTGCCATCTGACACTACCAGGAAAGGAATCCTGCCTTATCTACACATTAAAAAGCAACTCACAAAAGACACTTTCATGGACCCAGAGGAACAGACTTCCAACTTCAGCTTCCTCTGTACAAAATGGAAGTTTATTTTCTACCTATGGGGACTTTTTACCACCTTTAATTTTCCCTGAGCCTGAGAAGGTGTGCTCCCAAGAGCTTGCAAAAAAGATCATTTTTGTTGGGATTTCTTAGTTGGTTCAATAAAAGGTATCATCTCTGAACCAAGAGTTATACAGTTTTGCATTTCCATTAATATCTATCTATCTATGGTGGCATTTCATTTTAATCATGGAAAAATGTGGATTTTGGGTTACTTTTTTCATCCAAAAATTGGGGAATTTTTTTTTAAATCAGAGGATGAATCAAATCAAAATGAAATTTTCTGTTCTTACCAGAGTAAAATTAAAATAATTTTTAATCAGAACAGGCATCTGGAAGGGTGCAGGACAACCAATGTTTATTCACGAATATAAAATAAGGGAACAATATGATTGTTGATCAAAGGAAAAGGAAAGGAATGTTGCCCATCTATTTTAAACCTATCTATGTTGTATATTAATTCAAGTATGTTAGACTGATAATATTAGCCTGAGCCAACACACTAATCCAATTCTACAACATGGGTGCAGGATTTGTTTCACTGTGGAAAACCCAAGCTCTTTATTACAAAACATAAGCATTTACAAAGGTTTGGCCATATTCTTTATTGTCACTTGACTATCATCTTAGAACAACAGATCTTTATTGTATAATTTGTGAAGGAACTGCGATTTAAGCTCATTGCATCTGACCAGAAGCACCTTTCAACCTCCTACAAAGTTGAGGTACAGGATGGGGAGGATGGGGTACACAGTACATGATGTTTGCATAACCTTCAGTAACAAGAAGCCATATTAAAAGGTCTACCTTTAGCCTTCTGAAAGTTGTTTCTTGATCTATACTTAAACTATTTATGTATTTATTTATTCAATGTATATGCCACTCTTCCCAACAAAGGCTCAGGGTAGCTTACAATAAGAAAACAGAATAACTTAAGAACAGGAAAGTGAAAAGAAGACCAAAACAACTTAAAAGGGAATCAGAACATCAAAATAAAACAACTTCTTATCCTAGTTAGAGAACTAAGTATAATAAAAAGTAGGGGTGCACCGATAAAGATTTTCTGGGCCGATACCAACAGCCGAATATTAACCAGCCTTCCTGGCCAATTCTGATCCAATTACTGATATGCAGCCTGGCAGCTTGGAGAGCAGTGTCTGGCTGGTAATTCTGTTGTGGGTGAAGGGGTAGGGAGAGGGAAGGGGTGGGTGGGAGGCAGATCGAGGCAGTGAGGGAGAGAGTGGGGGTGGGGCAGGGGCAGACACTGCCCAGCCGAGGTGGGATACAGGATGGAGCCATGAGTGGCCCGTCCGGGGGATTTTCAGGGGGGGGGGGGGGTGGATCCCACCACTGTGCGCATTCCCAGGGAAACCATGGGCGGGGGCATACGCCCCCCAGATTTGTAAACAGGGCGAGGGCAGGCTGCTGCTGTGGGCTGAGGCTGGAGGCTGCGCTTGGGCTGGACAGTGGCAGCGCTGGGGTTGGGGGCGGGGTACAGGAAGGCTACAACCACCCCAAAGTTCACCATAGCTCCTCCTCCCAGTGCTGCCATCACATCAAGCACAGCCCCGACCCAGCCCCTGCACCGGGAAGAGCCCAGCACAGCCTCCAGCCCCAGCCTGCAGCAGAAGCCCACCCTTGCCCCATGCGCACATACAGGGGGCACATGCCCCCCATGCCTCCTCCAGAGGTGTGCGCTACAGTAGAATCCGCCCCCACCCCACCCTGTGGCTCTGTCCCATGCCCTACCCCAGCTGGGCAACTCCTGCCCCTACCCCAGCCCCACTCCCTCCCTCACCGCAAGGGCCTCAATCTGCACCCCCACCATGCTCCTTCCCTCTCCCCACCCCAACAGACTTTTTAGCTGGACACTGCTCTCCAAGCTGCCAGGCTGGCTGTCTGCATGCTGTACTGCAGCTGCGTGCATGCACGCGGCATTTATCTGTGGCGTTATCAGCCACATCAGCCAAAAAAAGCAGAGTGCTGATAATGTCAATTTTCCTTTTACTGGTGCCGATATGATATGGACCGATCTATCGGTGCACCTCTAATAAAAAGTGGATTGGAACTCCAGCTAGAATTAAAAGCTTTTTCCAAAGAACCCCAAGAAAGACTAACTGTACGCAAAGAAGACTGGACTTTTACAGACTGCATTTTATAATGATATGCTGATATAGTCAAACATTGAAATGTTTTGCTTTAGTTTTGTGATCAAAGGTAAAAGCAACAACACATTAAATACATCTAAAGCAAAATAAACCTGAATAGCAGTCAGCAAGAAAATAAAACCACAGTGAATTTGCTACAAAGTTGAAAAGTAAAACTGCACTGTAACATACAAGAGTCACGGCTAAAACCTACACCCCTGTAACATACAATAAACTTACTGGAATATGTGGCAATGTTATTGTTACTTCATCTCCTTTACCAACTTGGAGCTCCCCCTCACAAGATGTGTCTATGGATGCTGGCTTAAAATCATCTAAAGAAAAAAAGAAAATAAAAATAACTGGTAACAAAGACATTCTATTTCTAAACTATTTCTGGGGTCTTCATGATTTCTTTCTCTCTGGAAAAAAATATCCCCTAATTTATCTTTATTATAAGGAAAGTAAAAAGGTGGGCTAAGACAGCTATTAGAAACAGGGAAGGATTAACACATAGGCACAACAACAGAGTGCCCCCAGCCCACCATAGCCTTTGGTTAGAGCACTCTTCTTAGAGCTTTCTGGTTAGGGCATTCTCCTGAGAAGCGAGAGATGTGGAGAGAGGCTCTCCTCCAGAGCCAGGCTTAAAAGCCAGACCACCCACTTCCTGGGTGAGTGCCAGCCAGTGGGCTATTACGTAAAAGGTTGCTACAGGTACCAAAAACATTACCTTTCCTCTGACCGTGCCTTAAAAAAAAAAAAGTGAGCTAGGCACCTGTACCCAAAGAGATGGTAGACAATAAGTCTAAGCAGAAGTCTTAGCCTGTGAATCCCAGTATTGCATAGACCTCTAATTACAGTGTAGGTCCAGGCAGAATTTTGGCTACACTCCCCTCTTCAGTGTTTCCTAATGATGAGTGCAATCATCCTCACCCTGCTCACTCTGCTAGTTGTTGTGAATCATAATCCTGGATGCTTAACTCTCCCTGTTAATAGTACAGAGAATATAGGTACCTAAATTCCTTTGTGAATATCATCCTGTGGGTATGTTTGCAAGGTGCTAGACAGAGATACCCAAGATAGCTCCAGAATGAGAAACAATAGCTGCATTTGTGCAGTACTATGCCCAGGATAACTAGCCCCTGGTTTGGGAGCATGCACATATACTTAAGATGACACAACCTTAGTGTCTAGACCCTGTGGTTGCTTAAATAGGTACATACAAAAAGGTAAATATGAAAAGCTTAAATAGGCACAGTGACATCTGAGTTTGCAGGTGGCCTAAATCAAGCACAGAACTGCTCTACATATTTTAGTAGGGTGTTAACTCCAGAACACAGTAAGTATAGGGGCCCTGTCAACAACACCCCAGAGGACTCTCGAGTGTGACAAAAGACAACTTCAGTCAGTTCAGGTTATTATGAAGATACTCTGTGATTGCTCAGGTTAGTATTGCCTAGGGTCCTTCTGTGTTCCCCTTCCCCTCCTCAGGCAGGAGGATGGACACTTGTGGGGAGAGCAGAAAGGCAAGTCCAGGTTGGGGGTGGGGGACAAGCAAGATACCGAAGTGGGGCCGATGGCAATATAGGCCTTGTGTCATGACATGTTAGAGTCCCCAGTTCCCTAAAAGTGGCCTTAGCTCACAAGGGTTTTAGTTTGACTGAACAGAGCATACTTTGTTGTTCTGAACTAGTGTAAGCTAAGACCCTAGGAACTTTTGCTAATACAAAACATTTAATTCAAATAAACATAATTTCAAAAGAGATTTTCAGTTAGTTATTCAACCACACTACTGAGATATGAAGATAAAGACATAAACATATGACCACAATGTTTAAAGTTTTGAAAAATGGTTTAAGCTCCTATAGTACAATTAGATCATGACCCAGATGTGGAGGATACTACCATTTTTACAAGCATTTTTTACTTCTGGTCTCAGCATACAAAATTGCACAGCCAAGACATCTCTAATTATTGTATTTGCTGTTAAAACATCAGTTCCATGGAGGTATGTAAAATGCAACTCTACACAAAAGGTAGGCTTGCAAAAAAACCTAAAACAAACAAACTTCTTCTAAAGAGATACTCACTTTGAATAAAAGCTGTTGACTTTAATGACAAAAAGCTTAATTGTTCCATACCCTTTCAGCACTCCCAAACAACAAGAGAATGAAATGGCAACTAGATTTAACTTGTGTTCCTACTCTTTTCATCCAAAGACCAAACCATGTCCTCAGGTTTATCCAAAGAACCTTGTAGTCTAAAACTAGTGGCTGTTTTCCCCTAATGTAGCTTTACAGATTTACTGTGTGGAACACAAGAGTAGCCACAGAAAATCAACACCCGCCCCACCATCTGGTCTGTGCGCCAAAAGAAAGAAGCCAGCCGTTCAGCATGGGCAGTCTAATGAAACTTCTCTTTGAGTGAGAGGTGCATTTCTGACCCTTTATTGGAGATCTCTGACTTTGGATCCTGTCAAGCTCTCTGCTCTTACAGGGGGGAAATGGTAGGAGCAAGGGTGACTGACAAAAGATTTCACTACCAGGCTTCTTTCCTAGCGGTGCCTGGTAGAGCAAATATATGGCCCACAAGCACTTTTCGCTTGGAGAGTTTATTGGTCTTTGTGTGTCTTGTTAGTTTACCTATGAACACACTAGCTTTACGCCCCCTTAGATAAAATCATGGCCTTTTCCCACTGAACTCCAAAGCGTTTTCTATTTTCCATCCAGCTTTCCACAGATGGAGGGGCTAGAAACTCCCCTGCTTTTCCTAGAAGTACCCAGATGAGGTGTTCGGGGAAGGTATACATACAATCATAGAAAAATAGGCCTGGAAGTCCAGCTCCCTGTTCAAGGCAGGGTCATCTCTACCTAAACCATCCTATACAAGTGTTTATCTAACCTATTTGTAAAAATGCATGAACAGCCCTCTCATGCAACTACTAGGCAGAATGCCCCAAAACACAAACTCCTTAAATTCCCACAGGTAAAGCAGGGGGACAAGGGCACTGTCAATGTCCTGCTGCTGTAAGGACATGAAATTAACTGGTTAAAATACACTAGAGAGATACAAAGGAAGAAGCAGTTTAGTGACCTACTGATCTATTCCCGTTTTATCTGCAAATCTGATCAGTAACAACTTCTGTGTTTTCTTTCTGATAACCAATAATATTAAGTAGTGGTGAGAACCCAAACACACATGCTCTGTCCTAGAATCACACCAAAGTTGGGTTGGGCTGGACCTCCAGAGGTCATCTAGTCCCGCTAGGCAGGATTCTGCTTTTCCAAACCATCTCATACAAGAAGTACTCGTCTCACCTAGTCCTAATTTTCCAGTGATCCCTATCTTAGTTTTCTTGATTTCCCTGTTTCTTTATAGTGATCATTTCAGAAGCCTCTAGTTTCTTCACTCCGAAAGGAAATCTGAATTACTGGTTCACACACTTCCATTCAATTCAACTTGCCCAGAACACGTTCAGCATTTTTCCTTCTATTTCTCACGAAAACCCTTAAGGATTTGCTGAGGTTGAAGAGCCTCTCCTAGTCACACCCCGCTTCCCGCCTGTGCCTCCAGCAGGTTTTAAGGGCAGGACGACGACAGCATCCTGGACAAGCTGGACTGGAAAGGGCCTCCAGAGGTCATCTAGTCCAGCGCTTCTCAACCCATGGGTCGTGACCCAAAAATCAGTCGCAAGGATATATGAAACCACTGCTTTAACATGTGGGAAACCATGGCTTTTTCCTCAGACGCTGCAAAGGGCTGCTTGCCCCCCACCCCATACCTCCATGCATCCACCCCCTGCCCCACACGGGAGCGAAGGGCACTGGGTCGGGACTGGGAACCAAGGTTTACAAAGGGGTCCTGGTACAAAAACAAAGCGGAGAACCGCTGGACTCGTCCAACCCTCTGCTCCTCCCTACCCCAGGCTCAACCCTGCCCCAGGCCAACCCCAGCAACAGCACCCGGCCCTCAGCCCCTCCGCCGTTGCCCCAGCAGCGGGGCCCTGCAGCTGAGGCAGGTCACGGGGCCCCAGCCTGCCCCGGACGGTCTCGGGCTGGGGGAGATGGGCGCGGCGGCCCCTCAGAGCTGCGGGCCGGCCGCACTCACAGCGGATGGTGTGGAAGGAGGCCTTGGGCCGCCGCTCGAAGCTCTCGCCCAGCTGCAGCCCGTGCTCCTCCCGATCCAGCAGCGGGTTGGCAGCGCCGTTCATGCCCCGATCTCCCGGCCCGGCCCGGCCCGGCCCCGCCTCGCCTTGCCGCTCCGATCCCGCCCCGTCCCCTCCTTCCTTCCGGGCGGCGAGTGCAGCGGGGAAAGCGGTCCGGGCCGGCGCGGCGGTGCAGGGCCTGGGGCCGGGAAGTGGCTCCCTGCAGCCTGGGCGGGCCTCGAGCACCCGGGGCTGGGCCCCGCCTGCCCAACTCGCTCCTACAGCCAGGGCCCGCGACGCCCCCCGTTTCTCAGCCGCCTGCCGGGGCTCCTCTCCTTTGCCTGCCCCCGTGGGAGCCGGGGCCGCCGTGACTGACTGGAGGGTCTGGGGGAGGAGAAGACGCCCCTTGTCGCGTGGCGGGAGGAATAGTGGCTGCCGAGGCGGGTGCCTGTTGTAGGCTGGCGAAGGCTGACGGGCGCTGGCTCGCTTCTAAGGCCGTCGCATAACACGAGGACCTCGGGTCTGCGATGTGAAGGGTAACTCGTGGAGCCAGGGGTGACGGGCCAGGGTCAAGCCAGGCTGGGCCAGCAAAGCACTTGGCATTGGGAGCTCTGCTCCTTCCCTGATTCTGGAAGTGGGATTCCCACCCCCAAGATTAGTCTCATGTTCTCCACAGCCTTTTCTTCCCAAACAGGTCACCGTCTTCTTCTGACATGGGTCGCTACCGCCGGTGCGGCCTCACAGGTAGGGGTCACAGAAGGAGCGCTAATGTGGACTGCCTGCTGGTGTTTCAGCTGTTTTGTTATATAGGCCATAAACTGAGGTTGTGACCTCGATGTGGAGGATAGTACCATTTTTACAAGCATCCTCTTACTTGTGGTCTCAGCATACACACTGCTTCATTTTCTTAGGAAAATGAAGTTGTGAGCAAATTTGAGACTGTTTTCATTAAGCACTAGTGCTTCCATCATTGCTACCACATGTGGAGCTCTGAGCAGGGGAAACCAGGGATGAAAAGGTTGATGTGGATGTGGCTAAACTTTAAGTTGAACTCTTAAAGCCTCCCCATGTTTCCTGTACTGAATTTCCTTGTGTGAGGCTAATTGGTGCTAACAAGAAAGGGAGCCCCATTTGACATTATTTTCCTTTATGCTTTTGGTCAAAATAAGTTGGGGTTATGGCCTCTCTGCTTTTTAATGGCTTCTAAGTGAGGCGCAGAAAAGATTGGAATGCAGTTTGGTTTTTTCATGTTGGATATTTCTGAACTTTTGTGGAAGCGTCAGCATTGCGGGCTTGATACTCTCTTAGCTTGGCATTTAGAGCAGAACAACCTCCCCCCAAGATGTGAAGACAATAACAATTTCTTTTTCATTCCTTCTGACAGTTGTAGGGCCTAGGCTGCCTTATCTGAAATAGAAATGGAAATATGCAGCTGAAGAAGAAAACCACTTTAAATCTGCTGTGTTCACATTCATATGGATGAATTCAGAATGTCCCAGAAAGACGTGCCTGCCAATCACCCAAATGTAATAGCCCCAACTTGTGAAGGCGACGCTTTCCAAAAAAAAGCGCACAGCATAAGGACTCTTAGCGCTGAAGAAGCCGAGAAACTCGCAAGAGATCAAACTTTAGTGTCTGACTTCAAACAATCAAAACTGGAGAAAGAGGCCCAGAAGAACTGGGATCTGTTTTACAAAAGGAATAGCACCAACTTCTTCAAAGACAGACACTGGACAACCAGAGAGTTTGAAGAATTAAAAGCATGCCGAGAGGTGAGCTATGTGCACTAGTTCTACAAATAAAGGAACAGATGTTGCTAATTATTTTCAAGTGTTATGGTAGTGCTAGAGTGATGTTGTGGCTATGATGGTCCAGGAACTGGGTGGCAAAGATATATTTTCGGGTGGTATCTTTTATTGGATCGGCTGCATAGTTGGGATGGAGTTGGATAAGTTTTCCAGTGCAAGACATCTAATGAAAAATGCCTTGCATTCAAAGTTTTATCCAACTCTATCCTAACTATGCAGTTGGTCCAATAAAAGATACTGCCCTAAAAAAATCCTTGCCTTCCAGTCATCTTCAAATGATTTCAAGTCCCCCTTACAGATCAGATAAGCTGTGACAGTGGCTTCTACTGTTATACTTCAAGTCTTTCATGCTGCATCATGCATTCAGTTGCACTTTCAGTACCTCTTTGACTGTTGCCTACTCGAAGGCTTCAGAAATTTAAAAAAGTTAAATCACTTTATGAAGTCTGTATTTATAATTGACCTGTCTTATACATTCAGAACCAGACTGGAATATTTTCTCCTGTGTCCTATATTAGAGTTTACATAGCTCAGATCTAAGATTTTTAAACACAATTTGAAAAGTTGTTAATTCACCTTAATATGAAGTCATCTAGCTAGAGCTGTTGGTATATTAAAATATGCATGTAAAAAAAAGCATTGAGGTGTATCCTTTGTTCACCTTATTAAATCAGAGATGAGGTAAAGTAGATACAGTAGCTTGCTCATTACCAAAATGGATAGATGAGTAATGGCATATTAATGGCTCTGTAGAGACACATAAGATAGCACAAAATAAAGCCTGTATTTCCTATGTCAAATTGCAAGTGAAAGGATTTTTCAGATTTTGAACGGATGATAAGTGAAACTGATAGTAACTATAAAATGTGACAATCTGTATCTTTACATTTTGAGGATGAAACAAAAGCGATACGGTATGTATTGACTTCTTTTTCACCTCTAGTTTGAAAATCAGAAACTCACTATTCTTGAAGCAGGCTGTGGGGTTGGGAACTGCTTGTTTCCACTTTTAAAAGAGGACTTCAATATCTTCGCTTATGCTTGTGACTTCTCTCCAAGAGCTGTTGAATATGTGAAGGTTGGTGTGCTATGTCTGTTTTTTTAGTGCTGCTTCAGAAAGTTGGGCTCTGTAAAACTCCACATTACAGAAATGATAGAATTGCATTGCTTGGTTCCTTTTCTTCTATAAAGATGGTAAATTGTAAGGTATGGAAGTATGAAATGGACACACTGGAGCTTAACACTGTATATAAGAAATTGAATCATTACATAGAACCTGACTTATGTAGTAATAAACTGTGTTTCTGTAGTAATAAGTGTGAGTAGCTGTTCTGCTTAGATAGTCCTTAAAAGTTACGTTGGGACTAGTACTGTTTCAATGCAAACCATAAATTTCAAAGTACAAGCAAAATTTGTTTTAGGATATATGTTCATAAATTATACTTTAATTTTTTTGTGAGAGGTAGTGGATGAAGGTGATTGTGAAAGCAGTGACACGGAAGTTATTTTCAAAGAAATGTGTAGATCAACTAGAAAGAGCAGTACTATTTATATTTATTCATTATTAATTATTATATTAATTATAGACATTATAATATTTTTCATAAAGATTTAAAGAGACATTGGGCCTTTAAGATTCTCTTGATTTTCTATAAATTCCAAATGCAGAAGTATATAATTATAAAATCAACCTATAGATGTAAATATATGTCTTCAAAGGACCAGTCGGTAAAAGAAATTAAAAATTGAATTTGGTTGTATGCCATCTGACCTACAGGACTATATTTTGCAAAATTGTTCCAAATACTCTGAATTCCATTTTAATTTAGAGTGAGGTTGGTAGGTTAGAGGTACCTGTAAGACTCATAAGAGATGGACAACAGGCCAATTTCTTTCCTATTTCTTTTACTCCCCAAATCATTGAGAATGGATTGTATTGCCAGTTTTAGGCAAAAGAGCTGTGTGTACCTCATCTCAAGCAGAAAATTTTCATACCAGAAAGTTTTAATTTACTTTTGCAGTCATATTCCTTTTGTTATTCTCCTGATTAAAAGGAAAAAATCAAAATTATTTTTTTTTCTATTTTTATAATAAATGCTGCTCTTTTCAATTATGGTTTCAGCAAAATATTTTCACTTCCTAGAAAAACCCTTCATATAATATTGAGAGGTGTAAAGTTTTCCAGTGTGATCTTACCAAAGATGACCTTCTAGAAAATATACCAGCTGATTCTGTAGATGTTGTCACGTTAATATTTGTGCTTTCTGCCATTCACCCTGACAAGATGCATCTGGTCTTGCAAAATATTTACAAGGTAAATTAAGTATGATTTAACATTTTTCTTTCTTGTTTGAAAGAGCCATTCTATTCTGAAAAGGTCCTGTGACATAATGGAATCTTTTACGTAACACACTCTGAATGTAATTACAGTAGTTATATTTGCTTCCTGCAGGGACTAAAATAATTTTGCACTAAATTTTTCACTTAGTAAATCTGAGAGATTGGCTCTGTGTGTGTGTTGGTAATGACTGAGGGTCTGATCCTACAAACATATATGGACTTAATGTTGTAGACTAAGTAGTCCCACTGAAATGTAATGTAAAACAATGGGATTGCTCACACCCTACAGTGTTAAGTATGTACGTAAGCCTTTGGATGGATCATATCCTTAGATTTTATATGAGAAACAAATGAGGAGCAATAGAACATCATTCAACAAAGTGATAAATTCTTTTGACTCTAGTTAAAAGTGCTCAGTATCCTGCAGGACTGTCCCTGTAACAAAGAGCTGATAAATGCAAAGCAGTTAGTGCACTATAGATAGTACTGTAATCCAAAAAATATCAGCCAGTTGTTGGGAAGAAAGACTCAATTTTTGTGCTGATAACATTTTTTTTATTGTTTGCAACGTTTTCCAGAAAAAAATAGTATGATGTATTTTATAGAATTCATTATCCTTATATATTACAGGATATTCTGTATAGCATATCAGTTACAGTTTGAATAAGGAACCTTAGCTTTTGGCATACGTCTAAGGTTGCTTTCTATAAAGGGAATAGTTCTTAAGTTTGAACAACGCTGAAAGCCCAATCACTGTTTTGCTTGTGAAGGCGGTTGACTCCTTTAACCTGTGGCAGTCAAGTGGCAAGGCCGGAAGGCCGGGCTGTGGCCAGCAGCCCGAAACGGCGGGCGGGTACTTTTTGACCGACGGACAGGAACTAGGCACCGAAGCGTATTGGTTGAACAAATAGATTGCTTTACTTACACCGCTGATGGTCACAGTGCAGGACGAAAACTGACTTGGATTACAGTTGCAAACAGGTACAGGGTTCATTAGGTCGGTCTGCAGAGATTTTCGGGCAGAAGTATTCGGGCCAGCAGTCGTCGGTTTACGTCTAAATTTTGGGTCGGTGACGGGGAGTTGTTCTTGGTAGGTGATCAGTCCACCAAGTTGCCTCTGAGGTGTTCTCTGAGGTCTCCGATTTGCTATGTCGGATGCTCAGAGGAGTTCTCCTTAAAGTTTCTCTCTCACGTATTTAGAGTTCTCCTTACTTTCCCACGTGCTCAGAGCTCTCCAACTTGGGCGGAAACTGCTCTTAACTTTTATATGGCTAGCAAGCAAATCGCTAGTCGCCACGTAGGAATAATTTAAAACTGGCCAATAATAATGTGAATTTGCATATGAGTGGCGGGAACTTTTTTCTAAACTGTAATTTTCCACTACTGTAGCATTTGGTTACTGGGTTCAGGCATAGCGGAATTTTCCTCCATGACCTAGTTACTGCCACCAGAATGACTGACAGCAAAACTATGCCATATGTATCGAACCCATGGAGTTCTCCTCTGGGCTATACCAATTCTCCTCTGGGCTATAGGCATCTAATTGGGTTCTGACATAACCCATTTGTAAATTTCTGCAGAAATGTACAAGCCACAAATCTCTTCTCAAACAAGAGTGGCCAACCTGTTACATGAGTGCCACACATGGCATGGGCATCCTCTGTGTATGGCATATGGTAGATCAGGGAGGGGAGATGAGGCATGGGGCACAGGGAAGGAAGCGGAGAACAGAAGAGGTTGGGTTGAGAGCACAGAGTAGGGAGCAGAGCAGGCAGAGGACTGGAGAAGCACATGGGGAGGGTGCAAGGCTAATTTGTGGCATTCTTGCCAAAAAGGTTGCCCTTCCTCTTCTGTTCTAAAGGATGCAACTACCATTTGTGGATCTGTGAAAGTTGCATACACGAACTACTTGAAAGCAACATGATTATTTATTATATTTAGTAACATAAAATCAATAGTTAGTTTTACGGGTAGTTTGGATTCTTTTTGGAAAATGGTTACTGAAAAATCATACCATTTCCAGCAGTCATTGTTGTAGTTTTCTGTTTTCACAGGGAAGTGGTGTGGAGGCAGAATGTCTTGCTCAGCTCTGTTTTCCGTAAAATCAAATTAATGACACGATCTCCTTATTTAACTTGAATAATGTTTTAAGATGCCATGGAATGATAAATGCATGTTTTTGTATGTGGACTTAGCAAAAAAATATATTCACATACTTTAATGATATGTACATATTTTATCTAACAGGTATTAAAACCAGGCAAATGCATCTTGTTTAGAGACTATGGGCTTTATGACCATGCAATGCTCAGGTTTAAATCTGGCAGCAAGCTTGGAGACAACTTTTATGTTAGACAAGATGGAACACGATCATATTTTTTTACTCATGGTAAGACATTTACAAGTTCTTCCCTCTCTTTAAGTCTTTTTTTGTTTAAATGTCTAAATTCCTATTGTGCCTATAGGGTTTATTTATAAAATTTTATTGTAATTCCTTTGCCATCATTTTACAGTTATTTTTCAACTGGCAGGACTGAAGTGGGTGGTACAGGAAGCATTTAAATCCTGTGAGGAGAGCTTTTCCAACCCCTAGCTTTGAAACCAAGCTAGGCAGCAATTTGATTTGTTTCATAGATTGTGTCATTGTAACACAAGAGCAGCATAAGTTAGAACTTTTTAGTTACAGGGGCCTCAGTCAGATAAATGCTCAAAATGAAAGAGAGGAATATGCTTAAGAAAAGGCTTGGTCTCCTGTTTCATCATGCAAGGGATGCAGTTATCCTATGACCATTTTTCTGCAACATTCTTTCTTATATCTATGAGGCTTGATCCAAAGCCAACATACCTCTTCTATCTATGTGTTTGTAAAGATTTTAGTAAAGCGTTTTATTATGTTATTCACAATATTTATATAGGCTTGCCTTCAGTGCTTAAAGGTCTTTCTGAAAAAGAACATTGTCTGCATTTTGCAAATGAAGAAACTGAAGTCCCCCACAGTTAAGCAGATTGCCCACAGTCTGGTACAGCATTTGTACTATAACTCTGTTTTCATATTCCCTAGTGCAGTGATTCTCAGCCAGGGTGTTGCAGCACTTTGGGGTGCCTTGAGATCCTTTCAGGGGTACCACAGAGTGCCGTGCAGTGATAACATGGTTAGGTATTAGGCTGAAACATGATTCACAAGATGAATTTTCAAACAGGAATCCAAGGTGTCAAAAATATTTGGACCTGTTGTGGTCTTTCTGAATTCTTTGCAAAAGAAAAAAAATTGCTCCATTGTTTTTCTGTAGTCAAAAAAAAAGTAAGTGAAAACTAAGAGCTGGCGTTTTCCAAAAGGTGCTTTGAGTCTACCGAGGTTGAGAACTGCTGTCCTAGTTAACATTGCAAAAATACTTCCTGTGAGTTTAGGCCTTTGTGGAATAAATATTTTTTCCCTTGGAAGAAATACTCGGCCACTCGAGATCAATTTGTAGCCAACTAAATCTTGATATTTGATGACATAGTATACTACCAAATCACATTCTCTTTAAAATAAAACTATATTAGTTAATAATTCCCAAGCCATTTCCATTCTTCATAGGTTTCTGGTGAAATTTAATAATGTAATTTCACTAAAGTACTTTTAGGATCCTTTTACTGTTAATAGTTTTTGTTCTACTTAAACTATTAACTTGAACAAGCTGAACTCTGCTGTTGGAAAATGGGAACAAAGAACCAGTCTCGATTTAAGGAATTTTGAATCGTATCCCCTGTTGGCTTTTTGAAGCTTAAGATATCATAATTAAGTATTTGGTTCTTGCCAGGTATGGTTTTTGAATGTTGAGGATGTGCCACTGTCTGCTGCCTGTTTCTTGTAGTTATGTGAAAACAACCTATAAACTCTTCTGTTATATAGCAAGTAGCTATACAACAGTATTCATCCATGTACATTCCTTTTGGGTTTAGTTGTGGTTTAGTAAGTCTGTTTTTTCCAAAATTCTGATGGTTTTAACATGTGTCTAATTCAGAGGTTTCTGAAATGTGCTTTATGAGCTACTTGGTAGTGGTCCATGAGTATGGCTGGTCACATGAAGCTGGCTCTCTTCCTCCTTTCCAGCTGAAAGAAACAAAACAGATTAGGGAAAGGGATAAAAGGAAAAGCAAACGTAGACAGGGTGAATATCACTTATGAAAAAGGGCAAAACAGTCTGCTAAAAATACATGAACACTTTTGCATTATAAATTCAGCTGACTTAAGGACAACTGCCAGAGGGCATTATGTGACTGCCTTATGGACTTACATAATCAGTCTGTTAAGACATGGTCCACCTTAAATATATTTTTTTTAAAAGTTTGGGAGCTTTTCCCCATCATATAATGATTGTAGAGTTTGGTACAAGCAATATTTTTGCTTATGAGATGTTCTCCTCCCTCCCCCCGGCCTGTCATGGGAGATCAAGTAGTTGCTATGTGGGAAAGCTGAGTGATACTTTTTGGACAGTGCTGGGAATCAACTGGGTCTTGTCCCTTTCACTGACTGAGGGAATCAGGGTTTGTTTGTTTTTTCTTAATTGATTTTTTTTAACTGGCAAAGGAATGTATGTCTTTATGTACTGAACATTGCTTGGGTAGCACTCACAAGGAGATTCAATTTCAGTTGAAATTGTTCGATTGCTGTAGCATTTATTTGCATCTCCAGCATCTCATGCATTTGCATCCCTGCGCTGAAAAATGGCAGCAGGGGCGCTTTCACTAAAGTTTGTTCAATGAGCTGTAGTTACCCCCACTGCCATTTTTCAGCGGGGGGGACACTGATACTCGAGACACTCCAGGCGTTTTAATTAGAGCAGCTCCCGCCCACACTCCCAGAGCACCTGTATAAGTGCCCATTGATTCCTTCCTTTACTTTGCTGACCAAATTGGTTGTCGCATCTGCAGAGGTTCAGTCTGCAGTCACTCTGGAACTGGCTTTGAGGCCTTTTGTTTTAATCATACTCCAACAGCTTGTTTCTGAAAGGCAGAAAAAATTTTAAAAATATCTTTACATATAGTAAGTAACAAAGTAGCAGGAGCCGGGTTCACTGTTCTGTTCCCTGCAGATTGTGTGCACAGTTACTTTCGCTTTTGCCCAAAAGAAACATAAGTGGCAGAAATTGCTATTACTGTATTTCTTCATTTATAATGTGCTCCCCAGTTTCTAGGAGTTTTTTCTTTTTTCCTTTTTTTTTTTCTTTTGAAAAAGGTGAATGATGTAAGCAAGAAAATACAGTATTAAATAACAGCTGCATGCTAATTGGTGTTTTAAAACATATCCTAACTTTATTGATCTTTCTTATCTTGCAGAGTTCTTATCCCAGCTTTTTATGGCTGAAGGATATGAGCAAGTGGTCAATGAGTATGTGCTGCGGGAAACAGTGAATAGGAAAGAAGGCCTGTGTGTTCCAAGAATTTTTCTTCAAAGCAAATTTCGAAAACCTCTAAGTAAGCCATGAGTTTTTGCTGATCAGCAGCAGGACTGCTTCTGTAAACAAGCAGTTCAAGTGAGTTCTTATAGAATTATAGAATATGGCTGGACTGTCCAGGAGTCTGGTAAACCAGAAAGATGGAATCATGTTTTCTTGAACTTTTGCTGGCTTTGTTCCTTGCATATGGCATATGAAAGTGACTATGAGAATACAATTTGAAGATGGTGTATAAATGTGTTTATGAATACAGGCAACTTGCCAGGGTTCCTGCATTTCTGTTTCTAAAATGAATCTTGTTCAACATTGTTGTCGGATCACACATTGTTTTTAAAATGAAAGTGGTTTAACAGCTATATTCTTTTAAAAGGCGTTCTCCAGTTATGCTACATAAGATTTTAAATTTCCCTTAAGGGAAGTTTAACTATTGAGCATTGACAGACTGTCTTGTTAAACAGCTGTTTTTACTAGTCACAAGAATGGATTAGTTTTATGTCCCTTTTTCACATTAAAACTATTTTATATGTCTCTTTTTCATATTTATTTTTATGATAAGACCTATTGAAATTTGAGTTTATTCTTCTGTGAATGCATATAGGCCTTCTACCCATAAATGTTCAGATTCGAGAAGAGAAGTGAGCTCTGTCAGTGTTTGAGGGATTCTCAAAGTTCTAGCAACCTTTTAGCAATAAATGCTGTGACTTTTTTTCTTATGCTTAAGATTGTCAGCATTAGGATATGTTCATACATCTTAAGATTTTAAAAATAAACCCAAATTACTTGATATTAAATAATCAAGCTATTTTTACCTGTCATTTTATTCATACGTTGCCGCTTGCTGATCAGAGATTTTGGGGCCAAGCCAGTTTCCCATTTGGAGCCAAAATCAGTAACCAGGAGTCAGATATTTTATTCGTGTGGTGCATTTAATTACAGAATGTGCCTAAATCCTCTTCCTCAAGCAGAAGGAGTCATAATGCTGTTTTACATTAATCTTAGGTAAGGCACTGATGCCCAGTCCCAAGAAGTAGCTGCCTTTATCCCTACCTGGATTTTTTTAAATATCAAACTAATGTAATTGCTTAAATTCACTCCTGGCCATTTCCTTCAATAGTCTCTGCTCTTTATACCTGGTAAACTCTAGATCAGGTTTTCCCTACGATTTTATGGTTTGGGTAAAGATTCAAAACAAGAAGTTCAGAAAAGTCACGTGTCCCAAATTTTTTGTTGTCACAATACCTCTTACAGATGGATATTTTTTTTGTTACCTCATGTCACGGAAACTCAAGGTGCCCTGCTATTACCTCACAGAGAGAGTTAATTTGGAGCAGTTTTCCTCCACATGAAACAAGCTGTGCTACCCCAATTTAGGTTTTATTTACCATGGGGTAATGATGGGCACAAGACAAGGACAGTTACTACAAAGCCACAGTCAGTTCCTACCCTTTGCTAATTGTGGGTCCATAGCGGGAACTGGAGGCTCTGTATGGCTCATAACCATCTTGTAACTGCCACAGCCTATCTTTAGGGAAACTCTACTCTGGTGACTCAGATGAAGAAGAGATTAAGCTATACGATTTTCCTAAAGGATTTCTAACGGTAGTTATTGAGTGACATCTTCCTTTTTATGAAGAATTTTATCTTGGGGGGGTTTAACTATTATTAATCCCTAACATAGCACTTTTTGTCATAAGAATAATAAGCATTTAAAATAAATTTACTTCAAAGTAACTTATTAAAATTGGGTACAATAGCATCATTATAACCTGAGTGACCTTTCAGGTCTTGATGGTTACCATTGGCTAACTTAAATGTCCATGGCTTCATTCCTGAAACCTATCGCATATAGGCTCAGCCTCATTGAATTTGGTAGGCATACAGTCCAGTCACATTGAGCTCAAGGATTTTAAAAGTCATCACAGGCGATAAAAAGTACTGCCTCATGTGGGTAACTGATAACTTTGGTGATAACCATGTTGGTGATATACTTGCCAACCCAAATGAACACAAAAGTTAGGCTAGTTAACATTTGAGCCTGAAGACTTCCTTATTGATGCTCTTGACAGCCTGGCAGGGCAGTTAAATTAGGCTATTTAATGCTACATTGGCACATGTGTGGAGTGTGAACACTTGTAACCACTTCACAAAATGTTTCAAGAGTGACTGAAGTAACAAAACACATTTTTCGTTTCTTCAGATCCCCTTAACCTCAGTTTCTCTCTTTTAGTCCTGCAGTGGATCAGAGCAGTAGAAGTCTTTTGCAGACAAATATCTGACCACTACTTAAGATTGAAGAAGGGCAATGGAGAAGGAACTAGGTGACAGAGGCCTCTGTGCTTTTCTCTGAATAAGTCTCCATCACTCTTTGTGAGTGAAAGAGGCAAGAGTCACATGCCTCAACTACTCTAAAAGGCCTTTGGAATGTGAGTCCCTATGATTTTTTAAAAGGGATCAGGTACGTTTTCCTGATAGAAATTTTTGAACCTCCCCCATCTAAAAATTCAGTATTTGCTTATCAACTCCTTACCTTCTTCTATACCTTGTTTAGTGTGATGGGTTGGAATTTACTTAAACCACAAAGGTACCGCATGAATCTTTTGAATAGTTTCCTAGGCCTTATTTGATAAGTGCCTGAATAAGCCACCTTGTTAAAGGAGGCACATAGTTAACTAATTCTGCATATTCTGAGGTTTACATAAGCTTATAATCTCTTATTTGGAGTTAGGACTTTTCTGAAATTTTACTTTACTATTTGAGATGCCTGGAGCAGGTGTACTTGTACTATCCTGCTGCAGAATTTTTTTGTGCATAGCGATGCTCATATCCATGCTGATGGGGCTGGCTGTGTCACGAGGGTGCTTCAGTTCAGGGCTGCCCACTGGCTAGCCAGCTCCTTTGCAGCACATAGAGCCGGGTAGGAGCAGCCCCAGGCTGAAAGGCTGAACCTGGGACCCTGCCAGCCAAGGATGCCCTGACCTGGTTCAGCATGCTGCGGTTCTGGGTGCAAGTTCAAATGCAGCACCTGAGAGCAATAAACGCTGGCACAAGATGCACCAGAGTTTATCACTGCGAATTGCACATGTTCTGTTTGTCCCAATAAAGGGAGGAGGTTTTTACTTAGTTTAGTCTTTTCTACTTTGTGTAGCATGGTACATCTGCCTTCAGTAGAGTTAAGGGTGGGAGAAGAAATCATTGTCAACTCTTACTTTGACCAGTACTGCCATGAGGTGGGGGGGGGGGGGGGGGGGGGGGGGGGGGAAGATGGAGGAAATCTTTCTGCCTACAGATGAGAGGCAAAGAAAAAACTTGTGGTTCCTTTGGTGAAAATAGAGGAGAAAATCCTATACCCAGTTCTCCCCAAGAGGAAGAAAAAGGAGAGGTTCCCTGTACGTACCACACCTGCAGACAGACCACCTTTCCATGCTTAGAAGATGGAGATGGATAATAAACCACTGCCCCCCTCTCCAGCCCACTTTCCTTTCAGCAGAAAATGTGCAGGGAAAGAGTCCCTTTTTGTAGGGAAGAGACCATTTAGGGAAAGTTCATCAGGGGACCTTGCTAGTGGAATGCTTCTCTGACGCTCAGGCTGTTAGATGTCTTCATAATTATAATGATAGTAACTTAAATTCACCAGAGCTCTTACACAGCCCTTTGGATGCTGAGGAGACCATGGCCCCAAGAATCCTATCTTATTTGAAGAATGGTCCCTGGGAACAAATAATAGCTGGTGTAACAGGACTTTAAAATATATACAGTCATCCACTTTCACACTGTACAGTCATTGTAATGAATGTTTTAGATGTTCTATTACTTAAGTTCTTGTCAATCAGTCAAGGATCCTGTTTAGCTGACTTAATTATCTGTAGATGACTTCCTCTTTGCCCCATTTAGTGCTACTGACTGTTTTATCTAGTTTACTTACATTTAGCCAATAAGGTGTTCCATACTAGGCTATTTCAAGGAAGATTTAGAAAGAAAACCATTAGAAAAAAACCCCTAAGTTTATAGGAGAAAGGAAGTTCGCTTTTTTGGCCTTTTACTAATCAATTTTGAATTGGGTTCCTGTGTCTGGGGCCCTAGAGTTCCAGGCACAGCAGTTCTTCATTGTTAAGCTATTATCTTTATGTTAAATTCCCTACTGAATAAGCATATCTTGAACGGAAATGACCTAAAGTTATGGAAGTCAGCCCTGAATATGTCATTGACTCAAAGTTGTGTACCTTTACAAATGTCAGCAACCCATGCAGCAGTGTGGGGGAAAGAAACAGGCTTGGTCTTACAATAACCAAACTACACGTGTTGTTCACCATGGATTAAGGATATGTTTTCTTTAGATCTGGCAGCCTTTTTCTGTTGTTTGGATGTGAAATTCATCCATTTGAGCAAATTAGAGTGGTAAGATACCATCAAGGAAATAGTTTACTGGAAGAGTTATTCCTGACAGTTTTGAAACCTTGGTGTGGTGTAGGGGGAATGACGGGACAATGATGAGATTCGGTCTGCAGAAAAAAAATAATTTACCACAAATCTGTGGAGTTCAAGGAAAAAAACCCCACTGAATCTATTCTGAGTTCTTACAAACCACTAGAAAACATACATGAATAAATTGTCCTTCATGGTGAACATTTTGAAGAAATCTGTCCAGGTTCTAAAACTGGGCTGATTTAAAAATGCTGCAGGCATGAAGGATGACACAGTCTTAAATACAAATTATATTATTGCTAATATGTGCAAAGCATTCTAGAAAGCAGCATTTTACATTGACCCTTTTTTTCCCTCCTTTGGTGCAGCCCTACACTTACATGATAGGTTTTCCAGTAAATGAGCTGTTTGATTTTGCTTGTTATTATGAAGAACTATGAGCCATTTCAAGCACTCAAGTGCAACAGCATCACAGTTTGCATTCTGCAAAAAGATCTTGGCCTCCCAAAGGTACAGTTGGTTCAAGGCATGAGTATGTATTTGCACTCTCCCTTTCTAAAATTAGTGCATTTGTTAAAACAAAGGTAGGCAGTGAGCCTTTCCTGTTTAGGGACACAAAGGCATTATTTTCAGAGGCAAAGTACATAATTTAGTGGCTTTCAACAGAGAATGTCTTGTTTTGCAAAGCTAACAAAAATATTTCATACTGATACTAGTAGTTATGAATGCAGCAGTGAGAATCACTGAGCACTGTCACTCTTAAACTGAGCAAAATCAAAGACAGAAGTAGAATTGGCAAGATTTTTCAAGTGACTGGTGAATTCTTGGTGTTGATGTTCCTAACCTAAAAGTATCCTCTTTTTTGATTCTTAGGGAGTACTGGACTTTTGTCTTCAGAAAACTGAAAACCATGATAGTGTCTTAATCTTTTGGTCATCTGGAAAATGTAGGCCAAAGATACAAACATAATAGGATGCTTGGTTAAAAAAGATGTTAAGTTTGGGACTTTCTGAAGGACCTATGTGAGTTAGTATGAAATATTTTTCTGCTAACTCAGTGCTTTTTGAAAAACCCCATTGTAGAACGTTTTGTCTGATTTGCCCCAGTTCAGGAGGCCAGGTGGATCCTATTCAATCCAACCCAGGCGTATAGAAGACTGAGAGTTTCTGAGGCAGAAGGAAGTGTAGGCAAAAACAGAGAGGTCCTGTCTGTGGAGGGAAAATTCCAAGGGACAGCCAAACTCAGCAAATATTTGGCTTTTTCTTTTTTAGCTTTTGTTATTAAAGCTAGCAAAAGCTAACAACAAAGAAGGATTAATTTGAGTCTGAAATAAAACGTATAGAGGGAAGAGGGAGCAGATTGCAAGCTCCATCTGTTTATAAATGGATTTCTGGATATTGAAAAAACAATCATTAGTTGCTGGTATCCTCACTTTAAACTCAAGTTTTTCATCTGGGATGTTATAGCAGTTCAACACATTTTACACTATCAGCTGTCTGCCTTTAGAATGTGGAAACAGAGATAAAAATAAGCTCCTTATTGCAATAGCTGTAACTTAAGTGAACATTTTCTTGTGTTGCCAGTACTTTAGTAGCATCAGAAAAACAGCAAGTGGAATGCATGAGAGATGTATCACTTACTGATCTATTCATTATTTGGGTCTGGTCAACTAATACTTCATTCATTCACTAAAAAAAATTGGTATACCTATTTTTGATATTGTAAATAGCAGCAGCATAGGGATGTAGCTGGGTGCCCAGGGCACAGGGGCAGTAGTGACTTCCAGTTGCTGTGAACACTATTGCAGTTGCACAGCTGCCAGCAGTGGCCGCTTTGTTTCACCCTCTCACTCCTCTTCCCTGCTGTCTCCACGCCACCACTTAAGTCAGCACCCAAGGTAGTTGCAGCATTTGCCCTGCCCTAGTTACACCATTGGTAAATAATCTGTCTGGTAAGGTTTTAATGAAAGGATTGTTATGTTTGTAATGGTATACCATGGTATGCTTCTTCATGTAGCTGACCATATCTTTAATGTGGCTTTTCAAAGTAATAGAGAACAGCATTGTGTCGAGAGGGACTGTCTTTCTGGCTGTGCAGGTACACAGTGAGCTAGGACTCCAACATAGTGTGGTGAGATATGGATGTAAGTGGTCTTACCTGAAAATTAAAAATCACTAAGGCACTTGATTTCAGTCATTTGTGAAGGCAGTCTGTATGCCAAAGGGAGTCTCTACAATTAATAATTAGTGAGGGATGGGCTCTGAGAGGCAGTGCCTCATTAAACCAGGTACAGTCCTCTATAAAATGCATCTTGCTGATAGAAGAGGTAGAAGTTGCTTGCTTATTACTGTGATGTTCATGGATTGGTCAAAGAACCAGAAAGCTAATTCAATTCCATCCACATCTTGCTCGCTGACTGTCCTAATTCCCACTCCACTCAGATATTTTTTTGTAGTCACTTTCTCTTGGCTCTTCAGTTTTTTTTATTACAATTAGAGGCAGAGAAAAGATGCAGTTCCTGAGCTTTATAGTAGCATGCATATATTTGTTTCATCAAATGTACATTTTGCCAGCGGGCATCTGGGAATGGCTTGCTTGCCAAACTGCCATTCACTCTTGCCACAGTTGTTCTTCAGATATATCATTATACAGCCCATGTAACTGTGCAATACTAATTTGCCAAACAGCAAGCAGCCATCTAGCAATACATGATGCAGTATTTTTTTTACTGAATCAGTAGCATGCATCTCTGCAGCAGCCTACATCAGGTATTGCATGCATTTCCTAATGTTATTGCCTGCACCAGGTTGGATAAATATCTAAAAATGTCTTCTTACTCCTCCAGCTTGCTCAGATGCATGCTTTCCTTTATGTTCCATTCCTTTATTACCATCCTTTCCTCCTGGACCTGGTCACTGTGGTATTTGCATTTGACACATCTAAGCTGGTTGCAATCTTTCATTGTATTTGAAGCTGAAGTCCATGTACTTGCTCCAGCTGGTACAGAATACACTTGTCTGCCTCTCTCTGTGAAACCATATCTGGGTGCAGGGCTCTCCATGGAGGGTAGTGAGCAGTGGCATTTTTAATTGTCTGTGGATTGGCCTTGCGCTCTGGATCCAGCCTGCGGACCAGCTCTGCATCATGGAGCCATATTAGTTGGGTCGCACTGGTCTAGGCCACCATGCTCAGACCCATAAATGAATCTCTTCACTTGCTCCATGTCTGATTTTCTGATACCAGTTTAAGGCCTGGGTCTTAATTTTCAAAGCAGCTAGTACATCAAGCCCCAGCAAGAGTAAAGACAGACTTTAAGAACCGCAACACCATTGGAACAATGGCGATCACAAAGCCAAGAGAGAACTCAGAACACATTACCCTTGGATCAAGGGATACAGATTTGGAACAAACTTCTAAGAGAGGATAAGCAAATCCAGAGTCTGAGCACATTTAGGAAATATTGCAAAACCTTCCTCTTCAACAAGATCTTTCTTCCACACAGTACTAAACCCCTTCTGCCCAAGAGCATCCTGCCATTCCATCCGCCAAACATAAAAATAAAAAAAGAATTTAACAAAATAAAAAAAATTCCTAAACAGCTTGTATTCCCAAAAGAGAGTACAAAGGACTTCAAGAAATCACCTTGGGACGTCTGTCCCTTTGGACTACCATTGATTATCACGGGGAAGGTACTTGTATACTACCAGGATAGGTAGCAATATAAAAAACTACAACCACTAGACAGTGCAGTACTACTGGGGAGTCCCTCTGAGACTGAAGGAAGGAGGGCTCCAATCCCAATATTATTAGCTTGGCATCTACCAAAGATCATTCTTTTGAACAGTTCCCCTTATATTAAGGTAATACCTAGAGACCCTAACCAAGATTGAGCCTGCTTTGTTCTTTGTCCTGTATGGAAACATAAGACACAGTCCTTGCCTTAAAGATTTTCTAGTTTAAATATACAAGACAAAGGCCGGGAGAAGGAAAAGAGGTCTATTTTAAAGATAAGGAAGATGGAGAGATCAGATAATTTGCTGAAATTCACAAATTATAGCAGAAGTAAGACATAGACCTTGGTCTCCTGAGTTCCACTCCAATTAAAAGACCATCCTTTCTACAGGCCATGTCCTTTTTTAAAGTGCAAAATCAGCATTTGTAAAGAGAAATGAACTAATACATATATTACCCATAGGAATCAAGAGTCTTGGGTTTTATTCCCTGTGCTGCTACTGAAGGAGGGCATGGTTGGGAGCTGCACATCTGTATGGCAGTGAAGCAGTCCAAGATGGAGCAGAATGTGAAGTGCTTCAAATGCCTGTGTCCATGGCCTCAGTTTGCCTGTATAAAATGTAGACAGTACCTTTTTATCTGTTTTGTAAAGTGAATGGAAATCTATAGATGAAAACTGCTGTGTAAGAGTTATGCAGAGGGAGGTGATCATTTATGAGCAATTGATATATCTTTTCCTACAATTACTGCTGCCACACAGTTTTCAGAGTGAATGATTTTGAGAAGCAAATGAAAACCTGGATCAATAAAGAAAAGATCAGGCAAGCCAAATGACAACATGGTTCCAGATATAGTTTGTGCATAGTCAAGGCCTGCTGCTTCTGTTGAAGACAATGGTGAAAATTCAGCTGACTTAATCATGTGCCAGGGCAGCTCTAAGCCAGCAGGTTTGATGACTGTACAAGGAAGAAAGGTGACACAAAGACCTGGTTTATGGCCATAGCAGGTCTAAAATATGCCTCTTTGAGCTAATCCTCAGAGGCTGGAGATGTGGGGGAAGGAGGTACTGCTAATACTGCCAGCAGGTATTAATTTATCTTCTCAGCTCAAACTAAGAAGATCATAGAATCAAAGAAGATATTTTTTTTAATATCATGAGATATTTTTTTAAGAACCTTTGAGGTTCTTTTATTTGCTTTCTTTTTTTAAGCTTTTAGAGTTTACAAGGTTTTTTTCTGCAACCATAAGAGCTAGAAACGTGATGATGATAAGTATTGCAATTGTAGCAACTCCATGATTCCAGAGTTGAAGCTTTAAGAGCTAATACTAGGTGTCCTGAGAATTAGTTACCTTAGAATCTAGATCATTTCTGGTTACTTACCCCTCCCACTATTGTAGCTCAATGACTCTGACTCTCATAGCAGTAGAAGGAAAAAGGGTATTTCTGTTTTTTTCCTTTTATTCCTGTACCCTGGCAGCTTGTTGAGTTTAAAGTGTAAGCCCTTTAGTTATACCTGTTTTTAATGTAGTCTCATTTTATTCTGTCATTTAAAGCCCAACTGCAGAAGAGCAATTGATTAAAAATAAATAACCCAACACAAAAGGGTTCCCATTAATTTGCATTATGTCAGTAATATCTTCAAGTGACAACAGACATGTTTCTTTATTAAAGATAACATTAGGCATGATTCACAGGGAAAAAAGCAACAGCCCCCTTGACATCTCTATGATGACCCAATAACAATAACCCTCTCCCACTAGGCTAGCTGTGATTCTAGCTGGCGAAAACAAACTCTTTCAATCAATTTTTAACTGGCCCATTTGGAGGGTAGGTCATTTTCATACTCTATATCTTAAATACTCAGAGATGCAGATTTTATCACCAGGTTGTTACTTGAGCAAAAAGTAAAATGGGGAAGAAAAACCCCAAACTGTTCAATTAAAAGCAATTTGACTTGAAAATTAAAAAAAATAATGTTTGGCAGGCATTTTTTTCACAAGGTGGCACTAGATACCAATCTGTCTACCTTCCTATTAAACATGATTCAGCCTCCACCTAAGCCACTAATCATAGGGAATGCATTGAATTAAATGTTAGTACAAATAAGAACATCAGTATCAGGGCCCTCTTTATACGCAACTAATTCATTTTTCCTTGTTTAATTCTTAATGCTGAAAAGAGAAAATAAGGAATTACTTCGAAGGTGACTATGTATTTGCATGTTCAATACACATGCTAATTAGAGGAAATGCTTAGCAGGATGCAGGGGAGGGTAAGGTGAAATTCCTATTACTGTGAATGGCAGCTGTGTTTCTAATTGTTCACATTAGCCGCGAGGCAGTAGTTAAATTGTTTCTAATTTGATTTTTATTAAATTGTTGCCTTAGAAACTGCACTGTTTCAAGTTACTTACAGTATCTCTAAGCTTCCTAGCATATTACTTAAAAAATCCCCCCAGACATAAATACATCAGGTATGTTTCTAATAAAAGCAATTGTTCCCATTTTTTTTCATGCTCATTTTGTTTTAAAGCTGAGCTACTCTTCCTTCAGGCAGCCATTCAGCCAAAGCTATACATGATGTGCACAAGGAGATGCAGTATCTTGCTTGTTAATTACTATGTTGAACTCAGCTGTACTTCCATTTGCCATTTTACAGTTTCTTCTGTTCTACTAAACTCCATCTTGTCATCTCTAACAAACCCTCCTCACTTCAAGGGAAGGAGGATAAAATGGCTTTTACTTCTGGGTGGCTTGCAGAGTTCCTTAGTATTTTGGTGTTAGCATAACAATTTCATATGTGAAATTAATGCAATAGTCAGTCATTCTGTCAAATGTGTAATGTTTTTTACTCTCAGTTTGCTATTAGTCCAGTGGGAGCTGATTAGTTTAATCATAGTGGCTTTTTTAAATCATCTATCTTGTTATCCCTCTTCCCCCCTTCTCTCAGTTAGGGCTGAATTGTTTCCTTGTCTTGTTCTGTGGTGTGGGTGAGTAGGAGTAAAGATCATAGCCTCCAGAGTCAAAAGATTGCCTAGATTGGAACATGGAGCACAGAACCCAACAGACCACTGAGGCTGGAACCCAAGTTCTTCCACGGGTGACCGATGGATAGGGGACAAGTAGAGTCTATGAGCTGGTGAGGGGATGTGGTTAGTTGTATAAAGGAGAGTATCCTGCAGTTTAAAAAAGAAGCTTCACAGAGGTTTTTTTTCTTCCCTTAGAGCAGCCTCTTTGAAGCACAGCACCTTCTGGTCTCTGGCACTGCTAGACACAGGGCACCCAATTACCACCCTTCTCTATGGGTGTCTTGTTCACCTAGGGCCCAGCCCTATGAAGGGCTGAGCACCAGCACTTCCCATTAGTTTCAGAGGGAAAGTCTCATTCATACCTTTCAGGACTGAGTCATAAGACAGCACATTTTGCTTGATGTCATTTAGAGGTCTATTAGCACTATATCATTAGTGTTCTGAGGCATAGGAATATTCGTCCCCTTCAGACTCCTGTGACTCAGCCATGATTACCTCTTGGCAGGGATATTAGCCAGCCAGCCACCTCCGAACCTGAAACAGCTTGGTCAAAATAGAATGCGTCATATATAAACACTCAGCATCTGAATAAACTCTGACAGCTGTTGGAAGGAAAGGCTGAGGTTTCTGGGGCAAAGCCACCCTCGGGGTCTCTTCCCAATAAGCTTTGAAGCAGCAATAGGTGAACCGTGACCCTGTTTCTCTGCTTCTGAGCCAAAAGCTGAATTAGAAGGGCACTAGACTAGCTAGATCTGAAGCATCTCCACTTCTCCAGCTGGGCCTTGCAGATGCTCCACCCTTCAGAACAGCAAATTGTGTCATATAATTTGGACTCTTGACATTCTTTTCTGTCTGTCAGTTATTTGCCTCACCTTCCTCTTGGTTTCCTGCTTGCTAGTCTCACCACCTCTTCTTTTGGGCTACTCTCCATCTTTCTATCTTTCCTAGCATGAGGTTGGGGTGTAAAAGCCTCCCAAGTGTAGGACAGGAGAGGAACCTTCACAGGTGGTCTGGGAGTGATGACTCTGACTGTTATCTACCACCTTCTTAGTCATTTAAGGTGAAGGGAAACACTGCTACTTCATGCTGTGACTATTTGGCATGCTGAGCTGCTTCTGTGAGTATTGTGGGGAAATGTATCTTTAAGAGGCTCCTGTGTGAGCCATTTGGAACTGGTTGTCACGTTATGCAGTGTGGAGCGGTTAGAAATCAGATGCTGAATGAACCAGGTCAAACTTTTTGTTTCCAATTGTTTTCTGAAAAACACATGCTACTAGGAAGAAAATGCACTCAAGATTGGGGCTGTGGAAATACCATAGTTAGGAAAATACCATGATTAGAAGAATTAGCAGTTAGAAGCTTCCCTAGAGCTAAAAGGAATAAAAACTCATGGCAGAGGTGATATCTTTTATTAGACCAACTAGATATTTGCAAACAAATTATTTTATTTATTTGCAATTTGTTTGCATATATCTAGTTGGTCTAATAAAAGATATCACCTCTTCCATGAGTTTTGATTCCTTCTACCTCTAGATCAATACAGCTACAACCCGGATCCCCAGAGCTAAACATTTGGGGCATGGGAAGCACAAACAGAGAAATCTCAAGCAGTGGTATACGCTTAAATAGGGTGCTAGCAAAAAGTAGGACAGTGTTGATCTCAGCCTCACTAAAAGAATATGTGAAATGAATGTATAGATTAATGGCAGATTGGAAAAAATAAAATTGTAATCATACCAAGGAAAAAGAATCCAGGTATTGGATTCAAAACATAGTCATCCCTTGAGCGTATTGAGAGAGTACATCCAAAGATGTAGCCAGGGGATCAAAACAACTGAATGAGTTTGAGTTTCAGGATTATAAGAATTTTTTCAATAGACTGTAGAATAGAAGTAGGCAGACCCAAGTGTCTTAGTTGGGTGTTCATGTGCCTGGGATAGTTCGCCTTGCCCTAGGACAGAAGTTAAGGAGCTGGGCAAGCTTATTGTTCTGGTACTGAGAAAAGCAAGTAGAAGAAACAACAGAGTAAAAATGCTTACAGGTCACTATAGGAAAAGAGAATATGTAATCCTTTGTGTATAGTTAGACCCAGAGAAAGCAAAATGTGTTAAAAAGGAAATATTTTCCACTGTATACAAACATTCTGGGAAAGTTGGCCGGTGTCAAATATTTTTCAATGCTTAATGTTTCAGCCGGGTTCTGACAGGTACTCTTAGGACAACCGAACAGCATATATACATGTTCTACCCACTTTTGTTGAGAGAGAATTTGGCAGTTAGATTACATTTGGGCACCAAGGTGTGCGTTTATACCTTGCATTTTATGCATTTATACCTTGCATTATTTATGCATTTATCATGGGATAAATTTTGATGGTAGAGGTTTACCATGGGGATGTTTTGAATTGGAAGGACAAATCGTAGACAAACGTGAATATCAGCTGCAAGCAGAAAGAACCAGAGGTACTGGACAATAGTTAATAAATAAAACTGCAAATTTTAATGTAGCAGACAGAATTTACCAGCAGGGAGCACCACAGAGCCTAACTGAATTTGCCTGATTGCTTTAGTTCCATGGCTCTCAGCCTTTTTGGAGTCAAAGCACCCCTCCATACATTTTCTGATTTTAGTGGGACCCCCATTGAGAACCATTTTTGTACTGCCTCAGCTTACCTCGGTGGTTTTCAACTGGGGTGCTGCTGCTGCCAACAGGTGGAATTGCCATGTTTGTTTCCATTTCCAGAAGGAGTGTGCAGAGCCAGGAAGCACTGGGGCAGGGGCAGGGGCAGGCATTTCAGCCTGTGTTAGGTTTACCTAATCAGGTTCATCAGCTAGATCTAATGCAGGCTGAAGCATCTGCTTCTGCCACAGCTGCTTCCCAGTCTAGCTTCATGTGAGGCGCCTGGGGCTGTTTCATCTGGCTGCGGCAACAGTGGTCCCCTGAAAGTGTCTCACAGCACTGCACTTGGGAACCGCTGGTTTGTTAATACAGTATTCAAGATACTTAAAACCTATCTATTATGTTAATGTCGCTTTGTTATATTTATCTGGGAAAGGAAGATATGGATAAAGCGTATTGGATAAATATGTAATTTGCTTAACTGCATAACATTACATAGAATAGAATCATAGAAAATGAGGGTTGGAAGGGATCTCAGTAGGTCATCTAGTCCGGTGTTTCTCAACCCATGGTACATGTACCCCTGGGGGTATGTGAGACGGGCAGGGAGTACGCAGGTACTGCATTTTGGTCTTTGCCTGCTTGGGCCAAAAGTTTCGGCTGCTGCCCCTCCTGCTATGTCCGGTGCACCGGGGCTTTCACTCTCCACTGTCAGTGTGCCGGGGGATGGGGAGGGAGGCCCTGCACAGTCTGCTTTGCCCTGGGCCGCAGTGGAAAAAGTGGGACTTGGCTCATGGTGGCCAAACCGGAAGTGCCACGGTGGGACTTCCAGTTACGCTTTTGCTGCATCAATCGGCAGGGGGTACATAAGGTACCAAAGGTTGAGAACCACTGATTTAGTCCAACCCCCCCTGCTCAAGACAGGACCATCCCCAACTAGATCATCCCAGCAAGAGCCTTGTCAAGCCGTGCCTTAAAGATCTCCAAGGATGGAGATTCCACCACCTCTCTAGGTAACCTGTTCCAGTGCTTCACCACCCTCCTAGTGAAAAAGTTTTTCCTAATATCCAACCTAAACTTCCCTTGCTGCAACTTCAGACCATTGCTCCTTGTTATATCATCTCCCACCACTGAGAACAGTCTAGCTCCATCCTCTTTGGAACCCCTCTTCAGGTGGTTAAAGGCTGCTAAAGGCTACATCAGTTTCACTTTGTTAATTGCTAACATCATGAGTGTCAAACATATGATACATGAAACTGCTCCATCTAGACTGCTGGGCTACTGGTGGCCCAGGGAAGTTGGGGCAATGGCCAGTGGGGGATAGAATCTGCAGCCCTATGGCTCCATTAGCTATGGTCCTCAGCATCAGAAAATCAGCTAGGGCTGTGCTAACATAGCCCTCCTTGCCCCATGGCTGCTGGTTCTGCACGCTGCTGCCTCTACCACCGCTGCCATGTGTCCTGTGGATCTGGCTTGCAAAGAGCACTGGGATCTAGATCTAGCCTGGGACACAAGATGAGTTTGACACCCCTGGCTTAAGTGATAAGTGATAACAAACACTGCTTATCTGTGTAACAGTTTAAGGCATAACGTAACTTTTTAAGTGCTTAAGCTTCCTTTTGCCACCCACTGTTTACTTCATAATGTGATTGTATGCCCTTTAAATGTAGGAGGAGCCCTCGATTTCAAGGCTTCTTAAACACCCCAAACTGCTTAGGTCCTGTCAATTTTAAGACTGCTACTAGAGGCATAAGGTTTCTGAGAAACAAGGTAACAGCATTAATGACGCGTGAAAAGCTTAAAACATGATTTTTCTGTGGTTAATGGCACTTGTTTATACTGAATCTGGGTAAGTGCGTAGTCTTTTCTCGGTCTGGAGGCTGTGCACTTACCCATGTAGCTTTTAAAAGAAGTGCATGTTGCACAGAGCTGATCAGTCACAAGATACTGAATGGAAGCAGACCTCAGACTCTGGCTCTGAGTGATCTCTGAACAACACAACTAAGGCTTGATAATCCAATTAGATCCTGCATCTTCCTTTTTTTACCTTCCTGGTTGCTTTTTTCCCCCTCATATTAAGTCACACTATGCTAGCCCTTTCCCCATAGTTATTCAAACATAAGATGACAAGTTTTACCCATTACCACCATCATTTACTGGTATACTCTACTCCTAACCTTGTCTTGTTTCCTAGGTGGCAAGTCCTTTGGAGCAGGGACCTTGTGTACCTTTATATTTATGCAGCATTTAACACAACAGATATCTAATTTGAACCACAGCCTTTGGTCATTACAGGCAGTCCTAGATTTAAGATGTTTTGAGTTCCAATGAACAGCACTTACGACATTTATAAATTGACACCCTGTCTCGACTTTCTGACATCAGTTTCAACTTTACAATGCTTGATTTGATGCCACACCAAGCCAGCAAACAAGTTCACAGCGTCACCCATGTCCCTGGAGAACATCTGTCCAAACTTCCGTGGATACTTTCTTTAAGAACGCAGACAAGACTCCCAAAAAACCTGCAGCCAAGACTCCTGAGAAGACTCCAGCAAGAACCCTTCAAAAAGTCCAACCAAGAGCCCTTCAAAAAGTCCAGCAAAGTCACCCCAAAGAAATCCTTCCAAATCAATATGATTGCTATTTACAATATAAATATATGAATGTAGCTATATTACTCATCTATAATTGATCAAGTACAAAATTCTGGGTGGTTTTTTTGTGAAAATAGGGTATCAGGCCTAGGTTCAGGAGTCAATCCCCCATTTTTAACATTATTCCTATGGGGGAAATTGGTTCCGAGTTACAACATTTCTACTTAAGTCGTGGTTTTCAGGAACCAGTTGTGTCGTAAGTCCAAGGACTGCCTGTGCTACAATTTCATTACTTATTAGTCTTACTCTCCCCATCGAAACCATTCTATACAAATCCATTGTCTAACTTCCTAGCAAAACTACACAGTCAACCCTGATACAACACGAGACACAACATCCTAATCTGCCACAGGTAAAGCAGGGGGATCATGATGACCCACATCCTCCTCTTGCAAAGGTTAAAATGTGCTTGAGGGCTGTATCCAACCAAAGAGAAAGGTAAACCTCACCACAATCTATATTAATTGGACATGGATAAAATTCGTTCTGGATCCCAAATATGGAAATCAGTTTGACCCTGAGGAGAGAGGCAAGAACCTCTAGCCAGGAACCTCTGGGTTCAAGTCCCTCCAAGCATGCTGGAAAACCCCAGTCACAATCCACAGCCTTGGCTGCAACCAATGGCCAATATTTCTGAGGAAAATATAACAGCAGGTGGGGGGAAAAATCCCCTCCTGGCCCCATGCAGCAATCAGCAAAGACCAGAAGCATGGGATATACCCATAGTAGAATATAGGCATAGCCATGCCTAGGTCATCCTCAACCAATGCCTGTCCAACCTCTTCTTGAAGACCCCAGTGATGGAGATTCCACAACTACCCTAGGCAGTCTATTCCACTGTCTCATGTTCTAACAGCAAAGAAACATTTCCTGATATCCAATCTAAACCTACTGTAATGTGATGTAACGTTGCAGAAGCCTACCATGGGTTGAGCAGTGAAGCTAAGTGGAATTGCAAATGCTTGATTGGGGCCCTCAGAACAGCTTTGAAATCAGAGGCAGGTCCTGGCTAGGCCAATTGGGCTCTCTTTCACTGTAAGAAGACATCAGCTGAGTCAGCATGAGAGTTTGGCCCAGCTCTAAGAAAATTAGCCATAAAAGCCTGCCTGCAAGCCAGCCCTGAGGTACAGGATATGCTGGCCCATGATCATTTTCTCAACAGTGACTTCAGTGGGAAGGCATATGCTCAACTTTGTCTGGGAAAGCCCCAGACTCAGGATGAGGCTGTAAAGCAAGTGGGCCTGATAGACAGACATCAGTAGTGCACTACAGGAGACCCTCGCCATTCATGGGTGATATGTTTTAGAGATCCCCACAAATAGGGAAATCCGTGAATACTGTACTGCATTATCTGGGTTGAAAACTTGTTTGGGCTTGTAACCCTTTTCCTGGATGATTTTAAGAAGCTGTGGGGGATAATCCCGCGCTGCTTCATGGTCTCTTGATGCCAATTCCACCATCAACTTCACATTATGTAGGCTGTGCCTCTTTTTAAATTTCTCAAACCATTCCTTACTTGTGGAACACAGTAACAAAGTGTCTTCATGCTGCGTGGGGAGAGAGCACGGGTTGATGCAGCGCACCGCGAATATTCAAAACCGCGAATCGCAAATCTGCGAATAGCGAGGGTTTCCTCTATAATGGAATGAAACTGCATATGTGCATAAGGAACAGAGACCCGAGTGTGACAAGGGAACTAGGGAGGCCTGTCCATCAACCACCATAATGTCTCCAGGGACTGTACCACCAAACTGGCATCAGTACAGTCCCAAATAGGCCCAACAAGATGCTGCCAGAAGTCGCTTATAAATCCAGAGATGTAGAGTGGGACCCATGGCCCGACACAGATGGAGCTAGTAAGAATGGATGAGTCCAGGAGGTGAGACCAGGGATGAGTATACTGGAGAGTTCCCAACACCTACCCAACCTGAGGGAGGAGCCCAATCCTGAGTCCACAGGTAGGCCACAGAGGGGGTGGAAATCTCCCAAATGTTTTAGTATTTATGTGAATTGGGATGGATGCAGGGGCACATCTAGTTAAAAGTGGGGTTGATGTAATGGACTGTAACATTGTGGCAGGAACTACCATTCCCAGCAGGCTGCTGAGGAAAGAGGAAGAGGAGGGTAGAGTCGGGATTCAGGTAATGGCTCAGCAGAGAGAGAGAAGCAGCAGCTGGTGAGATGCATGCTGAGACCCAGGAGCTGCAGCAGGACTGACTCTGCAAGCCACAGCAGTAGGGCTTAGATGAGGAGCCCAGGTACACAATAATTGAGTATCCTGTGAGACTAAAGACTAGTTTGAGAGCCCCCCTGCAGTTAAGGGAGAGCTTAAAGTTTCTTCAGTGTATTGCATCATATTGTTAATGTTCCCTATTTGTTATCTTGCTTTCTGTCTCTGAAGAGTTTAATTACTGAGTCATTGTTATTGTCTGTTATGTGTATTCTAAGTGTATATACCTTAATGTTTGCTCAACTATGTCTTTTCCAGTCTCCTTAGCCCATTGGCCTGTCACCCGATCCCTCCAGACTCCCCCATATAAATTTGAGGACCCTACTTTTGGCTCTTGTGCAGTTTTGGGGGTTCAGTACGCTACTTTGTTTCAACTTCAAGCCATTGATTTGTGCCCTACTATCTGCTGCAGGAGAAGAACCAGCCTTTCAGGTATTTGAAGACTGCTATCGTGTCCCCTCTTAAGTGCCTTTTCTGTAAGCTGAACATGTCTAGCTCCTTCAACCTCTCATCATATGACATGCCTTCCAAGCTCTTAATCATTTTTGTTGCTCACCTTTGGATCCTCTCCAGTGTCCATGTCCTTTTAAAAATGTGCAGCCCAATACTGCACACAATAGATGTGGGCTAACCCAGGGGCTGGCAAAATATGGCCCATGGGCCAAATCTGGCCTGCCAGACGATTTCATCCAGACTGAGGGCAGAGGCCCACTGAACCTTACTCAGTCCTGCAGAGGCAGCACGCTGTGCTCCCAGCCTCCTGTATGGAAGGGCCCCAGCCCCAGCCTTGGCTAGTGCACACCACTTCTAGGTGGGGCTGCTGCTGTCCAAGCAACAGGTAGGGAAGTGGGGGTGGGTGGGGGGGAAGCTGCAGCTGGGCAGGAGTGTGAAGCACGGGGCCAGGGCTGGTGGGAGCACAGGACCCAAAGCACAGGGCCTCCTCCCAGCAGGGTGGCAGGAGCACGGAGCCCAGGTCAGCCCAGTTCCATCGCATGGGGCTCCCTGCAGCTCACATGCAGTTCCCGGGACTCACGTACCACTGGGGGGGAAGCCACATGTGATGGAGCCAGCGGCCTTTCCCACTCCTTGCCACCACATGCAGCTCCTAGGACTCTACCAGAAGTGGTGGAGAGCCCCGTGCAATGGAGCCAGGCTGGATTGGCCCACCCCCTGCTTCACAGTGGAGTCCCAGGAGCTGCATGTGGTGGCAGGGAGGGGAGGCAGCCTTTGGCTCTGTGGGAGGGCACTGTTTGTGCCTGCCACTTTAAGGGCCTGAAGCCAGCAGCCGGCAGGTGCCTGATGAGGGCAGCCATTTTGGATTCAGGACTGCCCATATAAATAGGGCGTTTTGCTGCCTGGAAGGCCAGGCAACAACAACATAGCCTGGCTACAAGGCTGCTGGTATCACCTGGAGGTAAGGGAGGAGCTGTAGGGGATGGTTTGGAGGCTCCTGGTCCTGGGCATGACCTAAAGCTGCATCCTGCGGGGAGTGGGTGACCTGGTGGGGCTCTCAGTGGCACGGGAGCCCCCAGGAAATGCTAGGCCAGTTACCACCTCGGTGAAAGGCAAATTAAGGTGCCTTAACCCCAGCTCACACCTTTGGGTGGGTCAGATGACAATGGAGGTAGAGGAGGCCAGGCATGGCTACGGCCACCTGAGGAGGGAAGCCCCAAGACCCTGAGTGGAGGGGGCAGTGTGGAGCCCCAAGTGAGGGAGGAAGAACTAGAGGGCTGAGGGCCCAGCACACATACAGACTCCGAGTGTTACCCTGAAAGGGGCCTGAGTGTGCTTAGACCCGGTCGGGTAATTGGCTTGCCACTACCCCGGTGAGGGTCGTGGGAGAGGCCTAACAGACAGTCCATTCCTTGGGTGGCAGATGTACTAGCTAAGCCTATGGCCAAAGGGTGCCCGCTCCAAGAGGGAGCGGGGCGGCATAAGTTGTCGACGCGAGAAAGAGACCCTGTGAGAGAGGGTGGAGTGAGTGAGGCCTGAGAGAGAGGTGGGCGGTAGGACTGTGCGTGACTGAGGCCTGATGGCGTGGCCTAAGCATGCTCCGGCTGTAGGCCAGGGGCACTGTAACATCTGGATGCCATCTGCGAGGCTTGGGCCGCAGTGTAGGGGAGGTACGGAGCTGTGGACACCCCCAGATATGGGGATGCAATAATGGGCAGCCTTCTGCCTTATTTAACAGAATATTATTATTCCAACAAGGCATGGCGCGTGAGACAGGCAGGTGGCATGACCAGAGGCAGGTTGGGGGCTAGCTGCGGCTAGCGGGGATACCCACTTTGCCACAGGCTCCATCACATGGGGCTCCTCTCTGAAGTGCATGGCTCTGGCTGGGTCCCGGCCGCTGCATGCGACTGGCCAGGAGCCCCACGTGATAGAACCAGGCTGGCCTGGCCCTGCTCCCTACCATTACATGCAGCTCCTAGAACTGGCCAGAGCTGCGCACTGCTGGGGGGCTCTGCCTATGTGGGCCGAGAGCCCCAAGGACCCACCACCTGCTGCTGCCACCATCAACAGTAGGGGCTGTGCACCATTGTGGTAGTCACCTGCACACCCCACCATGCTTATACCCACCCCCACACCCCATCACACACACACAGACCCTACCACCAGTACCCCACACACTCTCCCACCAGCCTCCCCCACATACAATATACAAGAGCAAGACTTTATTTTGAGCTTTTAATGCAAGCACTTTTATATACTCTAGGCAAACACATAAATATTTTTTTAATAAGATGAAAATGTTATAGTAGACATTTGATTTTTAATATATGATTTGGTTCCTTTCTGGTTCCAGGATGGGAACTCCTTGCCTTCCCAAAAGGAGTACTTCGGGGGACAAGGTGAGGCATTTCTGGTGGCAGAAGGTCAGGGGTTAGGTGCAGGCCTTCCCATCCCAAGATGATGGCAAACGGGAGAGGCACCCATCAAGGGGCAGTGCTACCTTTACAGCCCTCAATAGTTCACCAAAACTCATTAAGTGGCCCTCTAGTCAAAATAATTGCCCACCCCTGAACTAACCAGTGGTGAGCAGAGAGGCACTATCACCTCCCATGCCTTGCATTTACTGCTTCTTTTGATGCATCCCAGAATCATATAAGCATTTTGTGCAGCTGCATCACAGTTTAGCCTCCTGTTGAATCTGTGATCTTCTAAGACTGTAGTGCTGCTATCCAGCCAAATGTCACCCATTTTGTGTTTTTGATTGTTCCTCCTGAGGTGTAGGACCTTGCACTTGTCAGCATTGAACTTCATCTTGTTAGCTCCAGCCCAGCTTTCCAATCTGTTGATCTTTCTAAATTGTACTCCTGTCCTCCAACGTGTTTGCAGACCTTTCCAGTTTCATGTACACTACAAACTTGCTGAAGAAGCTTTCTATACCAACATCCAAATCATTAATACAAATGTTGAATAGTACTGGGCCCAGGACAGACCCCAGGGGTACTCCATTCAAAGCCTCCTGCCACTGACATGGATCCATTTATAATTACTCTTTGCTTGCAGCTACTGAGCCAGTTGTCTGTCCACTTAACAGTAGTTTTGTCTAGCCCATATTTCTCCAATTTGTTTATAAGGCCATGTGGTATCTTGTCAAAAGCCTAGCTGAAGTCCACATCATCCACCTAGCTAAACCACATTCCCTTCATCTACCCCAGTAGATATTTTGTCAAAGATCAAGTTTGTTTGACATGCTTTGTTCTTAGTAAATACATGTTGGGGTCTTATAATCACTCTTTCCTCCTACAGATGCCTACAAATGGACCTTGTGACAGGTATCCGCTCTGGACCGATTTAAATGTGGCCCGCACACCTGTTCCTGGGGCAACCGCCTGCCTTCTCTCCTGCCATGCCTTGCTGTTAATTGATGTTGATTAACAGGAGGCTGCCCTTGTACTGCCCCGATGCCAGGGGGCGCTATCTGTGGCTCCGTTTCCTCCCCTACACTGCAGCCCATGCCTCACCAATAGAATAGACATTGTTATGTCCTAGGCTTATTATAATTTGGCCCCTTGTCCTCTCTGGGCCCTACCTCTTGATCTGCACCCTCTCTGGTGCTAGGGCTCTCCCTGGGCCCATCTCATTATGTGCCCCCCCTCTCAGGGCCTTCACAGTAACGCTGCCCCCACCCCCCTCTCAGGGTGTCTCATCCATCCCCTTTTCTGGGGTTGGGGTCAGTGCACCCCAACTGCTGCACCCTCACTGGTGCTAGGGCCCCCACACTGCTGTGGGTCCCCTATGAGGCCTCCTCCAACCCCTAATAGCCTCACCCAAACCACTGGTAACAAACAGCAACACAAACGTAAGCCCCTTGGCTGTAACATAAATGGAAACCACCCAGCCATAACAACAGTCCAGCCTACCAGGGAATACTCCATTCCTCAGCTGTCAGACACTGCACCTTCAGTCAGGCTGCTCTTCTTTTCCATGAGAGAGAGCTCCTTCCTCCTTGGCTACTGGCAGGGAACTGCCTCTCACCCCAGCCCCTAGGGTTTATAAGGGAGCCAGGCCCTGCCCCTTCTGGTCAGCTGGCCTCCTCTGGTTGCCCTGGCAACCAACAGCTGGGCTCCTTATTCCCTGCTAGGGCTTCCTCCCTAGCAGTTTCTCCTCTTCAGGAGCAGGGCACCTCAGTGCTCAGCAACAGACCTCCAGTAACTTCCTAGGTATTAAGGTGAAATTAACCGGTCTGTAGTTCCCCAGGTCCTCCTTTTTGCCTTTTTAAAATAGAGGCACTATGGTGGCCCTTTTCCAGACTGAGGATAGGTATACAAGATCAGAGTGAAGATTGTGTATGGAAAGCAACTTTAACAGTCTTCACTAATAAATTATGTCTTGTTAACTTTTTACCACAATGTTCTAGTAAGCTGTTTCACATTAAAACTATATTAATTTATTATTTTTACTGTGGCAGTTTTTTTGATTAAGGAATTATAAGAAAGATTCATAATGAGTATATTATGGCCCTGATACTAAAGACCCTTATACATGTGCTTAGCATGCATAAGTATTTGCTGGCTCAACATCTGAAATTAAAGTAACCAACTTTCCTGACTTTTTGGGGGGATGTGTCCCTGAAGAGTTACTGAAATGGGACTTCTGTCCCAAATTTGAAAAATTGGTCCCAGATTGACTGACTCCATTCCTAGGGTGGTTCCAGGCTGTGTCCTGCTGCTCATAAATGCAGCTATATTGCTGCTGATTTAGGATGTTTGGATTGATTAGCTGTGCTTGCACACAGTCCCTGACTAAGGTGGCTATACAAACCATAACCAGAAATGGTGTAGAGTGCTTTCAGCTCTGCAGGTTTCCAGTGTATCCAGAGCTATGTCCAAGACTTTGCTTCCTGAAGGTTGGCTGCCTTATCTAAAATGAAAAGCGTGGTAGAAATACATCCATCCATCAGGGAAACAAATTGGGATAGTAGTGTCTAAGCACAGATATGTGACAAATAAATTCAATGTGCCTTTTTTAAAAAATAGGCAGTAGCCCACTGGCTGGTACAGCATCTGAACAGTCACTGCTCCACCCTTAAAATGGTATATCATCTGTACTCCATGCTATCTTATTACAAAGGAAAGGTACTGGTCTCACAGCCTGTGTGTTGCAGCTGTTCTGTTGATATAACTGAATGTGTTACATTAAAGCTTATTCACAGCTTGCATAACATGAACATTGTATCATTTAAGGAGATAGGGTAGAGCCCAGATAGTTCATGGAGTTGAGTGCTGTAGCCCTCATGAAGACAAGGGCTTGTGAGCCAGCTGGTGGTCACAGACACATGGGGGGAGGAGGGCCACTGATGAGCTCCAGCTGTGTGGAGAAGTGGTGTCCTTTGAAGTAAATGCAGCAGACACCAGCTGTGCCTATTGCCCTTCATTTGGTAATTTTCTGTCAATTAAGTTGAGGATTACCTAGACACCAATGATCTGGGTTTTACTGTATCAATATCATTAAAGTGGTATGATTTCCTGTTCACCACTCCAGAAAATGTGCTTAAACCAGTGAGCTTATCCCAATAAACTTCAGGAAGGCCTTCGATACGGTATCCCACCTCATACTGGTGAACAAGTTAAGAGCCTGTGACGTGGATGACTACACAGTCCGGTGGGTGGCGAACTGGCTAGAGGGCCGCACCCAGAGAGTCGTGGTGGATGGGTCGGTCTCGACCTGGAAGGGTGTGGGCAGTGGGGTCCTGCAGGGCTCGGTCCTTGGACCGATACTCTTTAATGTCTTCATCAGTGACTTGGACGAGGGAGTCAAATGTACTCTGTCCAAGTTTGCAGATGACACAAAGCTATGGGGAGAAGTGGACACGCCAGAGGGCAGGGAACAGCTGCAGGCAGACCTGGATAGGTTGGACAAGTGGGCAGAAAACAACAGGATGCAGTTCAACAAGGAGAAATGCAAAGTGCTGCACCTAGGGAGGAAAAATGTCCAGCACACCTACAGCCTAGGGAAAGACCTGTTGGGTGGCACAGAGGTGGAAAGGTATCTTGGAGTCCTAGTGGACTCCAAGATGAACATGAGCTGGCAGTGTGACAAAGCCATCAAAAAAGCCAATGGCACTTTATTGTGCATCAGCAGATGCATGACGAATAGGTCCAAGGAGGTGATACTTCCCCTCTATCAGGCGCTGGTCAGACCGCAGCTGGAGTACTGCATGCAATTCTGGGCGCCACACTTCAAGAAGGATGCGGATAACCTGGAGAGGGTCCAGAGAAGGGCAACTCGTATGGTCAAGGGCCTGCAGACCAAGCCCTACGAGGAGAGACTAGAGAAACTGGACCTTTTCAGCCTCCGCAAGAGAAGGTTGAGAGGCGACCTTGTGGCTGCCTATAAGTTCATCACGGGGGCACAGAAGGGAATTGGTGAGTATTTATTCACCAAGACGCCCCCGGGGGTTACAAGAAACAATGGCCACAAGCTAGCAGAGAGCAGATTTAGATTGGACATTAGGAAGAACTTCTTCACAGTTCGAGTGGCCAGGGTCTGGAACGGGCTCCCAAGGGAGGTGGTGCTCTCCCCTACCCTGGGGGTCTTCAAGAGAAGGTTAGATGAGTATCTAGCTGGGGTCATCTAGACCCAGCACTCTTTCCTGCTTATGCAGGGAATCGGACTCGATGATCTATTGAGGTCCCTTCCGACCCTAACATCTATGAATCTATGAATCTATATGTGAAGGGGAATAAATTATGCCAGTTTAAACATCTATGTAGATATAGATATATCAGTATAACTGAGTCCACACAAGACTTTGTACTGATTCCGCTATTTTGATAGAAAATGAGACTTGTATCTACAATATTATGTTGGCCCAAAAACTGTGTGTGGACCAGGCCTCCAATTTCTGCTTCATGGGAGCAGAATCTCTTAACATCCTTGTAGTCCCGAGCCATGTTTGAATACAGGGCATAGTTATGTTGATGGTGCCTTGGTTTCAAGTGCATTTTCCACACACTGAAAGGTTGTGTTCGAGATGAGCGATGTCAAATGTTGCGTGATTCCCACAACAACATTAACAGTATAAAAGAGGATTCTGTTTCAATGGATGCCTAACCTTCCACCCTCCTCTTTTTTCTGCATTTGTATTGAAGATTTGTCCCTAATTGGTACCCAAGGGTGCACAGTTAGATCATTTTCTCTTAAAAATAGGCTACTTCTTTCTAGCCCAGTGAGAGCAGCTTACTATGGACTTAATTCAGACAATTTCATTTTTTAAATTACTGTAACTGCTCCAGTGGAATCTCTCTGTTACAGATATATGATTATTTTACTTTCTGATTTTTATGGCCACTCTAGGGTGAAAAAAGAAACTTCATGCCTTTAAAATTAAACAGAACTTTACAATTTAAACATTGACAATGAACATCTGATTAGAGTACAGAATACCTCTTTGTACAAGATTTAGTTTAGGCTATTGTATTTTTTCCTAATGCTTAACTTTAAGATTTAAAGATAAATACTGTTAAAAGCAGCTTTTGAAATATGGACTCCTGACCACAGTTGATTTTTGTTAGGCAAGGGGCAACCTTTAACCTGTAAGAGAGTTACATATTTACAGTCTGCTTTCACAATAAAAAGTTAATAGTAAGTTTGCTAACCAATTAATTTGTATTCTATAATATGTAACATTCAGGAACAGCCTAGAGGTCTTTTAACTTAAAATGTTGGCATATGCAATTAAAAAGACCCCCTATCCATGAACGAGATGTGCCCCCAGCAGGAGCATGGCAGTGATAAGTGGGAGTTCCCACAGATGCTGTCGGCGGTGGGGTGGGGGGAGAGGATGTAGCGAGTGCTGACCAGGGGTCGGCGACCACCTGCAGACACCACTGGCAGCATTGGCAGTGGCCAGCAGCGATTTGCGGACCACTCACAGATGCTGCCAGCAGCTGCCCACAGGTGCCACTGGCAGAGTTGGAGGTTCCTCTTTGTAGGGGGTACACCTGCAACTGCGTGCACCCCCTACTCATTGCCCCTGCCCCTAGCAATGTGATTTGCTCTGACTATGAGGGTGGTCAGGCATTAGAGCAGATGACCTAGAGAGGCTGTGGAATCTATATCCTTGGAAACTTTCAAAAGCAAGTTAGACACACTTGGCTGGGATGGTTTAGTCAGGGATGATCCTGCCTTGAACAGGGGGTTGGACTAGCTGACTTTATGAGGTCCCTTCCATCCCTACTTTCCTATAATCCCATCATCCTATGACTTTTTGTAAGTGCTAAGAATTCCTTAAGTAGAATAAGTTGTTATACCACTTTAAGGGTGGAGCAGCAGCTGTACTGGTTTGTTTCCCAAGGTCTATATCAGATCATAGTGTATTGGGCCATCTCCTAAGTTGCTGATGCAGCGTAACTCCCTTGACTTCATTGAAAGACACTGCTGAGCTGAATTTCTGGCCCACTGTCTGAAGGCATATATACTGGGGTGATGCATGTCTAGGTCCCATTTATGTAGGCAGCAAATAAAGAACTTCAATTTTGTCTTTAATTTTTATCTCTGTAATGCTACAGTGGAGGTGGCAAGGTGAGAGGTGTCAAGGCATCTGTCCTGATCTCAGCTGTGCTGGTATGTACTCAGAGGTGTGACAAGTTGTCATTTTCTGGTTTATGGGAAAAGTGATTTGTAAACTCGGCCCTCAACCTTGCCAGGTTATTTGCTGGGTTTGGATGTAGAAGTGTGCTTGCTTTCCTAGTAAATATCATGGCAATTCAATGCAGAATGTACTTGGGGGCATTATGATTGAACCATTTAGAAGTGTTGTAAGATGGATACATTAGAAGTACTTGAATATGTGACTGTTATAGGCCATTCACTACAATATTGAAATATATTGGGTATTCTTAAATCACAGATTTAAATTAGAAGTTTGTATTTTGCCTGAGACTTTCTTAAACATTCCAAAAGAAATCCCAAAACAAATAGAAAAGATTTTGCTTTTTAAAATAAGTAAAAATGTATATGAATTGCTACAATTACATCTAAGAAGTGGAATGCAAAAGCTGGTAAATGGTTATTTGTAACATGACAAGGTTGAATAAAACTAACTAATATAATGCTACTAATTTATATGCTGAATTCACGGTGACTCTTCCAATGTGTTACCTAAAAGCATTAATTTGATATTTAGTGCAATGTTGAATCGGTAGTCATTTGGTATTTAGAGTCAAAGCAGTGTCTACAGGTAACAGATAAATTCCACTGCAATTTATCATGTAAAGTTTAATTTGAATTTTTGCAGTCTCCAGCTTGCCTGCATTTAGTTCAACCTATCCAGTTGATATTGAAAAATCTTTCTGTTCTGAGGAAGTGGTATGAGATTGTCTGGAATTTTTGTGATGATAACTGTTAATTATACAGGTGCTATAAAATAATATGGTAACTGAACTAACAAGAAAAAGGTAATTACACAGTAACTCACTTTCCTGCTGCTATGTTATTGCTTGAAAACAGCATAATTGATGTGTGTCACCACTATGTACAGTCCCTAAAAGCACAGGTTTGATGCAAATGCATTTCTGTAAGAGGTCCCCACTGCATGCTATTCTTACATTGTAAATGGATGCTTAGACAGCAATGCGTCTCCACTTGGCCCTTGACCAAAACTTTGCAAAGCTTGTGAAAATATCCCCTCTTTAATCAACTGAATGTCACTGGAGTTTGCCACCTTTGACCATTTCCACATTCTTGGCACAAAGGAGAATTCATCCTCGTTCTAGAAGATTACACAGCATTACGGCTGCTCTCTCTGAGGATTAGCATGTTTCTGGACAACTTTTTCTAAAGAAATCATTACTGTGTAGGGGGGGATCAATTTTTTTCACCTTGCATACTGCAGCTTCCCTGACTATTGCTTCACCCCTCTCCAAAACTACTGCTTCAGAAAATCATTGCTTCTGCTGCTCTGGGATTCACAGACTTGTGTTTCTTTTCTACCAGACAGAGGACTACCTGTACTACTGCAGCTACCATTTCATCACAGCTTTGTATCTGGAATTCACATGGAGGCTCAGAACAAGCATGTTGTAATCCACAAGGTGGTATGATTGCTTCCACACTCTGGATAGCAATCCTCTATGTGCATATGTTGTAGATTTGCTGAGGGTCCTGCCACTTGTTCAACTTGTTGTTGCTCTTTATGGGATTAAAGGCCCAGGAGTGAGAGGGCAACTTAGTCTTCTTTCCTTTATTTGGCTTGTTGAGGCAGGTGCCAGGTTCCCACACTGTCAAATAGTTCTGTGATGAGGTTGGTTCTTAAGTAGGAACTGGCTTCCAAGACATATGTCAGAAAGTGACAGCCTTCAGCTACTGGTGCCCTGGACTGAATGTCAACTGATTAAAATCTCTTGAGCTTTTTGGTCCGTCCATTTGGTCTGTCTAAAAGCCTTCACAACAAAGCACCTAAGCATTGCTGTCATCTTCCTGGTTAGGCTAAAAGTTTGAATACCTCTCATACAAGAAATGAACTTAGAACTTCAGAAAGCCACAAATGGCCCCTTCAAACATTTTGAGAAACTCAGGAAATTGGAAACTTTGGAAATTCAGTATTCATATGCCCAGGTAATTTTAGGTGCTAATTTGAAATATTGGCTTCAATTTTAGGAGCAAACAACATAAACATACTTCTGCATTATAGGATGGCCACATGTGCTGTGAAGTGCTACATCAGTTTCACTTATTGGGATATAAGATTTCCTGCTATAACCTGACAATTCCAAGAAGCAAATACAAACCTCTGAAAAAAGAAAGAATTGGAAGGGCCCTAGAAGGTAAAACAGAGTTGTAGGGAAGGTTGAAGTACAACTCTAGGGCAACATTTTAGGTTGGGACATGTAGTTCAACCACAGTAATTAATTATCTGCGTACAGATGCATGTTAGTTAAGGGCATGCTGTAAAGTTCCCCATAGTGCTCTCAGGCAGATGTAGTGCTTTGAAGTACAGAATCATCGCTGGATCTTCTGCTGCTGTTGCATTGGAGCCAAGGCCTGGAATATGTGTACAGGACATTTAGGGGAAAATTGTCTTTTTGTCATTTTGGGCTGGAAAATGGAAATGCTGCTCTGGTAGATCCATTACCTGAGGGTGGCACAAAGAGCTAGGGGGGTGGTAAATGCTTTTCACTTCAGTAAAAAAAATGTGAAGGCATCTATTTTTAACAGTATGAAAGACAACATGGGCTTAAGTCCATGTATTTGAGGTCTGTATTACATATCCTCAGTTCAGCCCACTCAAACCTGTTTTAGTGGACGTCATGCAAGGTGCTGGGTTGAGAAGGTGGGGAATTCACCCAGGGATAGGGTGTAAGGTTCCAAGCCTGCCTAAATCTTTGTAGAAGGGGCACAGGATGCTAAATCAGCCCAAGAAGTTGGAGCACTAATCAGCAAGGTAGGTTTGCTGATGGTGTGCATGACCTCCTAGTGCATAAACTATTCCAGCTGGTGGGATTCTTACCAGGCAAAAGACAGGTTAAAAATTATTCATACCTGAGAGAAGTTTCAAGGGGTAAGTGGCAATAATCTCATTCTATCCTCCTTTGGCATAAATCATTCTTTTGTTACTACTTCAGGCACATGAGCTCCATAGCTCTTTCCATCTGGAACACTCTCAAGGACAGATTAAAGCTAAGTAGGCTCTGCATCTAGCAAAAGTTTCTTGCTTCAAATTTTCAAACACGTTCCACAGTTAGCTTTCTTTAGCCTGGACCTGGCGACATTTTTCTTAGGCACTTTCCTTCAGCCTGTTGTTCCTGCTCTTTGATCTCAGTGCTGTCCTTTCCAGTTGTATGTTGCTGTGGCAAGGCATTAGGGGGTGCTATCTCCCTAGACCTTGTGGAATTCTAGGCAGATTTACAGCAGGGTGCAGATTTTTTTTTAATTAATTTATTTTTCTTAGGTTTTTTCCTGGCTTTCTTCCTGCAGGAAGTCATAAACTGCTAACTTGCCTTTTGTGAAGCCTCAGATAGCAACATTAGCCACCCCTTAGCAAAGCTGGGATCCTGCAAATAGAAGGGAAAGAACCAAAAGAATGATTCTGTGGGTTGTGCTGAGGGACTTGAAAGTTATGGCAGAAATGGGGTGAAGGTCAAAGTGAAACTTATCTTTGCACTAGAGACAAAGCTGACAGCACAAGGCTGCATGAGGCTGAAAGGTTGCTGAGTGCTCTGTGCAGGGGTATGGATTGGGAGGGCTATCTGGTACTCTAGGTCTTGGTTTTGGGTAGCTGAGAAAAATGAATACTCCAAAGAAGACTTCAAGCAGCAAAACGTGGAAAAATTCTTATACAGTATAGGTGCAAGGAGAAAGACCTCCTGAAGCAGAACCAGAAGATGGAAGGAGGAAGAAAAGCAAGTGAAAGACCCAGAGGAGGAAGTGGAAGAAGGAAGAGAGGTTGTAGCAGGGGCAAGAGACTGATAAAAAGGTGTCTTTGTATGTAAAAAGAGAAGTTAGTGGTCTGGAGAGGTAAGACATAAGATTGAAACCATGGTTATGGGGAGGGTGGAGTGCTAGAAGCAAATGAGAGAGCCAGAAAAGGAAGAAAAACAGGTGAGAGAGAGGGGTTATGAGTACACCACAGTTTAAGCTAGCTTGAGTATTGCAAGAAGTATAACCACACCTGCACAGAACTCAGTTGAGGCCAAGCAACCTGCTTGATGTCTTGGTGGGGGAGGGAGGTTGTACTGCTGAGCTCTGTGCTGCTGTGGCTATATTTTTAGCAGTCCCTGAGTGAGCAAAGATACATATATCCAAATTGCAGGCACACTTATGGATTGCAGCACATAGTAGAAAAGAGTTAAATGGAAAAGGAAGAACAAGAAAAAACCAGATAGCATGCTGTTCCTTTAAGAGTTATAAAAAGCTTAGTGCCAAAATGCTATTCCCCCTACATATGCAATATGCTTGATTTTTATTCAATATAATGAGGACGGTTATGGAGGGTGAGTGTGTAGGATGGTGAGAAGGACAGGACTCCTACAGAAGGGTGGGGATACTTTTAGTAGGTAAGGAGGGGAACTTTTAAGGTGTCTGCTCTTCATAAGATTGATTATGGCTTTTTTTTAAATACATACGTGATAGGAAACCCTCAACCATACTTGCAGAGGGGGAGGGGACTCTGATGCATGCATGTTTGCATTTTAAAAGGCCTTACCTTGTTGAAATAGCAAGCTGTTCTGTGCCTCAAATTCTAGATAAATATCAAATGAGCTTATGTTTTTTGGCACAGAATGAACAGGCCATTATTTATCAGACCTTGTACTGGTATGTGAGGAAGAGGTATGAAGAGCGCTTCCTTTCCCTGGTGCTCCTGTCCAGGGAGCAAAGGTAGTGTGCGAAGTAATGCCTCCATGGTCAGGGATGATTGGAAGAGGATCCACCCTGACCTCAGAGCCTTCCAGCTGCTTCCTTGTTGGCTGCCAGCCTGGCTGCACACTTTGGGAGCAGGTGTTACCCTATGTATGCCAGTCTATGTCCTGTTTGCCCCTGGGCTTAATTCTGTGCATCCACCCTTTTCCTTAGACTTTATACTAATTTTTCACAAGGATGTCTGGGTCCCCTGTCTGTCCTCACCTTCCTGTGTGTACTTACCCTATTCATTCTTCTCTTTGAAAACTCAGGAGAGTTTTCACATAAGACACACACCTTGTTTTTAAAAGGCAGAATAAAGAAAAAAAGACATGTCCTTGTAGTAAGTATTGTAACTAAGTAGAGCACTAGGGGGCCAAGCCTGCTCATTGTTCTGTTCCCTATAAATCACATACAGACTTACTTTTGATTTTGCATGGCAGGAATTTAAGTAACAGAAATTGCTGTTACCATATTTCCTCACTTATAATGTGCACCCCAATTTCTAGCACTATTTTTGGGGGAAAGGTGCATAAGGCATGCAAGGAAATATGGTATTTTATAGATCAAATTTCATCCTGTGACTGTAAGTTGTTTAGAGGCCAATGTTGGAAAACAAACTATAAACCTCACTAAGGCTGTCTTGTGATTTTAATTAACATTTGTAAGTTATTTATGATCCTCAGATGAAAGGTACTGTAGAAGTGTAAATAGGTGAAACACAGCAAAAGTAATTTAAAGTAAGGGACTTGTTTAGCAGCTGTTCTATCAGACAGCAAATACACAAGGAGAGACCTCTGACAAATAATGTAATGCCTTTAAATTTTGAAGGTTTGATCAGCTGAGCAGAGTAAGGCCCTGTACTCAACTCCAGGGTATTTGTCTATTTCCTTTTTGTATATAATGCAACAACTTTTTAACAATGCACGTGCACACTTCCAAAATTCCACAGAATGTTTTAGGGATCAATGGATTCAACACTTTGGATTGTGGTGACAACTGGAAAAAGCCTGATTCAGAGGAAAACCAGGACTCCAGAACCACTTTCTCCTGCTGGTGGCGGAATATTTATGGTGCTGCCATCTGTGGGGTAGGTATAAGGACAGCTATTTAACTTGCTATGTGGGAAGATTGGTTGCATCTGAAGTCTAACAAAAATAAGAGTGTTTGACAAGAAAGATTTGGGGAGGAAGTGGGGATTTGCGGTGGGGATGGAGTGAGGAGGGAAGCAGCAGAGGCTAGAGGCATGAAGTAATGTTCAGAGAAAGCAGGAACCTATAGAGGATTTGGAGGCTAGTTGTGGTACTGGAGGAGTCAGCAGGAACTGGGAAGGAAAGGTGGTAGTGCAAGACCTGGAAGCAGTAAGGGAAGTGAGTGGGTAGTGAAGAGCAAGAACTGTTTATTAACAAATCTTATGCTTCCTGGAGTGTAGGGAGAAGGAGAGGAGAATAAGCATAGGTGATTGATGAAAGAAGGAGGTGGTGTGAATTTCTGGGATTGGGGGAGGGTAGAGGGGTCCAGGTTCAGGAGTCACTGAAGGAAAAAGACAAAACACCTCTGACAACAGGGACATGGGGACATCTGTAACATACACTTCTAGTCTCCCTTCCCCTGCACATTGGTTCTGCCTCAACAAATTTTAGTAGGCAGAGAAATATTTCTGGTGGCCTCCACTGTTCACTGCACATCACAGCAAACAGCATCATATGGTGTGTTCTCTTTCCCTCTCTGATTGGCTCCACAGTTCTGCCTGAAGAAGGAACACAGTATACCACTGCCTAATTTCAAGTATTTGTTCAAACATAAATTTCAAAGAATAGAGGTGAAATGTTTATCATATCACATGAGTACTCTGAGGATCACACAGTTCATAAAGAGTCCTTGCCTGACCTACATGCTTTGGCTGCTGTCCTGCAAATTCTAGCACTGTATTAACTGCTCAGTGGCTAGGGATAGACATTCAAAAAGCCTGAGCCTGAATTGATTAATTCTTTGCAGGCTAGTTTAACTGGCTGAACTGGTTTGAAACTGGACAGACATTCACTCTGGACTGAGGAAATTCAGGCACATGCCTGCAGTGGCTCAGGCTAGAAGCTAGGAGGCACTAGAGCAGCCCTTCCTTCCCTTTTGCAGGGAGCTGAGCTGAGTGGGGCATGGCCAGGCCTCAGCAGGACTCATTAGGGATGTCTGCCTGTATGGTTGCATGCTTTTCCCTGCTGGCTGCTCAAGGGGTTGGAGTGTTGCCAGCCCCCAGCCCTGGGATAGCACTCTGAGGCAAGGGAGGGAGTGCAGTGCATGCATCTGTTGATGATACAGAGCTTTTCAATCTCCCTCCCTGCTTTGTCATACTGTCTGCAGCAAACTGACAGATGAGGGGGGCACGGGGAAGCCAGCAGACCCTGCAAGTCTGTGCCGAGCTTCAGCCAGGGAGCAGAGGGGAAGGGCCAGCCCTGCTGTGGGGCAGAGAACCGACCCAGAGAGCACCCTGGAATGCTGGGGGACTCTTTAAACCAGCAAGGGGTCTGGGACAGACATTGCATAAACCAGTTTGAGCCAAATCAGTTAAGTCTGATACCTACTACATTCAACCAAGTTTATCTCAAACTGGTTTAAGTTATTTTTAAATGGGTTTATGTGCACTGAACATCTGTTCTGTTACAGGTTTAAACCAGTTTCTGATCACTTAAATCAGTTTATGTGCAATGTCTGTCCCTAACTAGTGTGAGCAGCCCCACTGATGTTCATGAGAAACCTAAAAGCTTTCACAGAAAGCTTAAGCAGTTGGTGAATTGGGGCTTTTGCACACTGACCACTATTTGCATATCTAAAAAGTCTTCCTTGTAAATCAGTTCCAAGAAGTAATAATTTCAGTGAGCTTACAACTGAAAGAAGTGTAGGACGTAATTCTCAGGCTCTTTTATGCAGCTGTGCCTCTCACTCAAGTCAACTGGAAGTTTGATATCCCTAAAAAACAGGATTCCCTATGCTTTACTATCTGGAATGTATTGTTTGTAATTAAAAAGGCACAATACCCCTAGTGAGAAGGAAGTCCCTTTTATTTCTTGGCTGTAAGGATGCCACATGAAATGGCACAAACAGTGTAGGTTGGATGGCACACAAATAATGAAGGGATTTTATTTTGCAAAAACAACTGGGATGTCTATTAATATAATTACAGCCTAAAGTAGCCAAGAATTTTTGGGTCAGTCTGGCAGAACATTCCCACTGTTTTGTGGTTAACAGAAGGAGATAGAATCATATAAAATGTGGGTTGGAAGGGACCTCAGGAGGTCATCTAGTCCAACCCCCTGCTCAAAGCAGGACTATCCCCACCTAGATCATCCCAGCTAAGGCTTTGTCTAGCTGGGTCATAAAAACCTCCAAGGATGTAGATTCCACCACCTCTCTGGGGAACCTGTTAGAGGGTTACCTGCTTTACTACCCTCCTAGTGAGAATTTTTCTGAATATCTAACCTAAACTTGCTGCAACTTGAGACCATTGCTCTTTGTTCTGTCATCTGAGAACAGTCCAGCTCCATCTTCTTTGGAACCCCACTTCAGCTAGCTGAGGGCTGCTATTATTATCACCTCTCAGTCCTCTCTTCTCTGAACGAAATAAACACAGGTCCCTCAACCTTTCCTCAGAAGTCATGTGCCCCAGTTCCCTTACCATTTCTGTTGCTCTCTGCTGGAGACTCTGCAATTTGTCCACATCCTTTCTGCAGTGGGAGCCCCAAAACTGAACATAGTACTCCAAATGTGGTCTCACCAGTGCAGAATAAAGGGGAATAATCACTTCCACTGACCTGCTGGTAACACTGCTACCAATGCAGCCCAGTATGCCGTTAGCCTTCTTGGCAACAAGGGCACACTGTTGGCTCATATTCAGCTTATTGTCCACTATAACCCCCAGGTCCTTTTCTGCAGGGCTGCTGCCCAGCCAGTCAGTCCTCAGCCTGTACCTATGCATGGGATTGTCCTGTCCTAAGTACAGGACTTTGCACTTGTCCTTATCAAACCTCATGGGATTTTTTTTGGTCCAATCCTCCAATTTGTCTAGGCGTCTCTGAGCCCTAACACTATCCTCCAGTGTATCTACTACTCCCTCCATCTTGGTGTCATCTGCAAACTTACTGAGGGTGCACTCTATGCCATCTTTCAGGTTGTTAATGAAGATATTGAACAAAAACCAGCAGCAGGACCAAACCCTGGTGCACTCCAATTGATACCAGCTGCCAACTAGACATCAAGTCATTGACTGCTACCGTCTGACCCCAATGATCCAGCCAGTTTTCTGTCTACCTTACAGTCCCTTCATCCAACCTGTACTTCCTTAGCTTGCCTGCAAGAATGTTGTGGGAGACCACATGTTCCACTGCACAGTATTAACATGCATTTCCTTTAAAAATTAAGGAAGATTCTAATGTTTGAAATGTTTGAAATTTGCATGTGCCCCTCTGTAAATGTAAAATTGCAAGACAGCTGGAGGAGGAGAAGAAAGAGGAGGAGGAGGAAGGGGTTTTGTACTGCACAATACTGCTGTTTCCTTTGCTACTGGAACATAACTGAATTCTCAGACTGCATAAGAAAGAATGGCTTTTTAGGGCACATCTTGGGTGCTCACAAAGCAATGCTCATAAAAGACATTGCTGGGGGCGCATTGCATTTCATCTTTCTGTTGAAATTGGGAGGCCTTGTGCTGTTAGCAGGCAGCTGCATTAAGGGTTTCATACGTAACTTCAGGACACTGGACACACAATGCACAAAACACAAACACTTTTAATGTTTGTTTTCCCTATGTGTAACATTCACAAGAAGGGGCCAGGTTTTCCTGTGCCTACTGGCAAATGCTCTTGAAAAGAAGGTCTGGATTAGACTCCTTCACCTTAGGCTGTCATTTTTGGGATCAACACGAATGTTGTGTCCTTTGGGGGAAAAGAGATCAAGACACTGCTTCATCTGGTTCTGGAGTGATTCTTGTGGCAGGGATTAGGACTCCTTTGTTGATAGGCTTCTAAGGGAAGCTCCATACAAACCTCCTTGCATTGAAGGGTGCTAGGGAAGGAAAGCAGAACATACTATGGAGACCAGAAAAACTAAAAGATAGGTGAAGTCCATCAATCTATTTATTCCACAGTGTGAATAGCCATATCACGCAAAAAAGCAGGCTTCAGAATAAGATAATTAGCTAATTAGTATGCTCATCACCATCAGGTGCTTCATATCCAAGCAGTAGAGTTCAAGGAGACTTGTTAAACTGGTCTCTGGTAGCATTTTTACTGTCTGCAGGTTCACAGACTGCAGGCTGCACAGTTTGCCACTTGACACCCAAAAACCTGTGGTAGTGCCTACTTCAGTATAAGTCCAGTGTTTATTGTCAGTGGAAATGTGTCTATGACTACCATATAATGGCTTAATATAATTAGAAATTGAAGGGAGAAATGATGTATCCTTTTTTTTAAAGTAAGAAAAATATTTCCTTTCAAGAGTTAGATAAACAGCAACACAACATGTGTGGTTCTGGTTTGGTTTAAAAGATGCACACAAAATGTAGGAGACAGTAGAAATAGCCAGATAGGTAGGTTTTAGATTGTAATTCCTTGCCTTGCCCTGACCCTCCATTAAAGAGGTTCCTTAACTTCACTGCTGCAAAGTTGTGTGGTATCTTTTTAAATTAGCATTTTTATTTGAAGCTCTGGAATGCTCAGGCAGTATGTGTTTTAATCTTTCTTAAATGTCTGTTGTTAAAGAGAAGTGAAACTAAAATATTTTTGGGGGGTAGATTTATATTCTTCAGAGGCGTGTGTGTGTGGGAGGGGGGAATCCTAGTATTGTCTGTCCCTTGAACAAACTCTTTGTTTCAAATAACTGGCAGATCTGGTTTGTGTTTGTATTACTTTTACATATGTTCATTGGGGGAATGTTTTATGAACATTTTTATAGATAAGAGTAATTTATAATTCTTCTCAAAGTTTCCTAACATGTAGCGTGCACATGCATGTTACTAGGAGCATGCATGGAAGAAACTTATTTTCATTTTATTATATTTTGAAAACAAGACCAAAGAAGTCTTAGAACTTGGCTGTTTGTTATGTGTTTAGTGCCACATAGGAGAATCCAAGGAATTTCAAAACCTAAATACTATCAAGATCAGGGCTTCAGTACCTAGGATAATGATTATAGCTATTGGCAGGATTCTGATTTGTGTGAATGGATGAATGAATAGAAGTCTCATACAACATACTTCTAGGAGTCAGAAAAACACAAGTATATTGAATGCTAGTTAACAGAGTAGTAACACTATTACAGTCTGGAAAAGAGGAATGTTTGTTTTTCCTGTGAGTTAAAATAATTTCTAGTATAACTTTTTCTAAAGTTCGTGTTGTTTATATCAGGGATGACTTTGGTTCTAAAACCTGTAACCCAGAAGATTTTAACACCACACTTTCATGGATTTAAGAGTTTACACAGTTAAATTTTACACACACACACAAACATTTGCTTTTTTTAAACATTGGACTATTTATGCCTTGATTTATAATAGTTATTTAAAATTAAATATGAATAAGAAATGTTTAATACATATTGTTTGGAAACATAGTGTTTGGGATGTAGTAAGTAGCAGGAACAGAAGAATTTCTGTGAAAGTGAACACTGTTTATAATTTCCCTTCAGTAAGAAGCTTTTAGAATTCTGTACAAAAAAAGTAACATTTCATTCTGAATTTTTCCATGAATGGCAAATGGGTCTTTAGTAACTAAACAATCCATAAACAGTTCTTGAGTGTGTATCTGTCTAACACTAATCTTTAAAATGAAGATGCAACAGAGACCCTGAATTTAGTGTATTTGTGTTTTTGTACAAGTTTCACTTCTTAAATACAGTGGTTGAACCAAATTGTGAGAACCAACCATGAATATAAAATCTGTGCTTACACTGATATTCCTTTTTTAAATATGAAATCTATCATCCCAAAACCTGTGCAAGATCTGCCTCTTTCAAGTGTATATGCAAGTTACAGCATCCTTTTAAAAAAATTAACTATACTCCTTGCTGTTTCAGTGAGATTTTTTAATGCAAGTTATTGACACAAATTTCTTCCCTACTGACTTATTTTAAAGCAACTTTTAGTTCCCCCATGTCTATTAAAAAAAGTCATATCATGTACAAACACATTCTTTATGTACATTTAAAAAAATCCTCTCTAGTATTGTTTTTCCAAATGTAAAATGTCTGTATGCACCACAGGCATGTTGTGGAGGTCTTTGACTCCAAAGGAGGGGGCTTGGGTACTTCCCATGAAATTCAGCCTGTTACACTACAACTATGCCTGGCCACTGTCAGTTTCTTTATTCTTGGATCTCTAGCTAATAACAAGGATTATACTCCAAATATGACTTTAGTCTAGCAACACAAATATATTGTAGTAAAATTTAGTTCAGTTCCAGAGTAAGTCAGGTCATAGTTGTTGCCACTCAGATTCCACTCCTTGCATGCTGTTGGTTTCTGTGAGTTAGGGCATGGAGAGGAAAACTTTGCTTCCTCCAGCTGCTGGGCCTGTGGTTCCTCTCTCTGTAGGAAATTCTGAAACAGAGGGGTGAAATCTAGTGTTCACTTTGCTCACACTGGTTAGACTGGGGGCTGCTAAGTATAGCAGACACCCCCACCCCCTCCCCCCATTATTTTACCAGTCCACACATCATTGGGAGTGACACACACACACATGGTTAGTTTAATAGGAAAGGTTTCCTAAATGAATCCTACAACCCCAAACAAGTTACAATCTTCTATTGATGCTTTAGCAGGCTCATTCTGTGACCAAGAGGAAGAGTGAGTAAGTTTAGTCCTTCCCACTGCCTTAATTGTGCAGTTCTCAAGATATTTAATTCTTTAGACCACTGTTTGTAACAATATTGTAATAAAAAGCAAAGGCATTCTGTTTTCTAACCTTTTGCACAGTCTTACTCGGCTGCCTCATTGTGCCCACAAGGCCTGTGGGTGAAGCATCGAGCAAAAGGTCAGCATGTTTTACTCTTTTCTTTGGATTTTGATTGTTAATGGACCATGGAAGAAGATCATTGTGACAAGATTCCTCCTGACATGGTGAAGATAATACCCCAGTGCAGTCATCTGTGATTTAAGTCTTGTGCCATTCTGAGTTAAGCAAAACATGAAGCCTGTCTGCATATTATACATGACCAGTGTTACTCGGGATTCTGTTACCCTTTATGTGATGGCTGTTTCAGCCAAAAGGATTTTTTGAGTGAATCAAGACATGCAGAAATATTCTTGATTCTCCTGCTGATAGTCATGAACACTAAACAACCTCCCTCAGGTCTCCCATCTTTTACTTTAAGCTTTTCAATGAAGAGCTATGAAAGACAAAAAAATTATGATAGGCCAAATCTTCTGAAGCTCTCAGCTTGATGGCTGTATTGCAGCTAGATGTAATAATGTTCATCTGTGTCTGAATGAGTTTGTATGGTTTAGATTTGGAACCCCTTGGCCCTTAGGGTGAGAAGTGCTCTTCCTTTGTCTGCTGTACAACCCACACAGATAACTCACCTTAAATGCTAATTGTAGAACCTAGAAGATAAGACTGATCCAAAAAAACCCAGCATCATAACAAGCATCATTTGGTAAGGTGCAGCCAGTTTTTTCCAGTGTCATTGTTTTTGTACCATGGCTAGGACTTTGATATCCAGTAGCCTTGGTAGGGATGATAGGAGCAAAGGAGTTTACCCAAGTGACCTATAATTGGCAGAAGAGAGGACAATAAAGCAGCAACATTTCTCCACCCTTAACTTTATAAAAGTCACCATGGGTTAAGTGTAAGCAATTCGGACACATTTATGAGTTTGGTGGGGAGAAGCTGAAGCTGAGGAAGAGCCATGTTATGCAGTATTGTTTGCCGGAAGACTCCTTGGGAAGATAGTGGAAGTTACTTCTGGGCCTGTCAGACTTACTTCTCATTGATTGTGCTCTGAGCTTTCAAGCTTCTTTTCATAGTATGTGCTCTGCAGCTAGAGATAAGGGACCTGTATGGCTATTAAATAAATAAATAAATAAATAAATAAATAAAGGGAATAAAAAACCTGGCAAGAGTGCTGACCCTACACACAGCTACTTTGAGATCTGAGGGGGTTTTCCATGTAGATTTCCTTATGAACTTTTCTAGGAATTTGGGGTGCTTTGAGCTTCTTTCAGGCCATAGCTATCTTGTTTGTTTATACTAGTATCAGAAATATTGGTGGAATCTTCTACTGTGCAAAACTATCCAAGAAGCTTCAAACAATCCACCTATATGTTACCTTTCTGTTTTCATTGTACAGCAGCACCTTTGTTTGTCAGTATTTTAGGCTGCCAGTGTCACTTCAAAGACATATAATATTTGTAACAGAATATAAAATATTTTGTCACCACCTGCCCCACCCCCATCTTTTTTTCCTGATTTTTCAAAAGGAAAGTTTGAATGTTAAGTGTAATACCCAATATCCCCCCTTTCACTTTAAGCCTTCAGGATATTATTATTATGTTTTACCTTGTCTTGCTTTGCTGGGAGGACAGGAGTAACAGCTTTCACAGCCCTTTGGGAGTCTCTTGCAAAGAAAGGCACTTTTATGAAGGCTGCAGCCCCATTTTTTAAAGGACCTTTGATGATCACCTTTGAACAGTCCTTCAGCTAACAAGTGGCTAAATTAGGAACGGATACTTTTAAGGAAAAAATAAAAGGAAAAAAAGCTCTCTGCCAATTTCTTCTTTTTTTTAAATGATATTTACTATAACAATATTAAAAAAAATCACAGTAAACACATTTTTTCTAACTATGTCGCCTTTAAGTTATTAGGGTGTGAGGAATTTCTTTTGCTTTTCATCTGTCAGGTTGGACTATGAGAAGGGGAAAATGGGATTCATAGTTCTGAAAAGTACTCCTTTCCTCCTGCCTTCAAACAGGAGGCTCAGCCATATCTTAGGAAAAGGGGACAGAGAGCCAGAGTTCCAGGATACCCATCATGGTTTTTACTGTGCTGCATTTCCCAATGCAGAATTAGCACCAATCTGCTAGGAAGGTGTGTTGCTAGCAGATCAAGAGAAGTGATTATTCCCCTCTGTTTGGCACTGGTGAGAGCACATCTGGAGTACTGTGTCCAGTTTTGGGCCCCCCACTACAGAAAGGATGTGGACCAATTGGAAAGAGTCCAGCGGAGGGCAACAAAAATGGTTAGGGAGCTGGGGCACATGATTTCTGAGGAGAGACTGAGGGAACTGGGCTTATTTAGTCTAGAGAATAGAAGACAGGAGGGGGGGATTTAATAGCAGCCTTCAACTACCTGAAGGGTGGTTCAAAAGAGGATGGAGCTGGATTGTTCTCAGTGATGACAGAACAAGGAGCAATGGTCTCAAGTTGCAGCAAGGGGAGTTTAGGTTACACATTAGGAAAAACCTCAGTAGAAGGGTAGTAAAACATGGGAACAGGTTACCCAGAGAGGTGGTTGAATCTCCATCCTTAAAATTTTTAAGACCTGGCTAGACAAAGGTTTGACTGGGATAATCTAGTTGGGGATGGTCCTGCTTTGACCAGGGGGTTGGACTAGACCTCTTGAGGTCCCTTCCAGCCCTAAATTTCTATGATTCTATTATTCTAATAATCCTGCAGTTAAGGAGTGTCTAATCTAATGTTTAAATCTCTGAGCTATTACATGTCTTGCTATTGCTATATCAGTCAGGAGCTTTATTTTTACATGCCACCAGGGCTTTGCAAGAATGTTTCCTTTCTACTGACACAATGAGGGCAAGCACAGGTTTTTGGCGTTTTCTTTGTTTTGATGCATGCACTAGATACAATAGCTCTTGATTCAGCTGCCACACAATAGAAACCTGCTTTTGATTGAATTTTCAAGGTTGCCAGAAGTGTTTTTTTGCCAATACATTTAAAACACAGTGAGTTCATAAACAGTGCCTGAGGTAGAAAGGAGGCTATTCGATTATAAAGTGCACTTTCCTGCACCTGAAGCCACTAAGCTTTGTTGGCAGCACAAGGGTGTGGGCAATTGGTTATTTATCACAAACTGGTTTAAAACTTCATCTAGTGGAAGAGCAATGAGTGAGGTTTGTCTGAACAATAAAGGTCCCCTTTTCATAGCAGTATCTGACTTGAAATAAAAACAGGAAAAGCACAGAGAGTGCTTGTGATAAGGTCCCTCCTGGCATTTAAAAGTAGTTCATAGCTGACTGAGGTGGGCTCAGGGTGGATTCAGGGGGTTGTACTGGTGCATTTGCTTTCTGTTCCACCTAAGGTTGAAAACCAACAGCCTGGCAGTGGCAGCAGCCTTTCTAGTTGGGGAGTGCTGAGAAAATCCATTGACTTCATGTCTGATTACAATCTACCTGATCCTTTCTAAATGCTTTGTTCCACAGGTGTTAAGAACCCTCTCTCCTTTTCAGTGGTCTTGATGCTCCACCTGTTCTGCCATTCATGCTGTCTGTTAGCTGCTCCTGGTTATGAAGCTCCTCTTTCCCAGCCCTGCAGATTGTTTTTGACTCATTCCAATGTAACTAGACCTGTTCCTGCTTCCATCTCAAACTGAGTAACACAGCCCTAGGCTTATTTTCAGCTTATTTTCAATTGGGGGAAAAACAAATCTGTGTTGTTTCATCCCTGCTGATGCATCTCACCATCCGCACTCCCCTTCTCTGAATCCTAGTCCCACCCATGGGTGGGCTAGTGGGTAGGTAGGTGTTGGCCAGCTTCCCTTTCTCCCTGCCCTGACTGGAGGCTACTTGCTGGGGTGTTGGCATGAGGACGCCCAGTGCAGAATTCACCTTCTTGGGTTTCGGGGGGAGGTGGGTTCAAGCCAAGATACCAGCAGATTAAGGGATTCCCGCCCCCCCCCCCCTTCTTCAGCACTGGTGAGGCTACATCTGGCTACACCCGTGTCCAGTTTTGAGCCCCCCACTGCAGAATGTGGAGAAAGTGGAGGAAGTCCAGCAGAGGGCAACCAAAATGGTTCGGGAGCTGAGGGACATGACTTATGAGGAGAAGCTGAGGGAACTGGGCTTTTCTGGAGAAGAGAAGACAGAGTGAGGATTTGATAGTAACCTTTAAGTACCTGAAGGGTGGCTCCAAGGAGGATGGAGCTGGACTGTTCTTAGTGGTGGCAGATAGGGTGGCCATCATAGAGGACATTCTGGTGTTCTGCTACTCTCTCCTCTATTGAGATGAAACCGGAGGCCTTTATGTCCTCTATTTTTCTCTTGAAAACCAGACACAGGACTCCACATGAGGCCTCACCAGCGCTGAATAGAGGGGGGAAAAATCTCTTCATCTGCTGGTGCCTTGGCTTGAACCCCCACTCAGGAACCCAAGAAGGTGAATACTGCCCTGGTTGTCCTCATGCCAACACAATCCTGCCCCCCTGGCGGCAAGTAGTCTTCAGCCAGGGCAGGGGAAAGGGAAGCCGGCCAGCACCTATCTACCCACTAGCCCACCCGTGGGTGGGACTGGGATTCGGAGAATGGGAGTGCGGGTGGTGAGATGCAGCAGCAGGGATGTATCTTTCTTGAAGAGAAAACAGAGGACAGAAAGGCGTTGGGCTTTGTATCAATAGAGGACAACCGGGCTACGATGGCCACCCTGGTGGTAGATGGCAAAACAAGGAGCGAGGGTCTCCAGTTGCAGCAAGGGGAGTTTAGGTTGGATATCAGGAAAACTGTCTCACTAGGATAGTGGTAAAACACTGGAGCAGGCTACCCAGAGAGGTGGTGCAATCTCCCTCCTCGGAGGTTTGAAGACCCAGCTGGACAAAGCCTCGACCGGGCTGATTTAGTTGGGTCCCGCTGTGAGCAGGGGGTGTCCGAGAGGCCCTCTGAGGTCTCTCGCAGCCCGCGGCTCCGTCCCCTGGTGCGATCCGCGGGGACGCGGGCAGTGGGGCGTGGCCTGCCGGGCCGAGCCTGGCGTGCGACCCCTCCCCTCCGGGCACGGGCGGGCTCCCGCTGCGGGGGGGTCATCCCTCCCAGCCGGGCTCCCCCGCGCGCCGGAGCAGGGAGCCGGGCGAGGGCGAGGGCGCCGCACCCCGCGCTGCCCGCCCCTGAGGGGGGAGCGCTGGCGGAGGGAGGGAGGAGCCGAGCGCCGCCGCTTCCCTCCCCCGATCGGGGCGGCAAGCAGGAGGCGGAGGCCGGAGCGCGGTGACAGCGGCGGGGCGAGGCGAGGCGAGGCGAGGCGCCTTTCCCCCGCGCTGCTGCTGCTGGTGCGTGGGCGGCGGCCCCATGGAGCCCGCAGCGCGGCGGAGCCGGCCGGGGGAGGAGGGCGATCTCCCGCAGGAGGCGGCGGCGGTGGCGGCGGAGGAGGAGGAGGTGGACCCCAGGATCCAGGTAGGGCGGCGGGGCTGAGCCCCACACACTGCGGCCCCGGCCCCGGCCCCGGCCCCTCGCGCCGCGCCCCCGCCCGCTGCAGCGCTCCTCCGCCCGGGCCCTGCCTGCGGCCCCGTCCCGCCGCCTTGGGTGGACATCTCCTCACTGGGGTGGAGATGCTCTGCCGCTTTCTCCCCCCGGACGCCGCGCCGCGCCGCGCCGCTCCGGGCCAGGCAGTGCCCGAGAGGGGCTCAGCATGGAGCTGGGGGTGGAAATGGGTATATTCCCCCCTCCCCCCACAATCTGCTTCGTTTAGCAAGAGAATTTCCTACGTTGTTAAGGCGCTTTCAGGACGAAGAAGCCCTTTGGCTTGGCTCTCTTGGGGTGTCCTTAAAATGCTCCTCTCTTCTTCGTTTTTTTTTCTTCCCCTCCCCTCCCCTCCCTGCGGAGCAGGTCACCTCAGCTCCGTGCCTCGGCCACTCGCCTGGCAGGACGTTTGCACAAGTCGTCGTCCTGCAACAAGCCACCCCTTGGCTTAAATGTGCCGGCTGCTGACACCAGTTGGATCGCTTGCTGTGCCTGCGAAGGCCTAGGTCAGGGGTCAGCAATGTTTTTGGACAGTGTCAAAAATGCCCGCAAACTTGGCTTGTCAGATGTTGGCATGCCTGGGCAGATTGCAGGGGAGCTGCGAGGGGCCTGATCCTTGTTGTGGCAGCACAGCCCTGGCCCCTTCCCTGCCATCCACCCAGAGGCATGTGTGCCAAGCAAAAACGTGCCGCACTTGGGCACCCGTGCCGGTGGTTGCCTACCCCTGGAAGTCTTTGCAGGTTCGGGGCCTGGCTGCAGGGTATCATGGGCTGCTACTTTTGTCTTGACCTTTTGGTTAAAATCAAGCAAGACAAGCGGTGTCTGAACCCCAACACCTAGGCCTAGGGCTTGTATGTAGGATGCCTGTCTGGATTTGGGGGGGTCTCTGGAGCCCCAGACCAATCGGACTGGGAGAGAGGATACTTGCTGGATGGTAGAGCCACACAGGCTTGGCAAATGAGTTCTGCTCAGTTGAATTTTGGAACTTGAGTATTGGACTTTGCCCATTTAAATTTCCAACTCATTTGGCCTTGATAGAGATAAAAAAAAAATCTTTTTTTTCCCTAGAGATGTTCAGAATTATGGCAGAATTTGCAAGCACAGTTGCCCAAAGATAGGTCCAAGCTTACAGCCCCTCTCAGCATGTGTGTGTAAATGGCTTGATTTTCTCCCCTAGCTCCCATTGACTTCAATTTTAGCCTTAGGTTCCTTGATTTGGAACGTGCCTCCATTTATCAGATCCCTGGGAGCCTGATTGAATGCTGTTAATGAAATTGCATGCTTTTTTTGGTTATCTGGTTAAATTTTTGTAATCCGGTTAAATGCCTGTTGTTCTAACATTCGAGAGACAACTCTTTATCATGAAAGAGCAGTGTGAGGTTGGTGTGTCAATAAACTGTTTAATAGAAGGAAATTGTCTTTAAAGTGCTGGTAGTCTGGCATAACCTGACAGCTGAATTGTCAGAACCAACCTTTTTAGTTTTTTGGTTGTAACCAGAATAATTCTTGTTTAAAAAAAAGAAAGAAAAAAAAAAGTGTTTGATTTATGATGCCATTTCATTGATAAAATTGACTATTTAAGACCTGGTTTTGATACTTGGATTCATAGAGAATAGTGCTTGACTGGAGAGTCATGCTCCGGCCATGCAAGGAGTAAATGTTATTGCTCAGATAAGTAAGGATAGCAGAACATGGCCTAGAGGGATAGCTCTTAGGGAGGAATGTCAAGAAGAATGATCTGTGGTTGTGTAATAAGTCTTGCCTCCTATTCATTCATACTAAAGCCACCAATAGCAAATATTTAATTTATGGATTGATACTTCAGTTTTTGTTTTTTTTGGACGAGCAATTTTTGGAATAAAAGGTAACCAAAGAACGTCTGGCCTAATCGACTTGGTGTTACAAACAGTTGTGTCCTTTAACCAAAATATCCACCTAACAGCCTCTGAGGTATTGCAGGATTGCAGGATAAGTTCCTTTGCAAATTACTATACATGCTTGTGAGGAATATTTTCATAAGATTTTGTGTGTGCGCACAAAATCTCCTTCCCTACTACTGTGAAAGCAAATGGCCTCGTCCTAAAAACTGCTTCCCTGGGAGCTAACCAAATTTTATGTAATGAGACAAAGGTTATTATATGCAATATTTATACTAAATAAAAATTATTCAGGACAAGGCATATACTTTCTTGAAATTAGAGTACTTAAAAATGTTTCTGTACTTTTATATCTTTTTTCTAGTTAGACATTGAGTTTGAATGGCAGATTCTTCTTAGGTCTCGTATCTCTGTTTTCAGTTCATTCTTATTAAAAAACTAGGGGACTGTGGCATCGACACCTACACAGTCAAATGGATCACTAGTTGGCTGGAGGGCCGCACCCAGAGAGTGGTGGTGGACGGGTCATTTTCAACCTGGAGGGATGTGGGCAGTGGGTCCTGCAGGGCTCGGTCCCTGGGCCTGCACTGTTCAACATCTTCATCAGTGACTTGGACGGGGGTGTAAAAAGCACCCTGTTCAAATTTGCAGACGACACTAAGATGTGGGGAGAAGTGGGCATGCTAGAAGGGAGGAATAGGCTGTAATCGGACCTGGACAGGTTACTGTGGTGGGCAGATGAGAACAGGATGGGTTTCAACACTGGCAAGTGCAAGGTTCTGCACCTGGGGAGGAAGAACCAGCAGCATACCTACAGGCCGGGGAACTCCCTTCTCGTCAGTGCAGAGGCAGAAAAGGATCTTGGTGTCATTATTGATGCCAAAATGAACATGGGCTGACCGTGTGGAGACGCGGTCAGGACGGCCAACTGTACCTTGTCATGCATCCGCAGATGCATCTCAAGCAGGTCCAAGGAGGTGATCCTCCCCCTCTATGTGGCACTGGTCAGGCCGCAGTTGGAGTACTGCGTCCAGTTCTGGGCGCCGCACTTTAGGAGGGATGTGGACAACATGGAGAGGGTCCAGGGGAGGGCCATCTGCATGATCAGGGGTCAGCACGGCAAGACCTACAAGGAGAGGCTAAGGGACAAGAGAAGGCTGAGGAGGGATCTAGTGGCCATTTACAAACTAGTCAGGGGGGACCAGCAGGCATTGGGGGAGTCCTTGTTCCCCCAAGCACTACCAGGATTGACAAGAAATAACGGTCACAAGCTGGCAGAGGGTAGACTCAAACTAGATATCAGGAGGCGCTACTTCACTGTCAGGGCGGCTAGGATCTGGAACCAACTTTCAAGAGAAGTGGTGCTGGCTCCTACCCTGGGGGTCTTTAAGAGGAGACTAGATGAATGACCTTGCTGGGGTCATTTGACCCCAGTACTCTTCTGCCACGGCAGGGGGGGTCGGACTCAATGATCTGCTCAGGTCCCTTCTGACCCTACCAACTATGAAACTGTTAAACTTTCCACACAGAGCCCTTGTATGCTTTTAAGCATCATCTGGCATTGCTATAATCCTTTCCTTCTTAGTGATGTTCGTTTCCAATTTCTCAAGTGTGTCTCTTTTTTTCTAGGGGGAATTGGAAAAACTAAATCAATCCACAGATGATATCAATCGAAGAGAAACTGAACTTGAGGTACAGAACTTGTATTATTCTTTTGTCCAAAAAAGGCTTCTGTGAAAAATTTGCCTACTTTTTTGTATTTTAATTGTTGCGCGATTGTCTGATTTCTTTGTTGCTTGACACCAGGTACTTGATGAATGACTGTGGGCTATAGAATATCTGATTTGAGCTTAGGGGTGGAAGAATAGTGGATCAAACAGAGAGATGCAGTCATATTAAAAAAACCCCATATGTAGAAAGATAATTTTAACTTAGGTTATTAAAGCTGAACATAGGTGTTTAAATACTTAAACAAAAATACAAAAAATGGTCATCACAAATACATCTAGTAGAGAAAACTGTCTTGCAATTGTCAGCTGTGGCCTCAGTCTGTCCCTTTGTTTTTCCCTTTCTTACCACTTGTTTATATGTCTTACGTCAATGTTTTCTGGCTTTTGTGCAGATGAATGTTTTGGTATTTAGGTTGCAAACATGGGATGGAAATGTTTTAAATCCAAACAAATTCAAAAATCCCCAGTGTTAGGACACTATGCACTCTTTAAAATCTAACTCTGGAATTACACTACTTGTCTTGCACATTGGAATTATTGACATTGTCAAGACAGAAGTAATGTTTTGAGTTCCTTTGTATGTAATCTAAATATTTTTTTATTACCCACAAAATAGGGAAAATGAAACCTGTAAAACAAAGTAAGGTGGCTATACAGATTTCCATAAATCAGCTTAAAACTACTTGCTTATACAAAAAATCAGTTACATTTCAGTAGAACTCTTGAAGCGTATTTGAGCTGAATGTCGTTCTACTCTAATCTTGTACATCGTTGTTAAGTTTTTACACTATAACTATAGACACCTACCCTTCAAATTAAAAAGCGCAATGTAAAATAGTTGCTGTTAAGTAGATGAAGAGTAGTAAGTGTATTAACAGCTGGGATAAGTAGATTGGGCAAATCTTTTATTGTGTTATTCTTAACATATAGGAAGGTGCCCAGAGCACTGGATGGTGCCTAGAGTTGTACTTTAAATTTTGAGTAAGAACATACACAATTAATTGGACATGACATTTGGCATTGAGTAGATTTGTTGTGTCCCACTGAAGCTAAGTGACCCTTTCACAGACTGAAGAGTGCCCCTTTTTTCAGATTATCATTATCCAAAAAAACCTATGTAATTTTTTTTTCTCTATAAAGCCATCTTGCACTTATTTTTCCAGGGTTTCATTTCCTCTGTTGTGGCTAACAAGTGTATGGATCATGAAGAACTCATTGGCGGATATAATCTGGGGCAGAGACAATTGTTTACAATATTCACAACTGTCAGTTTTGCAATTGAAAAATACTTTTTAAGTAGCTATGTAACTTGGTTTATGTTTCATAAGTGAACTTTTAAATCAATATACAAATAGATTCAATTAATTTTAACAGTCTGCTTAGCATTTAAATGGTATCCAGCTCTCTTCACTGACTATTTAACAGAGGTTGATTTTTTTCAATCTCTTTCATGCTGAGGCAGTGAAATTGAATGACCTCGCTACGGTTGGTTGTCTGAATTTCATTAATCCCATGGTATCCTTTACTGTGGGCATATTTTAGTCATATTTTACCTGAGTTTTGCAGTTACACCTGTGATGATAATTCCATTGAACTCAATTAAACTATTCACTTGATTGATTATTCATGTGTTTTAGTATCTATGGAACCCAGAAATTTGCTGCTTGTGTGTGCATGTGTGTTGCGTGTAATCAAATCTCAGTTCTAAATGCTGAATTCAGCCTTGTAATTCCATTAGTCTGATAGAAATTCAACTAGAGGTAAATTTGGACATTAAGGTTAACACAGCTTTTTTTCCCTTGCCCCATTTATTTAAGAAATAATCAATTTCAGACATTACAAGGAATGACTATTGGATTCTTCCTCCCTCTGCACTGAGCAGACACTTGCTGCAGGTCTGTGTCAGTAAAGCTTATTGCAAAAGCAATTTTTGATGCAAGTATTGTTGACCATCTTGCAAATCAGGTTTCTGAGCTCTTCTCTTTCAGTAAAAACCTTCTGACATTGAGGGCAGTTTGTGATACATCCCACTGAATAATTTTTGTTTCCAGGAAACTTTTGATCTGCTTAAGGCATAACACCAGCAGATTGTCTCTATGCCTGAAGAAGGGTGTTTGTGCTCGAAAGTTTGCGAAGAACAATTTTTCCAACTATTTAGTTGGTCTAATAAAAGTTATCACATTTTCCCAGAAAACTTTGTCTGCCATTGATCTACTTAAATTTTAAGGACTATGGCAGTTGAATTGCAAGTGCAAGTTCTTATTGATAGATTTTATGCCCACTGACATTTTTTATTTAAAATTATCTAAAAGAAAAAGATGTGGTGAAATACTAGGATTTTTTTTTAAGGAAGAGAGAAATCTACTAAACAACTTGGTAGTTGTAAATCCTGGATGAGAACAATTTGAGGTCATTTGCTTAAGGAGCTCTTCAAAATGGGGTGAGAGCCAGACAAAGCACTATATTTGACTAAACTGCATGTGGAATTCTTGTTTTTGCTATCTTTTGAATTGGTGGGTAGGTTATCACACTGATAGCTGCTGCTGCTTCTTAATTTGTGATTAAACAGTTTGTTGCAGTTGTAGTTATGATCTCACCAGTTACTTAATTAAGAGAGAGATAAGAAGTTTCTGCTTTAACAATACGTTAATATTTATTCTAGTCCACCATTGGTTTTTTTCACATTTTCAAGCTGTATTCCTAATGACTTCATTTGGAGCAAACACAGACCTTTCTGTCCTAGCAGAACTTAAGCCAGGTACAGGTTTTATACTTTTACCAGGATAAGTGATTGGAAATGTGTCTATACCCATACGAGACCAGAAGTTTGGCGCGCGCACAGTGGTTTTAAAATGGCAGAACATGGTCTAAGATTTGCCACCGCACTGCAGGGCATATTTGTGTTCTATTTGTTACTGATCTAAACTATGCCACTTAAAGAAAGCCAAGTAACTTGCATCGATTCTGCCTTGGACTTTTTGAATGTCTGTACATTAGTGTACAGTAGGTAGTGTACTACCTTAGTGTAGTTTGGGAGTTTTAGTTTGTGTCTGTAGAAAGGGTTGCTGCTTTTCCTTCAGCAAAATAGGTTGAATGTGAAAAGGTTTTAAAAAAGCCACATCTTGGTCAGGGCTGGCAGCTCTTCATACCTCTGACCAATATATTTGTGCCAGCAAAAGCGTCTACTGTGGATGGAGTTTTGCTGCTTTTACCTGGGATATCTTGCATGAGGTCAAAATGAGCTGTAAGGATATCAAGTATAGTTTTGCTGATACAGGATGCATCCACATCAGGGGTTTTTGGCTCTGTAAAACCCTATACCTGAATAGCATTCCTAACAGAAATGGCTTGGGTCTTTCTCTCCATCCTTATAAACTGATATTTCATATTTTCTCCATAGAATAATAGGATTGGAAGAGATCTCTAGAGTCATTTAGTCTAACATATTGCATAGATGTAGGATGTGTTATTCACAAACCATTTGAGACAGATATCTATTCAGCCTCTTCTTGAAAACCTCTGATGAAAGGGATTCTACAACTTCCTTGGGCAGCTTCTTTCTTTGTTTTATGGTTCTTACAGTTAGGAAGATTTTTTTTCCCCTCTGAGATTTAATCCAAATCTCTGTTGTTGCAGTTTAAACCCATTGGTTTGTGCCCTGCCCACTGTGGCAAGGGAGAGAAGTTGTTCTCCCTCTTATTCATGGCAGCCTTTCAAATATTTTAAGACTTTCGTTGTCTCTCTTAATCTAATTTTTTACAGAGTAAACATATCTAATAAAGCCTGCATTCTAATCCCTTTATTATTTTTGTTACCCACTTCTGCTTCCTCTCCAGTTTCCTTATATCCTTAAAATCTGGAGGCCAGCACTGCATGCAGTGGTTTAACTGAGACCTCACCAGCACTGAGTAGTGAGTGGCTCTATCACTTCCTATGTCTTGTATACAGCAGTGCTATGAATGCAGCCTGCAGTTGTTATCTTTCTTGCTCCATCTCTTGCATCCTACTACTGACTTGCATTGAATTGGCGATATACCATGAGCTCTAGATCTTTCTTGGCAGGGCCTAGCTGGTTATTTCTGAGTCTGTATTTGTGCCTTTTGGTTTTGCTTCCCTATTAGCTCCTTGTGATTTTCTTTGTTGAATTTCAATTTTGTTGTTTTCTAGACCAATTCTCCAATATAGTAGGATCCTTTAGATTTCTTTTTCTGTCCTCCCAAGTATTTGCAAGCCCTCTCAGTTTTGTATTCTCTGCAAGCGTAATCTGTAATCTCTCTGTTTCAGCCTCCAGATCAGCAATAAAAAATGTACCTGGCAGTTGGGCCCAGAAGAGCCCCCTGTGGTACCTGAATTGAGACATCATGTTATTTTAACATTGATCCTTTTATAGTTATTCTTTGCTTGCAGTTAATTCAAGCAATTATGTATTCACCATACAGTAATTCTCCCTAGCCCACCCTTCTTCAGTTTACTTATAAGAATGTCTTGTGGGACTATGTTAAAAGCCTTCCTGAAATTCAGGTAATATTATGTCCACTGCTTTATTTAATCCACCAAACTAGTTACTTTGTCAGAGAAGGTTATCAACTTAGTTTAGCATGCTTTGTTCCTAATGAGTTTGTTGACTGCTAGCGATTACCCCTTTCTTCTCCTGTGGTTCAGAAATTGATTGTTTTATAACTTCTGAAAAGTTACTTTACTGTATTTAAATCAGGCTAATCCCATCTGTAATTCTCCAGGTCTTCCATTTTCTGCTTTTTAAGGCTAGGCACTGTTAGCTTCTCTCCAATCTTCTGATAACTTGTCTGTCATCCATGACTGCAGGTATTATTGCTAGTGGTTCCAAGATTTATTTCTGTACGGAGGGAGATATTTTGTCAGGCTTTGACAACATAAACTCAATTTAATTTCTCAAAAGGTCTCTGATGTGCTGTTACCACAATCAGCTCTTCCCCTTCTTTGTTTATATTAATATTGTTAGCTGTCGGGTCACAGTTCATTGTTGTTGTCGTTGTGAAGACTGAAGCAAAGTAGTCATTGAGCAACTCTGCCTTCTTTATGCCTTCTGATAATAGTTCATCCACGCTGTTAAGCAGTGGGTCTACAATTTCCCTTGTCTCCCTTTTTTGTCTGATAGTTATAAACTCCCTTGTTTTATCTTAATGTCATTTGCAGATTGTCAACCAAAAGAAGCTGCAACCTTGTACACAGTAATACAAATTTATAGCCTTATATATAGGTAGATAAAGTTCTTTGGGTAGATGTGATATATTTTATTAGACCAGCTAAATAGTTGGAAAAATTGTTCTTTGCAAGCTTTTGGGCACAAACCGTTCTTCAGGCATAGGGAGAGTCTGCTGGTGTTTTGTGTGCCCTCCTGGGTGGAATAGAAACCAAAATGCAAAATGCAGATCTGAGAAAAGTCAAATGTGTGGTAGTGAGGATTGGAGGGATGGGAGACAATAGATGTGAGACAGGTAGATGAGAGGTGGGGGGAAGAGGTGAATGTTGAATTAGTGCTAGAATGTAGCTGGTAAAACAGACAGGTTACCTGGGGTTATCAGATGACAGGCGGTTATAGCCTTGTAAATAATATTTGCTTAACACTTGTTCACTTTTTTGCCCGTTGCTTTCACTGTATCAAACCGCCACTATCTCCCTATCGTTCTACATGCATAAGATGTTTAAGTGCATAAAAACTTGTTGGCCCCATGATCTGTTTTTGTAATGCAGCTATACTCTGTTTAGCTGCATAAATGATGATGGTTCTTAGGGTCATGTATGTTCACTCCTAGAGCATCCATGAACTGATATCTTTGGTCAATTTCCCGGCTGCTCGTAGAGGCATGAGGCCTCTGAGAAGTAAGACAACCAGCTTTCAATGAGATGCAGAATCTTATCCTATACTTTTCCTGTAGCTAGTGGATATCTTTACATTGAATTTGGGTAAGTGTATACTTAAGTGCACTTAAATGGAGTACACTTTGTATATTTATAGTTACCAACAGGTTAAGAGGTTTTTGCTATAGATTTTGCTGGTGTTAGGAATGCCAACTCTTTCCTGAACAGCTGGAAAGACCAAAGAAACATTCGGTGGTACTAACTTACTTACCCTTCTGGTATTATTTGTATTGCTTTACAGTGATTTGTGAGAACTCATTCCTTGCTTCTAATCAGTCAAAAATGGAAAGTGGAAGGTATATGTGCAGATGGCTAGCTCCCATTTCTACTGCAAACAAATGAAAAACCCTATGGATCCTGATGCCCTTAATGATAAGTTTGCATCGCTCCATTTTGTAAAACCAGTTGCTGTGCAAATGTGATTGTTTTGACTTAAGCTATGCAATGCTGCATTCCTTCATTTCAGCAGAGAAGGTTGTTCCAAGTGTCTAAGGTCCCTTCTACATGTACAGGTAAAGAAGAATGATTGGATCTAATATGTGATCCACACAGTCATGCCTCGTGCCATACCACACATGCATGGCAGGAAGCACAATTGTGGGATGGCACATTAGATCCAATTGCACCTTATTGCTGGTGTAGGGGGAACCTGATCCTGAGCTCCCCCTCCATTGGCAAGAAGCAGGTTCCCATGACTGGAAGTCCCCTTTACTCTTGTGCAGCTGGGACCGAGAATCTCTGCACCTGACGGGGCTCTTGGTCCAAGCTGTGCCACATGAGCAGAGGGGACTGAGAGACCCCTCGGGTGCAGGATTCTGTCCTGGCTGCATGTGGGGTGTAGCCAGGACTGAGAGACCCCTCAGGTGTGGGAATTCTCAGTCCTGGCTGTGCATGGGCTCCTGACTGTACCCCATGGGCAGCTGGGACTGAGATCCCTCTCAGCTGTGGGATGGTTGGCTGGGGTACTGCTGTGGTCTCCCAGCTGTGCGGGAGGGCATGGAGTACCCCAGAGCTAGGAAACTGCAGATCTTCCAGCTGCTGCCTGGAGTGCTCCCTCAACCCTGCAGCTGGGAGACCGCATTGGCTGCAGTCTCCCAGCCCTATGGGTGCACCGTGTTCCCAGTGGCTGGGAGATTGCAGCAGCTGTAGTCTCCCAGCCACAGACTGCCTATACATGTAAATTAAATCTGGATAGAAACCAGTTATAAAGTTATTACACATTTTTGAGCAAAGACTTTATAGCAGGTTGGACCTTTTTAAGGCACGACAGTTAATTTGCATATGTAGTCAGTCTAAATTTATTGTGTAGTTAACAAGGTAATTGTGCAAAAGAGGTAATTTGTAGAGGGGGCCTAAGACACGCCTCTGAACGAAGGGTATTTATCAGCAGTAAGCTATCTTGATGTCAGCTTGCCATTATTCTTCTGTCTACTATCACTTCGCTCTATTTTCTTTCATCCTTAACTATTTCGTTTTGTATATTTAAATCCAGATCTCACTTTTGGATCCATGCAGGTGGATCTGTATGTCTGTGCAGAGTCCTTCTGACACTGACAGACAGACCAACAGATCTTGCCCTTATTGGAGGCACCTAATTTTGGAGTGTAGAGTATTTTTTATTAGTTGAGTCAACACTAGTAGGTCACTTGATGTGTGGTGAAATGAATCTTTTAAGTGGTGTCACTAACAACATTCACTCTGTTTAAACACTCCCAAAATAATCTGCAACAGCCGTTTGAGAGTTTTAGTGGAGTATCCTTTCTTTTAGGAACCTCAGTAGAAATGTTTTGTTGTGTAGTTTAATATCCTCTTCATAAACATGAAGGATGGATTGAGGGGTAAGGCTCAGGCTGGGATTGATTGGGTTTTGTAACTGGTTGTGTTTTGAGAAGTCAGGCTATAAGTGACTTGCTCAGGGCACTGACCAACTACAGTCCGTGATGACTGTAAAGGAGGTTGTAGGTAAGAACTAGCTCCAAAAATCAAGTGTTAATTTCTTTGCCTCAATTCCACACCTATAAAATGGAAATACTAGTGTTCTCTAACTCAGTGTTTCCCAACCTTTTCCAGCCCAAGGCACACTTACATTAATAAAAATGTTCTGTGGCACACCTGTTAAGGCATCCCCCCATCCTCATACCTATTGTAGCTCATTGCCATGGCAAAATTCTGCAGCACACCTGTTCATTTATGACGGCACACTTTTGTGCTACAGCACGCTGGTTGGGAAGCACTGTTCTAACTCAGAAGGTTAACTTGGTTGATGTGTCCAAAGCAGTGGTGCTCAAAACTTTGGCCTCATGGATCAGATGTGTAGCATGGGGCTGCTCCATGGACTGGCTTGGACCCTGTGCCACCTCTGCCTGGCCCCACGCACTGGGATTGGGTCTTGCACCACTTTAGCCCAGCCCTGCATACTCCTGTTGGCCCTGTGTGACCAGTTTAGGATGCAGGGCCATGTCATTAAATCTCTCCAAGGGTCTGGAAATTTGGCAGCAGGGGAAGGGCAATTAGCTGCCACTACTCCACTGCCACCAAATTTTTGGACCGCAGGGATCCCTGTGGGCTGGATGACGTGGTTCTGCAGGCTGGGGGTTGAGCCAGTCCTGCTCTGAGGTGCTTAGCCATGATAGCGATATGTATGATTTCTGATGTAGAAGACAATGGTGTACATGCTTTTCAGAGTGGCAGTTAAAGCATCTTGTCTATTTTGGCAGATGAACATTATTTAGGCTTTTTTTCTGGAACTCCACTGAAATAAATATTTATCCATACAAGCATATAATGGTATGGATTTATAAGTCTTATGTGGGTGGGTATGTTCTCACCCATTCTGCTGGGTAGTGAATAATTTTATGAATAATTGTACCAGTTGCTCTTTCAACCTACCTCATTTAAACCCAAGAGAAATATCTTGACTTAATGACATTCGTAGTGCATTCATCAGGGCTTCTAGAGTCTTGGGCCACCTGGCTGCTGATAGCTATGTGCTGCACTAATGTATTGCCTTCTAATGAATCTTCGATTACTCTTGATTTAAAATCTATAACTCATCTAGTACAAAATGGAATATTCAGTATTACTGATATAAGGTTAAGGATGACCATAAAGGTCTTTAATTCTTGGCTTTTCTACTATTTCTGTTCGTTTGAAACAGCTGCAAAAAGATGGGGGAAACTCTTGTAAGCATCTTAAAGCAGAGACAGAAGTCTATGTTGAATGAACACACATCAGTGCTCTCTTTATTATTTTGACTTGTTTCCTGGTGTTTGGAACTAGTTTCCTTCTGTCCCCAGAAATGACTGTAGTAAATATATTAATACTAGGAAGCATGTTAAGGACACTGTTTTAAACATACATGTCTACTATAACTGACTCATGATAATACCAGTACTACATGAGCAGTACAGCATAAAGAAAAGTAACCCTACAATCCCAACAGTTTTTATTGTTGCTTGTGCTTGTAGTAAAGGCTACAGCCATACCAAAGATAATCCTGTCAGTGTCTCTTTAAATTTTGTAGGGGAATTAATGCTCCATGAAAAGGAGAGATTAATAGCACTGCTTTCACCCATGCATGTTACAAGCCAGCAACATAACAGGCTCCTTTATGCAAGCTTACCAGTGTCCTCTAATTTTGACCTATAAGACTCCTTGCTATTTTTAGTCCTGGGCTTCTCAAAGAGAGACTGCCAGTCATCCTGAAATGTACAGTATGTTGGCTTGTGCTGTGCACAGCTGGAGAACTAGGGTGCACATCATGAAATTTGCTTTCATTTGTGAAATCTGTCAGCACTTGAACTCCTCTCCAAAGATGAAAAGCTAGAGCGCTAGATTTTGTGCCTTGAATTATGCATGTGTAGGGGGGGACCTTTTGCCGGTAACATTTTTTTAAACACGGGGAGAGAAAATGTATATACAACTTTTTGTGGGGAAGGTTGGGCTTCTTCAGGAGGGACCTATAGAAGATTTTAGGTCATAATCAGCCACCCCAATCCTCCATGTTAGAAAAATGCCTTGTCAGCTGCGGCAGACTCATTAACATGCAGAGTATGTACAATAATACTGTAAGAGCTTGTGACTCTAGGGACAGTAGCATTCTTATCAGTGTCCATCTGCAGCATTTTCCAAGAATTTAAGCAGGAGCACCAGGGTGGGAGCTCAGTGAATATAACTTGAGTCCCTGGTACCATTAGCTGTCTCCTTGTAAGCTTGAAGCACAGTGACTCATGCCTCTCTGTGACTAGGATTTGGGAAAAGTTTACCTGTCTTTAGTTATGGAATAGATGAAAAAGAGGATGATTATTTGGTTGTGCATGTGCTGACAGTATGCTTGGAACCATAGATAACATAGTTTAAGTTTCATCTTTAGCCACCTATTCTAGCTTGTTCTTGATAATCCACATGTTTGCAGTGAAGATGGTGGCTAGACATCTGCACTTCAGCAACCTGTTTCTGACCATGTATAAGAAAGGAGTGCCTTCTTTCGTCAATCCGGCTTGGGAAAGAACCATTGCCCAAGTGAGAAAAAGAGTATTTCAGGCTGATTTGTTCTTGAAGCAGAAATGTGCCACTAGCACAGGCGATTAATCAAAAAGTGTTTTATTCTTACCCTTTCTTTCTTTCTTTTTTTCTGGACTAAGATCTTATTATAGGCAGGGACCACTGCTAATCTTATCCATGGAACGATAGTAGTTGTGATTCCCAAACACCTATTTTTGGGTGGCAGGACAAGGGGTTTTCGGGTGACTTTTTCTATGAAGTTAAGCGGAATATTTCTACAAATTTGTGGGGGGGGTTTTCTAAGTCCCTGGTGGCTCTGTACATTCTAACTGATCTAATCAAATACAAATGCAGACAACAAGGGTGTCCCCTTCCCACTCTGAACCAGATTTTAAAGTTAAGAATATTTGCATATATGCACAAACACCGGGTGCACATGTAGAATGGGTACATGTAAAACTCATGGGCACCTTCAAATAGCTGCCTAACTCTACAGCTATGATCTTGAACATGATGGCAATTGTTATGTATCAGTAGCAGGGGAAAACTGAATGAATGGTTCTCATGGCTCTTGGAAACTTATACTCTTCTAATGGGAACATATCTTGGAGTATATGGCCCATAAGGCTGTAAAATAGGAAGTCCAGATGAAACTGAGCAACCCAGAAGTGAATTGATTTGCTTCCCCTTCATTAGCTGTTTCATGCTAAATTCTATAAAACCATGGATTTTAAGGTCTGTTTTTCAGAGTGTTGCATCTGAAAATTCACTTTTCGTGAAGGTGGGAGCAGAGGTTTTCCTTTCTTCCAGAATTTCTCTCTAAGCCTCACTTGATGGCATTTGTGTCAGAAAGGGAAAAACAAGCATACTTGATCCTTTGACAGGTGCTACATCGTTGCAAAATGGTGTTTTATTACTTTCCGAGTTTGAAAGAGAAACCCAGAATGCTTTTGTATGAATGGTCTATTGTTGAATATGGTCCTTTGTATTTCAATAGCAGAATGCTGCTCAAAAGTAAGCTATTGGAAACAATCTGCTTTTCATAAATGGTTATTACAACTTAAGCATGTGTTGGGTACAAAACTGGCTGGCTCCCTAAAACTACAGTTTTGGAATCTGCCTTTTGGGCAGGAGATGGATGAGGAGAGAACTAAGGAATCCCAAGTAGGAAATTGCTAGGAGAATAAATAATCCAATGCACAGAAATATTCTGCCAAAGAATAAATTACAGTTGTTTTCATTTGGTATGTGGATGTGTTACCCCTGCCAGCTTCAGTCTTTTTCTGGCCCACAATGTGCTAACAGTCTCTTCCTCTAACTGCATTTAGGTGCTAACACTTGTCCAGGTGATAGGAACTAGATTTTGTAGAGTTTCTTTCTGTATCTCTGTTTTTGTTTAGAAAAATAGGGAGAAATAATTTGAAGTGTTAGATATTATGAGTTTTAAACATTACACTTCTATTTGGAACATCTTTTACTTGCTGTTAGAATCATAGAAATGTAGGGCTGGAAGGGACCTGGAGATTATCTAGCTGAGGGGTGGCCTGAATACAGCTTTACTAATAGCAACTATATTATTCAGTTTAAGATAAAAGCAAAAAAAAAAAATCTTTATTGGAATTGGAGTACATTAATTTGCTATAGCATACGTTATGTATCAAAGAACACAACAAACTAGGCAAAAATAATTAAAAGATGTTCTTTCATTTATCCTGTAGTCATTAGAATTAAATATACATCTCTCAAATTCATAAAACAAGATCAAGCCCACCTGAACACCTTGCTGGTGCATCCAATACCTCACTGAAAGTTAGTTCCATACTTGAGTCAATGTTTTAGCTAGACTTCAAAACAGTCTGCAGGGCTGTGATATAGAAGCTTTGTTAACTTGCAGCTGCTAACGGACAGCAGAAGTGCAGAAGAAGGGGTAATTTGATTAGTGGAACATTAAGACCATTAAAAAAGGAGAGAGGCTTGTTAACACCTGTGGAACAAAGAGTTTATAGGGAATCAGGTAGATTGTAATGATCCGTGAAGTCGCATGACCCCCTTCACTGCTGCCTAAATAGAAATGCTGCTGCTGCTGACGAGCAGTTTGTTTTAAACTTTGGCTGGATCAGGAATCGAAGCGGGTGCAACTGCATCACTGTGCACCCCCTAGATCTGTTCCTGGCTCCCACTGATCTAGTCCAGTGCTGGAGGCTAGATCATCCCTATCTAAACCATCGTACATGAGTGTTGGTATAATGTTTTAAAACGGCATAAACAATACTGTGGCATAACTACAGGCACGATGGCTGTAAACACTGAAAAATAGTCTTAACTTGCCACAGGTAAAGCAGGGAGACAAGGATCTTTCCAGTGTCTTGCCACTGCAAAGCCAGGAAGTAATTTGTTTAAAACAGTGGTTTTCAACTGGGGGTCTGCATACTGTCTAAGGGGTTTGAAAAAAGATGACTGTGGTCAATCAAAAGTATGTGAATACCTACACTTAAAATTCAAAGGGGTCTGGTACCTCCATTTGAAGTTTTTTTTAGGGGTCTGCAAATGAAAAAAGTTTGAAAACCACTGGTTTCATTTATTTTAACAATCTAAGGGAAGTGGACCATGATCCCAAATAGAGGAAGGCAAAACCCATTTCCAGTTCATGCTGGTTTGACCATGGGGTAAAATTCCTTCCTGAAAACAAATGTGATCAGTCTCGTTCCTGAGCAGTGGAACAAGACCCATTAACCAGAAACCTCAGAGATTTTGAAGTCGCAGCAGGAGTATTGGCCCAGCCCAGTCAAAATCCCCAGCTTTGGCTGCAGTGAACACATAATGCTTGTAAGGAAGATGTGGGGGGAAGCCCTTAATACCTGTTGCAACAGGAGAGGAAAAATTCCTTCCCAACCACAGTTTGGCAACCAGGAATGCCCAGAAGCAAACAAAAAATACATAATGCCCTCTTCTCTTCATTGTAACCTGGGACCTACAAATTCAAGTCCATGCATCACACATCCTGACTAGAGAGCCAAAACTTCCCTTTCTGTCATCCTGTCCCCTCCATACACTTGTCTCTGCCCTTTAATCTTGTTTCACAACCAAGCTGGTCTTTGTTCTCCTGCTACTGACCCCCCTTCAGTTTGCATCTGCTTTGGGTGGCAGAGCTCTTCTCGTGATCTCCAAGTGATGCATTTTTTACATGTTAACACCTATGAAGACTATTGTTTGCTTTGGCAGTCAAGGTTCCTTGGGTGAATTTGATATCTTTTATTAGACCAACCCAAATGGTTGGAGAATAGTTATTAAGCAAGCCTGTCGGGTTCAAAAACCCTTCGTCAGGCTAAGGAAGCTTCAGCAGTTGGTGTGTGCTCTTCCTGGAAGCTTCCTTAGCCTGATGAAGGTTTTTTGAACCCAAAAGCTTGCTTAATAACTATTCTCCAACCATTTGGGTTGGTCTAATAAAAGATATCAAATTCACCCAAGGAACCTTGTCTGCCTATGTCCTTAGACCAACATGGCTACAACCGAAACCCCTGCAACATTGTTTGTTTTGTGCATTTGACAGCATTTTGCATAGTCAGTTTCAATGTTTTTTCCCATTATAGTTCACTCTGTACATGGGACTTTCACGCTGGCACTGGAGAGGAAAAAATATGTTAACGGTATTTTAAAACCACAAAAATGGTCAGGGTGACTCAGGCCCAGATAGTACCTGAAACTACTCACTTTCTAGTGTAACTGGCTACATTTAATGGTGGGAAATAATTTACTTATACATATATATACTTAAAAAACAGGAACTGCTAGGCAGTATTAAAGGGGACTGAATCCTTAATCCTCCAAGTATTTGATTTGATCCAACTTACAGAGCTCAGATGTACTATTGTTGCTAAGCCCCTGTACTGCAGTATTACAGAGTTTGTCTCCCTTCTATTCTCCAGGAAACACATATTTAGGGTATTAGATACAGGGTATAAACAAAGCAGAAGCTGTATCATAGCACTGGACAAAGTAGATGCAAAACACATCTACCCATAGGATAGTGAATCATAGTAGTGAGACTGGGATCGTTTGGGGATATTGGTGAGGAAGAGTTTTTTCTGGTACACATAGCAAGCCTGTCAGACATCTTTCCAAGGCTCTTTTTATACAGAAACCTCACTATGCCTGGCAGCAGCACCCCCAAGTATGCCACACGGTCCAATCTGTGCTGGCTCCTAACTGGAAGTAGGGGAGCTGTACAGTCAAGGCATTACAAGTGGTTTTAGCACTGCCGAATGGTGTGACTGATTAGTTCCCTGGTGCTGTATGGACACAGTTCCACTCCTTCCAGGTTAGGAGGCAGCTCTCTCAGTACAATGCAGTGTGTGAGGGCACTACTTAGTAAGTTTACAAAGTTGATGGCCTAAGATTTATGGCCCATTCACTATAGTATCCAAGTGCCTCTTGATCTTTCATAAATCTGTCTTTGCAATGCTCCTGTGAGGTATGTCAGTACTTTGAATTTTAATGAACCAATGTGGAACCAAAGCACAAAGAGGTTAAGTGACTTGCTCAGGTTCACACCAGGAATCTGTGACAACAAGCGAGTATCTTAGTTGGTGGCCAGTGCAGTGCCTTTGCTGCGGGACTGTCCTGTTACCCCACAGATTTGAGCATACCTACTATATATAGAGCAAACCTCCCACATCCTGTTTGGGTTGCATCTGTTGATGGCTTCTGTTTAACTTATTGCAGAGCTAAAATAGGTGGGAGGTGTGGATCCTGCAGCTGCACTAGTTCAGTTGGTCCTTCCAGTATATTTGCACAGTGCTCATCTGTGCTGTCTTCAGTTTTCACAGTAGGAGATGGCACTTCTGCAGAATGGCTGTCTGTCACTGTATGGGCCAGGTCTGTTCCTGTAGTTATGGGAGAGGTGTCATAGTGCCTGGGTGCAGAAGCTGCCAAAGGGAGCTGACTCATTTTACATTAATTAGGCTCTTCAGCTTGGATGCAGACAGCTACAAGACCAAAAAGGCTAGAATTTGTTACCTAAGATATTCAGTATGAATTATTTGATCCACCAGAGTAGGCAGGGCTAGTAGAGAGGAAAAGGATGGTGGTAACTTCTCTGAGAGATCTGGGTGCCTTGTTGGAGATTTGTCTCTATTGCCATTATCTTGGTATGATCTAACTTGATGCGCCTGTGTGATGAAAATGGTTAAGACCCTTCGTTAGTGATTGAAGTACAAAAAGAGGAGTGTCAGGTTATCCTAGCATTTAGAAGAAAACTAAATGTGCATAATTAGGATCTCCTTTTACTATTAAGAAGTAACTTGAGGATGGTTTTAAAAATGAGGTGTCTGATGATAACAGCTTTTAAAAGTTTGGACAGTAAAAAAGTAGGCAATTATTTTAGAAAAGATGTGGGGAGTCATAATTTCCCCTTCTTTCCTCTCCATTAAGATCCCAGTCCTAGTAATTTGTGTAATTACTTGTTGACTGGAGTGAGACTACTCCCATGAGTAAAGTCTAAACACTTGTTTAAATGTTGGCAAACTACATGCCTAAGGTGCCAATTAGGATTTAAGTTATAGTGCAGTAACTAGGATATGCTTCACTGATTGAATATATCTGGGTTCTTGCCACTTTTACTTCCAATGGGACAGTTCCATGTTCTGTTTTATTCCACCTAGAGACCAATCACTTCCCTTTCCTGTGGGACAGAAGTATATCATCAGAACATGAATAAAGCTGGGAAAGGCTTCAATATGCGGACTAGGCAGAAAGTAAAGAAGGTGGCACCTCGGAGACTAACAGGTTCAGAGAGGCATGAGCTTCATAGGCATCACTCTGCTACATCAAGGGAAGTGGTGCTGGCTCCTACTTCAGGGATCTTTAAAAGGAGGCTTGATAATTACCTAGCTGGGGTCATATGAGCTTAAACTTACCAGGGATCATATGAGCCCAATATTCCTTCCTGCCCAGGGCAGGGGGTCAGACTTAATGATCTGCTCAGGTCCCTTCCGACCCTACATCTATGAACCTGTGAATCAGATGTCCATTCACAGCACGTCAAAGTAGATTGTTGCTTATGAAAACTCTCATGCCTCCCTGAACCAGTTACTCTGAGGTGCCACCCACCCTACCAGTCGCTTCTGCTTGACTTCAGACTAACACAACTAACCACCTCAGTATTTAAATTAGCTAGTAATTGTAAGAAGCTGCCATTGACAGGTCTTTTCCTTCCAGGTGTGTATTTTGTGGAATTATGGTTGGCTTAGTTGCTTATTTAGGTCTCTTCATGGACATTAAAAATGTCTCACTTTTTTTCCTTAACACCCCTCCTCCATTCCTAAGAATCTGGGGAAGGCAAAAATGAAGAATTCAACAGATGTTGTTACTTAGGAATAAGGTTTTAATTATCACTTTTACCTTTGCAGAAAACTGTTGTTTATTTTTTCTTTTTTTCACTGAACGTGCCTCACTCTTTAAAAAAAAAATAAAATTATCGCACTAAATTTATCTTTGTCATTAAAGCAATTCATTTCAGGTTCTTGTGAACCTCTCATTTTGAGCACAGAATTGTATGCAATCCATTTGTTTAATTAGAAGTGTTTTAATTTGTTTAACTTTTCTGATTCATAGACTCTCCAAATATGTTTTGTTTTATTTTTTTTTTTACATGTTTGAACATTTATTATCTCAGGATACAGTTTGACATGAGCTCTCTTCTAGTTGATCATCTCATCTGTAAAATCAAATGGAACTGTTAAATCCTTATATCCAACCCCTCATATCCACTTGCATCCAAGAGCTCTGGCTAAATCCATTTTTTCCCCTGTATGATGCATGTAAATTATTGTTACATAACAAAATATGTAAATACACTACAATATGTTTTAAGAGACCAAAGCTGTTAACGTAGGACAAAAACTATACTATTGATCCTGGTTGATTATCAGTGTTATCTAAAATACTAATGGAAATTGGATATACTGGAATGCATTCCTTCATAGATCCAATATTATGGTATATATATTTTTTTCTCCTTCTCTCTCTCTCAACTTTTGAATGTTGAGCTGTAGTGTTTTTTTAATGCTGGCAATAAATAAATAGCTTTGTGCTCTAGAAATCTCAACAATTGCTTAAAAAAAAGGTGAAGAAAAAAATTCCAACCCCTAATTAGAGCACTGCTCCCAGCCAGCTGCTCTGTTAATCAAAATGTTACTAGCAGTGTGCCTGAATCTGTCTCCCTAATTAGAAGTGCAGAGTTTGTCATGAATCCACGTGACCATCACTCTTGGTCCCTTTACATATAGGGTCAGATTCCAGTTTCAATGACGTGTGTGTCGCTCTGTAATAATGCCATTAGTTTAGGAATTATTCTGGATGCTGAGTTCAGAGTTGGACCCATTCTATTAAAAAGAAAAATTGCCAGTGGAATAAGAGAGAGATTCTAATCACCTTGGCTTGTTACAAAGAGAACATTTAAATCATCAGCAAGTGACAGGAAGAGTTTTCCTTAAATAAAATAATCACAGTTGAATGGTAAGAAGCCATCTTCTCTAATTGATAGAAAATAGATCTGAAAAGATTGGCCTTTGTTGTAGAAAATTGGGGAATTGAAAGCTCTTCTCAGCTATTGTAAAGATGAATGTTAGGATGAAAAAAGGGGGTTTAATTTGAACTACAGTAGAACCAGATTGAATATTTCCAGTATTTTCTTGCTAGGAAAGCAGATCCTTTCAATTCTCATTCATACTGTGAATTAGTTCTTTGCAGTTTCAGGCACTTAATGATATTTCCCCTAAAAGGGCACTGAGTGGCTTCGGTTCCTGTTGAAGTCAATAACAGGTGAACGTTTCCAGCATAATGTGGGACTGGGCTTTCAGATGTTAGTTGCCTTGTGATCTAACTCCCACGTAAAAAAGGAAGGTGCTCAAGAAGTTATCAGGATTCTGCTCCAAATTCTAATGTTATAAAAGCCTACATCTTTCTGTCCGTCCGTAACACTTTATTCACTGTCTGACAGAAGGCAGCCCGCTGCCATGATGCTGGGGACACAGGGGACAGAGCGGGGGGGGAGGGAGGGGCAGGCCAGCATATCTGGCCTCACCACTCCCCCCTCTCCCCCCCTAGTTCCCTGAAGGCGGTAGCAACAGAGCAGATAGAAGGGGGGTGCAAGGCCAGAGCTGGCCTCACCCCCCACTTCTGCTTCCTGCAGGTAGTGCAGGGGGGGGAGCAGCCCCAGGCCCAACATGGTGGGGGGGAAAGCTGGCCCGTGGCAGGGTGGGGAGGCAGGGAGAACAGCGGGTCTGATGCAGCTGCGGCTGGGGGAGGGAAGGAGTGGGTCTTCTCCCCCCCTTCGGGCCCGGGCCCACTCCTGTCCCACCCCCCTCCCCAGCATTGGCCCCAAGCCCACTTCTCCCATCCCTGAGTGGGCCTGGCATGGGGGGGGGGGAGGACTGGGCACGCTGTGGTGTTGGCAGTGATGGTGGGGCCAGGGGAGACTGGGCCTGAGCCCGATGTGCTTGCTTCCCCCCGCCCCCCTGTCATTCTTGATGGGCAATTGGCTAGTTCTTTAATAAACACATATAGCTATCCAAATTATCCGAATAAATCCTAGGAGATATCCTTTCCAGTGGACACACAAAAACAAAAGTCTGAGCCCACATTTCTAGATTTCTAGAACAGTGTGGGAATCTGAATGACCCATTAGTACTAGAGGATAATATGATAGGCTTGGTATTTTGTTATTGAACTTCCACTGAACTTGGTATACTGCTCTCGACCTCTCTAGGTAGTTGATTCCCAAAGGATGGCCCTGTTAAAAATTCCTTTTCAGGATGTCTAGCTTACAGACACAAAAGTTGCTTTTTAAAGAGAGCTCCATGCAGGGTGTCCAAACTTGTTGGCTTCTGGATACAGTCCTGGGTACTGGACACTAACATGACTGAATAGCTCAAGCTTAGTACTAATTACAGCATCTGTCCAAAGTTCACTGTTTAACCTTAAACAACATCTTTAAAGTGGATATTAAGAGATTGGGGGAAACACTGAATTGTGGAAAGCTTCCAATTTTCTCTGTCTTTTTAATCTCTTGCAGGATGCCCGCCAGAAATTTCGCTCAGTGCTGGTAGAAGCTACAGTGAAACTAGATGAACTGGCAAAGAAGATTGGAAAAGCTGTGGAAGACTCTAAACCTTACTGGGAAGCCCGGAGAGTAGCCAGGCAGGTGAGAGAATTTTTAAGCTTACACTGGTAATTGCATAGAGGCATGACACAAATTGTGAAATATGGATCGAATGCCTCACTTGTTGCTATTAATAGTGTCCTAAGCATAGACATTTGGTGGAGTTGCATGCTTGCAATATGAATTGATGGTGAACTCTGTTCTCCCCAAAAGTAACAACATAGGGCACAAGACATCAGTAGTTAAAAGGCATATTGTATTTTCCTCTGCTAATGATGGCCTTTCAGACACTAAAGACCCACTCATGCTCCCGCCTCTCAGCAGCTGCAGTTGCTTCAAAACCAATTACACAACTTGGATTTCTGTCTCTTGTCTTTAAAAAGAGAGCTAAATGCTAAGTGTCTGAGCTACAAAAATTGAAGGGGTTTGGATGTGTTCAGTCCTGCTTCTGCTGCTCTATCACCAAGAGAACTCTGTCCTGATTTGTCTTGCTGAAACCTAAAATATATTACGCTTAAGTGGGCAGTGAATCCTCCTCCTTGTGGTGCAGTGTCACTTGGTTCATGTTGCCTGCAACTGTAAAACTTGGGTGTCTAAAGTTAGGTACCTCAATACATATTGCTCACTTTATTTGGGTCAGATAAAACCCACTTGTCTGTGGCAGGTGAGGGGGTGCGGGAGCAGTGGCTGTACAGGGAGCGAGTGACTGAGTGCAAGGCATCTACTTCTCTTTGAAGAAGCCAGTGGGCAGGATTTGGCAGTTGACCAGGCCAGGTGCTAATTCCAGTTTGTGTGTTTGTGTAATTGGAGAGGAGACCAACCCATATGGTTCTCCTCTGGTTGCTCTCAATGTGGGTGGGGACGAAATAGGGAGCAGAGTGTCTGGATTTGGAATGAAAGGAGCCAGGCGTGATTCTGATTTCAAGGCCATGCCTGCTAATGGGGAGTGGAAGTGAGAGAGGAAGGGAATGATAGGGGAGACCCCTTTTTTAATATAAAAAGTAGATCAGGTACATTTTTGGGAGTACAGAAGAGGAGGGAAAGGTAGAGAATGAATGCAAGGAAAGAAGAAAGTTTACAAGGGGAAGATGAAATACATTCTTAAAAGAAGGTAGCAAGTGCTCCATGTTTTCTGTCAAGGGGAAAAAGGCAAGGGTGGATAAAGCACAGGAAATGGACCAAAGAACAACTTCAAATTTATTAAATAGACAATTGCTTGAGATTTTGCACAATAAGTAATACATATGTCTTAATTACCAATGTGAGACTTTGGCGTCAAGGCTTTTGGTTGGAATGGTAATGATGATACCTGGGTTTAGGAGGCTTAGTGGTCAGGCTAAGAGATTGGGGTGGGGGGGTGGGGGGAGGCAAATATTTGAGTTGTGTTTATAAACAGAATGCTTGTGTGCTTAAAAATGTGGTAGATGCCATATAGATGTGATCTCTGTCTCAAAAAGCTTAGGAGACACTAGAGAAAAGGCTTAACAAAACAGCAGTGCAGCAGGGAACAAGAGATTGGTGATGACAAAACAAGATCTGAGAGTCGCTTGAGTGTATGTGCACTTTGTATTTGTTGCGTTTAATAGTATGCGACTAATGTATACATGAAGCATGTTTTTGTAATTCCACCAAAATAAATCGTATGTAAATTTCAAAATACTTAAAATGTTTTAAATTAGAAAGATCCCCTATTCCAGATGTCTTAGTCATCTGGACTCTAATGCCATTCCACTTTATTTAGCTGTAGGACACACCATCTCTCTTTTTGGTGGCCTTCTAGCTCTGTTACTGTGCTGTTGCTCAAGAGAAACAATATCACAAAAAAAATCAGTGTGAGGTCCTGTTGAGCTAAAAACTGTACAGATACAGAGCAAAAGATATTTCTCATGATTGTTGGCTAAGGTCTTGAGACATAAAAATATTTACTGTCAAGGAGAATACAGTAGTGTTCACGATATGTAATAACATTTTACGCAGAGGATGATGCAGTGGTGTAGTTGCATCCCCTTTGATTTCTGGTCCAGCCAAAATTTAAAACAAACTTCCTGCCAGTGGTAGCAGCATTTCTATGCAGGCAGCAGTGAAGGGGGTCATGTGACTCCATGGCTCATTGAAATCTATCTGATTCCCTGTAAATTCTTTGTTCCATAGGTATTAACAACCCTCACTCCTTTTTTTTAATGGTCTTAATGTTCCCCTTATCAAACTATTCTTTCTTCCACAATTCTGCTGTCTGTTAGGAGCTCTCGGTAATGTAGCTCCTGTTTCAAAGCCCTGCAGACTGTTTTCAACTCTAACTAAAAACATTAACTCAGGTATGGAATTAACTTTCAATGAGGCATTGGATTGCACTGTCAAGGTGCTCAGGAAGGCTTGATTTTGCCTTATAAATCTGAGAGATGTACATTTAATTCTAATGACTACAGGACTAATGAAACAATAATAATAATCTTTTGATTATTTTTGCCTAGTTGTAGTTTTTAATACATAATGCATAATAAACAAATTTGTTGCTGCTGTGCACCGCAGCGAGGAGTCCGGGAGCCTTAGAGGCCGTCAGGCGGGTACTTGTGACGATGGAGTGGAATTAATTAGGCGGATGCTTATCGGTTGCAAAGCAAGATTATTTACTCACGCCGTCATGGTGGTGAAAGACGGAGGTCAGAGGTACTTGGTTAGTTACAGCTTAGAGTTCGTCAGGTCGGTCTGCATAAGTGTTCGGAAATGGTCGGGCAGAAATGGTCGGGCCGGCAGTCGTTGATTTACGTCTGAGATTGGGTCGAGACGGGGGGGGGGGGAACTGACAAGTGATCAAATTGTCAGTTACTCTGACATGTACGTTCAGAGGTCTCCAAGGTGTGTGCGGAGGTCCCCGTCTTCATGGAAGTGTATGCGGGTTTTATTTGAATAATGGCCAATTGCTTTTCGCCACGTCATAAATTGAATTAGAATCGCCAATTACATAGCGGTTTTCGCTAGGGTGTTATTTTAGGGCTACTCCCTGTATTACTCTGACCAGTTATAATGATTTATGTAAAGCAAAGAAGGTTGAAGTTTTATTTCTGTTAGTGGCGCAGCAATAAATTTCATTGTTGGCATGCATAGCAAAGGAGGCTGTTACTATCATTTTGTTAACCCTTAGTTAACCTAGTGCAAAATAAAACTGCTTTAAATAGTATCTCTTGCTTGTGGCATGGGCACTTACTTAATTGGGTTGTGACAAAATTAATGCACATGCCAATAAAGTTATATTTGCTTTTGCTTCGATCTTAAACTGAATAATACAGCTGTAGCCCCCTAGCATATTAGTAAAGCTTCTAGTTTCTTTTTACCTGGGGAAAAATACGTTATATGTGATGATGCACCAAACCGTCTGCTCCTCCCTTTTCAAAATCCTAGATCCACCCATGCCTTCGCATAAGAAGATTTACAAGAAAAATTACTGTGTAAACTAGGTAGAAAACATGCCTTGTCTTTGTCATATTTTTTTTAACTGGTTCTCAAAAGTGCATAAAAGCATTGGCAGCTAAAGTGACAAAATGATTCTTATCTTTTGCACTTCCCATTTCATATTTTTCTAATTACCTTTTAATATAGAAATATCCTACTTAAGTTTTTATTTCAGCCTTATTTTTGCTCAAATACTGGTATAGTTCTTTCTGAACTTTCAAGCACAAGGTCCTTTGCGACTGAAATAATGTGGTTAAAAATGTGGTTTCCCAAACTATTTTTTAAAGTATATGTGGAGAGAGGGAAAAATCTCCCAACTACTCTGTGCCACCCACATAAGCACTAACATATTTATTTATTTCTCAGTAAGGAGAAGTCTAAATTACAAATACAAATTTTCTGGGAATGAAGATCTAGCTTTTACTGTCAGTTAGATTAGCTGAAATGCCAAAGTTGTCCCAAGTAACTCAGGTTCAGAGTGTTGAATTCTTGCCTCCTTTAAGCTGGATTTCCTGATGCCAACTGCGTTGAGTCATGCCAAGATGGTTGGCTTTAGTAATGCACCAGCACGGTTCTTCTAGCAAAACATTTTGTGTTGCATCTGTTAAGGTGAGACCAATTAAAAGTGTTATGAAGCTTTAAAGTACAAACTTTAAAAGTACCAGGCTTATAGGTGAAGGTAAATACATCCTTTAGGGCAGCTTGAGAGCTGAGGCTTTTCTTGTCCTTTTTCTTTTTCTATTTTGTGCAATAATGCACTGGCTGGAAAACTTTGTGAACTTAAAACAAATAAAGGTCCAAAGTGAGAGGTCTGTAACATCTTCTCATGCCAGGGCAGGGAAGTATGAGCTTGGTTGGAGACCAGCAACTCTCCTACAATGTGAGGATGGTTACTGGGTTGGTAGGACTTTTATCTTCTACTCCCTGTCCATTTAGTAGAGCTGAGACAGAAACTACTCATTGCCAAAGCATTCACTTTAGACTGGCAAACTCTTAGGATCTATAAAACCTTCACCATATGTGAAAGGGATGAGCACTAAATATTTTTGTATAATGTCCTACAATCATATTCATTACTAAAATATATATTTTAATGAGGCATGCATTTGGTGAGGGAAGTACTGCCTAGGAAGCTGAGCATATAAAAGGGCTTAGTTCTCTTTCTCCGGTCTTCTGTATTCAGAAGAGAAGCTGGCTATGATAGCAGCCTCCATATAGTTACTGTTTTATGTGGTTTGTTTGGGTTTTTTTTGTTTTTGGTGGGGGGGGGGTTGGAAATATCTCCTGGTAGTCAGTCACCACTGCCATTTGTTGCAGTCTATCATACATTATTACTAGGGATCCAGGTTATCTGTTTGCCATGAAAAATGTAGATTTTCTTTAAAGGAGAAAAACCTGGGAAATGGGGGGGTCCTAAGGGGCTGTTTGGGGCTGGGGGGGAGCAGGGCACAGGAGGCAGGGGGCACCATGTGCGTGTGCACACATACACATGCACATGGCAGCCAGGCAGTGTGGTGGAGAGCAGCTCCCTCCAGGTAAGTCTGTGGGGGCAGAGGGCACAAGCGACATATTGGGAGGGGGGGAGAGGGGAGGAGCATTCCCCCTGAGATTTTTGTGCCCACAGTGAAGATAATTGAAATGAATGCATGTTTGTTTCCTCTTAAGTAGTCTTAGATGACCCATCTTCACAGCCAGATCCTTTTTAATATTCTTGGCTTATATTCTATGTAGCAGCTTTCTATTGCAAAAGATCCTAAAGTACATAAAAAACAATATGCATGTTGATTGCTTCACTAGAGTGGGAATGTTATGGCATGCAACCCCTGGGATGTCATGCAACCACTTAAAAGTGCCATAGACTATGAGGATAATGGGAATTGAAGAGTAATTCGTTCAGTTCATGCTGTAGAAGCGATGGTGGTTAGGTAGGCAAAAATGTAGTTGCCCAGTTTGAAATATTCTTAGGCAGTGTGTTTGATAACATCTATTTGGTCCAGATCCAACAGCCCTACATTGAGTAACTGAATCTTCATCCCAATTTTTTCTAGATACTAAATAGATGGCCAACTGGTATTTTGGTAGCACTTACAAGTAACGGAACTGTAGTTGCTTTCCGCATTTAACAGACAAAACCCAGTTGCTTTTGTTTGTAAAGGTGAGGAATGATGGTTTTGTGTAGCTTGATAAATGGTGAAGGAAGAGTGATTTGAGAAGGAAAAATTACATGTCAGCAAAACTGACAAACATATTCATATTTGGCAGCCTGCCATGGAGCTAGTGAAAAGCAATGCTTTTTGGCACAGTTGTAGTAAAATAACCAACTGACCTCTTTTGCTTGAGGAAATGTTTGTTTAACCAGGTAGAACCTGAGAAGCTAAGGGAGGTATGTTTCTAAAGGAAGGAAATTGGATACAGTGAATCTTTAATTTTTTTTTGTAAGTCTTTCAAATAAAATACAAATAGCAACTTCCCACAACCATAGGCTGTGGTGCTGCACAATGCTGTACTGTTAATGTAAGCTCTACTTTGTTTGGATCATTGCTAGAACCCTTGCTATAAGTGAAAATGGCATTAATCTTAGATGCTGTATTGTTGCTAGCAAACTCTAATCCCGGTCTCTTAGGAGGTGGACAGATGTTATGCTTAGGATATTTTAATTACACTTTAGAACTCATAAGGACCTTTACATGTGCTCCAGGAATGGGGCAGGTGGCACTTTAATTGGAGCACCGCAATATCTTGTGAATCAATGTCCCAGCACTTGGAAATGGTGTGCGAGTGCTTGAACTAAAGCCTGTTCAATGGGCTTTGGTTCAGGCTCCCCCACTGCCACTTTTAAGCGTGGGGGTGCTGATACATGAGATGCAGGAGGCTGTGGGAGCATGGTAATTACCACAGGCTCATTACCGGCAGACTCGATTAATTGATTAATCAAGTCTGTTCCAATATGCTGTAATTTCAGTGTATTAGAGCAGCCTCTGCACTCGTGTTCAGGCACCCAAGACATGCATTGCACTTAAGACAGGTTTAAACTTCCTGGAATATTTCAAAAGCACCCTGGGAAAATCAAGTACTGTTTTGAGCTGCTCTTTCATGAACTGGCTCAGTGTTATGTGCAGACAGAGCATTCTGTGAGTATGTCTGGTCAGTCCTCCAGGCATCCCGAACTGCACCGCTCTTCATCCCCACCCCCAAACACATGCAGGGCAAGGGGCTGCTCTGGAATGAAGCCTGGACTGTACTGCTTACTGAGACCACAGTCTGCAGGGTGGGGGTAGTGAAAAGGCTCTGGTTTCACTTCCCTGCTAGTGACCCTGGGTGGGAATCCCAGGCTCATTTGGGACAGGGGGTGGGCTTGTTTCACATTCTGCTTCCTCACTTGACATCTGTGAAATGTAGTCACAGTGTTTTTGACATGGAACAAAGCTCTTACGGAGGTAGTGACTAAAGCAGTTTTGAAGGAAAAAGAAGACAGATTGGGACAGAGAGACTTGAAAGTTGGCCATCTAACAACTTGTGAGAATTTCAAATGAGAGGAAATACACATGAAGGAGGATAAGGAGAATTGTTCAGACACCTTAAAGCTCTACGCAAGCCCAGCAGGAGGAGGCTGTGGGTTGTGACACACATTTATTTTCTCAGAGCCTTTATTTCAGCCCTCCCAGTATTTGATTCCCCAGGGACCTGCTCCTTATGTCAACCATTTTCCCTGGTGACCACTTAATTTTCATGATGAAATACATAATTAAATCTATTGATGCTCCCTTCCTGCCATCGTCTTGGGGAAACCGGGTCAGCGTGACGTAAGTTCTGCTGTGAAACATGGAGTTTCCTTGGCCTGACTACAAGGGAAGCTTCAAAATATATTGCTCTCCCTTCTTGTTTGTGGGGTCTGAAATACGGTGTATGCTCTGGCTGTGACTGGGCACAAATCCAAGTTGAAGCCTCACATGAATTATAGCAAGAGGGAGGGAGTTTGACATGCTATAACTATTTAGGGAGGGCAGTTGCTTCCTGCTTTTCCACTGCAGACTCTAGTAGCCACAGGAATTATGTTTATTTCTAGAGCAGGATATCCACTGGGTTAGGAAGAGGAAATCTTTCACATACTCTAAATTGTGGAGTGTCTTTTGTGCTGTCACTTGAGGATCTGATCAACAGTGACTAACCCCTGTATACTGTTGTCAGTGTATCATGGTTCCCACCCTCTGTTTTCAAGTATATGAAACAAGACCTGCACAGTCACTGGACAGATCACTCCTCCATAACCTTCTGTTTGCTTTTGTAAAAAAAAAACAAACAAAAAAAACCCAAGCAAAAAATGGTAAAGCCTATTTTCATTCTGTATATTCAGTTCTCAGTATGGTACATTAGGCCAAAGATCTGAATACAACTAGGGAGGAATGAGGACAAGGAAGACTTGACTCATTTAGCAAACAGGCTTTGGGTGACTGAATTTTAGAACCCGGCTTACAATTTATTTGTCGAGTCTGTCATCTGGGAGAGTTAAGGGTCTTAGACAAACTGTTCAAAGCCACTGGGAGAACTGTACATGGTCTTGGTGAGATTTGGAAAGTTAGGGCCAGAGATCAGATTTGTGACGTAAAGATTCTGAATGTACTACTCTTCTTCCTGTCGCATCTGTTCAACCTGTTATGCAACAGTATACGAGTAGCAAGCGAGTTTCATTTATTCATTAAATCCCAAGCAGCTGGCTCCTATGGTGTTTCATCCTATCCCTGCTTCTACCACTCTTCTCAGTGTTGCCCTGGTTTCCAACTGGAACATCAGCAGTTTGTAGTTCTTATCTCATCTATTTAAATACTTACCTGGCATGACCAAAGTTTAGGGTTCTGTGACTTTCCACCAGTTGCTACAGGAGGAAAAGAATCAGTAGTAAAACATATGAAAAACTATGCTTCAGACAGTGGCTTGGCTCTGGACAGGCCTGGAAAGTAAGAACTAAATTTCAGCCATCTTACGAGCAGGGATCTGGGTTTTTTATTTGCAGTGGAAAAACACTGATTTTTATATCCTTATAAACTAAGGATATCCCTTCACTAAGGGATTATTCACTAATCCCTTAGTGAAGAAAAATGTGGATTTTTCCTTTTAAAGGAGAAAAATGTAGGAAACCACAGGTTTCCCCTGCAGGCTGGCAGAATTCCAGTCTACAAGGGGCTCCTTGTGGCTGGGGGAAGTGGGATGCAGAGGACAGAGGGCACCACGTGCATATGCACATGTACGTGGCAGCCAGGCAGTGGTGGAGAGCAGCTCCCTCCATTCCCTCTAGGTAAGTCTAGTGGGGGCAGGGCAGGAGGGGGCACAGGCAGTGTAAGGGGTGGGGCATATGCCCACAGTGAGGCACAGGGTTGCAGCTGGGCCAGAGTGAGGGGCATCAGCAAGGTTGTGGCTTGGGAGTGAGGGCCAGCAGCATGGCAGGGGCAGGGCACCCGGATATCAGGGCTGCTCAGTGCCACAAAGCAGCAGGAGGCCGGGACGGGCAGCTGCAGCTGGAGCTGGGTCCTGGTGAGCAAAGGCAGCAGGAGGAGCTCTGATTTTTCTATGATAAAAAAAAGCAAAGTCAAATGCCAAAATATGTAGGTATTTAGAATTAATTTTATTGTAATGGTTGGGGTACTGGTAGGCTTCCAAATTGCTTTATAATGGTAAATATATCAATAAAACATTGTGTTCAACTGATACATTGTGGCATTTCATTTTAATCATGGAAAAATGTGGGTTTGGGGTTGTTAATGGGAGAATTTGGGATTTTTAAACAGACAAAACCAGGATCCCTGCTTATAAGTAAAGTTTCTGCCTATGTAATTTAGGATTCTGCATGCTGTGCTTATATCATCTCTCTTTAATTGCTTCAGCATTAGGACTTGGTGTTCTGTGTCCTTTTGGGTGTTTATAGACGTGCTCCAGGAGTGCGGGAAGGAAGGAGGCACTTTAATTAGAGCTGCTCCGAGAGTCACTCTTATTTAAGTGCCCAGAGTGTCACGTGTATCAGCCTCCCTTCACTGAAAAATGGTGGCAGGGGCACTTTAACGAAAGCTCGTTGAATGAGCTGGAATCTGTTGGAGTGCGGTAGTTACCATGCTCCAGCAGACTTGATTAATCGTGTCTGCTCTGATGCGGTGTAACTACAGCACGTTGGAGCAGCCTCCCTGCATATCTATAGAAGCCCTTTGTGTTTGGGATGTGGTGATGTAGTTGCTATTTTGATTGCCTAATTAATCAGGAGTGGTGGTGGTTTGTTTGCCACATTTCCATCTTTCACAGACAGACTGGTGAAAGACAAACTGTTCTGATGAAAGATGCGTATTTTGCGTAAATTACTGCTTGTGAACAACAAAAGTCTTCCCTGGGATAGTCCACCATCTGAAGTTGTTAATTAACACTGTATTGCTGCAATGACTACCCTTCTTCCTGGAAGTGGATAATGATCTTTATTCATGTAGATAATTGGAAGAATTCCTGCTAACAATTAATGCTGCCACTGCTCCAACCCCCATCAAATTTCTGAACCTGTGGAGAGCTCTTTTCCTGGAATATAATGCAGACCCCAGTTTTTGCCAGCTGTTTTCTTGAGGGAAAGGTGTGGGTTATGTGGGAAGATATGGTAAAAATCATTCTACTGGTGACTTTTAGCAGCTTCATCTCATCAAGCTGCTGTTCTCCTCCATAGATGCTGGAGAGGGGACAGTGGGGTGGTGGCTAACTTGTTGAGGATCATTGGGATGTTAAGTGGAGGCAAATCCCACTCATTGGCCACCTTCTTTTTGCTGGCTGCCTCTTGGATTCTGAACCACCTCTTACGCAGTCTCATGTATCAAAAGCCCAAAGCAGCAATACCTATACTTTCCCTTGAGGCAGCTACAGTTCAGGTGTGTTGCCAATACAAAATGTTACACATGCTAAAAAAGGAAACTTGGTTGAAGGATTAGTTGAATATCAAAATAAGCCCAAGGGAAATGCCACAGAGTTAATGCATCTCTCCCTTCATTTGCTGCTCTTTCTTATCTGCTTTCCTGGTTTTTCCTTTCCTGTTTTTTCCCTCTTGTATGGTCAACCTCAAGTGTTGTTTGTTTTTTTTAACAGGCTGCAAACTATGCAAATGTATTATTTCAAACACTTAAGTCAGTGAGAGAGGTATACAGGAGATAACTGTACCCATGTTTTATGCTGTGTACCTGTTTTGTATGTTTGGCATAGATTACTGCCAAAGCAAGCGCAGGTATCTCAGATATATTTTTATGAGGAAAGGTGAGTAAATACTTATTGTCCATGATCTTGGTAAGACAAAGCTCATAATGAAGTAACGAATGCTCACTTCAGTGGTTGCTACCTTAATGCACCTACTTTTCGTTGATGTTATTGGCAATTGCTACCTCCATCCTGTTTTGTTTAAAGCTTTTAATACAGTGGTTTGCATGATGAACTCTTGGCTACATAGGAACAAGTTGCCACAGGACACAATAGGGGCAGAACTCCCTTCTAAGCCCACGGTAACTTAGTTTTAATATACATATCCTGACTGTCAGTTTCTAGGAAAGATCGTCTGAAGAGGTTAAATTCCCTGTAGTAATGAGACTTGCCTGTTTTGGCTAGTTTGCCCTCTAAGAAATGGAGGTGTAACTGGTGTGGTTTATTTCTTAGGCCAGCGTTTGCCAATACCATGGCCAGTACTCAGCAGGTTAGTGCAACAGCTTGTAGATGTAGAGACCCTTTCATCTTCCCCTGTTGCAGCCTTTGCTGCTTCATCACCCACATTGACGTGTGCCCCTGGAAATTAGAAATGGTCAATTCAGCAGCAAAAAAGGAGTCAGAAAAAGGATGGGGGTAGAGGGCAGTGGTTGCTGCATTAACTCATTGGGTGCTGGCTGTGATGATACCTCTTTTTGTAGCAGTGGTTATTCCTAAAAGCAGGACACCTCTCCTGCAGGAAGCTGTTGACGAGCACCAGAGCCATGAGCACCACTGCCCAGAGAAAGGTGCAGATTTTCTAGGGGACCTCCATTCTGCACTCCTTCTTAGTCTGTGCCCTGGGCTCATGCCCTGCTCTCTCACTCTTAGTTATACAACTGGTAAGAAAAGTATCACTCCCTCTTGGTAGCCAGTTTTCTGTATTAAAGAGAAGAAAAATTTTCCTGAGAAGACCATAGAAGAGGTTTTGCAAGTGTGGTTTTTGTTTTTTGTTTTTCTTTCCCCTGTCTACTTTTTACTTATTGTTTGATGGGCTAAAGCATGCTTCTGGATGTTGTTTCTTTAATATATTTTTTTCTAAGTGCACTCTTATTGTTCAGGTTTTTGCTTCTTGGAGGTGTGATTGTCTGCATTTCTGGCTGTTCCTGGCCCTTGTGTACCTTTTCTGTTGCATCTTTTCTGTGGTGTTCGCCTATTTCCTTTCAGCTAGACAAGACTGGCTAAACCTTGTTCTCAGAGGGCATTGTTGCTGTCCCTTACCTGGCTGATGGTTTGGGCAATTGGTGGTGATTCAGTCCAGTGGCTGAATGGGCATCCTCAACAGCTCCTTGCATGTGAGAATGGAATCACATCTTCATTTATTTTGTTTACTTATGTGTTTATGTTTGCGAAGAAGGGGTGGAGGGTGTTTACATAACCTTAATGCTATTCCCTTAGAGAGTCTGTAGGAACAAATACTGATATTTTGATGCTGATTAAATGGGACGTGAATCTGGTCTATAGCCTGGTTCACTGAATTCTTATTATCGCTAATAATTAGAGAGAGGAATGTGCAATGGCAATCTTCCAGCCTGTGTCCTTAGAATTTTGGCCCTTGTAGCTGCATTGTACTTCAGCAGGGAAGACAACTGTCAGTTGTAAAGTAATATGTTTGCCAGGTTGGTTTTTGTGATTTTAGAAAACAACTGTAAAATATAACCTCAAACTTGCTATATGTGCTACTTGCTGACATGGATGTGCAGGGTTTTAGACTCTAGTTGAGCATTTCTGTATTTTATTTGGACACTCTTTAAAACAGAACGTCTTACCCAGACTGGCTGTGTTCCTGTAATCTCATTTTCTAGCAGGAGAAGGGGATGGACAGCTCGCTCTCTTTTTTTGGCTGTATTCAAATATACCACTAACAGATGGTGTTGGCTGCATGAGAAGCCTGCCTGTGCCATTTTTAATGAGTACAGCATGGCATACCCGACTGCCAGAGATATGCTGAAGAAGGAGAGCAAGTTTAGTCTAATTTAAAATCTTATTCTTTTTGAAACAACAGGTAGGGATTGGGCATGTGATTTGAGTTCTGAGAGATCTCTACGCATCCTATGGAGATGCCTGGAAAATCATTGTTTAAAAGACAGTGGAGTAGGGCAAACTATCACACCATCTCAACTGTTTAAGATGACCAGAAATATATTGAAGGAGAACAGCTCTGACTCGTTATCACCTACTAGAATAGGACTGGAGACTTTACAGCCTTCTTGGCAATACATGTACAGTATTTGGAGAGTTTTCAATGTGCTCTCTCTACAGAAACAGTCATGGGAGGAAGTGTCTCCAGTCTATAAGGTCATCTCCTTTATTTGGCACTTAGCAATGCCATGTGATTGCTACAGTCTGCCTTTGTGACAACAAAGCGCATGCTTATATGATATGAATTGAGGCTGTAGGCGGAGTGAGGTGCCACATGGGGTTAGGTCTGAGCATTTTATCTCATTTTAGCCCCTGAAAAGGGGCTTTAGATGTGTGTTAGGTGACAAAGGTTTTGAGTGGTTTTTTTTTTTTCTTTTCTTAGTGTGCATTTCATGTGTTTGCCTGTAGAAGTAGTGTGTGTGGTGGGAAGGGGACTTTATGCCTGAGAACATTGCTATAAAATGAGCTAGAAGTCTCTCCAAGCCTGCCATGTTGCCCTAATCTTACCTTCTCTTCCCTCTCTTTCCAAAAATCCACCATGAAAATAAATAAAGAGGTAGATTCCTGACCAATTCAGCCTCTAGAAGAAGGAAAAAGAAGCAAGTTACCTGATCTAGAGATTTCTGATCATTACATTATACAGACATTTCATTATTTATGGTGCAAGGAGGAAATAGTTCATGCTCCAAATGTTGGAGGTTTTACAGTTCATCTGAAATGGCTTAAATCTCCCAACCTACTTTTGAGAAGGCAAGTTTACCTTCCATGAAGTGTAATCTCTCTTTAACGGTAGCTTCAAAGATACAGAGGAGTTTCAAGCTGCAGGTAACAATGGCAGAGAGATTAGATGTTCTGACAGTAATGCAGAGAATAATTGTAGATTTATATATAGCTCATCTTGAGCTTCTCATAAATCTGTTATAATGGGGTTGCTGCAGAGGCTTTGAATTTTATAAGTACCTGATTAGCATATATTTGCAGCCTGGGAAAAGGGAGAGAGGCTTACATTTCGGATGGTTTGCCCCAGTTCCTCTTCCCTGATTTTTGTTTTGATTTTATGCTGAGTTCTTATATTTGGAGAAGAGGGAAAAGGAAGCATGCGCGCACATGTGTGTGTGTACATGTACATGTCTGTGCATATATACAACTTTTATATACACTCTAGTCAAGTAATGAATGAGACTTTAATAAGAATGATGTAGTACATCCTGCTTGGTTCTTGGAAAATCCTTTAGATATAACTGCATAATTAAACACTATCTAACATAAAGCATTAACCAGCTCATCTCTTGGTTCTTTAATTTTTTTTTTTTCATTTTATATGCCAGTCATTGAACTTAGAGGATAACCATAGTTTCCTGAGATCTTATTCTATCTCCAGGTACTCCTAAGTTGATTTTTCGTCCCTGACATTTTTCCCATGAACATGTTGATCCCAGTATTTCTCCCTTCCTCTAGTTCCCTAGAAACAATGTCTCATTTTTTTCAGCCCGCTTTTCCTTCCTTCTGATCCTACATCAAAATATTCTTGCAGAAATGATAAGATTGAAGGGCTTCTTTTCTGCAGACTAACTCTAAGCAGGGAGTTGATCTCTTCCATTTTTTTGAGAGCTATTTGGTGGCTTTTTTCAATGTATGGTGAAATCCAATCAAACTTTTATTTCTGTAACATTAACAGTTACTGCTGTGCTTAACTCTGCTTGGGCTAAAGCAGGGGTGGGAAAAATGTGGCCCAGGGGCCAGATGTGGCCCACCAGGCCATTCTATCTGGCCCGCAGGGCCCCTAAAAAATTTAGAAAATTAATATTTATCTGCCCTGGGCTGCCTGTCATGCGGCCCTCGATGGCTTGCCAAAACTCAGTAAGCGGCCCTCTGCCCAAAATAATTGCCCGCCCCTGGGCTAAAGGGTACTGTAGAGCCTCATCTGATGAGTCTGGGACTTCCCTTCCTTGCTAGGCTGCCCAACTAAGGTTTCTTTTCTTTTCAGAAGATCTTTCTAGGAGTTCATTGGCAACTGGAAAAGGGTCAACAAAATAGTCTGCCTGACACAAGTGCCTTGAACATCACTGGGAAATTTTTAGCCTTTTTTATACTGTTCCAGCCAAAATGTTAAACTATACCACTTATTAAGCTTCAGATGCACTGTAGAATGTAATGGGGAGAAATAAATAAGCATAATGTGCTGTAGCTGTTTTTCTTTCACCCTTACATTTTGAACAGTGGTAGGACCTCTTTGTTCTCTTCCCCCACCCTGAAATCCTTTATAATATACACATAAGAACGTTTTAGAGATGAACCAAAGCCACAGGATTTGGTGCTAATAACTTATTTCTTCAGAGGGTTTCTTGTAATTGGAGGAAGTGGAAGAACTATGAAGCAGGCATTGGGAGCAGAACAGGGGCACCCAGGCAGATGTGCAAGGCAGTGAGAGTGACTCGTAAGGTATGCTTGCTGGTATTTTGGGATTGTGTTAGGCTGTTACTTCAAACTCAGGACCTTGGCCTACCCATATCAGCTACTCATTCCTGTCTGCCACATCTCCAGCTGACCATTTAGGCTGGCCACAGGTGTCCAGAAACCTCCATATAGGCCTAGCCACCTGCCCACTCCCTGCTACTGGAATGGCCGGTCAGTCAGTTGACACCTTACCCTCTCCCATGTAAGCCCCTGGCCCGGGAAGCTTCCTGTAATGAACCCATTTAGGGCTAAACTACCCAGATTGCTTTGCTGTTGCTTACAGTTTGTGTCTCTGCTTGCTCTTTGCTTGATCTCCTGGCTTGCCTTCTGATTCCTCCATGTTCTGCCCGATGCTTTTTAGCTAATGCCTAGACCCTACTCTCTGCTTGATCTCCTGGCTATTCAACCTGGCTTGCCCTCTGATTGTGTGCTCTGTCTGACCCTCCAGTTATCTGACTCAGCTCGTTCCCGGACCCAGTTTTTGGACTGACCTCCTGGCTTCCTGACATGGGTCATACCTAGATTCTGCTCCCTCCTTTGGACCCTGATCAATCTCTTGAACCCCAAGTGACCCCCAGGCGTGACTGCCTGTGACCTGATGTGACAGATTCTTGCACAGTAGTTGGGTAAACCAAAGATTCTGGAAAAGTAGTGCTTCAGGCCCATCTCTAGGTGCTCAGATGCTACTATGTCTGGGTCTGAGAAATATCTGGATCTGGGTATATTTTTCCTTTTCCTTCTAGTTACAATTTAAATGCTTTGTGCTCTGGCAGTGTATGAAGAATGCCAAGAGCACACACCAACTGCTGAAGCTTCCTTAGCCTGATGAAGGGTTTTTGGGTTGGTCTAATAAAAGATATCAAATTCACCCAAGGAACCTTGTCTGCCTATGTCCTTAGACCAACACGGCTACAACCCAAACCCATACAAAACCTATTGCATTTTATTTAAACATTTGACCTCCAGTGCTAAGTGTGCCAGTACTTCCATTTTGAAATATCTTTAGACTTAAGCATAACCAAAATGGAGTATTCTTACCATTTATTAGCATTTGAGTCAGAGTGGGAAATTCTATGCTAAAAGAGTGGAGATTGATCAGCTGCTTCATTCAGCCTGAAACTCAGATCTTGAAAGAATACTTGTTTGCTTTGAACTTGGTGGCTGCCGAATTGATAAACCCCAGCGCTGTGATGACCAGGAAAAGAACAGTAGGATAAGACTCTTCTTCACGTCCATAATATGCATAAGTGGCAAGTGCTCAGAATTGTGTCTGTGGTAAGAGCCTGGATATGTTGGAGTGCCCCAAACTGAATGGGGAAAACCCTTCCCTGTGTTTCAGATAACTAGAGTTGGCCACATTGATAGGCAACTGATGCAACAAAGTTCCTGTTCTCAAACCTGTTCTGTGCTGTATTGCACACAATTGTAACTAAAAGACTGTGTTAATTGAACAAGAGCTGATAACAAGGGGAAACGTGAAGCTTCCCGTTTGTCTCTGAACGATGTAGCTGGCAGTCAGTTAATAATTTTCTAGTAGTAGGAAAGGATTAGCTGGTAGCAAGTCGCATTAAAATAATTGTTTAAAGATTAATGAACAAGAAGTACACTGGCTTACCATTAACAAGCAAAATTTGTTTTAGAATAGTGACCTTGGACTGTAACTTGACTTCATTCCTTACTGTGAATAGTAGCTACCTTCACTCTGATTGTATTTTAGCCAAGGGATTTTTTTAAAAACTAAAGTTGTTCATAGCATGTATTTGAGAATACTCTGCTGTAGGAGCTAAGGTAAAATTGTTGTCTAAAGTAACTGAGTTATTCCAGACCAATTTACCTTAAAGCTCTGTTAAAGCAACTTCCTACTTCTCCTTTTTTAAATAAAATTAAAGAAAAAAACCCCATAATTTTGCCAGTTGCAAAATTATATGTAGTATGTCCTGCACATTCTTGTGAGTACAGGTAATGTTGATACCTTTTAAATGAGAAGTCAGTTACTTTGTGTAACTGTTTGCACATTTAGTCCTCTTATGAGTAAAGTTGGCCAAGGAGGAGAGAACCTGTGGCAGTGGCTAGCGATAGAAGTTGCACATAAACTGGTTTAAGTGGTCAGGAACTGGTTTAAACCTGTAACAAAATGCAGTGGTGATGTGTAGGGGGTGCACGTGTACCCCCTGAGAGTGCTGGTCCACCCCCTGACAGGCCACGCTCCCCACTTAGGCAACGGGCAGGCAGGAGCGCCAGCTGGGGAGTGGGAATGCTGGATGAAATGCTGTGGCTACTCCCCCCCCTTGGTTGGCGAGATTGGCCATGTGGGGACCCCCCTGGTTGCTGGGGGGGCACATGTCCCTCCTGACTAAGGTGTCAGATAAGGGTCAGATTCCCCTGTCACCCCTTCCTCTATCGTGGAATAGACCCAGCTTCCAGCTGGGGTGGGGGTGGGGGGTAAAGCCCCCACTGCTGGCTTCCCCCCTCCACCGGGCACGGGGTAGGTGGTTTGTTCCCCCCACATCTCCTGCTTAGCTGGTGGACTGGCTGAGGAGGGAGTGGGGGGTGGGAAACAGTCCCCACTGTGGGCTTCCCATCCCCTGTGCCAGATGCAGCCTGGCTGGGGTCCAAAGCTGAGAGCTGGGCAGAGGTCAGGCACCTGTCACCCACTGCCTGCTTGCAGTGGCCCTGGGTGCTTGGGGAGGGCTGCTGTGGGTCATGGTTGTGGGCAGTGGCAGGGAGAGGCAATGGATTGTGGCAGCCCTGTCTGGCCCAGCCCTATGGCCCAGGGGCATAGGCAGTGACTTATTTGCAGCAGCCCACTCCAAGTGCCGGTGCTGCTGCAAGCAAGTGACAGGTGCCTCACCTTTGCTGTCTATGATAGTTCGCTCTGCTGCTACCACTAAGAGAGGCAGGGGGTAGGGGTCCCTGCAGGCCAGTGTGGGGGCTTAAACCCATTCCCAATCATACTTGGGCTTGCCCAGGCCTGGCCACCCCAGCATAGCTTCTCTGCAGCCAAGGACTCACTCTAGCACCCCCCTGGCTTCTGGCTTGAGCCACTGCAGGCATGTGTCTGCCTTTCCACAATCAAAAGTGGATGTCTGTCCATTTGCAAGTTGCTTCAATCTACAGAGGTTAGACTAACCTGCAAAAATTGAATCAATTCAGGCTCTGGCTTTTCAAATGTCTGTCCCTAGCCAGTGAGAGCGGACTTGGCACAGACAGAGCACTTTCTATGCCGTCTCTTGGCAACTCAAGTCCTGCCACTCATTCCCTACATGTAGTTGGAGATCAGATGCTTAGTGGAGTAGCTGTTACAATGTATTCTTAGCTGTCTGTTAACCTTGAAGGAATGCTGTAGTTGTGCTGCACTGTGGCTCTGTATAAATGAATATTGGTTCAGCAGCTTGTGGAGTTGTGTAGCTCACCAGGCTAAAACAAAGAAGGGAATGTAGATAGAACGAAAGGGAAAAAGGAATGAGTGTGCTGGCTTAATTTTAATATATTCACTTTGTCTAGGTGTGGAGTTGCTGCAAGGTCATTATCGTGCGTTAACTGGAAGAGATGTCTCTTGTGATACTTGGTGGGGGGGTGTTGGCTGAAATGGCAGAGCAGTCACTTGTCGGGGGGGGGGGGGGGGTTGTATCTGGACTAGTAGCTGCATCCTCCAGCAGAACTATTTGGGGGATGTATTTTAATTTGGGAGTAAATTGGCAAAGAGGAAGGGAGTGCAGCACACCGATCTTTAACACACAAGGAGGAGGAGCACCTGGAAAAGGAAAAAAAACGTGGAGTAAGAATTTCTGAAGAAAAGAGGTCAGGAATAATGAACCTGAGTTTGGAAAATTCAGACTTGGTGTTAGAGAGTGGATAAAAGTTTGTGTTTGCAGTCAGGTCAGTGCCTACTGCTACTTCTTGGAATAGACTGTTATGGATGGGAAGGAGGAATATGTTACCACTGGCTGCAAGGTTGTTGGGGCTGGAGAAATCAGGGCAGGAGGGCTGGGAGGCAGAGCAATGTGGCCCTGAGCAGCAGCTGCCTGATTAGATGTGCATCATTTGAGGAGGCAGTGTTACCCATCACTGACTTGCAGGGACTGGTGAAGGAGCTTGTAGAGCAGTCTTGTGTGGCAGCGCGGCCAGACACAGCCAAGCACACTACGCAATATCCTCTAAGTAGAAACATTTGGGCAGCGGATGGCACTTTTCACAGAGGCTTGTTGTTGCTTTCGTGACTTCTGGAAGTCTCTTCCTTTTATTTACCTCAGGCTCCTTTCTTTTCTGGACACCAGCATGAAAGCAGGTGCCTGCAAGAGGGCAGCTAGCCAAGCTGGAAAAAATAATAATATGGTATTGTTGTGGCTGAAGATGTGATTGTTTCTAGATTTTTCCCGGGGTAAGGGAGGGAGGAACTCCCAACACAAATATATTCCTCCAGAGTAGCTGTAGGCTGAAATATATTTTTGATGTGTGATAAAGGGGAGGAAATCTAAACATCTTGCAAAAGATTGGGAGGGAAACAGTATTTTACTACTTTGAGAAACTCTTTTTTAAATTGGGTAATATTTTTTGCTCTAAGGATACTTTGCTTCTGTAATCATCCATGTCAGAAGTCAGCAACCTACAGCCTGCAGAACCACTGGATCTGGCTTCTGGATGTGGGGCTTTGGCAGGATTCAGCAGCGTGGAGCGTTGGCTGAGGGCACTTTCTGCGCACTGCAGCCAGGACAACCACTGACTGTGGTTGTTCTCCGGTGGGGACAAATGCTGACGGTGGCCAGCTCCTAGTGCCTGCCTGTCCTGTTGCCTCTGACCTGGCATGGGTTATTTTGCCCTGCAAAGTTGTCTATTCCTGACCCATGTTTAAATAGTGAAGGTGCTTGATGCAGCTGGTGTTGAGTACACGCTACAAACAGATGTCTCAGAATATTCTCATTGTTCCATTTATTTCATATTCTATAGCTGAAATTTTAGTCTTTTCCCAAGTGACCATCTTTTGTGTCTGCAACACCTACCCATGATTTCCTTTATAGGATATCATGCAGCAGAAAACTTTGTGTCCCATGTCCCAGAATCCTTTGCATTCTGTTAGGATCAAACACCTTGCTCCATGCCATGCTTTTCAAAGATGTTTTTCTGGTTGTTCTATTATATCTAGTCAATGCAGACATTTTACTCTTGCATCTGATAATTTTATTTAAAAAAAACATGGAAGTGGTACTGAATATTAAGTACATCTAATGCATTTTCTGGTATTTGAAAGCTCTTCCAGGCAAAAGAGTTGGAAATACTTACTATATAGTAGGAAAGTATGTGACTTCCTGTTAAATGACATAACTCATCTTGGGATTGTTACCTTAAAAAGGGTTGTACTGTTATGTAGTAAATGGATGTTCATTGCTTAGGGGGAAAAAGGTGTTCTGGTAATGAAGCTGGTCAGAAAGATGTAAAAAAAACTGAATTGGGAAACCTTAAGATCATAACCTCTGCTAGGTGAAATGATTCAGTGGTGGTCATAAAAATGAGTGCTCCATTAAAAATATGAAAATGTTCAGTACCTTTAATTTCTTATCTATCTGTTGATCTTAAAACCTGCCATCTCTCAGCAACCTTGAACACAAATCATTGGTACTAAATTATTTAGCAGCCTGTGCATTTATATGTAGACTTTGTAATCCCTTTCATCTGTTAATTGGATGCTATAGGAATATACAATGGTACTGGCAGCCTTTTTTTAATTGGTTGCTGGGTCATCCAGTACCTCTTTTTTGTTTGGTTTTGTTGACAATTGACATTTAGTGTCACTGTTCAGTCAGTGAAAATAAGGGTCCCAAACTAAAATCCTGAATCTGAACATCTCCTGAGTCCTCAGATATTTTGGGATGAAATTCAAATATTTTCATTGGGCTCCATCTCTGTGGATTTCTAGGTGTGCTGCCCTGGAGCATGAAAACCCAGATGATAAATGTCTTTTGTGATAAATTGCTTCTGATTTGGACTTTCATTACCACATTATGAATTCAGTAATATTAAAGTATTATAAATTGCCTTGCAAAGGCTCATATGTGAGCAGTGTTTTTTGTGCCAGTACTTGCTCATGCATTTAGAGTTCTGGTTGTTATTAGGTCAGTTATTTAATCGAAGCTCTTAAAGCTCTTAAAAAATTACTTCAATCACTGTTGTTAAGAGAATCCCTTGGGCTTGAACAGCTGACCCAGGATTGGAAACTGGGCCAGATCCTTTTCCACTGAAGCCTTATTCAGTGCCCCATAACCTAGTGCATTTTTGAACCAGCTGGTTTAGCTTCATTCTTCTCTCCTCCCATCTGTGGACTGGGGATTTGAGCTGCTGACTATATCCTTGTTTTTACAGGGTTGAAGAGAAATATGGAATAGTAATTTATAAACTTTCTCACTAGAAAGCTCTGTGTTATGCTGCATGATAACGTAATACCTCAAAAATGTTCTTTAGCTTGGTTTGTTATGTACTGACTTAAACTCTGAGCTTACAGTGTTGTGGATTTCAGTGCATACTTATGAAGTATAACACCACAAGAAGCTATGGTGAGCAGAAATAATGAGTGTTTTTTTTCCTCCTGTCTCTTTTGTTTCTAGCTAATTAAAATTAGTGCATACAGTATTCCTCCATCTGTCAACTACATGCTTATTACACAAAGCTCTGATGCCTTGCATTTCAGGTTTATTGGGAATGAACAGCATGATAATGCTTTACAGATGCCCCTGTTTGGGTGTGAACAGCTTGCTGACCAGCAGTGACCCAGGCAAGGAAATGGGTGGAGTGTCACTGCCAAACGAAAGGCTGGGAAATAAATGCACCAGAGTGTCGCTCTTAATAGTCTGTGCCAAGATGTCTTTAAAATCTGTCATGCTAGATATTCCTTGAAGCTTGACTGCAGTGTCTCTCGTCTAGGCACAACTGGAAGCTCAGAAAGCAACACAAGATTTCCAGAGGGCTACCGAAGTGCTGCGTGCCGCCAAGGAGACTATTTCGCTTGCTGAGCAGAGGTTGCTGGAGGATGACAAACGTCAGTTTGACTCTGCCTGGCAAGAGATGCTCAACCATGCTACTCAAAGGGTAAGATGGATGAGGGATTGTTTGCCCTAAGTCTGCCTTGCACAGTCTGTTCATTGAGCTAGTTGTTTCATACTGCAAGGGCTAAACCCCCTTTTGGGGAATGCAGAGGGGCTGTAAGTTCATCTATAATGCTACACTGGCTCATAAGTAGCAGTGGACTGTGAAAAAGTACTTGTTCTACTATTAATTAAATATAAAATAAGACTCTGGTGTCCATAGATAGGTCCAAGGGGAGTCATTTAGGATGGGTACAAGACCTGCTGCTCATGTGAATCAAGGATGGAGAGGGTACTCCCTATGCAAGCTGCCCAGGGTGTGCTTTACTGTGCCTGTACCTCTGGTGTCTGAGTTGGAGGCCAGCAGACTTATCTCTGGCTGAGCGGTTAGAAAGGGGAAGGCGGGGATGGGATGCTGTCGAGGGTGAAGGTGCCAGAGCAAGTAGCCTTGCCTCTGAAAAGGATTGGAATGAGTGAGTGGGAAGAAAATTGGGTCAAAGGGGCCTTGAACCTGATGGTAACAGAGACCTTACCCTCTACTGATTAAAGAGGAGGGAGGAAATGGCAGCTGTTTTGCTGAAGGTGGGAAGGGACCAGTGCCTCTTGGAGTAGGAACTGTCCCACAGAAGTAGTTCCTTGGGCACCAACAGTTTGCTGAATGCCCTTAGTGCATTGTTATATATGAGAGAGGCTAGGCCCCCTTTGGTTGAGCAGAGTGCATACATTTATTGAGGGATGAATTTTGTAGCAGTGTTGGTTTGAGACAAAAAGAAATGCAAAAATCTAGAACTCTTGGTTTAGAAATGATACCTTTTATTAGACCAACTGAGCAATTGCAAAAAAAAATTCTGGGTCTCCCTTATGGCTGGGAGCCCATCAGTTGATGGGGTTCCCAGCCATAGGGGCGCAACCCCCAAGCCCTGGGGATTGTGGCTAACATGATCCCCAAGGCTCGAGGGAGCATAAAGCCCTCGAGCCCACATGGGATTTTGGTCCCTGCTGTGCATTGCCCATAGCTGGGACTAAGAGTCTTGCAGCTAATGGGGCTCTTAGTCCCAGCTGTGCCTCACTTGCAGCTGGGATCCAGACACCCTGTAGCTGATGGGGTTCTGAATCTCGGCTGTGTGATTCCTGCACCTGGGAGCCCCCTCAGCAAAGAGGGGTTCCCAGCTGTGGGTTCCTGCTGCTTGCCAGTGCAGGGGGAGTCCATGATCGGGCTCCTGCTATGACAGCAATAAAGCGTGATTGGATCTGATGCATGATCCCACAGTTGCACCTCCTGCCATACGCACGTGATTGTGTACAATTTGGTAGATCATGCATTAGATCCAATACCTGCATGTGTAGGGGAGGGCCTGAATAATACCGTGTGTGGATGATCTTACTGTGAAATAAGAAAGCCTTGTTCTGATTTGGCCTATTCCATTACCAAGATGGTTTGAACTATAGAAGGCACTTTGATTGTGGAATAGGAGTACCCACACTGGAGTTATTCAGGAATAACTATGCTTTATGCTTTAAAATCATACCCTGCTTTAACTTTTAGGTGTAGATTAGCCCTTTGAAATCTAGAGAAGGATAAGTGCTATGTAAATGAAAGTGGCATTCATGGTAGTACATGTGTTTGGAAGAATTTTTCTACTTTCTATAGTCTCTTATTGCTTTAACAGAATGCAAAAATAACACTTTTTAATACACAAAAACCAACCTAATGTTAAAATCTGTCATGTCAGATCTTGCCAGCCATGTAAGTGAAATAACTCCTCACTCCAAATGGGGCCAGACAATACTGTGACATTAGCTGCGTCCTACAGTTTGTTATTTTACAGTGTCCAGCCCTTTATGGGAGATACTTGACTGTAAAAGGAAAAGTTCTTCACAACTAATTTTTATAAGTCTGTGTTGCCATATACAGTACTCAATACCAAAACAATGCAATAAGAAATGGGAAGCCTGGCGTTTGGAAATGGAATATTCTTTGTGTTGTTGTCCCCACTGCCAGGTGTTTGAAGTTCCATTAAATTAAAAGGACAGGAAGAGGGTAGTTTCACTCCTTACCCAGAAGTAATCAGCTGTAGACCCTCCACAGATGTTACCTTTATTTGGAATGAGCAGTCTATGGCTTTTTTCTTTTGAAGTATGGAATGTGAAGAGGGGAATTGGGAACCTCTGGTGCTTTTATCAGGTGTTAAACTTTTGATTGACTGTGCTCACCCACAAGTTAAAGTCCAGTCTTGGCTTGGCAGTAGCCAACTCACATTAGGGAAGCCACGGAACATGCAAGCTTTAATCTGATGGACACTCCCAGCCTCACAGGTGAGTGCTCTGAGATGGTTTGGGGAAAGATCCGTATTGCTGTTGCCAGCAATGGAAAACAAAAAACTTTTATCTGCCTGGCAATCTGGCTCCTTTCATGTGTGCAACTGTTCTGGGGAGGTTGAGGAGTAGGATGGCTCAGGATCAAATGAATGAAAGGCAAACTCCACACAGACGTGATATTGAATCACTTGATGTTTTAGAAGCCTAGTGAGAGAGAGCAGTGGCATAATGTGTGTGAGGAGTGTGTTTCTTTTCTTTTTTTTAAGGAATTACATTCTTTTAATACAAGTATTCTAGGGAGATGAAGTGAATACGAAATCAGCAGGCATACTTAACACTGGTGGGATGGATGGGGGAAGAAATGTCAGCAATTAAATTATGAATCTTTGTGAAATTTCTCTCGGTCTCTCTCACGTAGATGATTGTTTCCCCTGAGGCCATCTAAACCTCTAATCCTTCCCTAATGAATCATCTAGGGATAAAAATACAATTGACTGATGAAAACCCAGGGACTTAGTGCCTGAGATGTAGCTGTACTGTAACTGTGGAGTGCTCTCCAAACAAAAAAAAAAATGATAGTAGCTATACCATTCTGTGTTCTCAACCTGTAACTTTTATCAGATGAATTGCCCATAATGAAATGTCTCCTGTGGCTAGAGCTGAATGCTCCTTGGAGACCTTTGTGTGTTTTTGATGCCAGTATCAAATAATCTGGGTCATGTTGGCATACTATATAGACTGGCTGAGAACCAGAATGGAAGGGGTTCTACCCTATACTTTCTAGCTCTTGACAGAGTGGTCTGAGTAAATTTCATTTTCAAAATTGTTTTTAGAAGAAAGTATGTATCTGCAGTTTAGTAGGCTTGAGCTAGGTAAGAATGGTGATATCTATACCAATCCTGATTCACTGTACATGAATATTACTGTTTCCAGTAACTGCCTATTTTTGAACAGTTGTATTGGGATTTTAGTGTGCGCCTTTTAAAATGTGAAATTCTAATTAAAATCAATTAGTCAGATCCAGCATGGAAAATAATCAGTGTGGTGCTTGAGGTTTTTTAATCGCACTTTCAATCTATTTTTCTTTTAAATAATAAACCAGTTTGAAATGTAGGCCATAATCTAGGATTTCAATTCATTATAACCAATTACAATAATTTAAAAATATTCAGGAAGTATGTGGCTTGCTAAGTTTCTAAAGAAAGCCAAATTACTGGCTAAACATCTGGAGTCAGTGCGTGTTAAGTGATAAGACAGGTTTGGCAGCAGTAGTCATTTCTCCAGGTGCAGAGACTTATTTCTTTCACTTCAGTTTATTCAACTACTTTAGTTCTATGACAAGCTCATTCAGTTAAGAAACCAACTGAGAGTTGAAAAAGCAGGAAAACATGTTTTCCTCTTCCAATCTATGAATAAAAATAAGGTGTGAGGGTTAGATAGACTGGTTCTAAAATCTAGAAGGACATTGTTTCTAGTCACCATCAGTTCCAGCCACTAACCTGCAGTTTATACTTCCTGTGTTTTAATAAATGAGTTTAAATGCAGCGCCTGTTTTTATTAAATTTTATTTTGTATGTCACCATCACATGTAAGGTAGTTTTTATTTAATTTAAAAAAACTATTGGGTTCATTTTTATTGAATTCTATTTTCCATTCAAATACAGCTTGACACAAATCATCACTTAAAAAAACCCTAGTAAATAAATGTTGTTCACCAAGTAATACAAATGGAAAATTGAAGAATATGAATAAAACTGTATATAAAACTGCATAGTTCGTTAAGTTAATAGATATGGTATAGGTTCCAGGTTAACAAGCACCTCCTATATAGCAAAAAGATTATATTTAGTTCCACACAAAGCTATTTTTTAAGTTACCAACCAGCAATGATCCGATTTTTAATTAAAACCTAACAAAAGTATAATTTGCAGAACAAGATAGGGGTAGGAGACCAGCAATGCAGATAGGTTCCCAGTATACTGACACTCTCTCCTATGTTGGCATATTTGTGTACAGAACTGCTCTGATGGAAAACTGCAACTCACTGCTTCAGTTGCACTGAGCTTTTGGGCTCATAAATGTCAAGTGTATTGGGTGCAAAATAACCTTGCAGAGGAGTTGGTGTAGCAATGAACTGAAAAGCATTCATCAGCGCCATATGTCAGAAGCATGTTATGAATTCATTTGTTTTTAAATTGTGAGGAAAAAACACAGAAGAACTTTTTGTGATATCTTTTATTGGACTAGCTGTATAGTTGAGAGGTGTTGGACTAGTTTTTTGGGCATCACAGAACCTGACAAAGGCCCTCGGTGCCCACAAGCTTGTCCAACAGCTCTCCCAACTATATAGTTGGTCCAATAAAAGACACCTCAAAAAATCCTTGCCTCTCGGACATTTCCAAGACCATAAAAATTGAAGGGCTACTGAAAGGATATAACCTTTTCTGAATAGTTGGAAAAATAGCATGGAAGAGTTTGGTGTTCTGTGCAGCAAACGACTTCTGTGAGTAACTGCAGGGAGGGCTGGAGAGATCTGAACAATTCTCCTGCTTTTTAAGTTGCCACCTTTCAAAGGAGCTTAAGGGAGCTGGGTCCTGAAGCTTTTGTAAAATCCGTTTGATCACCTTAAACTTGCATGTTAGACTTCCATTGAACTCCAAATTGGAGCACTCATACACATAGTTGTCTTGGGGCTAGGATCCTGGAAGTCAGATTGGGCTTCTGTTCCTTGTTTTGTCCATGACCTGTTGGGTAGGCTTTTGGACAAGTTACTTCACCTCCCTGTTTTTGTTTTCCCTGATTTAAAAATGGAGATAAAGATACTTACCTTCCTTTTAAGGTGGCTGGAGAGGGAAAGGGTTTCTACAATGTTTTGTATTCCTAATGCCATCTCTGTACCTTTTTCAGTGAAGAAAGCAAATCCAATGCTTATGGGATGTGAGAAGGTGGTGGTATGTCTTCTTCAACAATGGAGCTTGAAAAACACGTCACTAATTTGGAGCTTCAGACACAATAATGTGCACAAGTTGGCTTCCAAAGCATAGAGTCTAGAGTGGTGGAGGGGCACTTAATGGCATTAATGCTCCTGTAGAAAATCATGTTGCCTAAAGTCATTCAAAAGGAGGGGAAGGTTTAAAGGAAATAAGATTAGATAGAGGTTGAAGGAAGATCTTCCACATTTTTTCAAAAAAAGTCTGCACGTTAATGTAATCTTTAGATAGGTTTGTTTGCAAATTTTCCTGAGAGGTCCCTCCTTTTGAACAAGGTCTTCGCAGAATTATCTGGTCAATTGTGTCTCTACATGTCCTCACCAAGGCAGGGGAAATGATACTTGTCTCAGATTTAGGTGAAACACAAGTCGCATACAATTTGACTTGAATTTTTCCTCTAATCCTATTGTATTGTACACTTCAGTTGCTCATAGCTGCCAAATTTATGGGGAATCCAGGAAAAAATTATGATAATCTTGCACTGCCTTTTGCAATGTGGCCTTTTCCTGCTCTTTTACAATAATTTCTTGGTATTGGTATTAAGATTTCCTTGAAGATATCTGATTTTCCTCTTGTAGCTGCCTTATCAGCTCTTTTTTTTTAATTCCTCCTGGAAACTGTACTTAGAGTACATTCTTCATTTAGGATTACCCTAATTTCTTAGGGAAAATGATGTAACTTGTAAAGAATTGCTCTCCCCAAAATATATATTTTATGGAATACCATTGTAGCTGTTGGTATGTTTGTGTTGCCTGGTCTAATGATTCCTGGCTGATGTGTCTGATCTAGTAGTGGTAATGAGCAGGGATCCTGTTTTTTTTTTTTTATTTAAAAAAAAAAAAAATCCCCAATTTTATAATTATAAAAAGTAACCCAAAATCCATTTTTCCATGATTAAAATGAAACACCATTTAGTGTACCGAAAGTATCTAAATTATATCTAAATTCTCTGATAAAAAATCCCCAATTTTCAGATAAAAAAGTAACCCAAAATCCACATTTTTTCCATTTTAATCAGGGGAAAATGTGCATTTGGGGTTCTTTTTTTTTATCTGAAAAGTGGGATTTTTTTTTAATCAGAGAAAACCAGGATCCCTGGTAATGAGTTAGTGTGCTGTTTCTCAAATGGATGTGTGGGGCAAACTTCTAGCAGGAGTGCAAACGGATGGAAGGGGAAGTGGAAGAAGAGAAAGGGGAAATACAAATGGAGAGAGAAGAAGAAAAAAGAAAGCATAAAGAGGGGTTTGCAATTCCAGAAAGTTTGAGAACCACTGGGATAGTCTGTTTTTTAGAACAGATATTCAGAGCAGTGGGTGGGCAAGCCAGCGTAGTGGAGATTGTAAAGTATCAAGCTGTTCTCTGGACATTTTTCTGAAAGGGCCAAATAGAAAGTTTAATACAATAATGAAAGACTGAATGTGGGCAGAAGGCTGTCATCTGACCAGCACTCTTAACCAGGCACTTCAGGGACCTGTTAAACCCATCATTCTTCACACACAAATGTGGAGTTGAGGGCTTTGGGGAAGACTAGATGAGTCAGAAGACTGATAATAAACTCTTAAGACTAATTAAAATCCAGCCATTAAGACTCTCTTAAGACTAATTAAAAAACAGTCCCCCATTGCAGGCAGTTCAATAATTTATGAGATTAGTTGGCAATCTTAATTTTAGTTCCAAGTAAACAGAGGTCCACATTGAATACTCAAGCACGTCTTGGTTGGCATTCCTGGAGAAATCAAGAGTTAAATGGACATTTATTTATTTATTTATTTATTTATTTTATGATCCTTTTCCTCATGGAAGTCTTCTTTCCCAGGCCAGGACTAGAGGTGCTTTAGTTGGCAGGGGGTTACTTCTAGGGCTTCTGTCTGTCTTGTACCTGTTGTTTGGAGGGAGAACGTAAATTTTCAGGGCTGTCAATTTGGCACCTTTCAAAAATAATATGCCTAAAAAACAACCAAAAAAGACAAAAACAAGGCAAGGAAGAGGAAGTTCTTCCTGTTCCACAAGTAATTTCTTTCTGAAATTAGAAGGATTTGAAGAAATAGACACTTGAACTACTATACTGGATTGACAGAGGGGAAATAAATGTAGAATGTTCTGAATATTTTGGGGTAGTTGTTATTTAGTTAGTGGCTGCATCTACATGAGATGCTTACTGGCAGTAGGTTGTTACTACTGCGCAGTAGTGTTGGAGGGCACGAACTGTGACGCGATGCTACTGCTCAGTAGTAATGAGCTACTGCGCAGTCAGCGTCACCATGAAGCCGAGTTTGTCCAACGCCTCTTAGATATTCTGGGCACTGAGCTGGAGGCAAACAAAAACACAAGCACAGGGAGTTTTGTGGGTATGCAAGTACTGAATGACTGTGTAGTAGTTGACATGGCCACTGATTCTCAAAACCTAAAAGCTTCTTGCAAGTGGATGTCCACTTTAGATACTTTTAGATTCTCAAAGTATTTGATTTAAATGAGAGTTAGATGTTTTTACCTCTTGATGTATTTACTTCTTGAGAATCTGGGCCTTGGGCTTGCAACATTCATCATACCATGAGTTGGAACCTTTAAGTCTAGATATGCAAGCCAGCAGTAGCAGTTACCAAAAACTCTTCCAAAGAAGAATCATATGGCATTCAGTCAACTCTGGAACATCAAGGAATAAGCAGCTCCATTGCTTGAGAGCTTTTAGCAAAAATTAAATTTTAATTTTTTTTTGTCATGCACTAAGGAAAGCAAACCAGCCGTGCTGTCATCTTATGGGATTGCACATCTTAATTTAGATACTTCCTCACTTGAGCCAGATGCAACCTCTAGGAAACGTCATTGTATCGTTATAGTTTTCTAACAGTTGTTCAAACTGAGAGTAAGAAAGGGATTAGCTAATTTGCAGGATGTAGAGCAAAATCTCTTGTGAATGTCTTATAAATACTGAGCTTTCCTCAAAAGATGGGAGTCTTATTTATACACAAAGGCAGTTGAGGAGCACTGGAGCAGGATATATTCCTTCAGATATAATCAAATTGCTTTTTAATGGTAATCTTTGTAGGTTGCAGGGTTCTGCAATATATTTTTATTGCAGAATAATTGGGGCATTCAGACAAGTGGAACATGTTTTTTAGTTATTACAGGGTTGAGAACTTTTGTTTTACTCGGGGTATTATAATTTTAGTCTTTAAGCTACAAAGGCAGTAGGTTTACCCTCAATGTAATGGAAAGTAAAAGGCAATCGGCTTCCGTAAACTGTCTATGTCCCTTTCGCCATGTTTTGAATATCACTTTAATTGCTAGGCTCAGACTGAAGGATGCTGCTCATTTGCTCACAGGAGAATAGAACAATGATGATGAGACTAACATGATTTGAAAACCAGAGTGCTTGCATTTCATCTTTCCTGAGATAAGACTTACTTTGATCTGATAAGGTAAGCTGCAGGTGTTGGAATGTTTCAAATAATAGAAGGTAATCGGAGCTATACATATCCAGAACTTCTGGAAACAGGGTATTGGAGAGAGCTGACTCAAGCCATATTTTGTAATAATACTTGCTCTGTTGTGAGTGGGAGAGCTTAAAAATCACCTGCACAGTGAGAGCTCCTGCAGCTAGTTGCTAAAATGTTGGGAATGAGAGACAAGACAACAGTGTTCAGAGTATTAAACAAATGAGTCTGCTCTTTGGCTGGGACCTGGCTGGAGCTTCTCTTCATAATTAAAAAAAATGTTTTTATGGACCATGAAACAGAAATAGGCATCCTAACTTGCAACTGTGGGCTCTTCAGATTTGCAAAAGCACATGTAGTTGAACACCCATAGCAACAGAAGACACATATTTGGCTTTTCTTTTCTTTTCTTTTTTTTTTGTAAATCTTGTTTTAGTTGTAAGGGGCCAAGGCAGTAATTATTATTTATAAAACTTTAAATCAATGCTTGTCTGAACAATTTGCTGACTTGTGTACAAGACATAAGACTGCCTGCCTGAGTGGGACAGGAACTGAGACCTGTCCATGAGGTATGTAATGTGCTTAATCTGTTTGTACGCGCATGTGTGTGTGTGTGTGTGTGTGTGTGTGTATGTATGTGTGTCTCCATCCAGTTAGTAGGGCAGTATTCATGGTGGCTCCTACCTGTTCAGAAGTCTCATAGGTGCCCTGACAGTAATGGTGTCAGTTTATCATTTGAATGGCTACTATTTTCTGTAAATATGGCTTGAAGCTGGCCGATGGCACTAATGTGGAAGTGAGCTTCCAATTGATGACATGGCAGCAATGGATGGGCTATTGGCTGGCTGGATGCTGGCTACTTGAGGACAATGGATAAGCTAAAATTGATCAGAGACCCTCTTTCATGGACCTACTTGCAGCTCTTCACTCTTTTGAGTAGTCCTGAGGTGTTCAGTATTTGGGGCTGTGAGCCCTTCTATAGTTCCGCCCTAGCCAGAAGAAGGTTTGTGAAAAGGTAAAGCCTATCTGGCAGAGCTAGTGAAAGCCAGTCATAAGCACCTAAGGATCATTGAGGAGATGCTGAGCTCTAATGGGGAGGTTTGAGGTTTGAGATAAGCAACGTCAACCAGAATACATTTAGCTAGAACAGTAAGCTGCTTCTGTCATTAATATTGTATTTGTTAACTAGACATGCTGTAGGTCCTTCCAAAACTTTTCAAAGTAGATTAATTGACAAGAGACTTGGTTTCTACTGTATCCCACCCCCCACCCCCAGCTGCACTCTGCTGTACGAGGTTATGGAAGTACTGTTAATTACAATTGATATGAAGGGGATAACCATATGCTTATCTTTTTTTTTTCTCTTGAAGGTCATGGAGGCAGAGCAGACGAAAACAAGAAGTGAGCTGGTGCACAAGGAGACTGCAGCCAAGTACAACGCTGCCATGGGTCGGATGAAACAGCTGGAGAAAAAACTGAAAAGGGCCATCAATAAATCTAAGTATGTGTCACAGTTGGTGGTGCCTTTAAATGCTGAGCCTGCTTGCACAGTATGCTCTCTGTGCATCACTTACAGGATTCTCTGTCAGTACTGAACCTACCATGAGGCTACGCAGAGCCCCCTGTGCTTATGTTTTTGTTTGCCTCCAAGTCAGAGCCCAGCATATCATGCCATAGAATTGTATTTTGGTTAGGAAAGCAGTGAGGCTGTTGACAAACTTCAGAGGTGCAGTGCTGCATCAGCTCTGCATATTGTACATCAGACTTGTTTACTCAATCTTTCTTAGCAAGCCATGCAAGAGCTTTTCTTGTGGAAAGGAAGACACTTCAGAGGGCATAGCTAATAAGCAGTGCAGTGATCAAATGCCTCTTCCTTTGGTGTGTGGTTCTATTCTGTTGCATAGATGTCTATGTATATTTGTTGGTAGGGTAGAAAAGTCACATATTATAATATTTGCTTTCAGTCTGCTTAAAGTGTTTTTTTTCTGTCTCCAACTAATTATAATCCTATCTTGTATTTTTAAATCTCCAGTGAGTGTTTCCAAGTCGTAACTTGTCTGACTCATTTGCTTAATGTTTAATACCTCACTCTAAAAATGACTTGTATCAATTTTTGTTACCGTTTTTGTATAGTGAGTAAAAGGATTAGCACTTCAAGAACCATCAAAATAGATGGTCGCTCCAAAATGTTGTTTGATGTCAGCAGAGCCTTGTCACCTTACTGTTTTTATGATTTTATAAATTAAGCAGCATTCAGCTTTTTTCCAGTATTTGGATAGAAAGAGCTCCATAGATTTTGCAAGAATTACTGGTATTCATCAGTTCAGTTGGTGACTCTCTCCCTTGGGTGAGAAAATCACCAGAGCAGTGATAGGGCATCCTGCTACCAGAAATGCTTTCTTTTGAATAAGATGGGTATAAATCTAAACTCATAGCACTAGATCTTTTGCATAAGTGTAGTTAGCTTGGTGATTTGGGTTTGTTTCATTACCCTTGCTTCACCTTACAATGTCAAATGGATATGATCTCTTCACTTCCTGCCCAAGCTATTGCATGTGGGGATAGTATGTTCTGTAACAGTTCACCTCAGAGCTTACAGTTTCTCTGGGGAGGGGAGTGGTCTGTATATATTCCTTATCAACTTACAAAGTCATTAAAGCTAAATATAGCAGACTTTTGAGCTTCTCCAATGAAAGATGTAATAAGAAGTGGAGATGAATCAAAAGAGTGTGCAGTGAAACCAATTTAATGGGGTGGAGCAGACATCTTATGTAGTCCTATTTGAAAGTTGATCAGTTGTTTAGCTCAATTTACATCTTCATCTAAAAATCATTTGGGACTGAGATGAAATCTTTAGTATTGTAAAGTGGTTGTTTAAAATAGCAGATTCATGATAGAGACTAGGTGCAGACATTTAAAAAGCCCGAGGCAGAATCAATCAAAGTAACATGGTTTTCTGTAAGCGGCATAGTTTAGATCGGTAGTGAACAATATATTACATTTGCCCTTCAGTGGGGCGGGGGAAAAAATCTTAGACTGGATTCTGCCATTTTTAAATCAGTCTGTATGCTGAACTTCTGTCCTGTTACTGGTATAGACAGGTTTCTGATCACTTATTTCAGTAAAAGTGTACCTGGCCTTGGGGGTTTGGTGCCGTATGGGGAGTAATTGGGAATAAAACCACTTCTTCCTGATGGTTTTTATGAAGTGCTAGCCATGGTTGTGCTAAAGGAACTGTTTGCTATCTTCAGTTTTCTCTTCCTGACACTCCTTTCTTAGTGATACAGAGGTGGGGTCTATAGAATTGGAACATCACCTCACATCCCATATGAGCTTCATACAGCCTAGAGAGGATAGCTGTTCTTATTTTTATGAAACAGTTATCCAAAATTTTCCCATGTGGAGGAAATGTTGAAAGAGTTCCCTCTCCTAGTCCCTATTTAAAAGCTACTGTGATTGTCCTTATTCCTACCTGAACTGAGACGTACAAGGATTGTTTGTTAAAAAAAATAATCAAGATACGGGCAGTAGTAACTTTGAGGAGTGTCATCTAGAAGATTTGACTGAGCTGGGTTTTTTTTTTGCTTTGTTTTCAAGTAATAGTTGACCATTTGAAAATGTATGGGCATGTGGGCAAGCAAATAGTTATTTCATTCAACTAGAGTTCATGGCCCAGTGCCTCAGACTAAAATGATAATAAACTTGCTAATAAACTGGGTTAGCCACCTTTTGGAAGTAACTTTCTACTCTGTTGAATTTGATAAAGTGTCTTGAGCTTCCTGTTAACTACTTAAAATACTTTATTTAAAATCCAGTCTGGTAGTTTCAGTCTATTGGCTGTTGAGAGTATTAGTCTCATAATTCTTATTTATCTGTGATTACAAAATTCACATAGACCCTTTTTCCAATACCAGACAGCACCTTGCAGGATGTTTTCTAACACAATTAAGCGTGACTTGAAGAGTCCTATTTCTGTTAGGTGTGCAAATTGGAGAACTGTTTGGTTTCAGGTTTTTTTTATATATTATCATACTGGCACATGTTCCATGCGTTGATGTTGTCCATCTTCCCTTTTTATCTGTGACCCTAAAAGAACTACCTCCTACTTCCCTTCTGTGTTTTCTGTTTCCATCTACCCACAGGGCAGATGTAACTGTCTCTGTCTCTTCTCACAGCCTTCAGTGTGCTTCTCTGTTGACATGGCTGGAAGTTAGACCAGCACCTGGGCTGTATTGCTTAGATTCTCTATCCTGCTGTTCTTGATTTATAAAATGGAAACAAAAGCATTTCCCGCATTACAGGGTTGTTGTGAGACTGTATAATAAATCACTGGGGTGTTTTGCATGTTCTTTGTATTGAGAAAATCATAGTTCATCACACACAAAATAATATGAAAGGGACTAGTCCCTCCTCTCCTTACACACCCTCTCCAAGACCTGAGATTTCCTAAAGTCCATGAGACTAAGAGTTAAGTTGGAGCATGTTGCTCACAGGAAGGACCACATGGGCAGTGCCCAGGTAATCAACTGGGTCAAATTCATTCCTTTGCAATTTGTCTATTTAAAAGACAGAGACTGTTCAGACACCCTTAATAGAAAGGGGTTGCTTCAGCATAAAATCAAAAACAAAGGAATAAACAAGCACAGAAATACAGAGCAAAAACTTTCTTACCAAGTTTTTTCTTTTCCTATCTCCTCTTTGGGGTAACTGCATGCAGAGATTAACAGTCCTGTTTGCTTTATCAGTCTGCTTCCAAAAATAGTGTTTACAGACCTAATTAATATACTGGGGAACTAAGGAGGCTTCTTTGTCCTGGGACCCCAGAGACCTACACCAAACCTTGGAACTAAACAAAATTTAACATTGGGAGGGATCTGGTTCTTGGGATTCTACTCTCTGTATTTGAACTGTTAATCAATACTGGTCCAAAAATTACTGCTTTCCCTACTACTTTCTAACATGCACTTTTTTTATGCCAACTAAGGTCAGAAGCTCATTAGGCCTTTGGTTCTTTGGGTTAGTCTCAAAGGACTGGGGATCTAGGTCTTAGCATAAGCATATAATCAAGTCACACAATTCACTCAGTGGTATCAATATACTTAAAGTAATATCAATATACTTGAAGTGTTAATTGTTCATAAGTTATATTGTCAGCCTATGTGCTAGCAGGGTGCTCTCTTACAATAGTGGAGAATATAGCAAATTGACTAAACTGCTTTTTGTAGCCTAATATCAGTATAGAACCTGGAATCTCAGATGATGAAACCTTTATTCTGAAGTAAGGTTGTATGTAGATCTCCCAAAACCTACTCTGTGGAACATAATCTCATTCTTTGGAAAATGAGTTACCTGAGGGAGGCTACATGGACAGGAATGACTTCTGGAACCAGGTTGTGAACTGCTTTTTCCACTGTTGGGCAGTTGGCTCCACACATCCTAAAAGAACAGCTTGCCACAAGGCAGTATGCTTGCCCCGTTTTTATTCAACATCTACATTAACCATCACCCACTTCCTGCCGAATGTCAGCGTTTCATCTATGCTGATGATCTCTGTATTGGCACACAGCAGAAGAATTTTGAGGACACAGAGAAGATCCTGGAGAGCGCACTGAACAAGATGTCAGATTATTCCCTAAATAATTAGCTCAAACCCAACCCTAGCAAACCCCAAACCTGCTCTTTTCATCTGAGGCACTAGGATGTGGAATGACACCTGAATGTCACCTGAGGTGACCAGAGTCTCAAACATCAAAAACACCTGGTCTACTTAGTGGTAACACTGGACTATACACTTTGTTACAAAAAGCACATATTAAATACCAAAACCAAGGTCAACACACAAAACAACATTATGCATAAACTCACAAATTCTAAGTAGGAAACACATCCATCCATCCTATACACTACTGCCTTAGTACTTTGTTTTTCTGTGGTTGAATATACCTGCACCACTTGGGCATGCTCAAGTCACAGTAAATATATTGACACTGCTCTAAAAGATACATGCAGACTTATAACAGGCTGCTTAAAACCCATCCTATTCTCCGCTTATACGCAATATATTGTATAGCACCCCCTTACATCAGGAGGAAAGTATTAGGTGACATTGACTGGCAGGTATGAGGGTCAGATGACTGCCACCTGCTATATAGCCATCAACCAGTGCACCATCTCTCATCAAGAAGTAGCTTTTTGTTCTCTACCACACCATTGATCACATCACTGGAATTGGCCAGGATTACCCTCCGACAAAAAGAATGGGAGAAACTAGGCAACAAAGTTGTTGAATGGAACTGGCGAGGAATTGCCCACTGTGAGGAGTTAGCATCTGGCTCCAGTTACAGATGGCACATGTGGCAGAGCCTGAATAGATTAAGGGTGGGTCTTGGCAGATGCAATTTTCTCATGAAATCATGGGGCCTCTACGCATTGGTGATGCCTACGGGGTGCACGGGGGTACACGTGCACCCCCTGTGAGTGCCGGTGCATCTCTGACAGGCCACGCTCCCCACTTAAGCAATGGGCAGGGGGGCAGGTGGGAGCGCTGGGGCCTCTTCTGTGAGTGCCAGCCGGGGAGTGGGAGTGCCAGATGAAGTGCCATGGCCCCTGGCTAAGGCGTCACTAGACACCCATGCCTCTACATGACCGACCAATGTGTTTGTTAGAAGAAGCAAATTATGGATCATCTCCTGAGATGTCCTGTAGCACCAGAATGCACCCCACAAGATTTGGCAACATCAACACCAGAAGCAGTGGCCTGTGCAGAATATTGGGAGCAGACCATACAGAAAGAGTGGATTGGAGCCATGATGAAGAAGTAGTGCCACATGAAGTTGCCTGTCTGAGCTTACCAAGCAGGAAAACAATCCACTGTAGGAAGTAGAGAGATGCAATGTCCAAAAATATTAATGAAGAAGGATGTTTTCTACGTCAGTGTGATATTAAGAGGGTGGGTGGTTGGATTACAGATAGTAGCTATGGAGCACAATGACATGTAGGCACCCACAACAAAACTACATTGCATTGTGGCAAAGCATTAGATACAACTGTGGCATAGGAGTGTGTTGTTTTTTTTAATGCAGGTGAGGTTTGTTAGATGAGCTTAAGCTGTAAAGCAGGGTTAGCAGAGCTTTATATCTGTTAGTAGAAAACCAGACCCTGAGGGATTTGAGTTCAGTAGCATGCTACTTCACAAGACATCGCAGGGGTGCAGTTTGCAGGGTAAGGTGCTGCTTGCTAAGAAAACATATATCAGAATCCAGCTTCAGACGTGGAAGGAGAAGGGGTGGTAGAAGCCCTGATTTTATATATGAAGATTTAAGTGACTGTTGACTGCCTAGATTTTTGAGGCAGGTCCTGAAATGTGTGTGTGCCTGGAAGCAATATTACAGTTGAGTAAAATGGTTTCATTCTTGCTCTGTGTAATGTCAACACATTGATGGTTCACAGCCTGTAACACTTCAGGCTAGAATTCTTTTTCTTGGCTTTAAACTGCATCCTTCATATCCTTGTAGTCTCCTGACACTATTAAATTCTGCAGATTAAAGAAAGAAATGGCTTATGTATGGCTCCTCTCTGTTGTTTGGCTGAACAAAAAGTATTGGACTACCATGCAGCTGGAGAGAGACGTGCAGTTGGACGCCTACATCCTTCCCGCAGTCTGGACATACTTTAGCAATGCAACATACTTTAACATTAGCATTTTAGGGTCACAGTGGCCCTAAAATGAGTGTGTCCAGATGTGCAAGTTTGAGCTTCACTTGGGACTTGCTACATAAGCTGCTAGTGGACACATGTCACTTGGGCTGGAGAGTCAAAGGTGGCTGGGTGTGATACTAGTTGCATCCCTCCCTTGTGAGCCACCTAGGTGTGGGCAGACCTTTGTCTTTTTTGTAAGCATTCTAAAAAAACTCCTGAAAAGTCAGAGACCTGTGGGGATGTTTAAAGAATTGCTAGGAAAAAACAAATCTGAAAAGGTATTGAGCTTGAGGCACAGATTCTGCAAGGTACTTATATATATGTCTCTAATGAGACACTTTGTTCCTTATGGTTGGTGTGTGCTTAAGTACTTTACAGAGTCCAGACTTACGAAGTCCAGACTCCAGCACATAGTATTTAGGATAACGATCTTGTTAAGAAGCATTACAAAAAATCACAAATGTGGGTGTTTAGTCTACACAGGCAATCTCAGATTAAACTGCTGGCATCTGTCATAACTGCTTTAACACTGTGGGTCTAAGTAGCTCTCACTACAAGCTTTTCTGTGCTTCTCAGCAATTGTATCAAGTTCTTCTTTGTTTTTCCACAGGCCTTACTTTGAACTCAAGGCAAAATACTATGTACAGCTTGAGGTATGTATCTACTTCAGACCCATGAAAAACTGATTATACAGGAAAATGTTGAAATTCAATGCAAAGTGCTGCTCTAATCATTTTTCTTACATTTCAGTGCCAGACAAATTCTATTCCAAGCCATTTATGTTGAAGAACCTACTAAGCATATTTTAAAGATAAGACACCAAAGAAACCTTTGTTTCTATTTGTGAAACAGGAAGGCTCCAAAATCTGCTTTGTATCTTTGTGCTTGTTAGAACCAAGCAAATATAATTTGACCAATTTTACCTGGAAATTATGTGAAGTTTATGAATGTCATTTACTCTGTGGTTTTATTATTTTAAATTGTACTTAGCTCTGCTTTTGGTTAAATCACATGATGCTATTTCCTTTTCTTGGTTGGATACCAGTCTTGCAAGTCAATTTTGGCATCAAGGCTTGCAGAAAGCAAACTTAAAATAAGCTTTCCTTCATTGTTGAAATGTGAGCTTAAAATCTATGCTAGGAAACTGAGCCAGAGGGTGTGAACAAAAAATGAATTGGCTGGTTTGGGGGGGGGGGAGGAGACACGGAAAGTTCACATAGACACTCTGTGTTTTGGAACCAAATCAAGCAATTCAGCTCTTCCAAGCTCTGTCAGGGGAGAGGCATGAACTCTTGATGTTTATTCTGTCAGTGAATTGCTGAGAGTTTGTGACAAGTGGCAGCTTGAAGTGATAGCTACACTTAGGCCCATGCAGATGTGTGGGAGTCTCTTCCAACATGTGGCAATAATATCTCAAACTGTTCCAGAGACTAGTGTAGATGATCTGTACAGGGATAATTGTCCAGGTAGTTCTGTGCTTGCTGTTTTCAATCTGTTGCATCACTCACTTGTGTTACTCACTGCAATAAGTAGCCAGAATACAATGAACTTAGTTTAAGTGCATAGACTTGGGACTGAAAAAGGGTATCTATGTATGCCCTTATCCAAACTCAGTGCAAACTATGTTTAAGTACGCAGCACTATCAGGGTGTGGTACTAACAGCTGCTGTCAAGGCTTCTAGTAGCAACATTTTGATAACTGTTTTCCCTTCTCTTTTTCTGGGGCAGTTAAATAGAGTACAGTTAGTTAATGTAGATGGATGCAGGTAGTATGCAGGTAACCAGAGAACAATTAAGTTGCAAAGTAGACAACAGTGCCTAACAAGACTACGTATGTAACTTGAGTTGATTACAGTTTGAGTAGTAGGCAATAGTTTAAGACCACTGTTGTGTTACACAAATTATGCAGTTATCTGGTAAAGAAGTGGAGTGCACAGTATATATTGTATTAAGCACTGTTGTTGGGCTTCTCGTCTTCACATGGCTCAGCTTGCCCTAGACTATTAGAAAATCCTGTGCTGTTCCCAGGCATGTAGCATATAACCAGTTCTTTTAACTCATTTCAGTAGTAGCTCTGTGGTTGTTTGGCTTTCTCCCATCTTCGCTCTCACAGCTTCGTGGCTCCTTTGGTGGTGCCCAGGCCAGAGTCTGTTATATTTTTAGCTTGGACCCTGAACAACTTAAAGCAACTGACTTTCAAAAATGGAGAAGCAAATGCCCCCTTTCTCCATAGGTAGTGGAAAATGTGAGACTTGTGGTACATTTTTTAAATCTTCATGCCTTCTTTATTAGCAATTAAAAAAGACTGTGGATGACCTGCAAGCAAAGTTGGCCCTGGCAAAGGGAGAATACAAAACTGCCTTGAAAAACCTGGAGATGATCTCAGATGAGATCCATGAGAGGAGACGGTCTGCTGCCATGGGGCCCCGGGGCTGCGGTGTGGGTGCTGAAGGCAGTAACACTTCAGTGGAAAACCTTTCAGCAAGCAAACTGGAGGCAGACACCATCTCCAGTAAGTATAAAGTTGTACACTTAGAAACTGCCATAAGCAGGTCTTGTGCTGCAAAAAACGTTGGATGAAGAAAGCTATTGATGTCTGGGAGTTTGTGATTGGGTGTTTTGTGGCTTTGGTTAACTCAGTTATGATTTCAGCCAACGTAATTTCTGAACCCTTGAGAATTCAGTCCTCGGGGAAACAAAGTAGGGTGGAAATACTCCCCTTGTGTCTAGCATGGCAGGGGTTGAAAAGCACAACGTTGTAGGAAAGAAGCAGTCAATAAACATTAATGGATGTGAATACAAGCTTCTGGAAGCCTATATCTAGTCGTTCTGGAGGCTGCTCCATACAGTTTGCTTTGGCTGAGGGTGGTCAAGATGTATGCAACTTTGTTAGTATGGGGAAAAAGCTATAGCTGTATAAAGACATTGTTATACTAGTATAAATACTATCCACTCAAGAGGTGCTCTACTGCTGTGCTTGTAGTGGTATAGTGAAAGCCATTCAACTCTTATAAGCCTTTTGACCTTGCCTACACACAACCTGGGATAGGGACGTTTGCCAGTATGTTGCCATGTAAAAAGGGCAGTCAGACCTGGCACTTTGCATAAGGTCATGCTTGCTCAGTGTGATGATGATAATCAGGGCTGGAGATACCTGCCCTTTTGGCCTTCAGTGCAGCTAATGCTTCCCAAGATCATATGCACTGCACTTACTACTCAGATCTGGTGTTGATTTTTCACCAGTTTTATGACTCTGTAATACCACTTCACTTAAGTTACTCCTTACTGTTACTGGTGTGAGCATGGGCGGATTTAGGATTTTGAAAAGGGGGTGCAGATGGTGTGGTGCATCAAGACAACACACATTTTTCTCCAGCTAAAAAGAAACTAGAAGATGTACTAATATGCTAGAGGCCCAGTACTATAGTATTTAGTTTAAGATCAAAACAAAACTAAATGCAGCTGCATTGGAATGTGCACTGGTTTGCTAGATTATATGTTTAGTTAAAAAAAACCACAGCAAAAATTAAGCAAAAATAGTCAAAAGAGATGTCATTTGCCCTATAGTCATAATAGATATGTATATAAATCTCTTATTCAGATTCATAATGCAAAATCTAGCCTTGAGCATCCAATGCTTCACTGTTCTTGATCCACACCGTAGTTGATATTTACAAGAGTTAATATTACCACATTTAAGTTAAAGTTTTTAGCTAGAACTAAAAACCAATGTGCAGGGCTGTGAAATAGTAGAGAGGTATGACTGAGAATGGCTAACAGTAACATTGCAGAAGAAAGCATAGCTTGATTAATGGAAGATCGAGACCACTGAAAACAAGGAAGAGTAGTTAACACCTGTGGAGTGAAGAGCAGTTACCAGGAATTAGATTATAATGAGCCATTAAATCAATTGATCCCAGCAGCACTGCCTGAATAGAAAGGCCACTGCTGTTCCCAGGCAGTTGTTTTTAAGGTTTGAGTAGAGCAGGAATCAAAGGAGGATGTGACTGCACCCCCTACCCCCTTGATCCACCCCAGGTATGAGTCCAGAGTGGGGGATTTGACTGTGGGAATTGAAGGTCCATTGGAGAAATATGTGGGTGTGCCTATCAGTCATAGTAGCAAAAGTATTACCTCCATAAGAGGTAAGTTCTTGCGCATTGTGGTGGGTGATGCCTTTCTACCCATGCCGTCTTATACCTGGACTACTGAAAGAAGTTGTCTGCTGCGCTTAGTTAAGATTTCAAGGCATCATGCACTGATTTTTTTTTGCTGGTAGATGCTGTTACTTGGATCTTTAATATCCAATACGTTGATTAATAAAACATAAGCTGTAGCTTTTAGTCAGAATTGCATCAGATGAACTGATTTCAGTGCAACAGATAGCTCATCCCATGCAAAATTATCTTCAGTTACCTCATGTGTGGTGAGCAATGCAAGCTGAGCGGGAAGTAGCCATGTATTAGTTTAAAGTGTGGGGGAGCTGGAATATTGCTGTACAATCTTGGACTTTTTAAGCAAAGTTCCAGTACAAAAAAATTGGGAGGTGACTGTTACATATTTATCTGTTGAAATATTCTTAAGTCAGTGCTGTAACGTGGCTTTTATAGTACATGAAAGCTACTGATCTTGGAAACAGCAAAGATGATAGCAGCTTCTTGTTTGTGGCCTTCATGTTTGTAAATGAGCAAGAACTGTGGGCTGATGAGATAAGAAAAACTTTGAAACTTTGCTTTGTGGATTTCCCTTGCTAACACTGTTTCTTTGCTCCCAGTGTTCTTTTAAGTTGGCTCCAAACCTTGCTTACAATAGTGAGATTTCCGGGGGGGGGGCTTGAAGATAGCTTAGGTCATTTCATGATCTAAAATGAATGGGGGGATTGTTCTGCAAAGGCTGCTGCATGTGAGTCACCCGTCGAAGGCCAAGACTACTCACATGTCAGGTGCTGGTACATGGGCTCCAAACGTGTTAGTGTTGACAAGATGTCTAGCACTTGCATTGTACAAAATGGAACTATTGTTGGCTGATTTCCCCCCCACCTGCTCCTAAACAAAGAGTCTGGCTTAATTCATTTTGACACACTGGAGATGCCCAACACCATTTGGAATTTCACACACAAGAAAGCTAGAAGAGGGAGACAACTATTTGGGGAAAGGGCCCCTTTGTTGTTGTTGCTTGAGAGAGAGTTCAACAGGAGTCACTGGACTTCTACTGTAAAAGCAGGAAGATAATCTGAAGGTGGCATTCTCTCCTGCCACCATGTCTGGCTTTTAATCCTTTTATGCTTAAGTTTTAGCTAGGAATCTGCAACCCACTGTGATGAGCACAGTACACTCATTAAAGGGAGAGTCCCTGTCATAAACAGCTTATAGTCTCATTACAGGACCCATCCAGTGAACAAGGCAGACAACAGGATGTGTAGGAAGGAGCAGAGCAAAGTAAAACAAGCTCCTCTTAGCATAACGAGCAGTAGCTGTTATTGATATTGGTACACTGCATTAGCCTGCTTCTCCATGTAGCTCATGTCAGGAAGTGGGGGTAGACTGTTTCCTTCTGTCCAAGGCCTGCTAATGAAATGCCATGTTAATGTATTGTAGACCGCTGTAGTTACACTTGGCTTGTAAATGCAACCCTTGGGATAGTAGTGGATGTACTGGAGATGATGCAAAAGCAAATAACTGAAATTGCATAAGGGAGCTACTTTGGGGAAACAAGGTGAACTAATTGGAATGCCCCTTAAATGTTCCAGTAGCCTCTGAAGTCTTTGAAGATGACAATTGCAGCAGTTTTGTGTCTGAAGAAGATTCTGAAACCCAGTCAGTGTCCAGTTTCAGTTCTGGTCCAACAAGCCCCTGTGAGATACCCACTCAGTTTCCTCCAACAACAAGGCCGGGAAGCCTGGATCTACCCAGTCCTGTATCCCTGTCTGAATTTGGGATGATGTTTCCTGTCCTTGGTCCTCGAAGTGAGTGCAGTGGGGCATCTTCCCCAGAGTGCGAGGTTGAACGAGGTGAGTAGAATTGGGTAAGCTGGGGGTCAGTTTGTTTGTTCAATTTTGTAGCAGGGGCAGAACGTGCTAAACTTTCTCAAGGATGTTGCATTCATTGGGGTTGGATGTGTTGTCTAGAATGCTTTGGAGATGGTACCTGAATTTTTTCCATCATCTAGTATTACTAGTATTTTACATTATTAGTTATCCATCTCCAAATGGGATGTGCCTTATGCTTTCCTGTCTGGCCACCCCTCATTCAGTACAGAAGTGGTGCTAGAGGAGCAGTATTTGATCTGTCCTGCCTTTAGTGTCTGACATTAAATTTATTCCAAGATAAGTACTAAGCTGTCTTTTTTTGTTTGTTTGAATTTTTTTTTTTTAAATCCCTGATATCTGGCTGGGTGAAAATCCTGCTTCTCAGAGCTCATAAAATAAGGTGTTGAAGACAACCACCTTTGACAGTTGTTTAACAATCCGTAGCCAAGAAATTCAGATTGCAGGATTATTAAAACTCTTGTGTACTGCACCTGAGCTTGTTTTGGGATTCACCTAGTGAGGCAGTGCACAGGTTTTCGTGACCTGGGAGACCAGCTTTGGTTCATGTATATTTCCTTAAAACAATACTGCTCCTTTTGGGTTCTCAGATCCTTTGGTGAAAGAAGCAGCGTTGGTGTCTAGATTGTGGTATTGACTCAAGTTTGAACATTTTACTTCTGTCTTTGCAGGGGATAGGGCAGAAGGGGCTGAGACCAAGACGGGTGACAAGGCGAACAAAAATAGGAGCAGCAGCAGCAGTCACTCCGCTGAGGGCCTGGCTTTGGATAACCGAATGAAACAGCTCTCACTTCAGTGCATGAAAATCAAGGAGGGCTTAAGTGCAGGCAGAAAAGCCGCCCAGATTGGCTGAATTGTCCTCTTCCCATCCTGCTCTGGTTAATGGGCGTGTTGGTATTTAATACATGAACTTCTCAATGTCCGAAGACGTGTGCCAATAACTATTTAATATATGCCAAATCTTAAGTGTTTACTATAAAAATTTAAAACTGCACTAAAGGAGTGGAATTGATGTTGAGGGCTGATGTTTTTTTCAGTGCAATCTTTGTAGGATGGACAGATTGTCATACATATAGCTGTGCTCATATTTCACAGCCTTTGTAAACTGTTTTGTAGCAGCCTGGCTGAAGCAATAACTGGTAATGTTCATGTGTAAACTCATGCCAATAGGGGTCTGAAATCCAATCCAAATATTGGTGGTGAGGTTTGGCTTCAGTTTTGTAGAATGATGCTCTTTAGATACAGTGGATCCCTGAAATCTAAGTGGCGTCTCCTTTAAACACCTATATTTGTCTGTATTATAATGAACCTATAGGAACATTTTGTATACAGGGAAGCTGTTGCATGTGTGGGTCTAGCAGCCTTCATTCGCTCTCCAGTGCTCCAGCAAGGAGAAAGTTAGTTGCCCTTAAGACTTGGTCAAAGAGGATAACAGAAACATGGTGATGTTCAGTAGCTACATGCCCCTTCTACCTACCTGCTCTTTGTGCGGCTGCCTTCTAAGGGCAAATCCAGTGACAAAAAAAGTACAGGACTTTTTCTTGAGAACGTAAGTATAATTTATCAGCACTTTAAGTGTTATTACTGTAAAACAAGATTCAAGGGTGCGTGTAGGACAGTCTTGTTAGATACCTACCAAATTTGAAGGGGGCTTGCCCTTAAGATGTGCATGAAGAAAAGGAATTGCCTGTGTGGCTTGACAGTGTTCTTAATTTTTCTGTAGGTTGTAATGTGTGAGGTTTTATGACTGTTTAAGGGACTTGAGATTTTTAGTATGGCCTAGAAAAATTCACTAAAAGTAGAAAGGGCATGGGGCATGTTTTGGCAGCAGCTGTTAGGCAGTAGTGTGTCTGGTAATTATGCTAATAAATAGTAGTAAAAATCCTAGGACTTAAGTTTGGTGGCTAGACATTTCTGAGAGCACCATACTGTATCTGAAACATCAGTTTATATTGTTAATTTGATGGGAATTAAGTATCAGCCAGGGTTTTCTATACCATGTTTTGCAGTCCTGGTGTATTTTGTCCCTGCCACCGCTTGTGTATCTATTCTCAAAGTAAATGTAAAATTCTTCACACTACAGTAAACATTTTGGTTTTCCATATTTTATTTTGACTTGTGCAAGATAACGGTGTCTAAAACAATTTCAACCATTATTATAAATCTAGTTCCACAGTAAACTAAGTGTATGAGGATGTTTACAAGTATTAGTCATGTGTATACATATGTAGTCCAGATTCACACAAGGAAGTCAGTTTGGTCTTTCGCCATTCTAATGCCAAATACCCTAGTCTTTAGTAAGGTAAAATGAAGCTTAATGTAAATTTAATTTTAGCACTGGTACTTGATTGGAATGTGTACCCAGGACACTTGAGACTTTTCAGGCAAGACCCTGGCACTGACTACTTTGCTATATCTGGACAATTATTTCATTGTAGCTTTCAACTAGACTTTCATTCACGTCACCTTTGGCTTACAACTGGACAATTTTAAGTAAAAAACAAAACAAAAAACCAACAAAAAAAATCTGCCTTTAAATATCTCCCCCTCCACTACTTAGTATGTAGTGGAGGGGGAGATATTGTATGTTGTCTGACACCTCTGCTGGGACAGAAACCTGGTTTCAGAAGATAGATTTAATGTTAGCATGCAGAAGTTGAACACAGAAGGTCACCTGGCACTTGCAAAAGGCTTAGCCCTTAGCTCATCACAGCACATTCCAACTTCTGAGCTAACAATTTGAGGGAAGAATGGTTAGTTTTAACATGTGTCACTTGATGCTTGGCCACCTTACCTTCTAATTAAGTAAATCAGCCAAGGAATTACATACCGACTACTTATTTTTGCAGAGCTGCCAACTCTTAATCACCCCTCTGCTTTTGACCTCTCAACATCAAATTCATCCTGGTACAAACTGGCACAAGGTAAATCCCTACCAAACAACCTGCATTATGGAAGGATTAATTATGTCCCACTGGAGCTAAGAAAAGACATTTTCTCTTTTATGCAATGCACTTGCTTACCTCCAACATCTCACTTGACTGGAACAAGAGTGTGTCATGGCCCAGGAAACTAGCAGCAGCTGTTCTTGAAAATGAGCTAACCCATCTGTATGAATATTCATAGATTCATAGATGTTAGGGTCGGAAGGGACCTCAATAGATCGAGTCTGACCCCGTGCATAGGCAGGAAAGAGTGCTGGGTCTAGATGATCCCAGCTAGATACTTATCTAACCTCCTCTTGAAGACCCCCAGGGTAGGGGAGAGCACCACCTCCCTTGGGAGCCCGTTCCAGACCCTGGCCACTTGAACTGTGAAGAAGTTCTTCCTAATGTCCAATCTAAATCTGCTCTCTGCTAGCTTGTGGCCATTGTTTCTTGTAACCCCCGGGGGCGCCTTGGTGAATAAATACTCACCAATTCCCTTCTGTGCCCCCGTGATGAACTTATAGGCAGTCACAAGTTCGTCTCTCAACCTTCTCTTGCGGAGGCTGAAGAGGTCCAGGTGCCCCAGTCTCTCCTCATAGGGCTTGGCCTGCAAGCCCTTAACCATACGAGTGGCCCTTCTCTGGACCCTCTCCAGGTTATCCACATCCCTCTTGAAGTGTGGCGCCCAAAACTGCATGCAGTATTCCAATTGCGGTCTGACCAGCGCCCGATAGAGGGGAAGTATCACCTCCCTGGACCTATTCGTCATGCATCTGCTGATGCACGATAAAGTGCCATTGGCTTTTCTGATGGCTTCGTCACACTGCCGGCTCATGTTCATCTTGGAGTCCACTAGGACTCCAAGATCCCTTTCCACCTCTGTGCCACCCAGCAGGTCATTCCCTAGGCTGTAGGTGTGCTGGACATTTTTCCTCCCTAGGTGCAGCACTTTGCATTTCTCCTTGTTGAACTGCATTCTGTTGTTTTCTGCCCACTTGTCCAGCCTATCCAGGTCTGCCTGCAGCTGTCCCCTGCCCTCCGGCATGTCCACTTCTCCCCATAGCTTTGTGTCATCTGCAAACTTGGACAGAGTACATTTGACTCCCTCGTCTAAGTCACTGATGAAGACATTAAGGAGTATCGGTCCAAGGACCGAGCCCTGCAGGACCCCACTGCCCACACCCTTCCAGGTCGAAACCGACCCATCCACCACGACTCTGGGTGCGACCCTCTAGCCAATTCGCCACCCACCAGACTGTGCAGTCATCCACATCACAGCCTCTTAACTTGTTCACCAGTATGGGGTGGGATACCGTATCGAAGGCCTTCCTGAAGTCTAAGTATACGACATCCACCCCTCCTCCTGTGTCCAGGCGTTTCATAACCTGGTCATAGAAGGAGACTAGATTGGTCGGGCACGATCTGCCTGCCACAAACCCGTGCTGGTTTCCCCTCAGCATAATTTGTCCTGCCGGGCTCTCACAAATGTGAGCCTTGATAATTTTTTCAAAGACTTTACCAAGGATGGAGGTGAGACTGACTGGCCTATAGTTGCCCGGGTCCTCCTTCCTCCCCTTCTTGAAAATGGGGACCACGTTAGCCCTTTTCCAATCCTCTGGGACTTGGCCCGTGCACGAGCGTTCGAATATTCCCGCCAGTGGCTCTGCAATGATGTCGGCCAGTGCCTTCAGCACCCTCGGATGGAGCTCATCTGGGCCTGCCGACTTAAAGGCATCCAGTTCTTCCAAGTGACTCTGCACCACCTCAGGATCTACGTATGGAAGTCTGGCGCCTTGCTGCTGCCTCTCTACAACCCCAGTGAGAGACTTGTCGTGCCCCTCGCTTAGGAACACTGAGGCAAAGAACTCGTTGAGGAGTTCAGCCTTGTCCCCCCTGTCCGTCACCAATTGTTTCTGCCCATTTAGCAGAGGTCCTATTCCTCCCTGGGCCTTCCTTTTACTCCCAATATATCTAAAAAACAATTTCTTGTTGTCTTTTACTTGGGTTGCCATCCTCAGCTCCATGGTAGCTTTGGCCCGCCTAACTGCCTCCCTACAAGCACGAGCAGAGGAGGTATATTCATTTTTAGTGATCTCACCCTGTTTCCACTTTTTATGTGCTCCCCTTTTGGCCCTTAGGCTGCCCTGGATTTCTCTGGTCAGCCATGGAAGCCTCCTGGCCCCTTTCCCTTTTTTGCCTCGCTCGGGGATCATCTTGCTTTGTGCCCGAAGGATCGTTTCCTTAAGGCGCAGCCACCCTTCTTGAGCTCCCATCCCTTCAAAACTCCTACTCTGCAGTGCGTCCTTGACTAATCGCCTGAGTGCATTGAGATAAGCTTTCCTAAAGTCTAGCACTTTCACCCTACTAGTTACCTTACCCACTCGACGTCTTATGGTGAATTCTATTATTAGGTGATCACTGTCTCCCAAATGGCTACCGATCTGGAGGTCCCCTATCATGTCATCTCCTGTTGCCAATACCAGATCCAGTATGGCATTCCCCCTAGTGGGACCATGCACCTCCTGTGTCAGGTGGAGGTCCTGTACACAGGTTAGAAACCTGCGTGAGCGATGGGACCTTGCTGTCTGCGTCTCCCAACAGATGTCCGGGTAGTTTAGGTCCCCCATGACTACCGCCTCTTTAGCTTTTATGGTCTCCGAGAGTTGCCTCAGGAGCCCCGCATCTATTTCTTCCCCTTGGTGTGGGGGTCTGTAGCAGACCCCTACCACCAAATCCCTTTCTCCTTGCCCCCCATGTAGCCTAACCCACAATCCTTCTACTTTCTCAACCTCGGATTCTGTCTTGATGAGGGTTGATGTATATTGCTCACTGACAAAGTGCAACCCCCCCCCCCCCCCCCTTTCTTCCCCGACCTGTCCTTTCTATACAATCTATAGCCCTCAATATGTACCGCCCAGTCATGGGATGAATCCCACCAGGTCTCTGTTAGCCCCACTAAGTCATAGGTGTTTAGTGCAAGCAGGAGCGCTAGTTCATCCTGCTTGTTCCCCATGCTCCTAGCATTAGTATATAGGCACTTGAGCCCTGCGACTGGTGCCTTTGCTGCCCCCCTGCTCCGAGTCCCAAGGGGCCCAAAAGTGGACCAGAAGTACAGGCAGTCCTCAACTTGAAACGTTTCAAGTTACAACATTTCTAAATTGACACCCTGTTTCAACTTTGTCTCTAGTTTTGACTTTACAACGCTTGATCCAACACCACGCTGTGCCAGTGAACGAGTTTGTTATGTTGCCCATCTCCCTGGAGAACATCTGTCCAAACTTCCTTGGATGCTGCCTTTAAGAAAGCAGCCAAGACTCCAGAAAAACCTGCAGCCAAGACTCCCAAAAAGACTCCAGCCAAGAACCCTTCAAAAAGTCCAGCAAAGTCACCTCAAAGAAGTCCTTCCAAATCAATATGATTTCTATTTACAATATAACTACATTAATGTAGCTATATTACTTATCTATAAAATTGAGTACAAGATTCTGGCTTATTTTTGGTGAAAATAGGGTATTAGGCCTTGGTTCAGGAACCAATCCCCCATTTATAACATTGTTTCTTATGGGAAAATCGGCTCTAAGTTACGTTTCAACTAAAGATGCGGCTTTCAGAAACCAATTGTGTCTTAAGTCCAAGGACTGCCTGTACTTCCACTCCACTTCCGTGTCCACTGCCTCCCTGGTATCCCCTCAGCTCAGTAATCGGCTGCAGGGGCACCCTGGGTGCCCCCCCAGACCCAGAAGGCACTAGTTGCCAAAACAGGGGTTCCCTGTGTGCTCTGCGCCAGACCTGAAAGTGGACCGGAAGTGCTCCTGGTCCACTTCCGGGTCCGCTGCCGAATGCAGTGGGGGGGTGGGTGGGACCCCCACGCTCCTGTGGGATGCTTCATCCACCCTACCATCTCAGCGTTCACAAGCTGCCTGGTACCCTGAGGTACATAGAAAAAAACATTTTAAAACTGTGTCTGTGTCCGAATCACTGAATCTCTCCGAATCGATTCAGAGGGTTCTGATTCGACTTGGAGAAATTAAAGGGTCTCCTGATTCCATTTGAAGATTTGGCTGCCAAATCGATCAGCAACTGAAGCTTCACACAGCCCTAGTAAACATGCAGAAGGCTGCTTCTGTTGGGTACCTCAAGCATTCAGCAGCTGCATGTACACTAGAAGGGTGTATACAGAGCTCCCTAGTTTGCTTATTTTGGCTTTGATACTCAAAAAGACACTTTAATAAAATGTCCAACTGTAAACATGGAATTTTATGAAAACTTTTATTTTAAACTCTTAAAAAGCTATGTCTGTGTATTATATACATAGATAAATGACAAATGTGTATGAGCAGAATATTACTATGAATTACAGACAAGTGAGCAAGCTTTTTCCAGTTACATATATTTTCCCATTAGACTCCTCAATTCATCTTTGAATCTAGAATTACAGTAGATGGCCATGTTGTTAAAAGTATAAAAATAATCCTCTGATGTTTAAAATATGTATGAACACTTCAGCAGCCTTGGACTGAGATTGTACTACAGAGCAAAACACAGCAATATGAGTGAATTCTAGCTTCACAGTATTTAAAGCTTTATTTTTAACATATATATTCAAAAGATACTCCTTGTGCTGTTTTTTTAATCCTAAGGATAGTGAAAATTTGTTTACTATGCCTCTATACAGGGCAGGTACTGAGAATGTTTCATTTCCAGTGGAGAATCTTCCTGGTATTCTGTTGGGTAAAATACCTATGTATAATCAAAACACTTGGATGCAAAGTTGGATTGCAAACATTTTGGCGTGCCTAGGACACTACATTTTAATGAAATCTTTCAGGTTGACTGTCTTAGATGGGATGGAAATAGTGGATACTACTGTTGAAAGCAGGTATACAGAGAAGGGCCTTTTTAGAACACTGGTAGATTTACCCAGACAGTTTAAAAAACACAAATCACAGCTCTGGACCCCCAGGTGGCAAATATCTTCAGCAATGCTACAGTAGGATTCACTATAAAGAGCTAAGCAGAAAGTCTACAGTTCATGTATTTTAAGGGGAAGTGTAGGACGTGCCATTTTGTGTGTGTAAATATCCTCCAGGCCCACTATGTAGTCCAGCAAGCAGCAAGAGTAGCCATATGGAAATTTAATACTTTTCTTAGAAAAGTCCTAGACCAGCTAATGTACTTGTGGTCTTTGGTGTACACAAAATATCTAGCAATGGAAAGCTGAAATGACTAAATATGTGACAAGTGAAGTGCATACTTGTGAATATAACATGAATCTTTGTTATTTAGTATCTTAAACTTGAGCTGCATTTGGTAACAAGTGAAACAAAAGTAAGAACTACAAATTCTATGATTCTATGAAATAGGAGGGGTGTGTGTACATGTGTGCGCATGTCATCTTATTAGAAGTACAGCAGTATGTTTGTTGATCAACTTCCAGGTGTGACACCAATTGATTTGAGAAAACAGACTAACTACAGCAACTAGTTTTTGGACAGCTGCATAGCCTTTTAAGTCAGCTCCTATTTCTTGTGTAAAGGTGTTAAATTACACCATTGTAGGATTCTCTCAACTTAATAGTTTTAGCCCCAAAAATCAGCTACTCTCAGCTTTGTCATCTGGGGACTTTCCTGGGTGTCACTTAATGATAGCAACAGTCCACTAACCTTATCTGGTAAAATATCTTCAGAACAAGATCAAATCCTTGCTCTGCAACAATTAGTTTTGTTAGATAAGAACAGCAGTTTTCCTTTTTAAATAAAATTTTTAAACGAAAGGAAAGAATGCTTTGCACCTAAATGATTTAAGGTTTACAGAATCCAAAAGGTGGGCACCTACATTTGCATTTATTCCAACAGAAGGCTCTGCAAATCAAAGATTGTCAGTAAACAGGAAATAGCCAAGACATGCCTCAACTAAATGTAAAACTGTTCTCTATTGTCAAAAAATGACAGTGCAATATTTAAAAAGGATTTAGATCAGTGTTTCTCAACCTGTGGGTCATGACCCAAAAGTGGGTCGCAAACAAACTTTAAAAATGGGTTCTCCTTTAAAGAAGGAAGAATGTGGGAAACCGTGGCTTTTCCCTTGCAGGCTGGCAGAGTTCCAGCCTGCAAGGGGCTGCTTGTGGCCCCCCCCATTCTCCCCTGCCCCACACACTGGAGGGCTGGGGGCAGTGGGTCAGGAGTGAGGGGCACTGGGTGGGGACTGGCCATTTCTGTTTACAAATGACTCCTGGTACAAAAAAGGTTGAGAACCACCGATTAGATGAAAAGATTTTCAAACTGAGCATACCTGGTCTCAAATGTTAATGGGGACTAGGCTCTGTCACGTCACAACACTGTTAGTGGCAGTGATGAAAACTTACCCTTTCTCCTGACATCAGACAGGTGAGAGTCTTCTGTAATCTCTCTCATGTTTTACAATCTAAAGTAAATTCTGTGCTGTAGGGTAGTGAAATAAATAGACTTTGTAAGCTCTGAGTCAGTTCATCACCATAAAAACTACTGTGCTACCTTGGTGATGGGGCAGAGACAGAGGCTTCTTGTAGAGCAGACACCTATGAACAGGGGGGTATTCATTGATCTTAGTTAATGGACAGACTAACTCACTCTCTCTCTTTCCATAAATTGAAAGGATGGAGATTGACCACTCCACAGTAACTTCATCTGCTCTATTCCATGCTAAGTGAAAGAAAGGATAGAGGGCTAACTAATTTGGTTTAACTTCCACTTCCTACATTGCAGGTGACCCCATTTCACTTGGTACTCAACAGTCTGTCCTTGCCTTAAGGAAGTCCACTTGCTTGATTGGTCAGTCAGCTAAAAATCCTGTCCTTTAAAGGGGTGGAGAAGTATTTAAATATGTAAATCCACAAGAGCAGTTACACTGTTTAAACCACTCGTGCTACTGTTTGCCTGAAAAGCGAGCATTAGGTGTATACCATACCTACAGCCCTTTGCATATTGTGGCTCTCAACTCTTGGAGTTAGCCTTACTTAACAATCTTACCCCGTAAAGCGCTCATTACACAAGGATATATTAGATGTATGGCTTTACCCACAAGAGCAGGCTCCTTTCACCTATATCACAATCCCCACAGCCTAACTGCAGATATTAACAGCCCAACCTACATCTTCAAGCCTTTTGTTGTTTACTGAACTGCAACCAGAGTTCCTGTTAGATATCTGTTATAGCTTCCATTGTACAGCTTTCATGCACAGATGATAAACAGGGAGTTACTGGCAGAGAGGCAGTGCGCTTTAACTCTGAGCCCAGATGGTCTTTCAGAGAACTGCAATTAAATAGTACATGTTCTACACATTTTTTTCCAAACTACTTTCTTCCTTTAGCAGCTGTTTAACCCAGGGAGATTAAACAAAAGCTATCTTGTGCTATTAAGCTGCTTGATAAATTTATTGTGGCCAACTTGAAGGAAAAGCACTGTATTAAAGTTGGCCTCTATAACAATGCAGAGTATTCCAGTTAAATGCATGTGCTCAGTTACTTATGATCAGATGCAATTCCCTCCCTCCAAAAGTACAGTTCTACTTTTGTCTTGGAAAATTTCCCAGATGGAAACATTTCAGGACCATTTGAAGAAGACTGTCAAATGGCTTTTGAGTTACAAGTCATCTTACAACTCCTGGGAAAAGAAATGATAGACAACAGAAGGTTGCCTTGTTTAAGACTGAAATGATTTTAAATCTCTTCATGAAACTCTCTCAACTACTGCAGTAGTTCTTTTTGGAATAATATATACCAAAATTGAGCTGGGGGAGGGGAGGTGATCTGAGCCACCCCGACTCCTTTCAGTAGGAGTTCTTACATTTACTTCAGGGGATTAAGGTCAAAGAATATGCAACTCTTTTCTTGACACTTACCATTTGAAAAAAATCCCCCAAAACAAGTGCTTAGGTGATCTTCCATGTGCCTTATTATGGAGGAGCTTCTTGCAATGCCTCCACTCAGCTCCAAAAAGCCCCGTTCATGGAGAAGCAGCATTTAAACTGCTCCTTTTTAGTGACAAAATCATGATTCTCAGTCATGAAGCTGACAATGTTACAGCTGCTTTTCTGCAAGTAGAACTAGTAGTGTTATACTGCTTATAGATTAGGCCAACAAAAATCTTCCCACAGTTTTAAATACTAGGCTGGAATAAAGGTCTTATACTGCTGAAGAGGAAAAAGAAAATGTTCTTAGGGATGTGCCATCTTAATGTCATACATACTTAGGAATAAGAAGCTGATGAGTACAAAAAGTGCCTGGAAGTGCAGTGAAGTGCTCTCTTAGATAGCAAAGGCTAGAATTCTCCCTATTTGCTTCCTCCAAATGAAGGCGTAGCCTGCTGGTGGCAGGCTACTATGAATTCAGTGTACACACTGATACTCAAAAGCAGCAAATTCAGGTGCATTGTACCTGAGTGTAATTGATTTTCTTCCCTAAATAGTTCTGAGCACTAGGCATGCAGGACAACAGCACTAATGCCTTTGAGTTATTCTTCTGAGGCTGAATAAGCATAGTACACAGGAACCCTTCCTTTTCCCTTAGTAAACCATTAAGAATTATGTCATAAGAAATGATATACCCTGCGTTTGGGAAGAGGAGGAAAGACTTCAATACTTGATTCTTCTCTCCCCACTACTTCATTAAGTTTCAATTTAAAACAAAAATGCAATAAACTAAGGTCTGCCGATTCATTTTCATACACAATCAAAAGCTCTATTTTCAACCATATTCACACATTCAATATACCTTCAGTCAAAATCTGAAGCATTTTTTCTTTGATGCCGGCACTACAAAAAGCCATAAGTAAACTTCCTGTTTGCAGTTAAATAAAGCAGACTGCCCTGTGCCTTTGGCTAGGGCTTCTTCAGGTAGACTGCAGTTCCCTTTTATGCAAAGTATGTATAGGTTCTTCCTGTGTTCTCTGGATGTGGCATAGCTGTAAAATCTTGACTGTTTCCCTAGACAGCAGTGTAATGTGCCGTGTCACTGGAGCTGTGATACCTTAAGAGGGGAAATGCTATTAAAGTCCAAGAAGAAAGGACCTTCTTGTTGAGGCAGAAAGGTGCTTGGAATGATATTATAAACCCCAGGAGGTACATTTTCCACTTCTAAGTAGCAAAAGCCGCACCTATAATGAAAGAAAGTCCAAGTTTAATCGCATGTGCTTGTTGAAAGGAAAGAATACCGCATTTAAATCAAGTGAGGTATTACCTGTAGTCACCACTGTTCTTTTTCTGAAAGCTAGAGGGACCAGGATCTCCTACTGTAGAGACTGTGATAAGTTCAAACCCAACGCTGTATTGTCTACAAATAAAGTGAGAGACCATATATATATATCATTGCCAACTCAAAGAAAGGGGACACTAATACTGTTAGGTTGAGGAGTTGTGCATCAAATAAGCTGTGACCCGATTAGAAAACACCTGTAAACTAGATCACAGCAATTTCTGCTAGTCAGTCCTACTAATATCATCAATGACTTTTTCAGAGGCTTACCAAGACATGAATTTAGCTGCAAAAATTTGTGACAAGATTTCAATCCCAGCACTATAATGTGTGGGAGCTGCCTACTAGGCAGTACAAGTTCAGAAGCATAAGTGGTAAAGCCTGTGGTTACCTACCTCAGTGCCTGTGCTGAATGGCAGAGACAGAAGTCCAAATTTACCTGACCAGTAAGGTCTCTCAAGTTATGTCAGGGTAACTGAGGACAACTTGGCTTCGCAAAGCATAAGGGGGGGGGTGACATGTACCACAGCCCTGTGACTTACTTGGAATCAAGTCCTCCCCAAATCAGGAAGTGCTGAGAAAGGAGTGTTCAATGTATTGCTTCTGCAGCAACTGCTAAGTAACCTGGTCTTTTCCATGAAACAATCTCCACAATTCCTAATGTCTGGACAGCAGCAAGATTTGTTCACAGTGCTCCCAGGGGGCAAGTGCTTCCACTTAATATGGCTTCTCACAGCTTTGTGAAAAGGAACATATAGCTGTTGGCCTGCTGCTCAGTAACCCTCTACCCTCAGCCAGGAACTTTACTGAGGAAGTGTAAAAGTGGTCTCTGCAGGGGGTTTGCTGCTCATTACTGAGCAAATTCTCTCCCACCGACTGGGAACAAACTTCCAGATAAGCTGTGACTTAAAACAGAGGCCTTTTTACATGCCATTTCAGCTTCAGTCTTTAGAGCCTTAGTGGTTACATTTTAACTTAATTATATTTTACCTTAATTCCCACTTCAATCCTATAACCTATTCTATGAGCCCTTAAGGACTGTTAAGCAGCACCACTTGTGTAAAACAGCTGCCCCAGTTCACCCCAGTGATGGCTATATTTCCACTATAGACTTATTTGAATATTGCCTGTACTCTGGGAATGTTCGGGATGAAAGATGGTCTGTAGCTGGCACTGATACATCTGCCTCTATAGCTCAGTGGTTCTCAACCTTTTTAGACTCAAGGCTCCCCATACCTTCCTGGTCTCACAGCACCCCTCAGAAAATGCCAACTTTTAGCTTCCACTCTTTTTTTTACTATGCAAAAATAGTAAGAGTCATTCTTCTGTTGCAAAGAACTCAAAAGGAGACTAGACAATCACCCAGCCGGGGTTGTTTGACCCCAGCATCCTTTCCTACCCATGGCAGGGGGTTGGACTTGATGATCTGCTTAGGTCCCTTCTGACCCTACCAACTATGAAACAAAGACCACAACAGGGCTTAGAAAGTTTTTGTCTCTATGGATTTCTACTTGATCTTTTGCTCTTTTTTTGTGAAGCAGGTATAGGTGTTTGCACCCTTAACAATGAGACCCTGGCAGGGAATCACTGCTCTAGCCCAATTGAGAGCACAGCTGCACTCAGGCAGGTGCAGCTGTGTAATGGTAAGAGAGTAGCACTATCCATAGGCAAGCAGCAGGGTGGCTCATATGCTGCTACAGTTTGAGAGACCAGGGATAAGGCAAGCTGGCTCCACTTCACAAGTGAAGGAGACACGGTTCTAGGAGGGGAGGAGGGCTCCTTGCATTTTTCCTGCTGTTCAGGACCCAAAAGGGGTCTGACTTTGATATAATGAACTATAGAAAAAAGGGTTTCTACTTACTCTTCCCACCTATCAGAGAGGATCTTCTGATATTGAAACCAAGATGCCTACTTAACCTGTTAAAGTGAACCTGAAACATTTCCATCAGAAATAATCCCCTCCTTTTCTTGATCTTTTTTCCACGCAGCTTCCCATCTCCCCAGAGGACATGTAACAAAGCTCTCTGTTAGGCCAGGTCCTATTCCATCTACTAAGTATCTGAGGGCACATACAGCTGTACTGCTAAGCAAAGAATATTCATCTAAGCCATTAGGATGCAGCTGTTAGGTCTGCCTGACTCTACAGCAATAAATAGCAAAATCACAGCAACCTTAACCTTGCTCATTCAGGGTCAAAACAGGGTTTAGTTAAAACTTGTATCAGTACTGGGTCTCACAGATCTAACAGGTGACATACTCTAAAGTGGCAGCTCCTGCTTCCCCTCCTGTTTTAAAAAGGAGCTAAAAAGTGTATTTGTCCATATGTTTAGGGGTATGTAGGCATTTAAGTGCAACTCTATTCCACCCTGCTCCAGTACCCACAAGTTTTCTGTAGCATTCACAGGATCATACTTAGAGACTATTTTTGTACAGTGAATCCTACTTTGACTTTTTAAATGTGATCCTTTGTTTATTTAGATCAAAGCCTTGTGACCCTTATTTATTTTTCACAAACCTTGGTCCTCTTAGTTCAATTAGTAATGGCCCAGTCTTCTCCAGCTGGAACTGATAAATGGGGTTGTTTTTATAGGAATCTCTGAAATTCCCACATCCTCCAGCACTATGACCTTTCCACTGCCCATTAACCTATAGCAAACAAAACACAAGGCCATAGTATAATTAGACAGTTTTGGGTTTGTTTGTTTTTTTGGGGGGAGGGGCAGAGTAAAAATATTAGCAAAAATGAGGTCCTGGATTTCCCTCTTTGGTGTGAAAAGCTGTTTCTCTATTGATCTCAGTTTCTCTTGATTTACTCTAACGTGGGTCAGAATTTTTTCTGTAGTATTCAGAGGAGCACATTTAGAGACTATTTCTGTGTAGAGGCTCCCACTGACTTTTTAATGTGACCCTCTGCTAATTTAGATCAAAGCTAAGGGACCCTTATTTGTATTAATAATTCAGTAACCATCTTTTCCCTTCGATTGTATTATGGAGCTAATACTAGATAATTTGCTGTCTGGATCTTCAGTTTGATATTTGATAAAGGAGGAGCCACAGTTTAGCCCATTAATCATACTGCAATACTTATTGTGGTGGAATGCAGAGAATAAAACAACACCATCTTAGTATTTTTGCCTTTTAAAAAGGCCTCCTCCCTTCCACCCTCAAACATAATATTAAATGTCATCTTGTATTCACAATAACCAAGGATTAGCAATCCAGGCACACCATGCACACACCCCCAGGGCACAGGGGAGATGGGAGAAAGGGAGGATGGAGTGGAGAATGAAGATGCTACTGCATTTCAAGAGGACAAACACCAGCAGTAAAAGTGTTGCTCAGATCTCAAGGAAAACAGAGCATCTGTTGGAGCATTCCTCCCGCTGGTCATTAAGAGAGTGGTTATCCTCTCAAGATTTGCCAAATCACTCTCACCAGCTTAGTGCTGAGACTCAACTGTTTAAAACTAGTTATAAGCAGCTGCTTTTTCTTGCAATTACAGCATTTTGTTAATGCAAAATTAAATACATGACAAATTTAAAAAAAATGCATCTTTGCTTCATACTAATTGGAAAATATTGATCTCCAATAGTTGCTAAAGAAAGACATTCCTATCACATATGTTAGCAGGAATCTTAACTTATCAATGGATAGTATCTAGCGAACCCTAAGGATGTCTGTTAGGTCAGGTTTAGAGCTGATTTAACCAGATGAAGCACTGATTTAAGTCTAAGAGATGGTTAGGCCTAAGCTATTAAACACATTCCACAATATAGAAACAGTAGAATGAAGAGCTTCTAAGTTCTTCAGACTGTCATCTAGTTAGGAGTCATTATCTATCATTTAATGTTAAATGTGGGCTGTTAATCCTAAATACTAGGTAGGAAAAGAATCTGAGCTTACATGGCATGTTTTTTTTTTTTGATCTCAAGTATCTAGATAATATTTGGTTCTTAATGCTGTGTAATAGCAAAGTCTACCTCCATAAAGCTAGCACTCCTTTATTACTGGTACTGCTGGTCTCCAGAGATGAGGAATAAAGGAACTTCCTCTTGCTGGGCTCTTATAAGCTAGTTCTGTCACAAAACAGTTCTGATCACTGCAGGGCATTTAAAACAGAGCATCACAATAAGTGGCATAAAGGATTTTTCATTGTAGCTGTAACAGTAAAATGCCATAATGCAGATGCAGCTTATAGTGGCAAAAGGAGTAGTCTCATTTGGGAAAAAGCACCTCCCCAGATGACATAAGCTACACCAACAAAGGACTTTTTCCAGATGTGGTTGTCTGGTAGTGGGGAAACTTGTAGTGCAGTCCTGGTTTAACTGAAGTATAGGATGCACAATACATTCCTGTTAAATCTAGGTGAAATTAGTGGTTGTTAAAAGAATTCTTGCAGGAAGAATACAAACATTTATGGAAAGCACAAGCAGAAGTGTCCTTTCCCAGTATCTAGAATTTGGCAGGACCACGGACTATTACTCAATAAAATATACAGGGAAAAAAAAATCTATTTCCTTACCCTTTTGGAGGTGGTGTATGGTGTAGGGATCTTGGAAAAGGTGAACTTGCATACTGAATACACCTACATAGTAAAAAGAAGAATTCAGTCATGTGAATCACCTATGCACTTGTATGAAATTATGACCTAAAGGCATTGCAAGAGGCTATAAGTATGTTTCAGCTTTGGAGATCTGAATTTCCCTTCCATCTCAGTTCAGGTAAAAACTGGCTAAGTGACACTATTGGTGTTATAGAGGTGGTATTATAGAAAGTCACAGGCATCTATATCCACAGGAATCCTTCCAAAGTGTCTACGTGTCTCACCCCTTCCAACCATCAGCTCAATGACTCCGTTGCAACTAGCTCAGAAGCCCCACAATTAATAATCAGAGCCAGTGCTGACCTCACGCCCTGAGGTTAACTGTGGCAAACATTTCAATTCAGAGGGGGGGGGGGGGGGGAGAGGAGAGAAAACAGTACCCTACAGCACATAGCTGCATATACGCAGGAAAGACACAGCCAAGGTGTGCAGTTAGTGCATGCACACAGGTAACATTCTTTGTAAAGGGCTAGAGAACCAATTATGGCTCAAGCCATAGGCCGAGTATCCTTTTATTAAGCCCATGTCCCTTCCACAAGATGGTAAACATGGTGCTTTTGAGATGTTTCCTGGCAGCCACTACCCATTCTAGCAGTCCCTGCTCCTCTAATGCTACTTCTGTCTTGTTTTGCCATGCTCCGACTAGCTACTCAGTGTGGTCAGCATGCAAAGTTACACACCAAGCAGTGCAAGTAAAATACAGACAGGAAAGGGCTGGTGCTAGTGAGAAGAACCAATGCTTAGAGTCCAGAAAGGGGCACTGAGAACAGCAGTTAACACTCCTTGAAGAGTTTTAACATTCAAAATTGCTGTCCATGTCATCACCTTTGCACTGGGTTGGTAAAGGGGCTCCAACCATGATTCTCTACAGCCTCCCTTTTCTCCTCCCAGCATGTTTTTTGGTGGGGAACAAGGTTAGTATTTAAACAGGAAGCAGTTCTGTTCACTCTAAAACATGCCCTACTTATACAGTACTTTTAAATGTTTCTCGTTTTTAACTATTTGTGAGCAGTCATGGGATATTAAAAGAATAAAGGGACCAGCAAAAGAAACTAAACTAGAACAGTGGGTTTTCATTTCAGCAGTGCTTCTCAAACTAGTCTGCACTTAAGCACGAAACCTAGGGCTGGATTGGGACAAATGCGACTGAAATGCAACCAATTCTATGGAATGATTTTAGTGTCAGTGTAGGGGCAGTGTGTATGAGCTGTGTTTTACTACTTTCAGTAGCAAAGGAAACATTTAACGCATTGGCATGGGATCCGTCAGTTAGAGAATGACCTTTAATTTTCACCGTGAACAAAGAGTTGGAGAAGCAATGAGAAAATATTTTAAGCCATTTCAATTAAAATCCAAGGCCGGTGAAAGCTGGGTCATGTTTTGGCCTTTACTTATAAGAAATAAAAATACTTTTACCTTTTCAACCTAGTCCCTAGTGGATACTACTTCGGAAAATCCCATAAAACTGTGATACAGGAAGGCCATAGACTTAAATATTATGCAACTAAACTCAGTGACATTATGTTGCCCTACAGAAACAGAACCAGAAAGCCCTTACCTACATAATGTCTGCGTTTTTCCAGTGCTTCAAGTTTATCATTCACACCTTCCCCAAAATAAATATATTTATCCAAAAATACTTGCTATAAAACAGCTTCAAATAATTATTTCAAGGAACAGATATTTTACAAAGCCCTGCCAGTCATGCAGTCTCCCCCATATGTTTTTACAGTGAATGTAAATTTATTATAATATGTTTGCATGCTGTCTTTAATACATACCCTGAGAGTATAGTGGATTGTGTTCTGTTTCTCATACTGTGACACCACCAAGGTAAATGTGTGGGATCCTGGAGAGGTCAGCTTTATCTTTGTTAGATAGTGGGGGCTGTTTATCCGAATCCCATCAATATATGGAGATGGGTCAGCTGGGGGTGGAAAAAGTGCATATTACCACATCACCAAAACCCCCCAGGGTTGTTGACAATCATCAGCCATTTTGCACCGGTGTACTTTCTGCTGAGCAGTTAGATTACCAACACCAAACAGACAACAACCAGACTACACTACAATTATCCAGGCACGCTATTTTAAACACAACAGCATCTTTAGCTTTCTTTTGAATGTGTTTTGGAGTCTTTTCAGTGAAAGCCTAATTAGCTTTTGGGAAACTGGGCATAATATTGTACCTTTGTGGTGAATCAAGAATGACTTTTCCCAGGGTATGCTGAGAAATACAACTTCAATCCTGCATCAAGGGTCCAATCCAAGTTCCAATGAATTCAAAGGGAGTCATCAGGTACGACACCTCTATTTTAATGGGCTCCTATAGAGATTTTATATAGGCCCATTAAAAAAAAAAAATATTTAAGGAGGAAGTCCTTCCTAAGAGAATTCTCTTACAGACATACCCTTTAGGGCGTGGCAAAGGCAGTCCAGGAATCCATATCTAGGATGTAGGCTTTAAAAAAACCCCAAAACAAACCTATTATGGATGCTTCTAAAAATGAAGTTTTACAACATTGTTTTCTCCTTTTTGTATTGTTCCCCCTCAAATAATGCATTCGCTTTTAGCACAGACTGACAGCTCTACAGTTATGGACGGGATTCCAGTGACTACCTGTATAAGAGATCCATCTGAATGACTGCATCACTATGCAATTTATTTAACATACACTGACATACATTGACAGTGCTTAAGAACATGTCAGGAAGGCTCAGACTCTTATTGGCACCTTGGTTTTCCTTCAGGCTTATTTCTGCTCCACTGAAATCTAGAGGATCTAGCTGCTGGCTTTATGTAGGCATAGGAGCAGGCTTTATTTTTTTTTTCATGGACTAGGTCTCTTTTAAATGCCTGGAGGTGGGTGGGGGTGTAGAGGAGGGAGGGTAACAAACTGAAGCTTAGGCTTGGGAAATCCTGGTCTCTGTGCCAAACAATTAAATTGCATTGCCCTGGTTCCATCTGAACAGATGTGGAAAAAATAATACTGCAGCTCTACAAATCTGTTGCAATACTTTAAGACAATCTGCATCTGTGAGAGGGGTTAAAAGCAGCATAAAATAAATTAGGACATAGGATAAAACAAGACCTAGGCAGATATTATGTTTGAGTTAAAAGATCTACCTGTGGGTAGAAACCCCTTGTAGAAGATCTTTTAGGCACAGATGAAATAATCCCTCTACTGTACCAAGACTGACTTTACCCACTTGGGAGGTCACTTTTTAGTCAAAAGGTCACATAAATGCTACTGCTAATACTAGTCGTCAGAGACACAACTGATGTACCAAGAAAGAACAAAATACTTTTAATGAAACTCTCTCTTTGGAAATACACATGATGATCTGCCTAGATCCCAAAGGACCTTCACTGCAGAAACAGCCTGGAATCTAAAGCAGCTTCTTGGCATGGTTCACTGAACATGATGGGATCTGCCCTTTCTGACAGTTGCCACAAAACAAAAACCTCTCAATGGGCTAGTGTAATTGGCAAGAGCAATGTACATATGAGAACATGACTAACAAACAATTAAAGCCCAGATTCAGAAGGGGATTTAGGCAGCTTAATGCTTTTTGGCCAGAATTTGAACCTTTCCCCTCCTGTGCGGGTCCTATGTAAAATGCTTAGCAAAGCCCTTCTATAAATGAGTGCGTGTCCGTCTCCTCCTGTGCCTGGTTCCAATGACAGTGCAGTATTACCATAAAAATCAAGCATGGTTAACTCCTGATGGGGAGTTTTGGACACTGAAAGCAAGAAAGGCTCTTCTTAAGCTCAGCAGCTTCTGGGAACAGGGCAAGTCTTCTGAAAATCAGAATGGTCAGCAAGTCTGAGCTATTCTAGGAAAAGACAAAACAATGGCACAGACATCCATCCCAGAGACTTTGCATGTTGGTCAAAAGCAAAGTCACTATGTCAAAATTTGAAACCCCTCCCTCTCCCATGAATGACTCTGAACATGATTTCTTTTCCATCTTAATTAAACTGCAAGCATACTTTTCTTGGCAGCTGTTGTACCCATACCTGGATAGTAAACTTTTTTCCCATCAGTTTTGTACACCACCAGTGTGATGAACTCTCGGTTGTGAGCGAAGTCATCCTATAAAGAGATGATTATGGTGAGTTGCACACTGATCCAGACTGCTATGAAGGCACTGAAAAAACGAAAATTTGCATTACTGCATTTGTTTTAGCACATGGCTTGATCTGGGATTTGTATCCACCAAGGTGCTTAAGGTAGCACCAAGACTGCTCCCACTAAAGACTAAAAAAGTTTCAGTTAACTTCACTGAGAGCCCATCAGTCCGCTAGAGTCTAACATGTCGACCAAAAGTTTTTGAACTGTGAATAAAACTAGACAAACAGCATATATTTTAACACAATATTACTCATATCCTATATGTGGACCAAACGAGAGAGTTACACTATATACATTTATGTATTCAATGCAGATAAGTCACTTTTTTAGTTCTCTACATTTGAAGAAAACACAAAAGTAACATTTATTACAAAGCAGAGAAGTAGACAGCCTTGTATCCAGCTCTATGCACATGCTCAATTACAACAAACAATACAGGAAAGAAACCCCAGTATTGGTTTAGTCAGAATAGATTTTAATACCTTGTCTGTAATGTGTCTGCTAAGCAGGATCCAGACTGCAGCTCCACCTTGTGGACACTGTACCTCCAGTTTGTATTGCGGATTATTAGCCAGGCTGTAGGCATCTTTCACTGGACCTTGCTTTGCATCCCAAGTGCTAATAAATACCAATAATTTGATTAATAAAGATGCTAATTCATATTTCTAAGCCTACCTGCAAATCCTGTAAGATAAACTGAGCAAACTGCAATGGATAATTGCTGTAGTTGTGGTACTAGCTGCAAAAGAGGGCTATGTAATAAATGCCTTCCCTGGTTGGTATTTGATGCAGCAAAGCCATCAGTAAAGCTATATCAGGAAGAGAGCAGTGGTTTGGCTCAGCAGATAAGAGAACAGACAACACAAAGGACAAGATAAAACCCACTTTTGGACACGCTCAGAAGGTGGCAAATAATTGCCACGTAGGATGTCAGTACTGACATTTAGAAGGGAACCCGTGTCTTTTAGAGCAGTGGTTTTCATCTTTTTTTTTTCATTTGTGGACCCCTACAACATTCTGAACGGAGGTGTGGATCCCTTTGAATTTTAAGTGTGGGTATTCATGTGCTTTTGATTGATCAGTCATCTTTTGCGGACCCCTCAGAGTCTGCAGACCCTCAGAGGTCCATGGACTACAGGCTTAAAACCACTGTTCCAGAATATTGTTCCAGAAACTGCAACCCAGCTATTATACAATAGCTAGTTTGGGGAAAAAAAAATGGTCACTTCACTTTTTTATTCAGAACATTTCATAAAACATTCACTAGTTGTTCCAACTAGTTGCAGCAGCCTGGATCATTGTTTCAAACCATCATGCTTTGCTTAGAAGAGGATGTTACAGGTGGAAGAAAAACAGAAAGAACTGAAACTCCTTTAAACAGCCTAACAAACAGAAGAGACAAAGACATAGGCCTTTGTTGTCTATGACCATTTCTTTAATTCTTATTCAAAACTGTTAATGTTGCATTAATTAGCAGGTCCCAATTATTCCTGTTACATATTTGTTTGTAAGCAGCCATGTGCATGATGTATTTTCCAAGGAGGCAAGAAGCAGTCTTTGACAACCTAGGTTCAGATGGGGGCTCTGGGAAACCAGAAACAATTTTTGTCTTTTCTTTCCCCACTTAATATACACATTAATTGGTCTTCCTGTAGGCAGTGTGGCAGAATTGGACTATTTCAAGCTGGTTTAAGGTTGGAGAAGGCAGCAACTTTTGCAGATGAGTTCCTGAAGCCTAGTGTGTGTAGAGAGGAAGGGAGTGAAGAGTCTCTGGTAAGCTGGCAGACAGGCAAACAAGGGTGGTGAACTCTCACTGGCTGGCAACATGGGGAAGATGATACAAGGCAAGACCAGCTCAGAGAAATAGGAAAAAAGTTACAGTTTTCAGTAGGGAGACAAGAAGCCTGAATGTGACAAGACCATGCCAGGGAGCCAGCAAAGGGATTTAAAAGGAATGCATCGGCATCTTCCTGGGGGAGTGGGGAGCACTTTGCTGAAAAGTTGTTCACCTAGGTCCTGGTGTCTCCCTTGACATATTTGTAGGCAGCTATCAAGTCACCTCTCAGCCTTCTTTTGCTCAGGCTGAACAAATCCAGATCCCAAAGTCTCTCCTCATAGGGCCTGTCCCCCAGATCCTTGATCATGCGAGTGGCTCTTCTCTGCACCTTTTTGAGCTTGTCTACATCTTTCTTGAAATGTGGTGCCTAGAATTGGACCCAGTACTCCAGCTGTGGCCTCACCAATGCTGAATAGAGGGGGAAAAGCACCTTTTTGGATCTGTTGGCAACACATCTGCTGATGCACGCCAGACTTCTGTTTGTTCTGTTGGCAACTTCATCACACTGGTGGCTCATATTCATCTTCTGGTCGATTGTCACCCCTCGGTCTCTTTCAGATGCAGTGCCAGCCAGTGGACCACCACCCATCGTATAGATATGGTGAGGGTTCTTCCTACCCAGATGAAGGACCTGGCATTCATCTCTGTTGAACCTTACATGGTTTTGTTCAGCCCATAGAACCAGCCTGCCAAGGTCTTCCTGAATCCTTGACCTGTCCTCCGATGTACGCTTGCCCCACAGCTTGGTATCATCTGCAAACTTAATCATTGCAATTTTTACTCCCTCATCCAGGTCATTAAAGATGTTAAAGAGAACGGGCCTGAGGTACACTGGCCCCTGGGGTACACCACCAGAGATGGCCTTTCAGGATGAGGCCACCCCATCAATTACAACTCATTGGGATCAGCCGCTGAGCCACTTCCCAACCCACCTCAGTGTAGCCTGGTCTAGGCCAGAACTCTCCAATTTAACTGAGATGATTTAATAGGAAACAGTATCAAAGACCTTGCTGAAATCTAGGTAGATGACATCCACCTCCTGTCCCATGTCCAGGTGTTAGTCATAAAGGGACACCTGGTTTGTTAGGCATGACCTCCCCTCTACAAAGCCATGCTGGTTGCTTTTCAGTACCCTACCAGATGTGAGTTTGTGGTTGATGGCCTCCTTGACAGTTTTTTCAAAGACCTTCCCCAGGACCGAAGTCAGACTGACCGGTCTATAGTTGGCAGGGTCATCCCTCTTTTCCTTCTTAAAGATGGGAATCACGTTCGCCTTTTTCCAGTAGTGGGGGACAAACTCCTGAGTTCCACGTCTCCTCGAACAGCCTCGCCAGAGGCACAGCTATGAGCTTGGCAAGCTCTTTCAGCACTCTTGGGGTGAAGGTCGCTGGACCAGGAGACTTGAAAACATCCAAATGATCTAACAGTGTCATCACCTGTTTTGGACTGATCTTATGAGGACTGCTGTCATTGCTGTATTCCCTGCGCCCCTGACTTGGTGACCAGTTCCCGCCTGATTTCAGGAAAATCAATGTGACATAATTATTAAGGAGCTCTGCCTTTTCACAAGGGTCAACTGTGGGCTTCCCTGCCGTGTTCAGTAGGGGTGCCACAGTAGAGCTTGATTTTTTCTCGCTCCCTATGTCCCTATAGGTAAAAATTCTACTGTTCATGTGCGCTCACAAGGGTTATGATTAACCCTGCAACATCTCTAAACAGAGTACCTCCTCTGAGGTCAGAGGAGGGGCACAGGATTTTCAAACATAATCCAGACTATAGCTGTTAAATGGGGTCATTCTGCCTTTCCGTTCAGAACCTGACTATCTAATGCTCACATCCCAGGGACTGAGAGGAGTACAGAAAGGAGGGAAGCATCACATCAACATTATTGTTTTAAGCATCAGTGTAACATGCACTAAAAACCAAACTCATTCAAATGTTGGGAGTTTAACATCAAAAGTTTTTGTGGACCAACCTGTGAATACATGTAGATTCTTTAAAAAGACTTGGGTTCCAACTCAAATAAATAACATCATAATACTGGCAGAGATCCTCCCAGGCAATCCAGAATATCCCTATAAAGAAAACATTTTTCACTGTTTGTTTTAAAATAATACCTTGTTTTTATTCATCTTGCATGACCCTCATTCCAAAGACTGTGGGATCTGTATAAAACCTAAATTCCTTGCAAGTCTTAATATAGATGTTTTCCCTCTTGTCAAAGTAACCTCCAGAAGAGGCTTGAATGGTAAACTGGAGCAGTACTAAGACCTAGCCACATGGTTACTGTATGTGCCTATCAGCAAGGCTGCTGGTTTTCCTCGGCCATTAAGATATTGTCCATTCTGGAGCACTGAGCTGAAGCATGAGAATCCCCAACACCTCCGAAGAAATGAGTATATTAATGACTTCTGAGCTGCCCTCTGCTATTGGTTTCCCTCTGTTTGACCATTCCAGTTCCCCATTTTCTACCTATTCAACCAAAAGTCCATTAGAACTAGAAATCCAGGACATGTCACTCATGTGCTCCTGGGCTAGTTTGTGTAAACTGCAGCAGAAGTCCTGGGATTTGGCTGCTGCAAGCAGAGGCAGAGGCTGCTGCCACCCACAGTGCCTGGCCCAGCTCCTCCTAAGCAGAGACTGGAAGGTGGGTGGGGGCAGGCTGGGCTGGGCACTGCTCCTCAGGTCTGGGGTGGGGTAAGCCAGGGCTAGGGAACCTGCACAGGGAGCCAGGATGGCCGCTGTTGAGGCCTGGGCTACACGTGGTGAGGGAGGAGGGACTACTCCCTGCCGGGTCCAGCTTCTGCCCAGCCCTGGCCTCTGTGCTGTCCCAGTCTGCCCTCAGGGATCCTAGGAGCCATGGCGTCAGGGTGTGTGCATGCATATGCAGTGGCGCCCCCTGTCTCAGATTCCCTTACTCTGTCCCAGATTTCCTTAACCATAATCTGGTCGCCCTAATTAGAAGGGCCTGCCACTTATCCAGAACACAATTCCCCCCCACCCAATAGGAAAGTCCATCAGCACAGCAATATTTGAAACCTCTCCCTGACATTCTATTCACTCAACATCCATTTGGCTTCTCTTTAGTACACCGGCATTTGCTTTATTATAATATTCATGCGCAATTAGTAGGTTCTCCCACATCACCCAACTGCATCCATCGTTGACAGAAATAGAAACGAAATGACCTTAAATTCTCTATATGCTAACAGTACCCACACAAGATCCTAATACTGAAGAAGATGACTATGCACATTTGCTGGTGAGACTGGTTAGATACAAATCCAATCAGAAAAAAATTACGCCCTTTAAATTAACTCAGCTTCAGAGCCTACAGATTTAAGCTGATGGACTGTCAGGCAATAATTCACCAGTAACCGATCAATTTGCTATGTTTCCTGAAAAATCAAAGCCAGACAGCCAGAATAGTGGTATTCTGCGAAAAAGTCAATGCTTTTTCTACCTGGCTCATTATACCATATACCAGCTATATATACTTGGTACCATGGTATTCAGAGCCTGTGTGTCTTTTTTAGCAAAAAGATAGACATGATAGACAAAGTTGAACAGAAGGGGATGCAAATGAGGATACAGAAGAAAAGCTGTATTGTTTCTAAAGCTGAACAGTGACTGGGACATTCAGGTACTGGCAACAATTCTGCTCCATCACAAGCAAGACCCCTGCTGATTTCCCAGGCACAAAACACACTATCTCCCTATGGAAGGTGTGCTCCAAGACAACACCTGGCATTGCTCAAAACTATTTGTCTAGGGAATTACGTAGTACTACTATTGGCACGTCAAAGAAAAATCCTGACCACTTCTAGTTCTCCAGGCAGCAACAGCCTGCAACCAAGGATTTGTTAAAGCATAGCATAAAGGAGAAAAAACTGAAAGCAAACTTGCAAGCCTCAAACCTCTTCATGGAAAGGAAATGAAAACCTGTTGCTTATATGTCATACATGGATACCTAACCATGAATGCTAGGGAAAAATCTGATTAAGTACAGAAGATCCATCTGTGTACTAGTGAACAATATTTCCTCTCAATATGTATTAAATGCTAAGGCCAGCAAATATACAAGGTTAGTGTAGCAGAGCACTAGGGTGCCTGCTACTAGAAGTGCTGGGATAACCCTTCAGGTGCCAGTTGCTGAGGCAACCAAAGGGAGCTAATGGCTTACACCTGCCTAGCCAGCTGAAGAAAGGGGCAGGGCCTGGCCCCTATATAAAGCACAGGCAGGAGGCCAGAGGCAAGGCCCCCAACCAGCAGCTAAGGAGGAAGGAGCTCCTTGCCAGAAGTGAGGAAAAACTTGAAGGCCAGAGCAGCATTGGTCACAGCGGTAGGAGAGAAAACCCAGTAGGCCTGAGCATTGTTATAGCCAGGCAGCTTATGTTTACATTATAGCCAAGAGGCTTGTGTTTAGGTTGTTGTTTGTATTTGCTATTGATTACACCGGTGGTTTGGGTGAGACTATAAGGGGATGGAGGGGGACTCAAGGTAGGGTGAAGACCCCAGCCCATGAGAGGGCCGCATTGCAGAGAAGGGCCCTGTAAGAGACGGGGCCACGGAGGGCCAGAGCGCCAGAGCGGTGTAGGCCCAGACAGTGTTATACACACATAGCCCACAAGGCTTGGGGACACAGAACACCCGAAGCAGGAGAACTGTAGCCAAGCAAGAGAAAGGTAGCCTCCCTATAAAGAACTCATATACAATCAAAGTTGTGGTGGGCGAGAATAGGAGGGTGCAAGTCTGAAGCTTGGCACAATAAAGGAGGCGACATGGGACAGCACAGCAACCCTGACATCGCTCCTGCCACAGTTAAAAACACAGCGAAAGCTATCATTGACTAGATTTCAGGTAGGCTGCAGAGAGTGATTAGTTAATTCTGTAGTGGGCTAAAATAATCAAATACTTCCATCCCTTTGTCATTTAGATGGTTTAGTATCTCATTTCCTTCTTTTGCTATAGTTTCTCTCTCTCCCCTTGCTATGTGAACAGCCAAGAAAAAAAATAACAAGGAAATGCAAAAAAACTCACCACACCCTCCAAGCTCTCAACTGCCTAAAACAAACACTGGAAAAAATTCTGTAGTTTCTTGCAGTCATAACTTATTTTAATATTCTAACCAGCACTAGCTAAGAAACAAACAGAATTTTGTGGAATTTGAGATGACAGCATCCCTGTAAGTCACATTACCATTGTCAATCTTCTGAGCTGTCCTGGGATCAAAGTTTAGGTATTTTTGTAGGTCAGGGGTCCAATTTTTCATATCATTTTCACTGTATCTTCCTTTCCAACGTAAGTGACTCCAGGGATTTTTCAGCTGGAGGAATCGATGTCCCTAAAAGAACAGTTTAAAAAAAAAAAGTCACCTGCTTTATCTTTTTGGGACGTTCTTCTTACGCAAGAGATTGGCTAAAGACTTAAGAAATAGAATGTCATTAGTTTTTGTCCCACTAAAGTTTTGAAAGAGATAAAAATCAAGCATCCTGTCTCAGCAAAATCCCACCGTCTCACTGGACAGTTATGCTTAGAACCAACCAAAAGGCAGCCTATTAAACAAAATCATCTTACTAGATACCTTATATTCTCTTATATCCAAAACAGCATATGCATGGGTTGGAACTAAACCCCACTTCTCCCCTTCCTCTTCAGACATTACTCCTGTTGCTGTTGTGATAAGAACATCTCCTTTATGAAATCTGGCCAAAAGAGAGAGAGAGACTGCTGAATTTAGTTGCATTTAGCACATGTAAAATGACTATAGTAACATTACACTTATTGTAAACTAAACTCTGCTTCTATCTTTTCTGTTACCAAGACACTGCTTTACAGATGCAGGATACAAGTACTCTTGTCTGAGGTAGGTGCTATTGAAAAAACCCAAGAAAAGAAAGTCCAAGTGACACTTTTTTAGTATTTAAAAAGTGCAGGATGCAGAACAAAAAGATAACTTTGTTTCTCAGTGTTCGAGAAGCCTCATACTGATTATGCTGTTCTTTAAAGATATTTTTCATGATATAAATCCTCTCTATTTTTGAGATATACAGAGAATGTCAAACAAAAGTAGCAATTTTGAGGGCAGAAGTTTAAAAAACTGGAGGTGAAAGGTATGTTAGCGAGAGGTACGTTTCCCACATTCCCATGATGGCCATCTGCACGCTTGCATGGTTTTTGCCTGTATCAGTGTAAATATGGCCTCCAACACTTTGCAATCCAGGGATATGACTGCAGCACAGGTTGGGGTACCCATGCTATCTTTAATCTACCTAGCATGTGTAACAACAGTGAGAAAATGTGATGACATGGTTAGCACAGTTTAGCAACTCAAGTATCCTGTACAGCTCATGCTGAAACATGCGCTGATGTGTCTTCACTGTTGCTACCCGTGCTACTGATCTATACCTACACTTGATACAACCACACTTTCAGACTGCATCAACAGTTGCTGGAAACGGAAGGAGATCACAAATCCTCTGAAGAAAGGAGTGGCAAAATGCACTGACAAAAAAAAAAAAAAAAAGGAAGTGTATACAAATCTTGCTGGTCTGATCTTTAGCCAAGCTAAGATCGCTTTTCTAGTACACTGATAATACAGAACAGAAACTGGTCAGACAAATCACACAAGTCTGGGGGTACTAGAAGGAATGTACAGTTGAAAACTATACCCAAGATGCCATTATCATGAAAGAAAGATGTACCAGATTTGAAGACTAGCATCATGGTCCCAAGAGGAGCACAGATAGCACCCCCTAGCCCTCACAGATCTACTAATCTCCCATTATCAAGAACTTCTGTAGCATCATTACAGACAGTTTCCTACATTTCTTTCCATTATGAAGTCAGCTCCATGCATGAAGTTGGAAAACCCTGCTTCTCCTTATATTATTTCCAGTACCTAGCTTGGGGGAAGATACTGGCTTCCATTCCCCTCGACTTCAAATCTGTGTCCATCCGTTCCCCACAACAAATCAGAAGCTGCTAACAGAAGAGAAGTGCTAATTTTTACAGTTCTACTAACAGTAGGAAACCTTGATCTACACCCAACAGAAAATCCTCCTTATCGCATAAAATTCTACTGCCAAAGTCACTGCTGACTATTCCTCTAGTGAATTCCACAGGGAAGGGGAGAGAGGGACTCTAAGGCGGCATGTGCTAAGTGACCGTCATGCCAAGGACACAGACCATTGTGATTTTAGATGCTTTTTTTTTTTTTTTTTTTTTAAATCAAGAACATACATTCCCAGTTATAGACTCCTATCATATTGAAAAGAGCAAAATGCCTACCTCTGATAAAGCATTCTGAAAGTACCATCTTTATTGAAAGCTTGGTTGTCTGAATGCATAGCAATTCTTTCAGGTATCCAACCTGTCAGTGCATGGAGATCAATATTCTGAAATGAAAACACATTTGCTCAGCATATTATAAAGAACTGTTATCATTTTATAAAGAACCTTTCTGTACAACCAGAACCGTTTTGCAGCCTGAATACATCTTATTTTCTTCAAATGAATTAGGCCAACGGCTCCCACAGCATCTTCCTAAAAGAGAAGATACCACAGTATCTTCCTAAAAAAAGTGTCAGGAAGTGAATTAATGGAACATTATGTTCAATTAATACAGTTTGGAAATTCTTATGTGAAGCGCATCTTATACAAGAAAGTTTATCATCTCAAAATGGGTGACTTGATAATCAAGTATTATCCACTGGCATATTTGGTTCACAGCTCTGTCTCTGAATGCATGTTCCCAAAATAAGCCGTTTAGAGCTTATGTACATTTTAAATTATTTAGCTTTTGCTCTAACCAGTCCCCAAGATATGAGGTATAAATGGGAGAGAGGCCTGCAAAACAAAGCTATATTGATTTAATTAGCACTGACACTATTTGCAAACAAAAAGACTAAGCTGTTTTTCGACTTTTCCCCAAAACAAGGTCTAGAAATACTTGGCTACAATTCCCATCTTGTCTAAAGTCAATACTGGTAGACAGAACCCTGGAGAACAACAAATCAAATGGAGTTGTGCGCTGCCTTTGATAATTCTGATGTTCATTAAAACAAATCCTACAAGTCAAACTGCTTCCTCAAATAGCAAACTGAAGAATGACAGGAAGGGAGGACACACTTATGCTGTTCTCTCTCACAGAGCTTCTCTGTTCTCTGAACTACAATACAATCGTACCAACTTGAACAAATTTGCACTACCTTTATTCTTTACACAAGCCCAGATTTGAGACTGTCCTAATAATCAACAAGAGATTAAGAAAGTTGAGCAACTAGAACAGTCAGTGAATTCTGGTTTTTCAAGGTACCATCCAGTGTAAGAACCTTAGTATAAACTTAAAAATATGCTGTCAAAAGTCAACAGGCAGGAAGCATTTCTTCACATGAATACAGACAGTTTACTCTGTTCCGCAAAACAGACCTTGTTCTCTTTGTAAGAATGTTCTGCATGTCAGAGTAAGACACAGCATTATATAATGCGGTTATTAAAGAAAACTATATGAAGCGCAGGTTCCATGACCCTAAAAATTTGTGCTGTTTGATGGAATAATTTACAGACTCACATAGTTACTTTGCACCATATATTCAGTTACAGTAAATGCTTAGTGCATTGATTCCCTACCTGTGCAATCCACCTAATGTGTCTTATATGCAAAAATGACACTGGGCACATCTATACATGTACTTTTATGTACATTAGCCTATTTTAATGCACATTAAAAGTGCCACAGAAACACCCATGTGCTTTTGCTAATGCACATTAAAATAGGCTAATGAACTTTTTTCTAATACCTAACAATGGAGGTACCAAACTTAATGTGTATTACCCAAAGCAAATTAAATGAATGTGTAAATGCGCCCACTGAGACCAAAAGGGACACTGCTATAAGGCAAAAGGTATGGCTTCATGGAAGATACCACACACAAGAACCTGAAGAATAAATGTGCACACTTTTCATAAACCTCAAATATTAATGAATAAGCTGTAACCAGGTGAGCAGTATCACAGAAATCCAGTTCACCCAGTTGGACAACACTATTTGCACTGGCTATAGCTAACTGCATGCTTAAATATTTGCATGGTCTGCAACAAATTTTTTAGTGCACATGATCACAAAAATGCAATTCTCAAAGTTCCTCACTATTACAAAGAAAACTATTTGCTAGGAGATGATCCACACGATTATACATTTTTTTTTTTTTTTTTTTACCTCCTGTCAAAAATAACCGGATACTCACAGAATTTGATCCAGGAAAATCATATCCACCCATAACCTTCATGTAAGCTTTTTCTATCAGAGAAACCCACAATTCATTTTTGTTGTTAGAATAAGAGCAAAGAAGTTCTCCATTATGGTCTACAGGCAACTGATCATCAATTATAACCTAAGCAAAATAAAAAAAAACAAACAAACCAGAAATTATATTGCAGCTAATAATTCAAAAGTTTTAAGTTGCTCTTAAAACATAAGAACTCTTCATAAGAACATAAGAATTGCCATTTACTGGGTCAGATCATAAGTCCATCTGACCCAGTCTCCTCCGTGTCAGTTGCAGAAAGGGAGAGTGAACTGCATCTGACCAGGGCTTTTTTTTTTTTTTTTTTTTTACACTGTTCCTCTCACTTGCAGCTCTCAGTATTTAAGGTCTAGGAAGTTCTAACTGCTAGAAACCTGACCTTTGTTCCTCTGTTAAAACCAAATAATCAAGTCGTGAAACAGTAGTGTAGCATTCTAGGGAAAGCACCTGACTGGCTCTCAGGAAGCCCTGATTCTAGGAAGTGAACTTTGGAGTGCATCAGAAAAAATGATTAGTTTATTCAAAGGGGGGACCACCTCTGGGCTAAGGCTATAGTTTGAATGTTTAATAAATTTTATGATAGGGATGCAGAAAAATGGAAAACAATACTCACAGGAACAGACTGTCACCTACTATAGGATGACTATCTCACCTACTGCAGTCTCTTACTAGGGAATACTGTCTCGTGGTAGTTGGAGTTTCATGGGCTTGTGCCTACATAATGTCCTATAGGCCACATCCTTGGCCGAACTACATCTTTCATTATCCAATGCCCTCTGAGCGGCAGGAGCCTCCTGTGGCTCAAGACTGTCACCTGACACATGGTACACTGCACCCATGACCTTCAACTCTCATTCTTAGCACTTTAAATTTTCTCCCTCTCTCTCACTGGAAAATCCAAATTTAGTTTTGAACCACTAACATCTTATTTTAAACTAGCGGAAACCTACAATACATTTGCAATTAAATTTTTATTACAAAAGTATTTCTTTAAATGCAGGATTTGTAGTTATCCTATGACCAAATACTTTAACAGAATCAAAACTTCTCACCCTCGAAAAAGCTACATAAAGCTGTCCATGTGTAAACACAGGCTTAGGAATATAAATACATATTTTGTCAAAAGTCTGACCTTGTCACTTGTTTACAGTCATAGAATAAGAGGGCCCTAGTACACATGAGGAAACTGGCCCCTTCAGTGGTTTAATTGCCCTTTTTAACGATTTCATTGCATAACAGTGTACGAGTTTGGTGGCACTTTACAATTTAAATGATTGTACGGAGCAAACTAAAATACTCCCATGCAATTTAGGTTGCTATGTAACAAACTACAGAGATATTCCTCATGTGTACAAGGGCTCTATCTGGAGAAGGTGATGGGGAAGGGGCATGGGGAGCTGGAAGTCCGGGTGTGCTCAGGAAAGCTCAGGCTTGGCAGACTTCCTGTGTCCCATGCACTGTCTCTGCTGCCTTCTCCGGCTGCCAGCACACCCAGCCGCCCTCCTGGGGGAGCCAGATCATTCCCGGGCGGTCTCAGGTGGCAGGGATGGTGCACAGGGAGCTGGAAGCCCTTCAAGCCCAAGCTTCCCCAAGCACGTCTGGGCTCCCAGCGTTCTGTGCACTGCTGAATCTGGTGGGTGCTGCCCATGAGCTGGGGCTATACCTGCACAGCTAGCACCCTGCCCAGGTGGCCCTGGGGGGCACCACCGCCACAGAGGGAAACACTGGGCCCCACCGCAGCTCAGGGGCTGTGTGACCTGGTGGCAACTTGCAGAGGCAGGATCCGCAGAGGAAAAAGTGGTGAGGGGCTTGTTCTTTTTTTTTTTTTTTTTTTTTCCTCCTCGCCCCCCCTCCCGGAGTCTAACTGCCGGCAGGTTGTGCAGTACCTGAGCTGCAGGGGACCCTGGTGCTTCCCTCTGTGGTGGAAGTGCCCCCCCGGCAGCACCCACCTCCCAGCTGGGTGGTCCCAAGGGGTGCCGCAGCTCGCCCCCTGGCTGCAGATAGACCGGCAGGCTCCAGGGGGAAAAAGAAAAAAAATATAGCCCCTTACCATTTTTTCCCCCTGGGGCTTCACTCTAACTTGTCTGCATATCTGTTTGAAATGCCTCAGGATCTACAACAACACACTTATGCTGTTTGTCCAGAGCACCCTGATTGAGTTGTTCCAGTAAGCATTGTGATTGGCTGCTGAGAAAGTCACAGCCAGAATAAGCCTATTATTATTATTAATATGGGCAATTTTTACTCCAGTAGTAGTCTACTGGGTTCACAAACATCTCTGCCTCATCCAGATATTCATCTCCAAGTGCTATACACAATTAACATAGCACATTTTTATGGCCCATTTTTGCAGCATATGTAATCCATTCACAAGAGAATCCCAGTGCCTTCAATGCATCTAACTCAGAGTACAAGGTTGCACGATAGCATCACTGGACACAAGCAGTCTATCACACGTAAAACCAAAATAAATTTATCAAGGTAAAGTACGTTTTCCAGTACATGTATCCAAGATTCTTGCCAAGATATAAAAACCACAGCTTCTCAGTGAAATGAGTGAACTTCCAAAGTCTCAAGTTTACATAACAATTATGCTGTTCTTTCTAAAAGCTATTTACCTTTCTAGGGACACCATTGATATGAAGCTTTACCATATACTTCCCACATGGGTTATATTCGGGTTCTCCTTTTTTATTCTGTGGGTAAATTATGCTATAAAGAAAAAAAAGGTATAAATTACTATATAGTTCCAAATCGTCTACATGATGGCTGAAAGCATTACATTAATTTGATCTATGCCTGGGATGTACAGTTTATGCTATCATCTGAAATTACCAGAACTACTGTATAAAGCTATATTTTAAAATAAATTTGAGGCTTTTTTTCAAACAAGACATGTAAGCATTATACATGCATTATACTTCCTGCAGTTACTCTCCATTTAACAGAAATGGAAACAACTCAATCATCAAGTCATTGACTGACAGATAATCCAACAATTGTAGCAAATTCTTTTAATGGTAAATACATGTTCCTCAATCCACAGGAAATCAAAGAACAAAGACAATTTCAGAAGGCCATTGCTTAGGGACATTAAAGGAAAGGAGTTAAATAAATACCAATCAAAACACAAAATTAAAAAAAAACCAACCAAGCACATCAGCCCTGATCATACAATAAATATTATATGGACAGACTTCATGTGGAGCTCACCACAGGTTCAAGCCCATCACAATGTTCTCTCAGTCCCACTTAACAATACTGTTGCATCAGCTGTGCCGCAGTTTCTGTACTTTACTATGTCAGCAAGTCAATGATTCATGCTTACAGAGTATCAAAATGAGAATGAGACTCTTAAAAAAGTCCACATTTTTCAAGTGGATTTTACATCATAAATTGAGACCTTCATTTTATACATCTCCCCATAGGTTGCTTCATTTTTAAAAGTGGTGGGAGTACACAAATCTCAGGGCAGGTCAGGAGAGCCGCAGGTATTCAGCAGCTCTGAAGTTATGACCACTTTTAATCTAGTACCAAAATGTCAGATATCCAAGTAGTCATACTTGAGAATTTTGACCTAGACATCTTAAATTTTTACTTAATTATAAAAACTGTGGTACCTCAGCTTCATGTATGCTTATAAGCACACCTATATAAATTTAAATGATCACTTCCATAATATAGTCTCATTGCAGTTATAACCTAAACCATAAGGCAAGTTTTAAAAGCATGCACCATTACCAACAATATTTTATGTACCTTGTAATCAGCTTTTTGTTGTACCGCCTCTCATATGCTGCGCTGATAGCCAGTGATGCCACAAAGGAACAATCAGATACTATTGTCTAGGAGTGAAAAAGGGATATACAAAATGGTCAAGCAGCAGTTACTTTAAGGAATAAAAAGGAGTTTTGAATTAAGGGAGGCACTAAGTCAGAAGTAGGAATTCACTGGAGGACAACCAGAGACAAATGTTTCCTGAACTTCCACAACATATTCGCGCACACTCAAGCCTCTTCTTTAAATCACCAATTTAGTGCAACTTGAGCCCAATGGAAGAAAAGACTAACTTTTTTAAAAAGGACTTCAAACAAAGCCTTTGTTAGGAGAAACCCACTGCACTTCTAAAGATCTCACTTTTACTCCTCTTTACATGGCTTAAATTTGAATTTACTCTCACAGGAGTATGACTATGTATTTTGACAGGCTTGATCAATTCTGACTGATGTCAGTTTATGAACAGGGCAATAATGGCTTTAGGATGGAAAAAGCACTTGAAAAAGGTTAAGTACAGAACTGTTGCCAACTTCAAAGGAAATCTGTCTCCGATTAATGAAAATTGAAGGTATTTTTACTTTTATAGGTTTCCCTCACTTTATGCAGGTTCTGTATGCACGAATTCGCTCTTATGGAATGACCTTTTTTAAACCAAAAATTCGTTATATGTGAGGTAAATTCATTGTTACGTAATCTGTGTGGTGGAAACCTGCAGCCAAACTGCTTTCCATGGTGCATTGTGGGAATGACAAGCACCAAAATATAGTCTCCTGTGTGGATCTGTGCTCCTTGCTTGTTGTATGCAACACGTGTTTCTGTAATTGCCACCCCCATTATAATAGTGCCCTGTGCTTGTGTGTACTGTCTGCTGTTGGAGAGTACAAGACAAGAAATTGTCTTGTAAAAGTGGTAGAAATAGATCTGGGGGTCAGGACAGTTGAGGCCTTGGAACGTATCCCTATTTGCTGCATTGTAAAGTGGGTTCCCTTTATGCGAATTCGAGTTGTGTGTCAGTTTCCAGGAACGCATGTACAGCATAAAGCGAGGGAAACCTGTATTTTCTTAAATAATGATTAGGAGGGACAGTCACTTAAACATCGGGCTAAATATTATGTAAGTTTAATTATAAGTTTAATTATACATAAAAGCTTGATGCTAGGGAACAAATGTTTGGGGTACAAACTTAATACTCTCAGGAACACGGAACTGTGGAAAGATTAAAGTTAGTTAAATGATGGCTGCTATAATCCTGTGGTTGCAGGGGAGGATGATGTTTCAGATCCAACAAGACGGGACAAACTCTGTGTGCTTCTGGTCCAAAATGATTATTTTAAAATGTTCAGTGTTAACATTTTCAATCCTCCTTTATAAAACTCAAACCACCCTCTACTCTGCCTAGTTTTGTCCCTGTGGTTCTCAACCTTTTTCAACTCAAGGCACCCCTCATTAACTTTAAGGTGTTCCTTGGAAAATGCCAGCTCTAGCTCCACTCATTTTTTGACTACGAAAAGAACAATAGACCAATTTTTCTACTGAAAAGAACTCAGAAAGACCACAACAGGTCAGAATGTTTCTGTCACTATGGAGTCCTATTCAATATCTGTGGGTTTATCTTGTGAATCATGTGTAGATGTTTGTACATCCAACAGTACTCACACTGTGCAAGACTTGAGGACACCCCTAAAAGGATCTTGCAGCAGCTCAGGCTGATGCAGGACCATGGCTGAGAATCATGGTAGGAGATCAATGGCTATTGCTTCTTAAAAGTATGAAGGACAGTTACTTAAAGTATAGAACTGCATTATTGTCTGTAGTAGCTCTAACTACATTTGTCTATGAATCTATGAATCACTTTATGTCCAAGAGAGAAACACCAGTTATTATTCTTGCCTTCATCCTTCCATTCATTCTTGCAGCCTTAAACACAAGTCAAACGATTCATAGCCAGATCAAATTTACTGTCCCAAGGCAGCGAAACAAAATTTTCCCACTTGCTAGGTTTTTCATTAGCACACTGACATTTCTTAAAAGGCTTTAGACTCTTTCTGCAATAGTGTCAAAATAACTGACACACATCTCATTTTAGAAACAGCTTACCTGTTTTATGCTGAAACTTGACACCGTATAGATCATTATAGGGTTATTTGTTAGGTCATCAGGCCGTACCCATTTGGCAAAAATTGCCTTTTGCTTGGGGGAGAGTGGTAATTTGCCACATTTATCTCTGGAGTCAAGAAGAAAAAGATAGTTTCAATAAGCCAAAAATGGAACAGAAACATCCTTTCACTGTATATCCCAGCCTGCCAGGTCACAAGATACTATGATTCCACACCTCCTGATATTTTCATTGGTTTACGGAACTTTAACATTTTATAAATCCTTTGACCAGTTACACAAAATGAAGTAAATGCAGGCATCCCTGGCTAGTGGCAATGCTATGACCCCTCACCCATGTTTCTGGAGCCTGGCCTATACTCTATTAAGCCACACTTCCACACTGAAGAAAAAGCTCTGGAGAAAGCATCAGTTTTACAAATAAAAACCTCAAGTCCAATGTTTTCCTAAGAGACTGAAAGGGATATTGTATAACAGGGTTAAAAAAAAAAAAAAAGCATGCAGCAGGATAAACATGAATATAGCAGCTCAGAAGGCATGTCCAGATGAGCAAGAATGTGTGTCCTCTGAGGACAATCAGCAGCAGCATGTATTTGTGTCACTGCTAGTTGTTCCCAGGGAACACCCCTGCATGTGTGTTCTGGCACATGGCAAGTTGCCCTGGATGGGGTGAGGGAGCATGAGGTCAGCACTTCTACTGGCCCCAGCAGCCTTACCAGGGGTCCTGGAGGCTTCCTGGGGCTCCAGCAGCAGCAATCCAGGCATATGAAGCGTGGCCAGCAACCGGGGCATGGCTCTAGCCAGCCAAGCTCTGGTTTTGGGCAGTGCATGCTGCCACCATGTGCACTGCACTACTCTTTTTCTGGCATGGGTTTGACACTGGGATCTCATGGTGTAACAACCGCCCCAGTGCTGTAAGTTAGCAGCGCAGCAAATGTCTGCATATGCATGCTTATCTAGACGTGCCTGGAATGTACAAAGGGAAGACCGGGACCATCCATTCACTGCTGGTCTTGGTCGCCCAAATGTAAACTCTGGGGGGCAAGGGGATCCTGATTTTCAGAAGCTAGGACTTTCTTAAAAGTTTTAACACTTTCTTAAAAAATAAAAATCAGGCTCCATTAAAGTGTCAGGACCTGGGCACGCAAAAAAAAAAAAGGGAGGAGGGGTTGGGGGGGGGGCAAGCGTACCCAAAGCCCTAGTCATTCTGAAAACTGGAGCTGAGCTCTGATACAGTTTTGCCCCCAATATCCCTGGTATAACAATTACCACTCTCCTTTGTTATCAGACCAGCTTATATATCTTGCCACCCCTACTGAACAGCAACTGTGAATTTTCTGCATGAGTTATGATTTAATGAGTATTAAAACAATCTGGAGTTTGCTAAAAGAAACCAAACAAGGAAAACAGGAAAAAAGCTGGGGAAACACAAGCAAAATAAGTATAGGTACCAAATTTTACTTACGAAAATGGCATTGGAAAGGCAAAACGCTCCCTCAGGTCAACACTCATGAAAGGGACATACTCAATACCATTTATCTTTGAGGTCTTTCTGCACATAAGAGAACAAGTGGTTATAAACATCAAGTGCAACATCTTAATTTATTTAATTTTACAGCCTTCAAAGACTAGGATCCAGGAAGTAACAATGAAACTAATGAAAGGAGATGTCTACAGACTGGCACATTTCCACCCCTTAAATACAAAATAAGTTCCGCAACAGATAGATTTCTAAAGCTGGAGTACTTGTTGGCTTGTCCAAATCTGCAAATACACACACAAGCACACACAGACAAGCAGGCCTCTGCACAATGGTCATATTCAACTTTCTCTGCAGGATCTATGATTTTCCAAGCCTCTTTATTCCACTAGATCAGTCTATTGGAGTAGACTGGAAATTAATTTGACTACGTGGCTTTTCTGTTTGTTCATTCTTTTATTGATAAGAGGAGTGCTTCTATTCACTTATGATACAGACACTAACAAAAAAGTACCATGGGGAGAGAGGAGGCAGAGCTGCTCTGCAGTAACTGGCCCTGGGCCTGTTTTACCCCATGTTAGGTAGAAGCTGAATTGCAGTAGTGTATTCTTCATGAGTAAATTATTGCATATTAGCTTCCACTTACCACCAGGCAAAATCAGGCACCCAAGCACTTAACACTGAGCAGCTCCTGTTAAGTGAAGCCCTGTCCCCTTTTACTTCATGGCAATTGTTCATATGTCCACACCTTTAGTCAAATGGTAAAAGCACACATGCAAAAAACAGAGGTGTATTTTTAATAGGACAGTCAAGTACACAGAGTGCTGGCCTAAGGGGGGGGGAGGGGGGGGCGTGGCGGCAGCTCTTACTGTACACCTGTAAAAATCAAGAAATCAGTACTAATGGATGTGAATCTGGACACAGGTCTAAGTTTCAGTTACAACCTTGGACTTCCAGGCAGTAAACAACAGGCAAAAGCGGTATTTTCAAAACTAAAGGAAAAAAAAAATTGAAGACTTTTTTAAAATATACATTTCACTCGTGCTAGTTAAATTAAAAAAGGAAATCTAGTAATAAAAATAGAAATAGGTAATACAAATGTTCAACTTTTTTATGCAAAATACAGTTCTCTCTCTTGGGCCATGTCTACAATCTGCTTAACAGTGGAAGAACTTCATCAATTTAAAGGAGCTTTTCATGAGGCATTTATGTTCTACATACCCAATCCTGTATAATGTTAAGCACAATCAACTTCCACCAATACCTCATGTCACCACCCAAGGGTGTGATTTTTGTTTGTGTGCGCTTCGGCACTGCTAAATTATTTCCTGCCACTCGTAGCTTTCTTTGCAGGGTGCATTTCTTAGTTGCAAAAAGAGAAATGCACGGTGCAAGGAGTTCCCGCCATTCGCATGCAAATTTGTGTCCCACTATTGGCCAGTTCTAAATTATTCCCACGTGGCAGCTAGTGATTGGCCTGCTAGCCGTATAAGAGGCTTGAGCGGTTTCCGCCCAAGTTGGAGAACTCGGAGAACCCCGCAAGGGAGGACTCCACAACCATCTGGAGGAGGAGAACTTCATGTCTTGTGAAGATCTCTAAGTGCTGCGGAGCCTATCGGACCCAGCGTGTATCTCAAGAAGGCTATAGGGGTCTGATCAGCCTCTCGCCTCTCCCCGTCGCCGCCTGATCCCTCCACGTACCCTTCCCTGCGTGCAAGTTCCACGGAGCCTAGCAAACTTCGTGTGAGTGTATTCAGAGCCCTTTGCTTCGAGTTACTTTCTTCGGTTGACACGACGGGCTCGCGGTTTAGAGCTTTCAACCAGATGGGCTAGAAGGTTCACGGGAAGGAACTCTAGTCCGCCTCTCTTTTCTGTCTGTAACTGCAACTCAAGCAAGTTTTTCTGCCTACACTGCGACCATCTTCGGTGTAAGTAAAATAATCTTAAATCAACTGTTAAGCGTCCGTGCCTAATTCTAGCGTGCCGCCTGCCTTCCCCGACCCGGCGTGTCCAGGCTGCTGGCCACAGCCCGCCGTGCGAAAAAACCCCCGAGGGCCTCGGACCGCTCCCGGCCCGCATACCTCATATGCAAATATTATGTTTGACAATGTAAATGGAGAGCATGTGTCCAGACAATGCTCTTTGCAAGGTGCATCTGATGGATTTTCAATACTTGTAATTTGATGCGAGGATAATATATTTTTTATTGTTTGCTGAATGCCAAAGAGCTTAGTTTGGATGCCTGATCTTACTCCCACTGAAATCTCACAAAAGAGAACAATGTACTCCATGTATATGCATACCAGACAAACAGTACAGTTCATGTAACTATGTAACACCACCAGTCTGCTTATTTTTACATTATAAAAAACATCAGTTATCTACATACCTGTTAAGCACATATTTCAGCTATACTTTTTACTCTGTAATGTAAATATGTTCTTTTTAACTGCATAACTAGTGCCAGAAGCAGTGAAAGGAAAGAGCTCAGAAAGTGCTTAGAAACCTTGAGCAACAGGCCTCTTTTCAAACCCCATGTACTAGGAGAAATGGGAAGGGCCCTTTAAGAGAGATGAACCAGATTGGGAGGCCCCTCCCCTAAATGTATATAAGGAAGGGGCCTTAGTACTAAGAGGCTCTGGCAGTGGAGGAAAGCAGAGCTCCTAGCACAGAAGGCCAGAGAAGCTAACACCCAAGTTGTCAGGATGGTTAACATATGGTAAAGGTCACTGTAGACAGGAGGACCACTTGTAGGAGACCTTGTGCCATTAGAAACTGAAAGGTCTTAGATGTGAGAGGTGCTACACCTGGCCAAAGCCCTTCTCTCTCCAGGGACTGACCACTGCAATTCCATCAAGGCATGACAGGTGAGTGAGGTGGGGAAACTGGGAGTGGGGACTAAATGGGTGGTATGTGGACTGTGAGGCTGGCACCATGGAGATAAAAGTGTCAGATGTCATGCCTGAAAAATGATGAGAGCTGATTAAACACGAGTGCGTTCTATGTTCTACAGGAAAAAAAAAAACCCACAAAAATATTTAATCAGTACCAAGGACTTAAAGAGAGCACAGTCTGAACAGGAGCCATTGTATTTTTTTATTATGATAATGTTTTAGAATGTGTTCATGCTTAGAGGTCTTTCAACAGTGGATTCCCCCCCATTTCCCCACCTTTTTAAACATACAAAGGAACAGCTCCCTCCCCCTCAACACCTCTCAATCTAATACATCACTAACAGAAATAATAAAAATCAGAATAGTTTGTCCTTACATTACCTGAGCACTTCAATCTCCTCTGTGGTGTATCTCTGACCTTGAGATTCACAAGCTTGCACTGCTCTGACTGTCTGTGGTTTATCGTTCAAGGAAAAGTCAGGTCCCAATGGAAAGAATGCTCTAACAGACTGATTTGGTTTAACTGCAGCTGACTTGTCTTTTTGAGATAATTTTGACATAGACTCTTTAAGTGCTTCTGCTCTAAAAACAAAAATGTTGTTTGTTAAGTTTAATGTAAAGTAACAACAAATTCAAGTTTAAATTGCTTGTTTGTACTTCCATATGAATCATACCAGGTGGACAGATGTAAACATGATCTAGTACTAGTTTGCTTTTGCTAAGGAAATAATTTCAGGAGCAGTACAGGCACAAGATGGAATAGTAAAGAAGTTCCTTGTGTCAGAATCTACTTTCTTCATTTTTAGGGTGAACAGAATACAGCAACTAAGTTATCAAATAGTTTTGGCTTAATTCATTTTAATAGTTCCAAAAACTTGAAAAATTACACTCACTGAAAGATCTGTGCAACAACTTAATAAATACTTTGGAACTCAAACACACTGCTATCAAAATCCAGGCATTTAGGATTTTAAATATTCATGTGGACACAAATGGATTTCTTTTATGATTCTGAAAGAAACATCTGCTAGAACCTAGCACACCAGAAGCCATGTTTCAATCTCCATTAAGTCACTGACTTAAACAGTCAGTATCTTTGCAACAGGTATTAGGCTCTAGTACAGACGTAGGCAGGGATGGATCTGGCCCGCAGAGAGACTTTGTCCAGCCCATGGCAGGTTCCTTGGTCCTGCCTGGCCCAGGTGCCATCTGGCCTGTGGTGCATCCTCCTGCCCCCACTCTGCAGCTGGACTAATTTTCTAGGAAGCCTAGGTGGCAGCTGCTCCTTCTAGCTGCCACCACCACTGGCCCCAGCCCTGTGGTACTGGCAGGGATCTGCGCACACAGTCCTAATCCCAGCCCACCCCACACAGACCATGCAGAACCTGCATGCACAGCCCCAACCCTGGCCCACTCCATGCCTGCTCCAGATTCGCTTGCCCACGCTGAGTAGCAGCAGCAGCTGGACAGAAGCTGCTGCTGGGCACGTGGGAAAAGCAGCTCCTCTCCTTTACCACTGCTGGGCCCTTCTTGCTAAAACTACCCGAAGCCCACACCCAGGCTGCCCTGTGGCTTCTCTGCACTGCCACTGCTGCCCCCATGGGCAGCCCAGAGGTGGTGGTGGAGAGGAGCTGTGGGGTGGCCTGTTAGCAGTGAGGGGCCGCTTTTCCCCTGCGCCAAGCAACAGCTTCTGCCTGGCTGCTGCTCCACGTGGATGGGCGGTCTAGAGAAGGTGTGGGGCAGGGCCAGGGCGGTGCGCACAGGTTCCAGCTGGTCCACTTTGGCTGGGGCCAGTCCTAGGTCAGAGATGTGCGCTGCTGGTGATGGTAGGGAGTAGCTGCACAGTACACTGGCTCTGGGCTGTTGTGGCAGGTAGGGGAATGCTGACCAGCCCACAACAGTCTCCTAGAACTGATTATGTGGCCCACAGGCTCAAATAATTGCCTCCTCTAAAACCACAAATAACTGCCGGCTCTAATACCACAAGTACTATTACAACTACAGAGTAAAGTGTTCCACTCTTCTGTGCACCCAAGCTACAGCGTTGAGGATGGACTGGCTCCCTCGCTCAGTACTAATCAAGACAAAATTATTAGAGAGGCCCAGGGCCTGCTCTCAGTTGGCCCACTTAAGACCTAAATACAGAATATAGCTAGAAGTATCTTTTAACCATGTACTAACTACTTGGAGAAACCAGCCATAGGTACCCACCTATCCAGTGCTTGTCGAGCCAGCTGCTTCAGTTTTGTTTGAAGACTTGCCTCTGAAGTTTCATTAGCCTTTATAGAAAAGAAAAAGAAAGTACTGCAGGTTGTAAACCCTGGCAAATTCCAAAGGTACAAACAGGAGCCAAATATCAAACAGTTGTATTTTCCATATGTACACCATGGTGAAATAACACCCGCACCAAAACTGACTGTTGGAAACTTTGAAAATGAGAGGAGCTAGGCAGTTCCAAGACTACTGTCTGAAACTTTGAAGAGGAGTGGAGTCAAACAACCCTGAAACTGTCTATACTAGATCACTTACAGGGTTGTATACTTAATGAGCATTGACTGTTTGCACCAAATTTGGTAAGTGCATAGCCTCTTTTCAGTCCTGATGCAACGTACTTAAACTGAATACGCTGTAGTCAGTTGGAATGCAATATACCATTTTAAAATTTCTAATTATAGGCAGTACTAGTTTCATATAAAGTGTGTTGGGAAAATGAATCAAGATCTTTAAAAGTTGCATTTTTTGCCCTGTAGATGCTATCTTGATTCATTTTCCCTTTTAAAGATGCTGTGATATTAAAACTTTATTGAATTGATGTATTCTTTCAAGTTTCCTTATGAACAATAGGGTACATAATCATATAAAAATATGGCTGGCAGGAACCTCTGGAGCTCATCTAGTCTAATCTACAGTATACTTCCTCACAATGTAAAATATTCCAGGATAAGCCAGGAAATCTAGCCTTTATTCCAAGCTCCAGTAGGTAATCACTGTGAGCTGGTAACTTAATCTGTAAAATGGGTAGAGTGAGACTAAGGAACTTTTCAAAGAAGGTTTGAGATCCAGGAAGCCTATTCCATTCAGCACAGTTTGAGTTCTGGCTTTGCCCTGTGTCCCTGGCTTTCTCTGTGGTAAATAAGGCCTGCTAAGAGTGGAATAGGAGAATAAAAAGCAATAATTTTTTCTGGCATACCCAAGAAACCCAACTTCCTCCTTCTACCCCACCTGACAAAAAGGAGGTGGGGGGTATCTTTGCTCTGGGAAAAAATGTCCAGTATGTAGCTGTCTGGAAGAGCCTTAAGAAGAGGATTAGAGTGGGTGGAGGAGAAAGGAAGCCTATCAGGGTAGGAAGGAGAAAAATGAAATGCCCTGGCTGGAATAGATGGATGCTTCTTAGTACAGGGCTTGGGTAAAGTGAGAGGGACTGATCTCCCAAGGGGAACAGACAGCCTTGCAAGTAAGGAACTAGACAGAATCAGTGCACTGAGGAAAGTGAAGGAATTCTGGAATCTTATTGTGGTAGGAGGAGTATATTTTTTTCCCCTTCTATCAGGAAGGGATGAACAACAAAACTACCACCTTTCTAAAGTAATAGGCTACCTGAGGCAAAGAAATTCAGTCAGCAGCTACACTTAAATCGAGGGACCAGATAAAAAGAGGACCAGGTAAAAAGAATTACTAGAACGCTAGTTACATGACAACGCATGCCAACAGAAGACAGACTGTGGCAGAGTAGAAAAAATGCTTTCTAACAGTAAATATTCATATAGGCAAAAAGAGGTCAGACCCAACAAATTAACTGGAAAACCATAGTGTTTCTGAGCTGGCTTCTGATTTTGCAATCACCAGTCCAAATGCTTGACTAGATTCTTCTGTATAGTCCCTCTGACTTCCATGGAACAATTTATCAAGGTAAAGCCAGGCATGTGTGTAGGTATTTGCAGAATTCAGACAAAAATGTCTTAATTTAGCATGTAATACTATTTTGAAAAACAGTAATGTGGCCATCCCAATACATCAAAATATATTAACATAAGTGGGCAGAAGAGAAGAACAAAATCAGACTTGGTGGAGTTACATCATGACGGTGAGCTCTTCTTCTAATAAGTTAGTTTTGGCTACTGGACTTAATAGGAAAAAAGCAGTACCTGTAATATTATTCAGTAATGCTTAAAAATAGCCTAGTTTTAGTATGCAATGAAATTTCAACTGGGACTAGCTTGCATGGTGTTAATGTTACAAGCATTGCTACATATTTTCCCCAGTGTAGTCTGAAGTGGACTATTAAGTTAAGCATTACTTGAAAAGGAAAATTGCCTTTAATATTCACAATACACCCATCAGTAGTTTGCTACGTGAAAGGGCCATCTTTTTCCAACACGCTTTTAAACAATTTTAGCTTTCCATTGACCTCAAGCCAAAAGTTTCAAAGTAGAGCGATTAAAAAAAAAATCCTGTAGGTTTGCTGGAATTCTTAAGTGCAATATCTTTAGAAGAGGGGACTAGGTCAGTTTGCACTACTGAAACACAGTGCCTGATCAAACAACAGTGGACCAGAGTAAGCCATGTTTCTTTCAGTGGGATATAGAGAACAAAAGGCAAAACAAAAATGTCTAAAAACTTTTAAAGAATTAACAGAAATACAGGTACTACATTTTTAAGCCAGTTTAAGTCAATCGCTTGTGTAAATGGAAGAATTGCTTACCATAACATAATTCCACCAAGTTAACTTGTAGCTTAACATACTGTTTTCAAACAGAGTTCCACTGCTTCTGTATACAATTCTACAGCTTCCTCCATGTTGCCCTTATCATCTTCATCAAAGGCCTGTGTAACCAGGAAATGAGCACGCTCTAGGTCCAATTGCTGTTTTGACTTCAAAGGGTCGATGCTCTGCGATTGAACTAAACGAGAAAGGAAATTCTTTAGCTTGCTGTGATGATGCATACAAGTATTTAATACAGCACAGCAACCAAGAACAAACCAGGCAGAAAGGTAGCATCTGCTCATGTGCCAAAACCCAACATTGGCACATTTAAATTCGAGTCCAATTTTAAACAAAAGGCTTCATTCACCTGTAGAAGCCAGTGATAGTAATGCAGGATATCTTAGACCTGAAATAAATACAAAAATTTAGTGCCAAACAAAGACAAGTTGTTTATTTATGCCAGACCCTTTATTACTTGTGGAAACAACTCCCGTCATGATAAATCGTAGAAAATGAGGGTTGGAAGGGACCTCAGGTCATCTCGTCTAACCCCCTGCTCAAAGCAGGACCATCCTCAATTAGATCATTCCAGCCAGGGCTTTGTCAAGCCGGGCCTTAAAAACCTTAAAGGATGGAGATTCCACTACCTCTCTAGGTAACTTGTTTTAGTGCTTCACCACTCTCTTAGAGAGAGATTTTCCTAATATCCAACTTAAACCTCCCTTGGAGCAATGGTCTTAAGTTGCAACTTGTTTGGTCAGCAAAACTTGCTGGGAGCTGCAAGGATTCATGAAACTAAAGTCTGGACCCAAATACGTATCCTTCAATAACATCAGAGTGTACCCCCTGCAACTACACAGTCCCACTGAAACCAAAGTGCTCTGCACCAGGGCAGGAGTCCCATCTATACAGAACTCACTGCAGAATAGAGCTTAAGCATGCAAGGCGAAATGGGGGCAGGGGCCAGTTCTCCTCCAACAGAGTATTTTCTCACATAAATTTAAAAGAGCATAAATATCCACCACTGCTCACATGAAATACTGGTAGTTCTCTACATTAAAGTTTTACCTTATGATTCAATTTACTAGCCATGTGTTTGGTATTTTTCAGTCTTGCATAGTAAAACAAAACGCTTGAGGATAATCAGGAAAAAGATGGCTGTTCTGCTAGATGGTTCACAAGACAAAAAAACTCTTCCCACTCAACAAATTCAATCAAAGGTACAATTGGAAAGCTTTTTTCCCTCACCTGCTGAATGCAGAGCTTGGACTCTCTCCAGATACTCATTTATTTTCTCTTGAATATTTTCCAAATTTGAGCCTGCCATTCCAGCATAAATTAAGGCTTGCGCAGCCTCCTGGGAAGGGAAAAGATAAAATGTGTAAGTCTGCTTGCTGTATGGAGAAGCACTTTCTGCCAAATATTATCATGCACTTTGTGTAGGTGGACTCACGCCTGCTTGGAAAGTCACTGACCTAAAGAACAATCCACTGTGTGAGCAAAGCTTGTTTTGAGTCAGGACTTCAGCATCTACAGAATTACAATGAGCTTACTGAGGATCTAAAGAGCCACATTGTAGGCTGTATATTAGAGAACCACATTTTTTGTTCGACTAAGCAAGGGTGCAGACCTCTGTGTAGATGTCTATGTCACTGACTGATCATTATGCTGTTGGCATGCCATTTATTTGCCCCCTAACTTTTATTGACGCTTTTTAAATATCACTTCATATGTTCACAGACCTGGGGACAGTATCTTGTTCTACCAGTACCCTGTGTTCATTGCTTCTGATCTAAAATTATTTAAAAACTTGATTCAGATGGATAAAGGAGATCAACTCAACCATTACTTTTCATGTAAGAATAATCAAAATCCAGAAATGAACAAAACACGAACATCTCCAAAAAATGATATATAGGAAACATTTCCCCCCCCCCCCAATCCACACTCCATGTGTGCAGGTGCCTTGATGCTACATCTGGGTGCCAGAGCTGTGGTGCCCAACCTTTTTCTGACGTGGGCCATAAGTACAGTCTTAGTCTGCTGACGGGCCGGATCCAGCCCATGGGCCTGATCTGACATGCAGGGCAGTGAGGTGGGGGCCAACCCAGCCTTAGAGGGGTCAGGGGAGGGGATGTGGCCTGGTCCCAGTGAGGCTGTGCAGAGGAACACGGCCAAATCGGGGCCAGGCTGTTGGGCAGGCAGGTGTGACACAACCATGCGTGGGCATAGCTGGGCTGGGAGAGGCTGGGGGGGAAGGTAGTATTACTTGCCACAGTTACCCCAGGACCAAACTCCCTGACCCGTGCAAGCCCCATGGCTCCTAATGCCTGTGCACCCCTGCCAGGGAGGGGAGGAACCGCTGTGGCGCTGGTGCCTGGGGAAGCCCTTGTCCTGGCACTGGTGTGCACCCACCCGCAAGAGCGCCACCCATGGCTGTTCTGGGTTAAGGGCTCAGACACACCTCGCATTGCCCCCAGGGTAAACCAAATGCCCAAAACAGCTGCAGAGCCTCGCTCCCAGTTATCCCGGGACAACGGGCTCTACCCCAGAATAAGACGAGGCCCCGTCCCGCCCCTATGACACGCCCAGACGGGGAAGTTCGTGGGGGTGGAAACAACCCACGGGCCCGGGTCATTCCATTTCCCCGAAGTGGGGGGAAGAAGGGGCTGGAACAGGACGGAACCACAGGGCGGTGCGGGAGGGAGGGGGAAGAGGGCTGGGACAGGACAAAACCAAGGGCGGGGGAGGGAGCCGGTACCTTGTAGTAGAAAACCGCCTCCCGGTAGCGGCCGCTTTGGTCGCGCTGCACCGCGAGCTGCGCAAACCGTAGGGCGTCCACTTCCAACGCGCTGGCATCCATAACTCAAACCCCGTCGCCACTCCGCACTCGCTTCCGCTTCGGCCCGACCCTGGCCCCGCCCACTGCTCCCCGCGGTGCACCGCCTTATCCTTTCCCGCGCTTCAGGAGCGCTGCGCCTGCGCATTCGGTAGGTGTGCGGATGGGGTGCTAGTGCGCAGGCGCAGGGCGCGCGGCAAGTACCGCGTGCTCTTCTAATCTCCCGCTGGCCTGGGCCGTGAGCCAGGGGCTGGGGCTTGGTTTAGCGGGCAGCCCAGGCTGGGAGGGTGCTCGGCTCTGGTGGGAAGGGGCGCCCTTGGAGACAGGGCTAGGGTGTCAGCCTGAGGGTCAGTGCAGTGCCCTCCTTAGCAGGCCCGGCTCACTCTCCACCCGCGAGGGAGCCTGGGCCACTGAACGGAAAGGACGATAGAAGTCGTGGGCAGAAGGAGAGCAAGCAAGAGGGAGCCCCATACGGGGGCCTGTTGATGAGGGGGTTCGGGTCCCTTTTGCCAATACTATTCGGGTCCCTCCTGACCCTATAGCTACTATGAAACTATTGTCAGGGGCCTAAAAGGAGTCCCAAACAGGCGGGGTTACGATGGAGGCATCTGAATTGCAGTTGTAAGCCAAGGGGTCAGGGATAAGAAGCAAGGATCCACACAGGAGCCCCAAGCCAAGGGGTTAGGGCAGGGCAGGACCTGGCAAGGATTCAGGCTGGAGCCAGACAGGGGCATCTGTGATAGACAATTGCTGCTTACGTGCCTGCAGACACCCCCTTGCAGGTCACTAGGACCAGCTGCAGGTAACTTGTCTGCTGCCCTGTATCCAAACAGTTGTTGACTGCATTTTAATTTAGTTAGATTGTAATGGGGTATCAATTCATGTGGTCTGAGACCCATGGGCATGTCACAGGCTAGATTCATAAAGATGTTAGGGGCTGGAAGGGACCTCAGATAATCAGGTCCAGCCCACCCTGCTCAAGGCAGGAAAGACTGCTGTGGTCAGATGACACCAACAAGGTGTGCATCCAGTCCTTTTTAAAATCCCTGATAGGGCTTCTTTTTTTTAATAATAATTTCTATGTCTTGATACCCTTCACTTCTGACCCGCAGTGGACATTTGCTGATATTTTGAAAAACTGCCTGGATGGAGATGGGAGGACCCAAAAAGAGGACATATCTGGCAAAACCCAGACATACTTTAACCCTAGGTAAAGTGAAAGAAACAGAGTTATCTGTCGAACCACGGTAGGTTTGAATACATTACTTAATCTATTTAGGTGACTAAATCAATCCGAATTCTTTAGTTTTCAGCAATAAAGCTACAAGAGATTTGTAAAAGAATTCTGCAGGGCTAACAGCCCTTGCTGTAACTTGTTCAGATGAATTACAAGCTTTTGGAAAGGACCCAAAAATCTTGAAGCTTTGGTTTAGTTGGAAAAAGAATGCCACGCCCCCCCCCCCCCCCCCCCCCCATGACCATTTAAAAAAATAATTTGGAATGTAAGTGTACCCTGATCAAGGTCAGAATCAATGCTGTTATTTTGAAACAAAGGCTCCTGAAATGTTACCAACCTGAGAGAAGAACCAGTTTTTTCTTCTGAGCTCACACAAAGGGCCTCTCTGTTTTAAGCAGATTTTTCTGTGGATTTCATGAGTTGTGAAAAGAATGGTGAATTTTCAGGGTAGACAAGGTTCTTTGGGTAAATGTGATATCTTTTATTAGACCAACTAAATAGTTGGAAAAATAGTTTTTTTGCAAGCTTTTGGGCACAAACATCCTTCTTCAGGCATAGGGAGAGTATGCTGTACTTTAAAGTCCGCTGTTGAAAGAGTGAAAGAGACCTGGGGGGTCATGATTGACCATAAAATGAACAAGAGCCACCAATGCAATGCTGTAGCCTGCAAGGCAAACAACACTCTGGGATGCCTAAACCAGTGCATCACAAGTAAGACTAAGGATGTGATCCTTCTGCTCTACTCTGCGTTGGTGAGGCTGCAGCTGGAATACTGCATCCAGTTCTGGGTGCTGCAATTCAAGAGGGATGTGGAGAACCTGGAAAGAGTCCAAAGGAGGGCCACACAAGTGATTAGAGGTCTGGAGAACAGACCATATGAGGAGAGGCTGAGGGACACAGGGCTTTTCAGCCTGGAGAAGAGAAGACTTGGGGGGGACTTACAGTTTCATAGTAGCTAGGGTCAGGAGGGACCTGAACATATCATCTAGCCTGACCCCCTGCCACAGGCAGGAATGAATGCTGGGTTCACAAGACCCCAGACAGGTGATCATCCAACCTTCTCTTGAATTTGCCCAAGGTAGGGGCGAGGACCACTTCCCTGGGAAGTTGGTTCCAGATGTTGGCCACCCTAACTGTAAAATATTGCCTTCTGATCTCTAACCTAAACCTATTCTCCATCAGCTTATTACCACTGTTCCTTGTCACCCCAGGTGGTGCTGGGGAGAAAAGGGCTCTGCCTATTTGCTGTTGATCTCCCCTGATGAGCTTGTAGGCAGCCACTAGGTCCCCCCTCAGCCTCCTCTTATCAAGGCTGAACAGGTTCAGGTCCTTCAGTCTCTCCTCATAGGGCCTGTCCTGTTGCCCTCTCACCAAGCAGGTGGCCGTCCTCCAAACCCTCTCCAGGCTGGCCGCATTCTTTTTGAAGTGTGGTGCCCGGTACTGGATGCAGTACTCTAACTGTGGCCTTTCTAGACTTTAAGAAGGCTTTTGACACTCTCTCACCCCATCCTCATCAATAAATTAAGTGACTGTGGCATTGATGCCTGCAAAGTTGGATGGGTAAAAAAATTGGCTGATGGGGTTATTTCTGTTTTTTGGGGGGTTTGTTTTTAAACAAATGCGTTTGTCTCAATGCGTAAAAAGGCTTCAAAGTCCTCCTTTTGGTCCCAGGAATGAACCAGAATGCCTGTATTACCTGAGACGATGGAGGCACCTGCTATGCAGTCATGAGCCAGAGGCTCGAGCTTTGAGGAGGTGCAGGAATGCAGAAAAATGTCTGCTCTTAGTGTTTCCTTGCTCAGTGCCTAGGTGATCCGGAGGTAGCAACCTGCCTCTCTTGATTGAATAGGAATTCTGGCAATTTGTATCACCCTCCTAAAAATTTGCCACCTTGCCTCAGGCTTTGCAATACTGAAGTTGAGTTTTTATACAAGAAAAATACAGATCTGCTCCTTAGGCTTCTGCAAAAATTTATGCCCAAACTTTACTCAATGGTGCACAGTCTGCATGTGCTAATTGTTTTCAGTAGTCCCAGTGAAATATGCTTAGATGGGTCAAGTTACTCATTTACATAAGGGCTTGAAGATGAGGGGTCTTATCCACAAGAGATGCTATGGGGTATGCATTGCATCTGTGCCTCTTACCCTAATCATTACTCTCAAACAATCTAAAAATACAAATCATAGCTTCTCATAGGAAAGGGAAACTAAACTCCATCTTACTTATACTGTTCTACTGTTATAAGAAACCTGGATAGCCGCTCAGTCTTGTGGGGCCAGGATCACCAATTTACTGAAAGATAACATTTAATAGGGTGCTAAATATGTTTTGCAATGTTTGTCTTGAATCTTTTCAGTGTTTCATCTTTTTTAATGGACCTGCCAAAAAGAGTACAAGCAAACTCTTTGAAATAGAACCATATAGTCATTTTTTTAGTGAGGAGCAAAATAAAATGTATATAGTGAGAAGCAAAATAAAAATGAACTCCTCTATAAACTGGCCTCCAAACTGATTATTATGATGGATTTTCCAGCCTGGAGATTTCATAGATTTCATAGACACGGGCTGGAAGGGACCTTGAAGATCATCAAGTCCAGCCCCCTGCCCCAGGGGCAGGAAGTCAGCTAGGGTCAAGGGATTCCAGCAAGATAAGCATTCAAACGTTTCTTGAATGAGTTCAGAGTTAGGTGCCTGCACCACTTCTGGAGGGAGTCCATTCCAGGCCTTGGGGGCTCTGACAGTAAACAGGTTTTTCCTTATGTCCAGCCTAAAATGGTCATGGAGGAGTTTATGACCATTGGTCCTTGTTATCCCTTGGGGCGCTCTGGTGAACAGATTTTCCCCCAGATCCTGATGCACTACCCTTACGTACTTATAGGCAGCCACCAGGTCACCCCTGAGCCTGCACGTTTTCAGACTGAAGAGTCCCATGGCTCTCAGCCTCTCTTCATAAGGCCTGTTCTCTTGCCCTGTGATCATGTGTGGGGCTCTCCTCTGGACTCTCTCAAGCTTCTCGACATCCTTTTTGAATTGTGGAGCCCAGACTTGGATGCAGTACTCCAGCTGCAGCCTCACCAAGGCCAAGTACAGCAGGAGGATGACATCCTGCGATTTACTTGAGAAACATTTATGGATGCAAGTCAGAGTTTTGTTTGCTTTACCAGCTGCGACATCATATTGGTGGCTCATGTTCATCCTGTGGTCAATCATAACCCTCAAGTCTCTTTCAGTCGTGGCGCTAGCAAGCGAGCCTATAAGCATGCTGCAGGTTTTTTTTCCCCGGGGTGGAATACCTTGCATTTTTCGGTATTGAACGTCATCAGGTTTATACCTGCCCACTTGCTAAGCTTATCCAAGTCAGCCTGGATCACTAGCCTGTCCTCAGGTGTGGACACTATGCCGCAAAGTTTCATGTCATCGGCGAACTTGGCCAGTGTGCTTTTGATACCAATGTCCACATCATTGAAAAACATGTTAAAGAGAACCGGACAGAGCCTTGGGGGACACCACTGGTCATGTAGTGCCATAATGATTCGCTTCCATCTACTACTACTCTCTGGGTCCGACCTCAGAACCAATTTCCCAGCCATTGAACTGTGTTGTAGCCGAGGCCACAGTTGGCTAATTTTTCCATGAGGAGATCATGGGACACCAGATCAAAGGCTTTTTTAAAGTCCAGATATATGATGTCCATCTCTTCTCCCTTGTCCAGATGATATGTCACTTGGTCATAGAAGGAGATGAGATTGGTCAGGCAAGACCTACTCGCAACAAACCCATGCTGGCTGTCCCTCAGGATATTGCCATCAGCCAGCTTACCCAGAAGGGATCTTCTTGAGAATCTTACCAGGGATTGAGGCCAGGCTGATTGGCCTGTAATTCCCGGGATCTACTTTCCGCCATTTTTTGAAGATGGGTACCACATTGGCTTTCTTCCAGTCTTCAGGTACTTCACCTGAGCGCCACGAGTTTTCAAATATTTTTGCCAATGGTTGGGCTATGACATCTGCCAGCTCCCTGAGTACTCTAGGGTGTAATCTGACAGGACCATCTGACTTGAAGATGTCCAGCCTCTCAAGATGTTCCTTTACAAGGTCTACACCAATGCTGGGTATAAAGACGCCCTCACCCTGGCTGTCCTGCATCATGGTAGGCAGGGTGGTTCCTTCGGGCTGATGAAAGACTGACGTGAAGTATTAAGCAGGTTGTCTTTTTCATGGGTGTCGGTTATCAGTTGTCCCATTTGGTTCAGCAGGGGTCCAATGTTACCCTTGCTTTTTTTCCGACTCCCTATGTATCTGAAAAGGGACTTTTTATTATCCTTGATATGGAAAGCCAGATGGAGTTTGGTTGCAGCCTTGGCTTTCCTGGTCCACTCCCTGCAGGCATGGACCAGTGCTGAGTACTCCTTGGTGGTTATTCCAGCCTTCCGTCCTTTATAAGTCTATCTTTTTAGGTGTAGGAGGTCCTCAGGTTCCTTGCTGAGCCAAGGGGGTTGCTGTGCCCTTTTGCTGCCCTTCCTCTGAGATGGAATGGACATCCTTGTGCTGTCAGGATCGCTCCCTTGAGGAGCAACCTCTCCTCTTGGACTCCTCTTCCTGTCGAGTCATGGTCTCGTAGGGCCTCGACAACGAGCCTCCTGAGCTTGTCAAAGTCAGCTTTCCTAAAGCCGAGGACTTCTGCATTGCTGACTGACTTGCCAGCTTTGCGATGGATAGTAAAGGTGATCAGCTCGTGGTCACTATCACCCAACTTTCCACCAGTTCTTAGGTCACTGACTAGATCATCCCCTTTGGCCAGTACCAGGTCCAACAATGCTTTACTTCTTGTTGGCCCATAGGCTTCTTGAGTCAGGTAGAGCTCGTCCACGCATGAAGAAGCTTTGAGACCAATCGTATTTGTCCAAGTGCTCTTCCCATGAGATGTCTGGGTAGTTAAAGTTTCCCATGACAACCATGCACCGGGAGTGTGCATCCTCAGCCAGTTCCGTGGCGAATTCCTGATCTAGCTCTTGTTTCTGGTTAGGAGGTCTGTAGTAGACTCCTATCATGATGTCCCCTGTACCATGTTCTCCATGTACTTTAACCCAGAGGGACTCCAGTTGTCCTCCCTGGGTGCCAGTGTCAATTTGCAGGGACGTGTAGCTTTCCTTCACACAGAGAGCTACACCCCCACCCCTTTTATCTGCATGATCTCTCCTGTACAGGGTATAGCCATCTATACCTGTGGCCCAGTCATAGGTGGAGTCCCACCAGGTCTCCGTTATCCCTATGAGATCATAGTCTTTCTTGCTTTGCAGGAGGACCAGTTCCTTTTATTTGTGCCCCAAGCTCCTGGCATTGGTGTACAGATGCGTAAGTGTCCCATTGGAAGCCCTAGGCTTCCTTGCACTCCCAGGCAGACACTGTTCCAGGGCTGGGGTAGGTGTGGATTCCCTTGGGTGCCCTAATCTGCTGGTTATGCAGTAGTTGCCTAGTGGGCCACCCACCCCCCAGCGGTCTTAGTTTAAAGCCTGGTCGAGCATGTCAGCCAGTCTGGCTGAGAAGAGCCTCCTCCCTGGCAGAGTGAGGTGGAGGCTGTCTCTTCCCAGCAGACCACTGTCTCTCTCACCAAAGAGCGGACGGTGATTGTGGAAGCTAAAGCCTTCACGATGGCACCAGCGCTGCAGTCTATGGTTGGCCACTTTGATCCTCTTCTCCCTCCACAGCCCATAGCCCCAAACCAGGAGGATTGAGGAAAACACCATCTGCGCTCCCAACCCCTTAAGCCCCGCTCCCAAAGCCCTGTAGTGCCTCAGCTGTGTTTTTGCTCTGAGCCGTGTCATTCGTGTGCACATGGATAAGGAGCATAGGGTAGTGGTTGGTGGGCTGGATGAGTTTTGGGATGCTCCTCAGCTACGTCTCAGATATGGGTTCCCGGGAAGCAGCAGACCTCCCAGGCTAAGGGGTCAGGGCGGCAGATTGCACCCTCAGTCCCCCTCAGGGGGGAGTCTCCCACGATAACCACTCTACAAGTGGCCTTAGGGAGAGCAGAGACAGTAGCTGAAGATGAGCCTGCATTGCTTGCAGGAGCTGGCAACTCTGCAGGCTCTACTGGAGCTGCAAGAGGTTTGTACCTGTTGCAAAGCTCCAGAGGGGCATGGACCTTGGTGCAGTGGGCCTTGGGGCCACTGACCACCTTGGTCCAATCCCTTGGCTGGACAGTATGGGAGATCCCTGAGTCCTCCCTTGTCCTAAAAGGTGACCTTGGTCTACCCTCCACCTCCAAGGGGTGAAGGGCTTGGCAGTAGGAGTCTATCTTCCGCTTGCCATCCCGCACGCAGTCTCTGGACTGCGGCCTGGAGCTCCTCTTTCTGGTGCCCCAGAGACTCCAAAGTGGAGCAGACCTTGCACGGGGAGGCATCCATGTTCCTGGTCCCATGTCCCTGGAAATGTGCCAGGCAGCTCCTGCAGCTGAGAGCCAGAGGGTCCACCTGTGTGGAGCCTGGAACCATGGGGTCCATCTGGATGGAGACCTCTGAGGTGCCAGAGGGGGAGGCCGCAGACTCAGAGGGGACCCTTGGGGTGCGGCATGTGCCCATCCTCATTGTGCCGCTGGAAGTCTGGCTGCTGATGGGACTGCCTTCCCTAGGGTTCACTGGCAGGGCCTCGGGCCCTCCTGCTGACCCTCCTGTGCAAACTCCCGCACTAAACTCACACACCGGACCCAGAAGTGTGCCTGTTTGCTCCGCCTGTTTGCAAGGCTCCAGTCACATGGCTCCTTGGGGGCTGGGCCAAGTAGGAGCCCAGGTGGGGGGATGGTCCCTCCTTGGCTCCCACTCAGCTGCCTTGCAGCTATCTGGGTTGGGGTCCCTCCCTCCCTGCCGCGGGCCCCACCTACCTCTGGCTGCGCTGGGGGTCTGGGTCCCGCTGCGGGGTCCTGTGAGCCCTGGATTCAATGGGGCACAGCGGGCTTCCTTCCGCCCGCGCGTCTTTCACTGGAGCCGGGGACAAACTGCAGCTTTGCCATTGGCGGGATCATTTTGTTTCTGTTGCATTTGATGTATGTGTTAAGTATTTTAAAATTTTACCTAAACAAGACATGTATTTCATTTACACTGAGTTATGTCTTGTTCATAAATTGAGACTGTTGAAAGATCAAAAGAATGATCTAAGGATGAAAAAACCCATCTAAATTAAGACAACTCCTACATTTTTGTTTCTTTATCTCTGAAGTATATCAACGCCAGCAAGGAATGAAGGTGGAGATAAAAATACAGCACTTGGGAACAGGAAACAGGACCACATTGAAATGGTACTGCAAGATGGACATTTGCTTTGTTTCTTTTTCCTATACCTAATAAGGTAAAAGAAGAGGTAAGCATTATGGGGCAAATCTAGGTTGCAGTTGAGGAGGGAGAATACGTAACTGTTTAGGACAGCAAAATGTACAAAGTCCATAAAGGAAGTTGTCTTAGGACATTTATACATGTGCTCTGGTGGGAGGGGGGAGAGCTCTAATTAAAGTGCCTGGAGTGTCTCGTGTATCAGCATTGAACGACCTTTAGTTAAATCCCCCCCACCACCATTTTTCAGCATGGGGACGCTAATACAAAAGGTGCTGGAGCACAGTAATTACAGTGCATCGGAGCAGCCTCGCTGCACATGCGTAGGGACCCTTAATGCTATTTGTGTGTGTGGTGGATCTTGTTAATGGAGGGGTGTCTAGCTTTGGGTCAGCTATGGGGGATTTTTTCAGGGGCCCTGTGCAAAGGTTCAGCTTTGAGGCCCCAGGTTCAGCTTGTCAACCACACAAAAACATAGCCAGTGGGCTATGACTGGCTTAGAGCTGTGTGCAAATGCATGGTTTACATTGTTTCTGTGCTAGGCTGCTTTGCCTTCTCTGTCGAGATCTGTGTGTTGCCACCAGTGTCAGGGAGCTCCTGTATTCTTTTTGTGTCATTCCCTGGAGGTTTTGTGGCTGGCCAGAAATCCTTGACTGTTGTCTTCCCTATACACCTTCCCATGTATTCCCAAATATTGCTAATTTTAGACCACTTCCCAATGTCATTTGATGGAAACTAGTGTCTCCTTTTTAACATTCTTGTGTTTAGTATACACGATTGTCATCTTTTGTAAAGCTAATTAAATAATGAAGTTATAACAGAATTGCATTTGAGCTATGGTCAACTGTCCAGATATCCAACTTAGTTCTGCAGGCTCTCCTTATTATCAGTAGTAAAGGTTATAACCAGTGAACACTGTTCAATGAACACTGATGAATGTCTTTAATAAACAGCAGTTCCAAAAGCCAAGGCCTGGGGTTAAACTTTGTGGTTGTAACACTTGCATTTTAGAATATTTTTATCTTCTTCTTCTCCTAGCTGCAGAGGTTTCACTCAAGTATTTCCTGATTTTAAAATGTATACTTTTAAACTCATCAACTACAGCAGGACATTGAACTAATAAAACTGAAATATAATTTCTTAGGTCAATGGATCTGCTTGTAGATATTATGAATCTGAATACACATGCTGTCCTAGAACTGAAAGACAAATGCACACTATTATGGTCTAATCTTCTAGACTGGATAGGCAATTGTGGACTGATGGCAGATGCTCCATAATCAAAGTTGCAGGTAAGTGTTTGTTATAAACCTGGTTGTGGCCCCTCTATTCATATCTACCCACAAAAAAAGCATGTTATGTTCAAAATTGGCAGGCCACGGCTAGTATTGAATTCAGTTTTTTCTGGAAGTTTCCAGTGAATTGAACAAAGTCTTCTTGAATTATAGCAAAAATAGGTATTTACTGTAGTTCTAACTTGAACCATTTTTACTCACTTTTCAGTCTTTTACTGTGCAGCACTACACTTTTTAGCTAAAATCCAATTATGAAAGCTATTCAGTGTTTAAATTAGCATTATTAATGGTTGCTGTTATCTCCAACAAACTTACTATCACACAGCAAACAAGTTCTGGATATCTAATCTGTCCATATGTATAACCCAGTGGTTCCCAATCTTTTCTGGCTCATGGCAAACTTTGATAGGCTCGAGGTACCCCTTGGAAAAGGCGTAGCTCTTCGTTTTCATTCGTTTTTTCACTATAGAAAAATATTAGAGCAATTCTTCTGTTGCAGAGAACTCAGAAAGACCATAACAGGTCAGAATGTTTTTAACGTTGTTGATTTCTGTGTGAAATCTCTGGTTTTGTCTTGTGAATCATGTTTGCACACCTAACAGTGCTAACATTACATGGCACCCTGTGGCACCCTTGAAAGGATCTCAGGTCACCCTGGTAGAGAACCACTTGTCTAACCATTTCCCTACATTTCTGCATTTCCAGGATCTCTCTTCAGTTGCAATCAGTGGGATCAGACAAGTTAATCTGAATGCTTTTCAAAATACTGTACCAGCGTGAATATTTTCAGTCCCTTTCTTTCACGTTTTTCAAATCTAATGCTCTTAAATTATATGAACCTTCATCTTAAGAAGGATGTTTGTGTAGGATTACTTGCCTGTAAGAAAGTACTTGTGTCTTTGGGATTCACTTCTCCCTTTCCATCTATTCAAGAGGACAAATGCATCTTTGTAATTCTCTGGAACTCTATTACAGAGCAGACCATCTCATCTCAACATTTGCTCAAAGCCACCAGTGGGCTGATTCAATGTACCCCTCCCTTTCTCCCCTCCCTATGAGAGCAACTCTGACTGCTTTTTAGTTCCATGGAGGTTGCATTTGTGAGAACCAATACTAGATACCCATGGAGGAGTGCACATGTGCACCTTCCAGTTGTAGTTGATCTAAAGAGCATGTGTATGCTTCCACATGTGCTCAGAATGTCTTAAAGAACTGAACCCATGGCTTTTTAAAAAAAACCCCATGATTTTATGAATGATTTTCACCTGTTCAGTAACTGACAAAGATAACCTTGCACTATGCTTCTGATAGCTACATTGGGCAAAGCAATGTCAATAGACAGCCACTAGATGGTAGCATTTCAAACCTTTACTATTGTTTATGATTAGGAACCTACTGAATTTGTGACCGTTTGATTTTTGTGAAAACGCAAAATTGAGTGGGCTCCTTGAAAAATGGTGGGCTCTGCAAAAAATGGTGGGCTGCTCAATTTTGACAGGCTCACTGCAACCCCCCTCAAAAAAATATCTTACCAGCAAGCAGAGAAAAGGATGGGAAGCCCTGCAGTCTTGGGAGGGAGGGGAGGTGGGGGCGGCTGCCTGCAAAATGGAACAGCCGCCTCCTCGAATTCAGTAGACCCCTATCTATGACCAAGCAAAGAGCTGGTCTATTGAGGAAGGCAAACGTTCTTTACTGTCAGGTATCCAGGTTGTAGCCGTATTGATCTAGAGGAAAAAGCAACCGGGACTTATAGTAGAGATGATATCTTTTATTAGACCACAAGATTTTTGCAAAAAAAATGTCTTTAATTGCGAGCTTTCAGGCACAAACACTCTTCATCAGGTAAATATATAAATATAAAATATAGTAATATATAATAATATAACACAATTCTTTACTATAATTCAAAGGCTGGTTATATTGGAGGGAATGACAGAACTTCACAGTATTTGCTGTCCAAAACTGGTTGTCCAGGTAAAGATGCAGTAAATTTGAGAGCAGATTTATGGCAGCCACTAGGGATTGCCTGTTATAGTAAGCAACAGTTCTCTGACAAACTCCTTTTTGGTGCCAAGCTGGTTGTGTGAGTTCATGAAGTTTAAATACAGAGGGATATATAACAGAATCCATCCATTAGGAGCGTTCAGTCACATGGAGGAAACTGGACAGTTGCAGCGTATGATTTGAAATGTGCAAGTGTGTAGCCATTAGAGAAAATGAGGGCGAATGACAAATATTCAAACAAACGTAAGGTCTGTTTGCTGTCTAAATGATCCTCTTGTGTGGCACATTTGCAGTGGGTGTGCTTGATGATCAGCCCATTATATTATCTTTAAGTTCACACTTGATATGTCAATATTAAATGGATTCTGGCTGCTAACTTCTTAATGAATACAGATACTGTGTGCTGTGAGATGAATGATGAAATAACACAAAAGTGGTTAGGATCCTCAGTTACAGCATCTCATAGTGTAGAATTCTTGTTTTTGTTATAGGACTCTACCACAAAACTGTCACTGGGATCCTGAAAATTGAAAAATAAGCAAATCAGCTTAATAATATGGCTTTCCCTTGGTGCCTCATCTCCTGAAGGTCTCTTCCCACCTTCTTCCTGTCTGAAGAAACTGAAACTGGAAGGCTTCATAACCCTGCCCTTCTCATAGAGCCATTTTTACCTTCCTACCAGTCAGCAGGCAGTACAGTGACTGCTTGAAGTTTAAAACACTTTGTCATTGTCCCTTAAAAAATGGAAATAGTGCTGCTGCTTAGTTGCTGGACATTCCATAATTTATGGCCACTGAGAATGCAAAATGATTGGTATGTCTGGGTGACAGTCAGGAGCTATGGAAAGGATGAAGTGTTCCACATAGTTCCTCTCCCCATAACGTTGGAAAATAAATTCATTACTAGTTTCAGCCTGTGAACATGGCCATTATCAGTGGATTGAGCTATTTTTTAAAGATCTATGGCTGAGTCAGTAACCTGGTTTTCCCTAATTTGGCAAGACCCTCCTAGAAAACAGATGTTGTTATTAGGAAAGTCAAAGCAAGATTATCACTTGACAGATTGAGGCTAGATCCTCAGCTGCTGCAAATCAATAAGGTTCCTTTGAACTCAAGGGATCTGATTTACACCAGCTGAGGGCTTGGCTGGACAGGAAATAAAAATACAAAAATGGAGGCAATGCGAGCAGCTTATTACAGCTCTTCTTTTAGACAGGCAGTTGATTGTTAAAACTAAAGAAGAAAAAAAATTTGGACCTTGAGAATATAGAGTACATAGAAGATTTTTCTTGGAAAAAGACAACACAGCTGCAGGTCACAGCAAGTTGAAACTAAAATAAAGATCAAGAGGTTCAGGCAAGATAATTGGCCAACAACTCCACTGATCTCTGTATAATAGAAAACTGAATGAAGCCATGTAGTTTACTCCTCTACAGTCATATGGCCTCCCTCTACACTCAGAATCAATTGTGAATTCATCACAACCCATCATAGCGTTTGCTTTTGAATGCAAGAAGGCAGATACTGTAAAGGAATACAGATGGCAATTGTTTCTTCACAAAACTGGAAGCTTCCTTTGGTCGTCTTATAGAATTTAAATTGCTGTTACTTATTAATATGATTGATAAGTACTGTGTGGTTATGTTCTAATACAGTTAATATTATACAGAATAAATCAGCGCCTTGTTACCCTCCGTGTCATAGAGTCTATGAGACAGTGAAAGAAAACATTCCCTTAGAAACCCTTGGTATAACTTTATTCTCACTTTTTCTTGCTATGCTATTTTTGAAGGTATTGATATATTACCTATGCTAGATGGTTCTCTTCCTGATGTAAGAAAAAAAGATCTACCTAGATATCTACCTATACCATACCCATCATAGCAATTCTGACACAAGCATCAGTGGATTTATCCTCACAAGACCCCTGTGAGGCAGAGTATATCATCTTCATCTTACAGGAGGGGCAGGGTCAGAATCAGAGAAGAAAAGTATTCTCCCAAAGGTTACACACAGAATCTGGCTGAATGAGAATTGAACTAGATTCTAGCCTCTATCCTTGGCAAGACCTTTGAGAAAATAGTTAAGGATCACATTTGTGGGGGACCAGTGGGTAAACTAATGCTAAGGGGCAATGAGCATAGGTTCATAGCAGGCAGATCCTGCCTGACTAACACTAACATGGTTTCTTTTTACGACTGAGTCACAAAATGCTTGGATGAAGGAATAGAGGTAGATGTTATTTACTTAGATTTTAAAAAGGCCTTTGACACAGTGCCATATCCAATTCTTATGAATAAACTAAACAGTTGCAATGTAGATTATTACACAGTCTAGGGAGTGGAAAATTGGCTTATGGGATGCACCCAGAGAGTGGTGGTGAATGGGTTGGTTTCTACCTGGAGAAATGTGGGCAGTGGAGTCCCCCAAGGCTCTATCCTGGGACCGGTACTGTTCAACATCTTCATTAGTGACCTGGACAAGGGAGTAGAAAGCACCCTGCCCAAGTTTGCAGATGACACCAAACTATGGGTGGAGGTAAACAAACTACAGGGCAGGGAGCGAATCCAGGTGGATTTGGACAGGCTGGGGAAGTAGACAGAACAAAATAGGATGCAGTTTAACAAAGATAAGTGCCATGTGTTGCACCTAGGGAGGAAGAATCATAAATTATCATCAACACTCCTATAGCCTGGGAGGTAGCATTCTAAGTAGCACAACTGCGGAAAGGGATTTCAGTCATAGGTGACTCCAAAATGAACACGAGTCACCAATGTGATGAAGTAATAAGTAAAGATAACGGTACTCTTTCTTGCATAAGTAGGTGCATCACAAACAGATCTAGGGAGGTGGTACCTCCCCTCTATGCAGCATTGGTCAGGTCACCTCTGGAGTACCGCATCCAGTTTTGCGTGCTGCACTTCAGGAGGAACGTAGATAACCTGGAAAGGGTTCAGAGGAGGGCCACCCATCTGGTTAAAGGCTTACAGGGAAAACCCTATGAGGACCGATTGAGTGACCTGAACCTCTTCAGCCTCTGAGTTTGTGGCCGTCTACAAACCCATCAGGAAATAGGGGATATGATGTTTACCAGGGCACCGATCAGTGTAACTAGAAATAATGGCCACAAACTGAAGGAGAGCAAATTCAGACTGGACATCAGAAAAAAGTTCTTTACAGTGAGGGTTGCCAAAATATGGAATATGCTTCCAAGGGAGGCGGTGCTGTCCACTTCCTTGGAGGTATTTAAGAAGAGATTGGACAAACTGGAGATTGGACAAACCTGGCTAGGGTATCTGACCCCAGCACTCTTTCCTGCCCAGGGCAGGGGGTTGGACTCGATAATCTAATATGTCCCTTCCAACCCTAGAATCTATGAAATCTAAGATCTTCCATGTACTAGCCAAGAACCTTAACCACAAGGCAAAATTACCACCATTCTTCTGCCCCTCTAGAGTAATCTAATCCCTTCTGGAAACATTTGCGGTTTCTTCAGCTGTTACATGCTTTGCATCCTGAAATTCAGTCTTCAAGCTATCCTTCTACTAAGGAAATATTTCCTCCTGGAACTTATCAAATAATGCTCAAGGGGACCAAAATAACAGATTCCTGTTCAGGACTGGTTCTATATAAATGCATCAAGAAGGAGTTTTTGATACTTAAAGGCCTAGATTCTTCTATTAAAAGGTTTCAATTTAATATATAATGTGAGTTTTGAGGGGGACCTTTCAATAAATATCCTAAAGAGGTAGGGTTTGTCCAAATCCCAGTACTTACATTAAGTACTTACTAACCCTTCTTAAGTCTTATGTAAAGAATGTACTTCTAAGTTTTCATGACTCTTGGGCTTTGTTAAAAACATATTGTATGGTTTTAGTTGTCATTCATATAATTCCTCATTCATTATAAAAAAAGGTTACCTGTACAAATCGGTAGTTCTTATTTTTGTGAAAGTATACTCAGTGTCTATGCTCACAATTGCTTTTTAATGTAGTAAACTATGGCTGTTAGCTCTAACAGTTTGATCTGTGCTGTAACATGAGACATTTTCATAGTGTGTGCACGTGTGTGTGTATGTGTGTGTGTGTCTGCATTATCACTGGGGTTCTTTAGGTTCTTTGGTAGCTGAATGGTCAGGTGGGATACTCCCATGCCTACTTGAAGACAGAGGGAGTATCCCAACAAGTGCAGATGCAGGGGCGTGCATTTCCCAAGGGGCAAATATGTGCCATTGCTATTTGTTGCCAGGCACACCCCTGCACATGTGCGCCAGTGCATGACAAAGTGACCTGGAGGGGGGTCACTACTACAGATTTAGTGACAAAGAACATCTCAACAAACAGTGTAGCTTGAGAAATACAGGTTTGTTCATGGAGAATTCACTATTACAATATGCCATTAGGTGGTACTGTTCTCTTCTGCAGAGTCTACTGGGATGGCAGTCCATTTATTATTAATTATATATTCATCCCTTAAAATATTTCACTGACATATTTAGAGCTCTTTTCACTGATCTTGTTCAGTCAGTCTTGTGATGATGCCAAAATATGCAGTTGGTGCTGCATACTGTAATTCAGAAAAAGGTTATGACAGGAGATTTAAGGAACAAACTTTTTCCAGACATCAAGAACATTGCATACTGTATCTCCTGCCTGAATTAGGATTCTGGAAGTTGTACCAACACCTGAATTACAGAGGTTGCATCTACACAAATAAGGCAGCTGTTTTTGAAACTGCTTCAAATCTTTTTCTTTGCCATTACATTTTAGCTATACGTCAGTAAAATGAAGTTATGCATGTTCTATACATTCTGCATAGTGCTATAGGAAAATCTGTATTATGTGAAAAAGTATCTCTAAACATTTAGGTGGTCTTTTGGTAGAAATAATGAAAATTAGATTATAGAGTGAAACATAAAATATTCCTGTGACTGGATTCTGTGTTCTCCCTCAGTCACTACAAAGAGCTTATGGCATAACTGAGATAAAAGATTTAGTTAAACAACATTTTTGTACAGAAACACTGCAAAGTGCAGGTTGGCTTCTTGGATCAAAGGCTTCCTGAAATCAATAAAAGCTACATGGAGGTCAACATTTTGTTCTTGGCACTTCTCTTACATTTGCTGAGTAGGGAAAATCGTATCTGCTATTCCAGGGTTTGCCCAGTATCAGTATTCATTTTTATCATGACTCAGTGTCTTACCAGGTATGGAGACTGAGCAGGGCCGGTGCCTTGACACATGGGTGACTTGTGGCTAGCCCTCTGTTGCTCCATGTCCCAAAAGGAACCATGTGGGTGACTCTTCTTAGCATACCTGACAGTACATGGCTCATTTTTGACCTAGACAGATTTTAGGCACTCTTTTTGGAAAAGAGTATAGTCAAACAAAACAAAGTTGCCAGGATGGTGCCAGCATGTCTGCTGTACAAACTTTGAAGCAAAACGGGTTGGGCAGGGTGTGAACTTTTCCTGACCTGCTGAACAAGAGCCCTGTAAATTGAGGGCCCAGGTACGGGTACCCCTTATTGATCCGAGAACTCTGAGGCTAATGAGAGAATACAGCAGACCAGGGGAAGAAGAGAGCCTACCAGGGTGCGTAAGACTAGGACAACTTGGTCCTATGAAGAAACTAAGGGCCTGGTGCATGTGCTGGGGGACCCTGAGGTGTTAAGCCAGTTAGGAATTGGCAACAGCCTGACCATGAACTTGCACATCGACCTGGGTGTTTCCACAAGACTTGCCAAGTGGGGGCACAACAAGATGGTGGTCCAGTGCAGGGTGATGTCCAAGAATGTGAGAGCTGCTTTCTAATGTGGAGTAGCAAGAACTCATCGGAATGGCACCCCCATGCGTAACGTGCCGCATTATCGGTACCTCCAACCATTAATGGAGGTACTTGAATGCCAAGCAAAGACAAGACTAGAGGCATACAGGCCATCCTCCACTCCCGTCAGCTTGCTGACCACAGGTCCAGCTGTGAGTTCTGCTGCCTCAAGCAAGGAAGGCAGCAGCAGTTCAATAGAACTGGACCTTGGTGACTCTGCTGAAGAGGAGAGACTGGGGACATCCTTCACCACAGGTATGTTAAGCCATGGGGAACTTGCATCTGAACTGACACCTGAGATTAGGATGGGCTGTGATGTGTGGGGGCAGGCTGGAGGATTGTAGTTAACTGACATGAGACATGGAGGATGGGGTTGTTAATTCAACCGACAAGTAACTGACAGGTGCGGGGGGGTTGGATTGTCATGCAGAAAGATGAAGGACAATGCAAAACGCGGAGGCTTTGCAGGTTACTTGTTTGCAGCCGTTCAGGGCCTGCAGTCCAACAACTTAGGCAGGCAGGCAGGCAGTCAAGCCCTTGGTGGGTTTTCCAGAATGCTTCTTATCTGCTCGTCTGATTCTCAGAGCACGCTAATCCCCGACATCCCTTCCTTCCTTGCTTTTCAGCTTTGCTAGGTACAATGCCATCACCCCCATTTCCACCACCTTTGCTGTTGCTGCCACCACTGCCAAAAAACCGCAGACATAGGAAGCCTGAGAATGATGCCCAGACAGATAGGATTGTCAACATCATCAGTACCTGCGCGGTGTGGTTTTAGGAAATAGCAAGACAGTCATGTCAAGTCTGTGGCTGTGTGTCAGCTGGGCAATGCGGCAGGAGGCATTCACAAGAAAGGGAGAGAGAAGGGCTGTCCAGCTCACAAATGTAGAAAAGGTGTTTCTGCGGTGTTGCTTATGTGCAATGCAGTGATAGTGATCGTAGCTGAGCATTGCTAATTACTGGTCATTGCCTATTTGTTGATTTAACCATTTTTTGTTGATTTAAGCATAAAAAATGCCTATGGTTACTGTGTGCTTGTAAAAAAAGGTCTCGTAATGAAACTCATTGCATATTGCCTGCTTCTTACTAATGTTTAACTTGAAAATTCAGTAGTGGTTGGTTGGTTGGTTATTTAAGTTATACCTAATAAATCAGTAAAGGCTAATTATGTAAATAAACTTTGCTGCCTTCTTTTCTTTCAATGTGGTCAGCCATCAGGAGATCATCAGGCCAGGGTCCCAGGCTTGGTGCCAAATGAACAGTTGTTTGCAACATCAGGGAGGGTTGCCTAACTTGCAAAACTGGAAAAACTAGTAAATATCCAAGAGGAAACAGTGTGGCATACGGGGGGCAGGGTACTGCAGGTTGAAGTGGGGGCACTTCCAGGGCCAGGGGTGCCCTGATCGCGAGTTAGAGGCAGTAGGATTGCTCAGGGTCCTGAGTCCTAGAGTGAGGGACAATAGATTGGGCTGGACCAGGGCACCATTGTGTGGGGGGTGTGGGTCTGACTAGTGACTGGTGTGGGTGCCAGCACTCGGGCACCTGCACTCAGGCACCAGTTGCTCTAAGGGCATTTGGCCTGCTGCCATGGGTCTGACTGTGAGGTGACCTTCCTTGTGCAATCAGGAATGGTGCGGCAGCCAGCACAAGAAAAAGTGGCATTCAGTCAGAGGCAGGGGCAGCTAATTGGGTGACAGTGCTGTTGTCACCCGGACCAGGGCATGGCTGGGGAAGTGAGGTAAGGGGGGGGGGAGGGCACACAGGTGTCCCTACAGGAGAATGAACATTGATTTATGTTGGGTTGGGTGGAATGCAGCATCTGGTGTGCAACACCTGGTGTCAGAAGAAACACCAGATGCTGCATTCCACACCCAGTTATTGAAACAGGGCAGCTAACCTCATCCCATCCTATCTGCAATTTGAAGTGACAGCTGGTGGAAAAAGGAACAAACTACAAAAAAGTTGCAGTGTCATCTGGTGGACAAAAGGACTCATTACACATCTTTGAGTGCTTTCTGTTTGCACCTGATGAATCTATAGCTGCAACATGTTAATTTGTGGCAACCCAAACTAAACTATGTACATCTGAAAGAGTTTTACTTTAGTGCACCAGGAAGACTTTAAAATGTCAGGAAAACCTGCACATGCAAAAGTAGCATTGTTGGAAATCAAGAAAGGGCAAATTTTGTCACGTGTACAAGCACCCAGTGACTGATCACATTCTTTGAAACAGTGTTAGGCCAATCTATAATCTTGGGATTTGCTTCCAAAATGTTTAACTTCTCTAGGTCTAAGGTTGCAAAACGGAATGTACAGGAACTCTTGTACAATAAAGTGCTGGCTCCTCACCCTGCGATAGTTATTTAGCTGTTAGTCCAAAGCTGGCTGCAGAGGCAGCAAAGCAGTCTAAGTTTGAAGAAAGCAGAGCTTATTTGTTGATTAGCCTGTGTGTTGCCCTTTCCATTGACAGAACTAAACTTCTGGTACATCATGAGTTCTTTTACCTTGGAAGCATTGTGAATGACTGTGCTAACACTGCTGCAGAGGCAGTCTCCACATCTGTAAGTTACAGTGTGACATTTGGCTCATGAGTATGGAGTCTGCGGGATCAGGTTCTTCATCTAATTAAAGATGTACAAAGCCCCTGTGCTTACAACACTGATGTGTGGATATGAGACTCAGATGTTGACAAAAGATACATTTGGTAGCTGTAAGAGTTCCATCAGAGATACTTTTATGCCTCTTCTGAGTAAAGTGGCTGACCAAGGACAATGTCCTGCAGCTTGCTGACTACATGTCCATTCAAACATTACTCATGAAGACCATCTGCAACAGGATGACACGTGGCTCTGACAGAGGACATGAGAGCCCAAGCAGCTTCTTTATGCTTCAAGGACATTCTAAGGTACACTTCATTGTGTGCAATAGTATATTCCTGATCAATGGATGAAAATAACTCTTAGAATCATATTTACAGAACTGTTGTATCCAGAAGCAAATTTAAAATACAGACATTTTCTGGAACAGATTAATAGTTTCATAGGTCCCTTCCAACCCTAACAACTCAATAGATCATCGAGTCTGATCCCCTGTCCTGGGCAGGAAAGTGCTGGGGTCACATGACCCCAGCCAGGTTCTTGTCCAGTCTCCTTTTAAAGACCCTCAAGGTAGGGGAGAGCACCACCTCCCTTAGAAGCCCATTCCAGCTTATTTGAATATTTGTTTATTGTGGAAAGGAAGCACGGTCTTGTGATTAAGGAACTTTTTCTGGAATTTGGAAAATGTGAGTTCAAGTCATAGCAGAGTGGAAGGACAGTTTTTAGACAGGCCACAAATTAGCTCTGCACCCTCCCCAAATGCATCTCCAATCTCTTTCCCCTCCCTGCTTTGCTTTCACCTTCTAGCCCTGTGCTTCCTGCCCAGTTGGCTGCTTTGCTTTCTGCCTTATCTGCAGCTGTGCTGCCTGTCCCTTCCCCAGTCTGCTGCATGCTATATACAGGCTGCCTATGCCATTTGTGGCACCCATGCTGCAGGTTGGCCCCCTCTATCCTAGCACCATCACAGACTTGTATGTGATCTGGGACAACCACTCAAATGTATGGTCCCATACCTGTAATGCAGAAGTCTTTTTCTTCCATCTTGGATCTGGTTAGATTGCAAACTCTTTGGCACATGCACTGTATTTTACTGTGTGTACAGTGCTAGCCATTATGAGGCTCTGTGTTTGATGGCAGCTTCTGGATGCTAATATCATACAAATAAGAAATAACTGAAAAAGGGTGTGACAACATGATATTTAGAAGACCATCAAAGTTTAGGACTTTGGATTACTTCAGAACAGCCTTAACAAGGTGTAGACATTTTGAGAGAGGCTTTCAAATGTTGGGGGAAAATATTCTTTTCAATGGGAAATTATTTATGCAAAGTCTTTAATGCAATAACCAGATAAGTTTCTATTCATTATCCCCCCTTTTAAGCAAAGAAAAATCATCTCTCATACATATTTTCTTTCATCAAAGATCATGTCATTTATAAATATGAAAAGGAAAAAAAAATGGCTGTAGCAGTTTTTTTCTGGTAAGCTTAAATACACAAGATTTATTCATAGATGCTAGGGTCGGAAGGGACCTCAACAGATTGTTGAGTCTGACCTCCTGCCTAGGCAGGAAGGAGTGCTGGGGTCAGATGACCCCAGCCAGATGCCTATCCAGCCTTCTCTTAAAGACCCCCAAGATTGGGGAGAGTACCACCTCCCTTGGAAGCCCATTCCAAATTTTGGCCACCCTTACCATGAAGAAGTTTTTCCTGATGTCTAGCCTAAATCTGCTCTGTCAGTTTGTGACCATTGTTCCTTGTTACCCCAAGAGGTGTCCTGGTGACCAGAGCATCTCCAATCCCTTGCTGCGTCCCCCTAATGAATTTGTAGGTGGCCACAAGATCACCTCTCAGTCTTCTCTTGCGGAGGCTGAAGAGGTCCAGGTCCCTCAGTCTCTCCTCATAGGGCTTGTCCTGTAAGCCCCCTAACAATATGAGTGGCCCTTCTCTGGACCCTCTCGAGTGTATCAACATCCTTCTTGAAGTACGGTGCCCAAAACTCAACGCAGTACTCCAACTGTGGTCTGACCAATGCTGCATAGTGGCGAAGTATCACCTCCTTGGATCTATTTGTCATGCATCTGCTGATGCATGATAAAGTACAGTTAGCTGTGCTGATGATTTTGTCACACTGATGACTTATATTCATCTTGGAGTCCACTATGACTCTGAGATCCCTTTCCGATTCTGTGCTGTTGAGAGGGTCACTTCCCAGCCAGTAGATGTGCTGGATATTTTTGTGACTTGGGTGCAGCACTCTGCACTTGTCCTTGTTGTACTGCATCCTATTGTGTACTGCCCACTTTTCTAGCCTGTCCAGGCCTGCCTGCAATCGTTCCTTACATCCACTTCTACTCCTGCGTCTAAGCATTTTGTGACCCTGTCATAAAATGAAACCAGATTGGTCAGGCATGACTGCTGCATTATTTTTCCCGCTGAACTCCCACAAATATGATCCTTCATAATCTTTTCAAAGACCTTTCCAAGGATGGAGGTGAGACCGAATGGCCTATATTTACTCAGATCCTCCTTCCTCCTCTTCTTGAAGGTAGGAACCACATTGGCCCTTTTCCAGTCCTCCGGGACCTGACCCAAGTGCCACGAGCGCTCAGCCATGCCAGTGGTTCTGCTACGACACCGGACAATTCCTTCAGTATCCTTTGATGCAGCTCATCTGGGCCCGCTGACTTGAACACATCCAGTCCATCCAAGTGACTCTGCACCAAGTCAGTGTCAACATTTGGTAGGCTGGTGTTCCTCTGATGCCCATCATCTAAGAACCCATTAGGAGATTTATCTTGAGCCCTGTTCAGGAACACAGGCAAAAAACTCATTGAATAGCTCAGCCTTGTCCCCCCTCTCTCACTAATTGCTCCTCCTTGTTCAGTAGGGGTCCTATGCTGCCCTGCACCTTCCTTTTACTCCCTACATACCTAAAAAAAAAGATTTTTTGTTGTCTTTAATTTGTGTTGCCAGCCTCAGCTCTGTGGTTGTTTTGGCTTTTCTAATTGCCTCCCTACAAGTGCGGGCCAAGTAGGTATACTTCTCCTTGCTCCCCCTGCTTCCACCGCCTATATGTCTTCTTTTTTGCCCTTAGGCTCCCCTGGATTTCCCTGTTTAGCCAAGGAAGTTTTTTGTCTCCTTTCCTCCTTTTGCCTCATATTGGGATAGTCCCTCTGTGCCTGAAGCATCGCTTTCTTTAGGAACGACCACCCTTCCTGGACTACCATCTCGCCAGTTTTTTCTCCTGCAGTGCATCATTGAGCAGACTCCTAAGCACACTGAAGTTAGCCTTCCTAAAGTCAAGCACTTCCACCCTACTAGTTATCTTACCCACCCTATGGTGAATTCGATTGATTGGTGGTCACTGTCCCCAAGGTGACCACGAATCTGCAGCTCCCCTACCAGGTCATCCCCCATAGCCAACACCAAGTCCAGTAAGGCATTCCTCCTAGTGGGACCGTATACCTTCTGCATTAGGTGAAGGTCCTGCACACAGGTTAAGAACTTATGTGAACAGTTGGATTTGGCTGATGGCTCCTCCCAGCAGATGTCAGGGTAGTTTAGGTCCCTTATGACAACTACGTCTGTATACTGTATGGCCTCTGAGAGTTGCCTCAAGAATGCCAAGTCTAGCTTTTCCTCTTGGTGTGGTGGTCTGTAGCAGACCCCCACCATCAAGTCCCTTTCCCCACGATTTCCATGTATCCTAATCCACAATGCCTCAACTTTCTCCTCCTCCGATCCCATTTTGATTGGGTAGATGTATAATGCTCCTTTACATAGAGAACAACACCACCCCCTTTCCTCCCTACTCTGTCCCTTCTGTACAACCTGTAGTCGAAGTTATTATCTGCAAGTAGAAGTGTGAGTTCTTCCTGCTTGTTCCCCATGCTCCTAGTATTAGTAGAGGCACTTGAGCCCTCTGAATGGTGCCTTTGATGCCCCCTGTTCTGATGCCCAAAGGGCCCCATGATACTTATCTGGGGTGTACTGCTGCATGTCTCGCAGTTTGTGGGTTCTAGACTCTCTCCATCTCTTGCTCCCCATCCCCCATCATACTTAGTTTAAAGCCCAACATAGGAGGTTAGCCAACCTGTAAGAAGAGAGACTCTCACCTTTTGTGGAGAGATGAAGCCCATTTCATCCCAGGAGGTCCCTTGCACAGAAGTGTGGTCCAGGAAGCCAAAACCTGCACGATGGCACCAATTTTGGAGCTGCAGGTTGACTTCCCTGACACAGGTGACATGATGCCTACTGTGACCGCTGACTGGGAGGATTGATGAGAAGACCACTTGCACCCCCATCTTTGTAAGCCTGGTCCCCAGAGCCCTGTAGTCACTCATGATATGGTATGGACTACTGGCCACATCATTTGTTCCTACATGGATGAGGACCATGGGATAGTTGTTGGAGGATCAGATGAGATCAGGAATTCTCACTGTGATGTCCCTGATCCTGGCTCCAGGCAGGCAGCAGACCTCATGTGCCGTGGGATCCAGACAACAGATGGGTCCCTCTGTTCCTCTCAGCAAGGAGTCATCCACAATGATGACACGGGACTTAAAGTAAAAATCTCACTAAGGTCAATTCCTTTATTTTTTATGTTGCTGATCAATTTTGGTGAGTTTTTTTTGAAATAGGACCCACATTGTTCAAACGTGCTTTGTTTGAATGAAAAAATAAATAAAGCTTAGATTTTGATGGTTATTAGATCTTCAATCTTCCTTTGAAGTCAGTGGTAATCTTTTCATTGGCTTCAATGGGAGTAGGATCAGCTGTTAAGAAAGTAAATAGCCAACACAGCCTGCTTCTTCTAGAATTGCCGGAAACAAGAATTTCATTATGTTAGAAGCCTTAAAGGTTATGGGATTCTTGGAATAAAGTCTCTCTGAACGTGCATTTCTTGTTTATAAGGATTTGGATGTTATGAGATATGGTTGCTGATTAAATGGACAGGAGGACCCAAATTCTACTCTTATTTCAGGATAAACCCCTAAATGAGAATGGTAAATATTAGGTCCTGAAATCCTTCTGTTACTGGGGATCAGACATGGAAAGAATGCTTATGTTGCAGGAAAATGTAGACAAGTATACAGGCTTTAGAAAGCTCATCTGGGGAACTCATTGTTTGATATATGCTCTAGATTTGTGTGCGCCATAAAATGTTGGTTAGCACACAGTTAGTACACAGGCCATTATAGCAAATATATCAGTATATTGCAGAAGAATGTAATGTATTTACTCCTTTCAACATACAAAACCAACTTGCTGATAAAACAATTTTCCCTTTTCTCCTCAAAAACACAGCTCTAAGGTAGTTTTAGGGTTAAGTCAAACACTAAAGGGGCTTTGTGCCTAATTATCAGTTGTGCTCTGAGCTGTGAAAAGGAGCCTTGAATGGTGCAGACAAAGGGATAAAGAAAGTGAGTATGTTAGAAAAAAAGTTAGGGGTGCACGATAGGGATTTTTGGGGCCGATACCGATAGCTGATATTTAAGAAGGCACGTCAGCCGATACTGATCTGATTTCCAATACAGCTGCCTCCAGCTGGTAAATCCTGTGTAAGGGAAGGAGCGGCGGGGGGGGCAGATCATTGCCCCCTGTGGTGAGGGAGGGGGCAGGGGCAAGCACTGCCCAGGTGTGGATGGGGGGGGCTCCTGCTGCTGCTGCTGTTTGTACTCTAGGAGGGCAATGTGGGGTGTGCGCGCCCCTGGATCAGGGCAGGGCAGGGGTCTTCTTGGCGGGGGCTGGGCTTGGAGCAGGTGCCGGAGGTGCTGGGAGGATGTTGCATCCACCCCAAATGTTGCCTCGCCTCCACTCCACTCCGAGTAATGCTGCTGCCAGCTGCTTGGTGCAGCCCTGGCTCAATGCCCCGCCTCCGCCCATGCACTGGGAAGAGCTGGGGCTGCGCCAGGTGGCTGGTGCCAGCGGAGCTAGGAACAGAGCGGTGGTGAAATTTGGAGTGGATCCAGCATTCTGCTAGTGCCTGCTCTGAGCCCAGCCCCTGTTGAGAAGAGCCCCGTGCAGCCCTGGCTGCAGCCTGCCCTGCTCCACCCTGCGCAGATTTGGGGGGTACGTGGCCCCTCCCCATTCGCTCCGAGGGTACAAGCAATGGTGGGAACTGCTCCCCCCTCCACAAACCGTGGCTTTGGCCCCCCACCCAGGCAGTGCCTGCCCCGTCCCTCACCGCGGGGGGTATTGATCTGCCTCCGCATGCCCCTTCCCTCTCCCCTACCCTTCCACCACACCGTACTTACCAGCTGGAGGCAGCTCTCCATGCTGCCAGCTGTGCTCCTCGCTGCCTGAATGCTGTGTTGTGGCTGTGCGCAGCACAGGCTTTTATCGGCCAGATTATTGGCCCCATTGGGTCGATACCTGATACAGCCATTTTTCTTTATATCGATACTGATCCGATTTTGGACTGATGTATCGGTGCACCTCTAGAAAAAAAGAGAACATCTAGTTGAGCAGCTAGTAAAATAAAATAACACAGATAAGTATTAATATCAGTAGCTCCTACAACATGAACAATACCTACAATATTAACAGATGCAAGTAGCACTTTATTGTTTCATATTTTAGAATTTTTATCCATTTGTGGGGATCAAATCTTTGTACGGAATATCAAGACCCCAGAAACTGCCAGAACGCTAAAAATTCCTACTCTGTAATTCTCTCCCCTTAGCTTCCCTCTGGCCTTGATTTTATAAGCCTGTCAATCCCACACAGAGCTGTCAAAACACTTTCGAGCTGAGAAGAAAAATGCAAAATTTGTTGACCGTAAATATCTGGGTTCCATTTTTTTGGCTGTTGATTAGGATAACATTTCAAAAAACTTCTGGGGAGGTCAGAGGGGCAAGAGTAAGTCCTTTCTATTTCCGTGGTATTTCTTGAATTTCTAAATTCAGCCCAAAGCATTAGATACAACATATTCCTGAGAATTAGAGCAATGAAAGGGGACTGGGAAGCTAGGAAATCTCTTTTCAAATGTTGTAGCACATCTTTATAAGTAAATTATAAAGATGTGCCAGGAACCACATTGCATAGTTGAACACAGTAATCCAACTGTATGTGGCTTATGAATATAAGCCAGTAATTTGGAATACACAGTTTGTGTATGACCGGAAACATATCTATACTCTGATGTTTTGTATTTATATATTGTTTACTCTTTTTTGTAATATTTTGAATGACTGTGAAGGTCTGGTCTCTCTCTTCATTGTAATCTAAGGGGCTTTTCCACTGACTAGTTATCTTTAACCAGGACAAGAGAACTTGCTGCATTTTCCTTCAAAACTAAACCCCAGGCATCTGCAGAATTTTCTTGAATTCTTTCCTGGTACAACTTTTGATGAATGTGACTGAGCTTCTAGTTATAGCAGCTGTCTTTTGAGAGGGGACATTTACTATCTGCAAAATGTATCTAGAATGATAGAGTATTAATACTGTGTAGAGGGAATAGATTAAATTTCCAGATCTAAGAAAAACTGGATACACACATGCATACCAGCTTTCTAAATGTTACAGCCCTCAGTCCTTTTTCTTCAGTCCTGCAATAGCAGAATTATGTTTGGAGCTTCTTGGATCCATCTAATATTGTTATTGGGTGGTAGACTTGAATGCTGCCTCCTTAAGACAGTACAAGAAGGTTTTAAAAGTTTTTGAGACTTGTCACAGAGCGGACTGGTCCTGTAAGGTGAAATGGGTTTAACTCCATCTGTGCCTAGCTTTTGTCTCCAGGTGATGGGAATGGGCTGGTACCATAATTGGATTAAATGGCCAAACATCAGAGAGCAGACTGAGAGTGGTACTTTTTATTATAGGGCCTGCTCTATTATGAGAGAGGCATGTTTACACGACAGTGCTGTGGAGAGGTACCTGAACTTTGTCTAAACAAGGTGGCTAGACGATACTAGAAGGAGTATGGCCATATTAATGTGATGCTCTGTCTTGGCTGATCTCCCTGATTAGACCTTGTTCAGAGCTAGTTTAGGTGTTGCTGCCTGGCACTTCACTGCGTTGTATAGGCATACCCAGAAAGATAGAGATTCAGATTCAGAGACTGCAAGAAAAGGGGCTTGTCATACCAGCCAGAGAGAAAGACCTGGTTGGAGAAACCTACAGTAAGATGCAGAAGCAAAGCTCTTTAAGAAATGATTTGGAGGCTCAAACAGGAGGTCAATAGGAAATAGTCCTGGCTGGATTGTGTGAATACGTGCTGAAAAGAGTTGACCCTCTTGCCCCTCACTTTCAGATACCGTAAGCAGCACAATGGATACTGAGTCCAATAAAGACAAAGAAAATGGGCAATCCCATGAAGATGCTGGATAGCTGGTCTTGTTTTACTGAAGTGTCTTTTAATAAATTAGATCCTGGTACTTATGATTTATGTCTCAGTTCTGAGATCTTCACGAGTAAAGAAACAGTTTCTGGCTGGGTTTGAAGTTGAAGAAAGTAAAATACTGTTACAGGTGATCAGAGATGTGTCTCCCAAACAGTTTTGGCCCTAAGGAAGATGGGCTATAAAGAACTTCATACAAAAGTGAATCCAGAAAGTATAGAGTTTGGGGTGGGAATGATGGGATCCTACATAATTCCAGTCAAACTATGAAAGAAGACAGGAAATGAACATGAATTAATAAATAAATTTGATAGGTAAGAGCTCTAGATTATGACAGAAAACAACAGTCCCTCCTTTAAATTGGGAGAGTCCCTGAATTTATATTACATTATGGGAAAGTGGCACTAAATGTTATTCTCCTAGTATCCTCCTCTGAATGCAGGTTGACTAGAAATGAAAAAGCTATTTTCCATCTTAAGTGAAGACCTACACTGAAGAAGAATAAACTTTTTCAAGAATAAAGATGAACATCTGAATTAATGTAAAAAAAAAAAAAAAAAAGGGACACAGCCAATATCTAAATTACATTAATGATGTGGCAAGACTTGGGATAAGACACTGCCTGGTTGTCTAAAACGCACATCTTGGGTTTATCAGACAGATGGCTAATGGGATTTTTGCAGTTTTAGGAACTTCCATTTATGTTTTGGAAGATAAAGAAAATTGTTTTAACTTGCTTAACAATTGAGCAAGTAGCAGCTTTTATCGGTGAGTCATTTGAAAGAGATCAGGATCCCCTAAGTAATTCTGGAAGTTTGTTAGGAAAACCATGGAGTAAATAAGCAGTTGTTCATAAGAGTCTGCCAATAAACAAACAGGGGCATATGGAAATCTGGAAGAGAGGTTTTGGCCAGGAAACATTCATAGAGCTCAGGGAGAAAGCAGTGATGCTATACTTGTTCCTCTCTCTTGTGTGGTCTTGGGGAGACAGTTGGCTGTCATTATAAATAATGCTTTATGGGCCAAATAAGACAGAGTCTATGGCCGCATCCACATGAGCAGGGGTGTACATTTGCAGCAGCACAATTAGTGGCGCAAAATTGTGCTACAGTGCACTCCCCTGCTCATGCAGTTTGTAGCAGGACACATTGTCCCATTGCTCTATGTGCTGCCTGGAGCTGGCTGGGAACTCCCAGTCAGGGGAAGGTCCCAGGCAGCTCCAGGCTGGGTGGGGAGCTGTCCCCATGCATGGAGCTCCCAGCCCCTGCTCCATGATCGCAGTGGAGTAGGAGCTGGGGAGCTTGTTGCCTGCACAGCTCCATGAGCGTGGAGCTGGGGGTTGGGGTGGAACAGGCTGGGGAGCTTATTCCCCCTTCAGTTCACGGACCTGGGCCAGGAACAAACTCCCCAGCCTGTTTCCCCACCAACTCCCTGCTGCTGAAACTGGGTGGGGAACAAGCTCTCCAGCCCCTGCCTGCAGGGAGCTCCCAGTGCTCACGCCACGATTGCTAGGAGATGCTTATCTCCCCAGTTCCCAGTCCTAGGTTCTCTCTCTTCTCTTCTCAATCCTAGTCTCACCAGGCACACGGTCCCAGTCAACTTATTTCCCTTGACCACATCAGACTCTTGTCTCAGGTTGCATGGAAAAGGAAGACACTTGAGTGCCAATTCAGTTGTACTCAGTGAGACTACAGGAGAGAGAGAAGATCCCTGCTCTCAGTTCCACTGCCCTGGGCCAGCTCAGCTTAGACCAAATGGGAGCAGTAATTAGAGGGAAATCTCTCTGGTCTGCAGCAGGTTCTTTTGCTCTGTGTGGATGCTGCAGGTACAGACAAATTGTAGGTGCTTATGTACATTTTTGTCAATACTAGGAGCTGGAGCCCACCGTGGGGATAACACATGTGGTTTGGGCACATGTATCACCTGAGATGATAGAACACGCTCAGTTGCTCTGTGAGGACAATGCATACACAGTGGGTGCATCTACATGTCCTATTAGCATAGATCAAGGCAGACAAGGTTCCTTGGGTGAATTTAACCCCTGTAGCATAGATCAATACACTCTGGCACATATTGTGCCAGAGTTTATTGTTCCCGAGTGCCATGTTTGAACATGCACCTGGGACCACAGCACGTTGAGCCAGGTTGAAGCAGTCCCACCCTGGGGGGTTCAGCCTGCCAGCCCAGGGCTGCTCCAACCTGACTGAAGGTGCTGCGGAGGTCTGGTTGGGGCACAAGGATGCTCCAGTGCAGGCTAGGTGGCCGGAAGCCCCCGCACTGAAGCACCGTCATGCCCCAGCCACCCCTATACAGCCAATTAGGCAGCTCCACAGTAAACATCTCCTGTAGTGCTAGTCAGACTGGGCGCATCTAGGAGTTAAGAGGATATGGAGCATGTTTACCGAGTATGAAGTTTTACCTGTTTAACTCGTATAAGCAGCTCACATGAAAATGCACAAATTGAGGATTTCTTTGTTTTGGGTTTGGTTTTTTTTTTTTTTTTTGAAGCTTTCCAACTTGGACAAATTTGGGCAGATTTTTTTTCAGCAACAGGCACATTCCTGTTGCAGAAACCATCATGGGGCCAGGGTTGCCAATTGTTCTTAAAGGCAAAAAATGCTTGTCTATAAAGTCCTTAACTAAAATGGAGCTCTCTGTAAAAACCGTGAGCTCTGTCATCGAACTGAGGCTGGAATGCAGGTGTTAACAGGCAGAGCAGAGCAGCACCACAGTTCAGTGCCCCTCAGGGAACTCTCAGGGCCTTATGCCTCTGTAGCCCTCTTCCCCAACACGTGCTGCATGAGCTGCTCCCCTTTAAGGTAGGCAGGGCCACACAGCCCAGGCAGTCTGAGACACTAGGCTAGATAGGGAGAGGGCAGCACAGCTAGATTGCTGCTGATCATTAAGCAGAAAGGTAGATAGCTCTTGTCCACACGGATACATGCATATTTCCAATCAAATGTTTTATATTCAGTGGTTGTATTCATCCCAAGTCAAACACACCTTTCTGTAGAAGGGAAGTATAAAAACCTGTGTACCACTATAATCCCACTTGTGCCTATTTTAGGGACTTGAATGGTGTATAGATCTCATACTAGTCTTCTGCACAAAAGCAGATTTTACTGCCCATAAATAACAACTCCAGCAGAGCTGATGGTATTATCCTAGGATGAACCTGATCCTTTAAATATAGAATTGTTTTATATAAAGAGTCCTTTACAAACCATTATTAGTCCTGGAAAGAGAGGCAGCTGGCAAAGACAGAAATGAAAAGAGGTACTATAGAGATACTAATTTCCTGCAGACCAGCTCTGCACAAGCTGTGTAAACTTTCTTCAGTTAAACAAATGTTGTGAGGAGGAAACTCTCCTTTTTCTGAGAAACATTCAGTAACAAATGACTGCATAGTCTTCCTTTCCACAAATTGTATGCAAGCGACTTCCTTTAATCAATCTCTTGATTCTTGAGCATAAAACACATCTGCTTGTGGATGCAGAAACAGGTTTCTTGGACATTAATATGCACACAGAGATTTCATGTGAAGCTTTGCTACACTCTATTGCTGTTCCATGCACACATACAGAACTGTTCTTTCTTTGGCCTGCTTGGATACAAACAGACATTAGATATAACAAACACTAGCTAGAAGTAAGAATGTGCCTTATTAAAGTTCCAAATACCCTGTGCAATTGGCAGGAGATATCATAGAACTAGGGTCGGAAGGGACCTTGTAGATCTTCAAGTCCGACCCCCTGCCTGGGCAGGAGGAAAACTGGGCTCAAATGACCCCAGCCAGGCAGGCAGGCAGGCAGGCAGGCAGGCAGGCAGGCATCAAGCCTCTTCTTAAAGACCCGTAGGGTAGGAGCCAGCACCACTTCCCTTGGAAGTTGGTTCCAGATTCTAGCCGCCCTAACTGTGAAGTAGTTCTTACAGATGTCTAATTTAAACCTACTCTCCAACAACTTGTGGCCATTATTCCTTGTTATCCCGGGGGGCGCTAGGGGAAACAAGGTCTCCCTCAAACCCTTCTGGTCCCCTCTAGTGAGTTTATAGACAGTCACAAGGTCCCCCCTCAGCCTTCTCTTGTGAAGGCTGAACAGGTTTAGGTCCCGTAGCCTCTCATTGCAGGTTCTGCCCTGCTGTCCCCAGATCATGTGGGTGGCCCTCCTCTGGACCCTCTCAATGTTGTCCACATCCCTCTTGAAGTGGGGTGCCCAGAACTGGACAAAGTACTCCAGCTGCGGCCTGACCAGTGTCGCGTAGAGGGGGAGGATCACCTCCTTGGCCCTACTTGAGATGCACCTGTGGATGCACGATAGGGTCCAGTTGGCCCTGCCGACCGTGACCTCGCATTGTTGGCCCATGTTCATCTTGGAGTCAGTAATGACTCTAAGATAATTTTCTACCTCCATGCTCTCAAGAAGGGAGTTTCCCATCTTATAAGTGTGCTGCTGTTTACTACTACCCAAGTGCAGCACCTTGCACTTGTTCGTATTTAAACGCATCCTGTTTTTGTTAGCCCACCCCTGCAACCTATCCAGGTCTTGCTGCAATCTTTCCCTCCCCACTAGTGTGCCCACCTCACCCCAAATTTTGGTATCATCAGCAAATTTGAACAGGTTGCTTTTCACCCTGTCGTCCAAATCGCTGATAAAGAAATTAAACAGTGCAGGTCCAAGGACCGAGCCCTGGGGGACTCTACTGCCCACTTCCCCCCAGGTCGAATGTGACCCCTCCACCACCACCCTCTGAGTACAACCCTTCAGCTAATTTGCAATCCATCTGACTGTGTAGGCATCGATGCCACAGTTGCCCAGTTTTTTAATGAGGATGGGGTGGTCAACAGTATCAAAAGCCTTGCTGAAGTCCAGAAAGACTACATCCACGGCAACACCTGCATCCAATGCTTTTGTGACCTGATCGTAAAAGGCAATCAAGCTACGTTGCTTTTGATTGTGGTAGGAGCATGTAGAATTGGTTTATGCCTTTTTTTTTTTTTTTAAAGTTAAAAGGCACAGAAGATGGAATCCAGGTGAGATGGTCCATGTAGTTCTTCACTGAACCTGTCACTGCTTTTGGAGACTGTGCTGGCTGTACTATTCCTTAGGGCAGTGCTGCTTAAATTGGGCTATATATTATTCTCAGGGGTATGCAAGAAGAAGGAGGAAAGCAGAAAAAGTTTGAAGTGGAAAATATAAATGGAAGGAAAGGAAGAAAAAAACCCTCTCTACTATCTGTAAATTTATTGGAGAGGTAATTACAATGGGGTGGTAGTGACATTTTTATATACATAGTATCATACTACTTAGGGTCGGAAGAGACCTAAACAGATCATCAGGTCCGACTCCCTGCCCCGGGCAGGAACAGGTGCCAGGGTCATATCACCCCAGCCAAATATCTGTCCAGCCTCCTCTTGAAGACCCCCAATGTAGGAGAGAGTACCACCTCACTTGGGAGCCCATTCCAGAGCCTGGCAGCCCTAACTGTAGAGTAAGGTCTCCTGATGTCCAGCCTGAACCTTCTCTCTAACAATTTGTGGCCGTTATTGTAGGGCCTGCCCCGCTGCTCCTTTATCATGCAAGTGGCCCTCCTCTGGACCCTCTCAATGCTAGCCACATCCTTCTTGAAGTGTGGCATCCAGAACAGGATGCAGTACTTCCAACTGCAGCCTGACCAATGCCACATAGAGGGGAAGGATCACCTCCCTGGACCTGCTTGTGATGCATCTGTAGAAGCATGACAAGATGCAGTTAGCCTTACTGACTGCTTCCTCGCATTGGTGGCTCATGTTCATTCCAGAGTCAACAAAGACTCTAAGATCCCTTTCTGCCACTGTGTTGACAAGAAGGGTGTTCCCCAGCCTATAGGTGTGTTGCAGGTTCTTTCTCCCTAGCTGCAGTACCCTGCACTTGTCTGCATTGAATTCCACCCTATTCTCATCCGCCCACCTCTGTAACATGTCTAGATCTAGCTGGATTCTGTCCCTCCCCTCCAGCGTGCCCACCACGCCCCCACAACTTGGTGTTGTCAGCAGATTTGGACAGCGTGCATTCCACATCCGCATCCAGATCGCTGATAGAGATGTTGAACAGTACAGGTCCCAGGATTGAGCCCTGTGGGGCTCCACTGCCCACATCCCTCCAGGTCAAAAATGACTCGTCCACTACCACTCTCTGGGTGCAATCATCTAGCCAATTTGCCACCCATCTGACTGTGTAGGCATCAATGCTGCAGTCACCAGGTTTTTTAAAGAGAATGTGGAGCCTTCGTAAAGACTTTGTTTTTGTGAATTTGACAGGGAGTCCAAGCATTTGATGCACTTCAACAGAGGAATCAAGAATGACCTGGAATGCTTCAATTTAGTGGGCACACACAACACAATCATTAGCATATTGAAGATCAGTTTTGGAGGTGTTGGTTATTGTCAGGGTCCACATAAAAGTTTTATGCCTAGTGGTTAGAGCCAGGGAGTGTTACCAGTGTCTGTCATCAGGGGGCAAGCCAAAGTCAAACTGGGATTCATGCACTGAGCCAGGGGGGTTACCAGAACTGGACATCTGAAAGCAAACTGAGGTCAAACCAGGGTTCCAAAGGTCAGGGATTGGGTACGCGGGCAGGAATGCATGAGCAGGGACCAGGGAAGTCGTATGGATGAGAGCTACTCACAAACTGAAGTCAATTTTGTTGCTTAGCAGGGGCCAAGTGCTACAAGAGCTCCTTAAAAGCAGCCTTAGAACTAATCAGCAGACTCAGCTGGCCCTGCTTAGGGGGTTGAGTACTGTTGACCTAGTTGCCCTGCTGCAGTGCAGAGCCCTTACAGGTATCTTGGACTGGAATGTAACTACTTGCTATTAAAGAGATTCCTTCTCTGTACAGTACTAGATGCTGACTCTGGATGGAAGCCTGTCAAAAATGAGATGCGGAATAGCTGTGATCTGGATGGAAAAGAATGATGCAACCTAATACATAATACTTGCTTGACTCTCATTCCAATAATGAAGGGTCTGTTTCTGATCTATTGCTTAGAACCATTGCTGTCATATTGTCATGAAGTTTGATGGTAACACATTTTGACAGGCATCCAAATCTCATTAGAATCTTCCACAGGGCCTCTCTGATTTAATCAAAGGCTTTAGTCAGGTCAGTGAAGGCCATGTAAAGATCTCTATATTTTTTGTGGTGCTTTTGCAGTTGCCAGGCACCCAAGGAACCATCCCTCTGAGGTCCAAGGATGGTACAGCATTCTATAAAGACAGCCCCACCATCCATGCACAGTAGAAGGAGCACTTTCAAGAGCTCCTCTTTTCACAAACATTGTGCCTGTAATAGAACAGTCAACCTTTCGTGAAGTCCTGTATTAGTCACACCTCATGGCAAGAGATATTGAAACGTAGTTAGCATTTTACAATAGACTCAGGGTGAAGACATAATTCAGGTGCAAATTATAAAGGAAAAGTCCTTATACTATAAAAGCATCTAGTTAGCCACTCTTGAAGTCAAATTCCTGTAGATGTCGGTGGGCACGTCTATATGAGATGCTTACTGCGCAGTTGACTAATTAGTTGCACAGTAAATGTCTCAACATCTACGTGTGTGCAAACTAATTTATTCCAGTATTTACTGGAGTACTATCCTTCTGCAGAGTAAAAAACTTAGTAGAAGCACATGTGTAGACACTGGAGGGGCTGGCTGGGCATGAGGGTGCTTCACTGTGGGGGCTGCCTGCCAGCTAGCCCACACTGAAGCACCTTTGTGCCCCAGCCAGCTGTTCTACAGCATGTTTAGATAGGGGGAGCAGCCCCAAGCTGGCAGGCTGACCCCCATGGCCCCATGTCAGCCAGGGCTGCTCCGCCTTGGCTTAACATGCTGTGATTCTGGGCGCACATGCAGATGCACACCTGTTCAGCAATGAACTCTGGAGTTAATTGCTGCACATTAATTAGCATGTGTAGATGCACCTAGTCAGTGCAGAATCAAAGCATCTATAGTTAACAGCATAGCAGAATGCAATAAGTTACTTGCAAAAAGAAATCCCTCTTGCATAAATGTTCATAATTTAAAGTCTCCTTCAGGGGAAAAATCCTTTTTAAGCCTACGTATAATAAACTTTGAGATCTTTGACAAAAAAACCCAATGCATTCTAATACTCTATATACAAAAAGACAGCAGGAAAATTTTCCTTTGGTCCTGTTCAAAAGGATCTCACTAGATTGGCACAAGAACAGCAACATCTAAATGGATAGGTTTTGGGATTACAAGACCTTGGAGTCATTGCAAGTGGTTCTCTACTTACGTCAGCTCAGTGTGCAGCTGGGACCAAAAAAGGCAATAAAATGGTGGGCATCATTAAGAATGGAACTGAAAACAAAATGTGGAACATCATGTCATTATATAAATTTGTAGTGTGCCCACATCTTGAATATTGTGTTTAGTTCTGGTCTCTGCATCACAAAAATGATGTAGAATTAGAAAAGGTACAGAGAAGGGCAACCAAATGATCACGGGTATGGAGAAGTTGCCGTATCAGGGGAGACTAAAAAGGCTAGGACTTTTCAGTTTGGAAAGGAGAAGATTGAGGAAGGGATATCATAGAGGTCTATAAAATCATGAAGGCTGTGGACAAAGTGAACAGGGAACTGTTGTTTACCATGTCCCCTAATGCTAGTATTTTGAGACAACACTGAAATTGGGACAGGTTTAAAACTAACAATAGCAAGTACTATTTTATACAGTATGTAGTTAACTTGTGGAATTTATTGCCAAAGAAGGTGATAGAGGCAGGTAGTGTAGCCAAGTTCAAAAAAGGACTAGACAAATTGGAGAGGTTTTCTCTGGCATCTTCCAATTAAATACCCTCCCTGACATCCACCATTATTAATAGGGCATAGAGCACTCTAGAGCAATGATTCTCAGCCATGGTGCTAGAGCACCTTGAGGTGCCAGGAGATCTTTTGAAAGGAGCCACAGGAAGCAGGAGAAGATAAGCAAGGTATTAGGAGGCAAGCAGATAAGGGTAGGCTTAGGCTCTGTCTAGATACTCCCCTGCCCCTACTGCCTGCTCCTCTGCAAGGAGGTAAGCCCTGTAATAAATAAACTAACTTTTGAGATGGAGTACTGCTTAATTCAAGGTATAGAGCGGTGCTTCGAGTCTGAAGGGTGCCTTGAGTCTAAAGACATTGAGAACCACTGCTGTAGAGCTGTCCCATTCAGTGTCTCCTTCTAAAGCATCCATTTCTTCCACTGTTGGAGATAGGATACCGGACTAGATGGATTATTGGTCTGAACCAATAAAAAAAGTATGGCATTTCTGTTCTTCAACTTTGAGTTGGGTATATCTAACTTCAGAATAATGACATTTCTCCAATTTTTGTCTTTGCAAGTTTGGGGAAGCTATTTTTCAAAACACTGGGCTGGATTCTTCTCTCCCTTACTCCAGAGTTTCATGCATGTAGCTCTGTGCAATTAGACTGTGTTACCCCCGATTTAAGGATTTTTGATACATTATAATCTGCCTGGCAACTGACTCCCCAGCCCAGCCCAGCCCCTGGCTTGTTTACTTTTCATTCCATCCAGGAAGAGCACGCAGCAACTGCTGAAATTTCCTTAGCCTGACAAAGGGTTTTTGAACCCGAAAGCTTGCTTAATAACTATTCTCCAACTATTTGGGTTGGTCTAATAAAAGATATCAAATTCACCCAAGGAACCTTGTCTACTCCTGATTTAAAGCATTTTATGTGAGAGGAGTTCTAGGCCCTCTGCACCTAGTTGCTTGCATGTGTGAGCATTGTAGGATCATTGTATTCATATTTAAAATTTTTAAGATAAATAAACAAACCAAAAATGGGAAAGGCATTTTCCCCAAAACTATCAATCTTACTTTACTCTTACTAACTATGCAGCCATAATGAATTTTTTTGAGCATAGCCAGGGTTCAGGCATTCTTTATACATGACTTTTGCCTTATCTTTAGACTCCCCTTGCATTTACAGGCATTACAAATTCTCTTTGTATTGGTTTATTGTTTTTTTTCTTTTTAATCGCAGATTTTTAAGTGAAGACTTACGAATGATAGATTACTATGTGCCAAGCTGTCTGTAGGTGTTGGAGAGCATTTACCTGTGTTAAGTTTTCTCATGAGTACTGGAGAACCTTTGAAGCAGACAACTTTTGCTGAAAGCAATTGCACTGGAAACTTGTTTAATCGCATTAAAATTTTAAAGGAGGTGCTTTAGCCTGACTCTCTCGTCCTGCCATTGCAGTTGGATTTTCAGCTACATTCCTAATGCATTTCTGAGAAGGAAAATTGGTGGGAGGCATTATTCTTTCCAATCATTCTTATGCAGCTAACATATGAGATTCCCCCACTCTTTTATAATATAACACTTGTTTTTTCATTGTTGCTTTAAAAGTGTCCAATCACTTTTTACTTGAAAGACTAAAGAAACAGAATAATTGTTTTTTTTCCTTCCTGTCATGAGTCATGTAAACTTAAATATAACAGCTCTCTCTCAGTAATCTTAAGTCTTAAAACTTGCTTTGGAATCAACCTCTGAAAAAAAAAATCAGACCCTTTTAAGGCATTGCAAAAATCACACATGCTTTGAAGAAGTTTAACAGTATTTATAGGAAACAAGCACTCAGTATCATAATGCTGTGCACTATACAAACACATACTAGAACTGTTTTTAGTCCAAACAACTTTCAAACTATAATCTCAATCCTATGGCAAAATCAGCAAGACACAGAGGCTCCCTTTATGAAGCTCATTCAGGACATTGTTTACTAAGAGCTGTCATGTTTTATACAGACTAAAACAGATTTAGTGAAAATATGAAGTGCTATAAACACACTGGAACATGAAGTTGCAGATGTGTATACCAAGGGTCCTTACTACACAAGGACATTTTCAATTTATAGACACACTCTCAAACAGCAACGGACTCTTGTATTAATTCTAGAGCCTGGGATAAGCTGCAGAGTTTGGATCTACATTATGAATTTCCTCTCTCTTATTGGTTTAGCATATTTGCAGAATTTTGTTTGGGGTTATTACAGGGAGAAGCCTATCTCCAAAACTTTGATTTTTGTTGCCTGGTTTCCAAATCTGATCCAAGAGGTGGCAAATTGGAGATAATTGAAGAATCAACCAGTTGAAGTTCTGTCTTCAGAGTTTAGTGCTGTTTTGATCTGGGGCCTAAATTCTGTATCCTAACCCCAATATTTGTATTTTTGAAAGATTGAACTATTCTTGTGTAATTCAAGCATTAGATTTGCCCTTAAAACTATATAAAGACCCTGTCACAAAAGTAGTTTAACTGCTAGTGTGTGGTCTGTAGACTATTATCTTTACATTGGGAATAGCATCAACATGTATATTTTGTGTTTCTTGCATGCAGATCTTGCAAAACAAATGGAACAAATTATCTATTCCTTTGCGTCCACCTACAGATATAAGCATTTAGTTAGATAATTGCTATTTGGTATTAAAGCAGACCTTGCTTGAAATAAAACAGGCTAAGCTGTAGATACCTGATGGATTTCCTTCTCCCTTATGTTCCCCCTTGATGCCCAAGATCAGCTAAGAGCAATTAGACACCTGACCTCTGAACAACCTAAATCACCTGATGTCAACCTTAATTTACCTGCTTCCATCTCTGACAACAAGTTTGACACAGCTATTAAAATGATCAAGACTAGCGAGGCTTCTGGGCCAGATAAGGTATTCCCAAAATTTGCCACCAGCCTCAGAACCACAATGAAAAGATGGCTTCAGAAATTCATGTATAAATATCTAGAAAGTAACAAAGTTCCAAAAATCTGGGAAAAAGCTGACATCATTGCGATCCTAAACCCAATAAACCGCCAGAAAATCCAAAGAGCTACCGAGCCATCTCACTATTCTGCATTACTTATGAACTCATGGAGCACATAATCCTGAATACAATAGAGAACATAATTGATCCCCAGCTCTGAAAAGAACAAGCTGGCTTTCAGAAAAAGAGTGGTGTGCCACTGACCAAGTTATATTACTTATATTGGACATAGAAAACAGTTTTGAAATGAGGCAGAAAACAGGTGCAGTATTTATTGACCTTATAGCTGCCTATGATACTGAATGGCAACGAGGCCTCAAATATAAGTGTCATAACCAAATGAGTTGAGTGCCCCTGTCACAATAGAACTGTCCTGAATAACCACAGTTACTTTTAAATTTGGTCACGTTCTGCCTCATTAGTATTCAGTCCATTATTGGCTACTTCGGACATATAAAAGTTCATGCAGCTTCCGCCCAAGTCAGAGGCCTCTGAGCATGCGGCAGAGTAACCACGGAGAACTCTGTAGCGTGATCGAGGAAACTTGGCGGACTGATCACCCACCGATATCTCCCCGTCATCAGGTCCTTTTGACGTACCCTGCTATCCTGCAGGTTCCTTTTCATTCGTAAACTCGTTAACTCATCACTCGTTTTGCTATCTGTGACAATGCAAGTAAGCTACCTCGAGGCCTGCGCTGCCATTCCACGTGACGTAAGTAAAAGCAATCTTTTAAAACCAATAAGCTGTCTCGCCTCTCCATCGCCAGCCCGCCTGACGTCCGATTAAACTAGCAATCCTTGGGTTGGCTCCGGCCGCCCGAGACAATAAACTGTACTGTACGATACCTGGCTGCACGGTATATACTTTCATCATGAACATGATCTCTGGCAGATCATTCAAACTCACAACTAGCCAAGGAGAAAAAAGCAGAGTACAAACTGAAGAATGGAATCCCCTAATGGTGAGTGCTAGCACCAATACTTTTCAGCGTATATACTTCTCATATATAACATTTAAGTGATACATGTACATTACCATAGAAGGAATTGTATGCAGTGCAAGCAATTGACATGACAGAACTGGAAAAGTTACTGACTACTAACTTCAAACTCATTGCTGACTATCTCCACAAGTGGCATTTAAAAGTTGAGCATCAATAAATCAGTATCATCATTCTAACACCTGGACAATCCTCAAGCTAAGAGCACACTAAATGTCAGAGTAAGTCTCCTGCATAAGCATACCCCAACTTAGGGGTTATATTAGACCATTCCCTCACCTATAAGCATCATATTCAGAAGGTCATCAGTAAAGTCTGCATGGGTAGCTGCCTTAAGATGTTTAGTCAGTACGATATGGGGTGCTGACTTCAAAGTGCTCAGAACCACCACACTTGCAATGCCCCAGCAGATTGTGCTCCTGTATGGTCCCGAAGTTGTCACACTAAAAAGCTTGACACTCTACTTAACAGTTTGCCGAGACTCATAACAAGCTGCTCATCTTGCGTGCACACACACACACACAGATGGATTTCCTATACTCTTATAATCACTTGATCTAATGCCTAAGACAACAGACCCTAACATCATTACTGGCAAGAGAGGCAAGAAATGGTGAAAATAACCTGCTCCATCAGCTGCTAACTGAAGACCTGAATAGATGGAAGCTTAAAGTTGTAAACCATTTATACATGAAGCCCACAAGCTCCTGGAAGAGATTGGGGATGCTGAACCAAATCTATAGGCATCAATGGAGTGGGCTGACTGCTGGGAAAGGTTAGACCTATTCCTACAGCATTTTATACCAACACACCCTCACTGGGCACAACCTTGACAGAGAAGCATGGGCCAAGCTGAACAGATTGAGATCTGGATATGAATGCTTCAAAACAACACTTTACAAGATGAACATCTTGGACAGCCTCCTGTGTGAATGTGATGTCCATTAAATAGCTCAGCACTTGACTGAAAGCTGCAGTTCTACAAATGCCCAGACAGGGCAGATGGAATCTGCACATTGAGTGATTATACCAGACAGTGGCTCATAGATTTCAAAGTTGATGTCTAATACCATACAAAAGAGAAGGAGAGCTAAGAGCAACCTTCTGCAAGTACCATCAGTGTGCTGAGTTTACTTGGCAAAAGCATGTGGATCATTCCTAGTAGTAGACTCTTCTCTGGAACTCTGTCCCCATTGTTGGTCACTAAATCCCAGAGTGCTGCAAGACCTTTTTATATGGGCAAACATTTAGCAAGCAGGGTTAAGTAGTGATATTTTCTGAGGAATGTATGCTATCCAAGTGTAGGTCTCATTTAATATTTCATCTGCTTTGACAAGTTGTTTTGTTTCTGCTCCCTCTCCCCTCCCTTCCCCTTCCCCTGGGGTAAGCCCTAAGCCTTTTTTGGGGAAGGGCAACCTATAAGTCTAATGAATGTGTAATCTGAGCAGTACCTCAAGAGGTACCCCCTCTCCAATTGAAGGGATCAAAGCAGGTGCACAAGCACTGTGGGAGGTGTAGGGACTCTCCTCCCCCTATAGAGGGGAGCCAGACCACCAGTGGGGCCTTAACCATATACCTTTTAATGGAGAGAACAATACTGGGAACATAATCAGTATAAACCAGGGGGTATAGGGGACACTATAGTGCCAAGGGGGCAGGATTCAACAAAGGTTAGACACTTACAATCATAGACATTCATCCAGTTGATGAAAGACAGGGTTAATCAAAGTGTAAAGCACAAACAGCAGAACAAACAGTACTGGATGGTGAAATATAAAAAGGCATAAAATACAAAAGGTCAAGTGACAAGGAATATAGGGCCTAAGTACCTGGAGAAGGATAAAACACAATAGCCCCTTTCCATTGCAAGATCTTCTCCCAGCTAGCTCACTCACCCCAAGCCACTTTACATGGGACTTGAACTCAGACCTCCTATGTAGTAGGTAGAAACTCCACCACACAGCCACCAGTGCTGGCACTGCTTCAGCCTGTTAGGGGTCTTGACTTTCTTGGAGCGCCCACCTCACATCAAGCTGCCTGACCTCTGATTGGAGGAGCTGGAAGCAGAGCTGGGAACCTCTCAGGTCACTGCTCAGATCCTTGCTGGAGCTCAGGAACCTCTCCTGTTGGCTGCAGCCTCTTGTAGACAATCCTGGAGCCCAGTAGGGAGCCTCTCCTACTGGCCACACACCACGCTGCTGAGGGTCCAACTGCTGCCTGCAGGTCCCACTCCTTTAGGCTCTTCTGGGGCAACTGCTCCCACCCTACTAGCCCAGCTCTTTAAAGCTCCTTCCTTGTAATTCCTCACAAATCTTCCCCCTTGAGTCAGCCGTGCTGCCCCTTTTATCCCCCTCCAGGTGACCCATGGGGCCAATCAGGGGACATGGAGGGTGAGTCTCTGGGGCCTAATTGGTAAGGAAAGGGAATCCCAAGCCCTCCAATCATCTTTTACCCCTTCAAAACCCCTGGGTCAAATCATTACCAGATTGGTGAGGAAAGGGAATCCCAAGCCCTCCAATCATCTTTTGCCTTTCAAAACCCCTGGGCTAAGTCACTGCCAGCTAGCCCGTCACAAATGAATGAATAAATAAAAACCTCTCAATGCTTGGTATGCACTACCTGGAAATAGCAAGCTGTAATGGAGCAGATTTGCCAATTACATTATTATATGAGTGAATTCAAAATAATTTGAACACCAGTGAGAATCTTCCTGAAATTAACTATCATATCATATTTGATATGCTAAATGTAGTAATGAATACTTCCACATATTACAGTAAGTAAATAGAGTACCTGAATGAAAACAATAAGAACATCAACATAAACATATATGCATACATAACATGTCCCCAATTTATCTGGGTTAGGAAACCCATTCAAAATTCATTGTGTGTAGAGTATAATAGCCCTTGGTAAATCCATATTACATATCACTGTTACCCCTTTTCCTATTTTCTGCAACTGTTTATTAACCATAGATCTTGCACCTTGTCTGAACATAAGTACTGACATTTACTGGGTCAAACCATAGGTTCATCCTGCCCAGTAATGTCACACAGTGGCAGATAGTAGATGCTGAAAGAGAGAGTGAACAGGGTATAACTAGGATTTTTTCCATTGTTCCTCTCTGTAACAGAGAGCCAGAGGGTCCTGTTACTTTAAGGGTGAAGGAGCAGCAGGGAGAGCCCCGGGGGGCAGAGGGGAAGCTGCCCATTATGAGCAGCCAGGGAATGAGTACCTGGGGATTTACCTATTGCCAGCCATTATTACAGGAGAGGCCAGCAGCAGTAAGTTTCCGCAGAGGTTAACCTAGCAAGCTAAATCAGGAAACACCTGTCGCAGCTCAGGGAGTCACATGACCAAAATGGGGTGTGGCTTCTAGCCATATAAACCCAGGACTTGAGCCAGGGTAGTCAGTTTGGTTTTTGGGGGCTGCTGAGGAAAGAGGTTCAGGACAGTTGTAAAGGAGCTCCTGGCCAGTATCTGGACTACCTTGGGGAGTAATGCAAGGAGAATGCTGCTGACTTTCAGGGGGCTAGGACTCTGCAGGGGGAACTGAGTGATAAAGCCACAGAGCTGGGATTTGGGCTCAGGGCCAGTTGTGGAGTTGTATAGCCAGATGGCTTTTTTAATTAGTTTCCCACTGGTGGCTTGTGTGGGACTAGAAAGTGATACTTTGGAGGTCCCATTAGTGCCTGAGGGGCATGTAATTGCCTTCAGCCCTGCTAGGGGTCAGGCTCAAAATACAGACAGGGGTCTGGGAGCCTAGCATTGCCGGGTTAAAGGTAGAGATAACTCGGGGGAGGGCAGAACTTGGGGCCAGAGGGTCTAGAGCCTGCAAAGGGCAGGGAGTTGAGGGCCTGTGAGAGGCCAATGGGCCAACTATTCATGTTGTATCAAGCTGTATTTCTAGGAGGTAGGGGGCAAATGGAGTGAGTAAGCACAAGGGTGCTATAGTGGCAGCAGTAGCCTGCAAAGGTAAGTCTTCCTTTCACCTCCCCCTGTCTACCCCTTTGTGGTCTACAGCAGCCAGCATACTGCTGTGGCCCCATCCTGGGTTCTCAGTGAGCTCACTATACTTGTGGTGACCCAGCAAGCCAAAAAAGCCAACAAAATTTGGAATTCAGGCTGTTGTTCCACCTTTGAATTGTCCTGATATGTCTATTATTGTCACACCTATGGTATGCAGCTCATTTTAAATTACTTTTTAGCAGGATACATGCTAATGATTCTCTTGTTCCAAGACTCCTGTAAGATCAATGTGTACTGAGCTAACTGTGGGTTGTGTTGGTCTTGACTTTTTCATTTTGTAGTTAATGTCACAAAAGGTTAAATGCCTATCCATATCTCCCTCAATGTATGGTCTTGAATAGATTTTTCCAGGTGACACCTTCACTCTAATACTTGCTGTATGAACTGCTTTTCAGCTATGGAAAGTTCCTCCAAGAACAAAATTCACATCTGTCAGTTCTTAGGCAAATTTGGCTCTGATTGGAAGATGTCTCCATGAATGAGATGTTTGTGCTTACTCTACTTAACCTCTTCTAAATGGGTCAGTGGAGAGATGTGATGCTTGAATAAGCATAGCTAGCATTATTAACCTTTAGACTGCTACAAATTTTCTACTTTTGTACAGGCAGTCCTCAGACTCCTGACACACCGTTGGTTCCTGAAAACGGTGTCTTAAGTTGAAACGTTGTAACTCGGAACAGATTTTTTTTTTTTTCCCCATAAGATACAACATTATAAATGAGGGATTGGTTCCTGAACCGAGGCCCTGTTTTCACGAAAAATAACCCAGAATTTTGTACTCAATCAGTGTTAGATGAGTAATATAGCTACACTAACATTCATATTGTAAATAGCAATCACATTGATTTGGAAGTACTTCTTTGAGGTGACCTTGCTGGACTCTTTGAAAGGTTCTTGGCTGGATTCTCCTCAGTCTTGGCTGCTTTATTAAAGTGTCCAAGGAAGTTTGGACAGATGTTCCCCAGGGAGATGGGTGACACAGTGACTTCTTCGCTGGCATGGCATCACGTTGGATCAAGCATTGTAAAGTTGAAACTGATGTCAGGAAGTTGAAATCGGGTCAAGTTAGAAACATTGTAAGTTGAGGACTGCCTGTAGTCCGTGAACATGCCATATAGCTATTATGGCCATTCTGGGGGGACAAATAACCTTTTTCAATACCTTATGAATGGCTTTAGTTTCCTAATATACTACTACTACTAATTTAATTTCTGTACATTCCTCTCTAAATAAATACTAGAGGCCCGATGCTTGCTAGTACCATCACAGTTCAAGCTGATTCCAAAGCCTTAGTGACAGATAGTAAATGAGGGCAGAAAAGAAAAGCAGAAACAACATACTACTTCTTGCTCCTTTAAAGGTACATGGTGTCTTTCCAGCAAACCGAGTGACTTGCTTCAGCCATGTGGAAAAACAGAAGGTCTGCACTTGAACCTTGTAAACCAAGTAGTGTGCAAGCAAGGTGGCTGGTTTTTCCAGTTCTGTCCCAGACACCTGTTTCTTCTGGCTTGGAAAAAGTTAGAGACTTGCCATAGTTACCACCTCATACCCTTGATCCATATACTTTTTAGAGAGGTATGCATTCCTTCATTAGCCATTGATGCTGTTTATCTTTGCAAGTTCCACAATCAACCCCAAAACCTTAAAAGGCATACCCTTCTTTAACAAGTACAGCAGAAAAAAAAAATTGAATACAGAGCCTAAGATGTTATTGAGAGACTGACCCATCAAAATATCATGGATATGATCGTAAATTGCATCTGACTGGAGGGCCTGATAGCAATGTGGTGGGGCTATTCCTGGTGGGGTAGCTCCTATAAAATACCATCATATTACAACCTCCAGAATAAGGTGGGTATAGGGCACCTCAAAACTCTAGAGCCCACTGCCTTGTGGATATTCCTTAGCTGGAGAATGTGCTTCTGTCAGTGTAATGTCTGTTAGCCTGTCTCTCTGAGGCATTAGGCAGGCAGCAGCAGCAGTTCTTATCTGTTGCTCTTTAGCAGAAGCTACAACCATTGAGGCATTGAACATTTAGATTCTGTCTCCATAGTTTAAAGAGGGGATGGTAGGTCTTGAGCAGCCTCCACTCCTTCGTACTCCTGCCTAGGCATATGTGTTGAAAGTCTTGGTGTAATGGTTGCAGGACTCTGTACAAGCAGATTAATCGGGCACCTAACTAGATTTTTTTTTTTTTTTTTTTTTTTTGAATATGCCATGATCCAAAGGATCAATGGTTGCCCACCTATCACTTTAAAATGATAAAATATGCGGCCTCCTCCTGTTCTACTTGGCCTTCGAGAGACTTCAGCTGGAGTACTATGTCCAGTTCTGGATGCCACACTTCAGGAAGGGTGTGGAGAAGCTCGAGAGAGTCCAAAGGAGGGTCATGCACATGTAGAGGCCTAGAGACCAGGTCATACAAGAGTTAAGGGACTTGGGACTGTTTAGCCTGGAGAACAGAAGACTCAGAGGGGACTTGGTGGCAGCCTATAAGTATATCAGTGGAGTACATTACGGCATGGGGGAGCAACTATTCACCAAGACCCCCCAGGGGAGGACTAGAAATAATGGGCACAAGTTGACTGAAGATTGCTTCAGACTAGACATAAGAAAAAAACTTCTTTACAAGTTGCGTACCAAGGGTTTGGAACAGGCTCCCCCCCAGAGGTGGTAGAGTCACCCACTCTGGCAATCTTCAAAAAGCATCTTGACGCCCATTTTGCTGGGGTCATCTGAGCTTTAGTTAAACCACCCCTGTTGCCATTTTTCAGTGCATGGACACTGATACATGAGACACTGGAGTCTGCTGGAACATGGTAATTACTACTTTCCACCAGACTCGACTAATCAAGTCTGCTTTGATGGGCTATAATTACAGTCAGAACAGACTTGCTGCTTGTATATAGATGTCCAAAGATGTAACAGTTCTATTGCGTGTTGAACTTGTAGCCCATGTGCTGTTCTCTATTAGCTGGTCGAATCTCTCTAATCACGACCATCCATCTGATTAAAGTTATACTTATTGTGTCATTTCTTTAATAGCACTGCATGCAGCAATCCAGGGACAAAGTGGAACCATGTGGTGTTGGGACCCAGATGGCCCAGCCACTTGCACCTGCAACAAGAGAATAAAAATTTTTGATCAGCTCTAGTTTTAAGGTGCTGGACCACATTGAATTAAACAGGATTTTTGGCAGATAATTATGAAATTCACATAAAATTACTGTATACGGACAAGAGGGAAATGTTTCCTGACTTCCTAATGACAGTGTTGGCATTAAGGATGACAAGAAATGAATTATCTCAAGAGGATATGTGGCAGGATCTGGCTAGAAAAGGAGGAAGCTCCCAATCTCATCTTCCATTTTCCTGGTCTCACCACATACAGCCAGAGCCTCCTACCCTGTTGAGAAGACCTGATGAAAAGTGATCTCTGGAACATCTGACTCAGAACACACTCATCCCACTGACTTCTAGGCAATTAAGTAAGTTGTTATCTGTCCTCTGCTTGTTTTTCTCAATTCCTGTATGCATGATTTAGTGTATATTCATTTATCAGAAAACTGTGCTTTCCTCATCTCCAGCAGGATACAACTTTCTCAGCAAGACCTATTTTAATGCTTTAATAATGATGATGCTCCTGTAAAAATAACAAAAGCAATTTTTCAAGCATCTTCTGTCCATGCAGATAGATTCATAGATGTTAGGGTTGGAAGGGACCTCAATAGATCATCGAGTCCGACCCCCTGCATAAGCAGGAAAGAGTGCTGGGTCTAGATGACCCCAGCTAGATACTCATCTAACCTCCTCTTGAAAACCCCCAGGGTAGGTGAGAGCACCACCTCCCTTGGGAGCCCGTTCCAGACCTTGGCCACTCGAACTGTGAAGAAGTTCTTCCTTATGTCCAGTCTAAATCTGCTCTCTACTAGCTTGTGGCCATTGTTTCTTGTAACCCCCGGGGGCGCCTTGGTGAATAAATACTCACCAATTCCCTTCTGTGCCCCCGTGATGAGCTTATAGGCAGCCACAAGGTTGCCTCTCAACCTTCTCTTGCAGAGGCTGAAAAGGTCCAGTTTCTCTAGTCTCTCCTCGTAGGGCTTGGTCTGCAGGCCCTTAACCATACGAGTTGTCCTTCTCTGGACCCTCTCCAGGTTATCCGCATCCCTCTTGAAGTGCGGTGCCCAGAATTGCACGCAGTACTCCAACTGCGGTCTGACCAGTGCCCGATAGAGGGGAAGTATCACCTCCTTGGACCTATTCGTCATGCATCTGCTGATGCACGATAAAGTGCCATTGGCTTTTTTGATGGTTTCATCACACTGCTGACTCATGTTCATCTTGGAGTCCACTAGGACTCCAAGATCCCTTTCCACTTCCGTGTCACCCAGCAGGTCATTCCCTAGGCTGTAGGTGTGCTGGACATTCTTCCTCCCTAGGTGCAGCACCTTGCATTTCTCCTTGTTGAACTGCATCCTGTTGTTTTCTGCCCACTTGTCCAACCTATCCAGGTCTGCCTGTAGCTGTGGACACGCCGGAGGGCAGGGAACATCTCCCCATAGCTTTGTGTCATCTGCAAACTTGGACAAAGTACATTTGACTCCCTCGTCCAAGTCACTGATGAAGACATTAAAGAGTATCGGTCCAAGAACCGAGCCCTGCGGGACCCCACTGCCCACACCCTTCCAGGTCGAGACCGACCCATCCACCACAACTCTCTGGGTGCGACCCTCTAGCCAATTCGCCACCCACCAGACTGTAGTCATCCATGTCACAGCCTCTTAATTTGTTCACCAGTATGGGGTGGGATACCGTATCGAAGACCTTCCTGAAGTCTAAGTATACGACATCCACCCCTCCTCCTGTGTCCAGGTGTTTCATAACCTGGTCATAGAAAGAGACTAGATTAGTCAGGCACGATCTGCCCGCCCCAAACCCGTGCTGGTTTCCCCTCAGCATAATTTGTCCTGCTGGGCTCTCACAAATGTGAGCCTTGATAATTTTTTCAAAGACTTTACCAAGGATGGAGGTGAGACTGATTGGCCTATAGTTGCTCGGGTCCTCCTTCCTCCCCTTTTTGAAAATGGGGACCATGTTAGTGCTTTTCCAGTCCTCCGGGACTTGGCCCGTGCGCCACGAGCGTTCGAATATTCCCGCCAGTGGCTCTGCAATGATGTCGGCCAGTGCCTTCAGCACCCTCGGATGGAGCTCATCCGGGCCTGCCGACTTAAAGGCATCCAGTTCTTCCAAGTGACTCTGCACCACCTCAGGATCTACGTATGGAAGTATGGTGCCTTGCTGCTGCCTCTCTACAACCCCAGTGAGAGATTTGTCGCGCCCCTCGCTTAGGAACACTGGGGCAAAGAACTCGTTGAGTTTAGCCTTGTCCCCCTTGTCTGTCACTAATTGTTTCTGCCCATTTAGCAGGGGTCCTATTCCTCCCTGGGCCTTCCTTTTACTCCCAATATATCTAAAAAACAATTTCTTGTTGTCCTTTACTTGGGTTGCCATCCTCAGCTCCATGGTAGCTTTGGCCCATCTAACTGCCTCCCTACAAGCACGAGCAGAGGAGGTATATTCGTCTTTGGTGATCTCTCCCTGTTTCCACTTTTTATGTGCTCCCCTTTTGGCCCTTAGGCTGCCCTGGATTTCTCTAGTCAGCCATGGAAGCCTCCTGGCCCCTTCCCCTCTTTTGCCTTGCTCGGGGATCGTCTTGCTTTGTGCCTGAAGGATCGTTTCCTTAAGGCACAGCCACCCTTCTTGGGCTCCCATCCCTTCAAAACTCCTACTCTGCAGTGTGTCCTTGACTAATCACCTGAGTTCATTGAAATCAGCTTTCTTAAAGTCTAGCACTTTCACTCTACTAGTTACCTTACCCACTCGACGTCTTATGGTGAATTCTATTATTAGGTGATTGCTGTCTCCCAAATGGCCACCGATCTGTAGGTCCCCTACCATGTCATCCCCCGTTGCCAATACCAGATCCAGTATGGCATTCCCCCTAGTGGGACCGTGTACCTCCTGTGTCAGGTGGAGGTCCTGTACACAGGTTAGAAACCTGCGTGAGTGGTGGGACCTTGCTGTCTGCGTCTCCCAGCAGATGTCCGGGTAGTTTAGGTCCCCCATGACTACCGCCTCTTTAGCTTTTATGGTCTCCGAGAGTTGCCTCAGGAGCTCCGCATCTATTACTTCCCCTTGATGTGGGGGTCTGTAGCAGACCCCTACCACCAAATCCCTTTCTCCTTGCCCCCCATGTAGCCTAACCCACAATCCTTCTACTTCCTCAACCTCGGATTCTGTCTTGATGAGGGTTGGTGTATATTGCTCACTGACATAGAGCGCAACCCCTCCCCCTTTCTTCCCCGACCTGTCCTTTCTGTACAACCAACCTGTCCTTTCTCCCATAAGGAGACTCCTCATGATCAAAGTTGTTCTTATCTACATGAGGAGCTGATGCTTAGACAATCACTTTCATCAGCTTTGTATGTGAATTGTCACTTTTAGCATTAAAATGTATCGCTGAAAATGAGGGAGGAGGGAATAGCAGGGAGGAGACTGCTACTGGTTTTCTTACTTCTAAGCAAGATAGTTGCACTCCAGGAATCCATACTTTTAACTTGCTTTAGGGGGAGGGAAGAAAAGAGATAACTGATGTAAAAGACTGGAGATGTGGACTGAAGCTTTTCACTTATACTCTAGGGCTGAAATTCTTCCAAAGTACTTCCTAAAGAATGAAGGTGATACAGGAAAGCTAAAGAGACCAAACTGAAGTCCTTCACTAGGTAGGTGAAAGCTATTTTATCATATTTGTTAAGCACAAGCATGAACATACCCTGCATATGCAAATTAGAGGCAAGAAATATGCACAGTAATTGTAGGGAAATGCCAGAATGACTGGTTCTGCAGCTTGGCTCTAAGCTGTAGAGAAAGTAGTAGTAACTCCATAAAGTTGACTTTATGTAATGGTGTGTGGGGGGGGAAAAAAAAAGACAAGATTGCAACAAGATTTGATTGTGTGTTGGTTTCTGGCAATAAAAATATATCCTTTTTCATACGCATAAAATGATGCAGCAGTTGGAAGTAAAGTTAGTGCATTCCTCAATAAAAAGTGCAATAAATGATAACTGTAAGGATTCCTTGATGTGATGCATTTAGATGCAATTCTAGAGAATTCAGAAATGCTACTGATCTCTTTCTTCCTCTGAGATTTGTTCTGTATATAAGAAAGTGTCTGTGGCAGCAGTGAGGAATATGAAAGAGTAGTCAGTTACAGAGCATGCACTGCTATGGCACTTTTTTAAGTGGTGTATTTTTTTGTTTTGTTTTTTGTCTTTTTGTTTTTTAAATCATTTTACTAGCACAATCAAGCCTAAAAGAGTTCCTAGAAATTGGGAGAAAACAGAAATAAATGTATTTCACCATAATTTCTTATGGCCCTTGTTAAATACATCACCAAAGGATTAACTTGAAAGAGGACTTGTGAAAGGACCTGGTGAAATTCATTCAGTGAATAATAATGAAATGTTTTGATGAATATTCAAACTTGTTGAAAAACAGGATTCAGTTTTGGGTTGATTCCAAGTGATAAGCTGTTTTTTGTTTTTTCACTTCAACCTGAACTGTGGTGTGTGTGGTTTTTTTAATCATTGAATATAAAATCAAATATTCACATGTCTCTTCTTTGAATTGTATAAATTTCTACAAAGAGGTCCAGGAGTATTCATGCTGTTAGGCTGGCAACTAGTGGCATAAGATCTGGGAGGAGCAAAAAATTCACAAATCTCACTACTGTAACTTCTTGATTGAAGAAGTGACTGTTAATCATGCTTTCCCCCACTTGCACTTTTTGGAACAGTCAGGTGTGAGGAGCCTCTTGAGTTGAACCATGGAAAGAAGATGGCTCCTCATCTACCCTTTCCACACTTACATTGTGGTAAAACCTGCATTTAGCTAATGACTTTTTTTTTTTTTTTTTTTTTTCTCCACTGCCTTGGACCTGCCTGCATAATTACTGGTAGGTTATTGCAGGTGGAGAGCACTATACTTTGTTGATTGCTGGACAGAAAGCTGAGGATACGTCCTAATATTGCCATTTATTAAAGCATCATTTTCTGAGCATTTGAAATCTGGTTTCAATTTCCTGAAGGTGGGGCTTAGCCCACACCCTCTTTTCAGTTCCCCTGTGTAGTATTAAAGACATCACTTTCTCAATGTGCGCTACATATCTGTGCCCTGGCTAGAGGTCTCTTCATGGTCCTATGGGCAGGGACCATTTAGGAAATATTGCATTAGGGGCTGCAGTCATTGTTTCTAGACTGTATTCCCAGGTTGGCCACGTCTTGTATTGTTTCTAATGTACAAAACAGGTTAGTTCCCATGCATTATGAACAGGGATGTAGTATATTAGCAGGGCTCAAATTATTCTTTCACTTTTGGGGATCTGAAAAAAAATTGGGCTGCCCATCACAATGCCCTAATAAAATCAGAGCTGCCCCCCCCCCCCCCCCCAAGCTTATGATTTTAAAATTTTACAAGGTGGGCTCTTGTCTCTTAAGGGAGGTATCAGTCCACCAGAGCTCCCCCATAATTTGAACCGTGTGTATTAGGCAGTCTTGCATTCCAGTTGCAAGACAACTTATATACATTTATCCTTTATATAAAACACTTCCCACAGTAAAAGTTATACTGTTTTATGTTATTTATAATTTAACTTTTAAAAACTTCATGAGAATAAGCCTGGCTCTAAGCTTATAGCTGACAAACATTCCTGTGTGGTCCACAGTCTTTTATGTACACCAATAAATTACTGACTTTAGTTAGCTTTCTAATAAAGATGATTTAACATTGCTGCACAGATGCTTATTTTCTAATAGTGCTCTTCTGAGCAGAAACAACTTTGGCCACGTTAATCAGGAATGTGAGCTAAAGCTCTACAGCAGCTGTTCCCAAACTAATAGGCCAGCAACATCAGTGGCTGGGATAATGGGGGTGGGGGGGCTGTGGGTTGGGAGTGAGAGACCATGCTGAGGAAATGGGGCCATAATTGAGGTTGTGCCGAGGAAAGTTTTTTGGGAAGCAGTGCTCTACAGTGTCTGTCTGAAGACAATAATTAGGGTGTGTCTACACTGCAAATTGGAACTGATTTCAGTCTGTGCCAGTTTAATTGAGTTATCTTTGCTAACAAGGTAAATTATACTAGGCTGGACTGTTTGTTGTACTTGAGTCAGCTGTAAATTGGTCTCCCTATGCTGCATGACAGGTTACACTGGGTGCATCTACATGTGAAATTAGGGTGAAACAATAAACTGGATGCAGTTTGTGCCAGAGTTTATTGCTCCCAGGTGTAGTGTTTATATAAGCACCTGGGACCACAGCAGCCCCAGTTGGCAGGGGGTTTGTACAGGGTGGTCAGCCTCCTAGCCTGGAGTTGTTCCCACTCAGTGTGCTGCAGAGGGGTTGGGGCATGTTTCAGCATGGGGGGGGCTAGCCAGCAGGCAGCCTCTGCATTATAGCACTCTCCTGCCCCAGCCAGCTCTTGTTGCTGTCTACACCTGATTTGCAGCAGAGTAAATAACTGTGGTAGGACACTACTTGTGTTGGGCAGTATTATCCTACAGCAATTAATTAGTTTACTTTGGTTTTGTTTAACTTGACATGTGCCAGATCAACACTTGGGATACCAATTACGCTGTTAGACAGGAGGGTGTGATACGAAATTGCACACGCACTCTGCTGTGGCTGTGTGTGAACACTGGGGGTGTCTGGGGTAATCTGGTGCTCAGGGTTACTTGAGGTTGAGGTGCCTTTTGGGTTACTTTGGGTCACTTGCGGCCCTGGGGTTACTTGAAGTTGATATGCCCTGGGGTTGCTCAGGGTCACTGGGGCTTGAGGTTAATTGAAGCCCCGGGAAGAGGCGAGGGAGAAAGCTGGGGCCGCAGCGAGGAAAAGTGGCAGAGCCGAGACTGGAGAAGCTGGCAGTGAAGCTGGTGGAGCAAGGTAAGCTGGGAGGCTGTGGGTGCTGGGGGCCTGGTCGGGGAACCGTCCATGGGTCAGGAGGCTGCAGAGAGTGAAGGTCAGAGGCCTTTACTTGTGGGGAGAGGGGGAAAGTGGGTGATATTTACCTATCCTGGGCTGTGAGCTGATCCTTGCTGGCCAGTCAGGGTGTTGTCCAGAGGGGGTCGCTGGCAGGGCCTCTGGGTAGATAGGTGGCGTGACGCAGATGGAGGGAGTGTCCCTACCTACGTCTCCTATGGGAGGGACATGTCCAGGCAAGGACAGTCCTGCTCAGATACTTATGTGTAGATCCGAGTGTCCTAATTGTCTGGTAGGACGCAATGGTGGGTTGCTGGTTTCTGTAGGGTCTTTGTCTTCCAAATGTTGGGTTTCTGTTCTGTTCCTGGGTGAGGTCCATGGTTCTTGGGTGAGTCAATGAAAGGCAATGCTTTGGTTGTTGAGCTGATCATTCAGTAGAGGCCTGCTACCATTGTACCTCAAACACCCTCATTCATTCCCATTCATTCAGGAACCAATTTACATGAGACTGGTTAGACATGAATCACAGTTACAACATAGGTTACACCTGGGCAGAGGACACTAGATGGATGCTTGATGGACAAAATGGAAACTTGACATTACTTTACCGACATTGGCCTAAATCTCATAAATTCAATATAAAACAGTAAAAATCAATATACACATAATAGGAACTATTTACAATATAAAAGGGGCTTGTTACAATAATAGCATACAAGAATGTAGCTTAGCTTACCTAGTACTACTTCTATTATAAGGGATAGAGAGGGCAGAGAGAAAGTCAGAAATGGTTGGGGAAGGGGAGGGAATGCATTTTAAAGTCTATATTTAAAAAAACAAAACAAAAAACCCCAAAACCTGGGGGTTTGGCTACAGCTACTTGTGCTTTACTGCACAGCTAATTGGGCAACTGCAGTAAGTGGTCTCATACAGATGCCCTCACTGTGCACATACCTTAAGTCAGTGGTTCTCAGCCAGAGTGCTGTGACACCTTGGGGTGCTTTGAGATCTTTTCAAGGGTGCCATAAATGTTAGTATTGTTAGGTGTGCAAATGTGATTCACAAGATAAACTCACAGATTTCAAACAGGAATCCATAGTGTTAAAAACCTTTCTAACTTGTTGAGGTTTTTCCGAGTACTTTGCAACAGAAGAATTGCTCTATTATTCTGAAGAATTGCTCTTATTTTTCTGTAGTCAAAAATCAAGCCAAAATGAAGAGCTGACATTTTCCAAGGGGTGCCTGGAGTCTAGTGAGAGGTGCCTTGAGTCTAAAAAGATTGAGAATCACTTCCCTAAGTCAACCTTTTGGGACAGTTTGCGGGTTCTGTAGAAGGCAGGGATGTGTGCAGTGTTTGTGTTGGAGCTATGTTTGCTTTTGTAATGTAAAGGTGGGAATAGTCCTGATCCCCCACCCCAGCCAGGACTATTGCAGTGAAAAGAACACTAGCAACCTGTATTAAATGCACACAACAAGAAGCTGTTTTCCCAGAGTACCCAGCAAGGCTCCTATCTGTCAAAGATACGATGCATCTCGGCATCACCACTCAAGCTATACACTGCTCCTGCCCTAGCATAAATCATCCTAGTGTGTTTTTTTTTTTTTTTTTTATACATAATTATCCAATGCACTAGTTCATTAACTGTTGAGCAAATGATTGTGCACTTGAAGAGCAGAGTTGTTGACAATACGTGGGACTTTTTACCCTGGCGTTGGCATAGCAAGCTCTTTCATTGCCTGTGGCAAGAGGTGGGGCAGGATTATGCCAGACACTGGGAGCAGGGGAGAGGGAAGGAGGGGAGGGGAGCCTTACTTGCTCCACTTCTCTACAGTCTGCAGCTCTTGCTGTAGCAGCATGGGTGTGGGCTGCTGCAGCTGAGACAGACTAGCCACACTGGCTGTAGCAGCCCTGGTGCAGGCTCCCTAGGGGCCGATCTGCCTTTCCCCTTCCCTCTCAGATACATTACTGGGCATGTGATTGCACTTCCCATGGCAAAGACTCCCTAGAGGGTGTGCCATTACATTTACCTTGCTTTCCCCTGCCTCCCGTTACGCTTTGGAGCTGCACCTTGGAGCATTTTGGTCTGCTGCAATTTGAAGCTTAGCAATAACAGAAGAAGCTGGATTGTTTCTTTCCCTTAGATAGATAATATAGACTTCACAGGGCATAAACTCTTCCAGCGCTTATCTTGTCAGAGTTCATTGCTTCTAGGTGCCATTTCTACCTGGGACCAGAGCATGTTGAGCTGGGTCGGAGTAGCCCTGGCTGGTAGGGAGCCCTGGGAGTTGGCCTGCCAGCTCTAATCTGGCTCAACAGGCTGTGGAGGGGCTGGCTGGGCTTGTATTTACAAGTACTACCCTGCTTCAGAGTTAATTAGTTTACTTCAGCCTAACAGCCCTGCATGTGTAATTTGGGAGATGTTTACTACAGAGCTAACTAGTCTACTCCACAGTAAACCTCTTGTGTAGATGCACCCACAGTGTTTTAAATTTGTTCTGGTACTGAGCCAAGCCAATATGTTCTTCAGGAACTCCTTTCCCCTTACTCTTTCCTTGTTGGAGAAAATCCAAGCAGACTGTCAGGCAACTCTGTTTGACTTGCCTTGCTTCCCCCACTCCCAGTTATGCCTTGGAACTGCACCTTGGAACAGTTTGGTTTACCATGATTTGAAGCTTAGCAGAAGGAACTGGATTGTTTCATTCCCTTAGAACACTGTGACGAGCATATTATTTAAAAATGTTCCAGTATTGACGCAAGCCAATTTTTCCTCCAGGAACTTTTCCCCTCTTGCTTTCTCTTTGTTAGAATCCCAGAAGGCTGTCAGACATCTCTGTCCCCACTGGTCTGGTGGATGGGGCTGACATGAGTCCCTTGTTAGAATTCAGCTATCCCAGCAGGATTATTTCCTGACTTCCAGTAACATTCATTCCCATTAGGATGCTGGCTGCTACTAAAGAAGAGCAATCTTTTACCTTTTAGAATGACTTGGCACTAAATGCTATTTAATCTGAAGAGGAAAAATCAGGATGCCTCTTCTCTCTAACATGATTTTCCCCTCCAAGTGACCTGTTACGTGTCAGTTCTGTATTCCTGGGGAACCCTGGCACAGTACCCAGCCTGCCTGACTCATGAAGGACTCTTTTTCTGCCTCCTCCCCCACTTTTGCCTGAACCACAACTGGTCAGAAGAAGAACTTACACAAGGCAATGAAGATGCAGTGAGAGACATGCCTAAACCCCCCTGATAAGGGTGACGGGATCAAGACAACTCCCCTAGTCCTATTTGCATCAGAGATTGTTTAGCATTCAGAATGGAGAACAGATTCCAAGGCAGGGACCACACTGAACGCTGGGACCAGAGAAGCAGGGGAACACTGCATGATGGAGGGTCCCTGCTCCAAATGCTAATCAACCAATGTCTGCACATGCCCAGCTCAGCTTTTATCAGACCAGTTCTAGTAAGGACTCCTTTACTGGTACCCAACACACTGAATCTGTCTGTTTGCATTGTGAGCTCCCTCAGAGTAATGCCCCCCATAGCCAGGAGTGATCAGTTCCTATTATCCAGCATATGAGCCACCGTTTACCCATAAACAAACCTCATGTGCTACTGTTATTTCCCTACAAAAACCCCTACGCAAGCTTAAGTTTCTGTCCTGGTGCTCGGATCCAAAAACTGCACCAGGTCCACTCGTTTGCTGCTTGGAATACCTTCAATGAGCATACTGGGGGCTCTGCCTGTCAACAAACACCTGGGAACCTTGCAGTGGTGAGACCCCAACTCTCTGTGTCTCTGTCTCTCTCTCTGGTTTAAGCCCACTTTCTAAACAGATTTAGTTCAAACCCTCTCTCTCTCCTTCTCTCTCTTACAGCTTTCTCCCTCCTTCTCTCTCTTACCGCTTTCTAAATCTGATTTTTGCTTGTCAACCTTGAGCTAGACTTCCCCAAATACCTCATTGTAACTGTTTTTCCTTGTATGGCTATTACTACTAGTATCATCATAAGTTTCATATAACTGGCAATAAAATTATTTTTATAGTCAAGCAGCTTGCTCTACTCTCTCTCTGATCCTCGTTTAACTCTTCCTTCTTCTCTACCTCCTCACCTGCTCTGTAGCAACACTTCTTTTACCTAAGCCAAAGATCTGGTGGGCTCTGCTCATCAAGGGAGTTACTACTAGGATGCTTATGGCAAGAGATTGGGACGTGCTGAGTTTTGAGGCACATGAGGGTATCAGCTGAAAGTGCTGATCTGACCCAGCCTACTCAGATGTACCCTGTTAGCATGTGTGTATGTGTGTCTAACTGTATTTATTATTGTCCTGCTGAAATAAGGGGTGTGATGAGCCAGGCCCCATGTGTTCCACGCAACCTGGCCTGCCTCAGATGTGGTCTGTTAACCTGTATGTGTTCGATTGATTTGGTAGCTGGAGGAACCCAGCCCCATTGAAACTAAGGTCTGCAAGGTAGCTCCACTGTGGGTGAGGACTTGCAGGAGGGAGAGATACAAGTCCATATAGAAACACAAGTGACACAAGCAGCACATTGATAGAATTACAGTGACCCCAGAAACAACTCTAATAAATGAGTGTACCCCAAAGGGATGGGCAAATCTAGTAACAGACCAGATGTCCCAGTGTTTTATATCCCTCTCCAAGAACAGCTTTTGGGACCCTGGAATAGCCTGTGTTTTTGTATGGCAGCATGCAAAATGTCCGAGTATTTTATAAATATGCCATGCGTGTTCCAGATGTATTGCTTTCTATGGTATAATTGAATCTGTTTATTGCGGACAAATAGTGCAATGAAACATTCATTTCAATGTAATGAACAGAGATTAGAGTAAAAAGACAGATCAAGATAGATGCATGCAAACCTCCAAGTGAATGTAAACACTTGTTTGGTTTTTTTTCAGGGTGAAAGTATAAACATTTTTAGCAAAATGAAAATTAATCTTATTTGTTACTTTGGCAACTGTTCTGAGACCGTGTTCTTCACAGAAGGAAACCCCTCCCCGAATAGATTATTAAATTTCTCATAATACAAATCCCAGAAGTACACACACTTGGTACCAGTGTGAATTTTGAATTTTTTTCCCCAGACCAAAATGGGAAATATTGCTAATGCCCTTTTTAAAATGCTGACAGCTCATTACTGACCTGCTCAGCAGATTAGCATATTCCTTGACTTGCCAAAGACTTCTGTGCAGGAACAAATGATTCAGGATGCTTGCTGTCCTTCTACCATCAGTGGAGCTACCATGCAAGAGCACTGTCACAGAAACGAGGGGGCCAGTAACCCTAAGTAAATCTTGTAATGGATACCATGAAAACATTTAGGTTTAAGTACCCAGATAAAATTGTTTTGGTTTTTTGAAAATACTGGAGTTTTCCTTTAAGGTTGACCCTCTCTGTAGCATGGTTGTTAGTGCTTCCTCCTCCCCCCCCCAACTTTTCCCACATTTCAAGCTTGTATTTTATTTTATTTTTTTGGTTTTGTTTATAATAATGCATTCCCCATTAAAATACATCCATAGCTTCCCTTAGTATTCATTTCATTTTTGAGTTATGTCTGGAGACAGGAGTGTCTCACTCTGCATCTGGAAAGAGGTGACAGATTTTTGGATGCTTTTCTTTATATAAATAATCCAATTATTCCTGTAATTTAAAGGGGAAACAGGTCTTTTTCAGTTCATCTTCTCCCTGGCAGTCATGGGTTCTTCTTTCCAACAGCCACTTGGTAATCATACTTGCAATACTATAAAGTAGTGCATGAAACCACACATGTCTTATTTTGTCATAATAAGAACTAATAGAGGTTAAAACCAAGCCAGCTGTAATGTGACATAATGGTGAGAACATACAGACTGGGAGATCAGATCTCTCCTTAGGGAATGCCATACAGAGGTTCAGTGAGACCTGAATGTATAGCAGGTTATCATAGTCTAAGGTGCTAGGTGCTTTTGGAATCAGGCACTTATCAATTGGCAGAATTGGTATGAAGCTGAAATAAAACTAGATTTGTATGTGACTTAAAAAAAAAAAAAAAAATCTTTTCCCAGTAGTTCTCTATTAAAACCTTGCCAGCTCTTAGTCTGTATCTGGGAATTAAGGTCATGAGTCATGTTTTGTTTTAGAAATATGAAAAAGCCTAATGTATTGGATTAAAGTTTTACAGTAAATAGCTACCCAAGGTTCTTGTGCTCTGCAGTGCCAGTCCTATGGGGCAACAGTTTGAATCCTTAGGGGAATGATTTTCACATTATCGTCATCTATTACCAGATTCTGCTCAGATTCCACACAGTGGCAGAGTCTATTTTGCTTAGTTCCTTGTGAGAAGCATGCTAGTGGATGCCACTGAGCTTTGGAAACCTTCCAAATGCTGCAAGGCAGAGACCAGCTCATGGCTGCTGTTCGACAGCCTCGGTGTACCTTTACACCTGTTTCCTTGTCTGAAGTTAATAACTACGGGCAATATTCCAGAATACATTATTCTTCTGCGTTAAACTGTCAAAGAGGTATATGAAAGGAAAATTTGAGTTTGTCTTCACAGTTTTACATGTATTTCTTTCAGAATCATATCAGAAATATAGAACCTTTAAGAGATGAGGAGGTCACATCCATAGGTCTGATAGAGTTGCTCTTGGTGTGGTATATAAGGTTGGAGAAAAGTTTGCTCTAAAGCACCATTTTGTTTCCCCATTCTATTGTCAACCAAGAGCTGGTTCAGTCCCCTGCATGACAGATCAGCTTGTAGAACAACACACATTACTACCAATGTAACAGTACCTTTGAGACCATCCTGGTTATCATGAGGTGGTAGAATATGTTTCTTTGGTCCTATCCTTTCAAGGCCAACACACCTCCTATGCAAGCTGTGTACCATACAGGAATTCCTCTCTATCTGGGGAACCCCCAGATGCCCAATAGGCCAGCAAGCAGAATAAGACAGACCAAATGTCTCCAAGGGTCTGGCCTGTACACAAGACCCTTGCCAGTGCCTGGTTCTGGCTTCAATATTCCCATGACTCTGGAGAATTATTGTGGGGTTTCTCAGAACAGAAAAAAGTCAATTGACTTGGAGTCAGTTACAAAGGATGTAACACATGGTGAAGGCTTTGTGGCAATATAAAAACTCAGCTTCTTTGCACATTCATTCCACTGACATCAAATCCTGGCAGCTGCTGTAGATGGATAATCAGAGTAAACTGTTTATCTTTCTAAAGAAATTTAGCTGAATAAGTGTACTATAAATAGTGTTGATTTGTCAACCAGACTGTATTCATTACCATCATTGCAGTTCTTACTGTTATATGATAAAAATTGTCATAATATTCTCTTCACCAGTTGGCCTATCAAATAAACACTTGATACCGACAACAATATGTTCAATTATGGTAAAAATGTATTGTTTCCTGCCTTTATCTGTGAGTCATGCCATACTTTGTACTCTGCTGGTCTTAATTCTCCAGATGGACATTCTTTTCTGTTCTGCTTTATACAGAACTGTTGTGCAATTTAAGCATCATGTGCAATGAAAGTCTTTTTGAACACTTTTTTGTTGCAATTTGTAAGTCCTTTAACTGAAAGTTTTGCTTGTTTGCTGGCCTGTTACGGATAATCTCATAGTTCATGCCCCAGTTCCTATTCAAACATTTTTAGTCATGATCTTCAAAGACATAATTCCATGTTAAACAGGTTTTATTGATACCTTATCATAAGGTACTCTGCATAATGGAAGTTCTTTATTGAGAGATGATGCCTCCTTCACCTATTTAAAGTAAGAGCCTTGCCGCTTGGGACACTTAGCACATGCTTTATCTGAGATTGTAGTAAGCATTACTATAGTAAGTTAAAAATTAGAATGTGTTCTGAGTAGCCCCACTGTCATACTTACTACAATCAAAGATTGTCAGATTCATCCCACATATCACACCAGTCTTGTTGTGGGGCTGGGACTGACAAACAAGAGATTTTTGGTCCCAGCCCAGGGACTGCTCTGGAGCCAATCTGAGACTTCGATGCAGTCCCATATCTGGGGTCAACAATCAGCTGATTTTTGGTCTTACCTCAGGTCCTACCAGAGCCAGTTTCAGACTGACATGCAGTTCTGTGGCTGGGACCCACAATCATCAGACCTCTGTTGATTGTATTATCTCCATGAAACAGTCCCATGTTAACTCATATTGTATAATAGGATCTGGAGATGCTCTTCACTCGAAAAGCTTTGCTATGATATTATATGCAAGCACTCATGTTTGAATACATGGCCACTGGCATTTTAAGAGCATTTAACACATGCAAAGTGTTCCATGTAACACAGCCCTAAGAAGCCTGATCTAACTTTAGTTCACCTAGGACATGAACCATGGCTAATCCACACCTGATCTAATCCAAACGTGTACATATTCAGAGGAAAGCCCCGCTGCTTGCCCCAGCCTCAGGGCCTCACTTTTTCTACCCCTGCTTTCCCCCCACCATGACCAGGCTATCTTTAGCCCTCTGACCTCCCCCAGATGCCAGACAGATAATTTTCCCCATGGGCGTACACCCCCATCCCCCCACCACAGTGCCATAATTACATGTCTGACTCATTAACCTGAGGTCACTCAAATTCGACAAAAGATTGTCCATCTTTTGGATACTCACATAAAGCCTGTGTCATTCCAAAGTTTCACTTTATTTGGGATAATTCCTAAAATTTACTTACTACAGGTGTATGGCTTGTCTTCTCATACTACTTCATTTGCAAGCTATTTAAAACATTAATACCTTTAGGTCTTATAATACTCAAGAAAATGGCTATTTCTTTTAGGTTGTCTTTCTCACTGAGACCCATGCTTGCTTGCGGATGGCAAAGGTTTCTTATGAATGAGATATTAAGCAGGACAAGAAGTAGAATAGGTTTACTAGTGCCCAGGCTTGCGACCTCATGTGTGGAGACTATGGGCAGAATTCTCTTTCACCAAGTGGTTGACCAAAGTGCAGCGTGCAGTAAACTTTGAATTACATGACAGAAGAGTAGAATTGATTCTGTTTTGCATGTGTGCTTTCATGCGTGCTCTCTCTTTCTTTCTTTGACCCAAACCAAATCTCCCTGGTTAGCTAACTGTTTAACACTTAACTGCATATATTTCTGACTAACAACAAGACCATGGCACTTGGCTTTCCTTACCATCTTATGCTCCCATCCTGCAGTATCCATTTGCCATTCACCTACAAACCACTTCTTCTCAACTAGTAGCCACCTAAAGTTTGTTGCTGTGACCTTAATCCTGGAATTCTTTGTATCCAGAAAGGATGATGGGATCTGGCAAGACATTGAACAAAGGAGGTGATAATTCCCCTCTATCTGGCACTGGTCAGACCGCAGTTGGAATACTGCGTGCAATTTTGGGTGCTGCACTTCAAGAGGGATGTGGATAACCTGGAGAGGGTCCAGAGAAGGGCCAATCGTATGGTTAAGGGCTTGCAGGCCAAGCCCTATGAGGAGAGACTGAGGGACCTGGACCTCTTTAGCCTCCGCAAGAGAAGGTTAAGAGGCGACCTTATGGCTGCTTATAAGTTCATCATGGGGGCACAGAAGGGAATTGGTGAGGATTTACTCACCAAGGCGCCCCTGAGTGTTACAAGAAATAATGGCCACAAGCTAGCATAGAGCAGATTTAGACTGGACATTAGGAAGAACTTCTTCACAGTTCGAGTGGCCAAGGTCTGGAACGGGCTCCCAAGGGAGGTGGTGCTCTCCCCTACCCTGGGGGTCTTCAAGAGGAGATTAGATAGGCATCTAGTTGGGGTCATCTAGACCCAGCACTCTTTCCTGCCTATGCAGAGGGTCGGACTCGATGATCTATTGAGGTCCCTTCTGACCCTAACATCTATGAATCTATGAATTGAAGGTAATTTGGTGGTCCTAAGGTGGACAAAAAGTTAAGAATATTGAAGTTTATTGTATGATGATACAGTTTTTAATATGCAGTAAAGAGACACATCTGTCAGAAAAGAATGCACATTACTCTGATTAATTGCTTGAGCATTCAGCTCAGACTGTCTGCCCATACATTAATGCAGAGGAAAATTGTATCTCCAGGACGCTGGCAGACTATATATATATATATATTTGCTATTGTACTATCATATCCATGAAATTGTTTTGTCTTTAGGGTTTTGCACTTCAGTTTTTGTCTAGTGCATGTGGTAGATATATTGAAATTTTATGATTTGTCTTGGCAAATATACGTCTGTAGTGGGAGGTTTATCCATTAAAAAGATTATGTTAAGCAGCAATGTGAAAATAACAATAAAACGCTGCTACATTTTACCTCAGACAAGGATTGCAGAAAAGGCTTGAACCATATTCTGTCCTTCTACAGAAAACCCCTGGGGAGACAGATAAAGAGTTCATAAACTTCATGCTGTTGAGTTCATAAACTTCAAGCTTCATGCTGTTCTTACGGGAATTTCTTCCTTGCTACTCTGTTTGAGGTGGAAGGGCATGGTGCAGTGGAGAGGCTGGGACCATGGCTCCCACCCTGAGGAGCCTAGGTATCAGTAGGGAACTCGTTTCCCATCTTTGCCTGTTCTTTTGCATTTTGCAGGGATGGTTGGTCTGCTTCTTCCTAAATCTTGTTTCATTTTGAGGTATTTGCTATTGGGAAGCCTGTATAAACATATAAGCAGCATTAGCAGCCACGAGAAATTGGATTTAAACTAGCTGCAAAGCTGGGAGGGGATCAGAGCATGGGAGCTCCTAGGTCCTTCACCTTTTACTATAGACACCCTCTTCCCTGATATGCTGAATCCACCCAACCCCATAAGTCTGGTGGGAGGAAGGGCTTTGGCAGGCTTGGATGCAGCAGACAATCATATTACAGAGGTCAAAGACTTAGGAGAATGTGGAGGCCAGACGAGACCACTGTATCATATAGTTTTGTATAATACAGGCCATAGAATTAAGAGCCTCTGCACCTTATTTTACCTTCTTTTCTTGATGGAACCTGCCGTTCTAACTCCTCTCTGCTCATATTACTCTAAAGAAAAACCCAGGCTTCTTATTTTGTGTTTTACCAGATATACTTTCTTCCATATTCCATTTGTGCTGTGTGCTGTACTGCTCAGTTTTGATCCAGGACAGACCTTAAGGGTAGAATTAGAGAACAGGCAGCTGGAACCAGTCAGCAAGGACAGAGGAAGATGCTGTTCTTCAGAGACTTCACAGAAAAAACAACATAGGAAATATTTCAGAACTATCTACTTTTGCAAGCTTAGCCTTCTGGACAGTGGTTCAGTATTTCTTTTTTGTTCCTTTAACTATTCATTTACTACACTGCATAAACTCTAAAGGTCTTAAAAATCATGTGTTTTTTCCTGCCCCAAACTACTTATTTTCAGTGTCTTTGCTCAGTATGTGGCTGTAATTTCCTTGTGAGAGATGGGTTATTTGCTAGTACTGAATTGCAAAATATTTCACTTATGCATATTCATCAAGGGAGAAGTCTTTGCCATTAGCAATCGTTCGCTCCACTGGCATATCCCGTTTCTAAACTTGACCCTGTTTTTATAATATCCATTTAAACCACAGGCCACCAAGTACAATTAACCAAATATTTAACCAAATAAGGGAGCTAGACACATTGATTTCAGACTCCTAAATCTTCATTCTTTCTAGTGAAGGAGGAAAATCTGAAGTTAAAGAACTGTTTGTAGCAATCAGAATTTAAGTATGACAAAGAAATAGGAATGGGGATACTCTGAGCCAGCACTGATTTGTACCTGAATTTTCTTCAACACAGAAATATTTGAATTTGCCCATTCTTGTTCCAATTAGTTTATTATTATTGATTCAAATATTGATCAATCTGCATTTGAAAGTAGTTGTTTGTTCGGTGGGTAGGAGCTTTTTAAAGAGCAAGGCACAGGGAAAATAAACTGCAGAGCTTATGTTCTTAAATTAATTAAGAAGTTATAAGCTGTCTTTTTCATGATTAAAAATTCTTTGAGGCATCTTGATATATTCTGTGTTTCTAATGGGATTTTTTCTCTTTTTTTCTAGGGAAGATCTCAGAATGGATAACTGCAAACTACTTCTTATTCTTCTCTTCGCAGCTGCCTTCTGTTTCACTGATGCACAGACAACTGGTAATACATTATAGCTTTGTTCCTGTTTCCACTGAGGTCAATAACAAACCTTCCTTTGCCCTTCCTGGAAATAAGATTTGGCCCTGCGCTTCTTATTAACTCAGTATCTGTGAAAGAGCTGGTGCCATTTAATTTTTTGGAGTACTACAGACGTGTGTGTGGGGGTGTGTGTGTGTGTGTGTGTGTAATACAGTATGTTATATATACACACACATTTTATTTTTTTATATTTCACTTGTGTGTGTGTGTGTGTGTGTGTGTATATATAAAAATAAATAACAAACCCTATTTACCCAAATATAAGATGAGGTCTTTTCCCCATCAGCATGAGAAAAAAGCCCCTCATCTTACATTTGTTTACAGGAAAACCCATTAAATACATTCCTATCTTTAAACCACTGTCAGAAACAGTACTGTACAGTCCTGGAAACAATCTGTGAAGCTAACTGAATGCAGCCCACACTGAACATGCCCATACAACATTTGGCCTATCTTGGGCAAACATACTGATGGAAACCCACCACACGGCTAGGTTAATGCAGCCCATTTGAATAAGATATAGGGCCCATTGTACTCAGTCCCCCTCAGCATTGACTCTTTTTCAACTCATAATGAACCACTACATCAAATATATTTTGATTTCTACTTCATTCCCACAGCTAAGCAGTGCTTTTCTTTCCCGTTTGCAATGATTCCTGTTTCTTCACTAGCCTTATATCTGCCAAACATCACTAGACATCTATGTAAATGAGAGGCTCTGTTGCCCCCTCTCTCAGGCCACTGCATGTGACTGATGTAGCTGCACCCACTGGGGTGGAGCCGGACCAAGTGGCCATGCACCTGATCTGCATATACATTTCTGGAGGGTCCTAGGACTTGTGACAAGAACACCTGGCTCCAGTCTTGAGTGGGGAATTGGAACCTGCATCCTTTGTTGGAGAGCACACATACTGATCAGTGCTGGGCTGTCACCATGCCTTGAAATGCTGTTGACTCTGCTAGAGCCCAGCCCAATGAACTATGACAGATCACAAGCCTTTTGGTTCTGGGATAATATCATGCACAGTTTGTACTATGCATAAGTAGGTATAATAATACTTCTCCAAAGTGTGTTTATGGAGTACTCGTGTGGAAACATAGCAGTTCGCAATAAGTTAAAATGATCATTTGTGTGTAGATATTTATTTCAATTACAGCTTTTTTTGTCTTCTGTGTTTCAAATTAACAGGGCTTTCTGTATAATGTGGGGAGTGGGGGAGGGTGCAGACAGCTACTGAGTCAGACCAACAGCAGTTTCCTGTTCCCACTCTGCTTGAACCTCTGCAGCTTCTGCCCTGCTCCTCCCCTTTTCTCCCCTTACTGTCACATCAGCTCAGAGCCAGAGTAGGATTTGACAGCCCTCTTATAATTAAATTCTATACCTGGAAAATTATAACAAATAAATAAATTCAGGGTCACATTAGATTTGAGTAAATACAGTAATATAACATATATATTTTACCAAAAATGGTGGTCCAATAGCTTTTGGTTTATTTGTGGTGATGTTCATTGCTTTCAAAAACCAAGGAACAATCTTGCTTTGTACAGATGTGCAATTGCAGTAGTTGACAATATTTGGGAAATAAAACATTGCCAGCTTTACTTTTTCATAGATTCATAGATGTTAGGGTCAGAAGAGACCTCAATAGATCATCGAGTCCGACCCCCTGCATAAGCGGGAAAGAGTGCTGGGTCTAGATGACCCCAGCTAGATACTCATCTAACCTCCTCCTGAAGACCCCCAGGGTAGGGGAGAGCACCACCTCCCTTGGGAGCTCATTCCAGACCTTGGCCACCCTAACTGTGAAGAAGTTCTTCCTAATGTCCAATCTAAATCTGCTCTCTGGTAGCTTGTGGCCATTATTTCTTGTAACCCCTGGGGTCACCTTGGTGAATAAATACTCACCGATTCCATTCTGTGCCCTCGTGATGAACTTATAGGCAGCCACAAGGTCGCCTCTTAACCTTCTCTTGCGGAGGCTGAAAAGGTCCAGTTTCTCTAGTCTCTCCTCGTAGGGCTTGGTCTGCAGGCCCTTAACCATACGAGTGGCCCTTCTCTGGACCCTCTCCAGGTTATCCGCATCCTTCTTGAAGTGTGGCGCCCAGAATTGCACGCAGTACTCCAACTGCGGTCTGACCAGTGCCCGATAGAGGAGAAGTATCACCTCCTTGGACCTATTCGTCATGCATCTGCTGATGCATGATAAAGTGCCATTGGCTTTTCTGATGGCTTCGTCACACTGCCGACTCATGTTCATCTTGGAGTCCGCTAGGACTCCAAGATCCCTTTCCACTTCCGTGTCACCCAGCAGGTCATTCCCTAGGCTATAGGTTTGCTGGACATTTTTCCTCCCTAGGTGCAGCACTTTGCATTTCTCCTTGTTGTACTGCATTCTGTTGGTTTCTGCCCACTTGTCCAACCTGTCCAGATCTGCTTGCAGCTGTTCCCTGCCCTCCGGCGTGTCTACATCTCCCCATAGCTTTGTGTCATCTGCAAACTTGGACAGAGTACATTTCACTCCCTCATCCAAGTCACTGATGAAGACATTAAAGAATATCGGTCCAAGGACTGAGCCCTGCAGGACCCCAATGCCCACACCCTTCCAGGTCGAAACCGACCCATCTACCACGACTCTCTGGGTGTGACCCTCCAGCCAATTCACCACCCACCGGACTGTGTAGTCATCCAAGTCACAGCCTTTTAACTTGTTCACCAGTTTGGGGTGGGATACCGTATCGAAGGCCTTCCTGAAGTCTAAGTATACGACATCCACCCTTCCTCCTGTGTCCAGGCATTTCGTAACCTGGTCATAAAAAGAGACTAGATTGGTCAGGCACGATCTGCCTGCCACGAACCCGTGCTGGTTTCCCCTCAGCATAATTTGCCCTGCCGGGCTCTCACAAATGTGAGCCTAGATAATTTTTTCAAAGACTTTGCCAAGGATGGAGGTGAGACTGACTGGCCTATAGTTGCCCGGGTCCTCCTTCCTCCCCTTCTTGAAAATGGGGACCACACTGGCCCTTTTCCAGTCCTCCGGGACTTGGCCCATGTGCCACAAGCGTTCAAATATTCCCGCCAGTGGCTTTGCAATGATGTCGGCCAGTGCCTTCAGCACCCTCGGATGGAGCTCATCCAGGCCAGCCGACTTAAAGGCATCCAGTTCTTCCAAGTGACTCTGCACAATCTCAGGGTCTACGCATGGAAGTCTGGCGCCTTGCTGCTGCCTCTCTACAACCCCAGTGAGAGACTTGTCGTGCTCCTCGCTTAGGAACACCTGAGGCAAAGAACTCGTTGAGGAGTTCAGCCTTGTCCCCTCTGTCCGTCACCAATTGTTTCTGCCCATTTAGCAGGGGTCCTATTCCTCCCTGGGCCTTCCTTTTACTCCCTATATATCTAAAAAACAATTTCTTGTTGTCTTTTACTTGGGTTGCCATCCTCAGCTCCATGGTAGCTTTGGCCCGTCGTACTTGTTTGTACTTGTTCCATTACAAAGCAATGCTGTGCAAATCAAATACAGGTTTCCCTCGCTGTATGCAGGTTCGGTATGTGCATATTCACTCTTATGTGATGACACTTTTTATACGAAAAATATTCATTATATGCGAGTTAAATTCACTCTTATATGATCAGTGTGTTGGAAGCCCACAGTCAGCTGCTTTGTGTGGTGCATTGTAGGAGTGACAAGCACCACAATATAGTTTCCTGTGTGGAAACTCCTCGCTTGTTGTCTACAACATGTATTTCTGTAGTTGCCATCCCCATTATGGTAACGTTCACCACCACTGTGTGCTTGTGTTTACTGTTTGCTGTTGGTGAGTACCAAAATTGTCTTGTAAAAGTGGTAGAAATGGGTCTGGGGGTCATTATGGTCGAGATCTTGGAAAGTATCCCTATTTGTTACGTTGTAAAGTGGGTTCCCTTTATGCGAATTCAAGCTTTGCGCCTTCTGTAGGAATGCATGTACAGCATAAAGTGAGGGAAACCTGTACTGATTTTTTTTTAATTGCAAGACTGTCAAATTAATCTACCCTTAGGTGTGTTACAGCACTCCCAACACTTTGATTTTTGTTTTAGGTCTTTAGCCCTGTGTGATGGTCTTGTATATGGAAAGAACATCTTCAGCAACTGGTGGGAGCGTTATGACCATTTGGGTTGCATAAAAACCTTTGGACCCAATACATTTGTATTCATAGATGAAGTATTGACAGCTATAAAATGCAACCAGACCAAGATTTTCAACTGTCTTTCTTATCCCTTTTGTTGTCCAGCTTTTAACATGCACCCTCTTCCCACAGTGTATTCCTATAAGTATCTGTTTATAGTATGAAAACATCCAGAAGAGTGTTCTGGCATGGTTGCATCAAAACTAATCAGCTTGATAACAATTTAAATTCAGTTTGTAGGAGGAAAAGTCAAATTTTCCTTGAGTATGAAGATAGCTATGAAATCAATGAAAGGCAACTTAACTATTCATTCACCTTTTATCACCTTTCTTGTGTAGCTTGCAGAAAAGCCACCTCAGCGGATATTGTATTTTTAGTGGAAACTTCATCAAGAATTGGCCAGGAAAACTTTCAGAAGATGAAGGACTTCCTCTACACTTTGGTTTCAAGCCTTGATGTTGGTAATGATCAGGTCAGAGTTGGATTGGCACAGTACAGCCATGAGCCATACAAAGTGTTCTTGCTGAATCAATATTCCTTGAAAAGTGATATTTTAGAACAGATAAAGAATTTGCCCAATAGAAGTGGAGGAACTTACACCGGAACAGCTCTGGATTTCATTAGGACAGAATATTTCACTAGAGCTGCTGGTAGCAGAGCTGAGGAAAATGTCCCTCAGGTGGTCATACTGGTTTCTGTTGGGGAATCTAATGATGAGGTCAGAACACAAGCCAAGGAGCTGAAAGTCAGAGGCATCTCTTTGTATGTGGTTGGAATAAATGACCGGGATCCTACTGAGCTTAAGAAAATTTCCAGCAGGCCTTTCAAGAAGTTTCTGTTTCGTACTGACAGTTTTGATGGACTTCAAGATCTCTCCACTAGCCTTTTGCAAACAATGTGCTTTGCAATTGAGAGCCAGATTCAAGGTAAATAAATTATCTTTCCAGTGGTAGCATTTTAGAAGTTTTTCTGATGTACTTATGTAAGTAAAAAGTGAAAAATATATCCTGATTTTATTTTAATCTGATTTGCACCAGTTTTACCTTATGTTACTTTTCTGAAACCGGTTGAGTTAATGTTGATTAAGGTGCCAATTCAGAAAAGTGTTTCTTTAGCTTGTATTATTTCCCTTATAGTCAACATGACTTAACCATATGTTTTAAAGTCATGCATTGGGACCTTTGAAGATACTGTTCAGCTCCACATTTGGGATTGGGTGTGGCACTGACACACAGTGAAATCTGAGGAAGTTTATCCCAGATGCTAAAAACCTTGAATATCTGGCATAGTAGGATGTGTGATTGTTGGGATCCAGGATACAATTCCTAAGGTCCGATTCCAGGTTTAAACTAATGTTTAAACTGTCTGCCAGAGGCCTCAGTGCCTCAGTTATTCATATGTTCAGAGGGCATAATGGCAGCTTCCCTAACTAACTGGATTGTTGTGAAGATGAACATATTGAAGACTTTGAAGTGCTTAGGTAAGCATCTTAGGGGGATAATGCCATTAAATGGAAAAAAGTTCTCATAAGCAGGGCCTAGTTTAAATTGTGGGCACAGCTTGCGGTGCAGTGGCTCCTTTAATCTTGGAATTTCCTCCCATGTATCCCCACTCTCTTGCTACTGATTTGGCAGATGGGCCCTGCTGCTTGCTCCTGATGACTGGGAGGTGAAAACTGTAGTTGTATATATGCCACAGTTTTTGCCTCCAGCTGCTTGCTGCTGACCAGACAGGAGGCAAAAACAGCACCAGATTTAAAACCATGGTTTTCACCTCCCAGCCATCAGGAGTGAATGGCAGGGCCCCTCTGCCAATCAGTGGGGGAGCAGGGCACATGGGGGGAACTCCAGATTAAAGGAGATGTCATGCTGCAAGGTGGGCTCGTGATTTAAACCAGGCCCTATTCATAAGAGACATATGTTAAATGGACATACAGGCTTTGATTTAACAGAAGCTCAGTGGAGGGAAGCTCTAGAACATGCAGAACAGTGGGCTTTCCCTGCTTAAGGTGACCCGGGAGACCCTAGGGCAAACCTCCATAAACGGGTAACCCTGACTTTCCCTGCTTACAGAGAGCCACCCTAAGATTCCCCAGAGTGCGCCTCTGTAAGTGGGGATATCCAGGCAGGTAGGGCAAGGGATTGAGGGGCCTGGTCCTGTGGGAGAATTCCTGGATACATAGGATTGAGCTCCTCAAGCTTCCAGAGCGCTTCTCTGGAGTGGCTGGAGAGTTTGGGCTGCTTGCGCTGCTTAGACTCTTCCACCATAGAGCAAATAGATGTCTGCCTTAATAAAGCAGCAGCATCTATTAATACCTTTTGTCCCACCACCGATTAGCCTTTGATGTGGTGTGACAAAGGGTAGAGACATCTATTTTCTTAGTCTTTGTGCCTCCATAAAGACTTCTATGGCAGCACAAATGCAACATCAGGTGACATTTATTTCTACCCTCAGATGTAAAGATCATCCAAAAATGTGATTTTTTTTTTTTTCACTAGCACCAATTCACAGAACATTTCTCTATTTCCTAAGAGTTTCTGGGAACAGTGGTCATACCATATTGGCCTTAGTTCAGCACCAATTTTATTCTGCAGAATTCTCAGTTTAAAATAGTCTAGAACAGCGGTACTCAACCTTTTGGCTCCTCAGGATAAGTGAGTGATGCAGGGCTGGTCTTTGAGCCAGGTCCAGTCCATGGATCCAATCTGGCACATGCAGCCAGGGCACAATTCAGTATGTGGGGGGACAAACCAGCCAGCCTCCATCTATCCGGTCCCCTGTCTAGCATGCAGTCCTGCCTGCCGGATCAGACCCCAGCTCTGGGGCCAAATGAAGCTCATGGCCTGGCTCTGTGCACACAGTGATGTCATCTGGCCTACAGGTGTTGGAAATTTGGCAACCTTTCCGCAAAATTTCAGGACCTGCGGGGAGCCCCATGGGCCAGATGACATGCCTCTTCTGGCCAGAGATTGAGCACCACTGCTCCAGATGAACAAAGAGTTTAGTTTCAGTTCAGTTTACAGTCCAAAGCTAGATATGAATCCAGGTTGATAGTATCCCTCCCTATAACACATTTATTACTTTTTTCCTTTCTGCAGCGTTTACAAAGCACTATGGAGATGTTGTTTTCCTTGTTGATTCTTCTGTGCACATGGGATCTTCCACCTTTGAGCAAGTAAAACAGTTCGCCTACCATGTTGTTGAGCAGCTAGATGTTGGGATAGATAAATTCAGGATTGGCCTGGCCCAATATAGCACAGAAAGCCAGGGAGAGTTTTTTCTGAACACCTATGCAAACAAGGAAGATGTGCTTAACCATATCCAAGAGTATGTTGCTTTCATGGGGGGCCCTTTACAGACAGGAAGTGCCCTGAAGTTTCTACGTGAAGCTTTTTTCACAGAAGATGCTGGAAGCCGGTTTAGCGAAGGCACTCCTCAGTTTGCAGTGGTCATCACATCTGCTAAATCAGAAGATGAAGTGCTGGAAAGTGCCCTGAAGCTGAAAGAGATGGGAGTGAAGGTCATCTCAATTGGTGTCCAGAATTCTGACAGGCAAGAAATGGAGGTGATTGTCACCTCCCCCTGGGTTTACCAGGTAGATGAAGGAGACAGCATCAGTCAGCTGCATCAGGACATTATTAACATTTTGGAACCACCAGTTCAGCAACACCATGAAATTATGAAGATGCCAGAAGGTACAGTATGTCACCAGAGTGATAACATCAGCTTGAACCAGGTCATATATGAGAGAGCTCTATAGTTTATTCATAACTGGGGTAGAATGTAGATGACTGAATTTAGGGCTTGTGAAAGGCTCCAGAGTGACAGCATACAGCAGTGTGGATGTGATATCAGTATACTTAAAGTTGCTAATACTTATCTACATTGATTTTATGAAATGAAATTCTGCCCTCATTTGAACTGTTGAGTTCCTGTTATTGGTTCAGTGAAATGGCTTGTTGCAAGACAAAATTTTTGCACAAATATTTTTCTATTTAGTGTGAATTACTTTTGTTTCTAGAAAGCTGCTGTAGCGGGGTTTTCAATTTTTAAAAACAAGTGTACCCTTTCTGTCTCAAAGTTTCAGCTCATGTACTCCTTTATATTTTTTTTTTCTTGTTTTTAAGGGGCTGGGGGTGGGGTGCAGATTGAGGCCCCAGTGGTGAGGGAGGGAGTGGGGCTAGGCCTGGGGCTGGGACAGGGGCAGGTGCTGCAGAGCCCCTAGCAGTTTGTTCAGGAGGTGTGGGAGGAGGGGGCGGCTCCTGCCACTGCATGCACCCCCCTCCCAGCACCACTGCTGCCTGCCCTGAGTGCAGCCTGGCCTAACACCCCCACCAGGAACAGCCTGGCGCTGCCCTGGCCCCAGCCCCAGCCTGCAGTGGAAGCCTGCCCTTGTCCCGCATGCAGATCCAGGGGCGTGCATCCCTGGGAGGGCATGGGGGGTATGTGTAGCGGCAGGAGCTGCCCCCCGTCCCCCCAATGCGCAGCTCAGACCCGCACCCTGCCCTGGCTGGGCAGCCCCTGCTACTGCCCCAGCCCCACTCCCTCCCACACCACTGGGGCCTCAATCCTCAATCTGTGTCGTCCCCCATCCCCCTGCATGCCCCTTTCCTCACAACAGACTTATCAGCCAGACTTAGATTCTCTCCATGTTGCTGGGCTGTGCTCCTGGACGTCTGTGTGCTGCGCTGCAGCTGTGCGCACGCACACGGCATTTATCAGCTATATCATTGGCCACATCAGTTCTGTGTACCCCTTATGACCTTTTTAAGTACCCCTAAGGGTACATGTACCCCTGGTTGACAGCCACTGTGTTATGGAAATAGTTTGGACTAGATCGCAAAGAACAATTTTGGTAATGCCCTGGAGCATGTGGATTTACTGTGTTGGCTTCAATCTGATGCCCAATCTGAATACTTCCTCCAGTTTTGCCCTGGAAAGCTATTTAAGATCTGTCAGATGATTCAGGCCCGTTATAAAGTTAGGTCTGGACTATGAGAATGAGAAGTAACTTTGAACCCTATAGGCTTTGGGATCTGGTATTCTATGCCAAATCCATGTAACGCACTGCTTAAGCTATTTCTTTAAATAAATTATCCAGTTGTATCTGTTAATGATCCTACATTCTGACCTACAATAATCTAGTTATCTTGTTCTTCTTTGCTTGTTTACTTCCAGTGTGTGCCACTGTGTCCATAGCAGATATTGTGTTCCTTGTGGATGAATCCAGCAGCATCGGACTGAGGAATTTTAAGCTGATGAGAGACTTTCTGTTCACAATTATCAATGTACTGCATATCAGCCCCAATAATGTAAGAGTTGGCTTGGTGCTATACAGTGATGAACCAAGGCTGGAATTCACTCTGGACACGTTTGAGAACAAATTAGAAATCTTGCACTACTTGCAGAAGTTGCCCTATCGTGGTGGGAAAACATACACTGGTGCTGCACTAGATTTCCTGAGGAAAGATGTTTTTACTCGAAAAGCAGGTAGCAGGAAAAAACAAGGAGTGCAGCAGATAGCTGTTGTTATCACTGGTGGCCAATCCTTGGATGATTTCACCAAGCCGGCTACTAAACTACGACGCAGTGGAGTTGATATCTACGTCGTGGGTACCCAGAATGCCTTTGAGAGTAGCCAGCTGAACAAAATTGCATCTCACCCCCCAAGGAAACATGTTGCCAACCTGGAATCTTTTTTGCAGTTATCAAACATTGGGAGGAAAATTAAGAAACGGATTTGTAGTGAAATGATGGTACAAAGTTTTGCCATCCCAGTTCAAACACGAATGATGAAAGAAGGTAAGAAACATATGTCAGAGTCTGGCCCAGAATTTTGCTCAGGCATATCAGGGGAAATTCAGTAGCTGTACTGGATTTCATTGCTTAACTGACAAGTTATCAAACATGACATTATCAGGATTCCATATTGGTATGTGGAAACTGATACTGAGCAGGTTTGGCATAGCAAGTTAGTGTGTGGTGTCATGGACCTCTAATTATGAATGGTACTTAAAGGAATTAGTTAAATGAATCGAGACACTGTCAGTTCACAGAAGTTTGTCATACAGTGGGATTTGCTCTTCCCCTACCTCTTTCAGAATCTTCCAATTAAAAGGTTGCAGTAGACTTCATTTTTCCCATAAACAGCACACATAATTTTTCGGCCTACACTGCTTTCCTTGCTTTCTTAATTCATTAATTTCTACTTGTGTTGTTATACAGCTGAACCCAGTGATTCTCAACATCCTCAGGGGTGTCATAGTGTGGGCACCACCCCTGATGCTATTGCAGTGGCCAGAGAAAAGTGCCCACATGCCTGGTGCACAGTCAGGCACGGAAGGGCTGTGACACGTGGGCATTCTCCAGCCTCACTGAAGTTGTCTGAAACTTAAAGTAGGTGGGCAGGGCTGTTGGAAACCACTGAGATAAGCCTGAGGAAGCACAACAGTGGTTCTCAACTGGGGATACTGGCAAATTGGCACAAGTTGAGAATAGGTGCCTTAAATCTAAAAAGATTGAGTCTCCGCTGGCTTAACCAAAGTTACGCATGTTGCATACAACAGATTTTTTAAAGTAAACAGACTCTTGGAGCCATGCATTATAATTTTCAAAGAGTTAGATAAATACTATTGTATGTTTTAACAGAAAAGTATGCAGCAGTGATAAACTGGCTATACCATGGTGGCCAAATTTAGCCATTTTGAAGTGGAAATATTCAGAATGACAGTTGTACATATAAATTATACAGTATTAAGCAAAGGCACAGGCATGGATATAGAAGTTAAATTACTTGGTGGTCTTGGGTCCATCCATCAGTGGCCTTTGGGTAGTGAGCTTTCATATGTAACAGAGAAGAAAAATCTTCTACTCAAAACTTCCTTTTGAATGATACAAGTTTTAGGTTTCTTCTAATAATTGAAAAGTGCAATTTCATATTAGTAGTATTAGGATAAGCCACATGTTGTTTTGGGACAAGTTTTAAGTTTTCAGATGACTGATTTTACCCGTAAACAAGTTATGTTGATTTGTTCAATTAAATGTATTTACATTGTTCTTGTTTTCAGTAACTTGAAATTCAAACACAGAGGAACTCAGTTTATCTACAAGACAGGAATAACTAAAACATCTATGAGAGGTTGTGTCCTGGTATATCGTGAGAAAGGAGCTATGACCAGTGGAAGGGAGGAGCTATCACCAAGGAGGAGTACTCCTCCTCGGCCCGGGAGTGTAGGAGGGCTATTAAGAAGGCCAAGGCAGAGATGGAACTCAGGCTAGCGTCCAGGATTAAGGACAACAAAAAGTCCTTTTTCAAGTACATTGGGAGCAAGAGGAGGGCACCAGGCAATGTAGGGCCCCTGCAAGACACAAACAGTAATCTTGTGTCTACGCCAGACAAGAAAGCTGATATTTTTAACAGTTTCTTTGCCTGTTTTCTGGAACAGGGACCGGGACATCCCACCTACCAGAGGTAGGGACAATCTTGGGGATAGCTCTGTCAGGCCTTCAGTCAGTGCAGATGTAGTTAGGGATCTTCTGGAAGGGCTAGACATTTTTAAACCTGCAGGTCCAGATGCCCTCCACCCTAGGGTGTTGAGGTAGCTGGCAGGGGTCATCGCAGAGCCCTTGGCCTGGCTGTATGAGCATTCGTGGTCATCTGGCCAGGTGCCGGGGGATTGGAAACTGGCTAATGTGGTCTCAATTTTCAAGAAAGGGAGGAAGGAGGACCCAAGTAACTATAGGCCTGTAAGCCTCACCTCTGTCCTTGGGAAGATCTTGGAGAAAATCATCAAGGAGCACATCTGTGGGGGCCTGCAGGGGAGATCATGCTCAGGGGCAATCAGCATGGGTTCGTCAAAGTTAGGTCCTGCCAGACCAACCTGATTGCCTTTTATGACCAAGTAACTAAATACTTGGATGATGGTGTTGCCGTGGACGTAGTCTTTCTGTACTTTAAGAAGGCCTTTGACACTGTCTCTTACCCCATCCTCATCAATCAATTAAGCAACTGCGGCACTGATGCCTGCACAGTTGGATGGGTAAAAAATTGGCTGATGGGGCACACCCAGAGAGTAGTGGTGGACGGGTTGTACTCAGCCTGGTGAGATGTGAGCAGTGGGGTACCCCAGGGCTCAGTCCTCAGGCCCGCACTGTTTAACATCTTCATCAGCGACTTGGACGAGGGGGTGGAAAGCACATTGTCCAAGTTTGCTGATGACACTAAGATGTGGGGCAAGGTGGACACACTTGAAGGGAGAGAGAGGCTGCAACTAGATTTAGACAGACTACAAAAGTGGGCAGATGAGAATAGGATGGGGTTCAACGTAGACAAATGCAGGGTGCTGCACCTTGGGAGAAGGAATCCACAGCATACATACAGGCTGGGGAGTTCCCCTCTTGAAAGCACAGAGGCGGAAAGGGATCTTGGAGTCATTATTGACTCCAAGATGAACATGAGCCGCCAATACCAGACCGCAGCCAGCAAGGCCAGCCATATCTTGTCATGCATCCGAAGGTGCATCTCAAGCCAGTCCAGAGAGGTGATACTCCCCCTCTATGCGAGTTTGGTCAGGCCGTAGTTGGAGTACTGTGTCCAGTACTGGGCGCCACACTTCAAAAGGGATGTGGTCAGCCTGGAGAGGGTTCAGAGGACGGCCACCCCCTTGGTGAGAGGGCAGCAGGACAGGCCCTACGAGGAGAGACTGAGGGACCTGAACCTGTTCAGCTTCAGCAAGAGAAGGCTGAGGGGGGACCTGGTGGCTGCTTACAAGCTCATCAGGGGAGATCAACAGCAAATAGGTAGAGCCCTTTTCTCCCCAGCACCACCCGGGGTGACAAGAAATAGTGGTAATAAACTGATGGAGAATAGGTTTAGGTTAGAGATCAGAAGGCAATATTTTACAGTTAGGGTGGCCAAAATCTGGAACCAATTTCCCAAGGAAGTGTTCCTCGCCTCTACCTTGGGCAAATTCAAGAGGAGTTTGGACGATCACCTGTCTGGGGTCTTGTGAACCCCGCATTCATTCCTACCTGTGGCAGGGGGTCAGACTAGATGATCTGTTCAGGTCCTTTCTGACTCTAGCTACTATGAAACTAGTTATCTGCTTTTCAATAGTTTCTTTTAACCCTTTTGTCAAAACATATTTCAATTTTCCAATTCTGCAGCTACATAAGACGTCCCTTTTCTGGTATTCCTGAAACTTTTGCATGAAAAAGATCCATTTTTTTTAATCCCTTCATTAGGTGCACAGCTAGTTTCCCACAGGAATTGTTCTGCTATTCTCACTCCTCTGCTTGTTATTACTTTGAAAGCTATTCAATTTTTGCACTACCAGGAGTGACTTCATTTGCTGTAAATGTCCCAGTCATTCCCATCCATGGAGACAAGCTCTTTCAGCATCAGTTTAATGGCTATGTTTGTCCTTTTCACCTGTCCTGAGGTGGTTAGGAAGGAAACAGAAGTTTTGTGTTCTTTGGGATAATGGACAATTTTGTAAACCTTCCCTATAAAGTGGATTTCTTTGTCTAGTTCCAAGTTTGCAAGTAAACCCCATTTACGCTGGGCTACAGGCCAGACTGGGCCTCAGCAGAGCCAGTATGCAGGACAGTTTAGCAGGGCACCATGTTCAGTGTGTGCTCTGTGCTGGCCCTCTGGGCCACATGCAGCATGTGTCAGCTCTGCTCCAGCGCTCATGTTGCATGCAGTGTACTGTGTATGGCCCTGTGCGCTGGCATGAGGTGCGTGCGGCTCATGGCACCCTACTGGGCCAACCCTGTGTGTTGGATCTGGTGCCAGTTAGGATTGGGTCCCAGACTGTGTGCATAGGAGCCAGTGTGCCAGGACACCCTGTGCTGACCCCTTGGGTTGTGAGCAGTGCCTGTGGCACCTGGTCCAACACATATGTTGCATGCAGTATATGTCCTGGAGTGTGGCAGGGGCGTGCTGCACATAGCGTGCAGGCTGGACGAGCTGGCATGTGCTGCATGTAACACAGGCGGTCAGCTCTGGGTGCATCACTACATGCAGTGCCCTGATGGACCAGGCCTGAACTCTGGCTCTGGTGTGGCCTGTTCAGACTAGCCCATGAGCCAGTAGACGGAGCCAGTTCAGTACAGGCATCACATGCAGCATGTGTCCCAGATTAATCCCCTGCACCACATACATTACAGTACTGGGCTCAGCCTGAGCACCAAACTGGCTCTGTGCACCACACGCTGTGCATGGCGTTGGTCCGAGACCCGCAGGCTGGATCATATTGCTCCGTAGGCCAAATCCGGCTTATGGACCATGTGTTTGACAGTCCTGACTTAAAGAATGCTACGTCCCCTCTGCCCCCATTTACATTTCTGAGCTCTTTAGTTTAGTTTTTGCTACTAATTTGTTAATTTCCCATTTGTTTAAAAAAATAAAAAATCTTAGTTACAGACCTAGTTTTCATAGATTCATAGATGTTAGGGTCGGAAGGGATCTCAATAGATCATCGAGTCCGACCCCCTGCATAGGCAGGAAAGAGTGCTGGGTCTAGATGACCCCAGCTAGATGCTTATCTAACCTCCTCTTGAAGACCCCCAGGGTAGGGGAGAGCACCACTTCCCTTGGGAGCCCGTTCCAGACCTTGGCCACCCTAACTGTGAAGAAGTTCTTCCTAATGTCCAATCTAAATCTGCTCTCTGCTAGCTTGTGGCCATTATTTCTTGTAACCCATGGGGGCACCTTGGTGAATAAAAACTCACCAATTCCCTTCTGTGCCCCCGTGATAAACTTATAGGCAGCCACAAGGTCGCCTCTCAACCTTCTCTTGCGGAGGCTGAAAAGGTCCAGTTTCTCTAGTCTCTCCTCGTAGGGCTTGGTCTGCAGGCCCTTAACCATATGAGTGGCCCTTCTCTGGACCCTCTCCAGGTTATTTGCATCCCTCTTGAATTGCGGCGCCCAGAATTGCATGCAGTACTCCAACTACGGTCTGACCAGCGCCCGATAGAGGGGAAGTATCACCTCCTTGGATCTATTTGTCATGCATCTGCTGATGCACAATAAAGTGCCATTGGCTTTTCTGATGGCTTCGTCACACTGCCGACTCATGTTCATCTTGGAGTCCACTAGGACTCCAAGATCCCTTTCCACTTCCGTGCCACCCAGCAGGTCATTCCCTAGGCTGTAGGTGTGCTGGACATTTTTCCTCCCTAGGTGCAGCACTTTGCATTTCTCCTTGTTGAACTGCATTCTGTTGTTTTCTGCCCACTTGTCCAACCTGTCCAGGTCTGCTTGCAGCTGTTCCCTGCCCTCCGGCATGTCCACTTCTCCCCATAGCTTTGTGTCATCTGCAGACTTGGACAGAATACATTTCATTCCCTCTTCCAAGTCGCTGATGAAGACATTAAAGAGTATCGGTCCAAGGACCGAGCCCTGCAGGACCCCACTGCCCACACCCTTCCAGGTCGAAACCGACCCATCCACCACGACTCTCTGGGTGCGACCCTCTAGCCAATTCACCACCCACCGGACTGTGTAGTCATCCAAGTCACAGCCTCTTAACTTGTTCTCCAGTATGGGGTGGGATACCGTATCAAAGGCCTTCCTGAAGTCTAAGTGTACGACATCCACCCCTCCTCCTGTGTCCAGGTGTTTTGTAACCTGGTCATAAAAAGAGACTAGATTAGTCAGGCACAATCTGCCTGCTACAAACCCGTGCTGGTTTTCCCTCAGCATAATTTGTCCTGCCGGGCTCTTGCAAATGTGAGCCTTGATAATTTTTTCAAAGATTTTGACAAGGATGGAGGTGAGACTGACCTTTTGTTTATCCTTCCCTTAATATGAACAGAATCAGCTTGTCATTATTTGATCCAAGGTTATTTTCCCTGGCCACCTCTTCTCTGATGTCATTACTTATCAAAACCAAGTCTGAAATAGTAACACATCATTATCTCTGTGAGCATTTGGTGAAGAAATTACTTGTCTCATATTAAAAAAATAACGGGGTCACATCAGGAGATTTATTCTCCAGTCCATATTTGGGAAGTTAGTCTTCCATAGTAACACACTTTTCAGGAGTATTTATTTCTCTGATAATATTACAGAGTTTTCTATCCATATCCATAACAATATCCTATAGAATCTCTTTTACAGTCCTTTCCCGAAGTGACTGACCCAGACAGTTTGTTTTATGCATACTATCCTTTTTCCCCTTTTATCTTTATTTCCACCTTTACCTTTATTTCCTGAACAGAGTATAACCTAGAATGCTATGTTCCATTCGTGATTGCTATTCCTTCACGTGTGTCATACCAGTGCTTCTAGTGCATCCATTTTGCTCACTAACCTTTTAAATTATGGTACAAATCTTTCATTTGTGTCTCACTGATCTCATCTAATTCCCCCAAATTTCCAAGATTTTTATCTGTCCTTGGATTAGAAAATGTAGTAATTTCTTCAAGACTAAGTATTATGATTAGCATGATTTTTTGATGGCATATTATTAAGAATATTCTGGAACTGCATATTTTGAAAGTTCCCCTTTTTCTTGTCAATTAGGTTGTGTTGAGATTGAGGAAGCTGATATTTATTTCTTGATTGATGGCTCTGGCAGCATAATGCCCAGCGATTTCCAGGACATGAAAACATTCATGAATGAGATGATTGACGTTTTCCAGGTCGGTGCAGACAGAGTTCGCTTTGGTGTGGTTCAGTATGAAAGCATTCCCAGGACACAATTTGAGATTGGTCAATATAACACAATGGTGCAGTTAAAGGCAGCAGTGAGAGCTATTCAACAGATGGGAGGTGGCACCAAAACTGGAGATGCATTAAGATATATGAAAAGTCTTTTTGCAAAGGCTAGCAGGACCAATGTTCCCCAGATTCTGATAGTTATTACAGATGGTAAGTCCCAAGATGAAGTGACAAGGGCAGCAGAAGAGTTGAGACAAGAAGGAATTATTATATACGCTATCGGTATCAAGCAGGCGGTCCAAGAGGAGCTGAAGGACATAGCAAGATCAGAAGATCGAATGTTCTTTGTGAATGATTTTGATTCCCTAAAGCACATCAAGCATGACATTGTGCATGACATTTGCTCATCAAAGGGTAAGATGTTTTCCTTAATTGCTCTAACCTATTCCAGAGAGTTTGCCTTTGGATGTGCTCAGAGTTGTGGTTACACTGAAGATATATTTGCTATATATATGCATAAATAACTTCGTTCTTCTGTGTCTTCTCAAGCTTTCCCAGATAAAGTCCAGGCTTTCCTTATTTTGCTGGAAGGGTACAAATTCACACATCTTGCAGGTGAAAACAAAATCAAATTTCAGGCATTAAAATTTGGGAACATGGCTCTGTGTGTGTGTGCATGTATGCATACCTATTTCTTTTTGGTTTCTTTTTTTAGGGGTACCTAAGATTTTTATTTAGTCTATAAATATGGAACAAAGTGACAACTGCTGCTGTATATTGTCCATAGTCCGGCACTACTTTGAGATCCTAAATACATGAACATTATGATAAATGTAGTAGATTGATCTTCTAGGAGGGCTAGATTAAGACTGGTTTTAGATATCAAAGACTATTTTTGCCACAAACTTATCTATTCAGGTTCAAAGTGTTCCTTTGGGCCACATGCTGGCCTTGTCTACAGATGTTCTGAATCAAATGTAGTACATAAGCCTGTGCCTCTCCACAGCTCTGGCACCCACGGGCCTGCTCATGGTTCTCACAGCCTTTCAGCTCTGTGCTAGGAGCTCTTTCTCCTAGCACTGCCTGGGCCAGACTGCCCAACGTGGCTCCAGAGTTGAGCTGAAATGTTCCTGACCAGATGGGTGGCCCATCTGCTCAATAAGCAGTCTGAAATGCTCAACAGCATTGAGCTGCATCCCTTCCTCTCTGCCTGGAGCTCTGCCCTGTTTGCCTATTGCCTGGCTGGCTCCTAAATTGTTATAGGCAGCCTTCTCTGGGCTTTCTTCTGGCTTCTGTTAACATATACAACTTACAACTCATAGCTAATAATCCTGTTTTTTTATTTTCAATGTAAGCTGTTTGCAAATGTCTGTTCCATGTTCTTTTACTTCCCAGCCTGTGAGAATGTAAAAGCCGACATTATTTTCCTGGTTGATGGCTCGGAGAGTATCCACCCTGTTGATTTTCAGAAGATGAAGGATTTTATGCAGTTGATTGTGAACAGGTCTGATATTGGTACTGATAAAGTTCGGATTGGGTTGCTGCAGTTCAGCTCACAGGCAAAAGAAGAGTTCCAGCTGAACAGCTACAGCACCAAGCCTGGTCTACGGAGAGCTATTTCAGAAATCAGGCAGCTAAGATCAGGAACACTGACTGGGAAAGCCCTTGCTTTTGCCTCATCTTACTTTGACAAATCCAAAGGGGGAAGACCTGAAATAAAACAGTATCTAATAATGATCACAGATGGGGAGGCCCAAGATTCTGTGGGTGAGCCTGCTAAAATGATTAGAGACAAAGGCATTACTGTCTACGCCATCGGCGTACTCCAGGCTAATGAGACTCAGCTTGTAGAGATTTCTGGCACACCAGGAAAAGTGCTCTTTGAGGACAACTTTGATTCCCTCATCTTTTTGGAAAAACAGATTCTTTCTGAAATTTGCAAGCCAGAGGATTGTAAGTGCTAGTAATGACTTCTTGGATTCCCTCTTTCTTCTTGATCTTGCCATTTTTTGCTTTTAATTCCTCATAAAATTTGTTTTCTGCCTCCCCCCATGTTTTTACCAAAAAACTTCGGCATTTCTTCATTTTCCAAAGTAAGCAACAATAGTAAAATGAAATGCACTAGCAGAAAATAAATTCATTCTTTTTACAGAACATAATCCTGTGCTTTTCCTCGGGGTTGTAATATTTTTTTTTCCTCTTTGAGGGGTGAATATTTTCTTTTTTGGAGAAAAAAAATACCCACAGCCCTCCTTGAATGCTCTTTATGAGTTTTTTTTAATAGTCATCCACACTTTCTGGTTTCAGCTAGCATGTGGTATCAATGAGATGGAGCAGGGAGGGAGCTGGTAAGAGAGGCTCAATCTTAATATTATTGCTTTGTTTCCTGTTTTGTTCATCACAGTGTGCAAAAGGACAGAAGTTGCAGACATCATATTTGTAATACATGGATCATCAAGCATTACAGACTTGCAGTTCAAGAGTGTGCAGCAACTCATGATGGCTTTGGTAAATGACTCAGTGGTTGGAAAAAACAATGTTCAGTTTGGGGCTGTGGTCTATAGTGTTAATTCTAAGGAGCGTTTCTCACTGAATGAGTACTCCACTAAATTGTATGTCAGAGAAGCAATATTTAACTTGAGACCCTTACCAGAACAAGGACTTCAGATCTTTACAGCAAGGGCTTTGAACTTTACCAGGGAAAGATTTGGTGTGGCTTATGGTGGTCGCGCATCATCTCATGGTGTCTCTCAAATCCTTGTGCTTATTACTGATCGGCCAACTGCACCTTCAGATAGCTACAATCTTGCAGCAGTGGCAAAATCTTTGAAGCTGGATGGCATCAACATCTTCGCTGTTGGAGTGGACCGAGCAAGTCGAACTGAACTCGAACAGATTGTGGGAGAACGGGAGAGGGTGTTATTTGCACTGAGCTACAGTGATTTGGAAAGTTTACATGGAAACCTTGCTCATAAGATATGTGACAAATCAAGGCCAGGTAATTGAGCACTTTGAACTGAGTTTTTTTGGTTTATTTTGTTTTTTGGTGCACTTGATCTAGAGACTAGGTATGTTGTGCTGCTGGACAGGCTATTACAGAGCCAGCTGCTCTCCCTCCGGCCCTTGCCTTTGGAGTGGGGAGGGAGAGTAGAAGACTGTTAGATGCTGGGGTTCCTAAAGGCCCCTGTAACACTACATATAGTACATGTAGCATTACAAAATTGGGAAGGTATGAAAGAGCTATTTTGAGGCACTTTCTCTGTTTTTGTAGGGCTAAAAAACAGCTTGAACAGCTGTACTGTTTCTTTTCATATCAGAGTGTATTTAGTGCTACCATATTTACTGGCACACAAATACCATATTTACTCACATACCACACCCACTTTCCTCCTGCCTAAAATCAGCCTTCCAAAATGGGGGTGCTCTTGTCTTAACTAGGAAAGCTGATTTTTTCTTTGCTGGCATACAAGCAAGGAAGAAAGGAAAGAGACAGGTTGGACAAGTGGGCAGAAAACAACAGAATGCAGTTCAACAAGGAGAAATGCAAAGTGCTACACCTAGGGAAGAAAAATGTCCAGCACACCTACAGCCTAGGGAATGACCTGCTGGGTGGCACGGAAGTGGAAAGGGATCTTGGAGTCCTAGTGGACTCCAAGATGAACATGAGTCGGCAGTGTGACGAAGCCATCAGAAAATCCAATGGCACTTTATCGTGCATCAGCAGATGCATGATGAATAGATCCAAGGAGGTGATACTTCCCCTCTATCGGGCGCTGGTCAGACCGTAGTTGGAGTACTGCGTGCAATTCTGGGCACCGCACTTCAAGAGGGATGCGGATAACCTAGAGAGAGTCCAGAGAAGAGCCACTCGTATGGTTAAGGGCCTGCAGACCAAGCCCTACGAGGAGAGACTAGAGAAACTGGACCTTTTCAGCCTCCGCAAGAGAAGGTTGGGAGGCGACCTTGTGGCTGCCTATAAGTTCATCACGGGGGCACAGAAGGGAATTGGTGAGTTTTTATTCACCAAGGTGCCCCCGTGGGTTACAAGAAATAATGGCCACAAGCTAGCAGAGAGCAGATTTAGAATGGATATTAGGAAGAACTTCTTCACAGTTAGGGTGGCCAAGGTCTGGAACGGGCTCCTAAGGGAGGTAGTGCTCTCCCCTACCCTGGGGGTCTTCAAGAGGAGGTTAGATAGGCATCTGGCTGGGGTCATCTAGACCCAGCACTCTTTCCTGCCTATGCAGGGGGTCGGACTCGATGATCTATTGAGGTCCCTTCCAACCCTAACATCTATGAATCTATGAGATACTATGCTAAAATGGCTGCCACTTCTCCCAGGGGCAGCAAGCAGCAGAGGTGGAGTTCAGTATTAATCTTCTCTCAGTTATTGGTAAGGCCAGTAGAATTTGTTTGAAGAACCACTGAGCTGACTTAGGGTAAGTTAGCTGCATCTGTAGTATCTTGATGAGGTTTGTGGGAGGGAAGCAACATTATTATTTTATCAGAACTTACATAAAGAACAATTTACAGTAAATATTTATCCATGTTACTACTGCTCTTGCAAGGGTCTGGAGCCTAGCCTTGTTGCTGTCATGCCACACTATCAAGTTCATTGGAGCATACAAGTATTTTTAGGTCACCTGTAAATTTCCATTTTGAATTACCAAGCCCACCAAATAGAAGGTACCAGTGATAAATGCCCAGCATCTGAGTTAGCTTCTGAAGTAAAAAAGTGCAGGCAAGAGATTGTCCAAACTACCTGTAGACTAACAGACATTCCAGCTCCCAGCCTGCTAGTCCAGTCAGGCAGTTCAGCATATGTCTCTTCCACTGCAAGTGATTTCTCTGACTATTACCCTTCAGTGTGTGATGGAGATGGTAGTTTAAGCAATTCTACCCATTGATTGTCTGACCTTTACTTGTGGTTTGGTGATAATTAGCTTTCTTCAGCTGAGAGCCTGACTTTGGATGCAAGCTCTGCATAGCTACCTCATTTCATCTGCCGGTAAGTCACAGATATTGTGTATAATGGATCCAGAAAGTGGATTCTCCCAGATGTTTCTATTGTTCTAAATGGGTGATATTTATTTCTGTGTTTTAGGGCTAAGTACAGACAGTCAAAAAGCACCAGGCTGAATTTATTCAGTCTTTGCAGGTTTCTCTAAACTGCATACATTGAACTGATAATAAAGTGAATTGATGTCCACTTTTGAAACTGGATAGGCAGCCAGACCCCTGCAGTGGCTTCTACCAGTAGCTGGGGGGCCTACTGGCCACTGCCAAAGGCACCTGAATGCAGCCCATAGGGCCCAGCACATGCCTCCCAACCCCTTGCTATGCTTCCCTAAGGGGGAACAATCCCTCCAGCCTGGATATCTCAGTGGGGATCCCCCAAGTCCTGCCCCCAGTGCAGAGAGGGGCTTCCCCCCTCCCACCCCTCAATATGGTCCTTCAGGGCTTGGCCCCATGCCCACAGCTGGGAGCAGGGAATGGTCCCTCCAGCCTGAGGGTGGCTGGATCCCGCAGCCTCAGAGCAGATCCCTTGAACCCTGACCCTGGCGCAGAGAGGGGATTCCCCCCTCCCACTTCTCAATATGGTCCTGCAGGGCTTGGTTCCATGCTGGGCTGCCAGGTACAGGCAGAGGCTTTACTGTATCAGCTCTGGAAAAGCAGGGAGGTTGGGCTAAGGGATCCCAGCTGGCTCTCTAGGCTGCCAGGGATTGAGAAGCCCAGGGGTGGAAGCTGTCTCCTCTCAGTGCCTTGCAGATGCCAGCTTGGGGGGAGGGGGAGAAGATGTTTCCTGCCCCACCCCAGCCCCTCAGATGCAAGGGCAGCTGGCAGTGGGTGGGGATAGGGCAATTCCAGCCCACCTTGAGAGTCTATAGAGGGGGAGGGGAGGGTGATAAGCCCTACAGAAGATGCTTTCCCTCTCCTTGTGCTGTGCATACCCAGGCTAGGAGAGCCTGGGGTCTGTTCCCCTGCCTCCCAACCCTCAGGGCTGACAGGCACAGGCAGAGGGTAGGGAGTTGAGGCTTTACTGCCTCAGCTCTGTGAAAGCAGGGGGGCAGGGCCAGCCCTGCTGCACTGGAGCAGACAGCACAGCCCAGAGCTGCAAAGCATCCTGGGATGCTGGGGGACTGTGACTTAACTTGAATCAGGAGAGGGTATGGGACAGGTGTTCCATAAACCGGTTTGACATAATTCAGTTCAGTCTGATACTACATCCATCCAGGTTTATCTTAAACTTGTTTCAGCCATTTTGAAAGCAGTTTATATGCACTGAACAGCTGTTCTGGTACAGGTTTCAACCAGTTTCTGATCACTTAAACTGGTTTATGTGCAACTTCTGTCCCTAGCCTAAGTGGGACCAATGTAATGAATTAACCTTGAGTTGGTGCCTCTACCTGGAAGTAAATTTCAGCCAAAGACAGCAGGTTTTAAAAAAGATTTAAGTGGATGAAACCTAGGGTGTATATGAATATATAACTAAGTACATTTCCCCCCAGTTTGTGAAAATCAAGCAGCAGACGTTGTGTTCTTGATTGATGGGTCAGAAAGCATATCTTCCACAAACTTTTCTACCATGAAGTCCTTCATGAAGGAAATAGTGAGCCGTTTTCACATTGCTGAGAACAAAGCACGGGTTGGAGTTGTCCAATATAGTGAAGATCCTCAGAAAGAATTTTATCTCAATGAATTTTACTTAGAGACTGCCATAAAAGAACAGATTGATAGCATTCGCCAGTTTAAATCATCCACCTTCGCTGGCAAAGGACTGAGGTTTGTCAAGAGGCTTTTTGAGCCTGCCCACGGTGGCCGTAAAAACCAAAATATTCCACAGACCCTCATTGTGATTACTGATGGATATTCTAGCGATCCAGTGAGTGAAGCAGCGTTGGCTCTTAGGAATGATGGAATATACGTCTTTGCAGTCGGCATTGGGATTCTAAGAGCAACCGAACTGCTTCAGATTGCTGGTAATGTACAAAGGGTGTTTTTGGTGGAAAATTTTGCCCGTCTGGAACGCATAGAGAGGACGATTGTCAAGGAGGTCTGTGACAGTAGTGATCGTCCGAGCCAGGGTAAGTCATGGTAATCTTTTTATTAATTGCATCTATAGATTCCTCATATGTTCTGTACATTGTGATTAACCATTGGGGAGAAATACGTTTCTGACAATAACATCTAATTTAGCAGCACATCAAAAAAAAGAAATTGCCTGACTTTGGAATGGCCTACAGCAGCTATTACTGAATCTGGCCCTATAACTTTAGTGGAACCATGAGTGGCAGTAGCTGGCCAACATAAGAAGCAAAGCTCCCACTTTCATACAGGAGCCATTAGTAACTTGAAGTGAAACCCTCCTTTTTCCGTTCCCACAGCTGAGGCAGTCTCTACACACAGTGGAATTTCCCCAAAGAAGGACAAGTGTTGGGAAGATTACAAACCTATAGTGTGCTCCCTCCTTGACAAAGCAGAAGAAATTTGAAGAGTGTATCATTGATCTGACCAGTGCATTGAAAGGTTATGCAGGATACCACCCAAAACAACCCCATCCAGATACACTGGCCAAGGCCCTACATGATGTGGGAAGCACAAAAACTGCAGCTCCTGCTTTTATACTCCTGTGGCTGCTGTGGCAATGGCTGTGTAGCAGCTGTGAAAGTGCTCCATAGTTTGTGGGGAGAGGCCTCACTTAGGGTGGGTGGGTGAGCAGGGCAGCAGAATAACAGCCCCAGGGGAACTTTTGCTGCCTCCACCACAGCAGCCTGTGTTTGTGCTGCTGTGGAGCTTGTGCTGAAGTGGCAGCAAGCCATGCCACCACAATTGCAGCAGCCCCTGCTCAAGGAACTAAGTGCTTGCTCCCCACTTGCCTTTGCTACGCAGCGCACCAAAAGTTTAAGCTGGGTCTTTGCTTCCAGGGGAGGGCTAGGGAAAGAGTGAGGGAAGAGATACAAGTCACATATGAGATTTAGAAGAGGATTGGGTTATTAACACCACCATGTTTAAGACTTTTATGATCATAAGTTGCCATAGAGAAAGATAGGATTTTATTTTGTGCGTTACCTAGTAGGGCAAACATATAAATACTGTAGTGGTCATACTTCCCATAAAACTGAGGGCCTGGTCTTTGCAACAATGCTGTGCTTTCTCTCCCCTTGGGAAGAGGCTGGAATCTGGCCCTTACATCATATCTTCCCCCTGACAATTATGTTGCTTCCTGTATACTAGGCTGGTTTGTTTAAAGCTTTTTCCCCTTTGGAGCCATGAGTGAACAGAGGGATTAGTCCTAATTATAAGTGCTTACTTGTGAAACATGATGCTATCTTCAGGTACAGACAAGTTCTGCTCTTTCACAGAAAGCCTGTAGGTTTCACAGGGTCCTGAACACAAAATTGGTAGGTATTTTACAAGAGGTTGCAATGTAAGAAGACTGAGAAGGATCCTTGTTGCCTAGTAATAAAACCTGTTCTCTACATAAGCTCCATGGGCCTTGGTCCAAGATGGCTGTATATAGGTGAAGGTAATGGAGAGGGAGGCTGGGGTGTCTATAGATCCTAATTGTAACAGATCCCCCATAACAAGGAGGAATGTGGAACAAAATGTAGCTGAAGGGGTTTTTCCCAGCTTTCAGGAATGATTGCATTAAGTGCTATTGACAGAGGGGCCAGGATTTGTCCCTTAATAGATATAACCCTGAAAAAAATAATCAAGCCAACCCACTTAAACCCTGTTTTCTAGGGCTAGGATTTTCAGAGTGGTCTAATTTCAGTGGGGTTTTGGCACACTGTTTCAGTAGGCTTGAAACTCCCATCATAGATATGTAACAGGTCAGTGCTGCAATAAAAACCACCCATGCCAATAACAGCTGAGTCAGAGATTACTAGAGAAAAGTAAACTTCACAACTCCTCCTGGTGTGAATTCATTGGACAGCAAGGGACTTCTTAGTAGGAGGAACCACATAAACTCCTTATAAAATGCCCGTTTTCTTGGTGGCGGGGAATATCTGTTTTGCTCCCTCTGTTTTGTAAAGACCCCAGTGAAATGGCCCCAGAGAGTTTTGCACAGTAGTAGCTCTGGCAAGTTAATTTCTTGTGATCCATCGTGTTCTATATTACTTGAGCTTTTGTTCCAACTATTTTTTGTACAGTTAAATTGATTAAAACCTCACATTTTCATTCTTTTGAAAACATTTATGTAAACACACTGAATTCTTCTGGGAAAATACTGGGATGTGCAGAGAAGAAGGCACTTGCAGTAGAGTGAGGGGATAATCTATCCATCTATATCCAGAGGTATAGATGGATAAATTAAAAAAAAAAAAAAAAGCAAAGCAAACATTTTACATACAAAAGAGTACCTGCATGTTCAAACAGCTGATTAGCACTTTCACACACGCATCTTTTCAGAACATGGGTAATGATTTTTTTTTTGATTCCTGGTGTCCATAGGCAAGTCCATAGATTACTCCATAGGTGAATATGGCTCTCAGTGCGTAAGCCGGTTTTTTTGTATATCGATGAAATAGGTATGTGTGATATATAGAAGCACGTGGATAGCATTATTTTATAAGCATGATTACATTTACATATTTATACTGTATATTGAAGTGAATTTACTAAAATGGAGGATTGTGAGAGAGGGTTAAGCCCATGTTATGAGTGGCAAAGGCAGTGACTGTGTTATGGTTTTGTCCTTAATCTTTGGTGCCTCAGTTCCTCATGTGTAAAATGGAGCAGACAGACCTACCTCAAACCTCTGGGAGCTCTGAAAATGTTTTTAAAGCACTATGGGAAAATGATGCATGACACACACATGGACACACGGACATTAATTGCAGAGAGAAAATAAGGCCTGAGGTCACAGACTAAATGGTGATCCTAAGAATTATTAAATAGGTACCCATTCTGTAGAATGAATGAGGTGGGGGTTATGGGGAAATAGTAGTATGTGATCGTGTCATGAAAGTCTGTATCATAATGCAATTTAAAGTTGCACGGGCAATGTGAATTCTGACCTTTCCTAACTTTTAAACACTTGACTGCAGCAGTGTTCTTCTAAATAGAATTTTTGATGTAGCATATACTATGTCTGTATTTGTGTCTTTCTTCCTTTTTCATGAAAGGAAAGAGAAGAAACAGTCATTCCATTATGTCTGAGTAAATATAAGTGCATATAGACATAGCCATGCAGTCCAATTCCAATATTTTTAAAACATCCAATTCAATATTTTCAGCTATTGGGAAAGCAAGCACAGGAATGATATGGCTTACCGGGTTTTCCTTTTCCAGTTCTCCAATCTTTTTTTCTATATACTGGATCTCGCCTAATAGCATTAAGGGCAGCACATTGTGCTATGCTTTGTGCACATATACAAGCTTTAATGATAGTTACTTATACACGGTAGTGTAGCAAAGGGGGACAACTTTGGAGGGGCACATGAATAGTAGCAGCTGCATTGCTGGCCCAGCCACCACTGGCAGCAGCACAGCCATAGACATTGCCCTGTATAACTGCTACCTAGGGTACTCAAGCACCGGGTTACACTTCTGCACATACATACACACTAGGAGTGTGCAAAACAGGCCCTATTCGATTTGGATTTGGCTCAGTTTAGGGACAGTGATTCGATTAGTTGGTCTGGATCAGTGTCCCCGATTCTATTTGGCCGAATCTGAACGTGAAGATTCAATGTTGATTCAGAGAATCAGTGATTCAGCCATAGACACATCTTTAAATGTTTTTTGAGGTAGCAGGCGTGCCTTGTGAACACTGCAATGCTGGGGCTCATGGAGCATCCGACAGGAGCATAGGGGGCCCCTGCATGCTCAGTGGCGAGCCCGGTAGTGGACCAGAAGTAGTTCCAGTCCACTTTTGGGTCCACTGGGGAGTGCGTGGGGGAGCCCCTCTGCATCCCCCTGGCTTGGCGATCAGCTGCAGGGGGACCCTGGATGCCCTCCCAGACCCAGGAGGCACCAGTTGCCGAGCCGGGCTGGGGTGCGGGGGGCCACCCTGTGTGCTCCCCGTCGGAACCAGAAGTGGACCGGAAGTGCTTCTGGTCCACTTCCAGGTCTGCTGCCAAACGCGCTGGGGACCCCCTTGCGCTCCTGTCAGATGCTCCATGTGCCCACCATTACAGCATTCATAAGCCGCCTGGTACCTTGAGGTATGTAGAGAAACATTTAAAGCTGTGTCTGTGTCCGAATAGCTGAATCTTTCTGAATCTCTCCAAATCGATTTGGAGGGTTCCAGTTCAATTCAGAGAGATTTAAAGGGTCTCCTGATTTCTATTCGGATTTGGAGATTTGGCCACCAAATTGGGCTGAATCTCCTTCAAATTGAATCAGGGACCGAAGCTTTGCACAGCCCTAATACACACCCTTCTCTCTGTATGTAATGCATGTGCACACACTGCTAGAATACACGCACATACATATACAATGTAGCATTGCTCACAATAGGAGGGGTTGTATTGCTTTAACTATGCCACTAAGGAGTTTGCATGTTATTCCTGTCGTACTATATTCCCTTTCCCTCTCTCTCTGTCACCTTGCATTTGATTCTTCTGCTTCAATGCATAATGTGATTCTGTCAATGAGCACAGACAATAACAGTGCATAGGAGCTGATGGCACAACTCACAGCTCTAAGCAAACTGCTCAGTAATTTGAGCTCTAGATTTTAATTCCTTGTGGCTCAACTGTAGGGTGCGCTATTTGTTAGTTAAAGGCCCAACATACGTAGTGATGATGATGAATTCATTTTTGGTGACTGTGTGTGGTGCTATGTACAGTAACAAGGGCCAGATCCCTAGCTGACGAATCAGTGAAGCTGTGCACTGACTCTCTGATTGTAATGTAGGATGTATTTTAATTTAAAATGCCAGATTTGACATCTAGGAAATTAAATTTGTTCTTGGTGCTTTTAGAAGCAAGATCATAAAATATTATTTGGATACAATGATCATCATTTACTTTTGTGCCCCCTCTCTCAGATTGCAACATAGATGTTTCAGTGGGAATTGATGTTTCAGGACCTGTGAGATCTACACCTGCACTACACTTGAAAAAGCAACTGCAAACTGATCTGCCCAGATTTCTGCAACAGGTGGAGTCCTTGACTAATGTCTGTTGCATTTCTGAGTCTCAGCTCAACATCAGGTTCAAGTACCAAGTGTTTGGGCCAACTGGCCTACCCCTATTTGACTCTAATTTTGAAAAGTATAATGAAGAGATAATCCAAAAGTTCTTAGCTGCACAGATCACTGTGGACACATACTTGAATGCACGCTTCTTACAGTTACTTTGGGAGGACTCCTTTGAAGTGGCCTCAGCTAATGTGAAGGTAAACAGAAGTGTGTGTATGATTGAGTATTGGCTAAATTTATATTATTCAGAATATGCTGGGTTTAGCGCTATGTGGATTCTGCAGCAGAAGAAAAAAGATTCACAACTGGTCATTCAACTAAAACCTTGGATTTATTTTCACAATATTCAGATGTCTTAAAACAGGTGAACAAAAAATCTCTTCTACACCTGACGGAGTGCTCCTGGAAGAGGAATGTATTGATAAATATGTAGGCAAATCCATGTGCTCACAAGTGTTCACACTGGATATATTTATCTTGGAATTTATTTATAGGTTCAGGATCATAAATAATACTTTTTTCATAGATGACTAATCACACAGCCTGAATAATGATGGCTCAGAGCAGGTATTTTGCAAGTAATTAGTTTATGGAAATATATTTACACATGGTCACTGTGAATAACTCACAGTTTGAAATGAGACAAAGGGAAGGCAAAGATGTAATGGTTTGAGTCAATCCATGCAGAGGTTGATAGATTCTCTACATTGACTTGAATGGAAATTCTTTCACATCCTAATGTTTCTGGATTGCACTGCACTGTTTGAAGAAAGCACTTACACACATGCAATTACATAAGATACTTTTTACACATTAAATCCCAGAGCAGGAAGGGCACTTTGGTCCTCATAAGATATCATATATATGTTCTGTGTGTATTTTGTTTTATTTCTTGTAAATTATTGCAAGTCTAGAATATATTTTAGCTTAATTTTGAGTGCTCGCTAAAAGATCTCTTCTCACAGCTGTACATGAACAGAAAATGCAAATTTGCCTGCTTGCAGAGAACAATATCAGTCCTGTTTTCAGCATCTGCTCAGCAATTCCTCATCAACACAGATGTAGAAGGAGCACATTCCCAACCTTATTCTTTTTACCTTTCTTCTCAGAAGTTTTTAACTTATGGTTCTTCTCTGGAAGAGATGATGTACAAATGGGTTTAAGATGCAGTGGAGTTTTTTTCCACTGTAATTCTTCTCTAGCTCTAGCCTGTGCATCATGAAAATCCTTAGGTTCCTTAAGGTTCCTTATTGCGGTTTGTTTTCTAGAACAAATATGCTCAATTTCCAGGTACGTTCTCTCCCCAGCTGTCAAGTCTTTTAACTCTTTGTGGAAACTAAACTGGGGTTTTCCCTGTTCATACACCTTCAGAAATCAGAAATAAGGATTCTACAAGTACAATGCACACCTGTCTGACTACCCTAGCCCCATTCCTTCTAGGAACTGGAAGGGTGATCACTGCATGCCCACTTAATCCATGGCTGTGCTGCAGCGATGGTCAGAAGGATGCCAGCTACTGTCCTTTATGCTGGTGCTTGTGGTCAAGACGTAAACAGGCCTGAGATCACAAACTCATTTCTTGTAGGTCACTGAACAGCAACATGTTTATTCCATAGCATTCATCAGCTAGATATGATTTATTCTTGTTTATAATTTTTTTCCAACTTACAGCAAATGGGCAGGACTTGTCCCAACATCCTTAGTCAAACAAGACCCAGCTTTATTTCAATGAGAATCTTGCTTAATACCTCTATAAACACTTGAGGAAACAAAACAAGTTATAACTGTGTAGAATGAAAAGCATTGAGCTGAAGAGTCCTACTGTACTCTTTCTAACACCTTGTGATACATTTGCACACTAACAGCATATGTTCATTGCATCTGATCTCTCTGAACAGCTGGGAAGCCTGCTCCAGTTTATGTGGGGGGAGGACACTTGTAATGGAGTTTTTGTCTACTATACCCTGTCCCTAACTTTGCCCTGCATTTTCCCTGCTGGGGGCATGGGATGGTTGGTACAGGACCTGCGCCCAGCTGCTTCTGTCATCCATGCACCAGTGGAGAGTTCCTTTCTGCAAAGGGAATTCTCTGCAGTCCAGAGATGGTTGAATCCATCTGCTATCTGTTGCCTGAACGGTGTAAAGTGGGCTAAAGGAGACCAGACAACCGAGCCCAGGGCTAATAGCTGATTAGTTAGACAGTTTTCAGTTCTGCAGTGCAGAGATGCATCGCATTATACCAGCATAATTGACATTTATTTTTATGCTAATGTAAATTACTCTAGAAGCCAGAGCAAACCAGTGACTGGCTTATCTAGAGTAGCGAACTGTGGACTGTTAACCACAGTGCTTCACTTCTGGGTGGTTGGGGAGCAGGAAATAGCTTGAGCTAACTGCTACCAGGGGACAATCAGTTGAAACTGACTCGAAAACATATGTACTGGTCTAACTTATACTGTTGTGTAGTATTTTTTATGGGAAAAATACTTCATTGTGTATTTTTTTCATGGGAAACTGAAGAAAAGTAACTTACACTGGTGTAGGGCTGCATGTTGTGTGTCTGTTCCTTTTGTTTACACCAGTATAAAGTTAGATCGCATTAGTGAAAACGTGGGTGTCCACATTACTGGTTTCTTATTACCAAAAGAAAAGAAAAGAAACACTTTCTGTTTTCCATTCCTCTTCATTTACATTTGGAGACCTCTGTTGCCTTCAGTGAAGTTTCTTCTAAGCTTGAATAACAACAGAATTGTCCCTGTGCCTAGAAAATAGTTAGATACATACATGAAATCTACAGCTGGTTGTAGCAGTGATAGTTACAGTCAGGGCTGTTCCTGTGGGGAGAGGAATCAGGGCGAGTACCCCGGGCCCCATGCTTTGGGGACCCGTGGTCAGTGCTGCGTAGGCCCCACTGCGGCCGCCATATGCCACCAGCTCTGCCACCCCCCCACTCTGCTTCCCTGGCTCCAGCCGCTCGCCATCCCCCTCCCGCGCCCCACATGGGCTGATGTGCCCCAGGCCCCACACACCCCTAGGGACAGCTCTGGTGGCAGTCTGTGAGCCAGATTCTTTCAAATGGAACTGCTGTCAAAGTACAGATGATTTCTGGCCTAGTAATCACAACAAGTCTTTTAAAATGACACTTAGGCTGAGTACAGACAGTCAGAAAGCTGGAGGCTGAATTGATTCAATATTTATAGGTCAGTCTAAACTGTCTAGGTTGAAGTGAACAGAAATTCACTTGTCATTCAGAAATGCAGCCACATGCCTTCAGTGGCTCAGGCCATAAGCTGGGAGGTGCTGGAGCATACCTTCCATCCTGCTGGCCACCACCAAAGGGAAGGGAGGGAAGCTGGGAGAGAAGCCCTCCAAGGCTTTTTCCCCCTCCCTGGTCAAGCTGAGAGGAGTGGGGAATGGCCAGGTCATGCCCGGCCCACTGCATGATTTGGGGTCGGGGGGGGAGGGGGGGGGGCTAAACCCCAACTCTGTTTTGCACTGATCCCAGCTGGGGTCTGCCTGTGTGTGTGTGGGGGGGGGGCAGGGAAAGAGGAGCAGCCCCTGTGACACTTTTCCCTTGCTCCCCGCTTGAGCAGGGGGTGGTGCATGGCCAGGTCTCAACCTGGGCTGGCATGCTGAAGTGGAGGGGGAGAGGGGGGCTTAAACCCCCTCCTTTGCCCTCACTGGACCCTAGCCAGGGTCTGCCTCATGGGCAGCCCCCAACAGGCTTTTACCTGTTCTCTGCTTGAGCAGAGAGCAGGGGGTGTAGCCAGGTCCCGGCCCAGTCTGGTACACTGAGGTGTGAGGTAGTGGGGTTTAACCTCCCCCACCTGGAGAGGACGCTATTCAGGCCAGGGAGGAGGTTTAAACCTTCCTCACCTTATCCCCTCCCCTGCCTCATTCTGTCAGCTTGGGCTGGGGCCTGGCTGTGCCCCCGCTTTCTGCTTGAGCGGGTAGTGTGGAAAAGCCTGTCAGGGGCTACTTCCTCTCTACGCGCCTTGCCATGCAATGCCCCCTGCCAAGCTGGAGTCCGGACCCAGGTTTCCCCATCCCCACTCCTTAGCTAGCTGGAGCAATGATAGTGCTCCAGCTAGGGAGCAGAGGGGCAGGGCCACCCCTGCTCTGCTGGAGCAGACAGCACAGCCCAGGGCTGCAAAGCATCCTGGGATGCTGGGGGACTGTGAGTTAACTTGAACCAGGGAGGGGTCCAGGATAGAAATTCCATAAACTGGTTTGACCTAAATCAGTTCAGTCTGATACTACATCCAACCAGGTTTATCTTAAACTGGTTTTGGCCATTTTGAAAGTTGTTTAAGTGTACTGCACTTCTGTTGTGGTAGAGATCTGAACTGGTTTCTGATCACTAAAACTGGTTTATGTGCAACTTCTGTCCCTAGCCACAAACAGCTTTTATTATTAAACTGCAATCTTTAACTAAACTATAGCTACAATATTTTCTCTTTAATCCTTTGGTAAGTTAACGTTTTCTTTTACAGGTTCTTTTAGTGTTTACAGATGGGCTGGATGATCCTGTAGAAGTACTCAGAATAGCAGCAGATTCCCTTCTCCTCAAAGGTATGGTATGCCACAGACAGTGCAGTACTGTATTCTATAAAGGTGGAAATTCCTTTCCTACTACAGATGTGTGTATGCAGACTGATCTGCATAGTTCTGGCATTGCTCAAAAATTGTTGGCATGAGCAATCTCTCTCTCCCCAGTTATAGGGTGTCCACTCACCTAATGATTCCTATTCCTTTCACCAATGTGATCATAAAGCAATTTCCACCACTATCTGTATTCTCAATGCAGTCATTTGTGGGCCTTGTTACATGTTAAACTTTGAGCTACTCAAATGTTGATTGGCATTAGTGCTTGGAGCAGTTGCACCTTGGCTAATTAGAATGCTCCAGCGTTGCTGCAGCATCATATGTATTAAGCCTCTGCACATTTTAAAATGGCCACAGGGCACTTAATCTAAACCTTGTCTAATGAGGTATAGATAAAGTGTCCTGTGGCCAATTTTAAACATGTGGGAGTTTAATGCATATGATGGTGCGGGGAATAAGAAAAAAAAGAGAGAAAATCACTGGGGCAAGTTCATCCCTAAGGTACAGCTGCTGACTTCAGAAGATGAAAGTGACCAATCACTTAGGGATAAGAACATGCAATCTATCAAGTGACACCTCACTAAATGATTTTTTGCAGTCAGTGTAGTTAATCTGTTAAAACAAACAACATGTTATGTTTTAACATTTATTGCTTTTATAAGGCCTTGGTGCACTTCTAATGGTTGGCTTGGACAACATGCCAAATCTGAGCGACCTACAGGAAATAGAATTTGGCAGAGGACTTGGCAATAAGCACCCCCTGAGCATTAGATTTTCAGACCATCCAGGACTCTTGCAAAGAGAACTCGTAAGTTTCTTTGAGAAATAAACAATGAAGAAAATGCATCCTGTTTTTACAGTCTTGTTAGATTAACTATAATATTGCTAATTGTTTTTGCAGGAAAATGTTGCTGAAAGAAAGTGCTGTCATGTTGCTTGTAAATGTTATGGAGAAATTGGTTTTCATGGTATCTATGGAAATCCTGGAAAGAAGGTAAGAGTACTTAACTGTATACTGCTAAGAGAGGCTTTGGTTTGTGAGACTTTTTAATAGTAGTTCAACAGCTGCTTACATGGAATATTTGTGGATCTTGCCATTGCAAGAAGAAACAAAAGGTCAATCGTTTTTCTCTTTTATCTTAGTATAATTGTTATGAAAAATATTGACCAGTAAAGTTCACAGTAAAACAGGAAGCATTTCGGACCTCTAATGCTAGTGGTCACTGAGCAGTCTCCTTAGGCCAATTAGCAATATGTTCATAGGATGGGTTTGAAAAAAATCAACCTGTCTTAACCAAGATCTGTATGGGCAATTGCTAATGGGAGGTTTTACTACTGTTGTGTTAAGTGTGAACATTCGTGCTCTTCCTTCAAGGTACTTCCACCATCTTGTCACTTGTGTTGCATGTGGGTCTTGATAGACTGATCCCAAATCTGCATTCCTACCCAAAATCTGTCACACATGGCAGCACAATCTTCCAGAAGAGCTTTCTTTAACAGCTGCCCAAGGATTTTCTGCTTTTTCATTTTTAAAAGAAAACGTCTATTTTCCTCATGCTGCTGGATCACATTTGTCCCCAGTGCAAATGCTTTTGGGAGCTTTGCCAGTTTGGCTTTTCCTCTGTGGAGCATGCCATACATCTTAGGCAAATGCTGTTGCCTTAAAAAAAGCAGCCATTTTATTGTATTTATTGCCATTGTATTTATTTACTATGCAATTTAATAATAATAGTTAGAACTTGTGTAGTACCATACATCTGAAGCACATGCTATTCATTCACAAGTATTGTGTGGTAACCCTTGTGGAAGAAATCAAACTTCGCGTTGTGGTTGTATTAGAATTGGCAGAGCCATCTAGGTTTATTTAAAGCTATACAAGTGATCACAGGGAGAGTTCTCAAAGGAACTCTGACCTCTACAAGTTTACAAGCATATTTATACTTTAGACAGCGAAAAAAAAGATGCAGGGTTCAGACAAAGCAACCTTGAGAGAAACAGAAAGATGTTGATCATTTGTTTGTCACACATTAGTAGTTTACTTATTAAAAAATACACTGTTTTGGGAACAGTTATCAGCTTCTAGTTCGGCGGAAAGGAGAAGGTTAACATCTGCACGCAGACAAAACAAGGCATGAAGGTTTTTCCTTATCTTAGAACATTCTGAAACACATAGCATCAGCATCTTCTTCTCTTCTCTTTCTCTCTCTTTGTCTCTCCTCCTAATCAAGTAAGAGGCCTGGTTAAACTTACTTCCACACCTTCACATCATTGCTGTTGTAATGAATTTCCAGGTAGATGAACTGAGGTACAGAGAGATCAGGTCCCAGATTTTTCATCCCTGAACTGCTTTTTTGATTGCTCATATGACTATGAGCATTGATTTTTACAGTTTAGGGCTTATCTCTATTAAATCAATGGCAAGTCTTGGGGAGATGGAGCTAAACATACCCTATGCAGGATTTACCTATCCAAGTCAGTGGATATGCTTCAGTGCCAGAAGTTTGCCAGTGAAGCTGCTGCAGGATTGTCTCCCATATCCACTCTCAAGTCCACAGGAGACTGAGTGCTCAAGTGTGGGTGGTTTTGGCAGGTGTGCCACAAATTGGTCCTGCACCCTTTCTGAGCACTCTGATTTCCTACTTAGCATAGCATTTCTTGTGTGAGAAATTAGAATTGACAGCCACTGTAAGTTTCCCAAATATTGCAGTTACCACCACTTCTTTTGTCTGATTGTCCCATGAACTAAAAGAGCTCACTATTTGGGATTTTTCCTAATATTCAGGCTAAAATGTTTCTCTAGTTATTTCACTCCATTATGTCTTGTTATAGCCCTCTAACATCCTAAATAATTTTTCTGTCTTTGGTGTTTATTTTCTTCAAATCTCTCTTCACTGTTTTATTTCCCTATTGGTCACCTCTAATGCAAGGTATTCTCTTCTAACGTTTCTTTGTAAAATAGTTTATTCATTTCCTTGATCATATTATTTCTGTTCTTTTATAAACCCCTACTTTTTATCAGTATTTTAGCTTTGTCTTGGCATCGCACTAGAATATTAAAGATACAGTCACATCAGGGCTGAACACAGAGGCCAAGTATAGACAGTCAAAAAGCCCAAGGCTGAATTGATTCAGTCTGTTCAGGTTAGTCTAAGCTGCAGACATTAAACTGAGAAGCAAATGAACAGACATTTACTTTTGATTCAGGGAATGCAGCCACATGCTTGTAGTGGCTCAGGGAGGAAGCTGGGGGCACTACAGCACACTTGCTAGCCACTGCCAAAGTGAAGGGACTGAAGCTCCAAGGCTTTTTCCCCTCCATGATTGAGCAGAGGGGTCATGGCCTGGCCCAAGCCTGGGGCTATTATGCTGGAGGCTGGAGGTTTAAATCCCCTCCCTGGCCCACATGGGATCCAGGGGTGATGTGTGCACCCCCTGTCAGGAGGAGCACCAGTTCCCCCCCTGGGAGCACTGGGTGAGGAGCGGTGCAGCCAGCAAAAGTGGCTGTGCCACTTTTGGAAGTGGCCACAGGGGCTCCGGAAGCAGTGCAGCCGCTTTTATGGTGAGTGAGATTGGCCGCTGGGGGGCCCCACCTCCCCGGTCAGTGACATTGGCCGCCGGGGGACACCCCCCCCCGCCCCGGTCACTGACTGGTGCCTCCCCTGACTCAAGAGGCACCAGACACCCATGACGGAACCCTAGCCTGGTTCTGCCTGGGTGGGGGGGTAGTGCCTGCCAGGCTTCTGGCCACCCCCTGCATGAAGCAGGAGGAATGCAGCCCTTGTCAGGCAAAGGAGGAGGTGGGGGGAAAAGGTAAGGGTATTGAATTCATAAAAGCTTGAACAAGAATAGTACTTTCTCTAAAGTGAGCATGTATTGAACACAGCAATTTGCAACCTCAAGCACACAACAAACCACATATAATCTTTGCCTAAGCTAAGATACAGCCCAGTAAACCACAGTGAAAGCACACGCAGCTTAGTCTAACTTAAAATGGAATGTAATAAACCAAAAAGACAAGAGAAGGACTTGCATATGTCTTATGTAATCCTGAGAGCAGAGTGGCTCCTTACAGCCAACTATTCAGAAAGTCCTTCTTGGGGAATCAGCAGGTTGTCTTAGGTGCTGGAGTGGAGATCCCAAGGCTCCATCTCTACTTCGGTTTTTACAGGTGCACTTGCACTTCCTTCTCCCCTTTGGGTGCCTTGACATTAGTATGCTTGCCAACTATAGTACCTTTGGCAGGACTCTTATGTATTCAGTGTCTTTTGTGTCTATTTAGGTAGTCCAGTCTCCCACCTTTTACAGGTTCTGCTCTATAATGTAAATGTAGTTCTCTGCTTTCTTTGGTCACACCAGCCCAAGCAGTTTGGGACCCTTTCCTGTTCCCTTAGCTCTGTCTCTAGCACGTACATGTGATGATTATGCCAGGTCTTTGTCAACATCTCCCACCTCTCAGTCTGGTTCTGCAGACAGCAGGGGACCAGTCCCTCCAGCCCCAGTTCCCCAGCCTCTTCCCCATGGCCTGGGGGAGCTAAGGGGAATTATGTCCCTCCCCCCTCCCCATATCAACTGCTTGCCTCAGTTTCTCTGTCAAAGGTGGAAAGGGGTGGAATCTGCTGGTCTCCTGCCGGCCCCCTGCCAAGCAGACCCCAGCTCAGGTCTCATGCCAGTGGGAAAGGGAGTTTAAACCCCACTCCCTCTCCTCTCCTCTGCCTGAGCATGGCTGCCCATGGTTCCCATCCCTTCCACTTCAGTAGGGAAAAGTCTGGCAGGGGCTGCCTCCTTTCCTTCCCTCACCCTGGTGGACCTAGCTGTGGTCCCCAGCAAGGTTTCTCATCCCCACCACTTTGTCAGACATCCCTTACTGCTCCAGCTAGAGAGCAGAGGAGCAGGGCCAGCCCTAATCTCTGGAGCAGACAGCCCAGCCCAGCCCAGCCCAGCCCAGCCCAGCCCAGCCCAGGGCTGCAAACCATCCTGGGATGCTGGGGGACTGTGACTTAACTTGAACCAGGAAGGGGTCTGGGACAGAAGTTTCATAAACCAGTTTGACCTAAATCAGTTAAATCTGATACTACATTCAACCAGGTTTATCTTAAACCAGTTTCAGCCATTTTGAAGCTGGTTTATGTGCACTGAACTTCTGTTTTGTTACAGGTAATGTATATAATGTTTAAACTAGTTTCTGATCACTTAAATTGGTTTATGTGCAACCTCTGGGCATTTATACATATATCTTTTCATCCCGTGATATGCTGGGGATCCAGTGGGACAGGGCTGACTCAATGAATTGAGTCTGCTCCACATGTGAGCTGAGGCACACTGTTCTGTGTCATGTGCAGTTGTATAAATGGCAAAATGTGTGTCAGTGCATAGAAAATGGTGGCGGTGTGCTTTTGAACTAAAACACCTTCAAGGTGTTTTAGTTCAAAAGTGTGTCACTGCCATTTTCTCAGCACCGATGTGCATTTCACCACTTATACAATTACATGAGATGCAGTGCCAGGCGCTTTTGAAACCACCTGGCACTGGGGTGCGAGCATGTGTACAAATGCCCTCTGTCCCTATCCAGAAAGGATGTTAACACCATGTCCTTGTCACATGATGCCTCAGTATATGCAGCCCAGAACTGTGTAAGCCAGGGGTTGTCAACTGGGGGGGTACACATACTCCTGGGGGTTCTTGGGAAGGTCGCAGCAGGTATGCGGGGACGGAGCGCCACCACCCATCACCCCACTCCACCACCTCCCAGGAGCAGGGCCGGGTGGGGGTGAGGGCAGTGGAACTCCTCTGCAGGCTGCACAGGTCAGGAGAGCTAGCACATGGCAGCCGCTGCTGCCACCCACCACCCTGCGCTGCTGCTGCTCCATGTCTGGGTATGCACCACCCCCCAACACCCCCTCTGGCTGCCAGGGGTATGCCTATTAAAAGAAGTTGAAAACCTCTGGTGTAAGCTATTTGCTGCTTCTGTATTGTATTGAACATTGTTTCATTTATAGTCTATTGCCACTTTTACATCTATTTCTGCATATCTGCTTTTCAGGTTTTAAATTAACCCCAAATGCAAGTAATCAATGAGTAACACTTTTAAATCATTTTATGTTTAATGCCTTAAGACTTTATATCATTTGTGAATTTTGTTAGATGTGTCTTGTTTTCTATTCTAGTTCATCAATGAAAATGGTTAATTAAGACCAAACCAACCATTCATCTCTGATAATCAGCGGGATGCCTCCCCAAAGTCAATTTAAGCACTATTCTAAGTAATACTTCACAAGCAGGACTGTCAGTGCTGGTTGTGTAATTACCAGTTACTGCTCCCTCCCCACATTACTCTTCCCCACTCTAACTCTGGTTTGAAAGGTGTTTTTGGCAAAGAAAGATGTAGCAACTTTACTGAAGTCAAATGCAAATGAGCCCTCTGGATGAACAGTAAATCTGAACGAGGTTCTTTTTGTTTTCTTCACTTCCATTTAGGGAATTCCAGGTTTCAGGGGATCCCCTGGACATCCTGGTGAGGAAGGTGGAATTGTAAGTAAATGCTGTGCCTTCATCTTAAGGAGATGTTAAATAAACAGCTATATTTTCACTTGTCCATGTGTGGTACTCTACAGTGCACCTAAACAGAGTGTGGCTGAAGATACATGGACTCAGTTTTCTCTTGTAGCTGAAATATGTAGTGTGAGGGAGGGAGAAAACTTGAACTGTTGTGTAGGCTCTGACCTGGCCTGCTGCAGGGGCTGTCTGACCTTTATTACAGTTCCCCTAGTATAGCCTTCTAGTCTTTTCCAGTGAGTATGGAGGACCAGGACTTTATGATCACTCCACAAACTCTACTCAGGAGCTACAGGGAGGGAGAGCCAAAATTCCTGTTTCATTGTCAGCCCAGTTTTATAGCAGGTGGAAGCTGTCTAAGGGCTTCTTTAACTTACACTCTTGGTGTATACTCTGTAAGGGCTGAATCATACTGAAGCATTGTTCCAGAATAGTTATAACCAACTCACCTACACATTGCCCAGGCCTGATTCTAGACAAGACTTTGTGTGGCCAAAAGCAACCGGAAGTAGGGCTGATGAAAAAGTTGCCTTCCCCATCAGATCTCCAGTGCAAAGGGCATGTACTAATGCATTTCTCATATATGTAGGGAATTCTCTTTCCTAGCACTGCAAAGGTGACATCATGACCCCCTGGACAGTATTTGTTCCTTTCCCTCTTATTTACAGTGTACAAGATTATGCATGTCTCTTCTTGGTCTCAGCTCAAAAGTCTGGCTCTTTAGTTCATATGTATGCCATTAATTCTGGCAGTCCCTGTTACAAACTGAGATGTCAGCCAAGATAGCCACCATACCAGCCATCCCAAAAGGAGCAGGGAATAAAGGAGGGGAAACTGAGGCCATTCCAGGGAACATATTCCATCACCTCAAGGTCCCTTGAGTACCAGGATGCACCAGAAATCTAAGGGTGTAGACACATGACATGTTTACTTTGAGATAAATTGTCTTTACTCTGAAGTAAGAGCTGAGCAGAAACATGACGTGCAAGCTTACACCAGTGCAAGTCATACTGCTCTGGGATAAAGTTACTTCACAGAAAATGAGGAGCAATTCTATGTCAGTATAAGTTACCCTGCTGTAGCAGTCATATGTCCTCTTCCTTGGTCAGATACATCTAGGGATGACATTTTACTCAATGCAAACTAGATCATCTGTCACCTAATACCCTGGAACCTCTGAAAGCAGCTAGCTTTGGAGAGTTAGTCTTTTGTCTGCTCCTTACTACAGAGTGAAATCTGAGATAAATTACTTTATAGTAACTGTGTTGTGTGCTCGCACCTGATGGTAAGCCTAATAAGTTCTCTATATTCACCTCAGGAATCAAGTAAACATAGCTGGAATTTTCAAATTGTCATTGGGTGACAATAGCATGTGCAGGGATTACATTTTCAGTCTGCCTATGTCTAAGCTTCAGAAATTATATATCATTGCTTGTAAACAGATAGTGAATGTCTGCAAGCTTTATTGTATATTTGAACTACTTTGGAAATGTACTGCAAAATGATTTTCCTGATATCACAGGGAGGCTGTTTTAGAGATGGGGACAGAACTCTGATCTTCTGAGTTATAGTTCTTACATACAAGGCCAGCTTCCCAAAGGTTTCTAGGTTGTCTTCTGTTTTTTTTCAGAGATGAAATGTTACTACACATCTTACTCTTCAACTGTTGGTTTATACATTAACTCTGGAGTCTAGACACTTGTAACATATAAATATAATCCTTTGCTGACAGGCTGTCCCTATGAAAGGAAAGAAATATTCAGTGCAAGTTTAAAAAATAAAGCAGCAAAGAATCCCGAACCCTAGACTATCAAATATTGAAATTTTAGACTTAGAAATGTTTACCTGGGGACAAAGCATAATGTTTTATGAGTGCATAGAACCAGGATACAGAGTAAAATGTTAATAAGAAGATACTTGGAATTAAATTCAAAATGTTGTAGGATACAATCCAAATCCAGTGATGGCAAGATGAAGATTCCCATTGATTTTTCAATAGGCAATTGGTCAAGTTTCTAGTGCAGAAAATGGTGATGTTTAAAGAACTCCAGCTTGCTTTAATTGTAGGTTTACAAATATCAAGTAACATAGTTTGGTTTCTTTTAAATAATATAGGAAATTTAACAGTACCTTTTGCTTCTTAGGGAGAAAGAGGTCCTAGGGGTATCAACGGAACTCACGGAGACAAAGGATGCCCGGGTGTTAGAGGTCTGAAGGCAAGTGTGTTACTTGAAAGCATTCCTTATCTTTTTTTTATTTCGTTTGTTCTTTTCCATATACCAAATCGGCCCCTACATAAATTTCTTTTGCTTTCTAAGCATATTGGGACAGCTGTATCTAGTTTTTAGAATACCAAGGAGACCCTACAGAGCACTGAACAACTATCTAGTCTTGGCTGGTTACTGCTAGAACAAGAGCACTACTACAGTGGCTGAGGAGTCACTTGAGCAGCTGGTCTTTCAATGAACCTTCAGGTTATTGAAGCTGTAACAGGAACTGAAGTGTCAGCTGCATTTTGAAGGGATCAGTTTTTCCTTGAGGTTCCAAGGAGCTTTCTGGTTTATTCTACACACATTGATTGTATTTCGCACCTGCCTGTTGTGACAGCAACAAGATTTTCCTGATGGTTGGTCAGCTCTGGGGAGTACATCATTTACTCTGTGGTGCAGTTAAAATTGATACGTTTTTCAAATAGAGAGAAATTAATCTGGCTTCCAGAGCAAACAGATCCAAATTTAGTAAACCGTCTTGCAATTTTTGCTCATAAGGCTGAGGCGATTAGAGTTAAATATCCTTTTATTACTGTTATGAGTGATGTATTTTAACATTACAGTTGATTTTATTGTCTCAGTTGGGGATCTATGTACAACAATATTGTAGAGTCATGTCTTGATTTACTACTATATTTATATTAACAATGTTTTATGTTGGTGGGCTCTATTTTTAGTATAATATTTGTACTTCAGTTACATTGTTCAAACTTATTTATATCACAGTCATATGTGTGTTCTGTCATTTTTGGGAGCATGGCATTTAGCCCAGTATCCTTAATGAATTGAATGGAATTGACTTGAATTGAGTTGAACTGGTGTAGTTCAACTATAATGTGTTTTTTTTTTTCATTTCAGGGAGCAAGAGGCTATCGAGGAAGCCAGGTACCTGTTCTTAAATGGAATCAATTTTTACTAGTAAATCATCTTTCCGTTACAGCAAATACAACACGATCATGTGTGTATGGATATATGAAAACTTGCTGAAGACCAAAGGCAAAGATATCAGAAACCAAGTAAAATTGGCAAAATCTTGTAGCTAGTCACTGTAACTTAATGAACCTGCATTTAGATGTGAGCTTCCCTACACTTGTTAAGAGCCGATGAAGATGTCGATTATTTGAATGTCATTTTTCCACAACTGCAATAGTCTCAAATTTGACCTAATATGGCCACCACAGAATTCAGTATTTATGAGTATTTTGATATGCCAGAGTTGTTTCCTACTTCACAGAGGTGTAATTAGCGGGTTTTGATTCCTGGGAAAAACCCTGCAGGGGGGAAGGAGGGTTACTGGGCTCTGGGCAAAACCTTTGCTGGGAGGGTGGGCAGGACAGGGAGAGAATCACTGTTATCTGTCCTGGGGACTCAGTCCCCAGCTGCTCCTTTGCAGAACATTATGCTTGCCCTCAGCTATTGGTGTTGCTGCTATGTTCAGGTTTGGGCCCGAGCAGTGGCATAGAGCCTCGCACCCAGCTGCTGCTCTAGCTGTGGTGTGGGGCTGTTCCTAATTCTGCAGCACCATGGACTATCTAGGGAGCTGACACTTTGGTGCCCCCTGTAAGTTGGTGCTTGGGGCTGGTGCCTCATTCATGCAGTCAAGTTACGCTACTGCTATGCCAAGAATCAAAACATGACTACTAAGAGCACAGCCATAGCTAATGGACCTTCTGCTAGCTCCAGTAAGCAGGTTCTAATGGGGTGGGAGCGTGAAGTGGGAATGCCAAATCTTAAGGACAATTCCTTTCAGATTCCTTCTGGGCTGGGCAACATAGTTGGCTGGAGTAGCTTGAATACCAGCATGGAGTAAGAAAAGCTGCTGGAAAAAATCATTTTGAAAACTGATTACTATAAATGTTAACATTTATTTTATGGAATAAAATAATTAATTTGCAAACTTTTTTTTCACTATCCAAACAGTCTTAACAGTTGGGTAAATGCTTGCAATAAGAAATGCTGCCTTTTAACTTGTGTTCACACTTGGTCTGCTAATTCAAGCCTTCTGACTACCTCTTTTTCAAAGAAGTACTACTATTAGTCATGAACAAGTCCTGGAAGCGAATGACCACTATTAGCTTGTTTTCAGAGATGTCAGGAAAGTCAGCCTAGGGAATAAGTATGGTTAAGGAATTGCTAATACTGGACAGTAATTTTCACTAGCAAACATGACCTTGAATCATAGAAAATTAGGGTTGGCAGGGACTACAGGAGGTCATCTAGTCCAACCCCCTGCTTAAAGCAGGACCACCCCAATTATATCATCCTACTCAAGGCTTTGCCTAGCCAAGTTTTAAAATTCTCCAAGGATGGAGATTCCACAAGCTCTCTGGCAATGTGACCCAGTGCTTTACTACTCTCCTAGTGAGAGTTTTTCCTAATATCTAACCTAACTTCCCTTGCTGCAACTTGAGACCATTGTACCTGTTCTGACACCACTGAGAACAGTCTAGCTTCAACCTCTTTGGAACCCCTCTTCAGGTAGTTGAAGGCTGCTATTAAATCCCCTCTTAGTCTTCTCTTCTCTAGACTAAATAAGCCCAGTTTCCTCAGGTTCTCCTCGCAAGTCACGTGCCTCAGCCACCTAACCTTTTTCGTTGCCTCCGCTAGACTTGGGTCTCCAATTTGTCCACTCTTTCTGTACTGGGGGGGCCCAAACCCGAACATAGTCTCCAGATGTGGCCTCACCAATGTTGAATAGAGGGGAAGAATCTGAACAAAACCGGGTCCATGATTCTTAATTAAATTTTTAACCTTAATTGCTCTTCTTTAATTACCATAATGAAATTTCATTTGGTGAATATATATTTCTCATCATTAGTGCTGTTATCTATGATGTACTTTTCCAGCTTAGCCATAACACATGCTTCAGTAAGCCACTTCATTGTGTCCGCTAAAGTTATTTTAAAACATTGAAAACTGAAACTTACTTTTCACCCCCCCCCCCCCCCCCAAAAAAAAAAAAAGATTCAATGCCTGTAACTTTGAATGGTTGAGACAGAACTTTGGGATCTTGCAGCCTTTTAAGGTAGTTATTTAGAAAACAGCTGTACTTATTTATGAAGTTTGGCTCAGGTTTGCCAAAGTAGGAGGAAAAAATAATAACAACAAAAAAGCAAGAACAAAATAATGATCACTCATTGGATGATTACTAAATGTTTTGTAGAATATTTATGCAGGAAACAATAATTTAAGAGCTAATAAACCTGGGCTTACGTTATCAAGATTTGGAACAAATTTCTTTATTTCCTACAGTATTTACGGAGCCCTTTCTAATTGTGATCATGTGCCTTGTGATTCTGTAATGCATTCAATTACTGCCAAAGCCAAGTTAAAAATAAAATCTACAAAGCTTTTGAAATTGTGATCTCTATCAAACCAAGACTCCCACTGACTTCTTTGTAGTATATTTGGAGTGAAGATTGCCCAACGTGTCTCAAATCCATACAGTTGGTCCAATAAATATAACCCCCCCCTCCCCCAAATCATTAACTTCCTAGCCTTTGTTTTAGGCCCTTAGTGTCATTTTAGGTTATTTGTGTATTGCTATTACTAGCCATTTAAATAACGGTAGTAAAACAATGCGTTGTCCCATGTCATTTTATTCTTTGTTCCATCTGAAAGCATCTAACTAAACCCTTAATTTTCATAGAAACACAGTAGGAGTTGCTTCAAGTTCTTTTATGTGTATTATTGTTTTAATAACAAGAAAACTATTTTGACGGCTCTTAAATGTTTTAGGCTCTAAATAAATGTGTCATACCTGTAATTCTTCAGGAATTCCCAAGCCTAATTTTTCTTCCTCACAGTAGGTTCACATTATAGGCTATTATTATTACTATTTTACAGGAAATAAGCTTCAAGGGACCACTGCTCTTTGCTCTAATTTTAAGTGAAATATGACAGTTTAAAAACAATAGACAAAGAGAGCAGGGCAGTAATGCACGGGAAATTATGTGAGTGTGAATTTCTTAGTTTTACTATTGCTATCTAAAGAATTTCAGTTCTGGAAAGCAGTGTGGACAGCTTTCACATTCTGGAATCCCTTTCCTACTCAGCCAGAAGGGTTGTTGGATCCTCACTAGAACTGACTTCTCAGTGCTTTTAATTCCTGCTACCCTTAAGAAAGAATAGTGAAACCCAGGATGTCTCTGCACTAATTAAACAGCCCCCACCTTAGCTTTAAAAATGTTTTGATGAACTGCAGTTAAAGACATTAGACGCAGGGGTAGCAGTGGATGTAGTCTTCCTGGACTTTAGGAAGGCCTTCGACACCGTCTCTCACCCCATTCTCATTAAAAAACTAGGGGACTGTGGCGTCAACACCTACACAGTCAAATGGGTCACTAGTTGGCTGGAGGGCCGCACCCAGAGAGTGGTTGTGGACAGGTCATTTTCAGCCTGGAGGGATGTGGGCAGTGGGGTCCCGCAGGGCTCGGTCCCCGGGCCTGCACTGTTCAACATCTTCATCAGCGACTTGGACGAGGGGGGAAAAAGCACCCTGTTCAAATTTGCAGACGACACTAAGATGTGGGGAGAAGTGGGCACGCTAGAAGAGAGGAATAGGCTGCAATCGGACCTGGACAGGTTACAGGGGTGGGCGGATGAGAACAGGATGGGTTTCAACACTGACAAGTGCAAGGTGCTGCACCTGGGGAGGAAGAACCAGGAGCAGACCTACAGGCTGGGGAACTCCCTTCTCATCAGTGCAGAGGCAGAAAAGGATGTTGGAGTCATTATTGATGCCAAATTGAACATGGGCTGACAGTGTGGGGATGCGGTCAGGAAGGCCAACCGTACTTTGTCATGGATCTACAGATGCATGTCAAGCAGGTCCAAGGAGGTGATCCTCCCCCTCTATGCGACACTGGTCAGGCCGCAGTTGGAGTACTGTGTCCAGTTCTGGGCACCGCGTTTCAAGAGGGATGTGGACAGCAAGGAGAGGGTCCAAAGGAGGGCCACTCGCATGATTAGGGGGCAGCAGGGCAGGCCCTACAAGGAGAGGCTAAGGGACCTGAACCTGTTCAGCCTCCACAAGAGAAGGCTGAGGGGGGATCTAGTGGCCATTTACAAACTAGTCAGAGGGGACCAGCAGGCATCGGGGGAGTCCTTGTTCCCCCGAGCACTATCAGGAGTGACTAGAAATAACGGTCACAAGCTGGCAGAGGGCAGATTCAGACTAGACATCAGGAGGCGCTTCTTCATGGTCAGGGCGGCTAGGATCTGGAACCAACTTCCAAGAGAAGTGGTGCTGGCTTCTTCCCTGGGGGCTTTAAGAGGAGGCTAGATGAACACCTTGCTGGGGTCATTTGACCCCAGTACTCTTTTCTGCCCATGGCATGGGGTTAGACTTGATGATCTGCTCAGGTCCCTTCTGACCCTACCGACTATGAAACATTCACGTTTGGAATTAAAATATATTCCCAAAGTGTCAAAATCAGTGCTGATTACAATTTTATTTAAACGGTACCTTAATTTGTCCTAAATGTTACAATATTCTTCTGTAGCTATTTTGCCCTTATTGTTACCAGCTTTGAAGTATGGCAACCACATTACAAAATGGCTTAAAAAGAGCTCATTACACTATACAAACTTTCACCAAAAGTACAAGAATTTTCATATGTTGGATCAAATGTCAGTGCTTGTGTACTGGAAGTTGTCTGGCTTTTGAGAATGTAGCAATTGGTAAAGAGATGTGAAAAAAATAACACAGAGCAAAACAGAGTTCATATTCTGTCAGTGGTCCATAATTCTAATTCTTATTCTTTTAAAATTCCCCAAATTCATAAAAGGCTCTGTCTTCCATTTAGAAAGACTTGGTCCTGGTTGAAAAGAGCTCACTGAAGCTAACATAAAGATTGTTGTTTATACCAACAGGGTGAGAGAGGTATTGATGGCATTGATGGCATCGATGGAGAGAAGGTAAACTTTAGTCATACTTACAGCATTCAAGTAATGAAGCTTATCTAAAAGAATAAACGTTACTTTTTTTTCTTTTTCTCTTTTGTTTGTTTGTGGATTTAGGGAGAACAAGGGTCTCCTGGACCGTCTGGAGAAAAGGGCAGCACAGGGAGACGGGTAAACTATGTTCAGTAGTAGTTAGTATTCATGGCTGATGACAGCCATTGTCATCTTTCCAAAATTTACTGCCAGCTCTGTAATCTCTGTGATTTATTAACAGCTCTACTTATGAAATACATAACTTGTATATATCTGTGCAACTCCAATGACTTAAATAGAACTCTGGTACTTTATTGCAGGGAAGACCTGATCCCCTGAATTTAACTGTGCTATGGCTACTTTTGGTTCCTGTATACTAATTGTTTGTGCATCCTTCCTGATTTAAGGGTGGGAAAGGCCCCAGAGGAGAATCAGGGGAGCGTGGAGAGCCTGGCCTAAGAGGAGACCACGTAAGTAAAAAAAAAAAAAAAAAAAAGACCACCTGTTCCATCTTCCTTACATTTTGCTAGACTGGAAAGACTCTCATTGATGTGAATAGCACTTTGTGTCTGGATTTGTCATGTGATGTTCAGATTTTGTAATAGCCAGGGGCTTGGTGCCTGACATCTGTGGATGTCCCAAGATACAAACAGATCTTGATACATTGGCAGTGGCCAGGAGCACAGGCCCAGGGCCCCTTACTGATCCTTTTGCTTCTTTCTCTATGCCAACACAGATCTATCTGGAACCATTTTGTCATGCAGCCCCTACTGATGGTTGAACTGAAACTCTTCCCTTTAAAAGGCTTTAAAAGAAACTCATGGACTGATTTCTAGAATTATGTAGTACTGTAGAGTTAGCTGCTTTTTTGGCTTCTCTTCCTGTTGCTGCTCCTCCCTTCAAACTGTTGGGCCCTAATTCTATTTACAGGCTTCGACAGTCTCTGGGTAGCAGGGAGTAGAATGCAGTGGAGTCATTGCCCTCCCCAGCACTATGGGTTTGAGTCTTTTCAGATGTGTTTTGCAGCCTTCCATTCCAGGCAACCAAAAGTTTCATGTGGTTCTGCCTAGTATATAGTGTTCATACAAGACCAATATAAGTGTTAAGTCTTAGGTTCCCAGCTTAATCAGTGGGGATGCATCCCCACCCAAGTTCCAAGACAACCTTTGCTCAGTCTTTCCTCATTTAGGAGGCTGTCCAAGCACCTCCTAGCACCTAACCTTTGCTTATACCACACACTGAGCTTCTAGTCTGTCAGCAGCTTCTAGTGTTTTGTGTCTCTTTGCCTTCTCTCCTGATCCCTGCCCTGGTTCCTTGGTCCCTGGTCCTGGCTTCCAAACTTGGGTTTTTGACTTTGGCTTGTCTCCTGGTTTGCTCCTACTGTTGGTTTGCTCCTCAGCCTTCTAATGTTGGCTCAGCTTGTCTCTTGGTTTCCAGTCTTTGGTTAAACACACTTAGCTTGAGACCTCGGCATCTAACCTTGGCCTCTTGTTATACATGCTGACTTTTTGGTGGGTGTCGAGCCCCATGCATGCCCAGAAGAGGCAGCGCATTACTTCAACCCAACTTGCCCACTGCCTGTAAAGATTGGATGCTTTTGGTGCTTTTATTTAACAGCTGATTTAATCAGCTTTAGCTAAAAGCACTGTAGATCCCTACAGAAGCACCTGATCTTTACAAATGCTGAAGAGCTGTGGTGAAGTAATGTGATGCTGCTTCCAGTAAAGCACTTTTTTTTCCCTACGTCTGCAGGCAGCCACAGAGATCTAACATGTAAAGCCAAAACATCCATGACTTGTGGGTACTGAACCCCTGCTAATTTTTTTTGGTGGGTGCTTGAGTCCCAGAGCACCCATGGAGTTGGTGCCTATGTCTCTTATCTTAGACTAGACTTTTGCCCCTGACCCTTGACCTTTTAACTACTCTAGCAGATTGTGATGACAGGAATACTGTGTCAGGAGTCCTTAACTCTGGGTGAAGTCAGTAAGAGTTTTGTCACATGAGAGGGGCCAGAATTTCACTTCATTAGTTTAACTGTATTTTCTTCAGACCTGGAGATCCTTAACAAAATCCATTTTAGTATAACATTTTGCTCAAAATCATTCACTGGATACATTGGTATCTTGAGTAACTACATAACCAAAGAATGAGAATGACCATGTAATCACAGGCTTGAATTCACTGCCCAAAAAGATATTTTCTTTCCGTTGCTTTGCAAAAAAATTTTTTGTTTTTTGTCTATGGAATTGCAGATGTAAGAAGGCTTTTTGCCAACATTTTATACTAAAGCAGTCCTTTAAAAATTGTTTTTTATCAATTAAAAACGTATAATATTGTTTATCTATCCTGCTTGTTTTAATTGGAATAGCAAAGGGAAAGTATTGGAAAATACTAAACTTCTGTTTGACTTTTCTAGGGGGATTCTGGAACTGACAATTATATTCGTGGCCATAAGGGTGAAAAAGGAAAACCTGGGCAGCAGGTAAATGGGCAGCTTTGAACTATTAAGGGCCACTAATGGCCTGCAGAAGAAGGAACTTGTGCATGCTACTGGGGGTTGAATTATTTTGTTTGTTTTGTTTTATAACTTGTGCCTGTAGCACCAGATTCTGAGACCTTTTTTTATCACTGGAAATTCTGAGAAACCAATGAGAGAGGGGATCCTTGCAATGTTGGTCACATTGTCCCAAGACTGTAGCAACATTTGAACAAAAGGAAGATATGGTGCAGTTTGTTTCCTCTTTTTACTACAGGAGACTTCTTGGCATAAATTGACACCACAACATTAATTTCTCCTAGACTTACAACCATAGAATACTGGGGATTTCTTCAGCTACACTGCTGGACAAACATCTTAGGTGCTTTGAACACCTATGCATTAGAATCCATCTAGTCCAACCCACTGCTAGAGGCAGGTTCATTCCTGTCTGAACTATTTTAGACCCTGCCTCAAATTATGATGCTATTTTTTCAGAACAGGATTAAGTCCTTTCTGATCTGTAGTTAAGAACCTGAATGTCTGCTTACATTGCGCTGCATTCTCAGGTTAAATTAAATTTGCTGGAAACTCTTTAGGGCATGAACCTGAAACTTCCTTGATATCTGAATGGGTGCCCTGACTTCTATGGGACCTTTAAGTGATGCTGTAGTTTGAATAGAAGGCCAAAGGAGCCCAGCCCATATTGCAATGGCTCTTGATTTCCAAGAAGTAAGGGAGTAAGAGTTCTTGGATATCAAAATTATGAGACAGTGGGGTTAGCATAATGCTATGATATCTGGTCACAGATTGAGAACTTCTAGTTCACTTTTGAGCATATACACATCCTTGGAGTAATCCAAAACCCACTGAAGTCAATGGAAGAGTTTCCATTGGACTTTATTGGGTCATGTCCAAGACCTAAAAAATGGCCATTTTTACATAATTGTGGTTCAGGGAAAATCTGTATTTTAATAGTGTCTGGCAACAAAGGTCTCTGCTTTCTGATTTATCTTTCCCCGAGAATCCTTTACATTTGTTTCTCAGAAAAACAGAGGAGAAAACTTTTCAAAGCTACTGTCTAACTCAGCATGTCATAACTGGTAGGACCTCAAAATAATCATGTTCCTTCTGGTTACATACCCTTGATTACAAATATTTTGTATAACACAAAGGTCAAACATCTATATGGTACAACTGGTTACAATGATATTGCTTAGAAAAAGAGATGTTCTAGGAAAAAAGATCAAAAGAGGGCTGTAAAAACAAAATGTACAATTACTCATGTCTTGTTGAGGTACGTGAAAGGACTGTGATATTTAGATTAGCTCATTTTCCTTTTGTTTTACAGGGAGAACCAGGAACAGATGGAGTACAAGGAGGGCTGGGACCAAAGGGCTCTGATGTAAGATTATTACTAGAGTGTTGGGGTAGTTGATCTATAGTTCAGGATGCAATGATGTTTCCATTGCTAAACCCAATTTTATTTCTGGGAAGCTGACAAGTTTATTTAGTTCACTTGAGATTGAGAAGTGTGCAAAGATTGAAGGCAAGCTTGCTGCATAGGAATGTAGGGCTGGAAGGGGCTTCTTAAAGTAATCTACTACAGCGCCCTGCTCAAGGCAGGCTCACCCTGACTAAATTATCCCAGGCAAGTGTCGGTCCAACCTGCTCTTAAAAATTTGTAAGGATGGAGATTCCACAGTTTCTTGAGGTCGCCTGGTTCGAGTGCTTGACCACCCTCATAGTCAGAAAATTCCTCCTAATTGTCTACCTAAATTGCTGGCAGCTTGAGGCTATTAGTTCTGTCTCATGCAGTCATGGAGAAAAGCCCATCTCCATCCTTGCTTTTCAGGTATTTGAAGATTGTCATCACATCCCCGCTCAGTTTTCTTTTCTCTAAACTAAATAAACCCTAGTTCTTTCAGCCTTTCCTCATATGACTACATTGCTGTAGTCCTCCAGAAAATCAAGGCATTGGGCTCCTAAGACTCATGGATCGGCTGTTGACTTGTATCTCCTAATCCAGACAGATGAAGCCCCAAATGGTCTCCACTGACATTTAATATGGTCTCCAGTGACATCCACTATCTAAAGTGACAAGACCAGGGCTGTCCTTTGCTTAACCTTAGCAGTGAGAACATCATCCTGCTGAAGATGGTTCAAGCATCTTCATGTCACGTTTCCTATCATCTGAATGACTGTGTTTTGATAACTTTAAATCTCTTGTAATTTTACTAATGTGAATTCTCAACCTTGACTTCACCTTAATCTAGTTTTTGTCTGAGGGTAGGTATTTTTGTTGTTTGACCTAGGGCTGTTCTTTTTCATGGCTAGTTCTATATTTTTGGTTGTAATTTGTCTTGCCTTTCTTTTGTAGGGTGAAAGAGGTCGAAGAGGTGCTCAAGGCTTACAGGTCAGTAACCATTACCAGTACATGCTGTTTGCACTTTATTTTTATACCATTACATCTCAAGCCTGAGCTTCTGCCTATAGGCCTGGATGAATCATTTGCACCAATATGATTTATGTAGATTTTGTGTGTAAATGTAAACTGTACTGGAATACAAAGTGAACAGACATTCATCTGTTTTGAGGGAGCTGCTCACAGTAGGCACTATAACAACCCCTTGCCACTAGGTGGTGGAGAATCTAGTGACAGCCTGTTTGCCTGGAAAAAATTATTTCTGTTTCTATCCAGAGGTAGCCAACATCTTAACTGGTACCACTTACCCTTGGATAGTTTTATTCCTGATGTCTCCCTAGGTATTTCTGCACTGGATTTAAGTAAAGTTATCTTTAAGTAAGTTATTTAGGAGTTTATACAATCTGTCTGCTCCTTCTTAAGACCAGTGTAAAGTCTGGTTAGACTGATGTAAATGTGTCATGTGCCTGGGCCCTTAGAAGGGAAATATCAGTGTGAATAGATTATCACCACTTGCTTTTCATAAGTCTGTTTCAAATTTAGTCAGCTTTTGGGTCCCAGAAAAAGCCTGGCCAGAAGCCCTCTTGATGTGGACACTAGAAGTGTAAAGGATACTCCTAACTTTCACTGATATAAAAGTCAGTTTCCAGCAATTTTGCTGGTTCATTGGTGACATATTGGGGGGGAGTGGGCACGTGCCTCTTCAGATTTCTGTGGTGGTTCATGGAGCATGTCTAGGGGGTCTGCAAAAGGCAGCTGTGCTGCTGCTGCTGCTCCAGCTCCCCCTGTTGTTAGAGGCCGAGTGAGCGACAGCAGTAGGCATTCCAGCATCAGCAGGCAGAGCCTGTTGCAGCTCCTCCCATGGTGAGCAGCTGCCGGAGCACCAGCAGCTAAGCATGGCTGGGTAGCAGCACCTCATCCTGTCCCTGTTGCTGCCCCAGGTGGGATCCAGCACTGCTGCGAGAGAAAGAGAGAGATCCAGAGGGGTCTGTGTTTCCATTTCCCAGGTTTACCAGAATTGTGTGTCTTCCCCCTTTCTGCCCCTGCACCATCAATAGTTACAATCTCTTATGTTCTGGTTTATGTTGTCACAACCCAAAGTTGTGATTTTTTGTTTGTGTGTGTGCTTCGGCACCGCTAAATTATTTCCTGCCAATTTGTCGCTTTCTTTGCACGGTAGAGCTCTCTGCTGCTAGAGAGAACTCTGGTGCAACGGGGGATTTCCTGCCGAATTGTAGCTTCTTTGCAGTGTGCATCTCTTTCTTGCATCGTAGTGATGCACGTTGTAAAGAAGTTCCCGCCATTCATATTAGGATCCGCGCCACGTTATTGGCCCATTCCTAATATAGGCACACGTGGCGGCTAGCGATTGGCTTGCTAGCCGTACATAAGGCTTGGGTAGCTTCCGCCCAAGCCGGAGGAGGGAGGACGAGAGAGATTCTGTGTGAAGATCTCCAAGCGCTGCGGATCCGGCGCGCCTCCCCTAAGCAGGCAATAGAGGCAATAGAACCGAGCCTACGGAGCTTTCGCTTCTCGCCTCTCCCCGTCACCGAGCGCAATCCTAGACGTATCCCTTTCCTGAAACTTCGGACCCGCGGAGCCTAAGTAACTCCGGGGAAACTTTTCGAATACAACTTAACCGGACCCGCGGAGCCTAGCAAACTCCATGGGAGCAATCGATTTGTCAGAGTCCTCCAACGAGGGTTCAAGCGGGAGCTGTGCCTGGAAACCTGTCCAGCCTACATCAATACCATCTTTGGGTGTAAGTAAACAATCTTTTCAATCAACCATTATGCCTCCGTAACTAATTCTAACTCGTGTGCACTAAACCGCCCCGCGGTTCTCTCCCGCCCCGCGTGCCCGGGCTGCTGGCCACAGCCCGTGTGCACCGAAGACGGGTCCGGTTTGACCCCGGTTCGCCCCCAGCTAGCCCATGGCGGCCAGAATGGGATCGGAATCACCGCCGCACATGGCGACGAGGGCGGGATCAGGGCCTGGCCCGCACATATGTAACCCAGAATAAACTGACATAAACTAAGATTGGAAAGCCTGTCTGCCTTTGTCATCTCCCAGAGCATGGACTGTAGCCAGCATGTGGTCTGCTAACTAATGCTGACAGGTGTAAGGCAGAGGGGTGGGAAGAATAATCCGTGCTTAGCAGGGAGAAGCCAGGCAGATGCCTGCAGTCTCTGCTGGACCTCCAGCAAGGGAGCAGAGGGGAGGGGGGAATTCCTGCTTAGCAGGGAGTGCTGGGTGGGTGGGGAGCAGCCTGCAATCTCTGCTGGAGCTGCAGCCAGGAAGCAGAGGGGAGGGATCAGCCCTGCTGTGGAGCAGAGAGCCCCACCCAGCCCAGGGAGCATTCTGGGATGCTGGGGGAGTCTGGTTTATCTTAAACCAGCAAGGGGTCTGTGCCAGAGATTGCATAAGCCGGTTTGAGCCAAATCAGTTGAGTCTGATACCACATTCAACCAGGTTTATCTCAAACTGGTTTCAGCCATTTTCAAGCTGGTTATGTGCACATCTGTTCTGTTACAGATTTAAACCAGTTTCTGATCACTTAAACTGGTTTATGGGTAATGCCTGTCCCTAGCCCTTAAATCCAGTGCAAAACACTAATAGAGCACTGTGAACAGCCCAACTACAGTAGGCAAAGTAAACATTGAGATGAGTATCTTTTCTAGCCTTGTACTTCTGTCTAGCACAGAAAACAAAACTAGCTCTGCTTCCACATGAGGGAGCTGCTTGTGGAAGATACACAGATAACAGAAGGGATTGCAGCTGGAAATTTCAGGGACTGTAACATTGATGGTCCCTTGTTTGCCAATATTAGATGGGCAGCTGAGACAGGCTGGTTTTAAATAAGGCTGTCTCAGAAAAATAGCCTGAGCTGACTTCATGTTAGAATCTGAAAATCCATTCAAAGCTATTAAAAGACTAGCCTTCTGTGTACCTCAGAGAAGACTGAATCCTAGTACATATTGGAAAATTAATTCCCAAACCACTGAATGTGGGTCTCCAAGGCAAGACCATGAATCCAGAATGTTGTAGGACTCCATATGTAGGAATATGTTGACTGCACATCAAAATGTGCTACTGACTGGAAGCACCAGGAATTAATTGCAGCTTGGAAGAAATTATCTCATTGTTGTTGATAGCTGCTCAGGCTGGTTCTATCCAGACCTACCCCCTGGCAAGCAAACAAACAATATGAAGATGGATGTAATTGGTGAGAGCATCTCTGCTTCTCTATCAACATTTTGGGTGATACACTTGACAAAGAGTTGTTTGTTTAAATAGTGTAGTTATATAAAACCTAAAAGCAGATGGATCCAAGAAAGATCTAGCAGAAGGAATGTTAATTTCCAGATGTCATTTTTAAAAGTAGGCACATATGTTCCCTCCTCAGATAAAGGACGTGCATCTGTCATCATATTTACAAACCATGTACCTATATACTCTGCTTGTAGGTTATTTTGCTTTCCGTTATGTAGGTTATCTGTTTTTTAGGGTAAGGACTGTGTATTATTCTATATGGTGCCTACCACAGGAAGACTTTGTTCCTAGTTGACCTGAAGGTGCTACTTTTACATCCATAGCGTACTACTATGGTGCTACTTGTACATCCACTAGGGCGCGATGTCCCCATGGCAATATCCATACTTGAACAAAATGTGTTAAAAAAGGAAATGGAGGGGCCTTGGTGAGAGTGCCTTTTATATTAACTCTTTTTTCAGCCACCCTGTCTTTGATTACAGCATTCCTATTCACTCTTTGTCCTTTTGACATATCCTTCACTAATTGCTGCCTCATTCTGAGCTGTAGTGAAGTAACGTGGGTTTGTGACCTGCTGCCTATCTGATTACAATGCAGTGTCTAGTGGGAAGTGACGGCTCCAGTTTAATGGACGGCAATCCCCCACACTGTTTTACTCACATCCCTACTTTTTCTCTCATGGGCACATGAGATAAAATCTAAAAATAGAACCTGTCCCTCAGGAACTCCATGGAAACCTCCGACCTCCACTTCATTCCAAGCTATGTCACCTTTGCTCACTATGTAAAGTCTATGAGACAGCTGAGATCCCTAAAGGATTGGTCAGCAGCTTAGAATAACCAGGATGCAGCTTGCTTTGGCTTCTCCTTGCCCTCAGAATTCCCCTTCTCCTGGGTAGACTGGCGGTGGCAGGAATGTCATAGGAGCTGGTTTGTGGCCACTGTACACCAAATGAGAACTCCCCTACATCAGCGATGTAGACCCACCCCCATTTCTAAGCCTGCTAGTACCGTCAGAATTGAACTTGACTGTCTGGGTCTTTGTGTACCTCTTTCATTTCCATGGTTTACTTGTTCATTACAACCAATTTTCTGATTTTTGGTGCCTTTCCATTCTTTTAACTTTCTAAGCTCTTTATTTTTTAAGCATATAGGCTTCTCTCATTGTTGTCACGTGTCTTTGGTGTTGCTCCTGTCATTGCTGCTTCTGGGATTTATTTTGTTTCTTGTTTTCCCTTTGCATATCCACCCAAGCTTCTCCTACTTCTTTGAAACTAACTAAAAATCCATTGAAGGTCAGTGGTAGTCTTTTCAATTGCTTCAGTGGACTTTGAGTCAGACTTCAGTTTTTAAGTGACTAGGCTTAAGGCAGGCCACACGAATTACTGCATGTAGTCATTAGATAAGCTTTTATTCAGTTGCCACCAAAGAGACAAGACTTTAAACTAATTTCCTCTTTAAAAAAGTTTGGATTTTAAACTGTATCTTGAGGAGATTTTACCACACCTTCAACTCTCCTATGAAATGTGCATTTTCATTTCTACCTGGGAGAACTTTTACAATTTTTTCTCCTATGCCTGAAGAAGGGTGGTTGTGCCCGGAAGCTTGCAAATAAAGAGACTTTTTTTTGCAAAAATCTAGTTGGTCTAATAAAAGAGATCACCTCTACCATGAGTTCTGATTCCTTTTGTCTCTAGACCAATATGGCTACAACTGGGGTACTTGACAAACTGTATCTTGTGCATTTTTAATGGATATATTTCAGTAAATTATTTAAATGATTTGAAAGAATCTGAACTTAGAGTTGACCTCTGCTTTTGCTACTTCAAGTGCATTTTTTTAAATGTTACCAAAGACCATATTTTTTAAATTAAATACTAATTAGTACTGCTGCCTTTTAGTTTCCTTTTTAAAATTACTGCTTTCTGGTTTAAAAAACCCCTTTCTTAGAAAGTTCCATCTTTTTCTGGTGGCTTTTTTGTTGGTCACTGATGGAATTGCAAAATACTCAGTTCATATTTTTCTCTAGGGTGTCAGCCAGAAAGTAGTAATTAGATGATTTCTGTAGTTAACCAGACAAAGGCACCTGTACGCACCATGGATTTTAATTCTCATTAAATTAAATAGATTTATAAAAAACTTGTTTATTGTGGAGTGTCGCATATGTGTTTACATGCATTCGGTTTTCAAACTAATTAAGCCTTGAAGTATCACATATGTGTTTACACGTACTAGGTTTTAAAATGAGTTAAACCAGGTCCCTGGATGGCGCTGCAGGAGAATGGGACAGTCCAGCACTGGCCCCCTGGCCTGGGGCCCCTACCCACCCTGTACCTGTGCCCTGCCACACAGCTGTGGAAGCAGGGAGCCAGCAAACCACACAAGGAAAAAAAAAAAAAAAAAGCATAAGCAATTCAAAAGCAAAAGCAATTGGAAGGGGTGAACTACAAAAAAAGTTGCAATACCATCTGGTGGACAAAGAGGCTCATTACATGTCTTTGAGTGCTTATGTGTTTGCATACAATGCATCCATGTATGCAATGCTTTAATTCCCAGCAAGCCAAACTAAACTACATCTGAGGAGTTTTAGTTTAATGCACAAGAAAGACTTTTAAAGTATTGGGAAATCCCACTCCTGCAAACAGAGATGCAGTTGCAGTGCATAAAAGGGCAAAAATCATGGCATGTACATGAGCCCTTAAACATCACGGATCTGAGAATACGGGCATAGTTGCCCATCTGACTGTACTATCCATTATGGGGTGCTGAAGACCATTAAGGTTCAGAAATTGTTATATGGAAAAACATTTAATTTTCTTTATAAAATGGTAGACTGCAGAATGGAGAAGTCTTCTTTCACCTCATAGGTGATGCATAGCAGGGGCACGGGTGGGGGCACGTGTCCCTGAGATTGGTTGCTGCCACTGGTGTCTGCAGGCTGTCGCTGCTCACCACCCCCCTCCACCCTTTGCTGCCAACACTGCCATGTCACCTGCAGGTGGTCCCCACTTAGCCCAGCCTCGCTGCCAACGTTACCGTGCCAACTGTGGGCGGTCCCCGCTTGCTGCTGCCATGCCCCCGCAGCTGACACCGCCACCTGCGGGCGGTCGCCCTGCCCCCCCCCCCCCCCCCCCCCCCCCCCCCCCGCCTCAGGAGGCATGAGTCATTCATATTTCACCTCCTTGCTAATCTAATGCTTCCTAATTGCATGACTGTCCCTTTTCAGAGATACAGGGAAGGAAGTGTTGTCCACAGCAACCAAGAATTTTCCACAGACTTTCAGTTAATTACTTCCTGCTTACAGCTCTATCTTCTAAAAATATACTGGTTCTCTCCAGGAGTCAGTGCCCAGACTCTGTGTTCTGCCTGGCTAAATAGCCTGTTCAGTAGAGAAACATAAAGGGGTGATGGTGGGGATGAAAGCCTTTCTACCCCACCAAAGCACAGAGCAATGATGGAGGTGCTTCTTGACTACTACTGCAGCTTCAGGGCAGTGTAATTCTGCAATGCTTCGTTTGCATTCCTCCACACTAGGAAAGTTTCCCAGCAGCTCTGCATAATCATAGCTCCACAACTGTGGTGTCTTCTAACATCACCTGTGTGCTGCATACCTGCATTGGGGCACAGATCTACAGCATACACATTGTAAAGCCTCTGTTCAAGTCTCGCCACATTCTGTATTCACCTGCACAGCAAACAACTGCATGAGTTCTGTTGCATTATATTCCTTCAGTGGCAGCTATATGGAATAAGTGTGGTGTCAAATTTCTCTTAGATGAGGTAGCCAGGTAACTAAAGCCTCCCTTCCTATAAAGACACATGTCAATGTTTTGTGCTAATCCTGCTGGCTTATATCCCTTGGTATATCACAAAGCACTCAGGGCCAGCTAGTAAAATCAGCTGACTTTAGACTGCAAACAGTAGAGTAAGACTGACTTCACTAATATCCATACAACTCGGCTACTTTCAATAGCTTACGGAAAGTACTAAAACGACAGAACTAGAGCTAAATGTATACAGGGGAGAAAAAAAATGCTTCACAATCACACAAGAACATACCATTTTCTGCGGAGAATTTTTTTTGTAGCTTCATGTCAAACTGTGGTTTACATTTTATGAAAAAGGCATCTTTTCAAAAAAATTCTGTTTATGATGACTTTTTTGGTTAAAAACAAATATAAAGGGAGCCATACTAAAATATCATAGACATTGTTAACCAATGGACAGATCAAACAATTATTCTAATACCTAACAAGAGATGAAGTGTATTGCAAATGTGAACACAACTAATTTTGTGTAAATTGCAAAGAAAAAGTGGTAAGGAATAAAAAAAGAGATGTAAAAGAAAAGCAGGAGAACTAGTAAGGGGGAAAGAATGGGTTATCTCTAGGCCTGATCCGGAGTCCACTGAAGTCAGTGGAAAGACTCCCACTGATTTTAGTGGGCTTTGCAATAGATAGATTTATAGATTTACAGATGCTAGGGTTGGAAGGGACCTCAACAGATCACTGAGCCCAACCCCTCTGCCTGGGCAGGAAAGAGTGCTGGGGTCAGATGACCCTAGCCAGATGCCTATCCAGCCTTCTCTTAAAGACCCCCAAGATTGGGGAGAGCACCACCTCCCTTGGAAGCCCATTCCAAATTTTGGCCACCCTTACTATGAAGAAAAATTGGACCAGTGTGCCTCAGATAAGAGCCCAAATGCTCTGATACAAATTCTTGTTTGTTTAAATATCTAGGTGACAATGTTGTCTAGGTGACAATTTCATATGAGGCTGCTTCTGTTAAGACATTGTCTGCTTTTCTATAGCTAGCATTGTAACAGATGTCAAGTGTTGCAGTGCTGTTATTTGGCTACCACTGGGCTCATCAAATCCATGTGATGTCTTTTATTCCATTTGATATCCTTCCCAGTCCTTTCATGCAGGCAGAGTTTCTTATAATTGGACAGTAAAATATTTTGACTCCAACTCTCTCCCTAAGAGATGTTTCTCCAGAATTGCCAATTTCCAGAGAATCCTCAGACATATGTTTGTAATCTCCAAATGAACAACTCCAACATGTTCTGAAACATCTTAGTGCTAAACCAGACCTTTTATCAGTCCCAAAGAGAAGGAAAGTAAAAAGATATTTCTTCAGGGTATCAGCTGAATTGACTCTTTTGAAGATGGCCACTTTATGTGTTTTTTTGACTGGTGATCTTAAAAATGAACAACTAATTTGCCCTCAGTTGAGACAGATTTGACATACAGTTTTTTCTAGTGATGAGAATGAAAACTGAAGCATGAAACATTTATTTGCATTCAGGACATTTTACAAGATTATGGGATAGACTGCAAATAGCCCTGCATAGTGGTTGGAAGTGGACAGAATACCTGAGACACTTACCACTCCTGTTTGCTTTTATGCTCTGAGCACCTTGCAGTGGTCAAGTACAAGGGCTGTTCAGTACTAGTGGTGTCACTGACTTTGAAATTAATTTGTCATTCTGTATAAGAAATATAGTTAGCCTTTCTCATTCCTCTGTTTTTTTCCTTCTCCCTTTCTGCCAGGGTATACAAGGAGATTTGGGGGAAGAAGGTAGCCCAGGCATCTCTGGACCACAAGGCCCACAGGTAGCAAAAAGTAATGCTGAGTTACTTGGCATACTGCTTTTTGTGGAAAAATACTTTTATTTTTACTGTTCTTTTTTTCTCTTGAAAAATGTTTTGCTTATTTCAAATTTTCTGAACAAAAATTCCACTTGGACATATCTCCTACGTGGCCCCTCTAAATTCAATAGGCTGCATTCCTCTTGGAGTTCATATACATGCAGCTTGAAACCAGCAGAGGTGAGTGAATACTAGGAACAAATAATTTATCTTGTAAGTTTTCATTACTTTTCCTTTTTACAGAATATCGTCAAGAAGACTTTCTCAGAATGTCTTTATTTAAATGTATATCATCAGTGAACAGAATTAAAAAGTGTTAAAAATTGTGAAATGCTTGTATGCCAATAAGTATTTCCTAGTATGCTTTCAAGTCCTGTTTGCAAAGAATGAGAGCGATATTACGTTTGGCAGGAAAAATGAGAAAGGTCTGAATTGTGTTGATCCTTGATTTTTTTTTTTCTTGTCTTTTTTTCCATGGCACATATTTGAATAAATACTTACAGCTTTATTCTGCAAGGTGCTCCATACAACCTAGTCCTGAACGCATGCGTTCAATGAGTCTGTTTGCATAGAGAGGCTTGCAGGCCAGGTGCTTTCATTTAGGCAGTTGTGGGTCTACCTTGCAGTGCAAATTAGCAACATTACGCTTTTTTAAAATGCCCTTTTCTTTTAACAGGGCTCAAGAGGTCCAGGAGGCATCAGTGGACTTCGAGGAACACAAGGCATACCAGGCTGTCGTGTTAGTTCTAAATACTCTTATTCTAAATACCCTTATTCTAGTTCTATATTCTATACCCTAATCTATCCTAGTTCTAAATACCCTTATTCTGCACCTTATGTTTGTCTTCATCTCCTTTTAAATTTATTTTGAACCTTGATAAATAAGATCTCTAAGAAGAAATGGAGGATTATTTTTAGTATAATCCTGAGGTAATCAATGTCCAAATGAGAAAGTTAGTCATTGTAAACTTTGGTAATATTGGGTTGGTTAGTGAAGTGGGTGTTGACTAGTGACTCCAGAGAGCAAAGAAACTACTTTGCAGACCTCTTTCATGGTAGCAATGAGAAATTGTACTAATCCTATTGCTTGAAAAATCTGATTCATGGTTGGTGAATATTTTTATTTGGGTGTGGCTACAGGGAAGTGCCCAGAAGATTCAAGGTTGGAATATATTTGAATCATTGAACAAATTCTTGCCTCACTTTTTCACTAGAAATGGAAAGGCTGCATAATTCTGATCAGAATCTGGTCCAACCTATCAAGATTTAGACCTGTGTTTCAAGGAGACTCAGGCTTTCAGACCTAGTTTTATCTGTACGTTCATCTTCTCTGATGCTTTTACAATTAATATTTGAGAATACTGCATGTTGTGAAGTGTTTAGACAAAAAAAGAGAAAATAATTTGCACGGTTGGTTGAGAGAACTTAATGAAGACTTTAAACATGACCACTAGATGGACCAACTGCAAAGGATAAACCTAGAGCAATTTTAAGCTCTAGTGAACATTAACCAGTAGATTTTTCTTTAAAAAAAAAAAACAAAAACCCCAAAAAATTAATTTGTGTTTCTGATTTCAGGGTAATCCAGGACCCCCTGGGGAATCTGGCTCTATTGGGAATCCAGGACCTAGAGGACGAAAGGTGCCAGATTACAATAATATTTTCATTCCTGACCACTTGTCTTTCCAGGATTGTATAAGCATAAAATAACCCTGGCAACACCCCTGGGAATACTATGTGCAGTGTGTGCTGCAGATGAGTAAATTAAGGCATTAGGAAGTAAAATGGCTTCTTCAAGGTCTGCTGGATTTGGCTCCAAGTGCACATGGCCTTGGTTTGATCTGTGCTTTCCAGTTCCTCCTCTTGAAAGACCCCACAAAAAAACTTTTAACTTATTCTGTTATGTTGTGCAAAACTCATAAGTACAACTTCTACCCTAATGACCTGCTTCTCTTCACTCAAAGCAAAATGTTGACTTAACAATATCTTTCATATTTTAATTGTAATAGGGTGAACCTGGAGCTCCTGGAGAGAAGGGCTTATTGGGACCCCCTGGATCAAGGGGCCTGCCTGTGAGTCTTGTTACTTCAGTTGTGGAGCTGTGTGTACAACTGCTGACAGATAGGTGTTAGCCTTCATGTCTGTGACTAATTATTTGGCTGCAAAGGTGATGCTTGCATTTAGACTGTCCATCAGTTATAGGAGTGAAATACTTGGTTCTTGCATTCAAGCCACAATTTCACAATTGTGTTAATCTCAGTTAGAGGTCAGTAAAATGAATGTGCCATTTGGGATGGCATCACTATATTGGAGATATTCTCTTCAACTTTCCAGAGCTCAGCAGCAAAGTTTTTATTATTGGTTGAAGAGAAGAAATTCTGCTGTCAGACCCCTGAGAAAAGTGAAAAGATGTAAGTGAGAGGCAGTGTAAATGGCCATTATATCTCTTCATAACTTTTACCACTGCTGCTACAATGTGTTGGGGACACTGCAAGCTACACAGTTGCCCTTGCAGTCAAGGACAAAAAAGGGTCAATGCACTGTAGGTCAGTGCAGCATTGAATTCACAGCTAGTACTGTATTGTCTCACATGTAATGCACATTTTTTCAAAAAACAGCTGCTGAAAATTGAAGCATTAAATGTGAGAACTATGGAAAAGCTGCTTCTGTCCCTTACTGGGCAAAAATGAAAGTAAAGTCTGTGATCCACAGGGAGCAGAACAGTGAGCCGGCACAGCTAGCTGCTGCTATCCAGTTACAGTTTACAAGGACAGATCTTTTTTTCTTCCTTCTGCCTTTCTAAAACAAGGTGTCCCTTATTCTTGGGTATGTTATATGTTAGAAGATAGTATTACATTAGAAAATAACAAATCATGTCTTATTTAACCTGTGCAGGGCCTAGATGGCAATGATGGCTATGGTTTTCAAGGGGAAAAAGGAACAAAGGTGAGCTCAGAAACTAAGTTTTTCAGCATAATGCCAGTCAGTGCCACTTCTGTTACGGTGACAGTTGGATATGTTTTCACTAGCAAAGGAAAGTGATGACACCTTCAGTGTCCATCCACATTAATCCATCTCCCTCCAACTCCATTTCATGTGTACCCCTGAATCAAGCCACTTGAATTTAGATCTGCAGGTGTGGTTTTTGTTTCCAGCTCTGTCACTTGAGTCCCTGAAACTTCACTTTGGTGCAGGTGTACTTGACAGACTCTGTCATTAGAAGTCAGACAGAAACCTGTACTCCAGCCCCAGAGTAAGTGGTGGCAGATATCTGTCATAGTAAGAGGACAGTTCTTGGGAGGGAACTGTGGCTCTGAGGTTCCAGATCCAAGACTCTTCCCTGCTAACTCACTTAGAGAGGGGAATACTGGAAGATCTGTTACTTTGGCTGGAGTACTGGAAGAACAGTAGGCATATGAGCCATTGCTTGGCTGAGCCTGGGTGTAACAGAGGGGGAGCAGTGTGGAAACTTACACCCCCACACTCTTTTGATCAGCAAGGGGCCCTTCAGTCATAAGTTAGTATTTATTTCCAAATAACATAATCATTAATTTAAATAATGAATGGACCAGGTTCTTATCTGATTGAAATCAGTGATTGAATTCATTGATTTGGATGCTCAGTGAAGACCAATGACCTGCACTAGTGTGGGAGCTTACTTCCTCCCTGTGAACTTTCACTCTTCATGCTTACTTTGAAACTGAGGGAAAGGACCTGAGCAAATATAATTTGTCCCAGTCATTGCCTATAATTCTGTTACAAAAGGTCTGTAACAAATTACAGCCAACACTTGGGAAAAATGCTGTCACTTCACAGTTTCATGGTGATAATTTAAAGAAAATGAAAATGCAGTAACATTCCCTTCAATCCTGAATATTTATGACGGTGCAAAGTCCTGTATGAAAAAAGTCTGTGCAAAGGTTTCTGGACACCTTCCACTAAACACTGGATATTAAAATGAACAATATCTGTGAACAATATGACATTATAACATTTGTCCAAAAAGAATTCCAAGGGACTTTCTATATTCTTTGCAACAGAAGAATTATTCTGTAGTTAAGAAATGAGTGTCAGCTAAGAGATAGCACCTTCCAAGGGATGCCTAGAGTCTAATGAGGGGTGCCTTGCAACTAAAAAGCTTAAGAACCACTATCCTAGTTTAAAGGCTAAATCCCATTTCATCTTATGTGCCAAAATGACACACATGCAGTGGTGTAGGTAGATTTTGGCCCCTGCACACAGTTTATGATCCTATTTTGCTTTATGGTGAAACCAAATTGTCCTATATGTGTATCTTCTGGAAATTCTATGGTTCTGAAATAAGAGGATCCTTCTAGCTTTTAACTCAGTAGCCTAGTGATTAAAGCACTTGCCCAAGGAGCAAGAAGTCTGCTTTCTAGGCCCCTCTGACCCAGATGGGGGTTTAACCTGTATCTTGTACTCCTCTGCAAAGTGCTGTGACCACCAAACCACAAACCAGACATTGACTTCTCTATCTCTTCTCTTGAAGCTGGCCCACTAGACAGTCAAATGAGGCAGGTGTGTCAGACCAGAAGGAAAAGAACAAATCAGGGGAATTGTGGCTCAATAGACAGATGATGTCATGGAAGGAGGGAGCCCTTAGTTCTAGCCTGAGCCCCTTATTCTATTATGCCACAGACTCTCCAGTACCATTTATCTATTTCAGTCAATGAACATCAAATGGAAGGTGCAGTAGGCCAGATTCAAGAGAAGGTCTGGAGAGAGGTCTGGGTTAAGCCAAGCCCTTGGTTTGGCGGTTAGAGCACTTTGCCGGGAAGCAGGATACACAGGTGGATTATGATATACCTTTGTAATGGATATAGCACTTTGCCTCCATATGCAGCCACTAAGCCCTGCTGATGAGCATGTGAGGTGGAGGAAGCCATTGCTTCATCTCTTCTTTGCCTATCCCCTCCTGTTTTGGACACTTCCTAGTCCTTCAGTTAGCTTGGACTATTTTCCTTCATGTTTAAGTGGGCTATGCCAGGGTATGGGGATCCTTATTCTCCTTCATTTCCTCACCACTGTTCAAGGGTGAGGCAGAACTTATTCCAAAGAGAAATGAGATTCTCCTGACAAAAAAACACACCCTTGGCTACAGTCTTCTACAGGAATTGCTATAATTGCACAGGCTCACAAGCCAAATTTCACTATGTTAAGCTCAATATCATAGTAAAATGAACCCTAGCATGCAAATTACATATATTGTAATATGCTAATATCCATGTTTACATGGATCTACTGGGCAACCCATTTTGATGGCTGTGTGATCATGATTCATAGAAGTTAGCTTCCCAACATGGGGCCATCTCACATAGTGAATGAATTCTGCTAGTGACTTCAATGTCAGAAAGGATCATCTTCAGCTGGAATTGGCAGTCATGAAATCTGTTATATTTTACCTCCATCCAAGCAGTACAGACAAGGTTGTAAAATAATGGCCTTCCTTCAGAAAGCATTAATGAAAAAAGAAAATGGTTCTTATCTGACCCTTAATCTCTGAATGCCCAACTGAGAAGTGAGAGGCTGACAACAGTAAGAATCAATTGCTAGAACGTAAAGTTAGACCAGAGATTGTGGTCCTGTGATTGTTAAAAAATGAATTCCACTGTTTCACAAGGAAAAGTAACATTTAAACAATTAAGGTAAGATAAGTAAAGCTGTTAAACATAGCTATATCGGTGTAGTTTTAAACTGGCAAGCTAAAACATTGCCATTTGAGAACAGCATTGGTTAAGCAATAGTTGCTTAAATATAAAAAAGGCTGAAATGCTGCAAGTATTTTAACTTGTTTTAATTAAAAGAAAAGAGTTTCTTTGAATAACAGTTGGTTAGCAGATTTTAATTTCTTATCAACCGTTGTCTTCTTTCCTTAATACCAGGGAGTTACTGGATTCCCAGGATTGCCTGGTTCACAGGTACAATAAAATATATAATTTTTGCTGCTTGTTATTGTTGCTCTGTATGCTGTTTTGTTTGTGTGGGTTGTTTGGGTTGGGGCTATTGTTTTCTTTGTTTCTTTAGCTCTGAGGTTCTGATTTTAATTGTTTTATAGGGAGAAGAAGGTAATCCAGGCAGTCCAGGAAATAAAGGGTCCAAAGGAGTTAGAGGAAGAAGGGTGAGGATTATTTACCTGTACTCTTTCAATGAGAAAATTTCCCTAAATAAAGTTGCTAGAGTTTGAGTGTCTCCTGCTCAAAAGAAGACTGAAAATTGATGCTGTATCTGCTTTTATATGTGCCTTACCCTAGGGAGAAGCCTTGTTGTGAAAGGTACAGGAGATATCGATGACATCTGATGTTAGTACTCTATTGTATTCAAAAGGTGGGAAACCACCAGCTCCTCAACTGGATGTCGGTGGAGCTATGCAGATTTTCAATGCCTTAGGTTTTGTCCCCATGTCTTTCCTCATACAGACTAAATCAACATGAAAACTTGACCCAAGTTTCCCTTTTTAGGGCAATGCTGGCATTCAAGGTCCAATGGGAAATCCAGGGGAACGAGGCCCACCAGGACCAATGGTAACATATTTAAACTCATGGAAAAATCAGTAATATGTTTATGACTTGGGAGTAATGGCACCCATGCTAATGCTTCTTAAAATAAAATGTATTTCACTGGCCAGGAGGCATGGGGAGATATGTTCTGTCCTCAGTAATATACGGGAAAACCTATTGAAGCGAATGGCATTTCCTGAGTTTAACTGAGGACAAAATTCCATTCCCTGTTATATTCCAGAGAGGATAAAAAGCTTTTTTAAAAACATCTGATACATTTAAAGCTCAAAACAGGTTGTTTTATTTTAAATGATGTAGGTTTTTTAATTTGAAAAATAAAGCCTTTTAAAGTTAAATATGAAATTATGACTTGTTAAGGCCTAAAATTAACGTAAAGTTTTTTTTGTTTATGGAAATGTGCTGCATTCATGAGCATTCCTCATATTTCAGTGACTTAAAAGATGACTATTTAATAATATCTGTAGTTGGGGGCAAAAGGTAATTGATGTCTTTAAGAGACACTTACCTTGTTTAGGGATTTCTGAAAATCCCAGAAGGCTCCTATCTGCCCTGTTGCATGTTTCTTTATGGTAGTATCTAAAAAGTAACAATGCAAATCAAGATTAAAATAAGTTATTAGAATTAAGTTTTCCTTCTTCCCGATTTTTAAGTCATGAGTGACACTTAAATAACTAGAATTATTTGAATCACCAATTTCAATCTATCATGTTTTCTTTTTATAGGCAGAATTCTCCACAAGGATCCTGCCTTAATCTTTTACAGCTATAGCATATTCCAGCTGCTGGTTTGATATTATTGTTGTGTTTTCTTTGCTAAGAGTTATTTTTAGGCATGGGTTCATTTGCATGTAATCCATTTCTGGTCCTTCTTTCATCAATACTTAATGGAAAAGTGCAGGAATCTATCCCTTTGAAATTTATCCTGGGCTATAATGAGTTCAACATTCATGGTCTAACATGGAGACAAGAAAACGTAGGCAACAAGCCTTAAGAGGCTGGGAAAGGTTTGAAAGTTCGGATAGCAGTGTGCCATGACATGCTTTACAAGCCAGAACTTTGGAAAAGAATATGGTTCTGAGTCACGACCCTTTAAAGTAGCAAAAAAGGTTAACTTCAGTAACATTGATGGAAATACCTTTGGAGAAAGTTGGTTGAAGTATCAGTCTTCAGCTTTATTAGGAACTAGTCTGCAGAATAATTCCATGCTGGGAAATATTCTGATTACTTGTGTGAATTCGTGAATAGCTGTCAAGAAAACACCACATGTATGCACCATCATAGAAATGTCTGAATATTCTAAGATCATCCTCCCATATTTACAAATATGCTCTACTCTTAGCATGAGCATCTGATCTTTTCTACACCTTTATTTCATTTGTTCCAGGGCACCAGAGGACCATTGGGCATTGCAGCTGTGGCAGTATGTAGCCTTCTCATTTCTCTTTAGGGCATGATGCATGTAGTTAATGGTGTTTGGGGGTTTTTTTTCCAATTTAGAAATATTGACAGTATAGAGTTTGCTATTAATTCCTAAAGAAAGGTTTCCTTTAATTGTTTGAAGAAGAGTGGCTCTCTGTGTAAAGTAAATAACTAAGGGATAGACAAATACATCATGAATGTGGATTGATGCACAGCAAGTTTTCAGTATTATTTAATTGGAATGTGTTTATAGAGGCGCCCTGCAGACTTAGGACTAGATCCTGTATAGGACTGTACTAGAGGGTAAAAGAAGCCTTTGCTGACCACAGTCTTTTCCAAGGAAAATAGTGGGGTAGGATCTCTCAGATCCAAGTGGGATGCGGTCTACCAGATAAAGACGGGTCCAACCCCTGCCAGGTCAGGTGGCAGTAATGAACAACAATAGGCTAGGGTGAGTTGGGTGCCAGTTCTTGACATTTTTCCCCTGCTGTCTAGCATTTGGTAGCCCACTCTTCACACCTGGCTTTTGGTGCACACTGGCATCTTTAGTTATGCCTTTGGTCAGAGTACATGCTATCTATGGCAGGTACCTGTTGCTCCTTTTCAAAAGTAAAGCAATGTGCTCATCACCGGAGGTTGCTCTTCCATGCCATAGTAGCCTTCTTTGGCTGACAGAATTCCTGTAGAAGACCATACCTGAAGTGTACCTCCTTCAGTCATCCTGCAGCATTGGCTAGGCCAAATTTTCTCCTTTACATTTTAACATACAGATCGTTAGACAAGATGAACATTTCAGAATGTATTCATGTAAAACATTTGAGAGAGCTTAAGTGGCTAATGAAACAAGTATAGGGAACTTCAGCTTCTGTTATTGGTTAAGATCCTAATATTGGGCACAGCAGTCTATAGCCTGAGTAACTACAGTGTTTTTCTCTGGATTTGTACTGCTGTAAATAATGATGGCAGGACTTGAGACCTGAACTAGCTAGCTTCCATTGAAGTCAAAGGAAAGATTTCCATTGCTTTTCCCCTGGGACCTGAATAAGGCTCTTGCCCCTAATTATTTTTTGCTTTCCTTCTGCAGCCTTGTGAACTTGTCAATTTTACACGAGAAAATTGCCGTAAGTAATTATAGAACCAAAGAAAAATAGGGTTGGAAGGGACCTCAGGAGGTCATCTAGTCCAACCCCCTGCTCAGAGCAGGTAATGGGTACCTTATTTCTTTTCCCCGATGGGTTGTGTCTCACTACAGCTGCTTTTTAAACATACAGGACAACAGAATTGCTCAGGAGATGGGTCAGTAACTTCTAATCATCATTTTAGCCACATGATATATATTTGGTGCAAATTTGGTAGTGACTGAAAGTTGTCAACTCTGGCTGTTTGGCAGCTTATGTGAAGCTAAGTTTAAGCTCTTGGTTCACTTCATTGGTATCCAAAGCAGGAAAATATTAGGGCTGTGTGAAATTTTGCTGGCCATTTCGTTTCAAAACTGTTTTGACCAATTTCGAGGTCGAAACAGCAAAATCAAAACAAAACAAAGGCCCTCAAATAGCCTCGAAACAAAGCGAGGCTGGTCAAAACGTTTCAAAAGTCAAAACGTTTCGACCATAGGCTGGGGATGAGAAGTCAGTCCAGCCCATCCCCAGCGCAAGATCCGGTAGCGGGTGGCGAGGCAGCCCAATTGGGCTGTTTCCCGGTCCCCCACACTTAATCACATCGGGAGCGAGAGGCAGCTCAGTTGGGCTGCTTCCCTGTCCCCTGTGCTAAATCATGTCGGGGGCGGCAGGCAGCCCAGCCTTTCTGTTTCGATGGAATGGAACAGCTGTTTTGACTCAAAATGAAATTTGAGACGAAACACTGTTCTATCCAACTGTCAAAACTCAAGGTGAAACAGAACGGTACCATTTCGCATAGCCCTAGAAAATATGTTCACAGTTGGCGCCAATGGGCTCCTTTGTTGGTCTTAATAGATGCCAAGTATGGAATGGGCTGTAGATGCTGAACTATTTTTTTCCTCCTTAGAAATAGCCCTTTCAGGTTATGGGCAGGGCATACTAATAGGTGGAGAGATTTCAGGGAATTTTATATGGTGCCTCCATGGCTAAATAGAACATTTTTAATTTCCTGTTCAACTGCCCTCAAAATTATCAAAGGCATCTTAACAATATAAATAGTTAAGATATCGAATTGGTATGGACTTCAGGCCATCTCTCACATTTGATAATGTTTTCATACAAATTCTTCAAGGGGTAAGTAAAACTCTAGAAATTTGTCATTTTAAAATGGGGAAAATATATAAAATTTGCATGTCTCCCAACTTTACTTATAAGCCCCAAATATTTGTTTTTTAAGGAAAAACAACCTTATCCAATCTTCCTTTCTTAAAAAGACAGTAGATTATCACCCTGCTAACTACAGGATCCTTGAGGGGCTGAAATTTTGACTACAAGGTTTGTAGGCTTGAAAGCACGATTTCAGGTTTCCCCCAATGTACTTCTCATTAAAGTTTCCCATCGTCATGTATGTCTAGTGTTTGTTTGGGATAAATTTTGGTCCCCAGCCTGCTGCCCAAGTAGCTTAAGCTTTGTATTGGGAGAAAGGGAGGAAGCAAGAAGGAGGGGAAGAAGTCTCCCCATTGTGTAAGGGAGGGAAGAAAGTATTTTCCTATAACTAGCTTGTGAACCATTTGACCATTTTGGTGGGTGGGGAGGGTGAGACTTCATCCTAGCCCAGCTTGCTACTCTTTTGCTGAGCTTTCTCTTGTACAAGAAAGCACAAATAGCCTCCACGTGCCTGGGTTCTTCCACCCAGTGTGGCTTTTTTAAATTCCACCCAGCAAAACTGTATCATTTGGGCTGCAGCAGAATTTTTGCTCTGGGAAGGGGAAGGCATGATTTGCCGTATTATAACAATATCTTCTTCAGAAGTTTCACTGAATTTTGGGTCAGGCTCTTTACCTGAAGTGTGGAACATGTTACTGTAAATGCAACATAATCAAGGCGGCTGTAAAAGAAAATACTTTTTTTCTCTCCCTCTCTTCATTCTAGCTTGCTCATCAGGTAAATAACTCTATGTACTACTACCTTATTAGACTGTACAAATTACAATGATAATGGTTGTGTGGGAAACTTCTCACATACTGCCTTTGTTTCCAGATAAAAGCAAATGTCCAGTGTATCCAACTGAAGTGGTGTTTGCCTTTGATATGTCTGAAGATGTGACCCAAGTAGCATTTGCAAAGATGAGGCATGTCGTGCTGTCATTGCTAAAGAAGATTAGGATCAGTGAAAGTAACTGCCCGACTGGTGCTCGTGTTTCCATTGTTTCATACAATACCAACACGCAGTATCTCATCAGATTCTCCGAATTCCGGAACCATAAGTTATTGCTAGAAGCAGTACAGAGCATTCCTTTGGAGAGGTCCTCAGGCAGACGCAACATTGGCATGGCCATGAGGTTTGTTGCAAGGAATGTGTTCAAGCGGATTCGTCAGGGAGTTCTCACAAGAAGAGTCGCCATATTTTTTGCCAATGGCCCCTCACAGGATGCTGCTTCCATCAACACGGCCGTACTGGAGTTCAGTGCCCTGGATATTGTTCCTGTGGTTATTGCCTTCAATGAGGTGCCCAATGTCAGACATGCCTTTTCGGTAAGTGGATTGCCAATGCAAACTGGAAATATCAGTCAGAAGTGATTATTCGTTTCTGATTAACAGGTGCTAATGCCTGAGTAAGCTGAAGCTTTCAAACTAGTGACCTTTAAAAGGATAGTTTAGATCATAACTCTCTTTAGGGAGTGAATATTTTAATGACTGTTTTCTTAAATGAATCCTGTTTTATGATTGATTACAATGAATGCCAATGATTGACTAATTTTCTGTCAGTTAATTACTTGCCACTCACATCCTTGGCACAAATTGTGATATTAATCTAGATCACACCATGCTCATTTCACTTGCTATTTTACAGAATGTTCTGTTTTCAGGCTGTCAGCAGGCAAGGTTTTTTGAATAGATGTGTGATATCTTTTATTAGACCAACTGAGTAGTTGGAAAAATGTTATTTGCAAACTTTTGGGCACAAGCACCCTTCTTCAGGCATTGGGAGGTAGCTGCTGTTCTGAGGAAAGGTTAGGAAAGAAGCTAAAAGTGTGACAGGAGGTCAATGAAAATGTAAATAGGTAGAAGGTTGGTATAGAAGAGAAGGGAGGGGAGGGGATAGAAAGGGGGAAGTAATGAATGACGGAATGCAAAAGTTAAGCATAGGAGACTGTGCTGTAGTATTGAGTTCTCCAAGGTAGGAAAGAGGCAGTCTGTGAAAAAATAAATAGGTGGAAATTAGGAAGACAATGGGTAGAGAAGAAGGGGAGGGGAGGAAGTTGGAATAAAAATGTGTAAATGGTAAATTCAGGCCAGGTAGCTGTTGAATCAGTGTCAGGCAGGTTGTAACGTGTCCTAAATCCAATGTCTATATTAAGCCCATGATTTTGTTTTGTGTCCAGTAGATTTATGAAGTGAAGTTCATAGGCTCATCTATGGAAGGTGTTATGTAGGTTGCCTTTGAGGATTAGAACTGAGAGATCAGAGAGGGAGTGATTGTCCTGTGAGAAGTGGGCACCCACAGGTAATTGGATATTTTTGTCCTGGATAGATTTTTGGTGTGTGTTCAGCTGGTACACAGTTGTTGTTTGGTTTCTCCTACATATTTTCCATCAGGACATTTAGTACACTGTATGAGAGATATTACATTTCTGGAGGTGCCAGGTGTAGGATTCCAGAATCATTGTGGGGTATAGTTATTGTGGGACTGGTGGAGAGATGTTGTCAGGTTTTGCATTTCTTGGCCTGGCATGGTCTGGATCCATTTGGTGTAGTTTGCTTATGGTGATGAGGTTACTGAGGTTTGGTGCTTGTTTAAAGGCTAGGATGGGTGGTTCTGGAGGGATCTCTTTAAGAATTGGGTCTTCTAGTACAGGTTGCAATTGTTTGAGGATTTTCTGTGTAGGTTCCAGGGAAGGATGGTATGTCATAACTAAGGGTGTGCAATTCACGGGGATTTTGTACTACAGTAAATCTTTGTGTCGTATCTGGGTGACTCTTTCAAAAGTATGATCTATTTCTCAGGAGGAGCGTCCTTGTTGGGTGAAAGCCCTTTTGAAATTTGTGAGGTGGAGATCATGGGTATTCTCGGTGCAAATTTGGTGGTATCAGAGGGCTTGGCTATAAATTACAGCTTTTTTGGTGTGTTTAGGGTAATTGCTGGTTCTGTGTAGATATGTATGTTGATCCATGAGTTTCTTGTATATGGTGGTTTGTATTTTACCATTGTGGATATTGATCATGGTGTCCAAAAAGGAAATGTTGGTGTCTGAGTATTCAAGAAAGAGTCTGATGGAGGGGTGATGATTGCTGAATTTTTGATGGAAATCAATCAGAGACTGCAGGGTTTTGGTCCAAATGATGAAGATGTCACCTATATATCTTAGGTATAGCTTAATCTCTTGGCTGCTTTGCAAAACAAAGAGGAGCAGAAAGCAGCCGATTATTTTTGGATATATGCAGATGTTATATTTAGATTGACCTGACTAGGGTTAGGTTGATCAGAATCAGGGGTGAGAATTATTTTTGGTGGAGGGCAACTTAGAAAGTTTGGTGAGCTGTTGGGGGCTGCATAGGCAGCCCCACCCCTTGACAGTTGCTTTGCTCCCTGGTTGCCACGTTGCAACCAGAAGTCCTGCCCCTGAATCCCTGACCTTTGCTGCCGGAAGCCCCTCTCCTTGCTGCGCCCCCCCCCCCCCCCCCCCCCCCCCCCATACTCCTTTGCCATCTTAGAACCAGAGGAAAACCAAATCATACACTAGAAGTCAAACACCTATATATAATATATTTTAATTTTATTACAAAAATATTTGTCATGACTTGCGATTGTGTACTGTATATAGAAGGGATTGCATAATCCCTTGCTTCCCCATGGAGTCCAGCATGGGGCTTCCTTGCTGCGAGTGTGGAGCTGGTGTAGAGCCCCTGTGATAGAGGTGGCCATCACCCCCACTGCTTTTCCCTACTTGCTGCCCCAAGCAAGCATGTTCCAGCTGCAGCAGGAGTCCTGCCAAGAAGCTGCTGGCTAGGCAGAGCCCTTCCACCCAACAGGGTGGGAGCAAGGGCCAATACGCTATATTTGGGGGCTTGTACGTGTGGGCAACTTGCTTCCACCTTCGTGGGGGGAAGGGCTGGGGTGTCGTGGGCCAGATAAAAGTGCCTGGTGGGCCAGTTCTGGCTTGCGGGCTATATTTTGCCCACCAGATCTAAATGCTGATCTGTGCGGATGTTGAGGGGGAGGGTGGTTAGGCCAATCAGGGAATGGGTTAGCCCAATCAATTGAATGTCTGCATATGCAATCAGTTGAATGTCTGCATACATTTGGAATGTAGCTCCATGGCTGGGACAGCCCAACTGCTTGCCCGAGCCCTGGTGATGTGCTCTTCCTACCACCATCCCCACCCTGATAAGGCTATTCCCCTCCACCTCTGGATGGACCACCCCCTACCCCATGCAGACCTGTTGACCCCCCAATCCTGGCAACCCTCCAGACTTGCTAACTGTCCCAATCCTGCCAACCCCTCCCTGTAACCCTGAGTTACTTGCATCAGGTTGCCAGCATGTCTCCCAGCACAGATGAACGTCTGCACACGCCACTCCTGATCTATAATCTTGTGTCTTAAATCAAGCTGCATGATCATAGACTGGGTGTGGAAACATTTATACTCATCCTTTGTCACTAAAGTAAGCGGATTGTTACTCTGATTTCATCTAACAAGCACGTATGGTAATTAAGGTCCGTTCTTACAGAAGGCATTTTTCAGCAAACAGACAGGTTTTAAAAAGAAGTGAACTAAAATTTCTGGTTAAACCGGTGAAACCCTACTGCCAGAGAGAAGAATCGTACCCCTCATTTTTCACTAGGGTTTTTTTCAATAATAATGATGTTAGATGCAAACAGGCTATAATGCAGTTTATGTTCAGATTCCTCTTGTGGAAGGTCAAATCACTCTGGCTTTGCTATAAAGAGCTAAAAAGTAAAAGATTACCAAAATACTTGCCACCCAGATTCACAGCACTTGTAACAGCCCCTGGGTCACATGCCGCAGCTTATGGGTTAAGTTTGAGACCCCTGTTCTAGCTTGAGTATCTTGTGTATCTTAAGCCTGTGAATACAGTTAATAATACAACGGCAGCATGTCGTATCATAAACGTGTTTGACATGTTCACATTACATTTTAAGAGACTATCCCTATTTGTTTCCTTTGTTCAACTGTAGTCCATCTGCATTTTGTGCCAAAACAAACTGAAATCCATAGTAGTAATAGGCATGTGTCTAGCTCCCACATGACTGCTCATGTTAGCAAAAAAAAGCATGTTTTACAATCTATGTGGTTTATGGCTTCTATTACAGATGCTTTGCAAAGTCAAAGAACGTAAGGGGATGTAATCCAAACAAAATTTGCCTCATGTAGCATCTAATATTTACTTTAACATATTGCACTGTTTAAGCCTTATTCTTTATTCCAGGGTTTGCCAATCCAACAAATGGCAGAAACGCTACAAAATCTAAATTAAATTCAAACAACATGGATTATTAGGGAAAAGCAAAACTTGGGGCAGAAGCGGCTTAACGCCAACAGAAACATGATAAAGGACAGAACCACCAGCAGCATTACACTTTCACAGAACAGCCACTGCATCTGATATGACAATAATTGTCTTCGAAGGAAACCAACACAATACGGAACATACTGGACTAAGAGCAGAAATTCATAAAACTTTACTCAACACCATGTACTTAACACAGACAATGGCTCATTATGACTTACCTGTTCCTTCTGCTTTGTTCTAGAACTATTAACAGTTCTTTTCCCTTTTGAGTAGTCTTACTCATTTACATAACTAGGTTTAACCATAACAGCTGTTGAGACAGCTACCCTGCCTTCTGTATAACAACTGTTCCATACTTGGTCTTTAACTACTTCTGATCAGGCAGAAGGCAGGCCAGAATAGTGCCTTATGGACTATCTACTTCTGATTAACTACACTTTGCTGCACAGATTTACTGCTTACTTCTCATTTTAAGTGGCTGCTTTCACTACCGTTTAAAAAAACCACACCCTTTGTTGCTATGAAAGCTCAAATGTAAGGTTATGTCCTATCTTCAGTTAAGCCTGTGTACCATGAAAATAACAAGGGCCCCTGCTAAGACTTCATCCCGTCTTGCAAGAACGACTTGGCCCCTTTCTCAGATGTTTCTTTACATAGTGAGACATACCCTAGAAGGTAGTGTTTGAAGGCAAAGCAGAACTCTGGATTCCCAAATGGAAGCTGCTTTGAACCTCTCTCTAAAAGTAGTAGCTCCCTGCATTAAGTAAAGCAGTGTCTTTGTGCATCAGGTTTTTCCTATCTAATTACAATCTGATGGGATTTTTATTTGTGTTACAATGGCACCTGTCAGTCTAATATGCCTAGACCTGTACAAACACAGAATAAGAAGTTAGTTCTTACCTTAAACAGTTTGCAATCTAAATAGACTGGAAAGACGAAAGAAATGAGAAAGGAAGTTGTAGTATCTCTGGTTGGCAGGCAGGGAAATCAAACTTCGCGTTGTGGTTCTATTAGAATTGGCAGAGCCATCTAGGTTTATTTAAAGCTATACAAGTGATCACAGGGAGAGCTCTTAAAGGAACTCTGACCTCTACAAGTTTACAAGCATATTTATACTTTAGACAGCGAGAAAAGATGCAGGGTTCAGACAAAGCAACCTTGAGAGAAACAGAAAGATGTTGATCATTTGTTTGTCACACGTAAGTAGTTTACTTTTTCAGAAAAGAAAACACTAAGTTTTGGGAACAGTTATCAGCTTCTAGTCCGAAGGAGAGGAGGAGGTTAAAATCTGCACACACAGCTTAATATATCAAGACAAAACAAGGCATGAAGGTTTTTTCTTATCTTGGAACATTTTGAAACATATAGCATCAGCATCTTTTTCTCTTCTCTCTCTCTCTCTCTCTCTCTCTCTCTCTCTCTCTTTGTCTCTCCTCTTAGTCAAGTAAGAGGCCTGGTTAAACTTACTTCCACATTCCCCCCTTGTGGCCTTTTTGGCCCAACATATTACATATTTATAGCCATGAGCCTTTTAACTTCTAATTCTTCTGTCTCTTTACCTTCCATTAGTTCAACATACATATTATACACTTCGTTTCTTTGCACAGAGGTTAACAAGCTATTTTGCATTTGCTTAGCAGCACAACTTAAGCAGCATCGTATTAGCATAAGTACTAGGTATACTTCAAAAAAAAATAACAAACAATATTAACAGACCATGAATAACTGTAGAGCCCAAGGAACTAAAAATGGAGCTGAACCAAGAACTGAAATTCCAACTGTCTGACTTGTGCAATTTGGCTGTTTCTTTCCGAATATGTGCAGTCAAATCCTGAATTTCTTCTGAGTTATCGGGAATATAAGTACAACATTCTTTCCCTATTAAAGCACAGACTCCTCCTTTACTGACTAAAGTAAAGTCTAGAGCCACGCGATTTTGCAAAACCATGGTTTGCAGCGCTACCATCTCTTGGGACAGTTGGTCTAAAGAATCTGCAGTATCATTACTTACTTGTTTTAATATATTAGTTAACAATCTTATTTCTTTAATGGTCCTGGCCACACCATACATAGGAAACATTATAGCACCAAGTCGTTCTTCTTCAGTGATTTCCCTTTTTTCCCTTACTGCTCTGGAAGGAAGGGAAGACAAATGTTGAATAGCTGGTGTAATATGTCCAATATAACATGATCCTGACCAGTTGCCAGGCAACCAAAAATATGCACGATCTCCGCAAATATAATAAGTTCCATTATATGCCACCCATTTCCTGTTTTGAGCATGAGTACTATTTAAAATGATGGTTGGTGCCCATGCTGAACAGTTAAATGTTATCTTTCCGTATCCCTTAATTTCAAGGTGCACATTATTGTTCATTGAAGAACAATCAATAGTATAATTACAGGTACTAGTTCCTACCCATCTGGTACCATTATATTTATAACACAAAAGTCCGGGAACTTTTCTGGCTAACTGGATATGTAGAAATGTAGCAGGATCAGAAGAGGGAGGAAGATGTTGGGGAAAAGGTGTGATTTGACCAAAATCCTTGGCACTCACTGTAGTTGTGCTGTGGGTCATACATATCACAAAAGTCGGTCCACTTAAGGGATAAAGCAATCATGGGCACCCCTATCATTGTACTAGGAGGCAAGTGGGAACATATCCAACATTTGGAAACATTTAAATCCTTTGCATATTGATAAGACAGTTGAAGAAAAGCGTTTCGGTAAGCATACCAGTATGGGAGTGATCTTTTTGACCTGGTTTGAAGTCTAGTCTGATTTACAAAGTTTCTTTTAGCTGGTGAGTCTTTAAGTTCATATAAGATGATACAGAAGGAAAGACTGAGAAGTATCCAAGTCATGACTAACCAACCCCACCTCGGGAACCAGGAACTAGGTAGAGGCCTTTTTCCTTTCCCGAAGGGCATAGTGGTGTCATTGGGGTACATTTTATTCGCTCTGTAGTGGCAAATCCTCTTTGCTCTGTAGTGGCAAATCCTCTTCGCCAGTAGGCACTTGGCTCACTACTGGTCTTGAGCTCTCCTGTTGTCAGGCGCTAGGCTCACTGCCAGTCTGTGGAGGCTGATTACAAGGTTGATATGGAGGAGACTTTAAATCTAACGGGGCTGATGTTTTCTTAGTGTGTGAAGCATGGATCCAGGGTTGGAGTCCTTGACCCTTTGTTGCAGTGTTAGTTGTCAGGAGTACCTGGAATGGGCCTTTCCAGCAGGGTTCCAGCGATGACTTCCGTTGATGGACTTTTACATGAACCCAGTCACCGGGCAGGATAGAATGGCATGGCTCATCTGGTTCCTTGGGGAGAGTTGCTTGTACCTGTGAATGAAAAGCCTTGACACACTTCATTAGTGCCATACAGTAGTCTAGAATAGTATCATCAAGTAAATGTATATCACAAAAGTGGGAGGCAACAGGTGGTGAGGCAGGGAGCCTCATGGTCTTCCCATCAGGATTTCATGTGGGCTAAGTCCGGTCTTTTGATTTACAGTAGATCTCATACTCATAAGGGCTATGGGAAGTGCATCTGGCCATTTTAAGTGAGTTTCAGCACAAAGTTTGGCCAGTTTATTTTTTAAAATGCCATTTTGGCGTTCTACTTGGCCTGAGGCCTGTGGATGGTACGGGCAATGAAAGTTCTGCTGGATTTGCAGGACTTTGCAGACTTCTTTCATTATCTGCCCAGTAAAATGAGTTCCTGTATCGGAGTTTATAGATAAAGGAATACCAAACCTTGGAATAAAGTCTCTGAGTAACTTTTTGCTCACAGTGATGGAATCAGCTTTTGCACATGGGTAGGCTTCTACCCATCCAGAGAACATACATACAATAACAAGAACATATTCATAAGAACAACATTTCTGCATTTGAATAAAATCTATTTGTAAATTTACAAACGGCCCCCAAGGTGGTGATGTGCTGCCTTTTTTGTTTTTACAGGTTTTCCCACATTATGGGCTTGACAAATAGGGCAGGTATAACAGTATTGTTGAGCCACAGATGAAAAGGTTGGAGCAAACCAATCAAGCTTAACAGCTTCTATCATCCCCCCTGTGCTCACATGTGCTATGCCATGGTGTATGCGAGCAAGATAGGGAAGAAGGACCATTGGGGCAACCAGGCGGTCGTCTGGGGAGCGCCACAAATGGTTAGGGTGTAACAAACACCAAGCCAGTCTCCACGTATATTTTTCTGGTTCTGGAGCCTCATCTTGGAGGAGGGCAATGTCATGAAGACTTGCCAGTGGAGACTGGTTAGTTGAGATAGACAAAAACACAGGTGTAGCCTGAGGAGCGGAAATAGCCGCAGCTTTGGCAGCAGAGTCTGCCAGAGCATTCCCACGTGTAACATCATCATAAGGGTTCTGGTGAGCTTGGCATTTAATAATAGCAACAGCAGAAGGTAACTGTAAAGCATTTAACAAGGCATTTACATATGAACCATTACTAGTTTTGACACCTACTGACGTGAGGAAGGCTCTTTGCTTCCAAAGTTGACCATAATCATGTACAATACCAAAGGCATAGCGAGAATCATTGTAAATATTAACAGAGGTACCAGAGGCTAGGGTGGAAGCCCTGGTAAGGGCCACAAGCTCAGCAATTTGAGCTGAATACACATTGGGCAAGTGATGGCTTTCTGTAACATCATGTTGGGAACATACTGCATATCCTGCAACAAGAGAACCTTTTGAGTTTCTTTGACATGACCCATCAACATAAAATACTCGATTTGGGTTTTGCAAGGGGGTGTCCTTTAGATCAGTGTGGGGCATTGTTAGGTGGGCAGTAACAGCAATACAATTGTGGGGTTCACCATCTAAAGGAGTAGACAATAGGGAGGCAGGGTTTAAAACAAGGCATCTAGTTAAAGTAATATTTCCAGCAGAAAGAAGCAAAATTTCATACTTAGTCAATCTAGCATGTGAAAGGTGTTGAGTTTTAGTTTTTAGTAAAAGGGCTGCTACAGCATGTGGGACAGCAACAGTAAGGGGAGAACCTCATACAAGGGTACAGGACAGTTCAACAGTAATAGCAGCTGCAGCTACAGCACAAAAACATGGAGGAAGTCCGGCTGCAACTGGGTCAAGAGCAGAGCTATAATAAGCTATGGGACAGTGCTTGTCTCCATGTGCTTGAGTGAGCACAGCAAGTGCAAATCTGTCTTTCATGACAAAAAAGAATAAATGGTTTAGTATAATCAGGAAGGCCTAGGGCAGGAGCTTCCGACAGAGCTTGTTTAATAGAGGCAAAAGCGGCTTCAGCTTCTGAAGTCCAGGGCAAAGGCTCAGGGGTATTAACAAGAGTCAGGTTTTGCAGTGGCTTGACTATAGAGGCATAGCCAAGTATCTGCTGGCGGCAGTAGCCAGCCATGCCTAAGAAAGTATGTATTTGGGACACAGTAGTTGGTCTAGGGATTTTAAGAATAGCTTCTATCCTGGAAGAAGAAAGCAGTCGTTCTCCAGCGGAAATATGACCCAAATAGTGGACACGAGGGAGACAAAGTTGTAGCTTTTCTTTAGACGCCTTATGGCCTTTTAGGGCAAGAGAGGTGAGAAGAGTTAAAGAATTAGCTTTACAGGCTTTAAGGGAGGTAGATGCCAAGAGCAGATGATCAACGTACTGCACAAGCACAGAATTTTCTTTAAATATTATGTCATCTAAATCCTTCTTCAGAATTTGAGAAAAAAGAGAAGGGGATTCAGTATAGCCTTGGGGCAATTGAGTCCAGGTATACTGAAGTCCCTGATAGGTGAATGCAAAGAGAAATTGGCTATCAGGGTGTACAGGGATAGAAAAAAATGCAGAACGCAAGTCAACAACAGTAAAATAACAGGCATTAGGAGGAATACAGGACAAGATAGTGACTGGATTTGGTACAACAGGAAAAGTAGGTAAAACTGCAGAATTTACTGCATGGAGGTCTTGTACAAAATGATAGGTATTCTTCCCAGGTTTCTTTACAGGAAGAATAGGTGTATTACAAGGGCTCTTAGTCGGGACAATGATACCTTGCTTCAAAAGAGCTGTTATAACAGAGCGTATCCCTTCTTCAGCTTCTGGGCGTAAAGGATATTGAGCAACTTTAGGTAATGGCTTAGCTGGGTTTAATCTAATTTTTACAGGCTGGGCAGTATGAATTTGCCCTACTTCACTAGCATGTTGGGTCCAGAGAAACGGAGGGACAGCCTTTATGATTTCCTCTTGTAACACAGTAAGATTAGGGGACTCAGGCTCAGGAAGTGAGCTAGTGAGGGTAGCAAGTACAGCCATTTAATTAACACGGGGAACATCCAAATAAACACCATTAGGAGAACAATAAATAGTATAGCCGAGTTTACAAAGCAAATCTCTGCCTAACAAATTAACAGGAGAACAAGGACTGAGGAGAAAAGCATGTTGATCAGAAACGGGGCCGAGAGAAATATGTAAGGGTTGGGAAACAGGATGAGGAACTATCCGATTAGAAATTCCTACAGCGTTTACAACAGCAGAGGAGAGGGTGGCTGTAGAAAATTCTTCAGCTCGGAGAGTAGAGCGACTTGTGCCGGTATCTACTAAACGTTTTGTAGGAGTACCGCTTATTAAACGGGAAACGAAGGGATCCTCTTGATTAAGTGAGAGAAGTGGGGCTGTGATGATGTTATCATTCCTCAGGGTGTCCTAAGAGGAGGCTTCTTAATTCTGGACAGAAAATTGAGTGAGAGGAGGTGGTGGCTGGCTAAATGTCATCCCCGGCTGGCCAGGCTGGTGAGGACATTGAGCCTTCCAGTGTCCTGGTTGGCCACAATAATAACAACTGCCATTATTCTGGGACTGAAATTCTCCTCATCCCATCCCATGACCACGTCCCCTGCCTCTGAATTGTCCTTGATAGAAACCTCGGCTTCTACCTCTGCTAAAAGTTTGTAGTTGTAAAGACATTAGCTTAGTTTCTGTGGATTCCTTTTTCTTTTCTTGGCAGGCTGTACAGTGATTAGCAATGGTGACTAATTCTGTAAGCGTCTTAGTTTGCCAACCTACAGGAATTATACACAGCTGTTCCTGGACTTTAGAAAGAAGTCCTTGGACAAAAGTGGCGGCAACTGCTTCTGGGGCAGTTTCAGCTGCATCTTCAATCCCGGAATGTCTTTCAGATACGAGTTTCAAGCGATCCATGTAGTCTGCTGGGAATTCTCCTTTGTTTTGTTTACAGTTATTTATTTTGGCCCAGTCAGTTTTCCTGCGGCAGATTTTAAGCACGGATTCAAGAAGGCGTTCTCGGGCACTTACTAAGCGACCTCCCATTCTGGGGTCTTGAGGAGGCCAATTAGCCTGTGCAATGAGATGGCTACGGACTTCGGAGGACAGAACACTTCTCATTAATTGGTTTAAATCTGTCCATGTTGGCTCATAACAATTGATTACAGTTTCCAATTCCTCTCTAAACTTCTGGGGTTCTTCCCTGATATTGGGGAATTGCTTAACAAGGTTTAGGAGATCTCCTGGGGTCCAGGGGGCACTGTGACTGTAGTTTCCCCATTTGGACCCTGCCCTGGGAGTTGGGGTAAAGGCATAAGATGAGTCTTTTTCATTTTTACAGGTGGAACTGGACCATATTGGGTGCCTGACCTTAAATAAGAGGAGGTCGAGGCTTCAGGAGACAGATGCCATGTCTCCGGTGGCCGTGGGCATGCCCCAGGGGCAGGTGATGGTTGTTGAGCGATGGTTTTCTGATGGGGTGTGCTGATTTCACAGGAAGAATCTATTTGGTTACTTTGAACTTCCTCGGGTTCAGATTGTGCCTGGGAAAGGTATGGGGGTGGCACACTGAAAAAATCAATTAGGTCTTCTACAGATTCAGAAAATCAATTAGGTCTTCTACAGATTCATTCTCAGTCAATTGTGGATAAAGTTGTGTTGGTGCTGATGATGTTGTTGATGGGGGATCCCCTTTTGGTGCACTTTTCTGTTTTAATTCTTTTATCTGAGATCTGAGTTTTTCTTGGGAGTCCTTAAGTCTCCGAACTTGAGATTCTTGACGTCTTTTGGAAGCTTCTGCATACTTCTGCAATCAAAAAATGTATCCCACCGAGTCTGTGGTGTTTTACTGCCTCTTGACTCAAAGGCTCCGCGGAGATGAAGGATTTTACTTAAATCAAATGTTCCCTCCAGGGGAAACTGCAAGCTAGCATCATCTCTGGTATACCAATTCCATTTACCTAGAAACTTACAACTCTTATGGCCATAGTGTGTGTACATGTACAATGCTGGAGTCCCTTTTGGCAGAGCCGGTACATCCTTAGACCCTCCGCTCCCCATGTCCTTAACCTCAATTCACACAGGTCTTTCACACAGGAGAGGCTTATTGAGGGTGTCCGGTCAGGTCGTGAGATTTGCTAGTGGCACAGAAATGCTGTGGCTAATGTCCATAGCACTGGCACACAATGCAGTTGCTCACTGTTAGACACGGCTCATTCATGAGAGTGGGGGTAGGGAAAGTTTGTCTCACAATCCTGATCTCCTTCAGTTTAAGAGTTTCCACCTTGCACCCTTGCTTTCGAAGAGTATACAGTCTGGTGTCCTCGGGGCAGCTGCACAAGGTTTCCACTCCTAGCTTGAGAAAGACCTCATAGTTCTTTGCAGAACTTAACTCAATTCACACAGGGATTCATTCACTGACAACACCAATACAGTTTCTTAACTCTTTTCTTTAACCTTAATTCACAGTTCCTACTTACATAGTGGATCTGCCAATTCTAATACAACCACAACGCAAAGTTTGATTTCTTCCACAATTTAATTACAATCTGATGGGATTTTTATTTGTGTTACAATGGCACCTGTCAGTCTAATATGCCTAGACCTATACAAACACAGAATAAGAAGTTAGTTCTTACCTTAAACAGTTTGCAATCTAAATAGACAGGAAAGATGAAAGAAATGAGAAAGTAAGTTGTAGTATCTCTGGTTGGCAGGCAGGGAATGTCTCAGCACAGCTAATTAGTACTTAGCTCTGCCTTGGCTAATGGGCTATCCCTCTTCTGGCACCTGAACTAACTCTTTCAGAACTAGCTTATATATATATATCGCTGCACAATACTGTATTCTGCTGATTTGACATACCCTTAGTGACTTGTCCAAAGTAACATGGAATGGCTCTGGTAGAACCAGGATAAGATACCTAATCTCTTGAGTCTCAGTACAAAAACTTCTTGACAAAACTTTCCTTTCACTGTAAGATCACTTTACCCTTTAAGAGAAATTGACTGCTGTAGACAGTAGGATTTTTTTATCCTCTTTTCCATTGCCCACGCTCCATCTTCTCTGCACATTAAATGTTCTAATTAAGACCTGTGAAACTCACAGGTTATCAAAATGGCACCCAAAAATCTTTGCAATTTTTTGCTTGTACCTGTTCACTAATATGATATAAGCAAAACCCATGAGTAATGGATAGACTGCAGCAGATAAATCATATTAACAATTAGGAAAACAGTTTTTTTTAGTGCATTTCTAGTTTAGACTATTGCATGTTTTCTTTTAAATACAGAATGATGACACTGGAAGATTTCAGCTGTTTGTTTGGGAAAATCAACAAAATGAACACTTGGAGAGAATTGAGTATTGTGCACTTTGCTATGGTAAGGCTATTTACAAAAACACATTGTTTGCTGTTTTGGCGTACTTAATTTTGCAGCAACAAACCTTCTAACTCTTAGTGTAACAATTTTCTAGCCAAGATGAATGGTAAAAATTAGTTTCTCAAAAATAAGAGTGCTATTTAATTGTTCCTGCTTGGTTGATGTAAAATAATTCGAGTGTTCCATTGCACATATAGTAGAAGTTACTCTAAATAGTATGCTGGTTCTGGGAAATAAGGTTCATTTACTGAAACTTTCAATGATGGGAGAGGTTTTCCATAGAAATGCATTTAGGAATGCTGGACAATAATCGGAGAGAAAAAATGGAGCTTGTTCCAATAGTCTTTATTTTGTTCAGTTTTCTTGGAAACAATACACAAGAGCTCTTCAGCTGCAGGGTAATGTTTTCAGGAAACTTTTTTTTTCAACCAACTATTTATAATTTTCATGGAATATCAGGACATCATTTAGAGAGAGTCTGTTCATGTTACTTAGCACATTAATAAGATTTCTAATTGTCAAACTGATTTATAAGATAAACTTTAAATAAAAACCAAAATGGCTCAATTAAGGATTTGATTGGCTCTTTTAACACTGCAAAATAGTTTATCTGCTTATGTTTTCTCCCTAGATAAATGTAAACCAGATATAAACTGTGAGGTTCCTTTCCCCCCTCCTGTCATGGTGAACATGGACATCGCTTATATCATGGACAGTTCTCGCAACATTGCCAGTGAAGAATTTGAGACAGCCAAAGACTTTGTGAGCACTATGGTAGATCACTTCATTATCGCCCCACAGCCTTCTCTAGCAGGAGCTAGAGTAGCTCTGGTACAGCACGCTCCAAGAGACTTTACACCCAGCAGTGGTAGACAGCCAGTGAACCCAGAGTTTGATCTAGTCACGTACAGCAGTAAAAACGTGATGAAGAAGTATATCCAAGAATCTGTTCACCAACTGGAAGGGCCGTCTGCCATTGGTCATGCCTTACAGTGGACAGTTGAGAACATATTTTTCAAAGCTCCCAGCCCAAAACAATACAGGGTCATATTTACAATAGTTGGAAGTAAGACGAGTGCCTGGGACAGACAGAAACTGAAAAAGGCTGCACTAGAAGCCAAATGCCAAGGATTCATCATGTTCACCCTAGCACTTGGAAACAAAGTTAGTGACAGTGAGCTAATCGATCTCTCAAGTTCCCCAACAGACCAGCACTTATTGCAGATGGGCAGGGTTTTGAATCTTGAAATGGCATATGCTGAGAAATTTACTTGGGCCTTCCTAAATCTACTAAAACGTAAGTAGCACACAATCCCATTTACTTCAGATATACATACACAAAGATGAACCTGGAATTCTCTGTTATTGTATAACAGGCATCACTTGTAAATTGTATGGGTGATTTCTAAAGCTATTTTATTGCCTTGCTCTGTCCTGCTTCTTGGTGCTGATCTAGCTGTATTATGCTTCTTTATTGGAAGACGCTTGCTTTTAGTCAACAATAATTTCATGCTTTCCTTTAAATTTATCATTATTTGAGACTTCAAAAATTTCAGGCTTAGCTCCCTGCCCTTTTCCTCACAGGTGAAATGAACAGTTACCCTACTCCAGAACTACAAGAAGAGTGTGAAAGGCTAGATCAAGGAGATGCACAAGAACAAGTAGCTGTTTTTGAAAGGTATGATCATTTCTACTCAACTAAGAGATGCATAGCATCTGACAAAGTAGGTTGTTGCCTACAAAAACTCACGATGCCCGTCTGACCCAATGGGCCCCTGAGGTTCCCTACATTCTTTTTTAGCAGTGTATGAAATGCCACTGTATGTATACATCTGCTCTCCTAATGAAGGACTTGCTTTCTTTGGGCGCCTATACATGTGCAGCGAGGCTGGTCCAACATGCTGTAATTACAGCGTGTCTCAAGTCTGTTGAAGCATGGTAATTACTGCACTCCAGCAGCTCCAGCATCACATGTGTCAGTGTCTCTGTGCTGAAAAATGGCAGCAGGGGTTACAGTGACCCTGCTGCCATTTTTCAACATGGGGACGCTGATGCATGTGACGCTCTGGGCACTTTACAGCAGCTCTCTAAATGCCTGTGAAATCCCTGGTTAAGTTCTCATTACTGTTGACAGAAACACACGTCTAACCTGAAGATCTTCACTAACAATAATTTGATGAATGAATGTTGTGCATGTTTTTCATGTGCTCCCTAGTGCTAACATGTGGTGTGTGCTTTTTCCCATCCCCTCTGAAGCATACCTTTCCCTCAATTTGATGAACTGGACCCTGGCAGGAGTTTGGAAGAAAGAGAGCCAACGGAAACTACATTATTAGGAGAAATTACAGAGACCACTCAGGAACTTGAAAATGTTAGAGAAAAAGAATATGATTATGAGGGTGGTGAGTATTTCACAGAGGGCCAGAAGGAAGAAGGCGAGAGGAAGGGATATGAAGGAGGCCAAGAAAACAATGAAGAAAACTTAGAAGAGACAGTAGGAACAGGAACTGCTCTCACTAACCACGGTATGTGTGGAGTTTAGGGCTTGATCTAAAACCCTGGAACTAACTGGAAAGCCACTTGTTAACTGTAACAGGTTTTAGATCAGACTCACGGTACTTATTCAGTGCTAAGTAATTTTGGTCATTTGTAGACACGTTTTCTAAATGTTATGCATTCCTAATTTTTCATGGTAAGAGTTCTGTATGTGCAACTAAAGGCAGAATTGGGGTTGTTTAGTGCAGTAATGTTTGGGTAGGTATGTAAATCTGTAGTAAAACAGAAACAAGTAGCTGGCTCTTGGTTGCTAGAATTAAATTGAATTTTCAAAGCGTTCTAAACTATTAACATTGTCAGCAAGTTGCAGCATTCTAACTTGTTACTTGGGTCTCTCTTGTGAAAGACTGATCTCTCCTGGAACAAGAGTGCTTAGCATGGGTGTTGGGGAGAGGAAATACACATGTACTTCCTGTATACATGTGGAAGTCTATCTGTCTTTGGAGTGGAGTCTATCTTTGTACAGAACTAGGCAGCCAACAGGTAGTTTCCAACCAGGCAGCTGCTCTTCAGACCTTGTGAAGGCAGTCAGCAGCAGTTTTAATCTGTTGCTCTCTGGCAAAAGCTACAACCATCAAGGCACTGAACATCTGGTAGGTCTTGGGCAACCTCCACTCCTCCATTCTTTTGCATATACCTTGAAGGTCTTGGTGTGATGGTTGTAAGACCATCACAAAGCAGATAGTCATAAGTGGATTCATAAGTCACCTGACTAGACCTCTTACACGTACACCATGATCCAGAGGATTGATGCTTGCCTAAATCTTGTGTTCACTATTTCTTTTTTCCTTGGTCTACAATTGGGTATAATTTTTGCCAGGGAAAACACAAAATGAAACAGCATGTATGGGTTTCTGATTTGAATGGCTGCTCCACTGAAAATAAAATACTGTCTACAAGCTGCAGCCTAGGACTGTTAGGCTATTTTGATTTAGTGTTTGAACAATGATAGCAGCTGCTCAGACCACTGGTGTAATCTAGTATTTCCAAAACTTGATTTGTTCCTCTAGTATTTAAAAAAAAAAATAAAAAAATATGTTCCACCAATTTTGTTCACAACAATTCCACGTAAAACTGCCTGGGATCTTCAGCTATCGGTGGGTGTAGAGTGCACTGATTTGTGGGTGAGGAAGGATACATGTAGAATATAAAATTAAGCAATCCTTCTGCGTTCTATTATATTTTTCTGTTTTTGCTTTTCATGACACTGGCCATATCCAGACAAGTAGGGACATGTGCTTGCAGTGGCACAAATAGTAGCGGCACAAATTTGAGCCACTACTTTGTGCCGCAGTGCACCTCCCTGCACATGCCCTTTGTTGCAGAACACATTTTCCCACTGTGGGTAAATTGCCCATGCCCAGCTCTTCTCGCTCCTGGCTGGGTTCCATGTGCTGCAAGGGGAGCTGGTTGGGGCACAGGGTGCCTCATTGTACAGCTAGCCGGCAGGCAGCCCTGTGTTGAGGCACCCTGTGCCTCAGCCTGTTGGGATGCATCATGTAAAGACAGACTGTCTCCATGTGCTGTGGAGCCCCTGAGTTTAGGCACACTGCGCCCCAGCCAGCCTGCTTCCTCATCTCCCCAGCCAGCCAGTCTATGGCTGACTGAGGTGCTGTGTGCCTCAGAGCGGGGGCTCTGCAGTATGCAGAGACAAGGGAGCAGGAAGCCCTGGGCTGGCTGCTCTTCTGTCTCCACATGCCTCAGTGTGGCGCTGGGCTGCCTGCTCTCCCTGCCCTGGGCTGCTTTCTTCCCCATATCTGTGTTTGTCCTGGTGCACGCTATTTTCGTGTGCTTTGTGCTGCTTTTTTCTGGAGTTTTTTGCCCCCGCGGCAAATTAGCAGCATTGCACAGTTTAACATGCAATGTGTGCAGTTTGTGGCACCACAAACTGTACTTGCTTGCCTGTGTGGACAAGGCCACTGAGTTTCATTTTGTCATGTTCTGATATCATACTCATGTAAAAGCTTGAGGTCAGTCCACTGACGTATACGGATAAAATTAATTTGATTGAAGTGAGGTCAGAATTTGGTTATGAGCTAGAGGGTTCATTTTTGTTCTCGCCAACCTATAACCTGTTCATTTTTTCATCCCATTACTTTTGGATTTGAGGTTTTCATGGATCTTATACCTGTTTTCTCTTGGTAAGCATACCTCTTAGTATAGTTTATTTGCAGAACACCAGGCATTCACTAAGACATGTCATAGACTGCATGAATAGGAACAGTTTTTAAACATTTAAGGCAAAGTCTATCCTAACATGATCTGCCTGCCTACTGTAGGTTTTATAATACAGTAGGACCCTAAAACTCCTATACCCTTAATTCCCACCATGTTGTTTACACCACAGTGGATAGGTGGGAGTGGACTCATGCCACCTTCTTTAATAAAGCCTGAGGAAGCTTGCTACTATTAGAATCTGCCCATCTAAACAGAACATAATTGTTCCCTGACATACCAGCATTCATGAATTTCTGCCAGGACTTTTAATTCCAGCTCTTATTTGCTTTTTCTAGATGCTTGTGTGGTGGCTCAGGAAACTGGAGAATGCCAGGATTATGTTCTGAAGTGGTACTATGACAAAGAGCAGAAAACATGTGGACAGTTCTGGTATGGTGGCTGTGGAGGCAACAAAAACAGATTTGAAACCCAAGAGGACTGCGAAGCGCTATGCGTAGAATCTTCCTAGAGTGGGAAGGGTCAAACTTCTCCACTTCTTTACCTGTGCTATAAAAGAGGTACAGTAAAAATATTAAAACTTGATATTGTTTGAAAACACCAAAATGTGCACCTTTGATGCACTAAAGAAAACAATACCTCAGGCACTTGTACAAAATGACATTGGATGCAAGGTGCTAGTGTTATAGTATTTTGGTTCATTTGTATGTATTTATCCTACTTACAGAATGGACCAAAATCATTTTAGCTTTCAAGATATAAAAGGTGCTGTACATTACTTTGTTCCCGTCTGTATCTCTGACCAAGTTTTCTGCTGTATCTTTATCTTTTCTCACTCAAAACAAAACAAAAAAGCAAAACGTGAATAAAGTAATTCTTTCTGAAATATTAAAGTGTGTGCCATCACTTCCTAAAATTGATTTCAGTAGATGTATGGTTTGCTCCTAAACTAGTGTAAATCAGCCTATATCCATTTTGTTTCAGACACGCGTCAATGTGTATTGCATATCCCTTGCTGTCAATGACGATGGCAGTGGGATAGTGGAGCAGTGAACAAGGGACTGAGGGGACAAATTAATGACAAGCAGTTTCTTCCATATAACTCACATTTCTACATGCCTTGTAAACCAGTCTGTTGCTCTTGTCATTTCTTTTTCTTCACACACTTTTTAATTTCAATGTGTATGCTCACAATGCATCACACCTACATTTGGGACCTGTGCAGTCAGATACCCAGGCTGTATCCAGATGAGCATGGCTGTGTGGTATGTGGCACTGCAGACAGGTCTATGGCACCACACACCACATATTCGGGCATTCTTCATGCTTCTGCATTGCAGCACAGGGTGGTTTTTGACTCCAGGAGATCCTGTATAGAAAGAAAGCGGAGCTGCACACATGACAGCGATGCACACCTCCCAAAACTGGAACCTGGCTGGCTGGAGCCACGCTCTGGCTGCTGGCAAGCTCCCAGGTGCAGGAGCACCCTGGCTGCAGCTTTCCCATCCCCCAGGCTCCCCAGGCTGCTGGGGCCAGCACAGTTGCTGGCCCCAGCCTTCCTACCCCACCTGGAGTAACCTGCTGTGTGCGTGTGTAGCACAGATTTTCCTCAGAGCCAAGTAGTAGCAGCACAAGGTGTGCCACTGCTTCTTGTCCCTGGGGAAACAAATGTCTGCGCTCATGTGGATGTCCAAATGAACAACTGAAATGTTTAGTTTTGCCAGGCACCACTTAGCATCACCCAGAGATATTTCCTAGAACAGCCATACTTCCCCTTGCCAAGTGCTGCCCCACTGTACAGCAGCTTCTTGGGTATTCTTGGTTAGTCACACCTCTGTATCATATGTCAAGTGAAAAGCAACTTGTCCACTGCAGAACTTCAGCATTTTTCACACTATTAACATCAGTTAACCTGAATCAAGATATGTAAAAATCTTTGATGCAATTACTAGCTTTTGGATGTACCTTCGGTATACTTTCCAGATCTTATACCCATCAGAGTTATCAGTATCATTGCCCTGTAGACCTTCAACTTAGTAAGACATTTGATCTTTACATACAAGAATTCAAGGTGTTTTTGGAGGGGATTATTTTTAGTGATTTTTAGACACGGCCTGCAATGTAGAGAGATTTGGTTAATTTCTGAGTTGGAATACCTTCCACTACCACATTGGAGGTGACTGGTGTGCATTGTCAAGGTAGTTACCCTTGTGTAAGCGGGATCAGAATGAAATCCTCATTGTAAGATTTAATCTGCATTTTTCTATTGAGCATAATTGAATTTAAAGTGTAAACAGATCATACATGACCCTAGGACCATGAAAGTGCTCATCTGCGGAACTGGAATTGACTTTGCAGAAGCAAACAACAAACTTGGATGTCTGATAAAAAATCCAAACATATGAAAACCACCTTTTTTTCCTTTTACTCCAAAATGTAAGCACATATTTTAACAACCTATATTCTTCTCTTTTCATTTAGCGCCTGTAATGGGGCTCCTGCCCCATTCCTGTGAGGAAGAGGGAATCCAAGGCACATTGGCCAGCCCCAGCCTCTTAAATAGATCAATAAAAGCAGAACACCACCTAAATAAAATGGCCCCCTACCCCAGGTACAGGCAGTGATTTACAGGCTTGGGGCAGAATTAGAGGGTCAGATGACCCAAGGAGAGACTCAAGCCTAGGGCCTGCTGCAGAAGGGGTAGCCTGGCTGTAGGAGCCACAAAAGGCTGAGCTCCAGGGAGGAACCAGCCTGGGCTGCCTATGGAGGAAGAACTCTGCACCACAGAAGGGCAGAAGATATCCTGTACCTGGAGCAGCCAGAGCTAAGTATCTTGAACTTTTGAGTGGTGCTATTATGGGATTCCTTGTGTTTTGTGAACTTTGTTTTGGTAGCAGACACTTGTGTTTTGATTGGTGCTTATACTGGAGGATCAGATGTAGTTGTAAGGCGAGGTTTAGAGGCCAATGGGGGGGGGGGGCGGGGGCAAGGCCCCAGGTTAGAGCATTTCTAGGGCCTGAAGTACTGTAGTGTTATCTGTGGCCAGGAGCCCAAATACGTTTTGGAATAAGGACTGGTAGTGCACCAGAGGACTGAGTATCTGGCAATAGAGACTGAGGGGGCAAAAACTCTGTCTGCCAGAGTTAGCCTTGAAGCCAAGTAGCCCAGAGTCCAGAGAGGGCTGGGCTGGGCTAAGCTGCAGCCAAGAGCCTAGGGTCCTGGCACAGTGGACTCTGGCCAGCGGTACTCAGCCAGATCAAAAGTGAGCTGATGCCAGGAAGAGCCTCAGCTCGGACAAGTCCATACCCCAAACCCCACATCTTCCTCCTGCGGGTAGCTTCCCTATGAAATTATACCACCAAAACATGGCAGACGAGATGACGCCTGGGAGGCAGATGGGGTAGGGAGGCAGGAATCAGGTGACAAGTCAGGCCAGGGGATCTTGTGGCTCCAGTGCTGAACTCGTTACATTGCCTGTGAAGTGTACCGGATTGGAAGATGTGCAAACGAAGTGCTCTAGTCAAACAGGCATATTACAGGCAATGCCAGGGCAAATATCACTACTCACTACCTCACATCTTTGCTAGAAATCTGTTTCAAAGTTAAAAGGTGAGTTCAATCATCTTCTGTTGCACAGAATAGGAACTAGTTTAAAACTAGATTGGATATGCTCTCATGAATTGTAATTTGCACTGTACATAGACTCCTGGTGGCCCTTGGTGAACTTTTAATATTAGGCCTCCCTTCACCAGAGATGATGATGATGATGATAAAAGTTACCATTTTTGGGCCTCCGGGCACTTGTCCGGTTTGCCCATGCCTGTGTCCGGCCCTGGTTGTAATTAATCTTTGGATTGATGTGTAGATATAAGTTCACAAATACACTGGAAACAATACTAAGTCTAATAATTAGTGGGAAAATGTGTGAAAGAAATGCAAAATACAGATGAATAGCACATGCCAGAGAATGAATGTGACTTTTAAAAGACCTAAGGTTTTCAAAACTGCCCAAGGAAGTTCTCTCCCTAGTACATAATTAAGTATGATACCCAGACCAAGTGCCTTGAGCAGCCAAAAAGTCCAATCAATCCACAACCTCAAGCTCAGGTGGGCACCGTTCTATTTGAATTTTCTATAGCCTATGTCTAGCCTAAAATATAAGGGGATAAAAACAATTCTGAGCTTTGTGTCTGCCCTCCAGTAGTCCCTGAAACCTTATCCCAAGGCCTTTTCTTTAATGTTCATTCATTTCAGTGGAACACGTAAGGCACTGATCCATAGAATAAAGAGCTGGTCACAATTTTGACCTGAATAAGAATAAGTAAGAAGAAATTATAACATCTCTATGGAAAGGAAATCAAGACCATTGTTGCAAGAAAATCAAAATTCTTGCTCATTTTTTTCCAAAACCAAAGGAAGCTGCTAGTTCCCTTGACTCTCTAGGGGGTCCCTCAGGAGACCCTGGGTTTGTGGGGCATCTTTGGAAACGCTGAACTGTGGAGTGTAGCAACCCTAATAGCCCTTTTAAACTGCAGTTTAAACAGTTGTATCCAATGTTTTTAAAAATCAAAATGATGGATGTGCTTAGGTATGACTAGCCTAGTTAGTGTGTTCTACAAAAATCTTAATTTTTTTCAAACTGCTTGAACATGTTTCATTCATCTCAAACGGGTAATGCTCCTCACCTGCGGAATGTAGAAATGGTTGTTTTCTGCTGGAAGTTGCAGAACTAAGCCCCACAAAGTGTAGAAAAGCCTGCAGCAGGTTTTTTCTCTTCCAGCCAGGGTACAGATTTAAAGAACAGGGAAAGGAAGTTTTTGTGTGGGGTTTAGGCTGACCTGCTTCTGCTTCTGGTAGCTTATTCAGGCTTTTTTTCCCAGTCCCTGCTTGCAAAGGCTATGAAGCCCTTCTGTAGGGAGATCTGGGATGGGTTCAGTCATCTTCCACTCTTCTGGGGCTAACTTCTAGACTTTTACAATGACTGTCCTCTCACAGTGTCCTTCCTGGCATGAGTTCACATCATCTTCTTACAGGGGTGAGGAGATGAAATACCAGAGCCCCTGTGATGTTTTGTGAGGTGGGTGTGTGCAGTTCCTGCTGTTCTGCAGTCTGACCCTAATCCCATCTTGCTGGTGAAGGAAAGAGGGTCTCCAAGTAACGGTAGTAATTCTAGTCTCTTCCTCTTCTGTGTCTGGGTGGGAAAGGAACCAGAAAAATTGAGGATTTTTCATTCTGCAAAGCATGTGTTGAATAATTTGCCAGAGAATATTGTGTGTGGCTCTTCAGGTCTGCAATCCTATGACCAGTTTTAGTGAGTGACAACCAATAATTGCTGATCTTGTCAAATTCCATCTACTGGACACTCCCGAGACATCTAAAAGGAAATCCAAACAGAGTTCAACCAAGCCTTTAGCTTGCTAAGACTAGGCTGAGTGTACTTGTTGTTTCGGGGGCTCTAGGGACAAATCTGTTTGTCTTGGTAATTGTTCTTTTCTTGCTAGTTGGAACCCACAGTCTTCCTCCAAGCCATACAGCAGCTCTTGCATGTTTTTCCAGAATCCCACCAATTCATGAGTAGTCTGTTTGTAGTTTATCTCTGCAGACATGCAGGATTTCTTACCACACTCTTTAAGAGAAAGTCTAGGAGACTAGATCACTCAGGCATGCTTTCTGAATGATCAGTGGCTCACATTGATTCAATGGTTCACAACCTCTCTAGACTCAGCATCCCTCCATAATTTTTTTTTTAAATTTAGTGGCACCCCATTAAAAAAAAACCAAACTAATTTATTTATTACAGTGCATAAAAATATGTCTGGAAACAACAAAATGGAAAAAAAACATGCACCAAACCATATTATGATTAATGAAACACTTGAGCCTGGCAGTTCTTGTAAATATTTGATATACGTGACCAAACTAAAGAAAGACACATACTCGTTTCCTCTTCCATTGTTTATCTCAGTTGAAGGATAATCCCAATTTGCATAAATACAAGCTTAAAAATCAGCAAATATTTACAGTTGATAAGGGATACTCTTCGGTTAGCTAAACCCAGAAGTTACCCAAATATCAAATTTCAGGATTTATTTCATTTTCCTCTTTTTTTTTTTTTAAGGGTTTGATCACTTAGGGCAAGGTCTTCTGAAAACAGAATCCCCTAATTCTTAAAAGTTTCAGTAAATATGTTTCTCATCCAGTCGTACTTTGCAACATCTGAAGCCAGGAAATATTGTCAAATTGTCCCTTCTAGCAATTTCAAGTGTTTTGATATCAGTGACAGCACTTATTTAGTATCTGATGCAGCTATGACAGGGAATATTGCTAGCTCTCCTACATTAACTCGTGCCTTTCTGCTCTGAAGATTATCTAGCACAGGGGTCAACAACATATGGCCTGCAAAACTGCAGGATTTGGCACATGGAGCCAGAAGGTTTTGCCTCTGCCTGTCATGCCAGGCTGTAGGTAGCCAGGACTGGGGGTCACCTTAGGGTCAGGAGAAATCAGAAGCCAGGCTATCTGTCTGGGAAACAGAGTCAGAGATACAGAGGGTCAGGCAGAGTGTGAGGTCAGGAGGCTAGCTGGATCAGGTATCCAGGAGGTCAGGCTAGACCCAGGTTGGGTATCCAGAGGATCAGGCAGAGCACAAGGTCAGGTAGCTGGGGAATCCATCGGTCAGTAGTAGCACAAGGCAAGGTTGCACCTTGTTGTCCAGACTTCCCATTCCCGGTTAGGAGTTTATATGGGCAGGGTTAAGAAGTCGGCTGACCTTGGCTGGCCACTCTGGTGGTAGGGACTGAGTGTGTGCCTGGGCCCAGATGTGTAGATCTGGCCACTTGTGTCTGCCCTGGTGTTATGCTGGGGAGAGGGCAGACCAGGGTGAGCCACCATGCCATGCAGGGCCTGACACTGCCTGTGCCCATGTGGGAGCTGGGCATTAAGGAGTCAGCAGCCAACTATTTGGCTCTAGTGCAGCTTCCTACTGGCTGGAATCTTTGCTTGTGCAGCTGCTGAATTGGGCAGTGGTGGGGGCGGGCATTGAGACAAAGTAAAAACTTGGTTTCCGGGTGTGTCTTTCCAGTAGCTGGCAGCTGGGCTGCGGTCAGGAGACAGGGAACTGGGAAATGTGGTGGTGGTGCCAGTGCAGCTCCAGCTGCCTTGCTTTAGCATGGGCACAGGCAAAACCCCCTCACTGCTGAAGCCACTAGGCCCATGCCAGACTGGAGCTGGGTTGTTCTAGGCCATGGCTTAAAAAAGTTGCCACTACCTGATCTATGAGGATGTAGAATTTATCAGAAGTGGTTAAAATGTTTTATTTGGACCGTGCATGCCAGGATTTGCCTTATTAAATGCAGAAATGTTTCAGCAAGATCCTGCAGTTTAGAGCACCAGCTGCCTTCTCATTGTTTAACAAATCACAGAAGTCGGGTCAGTGCTTGAGTGCATTTAAAAATAAAGTTAACATTTCCTCTTTCAACTTGGGGCAGAGCTTTGCCAGTCTAAATACCTTACATCTGTGCATGCTTGCAAAACGAGACTGGTATGTTCAGATTCCATAGTCTTACACAGCCACTGAAATATCATCTTTTTTCAACTTAGTTGAGCAGTTTTTAATTCCCAGCAAATCCCTTTTGCAACAAGAGCTTCCTTATGAGGGAACATGTAAGATGTAATGACATCTGGAGTTTGTTTCTTCACAGTTGAAACAAATCCTTGTACTATGCAACCATAGGGGGACCAAAGCCTGTGCAAACACCTACAATTGGAATCCGTTGTGTCAAGCATTCTGACCACTTGTGTGCTTGCTGAATTCTTTGTGACGGAAGAATTGATCTATCTTTTTTCCCTTGGCAACAAAACAAATGAAAGCTGAGAGCTGGTGTTTTCTACTAGCTGTTAAACTTGAACCCAGGGCCTTGCCCTCACCAACACAGTTGCCTTCTCCAGATTGCTACCCTACTGCTGTTTGCAGAGGCTGGAATGGGCCTGCCTGAAGTTCCTAACAGTGCCCAAGACTCCCCACGCCCCCTGATACCCAGCTGGCTGGCTTCCATCACCTCATCCAAAGTGTCTGGGCAACAGGGCTTTTCTGGATTTAAGACTGCAGCCCTGGTAACTGCTTGCTTTCTGACCTCCTGGTTTCTCAACTTGGTTTGCTTGTGGATTTTGCTCTCTTTTTGATCTCTTGTTTCAACGTGGCTTGCTTGTACTTTACTTGTCTCTTGACCTGCTCGTTTCCTAAAATTGACTTATCTCTAGACTCAGGGACTCAGTGGCAGGTGTGTGAACAGCCCTGGCAGTATCCTCAAGTGAATTGGCCAGGGAGGAAGTTTAATTTCTCCCTCCCTGTCCTGCTAGCACAGACCCAAGCCAAGGTCTGCCTGGTGCTCCCCCTTGTTGGTTTGTACCAAGATACATCAGACTTGATCCCTGATTGATGCTCCTGTCTGGCCTGGCTTGGCTGCTCATGTCTTGGCCCTGATGCTTGTCTGTTGATTCACCCACCTGAAGAGTGAAGGTAGTAGCCATTTTAACAATCTTCCTCATTTTTTTAAATATCCTCTGACATGTCATGTGTACATCTCTTGATGGTATTGCTGGAAAGTGGAATTCATCAGTTTCCTTTTAGCTTGGCTCCCAATCATGACTATTTTTATATGCTAGAAGCAGCAAAGTCTTGACTCATGTGGGATCTTTCATTTGGTTAGCAGTCAATTCTACAGCTGTATCTAACCCCTTGTACTTTGTCAGAATTCTGCTTTTCTCACAAGCCTGATGACTTTCTTTAGAATTCAGTAGTCTTTTAATGTATTCCAAGCTCTTAATATCTAAACTTTTGAGCTTTATAGAGAAATGGCATTTCAACTAACCTGGGGCAATAACCTAATTAGGTACCTTTTCATGGCAGATGCTGCATTCTGTTTTCTCCCACACGTGGCTAGATAGCTTTTGTTGTCGTCTTGGTGTACTTCCTTTCTGTCTGGTTTTAAACCTACTGCTTCAACATGTGCTTGCTTCAGTGTATTGCAGACTGTATTAGCAAATGGCAGATTTAACATATACTGACATGGTTCATGATATCTTTTTTCATAACGCTAACTAGAATTCATGAGTTGGTACACTAAATTATCACAAATACAAACAATGTTTTGGTACACTAAATAGATTAATAAAAGAATCTACGCTTTCAACAAATGTATCAACTGTCTGTAGTTAGTAATATCAGAGACTAAATATTGTTAAGAATGTATTGTATTTAAAAGCTTGTCTAAGTCTAGCCCACCCATTCTGTTGGTTTTTTAATAAAAGATATTGTCCACAAAATGTTTTGCCTCTGATTATTTTTATTTCGGAGACTTCTTACTACAAGGTAAGACGCTTTCCCCCCTCAATGGCTCCATTTTTCTGGGTCAATTGAAGTACCTTGTTTTACTTTTGTAGGGGTTCTTTGGTACAAACAACTTTTGATTCAGTATAGATGAAGCTTTCATATGATCCCATTCAATAATTAGAGGCATGAGAAGTTTTGAAAGCCACCGAATCTCTTCATGTCTGTACAAAGCAGATGATAGAAAGAAGAAAAGAGGAAAAGGCTAAATAAAAGCCTAAGTAATATACTTTCTTGAATGATGAAGATTTGCACTATAAAGTCATTATACAGAAATACAACCAAAGGTTGACTAGGCATGTTTTGTTAGCAGGAAGAACCCTATCCTGATATTTTAAAGTGGTTGAAGAAAAACTTAAAAGCCCATTTATTCAAAATGGGGATAGTGGAAACCATGGTTCTTAATCACAATGAATGTTTGAGAGACTTTTTGAAAAGTGGTATGCAACGATAGTAGACTTACTTTCTATTAAGCAAGAGCAAGCTGTATTATTCTTGCAGCTTGTAAATTACATGAGTGTTCATTGGGACTGTATATTGTAACCTGCACATCAAAAAAACCCTCCTAAACAATGCTATGATGAATGTGCTGGCTTGGTTTCGCATCCCATAAGAAGGAACACAGCACTATGCATACTCATTTGAATAGACACCCAAGGAAAATTATTAAATAGATGCCTTACAAGAGGCTGTTGAAAAAAATTATCTAAGCACAATGCTTTAAGCACATTAGTAATCATTTGTGTTCTCTTCTGTTTTTAAGAGGATTAGCTTTAATTTGTGAGAAGTATCTTGTGTTGTGTTCCCATTGGGGAAAGTATAATGGAGGCAACAAAAAAAAATCCTGAAATGAACTTGAATTGATGGTCTTTTGGCAGATTTGAATGAAAACAGCAGGGATCGTAGCTCCTTCTGAGGTCATGAAGCCTGCCAAGTTTCAAGGAGATTGAGGTGCAGTTTCCCAGAAACCCCTGCACCTAAGTCTTGAAAGCAAAACTTGTGTCACTTGTAAGTGTGAAGGCAAAGGGGGGTGAAAACTTCAGGCATGGTAGCCCCTGCTGAGGCCATGAAGCCTGCCAGGTTTCAAGGAAGTAGGTGCAGGGGTTTCTGGGAAACTGCACCTCAAGCTGCTGACAAGCAAAACGTGATAAGACTAAACTTGTGCTTGTGTACTGAAAAATTCTGTGTGTGTGTGTGTGTGTGTGTTAAGGCATGACCTCACTGGCGCTGGGGCCTCTACATGACACGGTAGTGTGCCCCAATGAGCTCTCCTCCTCCCCTACAGCCTCAGGCCAGTCCACCACTTTAAATGACAACAGGTAGTAACTTAGTAAGCAGCACAGAAGCACCAACAACATCTCAGGCAGCCAAACAGTCACAGTTAATATCAGAGCAGTCCTTCCTCCTCTACCCCATCTCTCTCCTTACTTTCTGTTTCCCTGCAGGCAAGCTCAGCTTCAGCTTCAAAACTCAAAACATTTTGAAACTTTCTCCCGTTTCTCAAAATGTTTCTCAAAACATTTTGAAAGTTACTCCCGTTGTGTTTCAAGTCTGTTTTGAAGCCATGTGTTTTGTTTCGATTTCGCTGTTTCGAGCTCAAAACCAGTTGAAACAAAACAGCCAGTGAAATTTTGCACAGTTCTAGTCAGCAATAGAAGTTCAATTGCTTTTAAACAGACTGGGTGGCAATAGACTGAAATGTCAATCTCCTTGAGCCTGGGTAAGGCAGAAAAGACTTTTCACTAATTCTGCAGCTTCTTCTGAGAAGTAGTTTCTTATAATACACAGAACTAATGCAAATATTGACATTTTCATAACTCGTTCAGGCAAACTAGTTCTCTTGTTTTCCAAAGCTAACACTCTTTGGCAGTACACACCTTCTTTGTATTAGCCACTAATGCTGCATATATAGTAATTCTAGTAACCAGTAATTTGAATGTTCTTCTGTATTAAACGTTGTTTCAATCTACTGTCAGACTTGCAGGGTTAAAATCTCTCTGCTTCAATCATTCCCTAGCTGAGAGGAAGAGTAGAATTATGCATTCAAAATGAGGCACCACTGTACAAGGAACCATGTGTTAGACATGGTTTAAGACACAGAGCACTCCCCCATGCACCAAATATTCTCAGATGGGGACAGTGCGTTGATACTAGCCATAATCAATTGGAAATAGAGGCTCATTTTTATTTTATTAAAGTATGGACAAAATCTGGGTATAAAAAGTCTCCAAAGCACTTTATATCCAAATAAACAATGATTTATCACATCTGAAAATGTTTCCCAGCAATGTTAATGACTGTTTTTTGTTTATAAACGATATCTTCTGAAACCTTTGAGGTTTGGAGTCATGCATGTCAACCTTGCATGAGTGTGCAACCAGCTTAGCCTAGACTACCTGTAACAGAGAGCCTGAGACTCCCTGTTACTTTAAGGAGAGACACTGCAGCTGAGAGAGCTCAGGCAGTTGAACTCAGACCACCTACCAGAGCAGGGGCAGGCTTAATGTCTAGTTGGTAGCTGGCCTCAAATGGAGTGTTCCAGGGCTCAGTTCTGGATCTGGTTTTGTTCAATATCTTGATCAATGTCCGGGAAGATGGCATAGAGTACACCCTCACCAAGTTTGCAGATGGTGCCAAGTTGGAGGGGTGGGGCAGGGGGAGTAGTAGATATGTGGGAGGGTATGGTTAGGATTCAGAGAGACCTAGACAAACTGGATCAAAAGAAATCTCATGAGGCTGAACAAGAACAAATGCAAAGTCCTGCACTTAGGCTGAAACAATCCCATGCACCGACAGGCTGGGGACTGACTGGCTAAGCAGCAGCTCTGCAGAAAAGGACCTGGGGGTTACAGTGGACAATAAGATGAATATGAACCAACAGTGTGTCCTTATTTCCAAGAAGGCTAACGGCATACTGGGCTACACTGGTAGGAGTGTTACCAGCAGATCAAGGGAAGTGATTCTTTCCTTCTGTTCAGCATTGGTGATGCCACATCTGGAGTGTGCCAAAACCTGGATTGTGTCCAGTTTTTGGCCCCCCACTACCGAGAATGTGGACAAATTGGAGAGAATCCAGTTTAGGCAATAAAATGGTTTGGGGGCTAGGGCACATGACTTCTGAGGACAGGCTGAGAGAAATGGGATTAAATAATCCAGAAAAGAGAGGAGTGAGGGGTGATTTAATATCTGAAGGGCAGTCCCAGAAATGATGGTGCTCAACTGTTCTCAGTGGTGGCAAATAACAGAAAAAGGGGCAATGGTCTCAAGTTGCAGCGAGGGAAGTTTAGGTTAGATATTAGGAAAAACTTTGTCACTAGAAGGGTAGTAAAACACTTGAAGAGGTTACCCAGAGGGGTTGTGGAATCTCCATTCTTGACCTGAACATAGAACAGCTATTGCCACCCAAGAACTCTTGTGGTATAACATTGATATCACTGCTCTCAGCGAGATCAGATGTGTAGATGAAAGCCATTTTAGGGAGGAGGAAGATGGCTGTATGTTCTTCTGGAAAGGGAAACCTGCAAACAACAGGTGGTTGTTTCACCATTAAGAACCAGATTGTCAGCCAAATGACTGAATTCCCTGTTGAGATTAATGCGTGCCTTATGACTCCACCTCCAAATGACCAACAATTAATTTGCTACTGGCATTGATGCATATGCTCCAACATTCAATGCTGAGGAAGAAAAGAAAGAACAGTTTTATGCTGACCTTGATGAAAAACTGACTGTCATCCCAAAAGAGGATAAGATGATCCTCCTTGAAGATTTCAATGAGAGAGTTGGCCAGGACTGTAACATGGAGGGACACCATCGAGAAGGAAGTAGCTGCATAGCTAGTCCAGTGTCATCCTCTTACTCAGTAAATGTACAGAACATGATCTTATCATTACTAACATTATCTTTAGATAATGTGAGGGTACAAAACAACTTAGTAACACCCCCACTTGAAACAATGACACCTCCTCGACCAAGTTATTGTAAGCACTCATGATCTAAAAGACATTCACATCATGTATGTTATGAGAGGATCCAATAACTGCTGGACAAATCATCACTTAGTGAGATCAATCATGTCCATTAGGGTTGCATTGAAACATCAAAAGCAACCCAAATCAGTGCAAAGAAAGTACATCAAATGCCTTCAGACCCCTAGACATCATGAAGTCTTCCAAATACATCTCAGCAAGAAACTTGCAGATCTTAGGATTGAAAATGATAACACTTGTGTTGAGGAAGACTGGCAAGCTCTGAGCAGAACATCCATGAGATTTGCATGGAATCAATTGGTGTTATCACCCAGTGCCATTGGGACTGGTTTGATAAACTGTGCTGAGATCAAAGCCTTTCTCAATTGGCAAAACCATCCTAAGTTCGGTCAGAAGCAGGGAACTTTTTGACAGCTTAAAGCTGAAGCCCAGAGGAAGATTTAAGAAATCAAAAACAAATGGTGGGAAGAGAAGGTGAAAGAAATCCAGTAATTTTGTTGCCAATCATGACATGCAGAGCTTCTTCAGTGCAAAGCTGTGTATGGATGTAACAGGGAACCCTAGCCCTTTTACTAGGAAACAGAGTGACCCCTTTCAGGCTAGAGTCTTCAGAGTGCAGCCTGCCACCAGAGCAGGGGGTAAAGGGTAACCCTGCAAGCTGGTCAGCTGACGAGGGACTGTCACATGACTGTGAGAGAGCTCAGGCCAGAGCTATATAAGCCCTGGGCTGAGCTAGCCAGAAAAGCCAGCCCAGGCTGTGGCAGAGGGTGGTGCCTGAAGGCCACAGGAAGCTGGACACCCACGCTGACCTCAGGGGGGTGGTCCCCCTGCAGCCGATCTCACTCACCGAAAAGCAGCCGTGCCACTTCCGGAAATCCCGGGGCCAATTTCGGAAGCAAACGGGGAGCGTGGCTTGACAGGAGGTGCACCAGTGCTCTCAGGGACTGCACGTGTACCCACTACGCATCACCACTGGGGAAAAGGAAGCAAACACGGGCTGAAAATCAGGAAAAAGAAACCTGATAAAGAGGGAGGTGAGTTGGAGTCAGAGCTGGAGAGCAGCTTCCCACTGCTAACACTGTTGTGCTCCAGCCCAGAGTGGGAAGTAGGAAAACGGAAGGGTTCCTGAATGCAAAAGCTATCATACAGCTTGCAAAAGCAACAGGCATGTGAATGAGTGGGGGGGAGGGCGGAGTCAACAGTGATAAGCAGCAGCACTGATAAGCCTTAAAGGGACAGGTGTACTCAGTTTAAAGCAAGCACAATGGAACTGATTATACCATTCGTTAATGTCAGAAGCGTCTTAACAAGAAAAAGATGAGAAAAGATTGTACCTTCATTGAAACAAGTAGGACAGACATAATATGCCTTCAAGAGTGTGGTATACAAGGGGAGAAGGATTATATATGCTTTGAGAAAATGAGATTGGAACAGTCTTGGTGGTCAGGGAGAAACAAGGACAAATGGTTGTATAATAGAGGCAGGTGACAGACTAGGGGAAGGAGGGGACAGAACATTAGACAGTTTGTCTAGATTGTTAACACAAATAATGAGGTGTCAACTAGATGTGTGCGCAGGGGAGAGCTTTCACTAGAGCAGACCCCCATGGGAAGAAGCTATCAAGAATTGATTTTTGTGTTTATATCCAAAGAAATAGAGTTAAGAAAGAAAACTTAAAGATGGCATTTGGTGACCACCAGATGCTGAAGGCAGAAATGAGTCTTGGTAGTAGCCCTATATGAGGAAATGGAGTGTGGAAGTTAAATGTACAACTATTACAAGGTGCAGAGGTGTCAAGTGTCTACAGAACAATATGAAAGGTGGAAAACACTGAAGAAATATTTTAAGAGTACTAAAGAATGGTGGACGATGGTGAAGAAAAGGACAAGAGATTTTTTTTCAAGAAAGCAGGCCAAAGAAACACAGGGAGAAAAACTTAAAGAACTGAGAGAGCTGCAAAGAAAGATGCAGGAGCTGCTAAAGGAAGCAGTAGAAGGCAGGCAGGTATGGGAGGAACTGGAAGAAACAAAGCAGGAGCTGGAAAGATACTTTTTCTTTCATCTTGCTTTTAAACTATTTTTAGCACAAGCACCTTGAGTGAAAGGAAATGAAGAATGGTCCTGATACTTTTCAGTCAGAGGAAGAAAGTGAAGAGACAGCTAAAAGTAGTACAGATAGAAGATGGGGTCTGAGTGGAAAAGCAGGAGGGGGTGCTGGAAGTGATGAGGACAGTCTATGAAGAACTATACCAGAAGAAGGAAATAGAAAGAAAATGAAGAATTTTCTGGAAGAGATTCAATAAAAAGTAGAGGAAGAGGTGATACAGAAGATGGAAGAAAAGATAACTTTAACGGGAAGTGGAGGAGTGCTTAAAATTTTTTAAAAGAGGAAAATCTCATGGATTCCCCATGGAATTTTATGTTAAATTCTGGCTATGGCTAGGAACAGATATAACAGAGGTTTTGGAAGAAATAGTGGAAAAAGGAGAAGCAGGGAAGGCTTTTACAAGTGGAATAATAATTATTATTCAAGAAAAGGAAGAAAGCTTCTGAAGAACTGGAGACCAATTATTCTGCTAAATATAGACTACAAGTTGTTGGGAAAGATGGTGGCTTTGAGAATATGGAAGAACCTGAGAAAAGTAATACACGAAGATCAAACCTGCGCAGTCACAGGCTGGGGGATTTCTGACTCAATTCGGCTGGTAAGGGATGCATTGGCACACATTCAGAAGAGGAAATTAAATACGGTAATAGCAAATTTGGAGAAGCATATGATAGAGTGGATCGTGATTTTATATTTGAAGTGTTAAGGAAAATGGGTTTCCCAGAGAAATTGATAGGATGGATAAGAATGTTATGTAGATAGGCGCAGAGGCAACTTGAGCAGGGTGCAGGGCCTGGGGCAAATCAGCCTGTGTGGGGCCCTGCTGCTGGACATGAGGAAGCAGCCGGGTGGGGCGGGGGGAAGGAGGGAGGAGCGGCTGGAGGTACCGGATTCGGCAGCGGAGGGGAGGGGAGGTGTTGAGCGGCCAGATGTGAAGCTGGCAGCAGCATAGAGGTTGCTGCAGCTGCTCACTTCGGCTCCGTGGGGATCCCTAAGCATGGAGCCCAGGGCGGTTGCCCCAATTCACGCCCCCAGGGATGGCTCTGGATAGGTGGAAAGCCAAGTGCTAATAAATGGACATCTGAGAAGACCCTTTAAAATCCAAACAGAGGTCAAACCAAGGGCGCCTATTGTCACCAATGTTGTTCATATGTGCAATGGAGCCTCTGACATACAATTTTGTCTCCTTATTTTTTAAGTGGGACAATGATACTGGGAGGGGGAGAGGTAAAGTGTGCACTCTGTATGGATGACATCAATGTAGTGGTCTGTGACAAATTATCAATAGAAAGGATTCTAAAACATACAACAGACAATGATGATGTGACTGAGGCTAAATTAAGCAAAACTAAAAGCACTCTAATGGGAGTGGGAAACTGAAAGGACCTAGAGAAACTTGGACTACAAGTAGGGAAGGGGGAGATCAAAGTTTTAGGTTTCCCAGTTGAGGCAAGGAAATGGAAATAAAGCATGGGAGTTGGACGTTCCAAGGAATTAATGAAGAACTGGGGCTTTACCATTGTTTCAACCACCTGTGACTGCAACACAGAGCCTCAGACTATGCAAAATCTCTGCAATGCCCGCTGCTCTAAGGCACATGTACAATGAAAAATCTTGCAAAGTACAATAAACAAGCACAAGCGTGTGTGACAAAATGGTCAAATGTGTTGTAGAGTAGTGAGAAGAAAATTTATTATGTAGTTGGATTTGTTATATGAAGTTCTGGTAAATAAATGTTGCTTTAATATGTGAAGTTTTGTAAATGCAGAGTGATAAATGTGTTCCTATAAAATAAAAATAAATGTTTCCATCAGCATACTTACTTGATTTGGGTCACATGTTTTATAATCATGCTCATGCCTGTAAAACCATCCATTTTACTATTGGTTTCCCCTGCTGAGTGCAGGCTTGTTTTTGGCAGTAATTTAATGATAGATAATGCATTTAGTGAGATTTCCTTTTACGTGATTGCAAGATGAGGTTTTTTTTTTTCCCTTTGCACCAACTACAGGAAAAAACCTTGTCTTGTATTCAAATAAATACAGTAGTCTGACTCGAGACCCTCTCCACCCACCCCTGAAGATATGGGATTTCCTACTAAAGTCACAATGATTCAAATAGCTTGACTATACAATATTCAGTCCTTGATTAATGTTAAATTAAACTTTATTTATCTTGCAATTCATCAACACTGGAAGTTGTACTGATGTTATTACCATGCCAAAGATTCTCCCAGATTCTTCTAACCTCCTCATTTCAGAATTGGAAAACATCTTTAGCTATCAGTCACAGGATAAAAGAGCATGAATTCACAACACTGTCTGTTTCATTTGGGGTTTTTTTGGTTTGTTTGGGGGTTTTTTTGTATGACTGCAATAACATGAAAAGAATGTTAAGATTACAGTGTCACACAATAAAATTTTGATACACCAAATATTACGGCTGTCTAGAGAATACTAGTTTGTTTTTGTTATGCATATGTAGCAAGAGACAACCTTAAGTTATATAGTTATATATTTTTTCCATGGGATGCACTGTAGTCATTGAATGAGCATCTCTTAAACATATTTATCAATATATTATCCTCATTGTTAAAATGTATCCCTACTTATTTACTTAACTGTTCAAAATTATGAATTCTCTCATGAGCATTTCTACACTGTTCAGCAGTCAAATATTAAGAGTGCTTTGCAAACCTTAATTTACTTTTACTTCACTCTTGTAAGGGGATGTTTATATTCCCATTTTACAGAATGGAAATTGAGGTACAAAGAGACTGAGATCTAAAGTGTGCTCTCACGTTTTCAGTTTCAGACAACCAGGGCTGTTTTTTCCCCCTTTGACATTAGGTAGCATTTTATGTTCAAAGCACAATTCCTACTAGCCTCAGCTACACTTTTGAGTGCTCAGTATTTCTGTGGTATTGGAGTGATGCTGTATAATTAAGGAAATATATGGAAGGCAAGGATTTTTTTTCTTTTTATTGGATCAGCTGTGTAGTTGAGAGGGCATTAGACCAAACTTTTTGGCACAAAATGCTCTTTTCAGTCCTGGGAAAGAAGCAGATAGAGTTTGAGCTAATAACAGATGGGACAATTCACCGCCTCAGTGTCCCTGCCTCCGTTCTACAGATCACCCTAAACAGTCTGCCAGTAACTTCTACAGGATGGCACTAGGCCATCTTGGTGGCAGTGGTCTGGTTGCAAAGGCTGAAGGATAAATATGTGTATGGCATCTGTATATTGCTGGCACTTGAAGCCAGCCATCTGGCCAGTTAACCTAGTAGCTTCATGGAGATGTTGTCCTGAATAGTCCTTCTTTGGTCCACCTATGCCTCACCCTATAACAAGGTAAATTCCAGAGCAAAAATTGCTGGGGAGAAGAGCTGCCTGCCCTCTGGCCTCTTGTCTGAACTAATGTGGCTGTTGGAAGGCTGCACCGATTTCTTAGGAACTTGAAACAACAGCAACAAAGATTGAGTAAATCTAGGGACTCTCCCTCAAGAGCAAATGAGAGAGGAATGTTTGGGGCATGGTCAGCCAGAATTCCTCCATGCCACACATTAATGGAGAGTGATGCCCACCCTGCCATCCATATGCTCCAGATCTCTTCTCTCAGTGCCTCCACAAGGTGAGCAGTGCTGGCCACTGTGGAATCTGATGGCAGGTTTAATTCTGTTCTTCTGTTAATTCTTGTTCTTCTGTTAAAGAAAAAAAAAGAAGGGAGAAAATCTAAGAAGTCCCAGGATCTGACAAGTCAGTCCTATGAGCCAAAAGTCCCTTTCAAGTAAAACCTTAGAGCTCAATCCTCAGGTAAATAAATCAGTGTAGACCCCTCTTGAAATTAGTGGAAAGATTCCCTCCCACAACCTTTGTGGTAACTGGAGCAGGTACTAGGTGAATATTTCTCCTTTTATGGAAACCATTGGGAGTTTCCCAGAGCTAGTGCCTCAAACCCAAGTCTGATACAGTGTGCCCAGGCTTGAAGGCCTAGCTAGAGTAAAGGGGTGGAGGCCAAGGAGGCTGAAGCCCAACAGGAAAACATTATAACTATAATACCTGTGAGGCTTGGGGTGCAGTGTAGGGGAGGATTTGGAACCATGCAATTAGACCCTAAGGCTGTAGGTGCCCTGCAGAGCACAGTTGATCAGAAAGGCCCAGTGAAGAGACTGAGGACCAGTGGGGTGCTGGGGAACCTAGCAGGGGCTCAGTTGAACTGGGGCTATGTGAAGGCCTGTGGACAGCCTCTCTATTATTATTATTATATTTCCGGATGAGAAATGGCATGGCAGATGAGAAGGAAAGGCACCCTAAGGGCAGCATGGTCGCAGACCCACCAGGGGGCATCATGGCTGCCCCTGGGACCCTGATGTGCTGCACCACCACACAAGTGCACAGTGCCCAGGGGCAGGAAGCAGCTGGCACAGGCCCCAGGGGGTCAGGCCAGGGTCTGGAGGTCAAACAGGGACTGCTGAAAAGCCATCCCTTCCATGTGGCTGCTCGGAGTCCCAGCCATGTTGCTCTGCCTCAGGCCAGAGACTGACCCCCTGCTGGTCTGCCTGACCAGGAGCAAACCTGCTCCTGGTCTGTGTCTACCTGTGTGCTATGGCACAATAGCTAATGTGCAGTTAATCTACTACCTGTATTTACAGCTAGTAGAAAACTGCATTAGCTTATTTTCCTGCACAGTAGCTGCTGCGCATGGTTACATAGTGATGCTTTACTGTGCAATAGATTAGACTACTGTGCAGTAATGCATCTTGTGTAGATGAACCCTGTTTTCCACAAAACCTTTGTGATACGACAGATATATTGAATTTGTACCAGGAATGTGCAGTCTAAGAACAAATGTCAGGTAGGCCAGGAAAATCACTTGGTTAATAATCCAGTCTGCACTGCAGCATCACAGAAGCCATCCAGATATTTCTTCAAATCATCCTCAGAGGGAATGTCTATTTATGACCCTGTGGTGCCGTTGCTACTGTGCTGTCTTGAGTACTGCCTTGTGGAAGCAGTAGCCCGTACTGCACCATCTGCGCAGTGCACGGTTATTTTTAGCCACTACTTTGCTGTAGCGATGCGTTATACCGAGGGAGTGCATTGCCAATTCTACATCACCATAGTATGTTGCTACAATGACCTAGTATCTCATGTAGATGCACTCACAGGCCGTGTCCAGATGAGCACACATGTGCCTGTTGCCCCGCCTCAAACCCCTTTGAGGCGGGGCAACATGCACGTGCAGGAACAAAAAAATGTTCCCCGCACTGCAAACTTGCAGCAAGGCGGAGAAAATTAGTCCCCTAGATATCCAGGGGTCTAAAAAAACTGCTCCTCACTAGAGCGGAGCAAGACACGGTTCAAGACCGTGCCCAGAGCAAGTCCTCCAAAAGAGACGCTCTGGTTTTGGCCACAGCTCCAGGAGGCACACACAGGTGCTGTGCCTCCCAGAGCCATGTGACCTGCTTTGGTGCAAGGCTGGACTAGCGGGCCACATGGGGCTGGGCCAGGTCCTTACCCCCCTTGCAGGCACAGGAGGCAAAGGCGGGAGCCAGCCCTGGGGCCCAGCCCATGCTGACAAGAGCCGGCTTGGCATGTGGTTTCTGTGTGCCGCACCGGGTCCTGCCGTGGCCGGGCCCTTACTATAGCTGAAGGACCTGGCCTGGAGCACAGGGACCGCGCAGAACTGAGCCGGGTCCTGCTGGCCCTGGGGCTGCTCGTGCCACCTGGCAGCCGGGTGGCACGAGCATGCTGCACTGGGTCCTGTCATCAGGGGCCCAGCCTAGCTGGGCTGCAGAGGAGCCCCAAGATCCGGCTGGGCCTGGCATGTGGTCCCCTCATGTCGCACTGGGTCCTGTCAACATGGGCCCAGCCTGACTGGGCTGCAGAGGGGGCCCAGGAACCCACGTGCCACACTGGGTCCTGCTGCCACAAGACCAGCCCGGCTGGGTGGCAAGAGCAGCTCCAGGGCCAGCAGAACCAGGCAGGGCTCAGCGCATGGTCTCCCTGCTGCAGCTGTTAAAGGTTAGTTATGGGCCCTGGGCAGAGGGGCTGGGGTCCTGTGGGGGATAGGGGCTGTGGCCCTCCAGGCGGGAGCTGGGACCCTGGGCGGCAGCTGGGGGGGGGGGGGCATTCCATGTGTTGGGGGGGGTTGCACCCTGTGGGGGCCAGGGGACCCACCCCTCCTGAGCGGCCCCCACACAAGGTCCCCCACACCCACAGTGCCTCCAGCAATTGCCCCACTCCTACACACAGACCAACCCACATCCCTCCACATCCGCCCACCCCGTTTCCCCCACACCCCTTATCACCTCCTTTCTACAAACACCACATCCCCCCATCACACACCCATCATGTATGAAGAAAACCAAAAGCACACATCAACACATATAGGTATTTAGAATTTATTTTTTCATGATGATAGAGACACTGGTAGGTTTCCAAATTGCTCTAATGTTGTAAACATACCAATAAAGCATTACCCAACTTATCACTGTCCGTTTGTCTGTCTCTCTAGATATATATGTGTGTGTGTGTGTGTGTGTGTGTGTGTGTGTGTGTGTATAGAGTGGGTTTTTGTTTTAAATTTGGAAGAACATGGATTTTGGGGGATTTAAAAAAATGGATTTGGGATGCTGCTGCAGCAGTCCAGCTGGCACAAGGGGTTGTGTCCCCAGGTATCAATTGGCTGGGCCCCAGAAGCTCCTGAGAGTGAGTAGCCCTGAGCTGCTTGCCAGGGCAGCTTTTTGTCTGGATGGGGCCAGGACAGGGCAGCCTTTTCTACTGTTTGGGACAGCACAGGTGCTGGCCCCAGGCTCTAGCTCCCCCTGGCTGCAGATCCAGGAGGAGCCAGGAAGGGTTTTTTTGCCCCAAGTGGCACAATTTGCTCCACACCAAAGGGCATATCCGAGCACGTGAGCTGAGGCAAAAAGCCCTGTCTCAAATTTGAGCTGCTGCAAGCGCATGTGCTTGCATGTGTGGATGCGCCCACAGAGTCTTTGCCAGTGGACCACCTGATCACACTGCCAGTTCAAACCTACACTGAAAATGGTTAGAAACAAAGGAAAATATTAACCTAGAGAAGAGAGAGCAACACAAGTACTGCTGCTAAAAGCCACTTGGAGGAATACCCTATTAGGGATTGCTGCAGCCTTAGGTCCAGAATGTATAGGTCCAGAACTGAGTGAATGCCCAAGTGAAAAAGATTCAAGAAACCCACAGGAGTTAAAATAGATGAAGCCAAATACCATTTTCAAAACTACTGCAGTTGGCAGTGGAATCATCAGCATTTAAGTACAGCTTGGCTCATGCTGTTACAAAGGACTGGGGGCGGAATAGGAAAAGAGAGAGGATAGAAAGAAAAAGTGGCACAAACATGTATCTTTTAAAGGCTTCCAAACTACCAAAATTTAATTTTAATTTCTTTTGTGGGAGGGGTTTTAAAGTCCCTTTAAAAAGGCTCAGTCTCCCTCAGGTACTTCAGAGGGCTATATTTTTTAACAGCAGGCAGCTTGCCCTGTGTCTGGTAAGTGTCATGCCTTCTTGTTGTGTATATAAAGAGGAACTTTAAATTTTATCCTTGTGACACGTTTTAAATTGATATATATGATTTTATCCTTGTGACATATTTTAAATTTATATATATAATGTATTGCTCTGAAAAACCTTTGATAAGAGTTTTCTGAATGTTTGCTCTGATTTTTCTTTTAAAAAAAGTTATTGCACTTGTTTGTTTTTTAATTTTCTGTCTGTCTGTAATAATCCGTGTTGCACAATAATAATATTACATGTGCAAGTATAATAGCATAAATCCATTAATGTGTAATAGTGAACTTGCACACATGTACATGCATATATATTATATATTCGGGATATCGAAAAGTGCTGGTTTGGAAAGGAAGGCATTATATCTTTTGATATGTGTGCATGTTTGCACACACAATATACCTCTATTATACATAGTTTCAGTATTTAAAAAATGAAAGTTATTTAACATAGGAAATAGAACATATCCATTGTCACTTTTTATTGTAATCCTCTTCTTTAGTATATCTGCCAACTTCATAAGTCCTGGTCATAATGCATATTAATTTATGCTTATCTCAATCTCATGTAAGAAATGTGAGTTTTAGCTTTATGATGGCAAGAAAGTGGGATTATTTGTTATCTCACTTGCAGAAAGTTCTGATAGGCTGTAGTATGTTTCAGTAATGTATTTTATTTCTCACAATTCATGAAGTGCCATTATGTTATAAATGGGAGAGGGGAACAGGGGTGGGAAGCATGTTGTTAACTGGCTTAGATGTCCCTAAAGCAGTGGAAAGTATTTAGTCTGATATAGGAACAATCTGAAAAACATAATTTACTAGGGAAATTCAGGAATACAAATACCATGTGTTCATGTCATCCTGACTGTATCTTTTGAACACATTTAATATGTACTGTTTCTATCACATTGCTAGATAATAGGAAGGTGCAAGGAATCACCCTTTGTAGCAATGATTACTGAAGGTTTCTTATAAACTTTATTCTACTCGCATCTGTCCGTGTATAATGTGCAACATATTTTTGTATTTTCAGTCTTGAGGAAATGCAAACCATGAAAAAGAAAAGTTTGTAAAACATTTTGCCTATGGAGGCATGATCTTATGGCCTCCCATAATGGACATAGAAACCAAATGTAAAGTTCAAAATGCCTGTGTGCAAAGGATCAACTAAATGACCTCTGAGGTATGTGGTAGCGCTCTGAGAGAGCAAAGGGTGAGAGAAAGGCTCAGAATACAGGAACCTGTGTACATGTATGTAGGTTTTTACACTGATTCTTACTACATCTTTCAAATAATCCTGAGGAAGAAATTTTAGTTTAAGATAATGTTTTTAGGAAAAAAAAAATAATACATGCACAAAATATTTTTTCTTTAGTAAGGGCTAGATTGTTTCTTTAGATGCAGCCCAGAAGCATGATAACCCCAATGGCACAGCTCTTGCCTGGCTTACTCCAATTTGCTGCAAGCATGAATGACTGGTGCCTCCTGAGACTGGGGGGGGGGGGGGACGGGGGGGCACCATGGTGGTAAGTGGCAACCGCCCATAGCCACCGCCAGCAGTGTTGGCAGCGAGGGTGGAGGAGTTGTGGTAGAGGTGAGCGGTGACTGCCTGCAGCTGCTGCTGGCTGCATCAACAGTGAGAGGGGGCAGGTGCAGGTGGCGACACCCCACAGAAACTGGCGGTGGCAGCCAATCTGGGGAGGGGGGCACATGCCCCCTTGGTGCCCCCCCCTGTGCATCTCCTATGGCTACAAGGGTGATCTGCTACAACTTTGGGAAGTTGGATCTGCCACCTCCAGTTTCTGGATCTGGAAGGGACACCAGGGTTTTCTTAGCTTTTCAACCATTTGCTTGTCCCTGAGAGAAACATCTTGCATATGCCCAGGGCACCAGGGCTCTCCCTGGCTTTCAGGTAAAAAAAGGTAGGAAGCCTTAGGGTGTAAACAGATGTCATCCTTGTGTCACCATACAATTTTATATGGTGGCACAAAGGCCAAGCAAAAAGACACCCATACCACTTGTTACACCACAAATGCCCCAAATTTGTGACTGTAACATAGGTGGTATCAGTTTGTTTCACTGTCTTGCAGTAGATGTCTGTTTATTTCAAGGCACGAATGAGAGTGTGGGCAGCCCAGAACTGCTTGCTATCACCAGCTACTCCAGGCAGGCACTCCTGGGGCTTCAGGGGCCCAATCCTGAGTGCCCTAGGAATTCCCAGGGTGGTCAGGATTGGGCCCCTGAAGCCCCCAGGAGCACCTGTCTGGACTCCTGGGAGTCCCTGGGTATGCATCTCTACAAATGGGGAACCCCAGGTTTCCCTTCTAGAAGAGGAATGGCTGAGGATTCCCTAGGCACTCCTCTGCTAGTGGGGAAACCCAGAATTCCCCTGTTTTCTGAGGGGTACCCCAAGTATTGTTCACCTCCCAGGAGTGGCAGGAACCTGACCCAGCAGGAAACTTGGCCATGTTTGTTTTGGCCAGTTAAATGAATTGGCTGGGTTGGGACACATGCTGGCAAACTGCACTTCATTTGGCAATATCGATTTACACCCTTAGTATGACTGTGGAAAGGGGAGTGTGGGAATGCTTACTCCCGCCATGTGACCCTGCATGGGACCAACTTTGCCCTAAATAATTTGTTGTATCCGAGAGCAGAACTTGACTCGGAATATTGAATATCAAAACCAATTAATAAGATAGACGGCCTGGTAATGTTTGGTTTTAAGCACATGTTCCCACTAATCTCTGCGTGGGATTCTTCTTAATTACAGATAGAACACTATGGTCTACTGGATGGTAAACTTCAACAGGAATAACATCAAACACAATATAAACTCATTCTTTCAGACATTACCTCAGACTTCACTATTTAGGAAATACACCAAGAATATTTCCACCACAAAATAATCTGTCTATGCCAAATTTTCGTCTCAATTACATTGATATATATTTAGAATCACTTTGCCAAGAGTCATTGGAACATCACTGGATTTTTGCCCTGTATGCATTCAATTTTCTTTTTCTTTCTAGACTAAAGTAGTAGCATAACTAAGCATAGAAAAGCAGAACTGAGTACCTGGACATCCTGCTGCTGCTGTTAGAGCAACATCTGGGGCAGACAATGCTGCAGTGGGCCAGGGACTGTGTTTTAGTTTCCAGTGAGCACATTTACACATGCAGTTAGTGCAAAGCAATAAACTCCTGGGCACACTGTTTGAATGTGTCCCTGAGACTGCTGCATGTTGAGCTGGATCAGAGCAGCCCTAGCTGGCAGGATGCCTGGGGGGTGGGTGTCAGCCTAAAAGCCTGGGGCTGCTCCCCCAGTTCAACGTGCTGTGGAGAGGCTGGCTGGGGCATGAGGGTGCTTCAGTGCAGTGCTAGCCGACAGGCAATCCCCTCACTGAAGCATCCTTGTGCCCCATCCAGCCAAGGCAGCATCTACATGTGTGATCTGGTGGAGTTAAACTCTACAGCAGGTATTTCCAAGTACTGTCTTCCTGCAGAGTTAGTTAGTTTACTCCAGCTTAATAGGGGCACACTTGCAGACACATGACATTTACTGTGGAGTTAATTAGCCTACTCTGCAGTAAACACCCAGTGTAGGTAAGACTCCTCCTGTGTGCCACCCCCTCCGGTGCTCCCTCTGGCTGCCCCCTCCTCAAAGCATGAACCCTGCTTTTTATGCCGCTGTACTAAAGTAACAGTTTGTGCTGCAGTGTCATCTGATAAACAGGTAGGGTAAATTGCTAGAGTAACAAGTTCCATAAAACCCAAAGCTCTTATTCTATTAAACAAATATTTTGAAGGAGCAGAGGAGGTGTAAAATAGCACTGCCTATCAGAATGTTAAAACTTGAGTACCTAATGTCTATTGAAATCCATGTTTTGATAACTATATACAAATGCCTTGAAACAAACAAAAGAAATGTTTTTTCTTTTTTTAGTACTGAACAGGTGCAATTTTCATTGACTTTTAAAGGTGTTTGTCAATATCATATCTTCAGAAGACCAGTGATTTGTCTATTGCTGACTATTAGAAAATGATGTTTGTCCCTTTCTCCTGGGGGTGTGGTATGGAATGTGTTGGGGCCGAGGGGCTGTGGCCAGCAGCCCGGGCACATGGGCCGGGGAAAGGGTCGTCATGGCGAACTAGAATTAGGCACTGACGCATAGAGGTTCATTAAAGATTATTTTACTTACACTGTAGGTGGTCGTGGTGCAGGCAGGAAAACTTTCTTGAGTTGCAGTTACAAAAAAAAACACACACGTGGAGTTTGCTAGGCTCCACAAAACAAACACGAACAGAGCTCTGGATACCACTCACGGAGTTTGCTAGGCTCCGTGGACTGTCCGAAAGGTGACTCTCCACGAAAGCGCGCAGGGTGGGGTACGTCGAGGGATCGTGCGGCAACGGGGAGAGGCTAGAGGTTGATCAGGCCCCTGTATCCTCCTCTAAGGCACACGCGGAGTTTGTTAGGGTCCACAGCGCGCTTAGAGTTCTTCACGAGATGGATGTGAAGTCCTCCAACTTGGGCGGAAACTGCTCTAACCTTATACGGCTAGCAAGCCAATCGCTAGCCGCCACATGGGAATAATTTAGAAACAGCCAATAGTGGGAAACAAATTTGCATGCGGGTGGCGGGAACTCCTTTGCACCGGGGTTTTCTCTATGCAACTGAGAATTGCACCATGCAAAGAAAGCTCCATGTGGCGGGAAATAATTCTGCAGTGCCGAAGCACACACAAAATCATACCCTTTGGGTCATGACAGAATGGAATGCTGGCTCTGTTGTACTGCCCTGCAGAATGCCCTCCTTTGACACCATCACTGGCAAAAAAAGGACCATACACTAGGCCTGTGCGAAGCAGCTAGTATTCACTTTGGATTCAGATTTGGCTGATTCAGGGGACAGTGATTCGATTAGGTGGTTTGAATCACTGTCCTGATTCGATTTGGCCAAATCCGATTTAGAGATTTGGCAGCAGCTGAATCGCCGAATCAGCCAGGCCAGGCCCATACCCTGCCTTTCTCCCAGCCCAGCAATGGCTGCCCCGCCTGCCCCAGCAGCCAGCACTTGGAGGGAAAAAAAAGCCCTGGCTCAGCAGGTGCTGCTGGGCGGGGGACAATACCTGCTGCCCCCCACTGCTGCATGGGGGGGCTCTGTATGAGCCCCCGAATCCTCCCCCAGCCCCCACACGAGTGCCCCGCCTGGGCCAGCTCCAGCCCTTTAAGAAAAAAAAACACCTGAAGAAACCCCCAGACTCACCACTCCTGCCGGTGGGGGGCAATCCCCGCTGCCCCGCACCATGTGGGGGGCTCTGCACTAGACCCCAGAGCCCTGAGGCTGCACCCGAAGTGGTGAGTCCTGGGGCTTTTCTTGGCTTTTTTTTCTTAAAGGGCCAGAGCCCTGGCAGGTAGCTGTGGGGGGGCTGGGGGAGCAGGAGGGGTCGAGGGGGCTTGTGCAGAGCCCCCCATGCAGCGTGGGGCAGTGGGGGGGCAGCGGGGATGGCTCCCCCACCCAGCAGCACCCAGTGAGCACCGGGGCTTTTTTTTAAGTACTGAGCTGGGGTGGGGGGGCAGCCAGGGGTCCCCCCATGGTCCCTTCCCCCAGCCCCCCCTTCCCTGCCCCTAGTACTTACCAGCTCGGAGTGCAGCCACCGGGGACTGTCTGAATCATCAAAACTCTCTGAAACTTTGCCAAAGATTCAGAGAGCTTTGAATCGATTTGGACCTTTAAATCAGTCCTCTGATTAGATTCGGATTTGGAGATTTGGCCACCGAATCAGGCTGAATCTTCTCCGAATTGAATCACCACCTGAAGCTTTGCACAGCCCTACCATACACACACATTGTTTCAGACTGATGTAGGCAGTTTCTTTTATGCATCTGGGATTTCTATTGTACTCCTACTGACTGCATTTTTCCATACATTTGGGTTCCATATCTGCTAATAAGAGTAAAGGTGGCAGCCCCTCCCAATTATTTCCCAATTATTTGAATATGTTTTCTTAAGGAAAAAGCCTAAGTTGCTGTTGCCATAATTATTTCCCCCCCAAAACAAAAATATTTTGGAAAGGGTAAGAAATCACCCTTGAAAAATACACCATGATTTTTGGTTTTCACTTTGCCATTATTCTTTTGACTGGTCAGAGAATTTTAAAACAGAAAACATATTACCTACTTCCCTTTCACAAACCAACCCCTGCCCCTGCTTGTTGCCTGTGATAGGCTGCTGTGCCATAGTTCCACATTAATATTTTTAGGGAAAGGTACAACTTAGCCTTCTGAATTCAGACATTCTGGCCATGTCCACACATGAGTGGATGTTTGGTTCTCTGGGGACAACTAGTGGCAACTCACCTTGTGCCGCTGCTAGTTGTCCCTGTGGAACGTTTGTGCCATTTGCCCTCTGGCATGTGACAGGTTACCTTGGGTGGGGTAGAGGATGCTGGGGCCAGCACTGGGCTGGTACCAGCAGCCTTACTTGGGATCCTGAAGGCCTCCTGGGGCTGCAGCAGCGGCAATCCAGGCGTGTGGCGCCTGGCTGACAGCTGGAAAATGGCTCCGGCTGGCCAGGCTCCCGTTTTGAGCAGCACTTGCTGCCCCCACATGCCCCATTCCAGTTTTTCTTTTTTTTTGTGGGTTTTTTTTTGACCTCTGGATATCCAGGGGTAACCCCCCCCCCCTTTTTGCCCCCCCGCCCGCCCGCTGCTCCCTTGCGGTGCAGAGAACAGCTGAATATGCAGTATGTGGCACCACAGATGTGTCTATGGCACCCCATACCACGTGGCTTTGCTCATCTGGATGCAGGCTCTGATATTACATGTACAAGTAAAACGCTGTGCCTGCTGCAACATCTTAGGGGCCCACAGAGATGCCCACAATGCAGCTGAGTTTTGCTGTGGAGACTATTTGCTCCAAGGAGTAGTTTGGTTGTTTCTATTTCAGGCTACTGTTGTGTAGTTGCCCTCCCCTGTCAAGGATTGACATCTCTCTTCATTAAAAAAAATGATGTGGCCTTCATTAAAAAAAAAAAATTGGCAGGGTCCCCAGGGCAGATGCTGCATATTAAAAATATTCATTTGCAAACAATAAGTGTGCTCCGTTGAGGAACTCTGTTGGTTATGGAGCCTCTGCCAAAACAGCAATTCAGTAATCATGGGAATATCTTGACTTTTTTAATTTACCATATGGAGGTGGATAGTATTCCTGTAAACAGTGCTTTTACAGGAACTGACAATAGAAATCACAAGTTCGGGGAAAATATTTAGAACATACATCCTCAAAAGCTGACTACAAAAGACTGGGAACAGGCTGTTATGCTTAGCTTTAATTTTTAAGAATATCTGCTTCTTGGTAACCAGACTTGAACTTGGCAGTTCCCACACAGTTGTCAGTGCGCTGCCCTTTAAAGTCAGTGAAGTTAGTGACATTTGGAATTAGGGTCACATACAGAAATTATACTTATTGTGTGGTAGGCACACAGAAAATGCTCTACAGCTGTAACTGAACAGATGGTCAGGGCATGTAGAGTGCTGTAAAAATGGTAGATCCTGGTCTTAGAGAACCCTGGATGGATGTGGTATTAGACTTCAGCACTGTAGATTACAGCATCATAACAAATATCTATGCCACATCCCATCATGACTCATGGCAGATGGCACTCCACCGACATCCCACGGAGCATCGAAGCACCCTGCTAACCCCTGCTTTCCCCCTGGGTGGCATTCTAGTCTAAGCCAGAGCTCACGTGGTCTGCCCAAGCACCAGACCAGCCCCACCCCAGGCCATCACTGACAAGAGTCAGCAAAACTCCTGTTTCCAACCTGCTTGTTCTCTGGCCAGCTATGAGCCACTGTGTGGTATTATTGCTCAGTGTGTGGTTTCCATCTATCCCATCTGGCCATTTGTGAAAACTGCAGCTTTTGATTGACACAAAACTGTGGAGAGAAGTGGACAAGCTGGAGGGCAGGGAACAGCTGCAAGCAGACCTGGATAGGTTGGACAAGTGGGCAGAAAACAACAGAATACAATTCAACAAGGAGAAATGCAAAGTGCTGCACCTAGGGAGGAAAAATGTCCAGCACACCTACTGCCTAGGAAATGACCTGCTGGGTGGCACGGAACTGGAAAGGGATCTTGGAGTCCTAGTGGACTCCAAGATGAACATGAGCCGGCAGTGTGACAAAGCCATCAGAAAAGCTAATGGCACTTTATCGTGCATCAGCAGATGCATGATGAATAGATCCAAAGAGGTGATACTTCCCCTCTATCGGGCTCTGTTCAGACTGCAGTTGGAGTACTGCGTGCAATTCTGGGCACCGCACTTCAAGAGGGATGCGGATAACCTGGAGAGGGTCCAGAGAAGGGCCACTTGTATGGTTAAGGGCTTGCAGGCCAAGCCCTACGAGGAGAGACTAGAGAACCTGGACCTTTTCAGCCTCCGCAAGAGAAGGTTGAGAGGCGACCTTGTGGATGCCTATAAGTTCATCACGGGGGAACAGAAGGGAATTGGTGAGGTTTTATTCACCAAGGCACCCCCGTGGGTTACAAGAAATAATGGCCACAAGCTAGCAGAGAGCAGATTTAGACTGGAAATTAGGAAGAACTTCTTCACAGTTAGTGGCCAAGGTGTGGAATGGGCTCCCAAGGGAGGTGGTGCTCTCCCCTACCCTGGGGGTCTTCAAGAGGAGGTTGGATATGCATCTAGCTGGGGTCATCTAGACCCAGCACTCTTTCCTGCCTATGCAGGGGGTCAGACTCGATGATCTATTGAGGTCCCTTCCGACCCTAACATCTATGAATCTATAAATGCTGGGTCGATTGTGGACACTGCATTTACACAGGGTCTGTCAAATATGTTCATTTTGTGCAGTGTTTTGAAGTGTCCATATCCAGATGTCAGTCTGTTCAGCTTGACCCATGCTTCTTTGTCAAGGTTGTGCCCAATGGGGGACTTATTTAGTATTGGTTTAAAATGCTGTAGGAGTAGATTTCAGACCAGATTATTCTAAACCAACATTTCATTTCCATTCACCCCACTCCTTATCTAAATTTAGTCCAACACAGAAGGCTGCAGTACCTGGCTTGCCAGGCTCTCCAGAAACCTGGCAGCAGGGGAGCAGTTAGGGTCTATATTCTTGAAGTCAATTGGTTTAATGCCTTGCAGTGTAGGGAATACATCTATATGTGTGCAAGTTGTACAGCCTGTTATGAGTCTCTGTGCATTGTTAAGTGCAGATCTTTTTAATGTGACAACTTTTGGACCATGCAAGGGCACAGTATTCTGCTGGGTCATATACCATTGCAAATGTGGTGGTTCTGAGCACTTCAAATTTGGCACACTATGCTGTGCTGTCTAAACCTCCTAAGGCAGCTACCTGTGCAGAGACTTCACTGCTGACCTTTTGAATGTGAATTTTACAGGTGAGGAAACGGTCTAATGTGACTCCTTGGTAGCTTGGGGTATGCTCATAGGGATGGATGTGGTTAACTATTCTGATATTCAGCGTGCTCTTGGCTTGATAATTGTCCAGGTGAAAGAGTGATGATACTGATTTATTGACGCTCCCCACTGAACTTGTCCCTTGCAAACACCCTCCAGGCCCCACACACTGGCCTGGAACAAAGGAGAATGTGCCAGGGTCAGGACACCCTATTGTTGTTGGGGACTTATTAGTCTGTGTTACATTGAGTGGGGCCATAAATCTGGGTAATTTACAACTAGCTGCTCCATCCCTCAAGGCCACGTTAATTTCCTGAGAGAGGCCAGCATGTTTATAGGATCCACCTGATGCAAACCCTAATGCAAGCAAGTCCTGATATACAATGAAAACTTCTTTTGAGCCCCACAGCCAGGGTCTAGCCAACAGACAAAACTGCATCTTTGCTGGTGATCCTCTGGGTGCTGTTTAGTAGAGCAGCTACAAATGAGTACCATTGCAGGTAAGCCACTGCAGGAAATGGAAATTCTTCCTAGCAGAAATCCTCCTGGTGACCCACAGTCCAAGGATCCAGGAAGGCATCCAGTGGGGCCTGCTCTGGGGAGCAGCAGTGGGGAAGGGGAAAGGGACCAGACTTCGCAAGACTCAATGGTAGGGTTGGTATTGACTCAGCCCACCTTCCAAGGCCAACTTGCTAGCCCCAGCTGCTTGCAGTTGCCAGTGTAGATGCAGAACCCTAGACAAAATGAGGGTAGAGGGCACGTCCCACCAGGCCAGGCCACTGCTGGCTCAGGTCCCACTGTAGGGGAGTGGTGCGGCTTCTGCAAGGATAGGCAGTCCCCTGGACTCTGCTCCAAGTTCTGGAGTGAGCAAAGTTCCACAGTTTTTCTTTATTATGTACATGAAAAGTTTCACAGCTGCAACATTTAATTGAACCAAGAAGCAGCAGTTTTGTGTGGCATTCCCCCCTACCACCCTAAGATTTTGTGTTTTAGTTTAGCCCCTGTCTTGAATCCTGTGTGCCCCTGGAGGCTGGGGGAGGGGCACAGTGAGCTCCTGCAGGCGGCAGCAGCGCTGGCACTGTTGGCAACAGGAGCATGGTGGAGGCAAGCGGGGAGCTCCTGCAGGTGGCCGCACTGTCAGAAGCGGGGGGGGGGAGGGGGGGTGGTGAGCATCAACCAATGGTCAGCGACCACTTGCAGACACTGCCAGCAGCGGTGACCAGCAGCTATTGCAAACCACCCATAGATGCCACTGATTAAAGCGAGGCACATCTCTTCCTCATCACATTCCCCCGCACTATGGTGTGTGCGCCCCTGGGGAGAGAGAGGGTAAGAGGTACAGTATGGGTTGTCGGCAGTGGTACCCAGGATGTAGGGACAGAGGAGCCCCAGGGCTGGAGACCCATGGCCCAAAGTCAGGATTGGGCAAGGGCACTCAGCCCTCTGGGGCTACTTATCTAAGGACGGCTTGAGGTCCATGTGGATGAGAAGCTACTCAGCCAGGGCTTCATGAATCCGGGTAGCCTGCTGTTGTGCAGGGCCAGGGCCACCAATATCAGCAGGGGAGAATACAGGCATCTGGGATACAAGTGCACATTAGGGCTGTGCAAAATACCATCATTTCATTTTGACCTTGTAACAGGGAACCCTAGCCCTGTTATCCAGAAATAAGGCAGCCCCTTTAAATCCAGAACCTTCCAGGCACAGCCGGCTGGTTGAGCAGGGGTTAAGGATCAAGCCCTGCCAGCTGGTCAGGTGACAGGAAGGGGAAGGCCAGAACCATATAAACCACAGGTGGAGAAGGCCAGGGAGGAGTCAGAGAGGGAGACTCCTGATGACTATGGAGCAGCTGTGGCAACATCCTTGGGAAGAATACGCCATGCTGTGAAACAGAAGCACAATCACATGTAAGCGGGCACTTTGTTCTCTTATTTTTTTCAATTTTCATTATATGGCCATAGGGGCCTATGGTTTACGTTTAATGTTAAAAATGCTGGTGGTTTGTGGATGAGGCTGTAAGGGAAGAAGAGGCCTCGTTAGCACTGAAGGGTGCCATGATAGCAAACTCAGAAGCCCTGCTGCACTAGGGGTGCAGCACTAGGGCCATGAGTCCAAAGTTGCTTGAAGGGGAGATAAGAGCCTTGAAGCTAGGTCCTAGTGGGTGTACTTAGGCAAAAGGCCCTAAGTATAGAAAGAGGAGCAAAGCCAGAGGGGGCTGAGGCCCCAACAGCCTGGTGCTACAGAAGTGCAATGTAGAAGGGCCAGTAGGCCTAGTGTCGTGGACACTATGGAATGGAGGGCCTTGAGCCCGAGCAAGTTAGAGAGCTTGAGCATCAGAGTCAAGCCCTGATTAGTGGGTTTTCATAGATTCATAGATGTTAGGGTCGGAAGGGACCTCAATAGATCATCGAGTCTGACCCCCTGCATAGGCAGGAAAGAGTGCTGGGTCTAGATGACCCCAGCCAGATGCCTATCTAACCTCCTCTTGAAGACCCCCAGGATAGGGGAGAGCACCACCTCCCTTGGGAGCCCGTTCCAGACCTTGGCCACTCTAACTGTGAAGTTCTTCCTAATGTCCAATCTAAATCTGCTCTCTGCTAGCTTGTGGCCATTATTTCTTGTAACCCCCGGGGGCGCCTTGGTGAATAAATACTCACCAATTCCCTTCTGTGTCCCCGTGATGAACTTATAGGCATCCACAAGGTCGCCTCTCAACCTTCTCTTGCGGAGGCTGAAAAGGTCGTTTCTCTAGTCTCTCCTCGTAGGGCTTGGTCTGCAGGCCCTTAACCATACGAGTGGCCCTTCTCTGGACCCTCTCCAGGTTATCCGCATCCCTCTTGAATTGTGGCACCCAGAATTGCACGCAGTACTCCAACTGCGGTCTGACCAGCGCCTGATAGAGGGGAAGTATCACCTCCTTGGATCTATTCGTCACGCATCTGCTGATGCACAATAAAGTGCCATTGGCTTTTTTGATGGTTTCGTCACGCTGCTGACTAATGTTCATCTTGGAGTCCACTAGGACTCCAAGATCCCTTTCCACTTCCGTGCCACCCAGCAGGTCATTCCCTAGGCTGTAGGTGTGCTGGACATTTTTCCTCCCTAGGTGGAGCACTTTGCATTTCTCCTTGTTGAACTGCATCCTGTTGTTTTCTGCCCACTTGTCCAACCTGTCCAGGTCTGCTTGCAGCTGTTCCCTGCCCTCTGGCGTGTCCACTTCTCCCCATAGCTTTGTGTCATCTGCAGACTTGGACAGAGTACATTTCATTCCCTCGTCCAAGTCACTGATGAAGACATTAAAGAGTATCGGTCCAAGGACTGAGCCCTGCGGGACCCCACTGCCCACACCCTTCCAGGTTGAAACCGACCCATCCACCACAACTCGCTGGGTGCGACCCTCTAGCCAATTCACCACCCACCGGACTGTGTAGTCATCTAAATCACAGCCTCTTAACTTGTTCACCAGTATGGGGTGGGATACCATATGGAAGGCCTTCCTGAAGTCTAAGTATACGACATCCACCCCTCCTCCTGTGTCCAGGCGTTTCGTAACCTGGTCATAAAAAGAGACTAGATTGGTCAGGCACGATCTGCCTGCCATGAACCCGTGCTGGTTTCCCCTCAGCATAATTTGTCCTGCCGGACTCTCGCAAATGTGAGCCTTGATAATTTTTTCAAAGACTTTGCCAAGGATGGAGGTGAGACTGACTGGCCTATAGTTGCCCGGGTCCTCCTTCCTCCCCTTCTTGAAAATGGGGACCACATTGGCCCTTTTCCAGTCCTCCGGGACTTGGCCCGTGCGCCACGAGTGTTCAAATATTCCTGCCAGTGGCTCTGCAATGATGTCGGCCAGTGCCTTCAGCACCCTCGGATGGAGCTCATCCGGGCCTGCCGACTTAAAGGCATCCAGTTCTTCCAAGTGACTCTGCACCATCTCAGGGTCTACGCATGGAAGTCTGGCGCCTTGCTGCTGCCTCTCTACAACCCCAGTGAGAGACTTGTCGTGCCGCTCGCTTAGGAACACTGAGGCAAAGAACTCGTTGAGGAGTTCAGCCTTGTCCCCCCTGTCCGTCACCAATTGTTTCTGCCCATTTAGCAGAGGTCCTATTCCTCCCTGGGCCTTCCTTTTACTCCTTATATATCTAAAAAACAATTTCTTGTTGTCCTTTACTTGGGTTGCCATCCTCAGCTCCATGGTAGCTTTGGCCCGTCCAACTGCCTCCCTACAAGCACGAGCAGAGGAGGTATATTCGTCTTTGGTGATCTCTCCCTGGTTCCACTTTTTATGTGCTCCCCTTTTGGCCCTTAGGCTGCTCTGGATTTCTCTGGTCAGCCAGGGAAGCCTCCTGGCCCCTTTCCCTCTTTTACCTCGCACAGGGATCGTCTTGCTTTGTGCCCAAAGGATTGTTTCCTTAAGGCACAGCCACCCTTCTTGGGCTCCCATCACTTCCAAACTTCTACTCTGCAGTGCGTCCTTGACTAATCGCCTAAGTTCATTTAAATCAGCTTTCCTAAAGTCTAGCACTTTCACCCTACTAGTTACCTTACCCACTCGACGTCTTATGGTGAATTCTATTATTAGGTGATCACTGTCCCCCAGATGGCTACTGATCTGTAGGTCCCCTTGAAGCTAGGTCCTAGTGGGTGTACTTAGGCAAAAGGCCGTAAGTATAGAAAGAGGAGCAAAGCCAGAGGGGGCTGAGGCTGACAGGCCTAGGTTGGGGGGAGGGGGTAAGCCCTCAGTGGCTGAGACCCCAACTTAAAGAAAAATTTATAAAACATCTGTGAGGCATAGGGCATGTTAAGGGGAGGTAGGAGCATGCATTTTTGCCCTTAAGGCAACAGCTCATTATCCTACAGGTGGTGAACCTGAAGCCTGTCTGGGAACCTGTGGGTCAGCCACCCTCTTTTTTTTAGAACCAAGTAACATCAAGTCATGGCAGGAGAGTAAAAAGTGGGGGGGGGAAGCTGATCCCCAGAGAAGGTAAATTCAGCAAGACTTGACGGGGCACACCAACTGGCCTATTTAAGAAATGCAGTCAAAGACAGCACCCTGTCACAGACCTCCCTTTCACCGTTTCAAAGGGACAGTGCTTCATTATGTCATTTTGTTTCATTTTGAAGCACGGTAAGTTGTGTTTTGTTGGAACTTTTGCCACTTTGATGTTTCACCCATAGGCTAAAATGGAATCATGAAAATTTTTACAACCTTGTCATTTGTTGCCTGAGTTGGAAGAAAATTGCAGGAATGATAGCCCCTTTGGAGTGCATGAAGCCTGTTAGGTTTCAAGGAGATAGGTGCAGAGGTTTTGGGGAAACTGCACCTCAAACTGTTCAAAACACAACTCCTGACACTTGCTGGCAGCGGCAGCCTTCTCTTATCTGGCATGCAGATCTGGGGGCCTGCACCTTGAGAGGAGTCTGTCACAGCCCCACAACCCTTCCAGGGGTGCGAGGCCCTGGATCTGTGCCTGAGATGAGGAGGCTGCCTCTGCTGCCTAAGACCAGTGCTGGGTGCAGGCTGTGCCCAGCACCAGAGAAGATTGCTGCTGGCACCTATCCCAGGCAGCAGCAGCAGCTTCCTTTCATCCAGTATGCAGATCTGGGGGCCCACACCCCTGGGAGGGCTGTGGGGCTGTGCTGGACTCTTCCTGGGGGTGCGAGCCCCCGGATCTGCACCCCAGATGAAAGGTGGCTGCTGCTACTGCATGGGACAAGCGGCAGCAGCAATCTTCTCCGATGCTGGGAACAGTTTGCACCCAGCACCAGTCCCAGGTGGCAGAGGCAGCCTTCTCTCATCCAGGGTGCAGATCTGGGGGTTCGCACCCCTGGGAGGGCTGCTGGGATGTGCTGGACTCCTTCCAGGGATGTGAGCCCCCGGATGTGTGCACCGGATGAGAGGAGGCTGCCACTTCTGCCTGGGACAGGTAGCTGCAGAAATTTTCTCTGGTGTTGGGACCTACCAAATCACAATTTTGGTAGGTCCCTATTTATGTGTCCTTTGCTATCCTGTGGTAACTGGAAGCTAAATTGGAGCAGTTTATCCCTTCCACTTAGTCTGGGATAGGAGCAGAAGCATTAAAAAACCCCCCAGGAACAGCTAATGCCTGGTAAATCTTCTTCCTCCCTCTCCCCTCCCTTTTTATCTTGGTATAATCATTCATGTGTTCATAATATTAGGTTAAATCAGTGCTAGATAAACAAAATGTGTGTGTATAAGGGAGCAGATGCTTCATATTCAGAGTGTCCAGTAAATAAAATGGAAAGACTCCACTGACCTCAGTGAAACTTATTTGAGGTCCTGAATATATAAACTTTATTTAAAACAAACCTAAAATGAATTACCTTTTCTTTCAAGCATCAGTAGAACTGAACAAAACTTCATTAAGCACAGCATCCATAAGTGTATCCCCTTTTTCAATTAGCAAGTATTTACAAATTGATCTTTAAAAGGGTTTGTCATTCCAAAGTATTCCTAGAATAGTTTGAGGAAACATTTTCAAAGTATGGATGATTGAAAATGAATCAATTCTTTTTGGTATGCAGCTGGTCAGCCATCTCATGTCTGCTCCTTGACTAGATCATATTTCAAGCTAGGAAAAAAAAACGCCAGCAAAGCAGGAATAATTAATACCATATTTTATATGGATTTTCAGGCAAATAACAATTCATGTTTAAAATTAATCCAACTAGTGATCGGCAATTTTTTTTCACAAGTTGAACAAACTTTAGCACACAATACTATTTTCCTAAAAAGTCATATCAGAAGAAAGGTACTCTTTATTTGCTTCTGGTTAATCACTGTAGTTGAAAACTGATCAAGTATCTTATAAGAGTTTTTTGGCAGCTATATGGTACTTTTTTGACTAAAACTGAACTTCCTGACTCTTTTGCTATCTGTACGGAATATATCCAGCTTCTGACAATATTATTTAAATCAGTAGGTTTCATGTATGTATCACTGTTCCCTACTGCCTTAAGGAAGGAACAATTTCCATACCTTTATAAGTGAAACAAGGATTACAGACCTCCTCTAAACTAATGCTGCTGGATGAGAGGAGGCTGCCTCTGCCACCTGGGACTGGCGCTGGGTGTAGCCTGTGCCCAGTGCCAGGGAGGACTGCTGGCAGCAGTGGCAGACTCCTCTCATCCAGCACTCGGATCCAGGGGCTCACACCCCCAGGAAGAGTCTGGCACAGCCCCACAGCCCTCCCGAGGGTGCAGGCCCCCGGATCTGCACACCGGATGAGAGGAGGCTGCCATCTGGAACCGGCACTGAAGCCAAGTAAGCCTGGCTTTGAAACTGGAAATGTTTCGAAACGTTTCAAAACATTTTGAGTGCCCTCATTTCATTTTGAAGCTGTTTTGAAGCCTTTTGTTTCATTTCAATTTTGCTGTTTTGAGCTCGAAACTTGTTGAAACAGCTTCTAAATTAAACACTCGGCACAGTATCTGTTTCAATTGGTCTATGCTGTTTCCAATGGTATTCTGGCATTTGCTTGAAACTATTTACTAGAATTCCACAAAAAGTTTATACCTTGGTACTTGGATACCTGTGGTCCACTATACCAAAAAATTCAAACAAAACCATCTTTAGCTTGTACCTTTCTGGTGGATAGTAGTTGCTCAGTCTCTGTACCCGACTGAGCTGATGTGAGGCATGTGTTGATCAGCAGTTGGAGTGAGTTAACTCTGAATGAGGACCAATTCAGTCAGCTATCACAATGGTAAAAAACAGGTGACAAAATGTAGGCTTATGGGAGCAGCAGAGATAATATGGCAGTAAGAGAACCAGACAATATTTAAAATCTCAGTGTAGCAAAGGTGGGGCTCCCCACCTAGCCATGGTGCTAAGTTCCCCACTTGCCTTTGGGCACGCCCCCCACCTGACTCTCCTGCCATGCCTTGTTATTATTTATCTTAATTAGGCGGGAGGCTGCCCATTTACTGCCCCGATGCCAGGGGGTGCTGTCTGCGGCCCTGTACCTCCCCTACACAGCAGCCCAAGCCTTGCAGATGGCATCCAGATGTTACACTGCTCCCAGCTTACCACCAGAGCAAGCTTAGGCCGCGCTGTCAGGCCTCAGTTGCACGCACATTCATACCGCTCACCTCTCACTCGGGCCTCACACTCCACCCTCTCTCACAGGGTCTCTTTCATGTATCACCAACTTATGCTACCTTGCTTCCTCTTGGAGCGGGCCCCCTTTGGCCATAGGCTTAGGTAGTCCATTCCTTGGGTGGTAGACGTACTGTCTATTGGGCCTCTCCCGTGGCCCTCACTGGGGTAGTGTCCAGTCGATTACCCAACCAGGTCTAAGCTTACTCTGGCCCCTTCCGGGAGCAACTTGATGTGTATATAAACGTACTGGGCCCTCAGCCCTCTGGTTCTTCTCTCCCTTCACTTGGGGCTCCTCGTCTCTTCCCCCTTTATTCAGGGCTCCACACCGCCCCCTCACATGGGGGCGCAGAGCTTTCTTCCCCTGTGGGTTCAGGTGGCTGTAGCCATGCTTGGCCCCCTTTACTCAGGTCGGGTGTTACCCAACCCACCCAAAGGTGGGAGCTGGGGTTAAGGTGCCCCGACCCACCTTTCAGCGGGGTGGTAACTGTCCTGGCCTTTCCTGGGGGCTCCCGCACCACTGAGAGCCCCACCAGGCCACCCACTCCCAGCAGGGTGCAGTTTTAGGTTATGCCCAGGACCAGAAGCCTCCAAACCATCCCCTACAGCTCCTCCCTTACCTCCAGGGTGTTTCCTGAAGCCTCACAGCCAGGTGATGTTTTTACCTGGCTTGCCAGCAGCAAAATGCTGTGCTTACATAGGCAGCCCTGAATCTAAAATGGCTGCTGTAATCAGGCACCTGCTGGCTGCTTGGCTCAGGCCCTTAAAGTGGCAGGCACAAACAGTGCCCTGCCACACACAGAATGTCTAAAGACCTTTGCTATAAGACCTTGGTTCCAAGGGGGTTACTTAAATACCTCAGAGCACTTGAAATCTCCACTGAGCATGAAGGGATCTGCCTTGCTGGATTCATGAAGAGAGTGATTTTGAGAGTGTGGGATCTAGAATACAAGGTGACTGACCAGAACTTTGAGCATCACCATTTTTCAGAAGTTAAAATAGGGCAGGAGGTGAAGGGGACAAGAAATAGAAGTGACAAGGAAATACATGAGGGATCCAAAACTGCTATTGGTTATCATTTATTACAAGAAATCCATTGTTTTGGGATTAAGAATCAATTGAAGGAAATACAGGGGGAGAATTGCAACATTAGTTTACTGCTATTCAGCCCTTTACTTCAACATTGGGCACATCTACAGGAGATACTATGTCGCTGTAGTGACAAGCTAAGGTAATATAGGTCATTGTTACAGTGATGTAGCATCGTCAGGCACAAAATATGACACCGATGCTCTGTAGCAATCAGCTATGTCACTGGAGCTTGTTGCTATGGCGCCGTAGTGTCTAAAGATAATTGTGTGCCACTGGGACTGCACAGTCATTTAGTACTTGCTTTGCTAGTACTAAATGACTGTGTAGTACCAAATGTGCGGTCAGGGGCATGTCTTAATGGGGCATACCCATTAAGAATAGAAGAACTGCTATTTACTGGATCAGGCCATAGGTCCAACTTGCCCAGTAACTTATGTCACACAATGACAGAAGTGACATTTACTATCAATGACTGACTTTTTATTTTTAATCTCTTGATCTGATAGCAATCTATGTTTTTATTTAATTTATTTGATAATGCCTAGTTTACCCGCAAGAGTGGAATCTTTATTTAGAGCAGCAGTAGTTTAGAAACTGAGGTGGCACTCAGCTAGATGTGCTTCTGTGGTGGTGAAATATTTGGACCAGTTTCTCCACTCCCCCTGGCATAAATCAGGCATAGCTCCAGTGAAGTCTACAGCAATACACTATTGTGAAAGCAGTGGAAGAAACAGGCTCATTGGCACCAAACTGACTAGCACCATGATTGAAAGGGATCTAGGGGTAATAATAGACCATAGTATGAACATGAGTCGTCAGTGCAATGCTGTAGCCAGAAGGGCAAACAATATTCTGGCATGCACCAAGCGATGCATCGCAACACCAAGGAAGTGATTCTTTTGCTTTACTCAGCATTGGTGAGACTGCAGCTGGAGTACCGTGTCCAGTTCTGGGTGCTGCACCAGTGGCATACTGATGGGGTGGCGGTAGGGGTCCATGGCCGCCAGGCTCAGGGCTGGGGGGGGGGGGGGGCACCAGCCAGCCAGCCAGCCAGCCAGCCAGCCAGCCACAAAACCAGAATTGGTGGTAGCAGTGTGGAGAGCTTCTGGTTCTGCCCCCCCATCTGCAAATTGGGCACTGGGGGACCTCCCCACCCCCGTTCTGCAATGGGGTGGGGGGTGGTGTGCAAATGTAAGCATTGGCCCCTGGGCACTGGAGATCCTCAGTATGCCACTGCGCCACACTTCAACAAGAATGTGTTTGAGAGAGTCCAATGAAGAGCCACCCGTATGATCAGAGACTTGCAAAGCAAGCCATACAAGCAAAGGCTGAGGGATTTGGGTCTCTTCAGTCTAAAAAAGAGAAAGCTGAGAGGGGATGTGGTAGCATCTCATTGCTACATCAGGGGCTCAGTGATCAACTGTTCACCAGGGCACCCTTGGGGAAAACCAGGAGTAATGGCCACAAACTCCTAGAAGACCATTTCAGGCTTAGCACTAGGAAAAACTTCTTCACAGTCAGGGTGTCCAGACTGTGGAATAAGCTCCCTCCAGAGGTGGTGCCATCACCTACCCTGGAAATCTTCAAGAGGCGACTAGATGATTACCTTGGTGGGGTCACCTGACCCCAGTTGTCTTTCTTGCATAGTGCAGAAGAGCTGGACCCGATGATTTTGTGAGGTCCCTTCCAGCCCTTTACAATCTATGAGTCTGTGGACAGTGCAAACCCTCTGGACACAAGCTTTTCCTGTCATGTCTGAGCTGCATCCATTTGGTGATTTGCTGTGGGGAGGATACACAGCATATCATATAGAAAGTGGTAGATTGTACCCACAGTGATAGAAGAGATTGCAGTTTACACAATAGGTAAAATTTCCCAAGGTGCCTACAGTCAATTTTCATTGGAATTTGAGAACATAAGTGACTTAGGGCTAGAGCCACAAGGGGACTTGGGTATCTAAATGCCTTTGTAGGAGGTAAAGTCCAACATTAGGTGCCATCAGCATTCACAAAATCTCTAATCCTGCAGGTGACTAAATATTTGCTGCTACACTATCTAAGTCCTTTGCCAGTTGGCAGCTTGCTCCAGCCGGATTCATAAACTGAGTATTGAGCAGCATTCTTTTGCTTATCTTGTCTGTGGTGCCTGGTCTAGTAGGCATTCTCAGACTATGCCTAAGATGCACAAAAGATGGTGGAGAACAAGATTTTGAGGGAGCATTTCATATGCTGGGTATGGGAGAGGGACATGCTTCCTCAGAGCATATCCTCAAAAAAGAGATGTAATGTTTCATGAGGCATGGTTGGACATTAAGTACGCACAAGCAGTACTCCACATGCTTTCCCCCCCGATCCTAGGAGATGCAACTTATGTATGTATATTTTTCTCCACACTGCACAGCATAAAAGTCCAGTTTCTTAATATGGCCAGGTCCCAGAACCTTATTTTGGTGGTTTGTTCTTGCTAAGCAGGTTCTTAGGTATTTTATTACTCCCTCTCTGCTTCAGTCTGCAGGAATAGTTTATAGAAAAGTTGATTTCAGTGATGACATTTGGAGTCATAAAGAAAGTGCAGCCAGTAACTTAAGTATTGAAAGTAAATTGGATGTATTTGATGGATTTGGATTACTTGAATTCTAAAATTTAAAACTGTTCTTGAGGGTTGCTACTAAAATCTTGGTCTCTGCCTGTACATGCAAAAATTCAGTTGTACCTGATCCAATGCTCTGCTAAATTCTTCAAACCAAGGGTAAATTGATGGTGAAATATATGTAACCAGCAGAACCCATTTGGTATGCCAAGAAAAGCCATTTAAAAGTGTCTGTTGGCTTAAGAAACAGATTCCATCTGTCTTCCAAAAGATTGCTTTGTACCTCTTCACAGCCAAACAGTTGTTGACAGTGTATAATTATAATACATCTATTTTCAAAAGTGATGAAGGAAAAAAATCAGAGTCAGAAAATACAGAGAACTTCTTAAAACTATTGTGAAACTGTCATTCTGATTGGCCTGGTGATAATTGGCTTTCACTTAGTTTTAGTAGTGTCCAATGAGAAAGGAATCCATGCAAAAAAAGAAGAAAATCTTATATGCGTGTGTGAGAAGGAACTTGTCTGTCCTTCAGTTATTTCTTTCCTATCCCTCATCTCTTCCAATATTAATATCCCTACTTCGGCTAAGCAGGCATTCCATCTCAGGTGGCTAAGCTGTCTTTACTTCAGAGCCATCAGTTTCATTTCTGGACTGGTCAAAGCATATATTAAGAGAAATGAAGGGTGTTCCCTGCTCATAGCACAGTATTTATCTATGTAGTAGCCCATGTTTTCAAAACTCGGGCTTATCAAAGCACTGCAGATACTACCAAAATTGGCTTTTAATTTTAGATTTGTACAGTAGTTTAGCAATTCTCTTGTTCCAGTGTTCAATGTGCAGCTAGACGTATTATATTAAAGTTATCCTAGAGTTATCTGACAAGATGATGGATTTGACTTACCTTACCGGCCTTTGGCAAGTAGAAAAATGTCAGTCATGGGAAAAGAAAGAAAGCAAAATACTTTTCTTGGAAGCTGACAACCTTTATAGACAATTTCAGGTCCAGCTTTGTTCCCGTCAGCTGCTGAGGCAGCAACCAATATGAAATGTAGCTCAAATCTTGATGGTAAGATGGAAAAAGACATATGAGAACAATTAAAAGCAAATTGATTGATACAGCAGCATTGTTTTTAATAAGTTATATACAAATGGGTTGTTTTAAACTATAGCTGATACCATATGTGGTGCTGGGAACATAGTTAAGCTGCTTTCTTGTATCAAAGAAACACCTAATTAATGAAACAGAGAAAGGGACTACTTTGTTTTATTTGTGAATTGCTTCAAAATTGACCTGCCTTGCAGTGGAGAATGAGTGGTACTTTAATCATGGTGTAATTAGCTTAGCATCTCAGTAACTTTTTGTTGGTATCCAAGGCAGCATTAGTGTATCTTAGAGAATCATGTAGACAGAAGTCATCTGCCTATCCATCAGTTAAAATTTTAAAATTCTATAAAGAATCATTTGACTAAGAAATGAACATATGGCTTTGTGCCTTGTTGAAACATATGACAGTTAATAAATGGGTGATAAAACTGGATTCTGACTGCATGGCTGTTCCCTGAACTTATTCAACTTTCTCCTAAGATTTTATGTAAACACTGCAAATGATTTAATATCCTTGAAATATAGTGCGGTGCAACCATAAGATTGTGATGACCCTTATAAACATTTGTATGAATATATCACTGGGTTTTTTTTTTCTGGAGAAACCTTTACCTGATATGCATGCTACATTGGTCTTTATTTCTTTTGGAAGTGAAATGTATTGTTTTAGTATACTTTGCTTTATTGTATGCATTTTTGATTCTTAGATTTCTATTTTAATTGTTTTGGCAAAGTATATAACACAAAGTAAAAGAAAAAAAACGAGGGACATAACTTTAATACTGGTTCTAGCGTTATATTATAAATAAGCCTGTCTATTAAACAACCTTTTCAGGAGTCCTTATATTAAGGATAATTTCTCCTCTTAAAGCTTTCAACTGGATGACGATTTTCTGTGGCTGTAAACTTATGCTGCATTTCTCTTGGGAGAAAGCCTTATGCTTTGGGATCCTACAGAGGTATACATCTACTGTTCCACTAAAAGTACCTGTGAAGCCTGTGGGATAAAAATGTGCTAATCCTTTTCCCTGGGACATCCTGGTGTAGGTCTATAAGGGTATTGTGGGTCAATCCAGGACAAGACTGTCAGACTATGTGCTCTCAATGATTACCAACTAGCATAGGAGCAGCAATGCAGTTTGGAAGGGTGTAAATGGCTGTGCTGCTCTTGTTTTGATTTGGATCAAAACCCAGGAGAATCAGGATCCCCTCAAATGAGATATCTATTTACTGTTTGTGTGTCACACTGTGCTCTTGACCTCAGCTTCTGCTCTTATCTGCCTTAGTATAAATACAAAGTAGTCCCTTTTCAATCAATAGATACTCTGAATTCAGATCAGTGTATAGAAGAGCTGAACTAGACTTCTGATACTGATATTTACTCTGGGTCAAACCGTGTTGTCCTTAATTATGATAAGATTCTATAATTACACCAGTGTAAATTTGGATTGATTTCTGAATTTATACCAATGTATTTGCAAGTAGAATGGGACTTCTTTTTTTTCTGCCTTTAAACAGGGGAAGCTCATTCAAATGAATCTGAATGTTTTTCTGTATGACAACTGAGATTATGAACATAAAGAACTTCAGAATTTAGCCCATTAATAGTATTTTGATTAATAGTTTATATATTGTTTGATAGAAAAACTAACAAATGCCTAGCAGAAGCATAAATGGGATTTTTTTTTATCTTGACCTTCATTAAAAATAACCCCTAACCTTATAGGATCTAGTGTTTTCATTCACACCCATCTGCTGGACTACCTGCCTGTGGGAGCTCAGCCCTGGCAATCTTTTAGTCTCATGATGCTGAGTGAATACAGTTCTAAATGCACCTGTTTCCCTAAAAAGGATAATTGGAAAATAGGATGAAGTGATCACCAGATGTTTATTCTGTTTCCTCCACCCATACTCCCAGCTCTTGTTGACCTGAACAGCTTGGTACTAGAATTCTAGGCTCCTGCCCTGTACTGCTTTTAGATCATCAGGCAACTGTAGTAAATACTGCAGCATAAAGAAAGCATTGGGTTTTTTTTATTGTCTTTTTCATCCATTCTTAACCTTAAGTTTACTTTTATTCTAGTTCTGTGAAGGCATGCAGGTATTAGCTGAGCGATAAAATTGTTCATGTGTTTAGAAGGCACTGGAAAATTAATTTTTCCTGTGTAAGCTATACCTGCTACAACGAGCAGAAACCTGGCCTTCAGACTGACTGGGAAAATGATGAAATGTGTCCAGCTCTGAAAATAAGGTGGGTTGATATGTTATACTGATGCTTTCTGTAAGGTCAAATCTCCAAATCATTTATGAATATTTTTGGTGATATGTCATAAAATCTGTTCTCTCAATCAGCATCAACTGATCTTGTCAAATAAAATTAGAAATCTCTTGCTAGCCAGTAGTGCCAACTGTCTATAAATTTATGTATAAACAATAAAAACAAGGCTAAAAGTATCTGTCCATAAAAATCCATAAAAAATTGAGCTGTCATTAACCCTCCCCCCCCAATCTAGGCAACCAGAGCTTGATTGAAGCTCTGTCACTAGAAAGAAGTTTGAGACAATACTGAAACATAGACAGAGCACAGCAGTGCTGAGTGGGAGTGCAGCACCCTGAAGGGAACTCCTGTCAGGGCTTTGTGGCTCAGAGACATCTTTGTAGTTCCCCTCTTTCCCATCGCCCTCCCTACTGCCAAAGCCATGAGCTGCTGTTGCTGCTATGTCTCATCTGCCTGTAACAGTGTTCACCTCACAGGTATGAAAACAATAGTAGGGGTGTGTGAAGTGGGCCCTATTTGATTCGGATTCTGATTCGGCCTAAATCAGGGACAGTGATTCAATTTGCTGATTCAGATCACTGTACTGATTCCATTAATCCGAATATGAAGATTTGATGTTGATTTGGAGAATCAGTGATTTGGACATAGACACAGCTTAAAAGTTTTTTCTACATACCTTGAGGTAGCAGCCACGACTTGTGATGCTGGGGTGCACGGAGCGTTCCACAGGAGCATACTGAGGAACTGAGGAACCCCCTGCACTCTTGTGGGATGCTCCACACATCCCAGCATCACAGCATTCATGAGCCCCTGCTACCTAGAGGTATGTAGAAAAAACATTTAAAGCTGTCTCTATGTCTGAATCTCCGACTCTCTCCGAATCAATTTGGAGGGTTCCGGTTCGATTCGGAGAGATTAAAGGGTCCTCTGATTCAATTCAGATTTGGAGATTTGGCCACTGAATTGGGCCGAATCAAATCAGCCCTAAACAGTAGCCCTTCTTGAGGGGTCCATACCAGGATGGAAGAGTGGGGCTGGTTAGGGTAAGTCTGTGGGTGGGGGAGTAGCACAGTGCTGGGTGCAGTCAGGAGCATTACAGGGTGGGAGTGAATAGGGGCCCCTAGAGGGAGGCAGCATGATGTAACCCAACCCAAGAACAATTTATTTTTTTACTGATAATCTGAAAATTTTTTCTGACAGTCAAACATTTCTTACTATGGTTGCTTTTAAACCTAAACTTGAACCTAGACCTTGTCCAGGGCTTGATAGAATGGTTATTTTTACATTACATAAAACATATGGCAGTTAAAATTTATATTGTTAAAAAATGTTGGTTAGTAAAAAATTTGCAGACTGTCATGCAGCTGGTCAGCTATCTCATGTCTGCTTCTTGACTAGCTCATATTTTGAGCAAGAACAAAACCACCAGCAAAGCAGGAATAATTAATACCATATTTTTATATGGATTTTCAGGCAAATAACAATTCATGTTTAAAATTAATCCAGCTAGTGATCTGCAGTTTTTTTCACAAGTTGAATGAGTTTTAGCACAAAACACTATTTTCCAAAAAAGTCATATCAGAAGAAAGGTACTTTTTATTTGCTTTTGGTTAATCATTGTAATTGAAAACTGATCAAGTATCTAATAATTTTTTTTGGCAGCTATATAGTACTTTTCTGACTAAAACTGAACTTCCTGACTCTTTTGCTATCTGGACAGAATGTATCCAGCTTCTGCCAATGTTATTTAAAACAGTAGTTTTCATGTATGTATCACTGTTCCCTACTGCCTTAAGGAAGGAACAATTTCCATACCTTTTATTAAGTGAAACGAGGATTACAGACCTCCTCTAAACCCATGTCATTTTATATTCAGAGGTATACAAATAATATGATAATTTACTTTATTCTGGCGACCTATGGTAACCATAACATAAAAAGGTAAAAGCAACACACACACACACACACACACACACACACACACACTCATAACTTAAGAACCAAAATTAAAAAAAAAGAATAATTTGTCACTTTCAGGTATGTATTTAGTATTTGTGAAAGTAGGATACAGCTCTGAAGACTGTGTTTAGAAAACACAGTGGCCATGCAAACTCCTCAACACTACTTCCCTAAAGTATTTAATACTTGTTCTAAAAGATTTCCATTAGACTTGATAAAGGTAGTGTAGTCCTTAGTCAGTCTTTAGTTTTATAATTTCTCTGCTAAGTCTGCCAAAAATTTGTCTTGCTATTTCCAATTACAGTGTTGATATTTGTGAAGTGGACAGTTGTCAAGCAGGAACTGAATTGTAGATTAATTTCAGAGGCTATCAAAAAATTATCACTTGGATGTCATTGATGTTAGCTGTATTCAAAACAACTACTTAAAGGTTAAAAGATTCACATTCATTATTAATCCCTGACCCATTATCCCTCTCCCCTTCCTTAAGTAAAAGAAAAACTTAAAAAAGGATACCAAAAAACTGGACTCGCATTTAACGTCTTGATTCAGTGTCTTGATTCATTCGTACATCACAAAAAATAAATGGTAGTGTCCTGTACCCAACATAATATTAAAGCTGTAGCTCTGTGAATTCAGTTCAATGCAGATTCAGTTTAATCATTAGTTATTAACCATACAAAAATTCTGGAAAAGTATTATGAGATGATTTAGGAAATGAATACACAGAGAAAACCATCGTTAGGGGATTGCTTATAATCACTCCCTCAGATCCGAGGCTGCTATCATTAAATATGTATACAATGCATAAAGAGCACAGTGTTTGATAATAGCTCATTATCAGGTACTAAATTAGAGATTAGAGAGGTTATGCTTTTAAACCCATTGCTACTGCTGCAGCTGACTGGGTTGCGGTATGTATTGGATTAACAAGATGAGTTTTGAGAGACAGTGGGCATGTCAACACAAGATACTTAATGCCCATTGCACTAATTCTACTGTACATTAGCGTGGCTGGCAAAAACCATGCTGATGCACTAATGCACAGTAGATTAGTCCAATGGGCATTAAGTGTTGCTTAAAAAGCTTTCATTTGTGCTAATGCGCAGTATCTTTAGTCCAATGGGCATTAAGCATCACACAGTGTTCATCTGCGCTAATGCACAGTAGCACCGATTACGATGCATTAAATTAGTACTAGTTATTACAGGTATTAAACTTAATGTGCCAACTTAATGCGCAATGTATGTATAGACATGCCCAATATTAATGGTGATAAAGTAGCTGATAGAGTAGGCAATGGTTTGCATTTTCTGGTTGAATAAATTGCTTTCAGTGTTGGTAGGAAACGAGCAAAAATGGATAAATACCTCCTTTTAGTACTAACCCAACCCTCCAAGCTTCTGGGGCCAATTCATTCCTTTGTAAGTGAGTGTATAGCCTCATGATCTATTATACCAACTGAGGATCAGGCTCTGAAAATACCCTCTTAAGTGACTAACAGCCCTAGGAAACTCCCTAATGGTTTATGGGGTCAGTGAATTGTAGCCAGAAAAGGACATCTGTGATAGCTGTGGGTATCATGGTGATTTCCTCATGTCAAGGGAAATCCACAACAGCCAGATTGTCAGACCCTTTCTGTCATCAGGATGGCTAAAAGGATCTGTGTACCAGGGCAAGTACCAAACGTCATAGTGAGGCTATTTTGGATTAGCAGCATAACTGAAAATTATGACTTTAGAAGACATGGTTCAGCATGGGACCTGCTTGCCAGCTAGCTAGCACTGAAGTACCCTGCACCCCAGCTAGCTGGGACAACATCTACACATGGAGTGCTGTACACAAAACACTCCTTAGGAGGCTAGTACTTGTATTTTACAAGACTACCCTGCTGTGGAGTCAATTAGTTTTGTGTGCCCTAATAGGGATTAATGTGTAGATGCCAAGATGTTTACTGCACAGTTAATTGGTCAACTGAGTAGTAAATGTCTTGTGTAGATACACTCCCTGTGTTCTAGCACTTCCCACTGGTGTGGGCATGCACACACAAACAATTCTATGGATAAAATAAATTTAAATATGGGCTGCATGCCAGTGACTGATATAGCAGGTACGGGGGTGAGAATTTTATATTTAGAACTGATATGCAGAGCAGTATGTAGTCACAAAATTATCTTTCCCATCTGAAGAGATCCCAGTAAATAATGATTTAATAAATTAACATTAAACTTCATGGCTGGATAAAGCAATGTACCATTTCTATTTCACTTAAGTTCATTTGATATATAATAATTCTTCTAATGGCAGGCTGATGCTGGACTTTACCTTAGCCAGTTCTTTTACTTTTCATGTGCTTGCATATTGCAAAAATATGTTCTTGTATCCTTCCTACAATTGATATATTGGATTTCCCTCCCCAGAACTGAAGCTTGAAACATTCATTCTCAGTATGAAGATGTTGCTGACTTTGTCTCTCGTCCTGGTTGCAACTTGTAGTTCGGTGGCTCAGAAGCCTGGTAATTCAGCATCTCTTTGTATACTATAGTTTATGAAAAAAGATTGTTTAAATGCTTAGTCTCCCATTAAATACTGATGAGAAGCTGAGGTGTCTGGAATTGGCGTTTATGCAAATAAGCAGCAACTTAGTTTGGACAATAGCAACAAGCACTATATACTTCTGTAATGGGCTCTTAAAAAAGTCTAAGATGTAGGTTCTGATTTAGAAGTAGGTTGTCCATGTCTCACAATGGACAATCACATAAGCCTGTGCCTGTAAGGTAACTGTTTTTAAAGGTAAAAGTTTGAAATGGGACTTAGTGGTGCAGAGTGTAAAACAGAAGTTTCCCACCTTGCCAACCTTATTCACAGCTTTAAGATAAATATTATCCTTTAAGTGTGAGGCAGCCAATTCTCTACTCTTTGGCACATAGCAAAGTCATATCTAAGTCATAGCTTTCTCACAGACATGTGCATGCACGTACATATACACATACATGCACATGTGCACTAGGGCTGTGTGAAGCTTCAGTCACTGATTCAATTCGGTGGAGATTCGGCCCAATTTGGTGGCTGAATCTCTAACTCTGAATCGAATCAGGAGACCTTTTAATCTCTCCAAATCAAATCGGAACCCTCCAAATTGAGTTGGAAAGATTTGGAAAGATTCAATGATTCAGACATAGACACAGCTTTAAATGTTTTTTCTATATACCTCAAGGTACCAGGCAGCTCATGAATGTTAAAATGGTGGGGTGGATGCAGCGTCCTACAGGAGCATGGGGGAGTCCCCAGCATGCTTGGCAGCAGACCCACAAGTGCACTTCCAGTCCACTTTTGGGTCCGCCAGTCAGTGCACAGGGTGGGCCCCCCACCTCCCCTGGCTTGGCAACTGGGTGCCCCCCCAGACCCAGGAGGCACCAAGTTCCCCGCCCCCCCCCCGCCCCATGGCTGATTGCTGAGCTGGGGTGGGTCCAGCGGGACCCCCCAGTGCACTTGGTGGCAGACTTGGAAGTGCACCAGAAGTACTTCTGGTCTACTTCTGGGTTTGCCACCGAGCACACAGGGGGCCCTCGGTGCTCCTGTGGGATGCTCCAGCTGCTGTACCATTGCAGCATTCATGAGCCATGCCTGGTATGTAGGAAAAACATTTAAAGCAGTGTCTATGGCCGAATCGCTGATTCTCCGAATCAGCACTGAGTCTTCAGATTCAGCTGATTCGAATCAGAACAGTGATCCGAATCAACAGATTGAATCACCATCCCCAATTCGAGCTGAATCCAAATTGAATACAGCCTATTTCGCACACCCCTAATGTGCACTCATATGCACACATACACAGCCATGGAACCTACATTCTTTTTGTGTAACATTTGCCCTATCTATACAGTTGGCCCTCTAAAAGTTCACAGAAAACTCATGCCTCTTGTATGTTTCCTGGACCATCACAGCTGCAACAAGTATCAGTGTTCTTCAGTGATTTATGGTGGAACAGCTTTTTTTGACAAAGATTTTACTGTATCTTCTAGAGATGGTGTGATTCTGGATTGGTTTTCATTGTACCTTAGAACTTGTATACAAGAGGAAATTTGCTGGCAGAGTTATACCAATATAATTACATTGCCATAGCTGTGTTACTGTAACTTCCCTGAAGGGAGCATACATGGAATAAGAGTAGTTGCTGGTCTGCAGCACTTGGGTATATTCTGAATAGGTAGGGAATAAAATCTTGGAGGATTCTTAACTTTGAGGTTATGATGCTCAAGAATTTTTTCTTGGATTGGACTTATATACTGCTAAACATGAAGTTAAGGGATTTTCAGTGAACAAGAATAAGAAATTCTCATTAAAATTGTTGAGATGATGCAGTACTAGTTTTCTAGACAGTATAATCTGTCTCCCAAAGCAGAGGAAAAGAGCCCAAATGCTTCAAGTATAACTAGAGAAAATATGTGAAAAAAGTTTAGGATTTAAAGGGATCTCTTGTATTGGAGTCAATAAATGATGTGTGCTCCATTCCTTAAAGCATAAGGACACTTTACATGCTTTAAAAGAAATGCAGTGTGTGAGTCTGGGAAATGCCAGATGTTGCAATTCCCCTGGAAGTAAATGAGAGTTGTAGAGCCCTCTCCCCCGACCCCCCTCTTTTCATGATAAGAAGCTATGATATTCAAACATACTCCAAAATATAGGGTACTTTGGTTGTCATTATAAAAGTGTCATATTTTGGCTTTTGGTCACACTTACTTGGAAAAAAAATAGATAAGTACCGCTTTATTGTGTTGCATTTATTAAGATCCTATGGAGGAGGAAAAAGTCACAGGATAACATTCGTCTCTCTCTACTTTTGCAGCCCCAGAGTCTGCAGATATTGTCTTTTTGGTTGACAGCTCCGACAGCCTGGAAGACTCTTCATTCGGCTCCTTAAAAGATTTTATTGCAGAAACAATTGATAATCTGCCAGTAGGACCTAACCAATACCGTATTGCACTTGCCCAGTACAGTGATGATTTGCATAGGGAGTTTCAGCTAGATACTTATAATGCAAAGAACTTGATGCTAAACCATGTCAAGAAGAACTTTGTATTTAGGGGTGGGTCAGTCAGAACTGGCAATGCTCTCCGAAAGGTTCATGAGATATATTTTAAAAGACCAGCTAGTGCAACAGGAAGAAATCAGATTTTGGTGGTTGTGACTTCAGCATCCTCAGATGATGATGTGGAAGAGTCTGCCAAAATCTTGCAGAGTAGTGGAGTAAAGATCATAGCTGTAGGGACAAAAGAAGCTCCTTATGATGAACTAGCTTTGATGGCTACACCCCTGTTCTATTACAAAATTCCTAAGATAGAGGAACTTCCTGTCTTTTCTCAACATATGCCCCAAATAATTGAAGGTATTAATTTGGATGTCAATAGTGCAATGCAAACAACTATGTTTGAAGTAACTGACCGGCGTGAAGAAAAACAGCTAGAAGGTAAGAAATGCAATCATGTGAAAATATTTATGGATAAGATTTACAATGTTATGATTAATACAGATGTAAATGTTAGAGCACAGGGGACTTTTATCATCGTTGATACCCTCTGAAAATGAGAAATGAGCCTGGCATATCTGACCTGGGCTCGCAATTAGATTTGCATGGAACACTGACAGTCTGAAAAATCAGTGCTTATCTGCTTGGGCAGCTGGATGGTTCTTCACAAACCCTTCAAAATGAAAGATTGCAAGTATTCCTGAAGCTTTTCATAAGTTTAAAAAAAGAGAGAGTTTAAGTTCCTTTGTGCCCAAATTAACTTAGAAATGTGAAAACCTCAATTAATTTCTACATGTACCTGAAGGGCAGTTACAGAGATGGAAATGGGCTTTTCTCCATGGCTCTAGGGAACAGGACTAGAAGCAATTGACTCAAGCTTGAGCAGGGGAAATTTAGCTTGGAGTTTAGGAGGATCTTTCTTGCTACAAGGGTAGTCTAGCATTGGCACAGGTTACCATGAGAAATTGTGGAATCTCCATCCTTGGAACTTTTCAAGAATAGGTTAGACAGACACTTGGGTAGGATGATTTAGTCAAGGATAATCTTGTCTTGAGCAGGGGATTGGACAACATGACCTTGTAGAGTCCCTTCCAGCCCTACTTTCCTATGATCCCATAAGGCAGAGTTAATGCAAAATACTATATCAGTATGATACTACAGTATCTGCAGCATCAAACACTGTCTTGTATACAAACACTTTAAAATAGCCAGGGTTGTGAAAGGTAGGAGACTTTTTGTTCTTCAGTCCATAAAATGTCAACTGTTTTCCAGAACTGACATTGATTTTTTTCTCTATTGATAGAGGTTGTGTATGTAGTTGCTTAATACAGCCCCTTTTTACATTAGATCAGTGGTGCTTAACCTTTGGACCTTGCAGGCCAGATGAGTTGTGTGGGGCCACTGTACGGGCTGGATCCCAGGGGCAGTACCTAGATTGGCCCTGGGCTACCCAGTCTCATACTGCTGGCTGCATGCCACCTCAGGCTCTGTATACCTGATCTCATATGTAGCGCCATGGTATCTGGCCTGTGGGGCTTTCCACAGGTCTGGAAATTGGGCAGTGGCAATCAAGGTTGCCCTGCTTCTCTGTTGCCAAGCTTTTGAAACTTTGGGGATCTTGGTGGGCCAGATGACATAGCTCTGTGGGCCAGATTTGCTTGTAGACTGGGGGTTGAAAGCTGTTGCACTAGATAGGTATTCCATTAACACATCAGCCAGATCATTTTAGTTCTGTCTTGGGTTGGGGTCCCCTGTGGTGGCCGTGATGCTCCTGGTGGCTCCATGACCCTGCCAGCTCTGCCCTGAGGGCACCCTCTTGTCTTACCTGCCATGTCTTGTTGGTAAAATAAATTGCTGAACCCCACCAGAACTCACTGGTCCTGAGCTTTGCCAGACCTCTCTTCAGTACTGTGTTGCATGGGGCACGTTGAGCCTTATGGGCAAATTGTGTGGCTCCTAAACCTCCCCTACACCATTCCCCAGGCCTCACAGGTGTTACATGGATAGGCTGAAGCCCAAACAGAGAAAATAATATCCATGTAACACCTGTGAGGCCTGGGGAATGGTGTAGGGGAGGTTTAGGAGCCACACAATTTGCCCATAAGGCTCAACGTGCCCACATTCACCTCTTTAATCTGGCTAGGCCTTGTAGCCTAGGCCCACTGTGTCAGACCGGGCTTTGAGGGACTAGCTCCAATCAGTTTCTTCTAGTAACTGTGCTCCTGGCCTGCCTGCTGGGCTCCCAGCCCTCTGGCCTCTTGAGTAGCTGTGCTCCTCTGGGCACTAATGAGACCTCCATATCTCCCCTTACAGCCTCATCCCAAACGTCCAATACAAATAATAACAGAAACATAAGCTCCTGGGCTGTAACAGAATAATAGCAATGAAGGCCGCGCTCGGCTTCTTTAAGAAGGCAAACTTCCATCCCTAGGACAGTGCGTCTCCAGGCCCTGGGAACCCTGTGGGCTCTTGGAGCCTTGCTGCTCTTGTAGGTAGTAAAGCAAGCAACCTAACTGCTCTGGATAGCTCTCTTGGGTATGGGCTCCTTCCCCTGGCAGTCTCCAGAGACACTGGGCCCTGCCAGCCTCAGCTTGTATGTCCCCAGGGCCTTGCCGCCTTCTGGTCAGCTGACTGCCTGCAGGTGCCAAATAAATACCTCGTTAGCCTGTGGCTCAAGCAACCTGCAGCTGTGGAGCCCTGCCTGGCCTGCAGAGTTCCCTGGCTAGCCGGCTTCTTCTTTTAAAGGAGCAGGCACATCTTAGTGTCCTGCTACATGCTCATAGATCTAGAAATTCCCCGGCGTTTTCTGTAGACTTTGTTTTGTCATGTTGGAATTTCCCTGGAATTTCTGTTTCTTGGGAAGAAGAATAATCCAAAACCACACAACTGAGACTCGTAAAACATGAACTGTGCTTCCAGCTCTGCTGCAACCTCTAAGGTTGCTCTTCAGCCTTAATGACCTCTGCCTTAGCTTTCCCACTTGTAAAATGGGGATGATAAAAGCTAATAGTGGGGCAGTGTTAAGGTAGCAAATAAACTGGGTCCACTCAGGTTCAGACTGATGTCCACATTTTGGATCAGGAAGGAATTTTACTTCATGGTTAGATTGATGGGGACTGTGGGGCTTTTTGCCTTCCTCTGTAGTGGGGCATGGAGGGCATTGCCCAATTCCTTAGATCCCTCAAGTGCATTTTAGCAATACTTGCAGCAGCAGAACACTGACAGCCCTCATGCTTTTGCTTTACCTGTGGCTGGGTAGGGTTTTTTTTGTTTTTTTGGGCAATATGTCTTGTAGCTATGAGACAGGGTTGGTTGTGTAGTTTTAGGAATTAGACAAGCACTTATATGGAATGGTTTAGATCAGGATAATATTGCCTTGAGCAGGAGGTTGGATTAGATGACCTCCCGCAATCTGTTCCAGCCTTACTTTTCTATGATTTATTCAGCCAAAACCATATAGACAAGAATATTTTGTGATTTCCTTTCCCCTACTTCCCTTTTCTCCTTGCTTATTCTCACTCTGCCCTTTCTTTTAAGAGTATGCATTACATTTCCACAGTAAAGCTTTATTCAGCCAGCACCCTCTGCACATACACGCAGTGAGAGTTGTATGTGGTTCAATGGGCCTTTCACAGATCCTTTTTACTCACTGTACTCTTCATTGGTGTCGATCCTATTGGAAGTTAAGGGTATTCAGAATATAGTAAGCAGGCCTTTAGTTTGACTCCACTAGCTCTCCCTGTTCCTTATTCTTTCTTTCCCAAGGTTTATTAAGGTTTCTTTTAAATTGGAATGTGGAGACTCCTAACATTTCTGACTGACTTTACACCAATACATTCAGTCTGAAACATCTAAAACCATCTTTCTTATCAAAACTCATCTGAGAATTGTGTGAACCCAATACAGGTACTCCTTACTTAACGTCACCCCAGTTAGCATTGTTACATTATTATGTAGCTGATCTATTAGAGAACATAGTCGTTTAAAGTTGCTCAATGCTCGGTGATAATGTTGTTTGGCTGCTGCCTGCTAGTAGTAATTACTGTGACATAATTGGATTCATTTAACATTGCTTCACTTAAAGTCTCATTTTTCAAGAACATAACTACGATGTTAAGCGAGGAGTAGCTGTACTCAGTGGATTAAGTTAACTGAAGAACAATGTTATGGCTTGTTAACTGTGTTTTAGCCAGTTAAGATTTAGTTGGGCTTTTCAAAGCGGTGAAGCCTTTAGATCGGAGGTAGGCAAACTGCAACATGGCTGCTAGAGTGTGGTACTCAAACACATTTTGCTTGGCACACACATCTAGGGGCAGACAATGGGAAAGCAGCCGAGGCTGCACTGTCACAACAAGGATCAGGCCCCTTGTGACTCTCCTGCCATCTGCCCTAGCATGCCAACATCTTGCAAGTTGACCCCTGATTTGGATACATTTTTCTTATTTGAGACATTATGTGGGGTATACCCTGCTCAGTAAAGAATTAAGGAAACGTTACTTAGGAGTTACAAAGGAAATCTGAGGCCAGATACTGAAGAATACTGAGTCTTACAACTCCTGTTAATCACTAGGAGTTGCAAGTTCTGGGCACCATAGAATCTAGGTAGGACCTCCCTTAGCAACATTTCATGATGCAAAATTGAATTTCTTTTTTGAAAGAAAATTATTTGATGACATGGAAAGAATCATTTTTCAGTTTGAGATAGGCAAGAGTTTTTTCTGAGAGATCTCTTCTATTGGACTGGCTGCAACTCTGATCAGGTATTTTCTATTTCCAGGTAAACTTCTCTTTGTTGTAGTCGTTGCCCAAATAGTTTAGTCATAATGACTAAAGATAACATAAAAGCATTTCTTTCTCCATTTTTGCAGCTCCTGATCCTGCAGATATTGTCCTTTTGATTGCTAGTTCCAGTGAACTGGGAAATGACTCATTACCTTACATTAAAGATTTTATTAGCAAAATGATATATGGTCTACCAATAGGGCCAAACCAGTACCGCATTGCACTTGCCCAATACAGCGATGATGTGCACAGTGAGTTTCAACTGGACACCTATGAAGCAAAAATCTTAATGTTGAATCACATCAAAGAGAAGTTTGCATTTAGGGTTGGGCCCTTGAAGACTGGCAGTGCTCTTCGATGGGTTCATGAGACCTATTTCAAAGAAAAGACAACAGACAGAGATCAAATCTTGCTGGTCATGTCTTCAACACCCTCTGTCGATGAAGTAGACAAGCCTGCCCAGATCTTGCAACGTGATGGAGTAAAAGTCATAGCTGTGGGGATAGAAAAAGCTGCTATTGATGAACTAAGTTTGATAGCTACGCAGCCATACTCTTACTATTTTTCCAATGCATGGAAGCTTCCTATGTTTTCTCAAAACGTGTCCAAGATTATTGACACAATCCAAACAGATATAACTGATGCTGATGAGGAACAATTAGAAGGTAAGAAGTTCAACAAAGAAAAATCATTGTACTTATTGGAACCCATTAGACTCTGTTTTTAACATTTTGAATACATCTTGCATATTTTGAAATGGGGATATGCATATATGACATTGTTACACATTTAGAATTTCATTCCACGGTGTCATTTTGAAAACTGAGGTCAGTTTTCTTAGCCTATATGCATGATTCTTCCTGAACACTCAGAACTAAGGAGAGGATGTTGAAAGAGGAGAGAGGAAATGTTCTTGCAGACTAGGTAATTTCCAAAAGATAAGAGTAATAGTTTCATTTTATATAATACATTATCATTACAAGTTATTGTGTGTATTTGTGAAAGAGTGTTAATGCTAAACAGGGAACAGTATATTTAAATAAATACTAGAAGTCCAAATTGCTTGTTGTGAAAAACTATCATATATTATTTATCATAATTTTCCCATTCTAAATAATGTCTTGCAATCAGAATAGGGCAAAAAGACAGATATTCTTTTTATAGGTGTGTGAAAGTGTACAAAGTGTTGGGTTCTTTAGTCCATTTGGGTATACAGTCAACTGCTTCCCTGAATACAACTTGAAATTTCTCTTTATTATTTTATTGAAATGTATTTTGCCCTTATGGTCATGTGAGCTCTACTATTACGTAGTGCACAGGCAACAATAATTTCAGGCAGAGGGCTGCTTACCCAGTTTTGGCAAGCTGTCGAGGGCCGCATTGGTAGCCCCACCCCTTGTCAGATGCCCCAGCCCTGGTTGCCATCTTGTGACTGGAAGTCCTGCCCCCTAACCCCTAACCTTTGCCACCAGAAGTCTCTCCCCTTGCCTCCAGAAGTACTTCTTTTAACAAGGGGCTTTGCCATCTTGGAACCAGAATTATACCAAATTATATTATAAAAACCAAATATCTACAGCATTCATTAGTTTGATTTCCAAAAAATATTTTTGTCCTGATTTACATGTTTTTGCATAGTATATATAGAGGTGATTGTGCAATAGTTTAAAATGAAGTCTTAGTCTTGTATATTGTTGGGGGTGGGTATCGGTTTGTGGGGGGCTGTGGGTGTGTGGGTATGTGAGGTGAGGGAGCATGTGGGTGGGTGTGTGTGGCTATGTGGGGTGTGGGTGAGCATGGGGTTTGTGGGGGATTGGATACCTGGGGTGCTTGAGGTGATGTGGGGGTTTGTGTGTACAGCAGCAAGAGGGGGGGTTGGGTGCATATGTATGATGGGGTTTGTGTGGGACTCAGCCTATGAACACACACACACACTGTCCCTACCTGCATACACACACACCCACACACATTGTCCCTGACTACACACACACACATCTGTTACTGGTGCGGCCCTGTGCTTCTGGTCTGGTGATGCAGCCAGCAGACACATGGTGCTGGAGTAGGGCGGAGCCAGGAAGCAAGGAAATGGCTGGGGGGGGGGGGTCTGGGCTGTTCAGACCTGCTGAGTCTCCCCCTGTGTCCTACTGCCCCTGCCACTGTCAGCTTTGACAGGCTGCCAGGGCAGATAAATATACATTTTCTAAGTTTTTTAGGGGCTCCGTGGACTGGATAGAATGGCCTGGTGGGCTGGATTTGGCCCATGGGCTGGATTTTGCCCACCGCTGACATAGCATGTCAGCAAAACCATGTATAACCCTTTTAGCAGTACATAAACTTCCCTTTGGTCTTCTGAATTTTAAGCATCAGTCCATTTTCTTGTATGCTTTGGTAAAGATGTTGGCGATTTGCCTGAAGGCGTGCCTCCAAGTGAGCCCATAATACAGCATCATCAGCATACCGGAGCTCGATGATGGAGGTTGCGGTGGTCTTTGTTTTGGCTTGGAGTCATGTGAAATTAAACAGTTTACCATCCATTCAGTAGTTTAGGTCCACTCCAACTGGAAGGTTGGTGGTGGTCAGATGTAGCATTGTGGTAAGGAGTATCAAGAAGAGTGTTGGAGTGATGACATAGCCTTGCTTAACCCCCACCCTAACCTCAAAGGGATGCGTGATAGATCTGTTATTGAGAATCACCTTTCACATACCATTAGGCAGGCAAAGAATGGTGACAAATTTTGGTGGGCATCAGTACTTCAGAAGGATCCTCAAGAGTACTTCTTGGTTGACAGTCAAAGGCTTTTGTGAGGTCAAAGAAGGTTGTGTAGAGAGGTTTGTGTTGTTCCCACAGCTGGCTAGCAGTGAAGATCATGTTAGTTGTGCCTCTTGATGCCCTAAATCTTCACTGAGATTCTGGGAGCAGCTCTTCAGCAAGTGGGAGGAGACGGTTCAGGGGAGTTCTTGCAATGATCTTTTCTGTGGTGGACAGTAAGGCAATCCCTCTAATTTTCAGTTAGACTTTTGTCCTTTCTTGAAGACTGCCATGATCATGGTGTCCCTGAAATCATCTGGGGTGTTCAGATTCACAGTGAGACTCTGGAGAACACTGAGTATTTCCTGTACTTTGGAAGCCATTCCTTACAGAAGGCTGACATTTGATGAAGAAATCCAGCATCACCTCAAAAATGCAAATGCAGCCTTCAAATGCCTGATGAAATGGGTGTTCAAAGACCATGATATCAGAACCAAAACCAAGCTCATGGTTTATTAAGAAGTTGTGATCTCCACCTTACTGTATGGAGCTGAGACATGGACAACATACAGGAGATGTCTCAAGCCACTGGAGATGTACCATCAATGCTTCCTGCAGACAATCCTTTGAATACAGTGAGAAGACAGATGCACCAATGCTAGCATCCTCTTGCAAGCTGTAACACAGTCCTACCCCAGGGGTGTCTGTGAATCTCCTGGAGCTCCCCTCAGGCCTTGTTTCCTTTTAAGTTATTTGGGAAATCTCCCCTTCAACTCACCTGCCACACCTTGATGTGATTATGTCTCTAGAAAAAAGGAGGATGCCCCAGGGCTCCCCAAGCAAGATCTCACACTGACCCCAGGTATCACTACTCATCACCATAAGGGGTAATCATATGGTCTCCTCATCTCCCCCTTTAGCGAAGCCCAAGCTTTGCAGACGTTACCAATCACTTCTTAGCTCAGGTCTGCATTCTCTGCCCATCCTGGGGTCAGGCCTGTCTCTTTCCACCTACACTCAGGCACTTCACCCATCTTGGCTATTCCTAGGCACGGCCCTGGATCCATGATCCTGTTTCTACCTCTCAGAGGCACTGGGCCCTGGCCCTATCTCTGCCCATCTCTGGGCTGTAGGTTCCTGCCATTCTCAGTCCTCAGCTATGGCCTTCCTTGGCCTTTGACCCCTCTCCCTGGTCAATGCCCCTATTCCTAGGCCAGTTGAGCCCTCCTGTGGGCTCTCTGGCCCTACTTTTTCTCACTCCTCCTGAGCTACAGGTCCCTGTTCCTGATTCTCACTCCTTCTGGGCTATGGCTGTGGCCTTGCTCCTTGGCTTTGACCCCTATCCAATGGGCCCTGGTCCCACTCCTGTAACAGTTGAGACTGCCCCCACCCCTAAAATTTCAATCCTAAACCACCAGTCTTGTCACCTCAGCTAAGGTGTTAATCAAGAGCCTTGATTTAACCCTGCTGCCTAGGAGCTCTTCCCTCATGGCTCTCAGGGCTAGACTGCCTTCTCAGTTCAAGCCCTGGGTTTATATCCTGCTAGGCAAGACCCTTTAGGTCATTTGACTCCTGCCACACCTGCCACCTAATTGGCCCCTGCCACATCTCATGCAGCCTGCCTTTTCTTAAAGTAGCAGGAGCACCAAGCCTCTTGCTATACAAACACCACAAGCATCGAGGTAATGATCATCTGACATCAATTTCACTGGGCTGGCCACATCATCTGGATGTCAGACTCCAGATTCCCAAAGCAAGTTCTATTCTCCCAGCTCAGTCAAGGCATATGTTCAAGAGGATGGCAGAGAAACACTTCAAGGACATTCTCAAGGCCAACTTGAAAAAATTCAACATTGACATCAACTCATGGGAGACCATGCCCAGGACTGCCCCAAACAGAGGAAGAGTCAGCTGCAAGGATCTCAGTACTTTGAAAACCTATGATAACAACAGGAGATGGAAAAGTGGGAGAGCCACCCACCTTGCATGGAAATATGTGCCTGAGTTGCAACAGAGTTTGTTGATACTGGATAGGCCTTGTCAGCTGTCTTTGGATTCACAGATACAGATAAGACAATCATGGAAGACAACCATCCTTGACTGGGAGGGATTGCTGCTGCTGCTGATATAAACTTCCCAGGGCTTTTCTGTAGATTGCATGTTCCATGTAAGTACTCTTTTGGGAAACTGTTTTGCACTGGCTCCTATACCACGACTGAACTATCCATGGAATTTCAGTTTGTTGGGAAGGCTAATGATGTGGCAGAAAAATTTAACAATGGGGAATCGGGAGATTTACTTTTAGCTCTACAGCTTATTTTCTGAAAGAGTTGACATTAGACTACTACTCTATTCTTGCACCCTTAATAATACCTCTAACAAATTTGTGGCGTATCACATAGCCCTGGAAAGAGGATTATATTTTTACAATGCGTGTCAAATGAGGTACCAAGATGTTATTGGTCTAACTGTTTGTTTTTCTTTCTCATGCAGGTAACTCCATTTATTTATTCATTTCCTAGATCAATTTTTATACACACCATACAAAAACCTTTAGTAGAAAGTTTTCACCATCATTACCAAAAACACAATGTCCACTTTATTTGATATTTTCATGATTGATTTTAATTTACTGTGTATTATTTATTTTATTCTTTGTAAGGCATCCACATTGCTGCAAATCCACTTAGGACAAAATAGGGTGGGTTTTTTTTTTAAACAGCACCATCTTCCTCAATTTTTTTTAAACCTGAATAGTAAATTCAGTATCATAATGGACATGGAACAGAGAATAATATTGCTTTTTTTTTTTCTCTCTCTCTCTCTTTTCCCCACTGCAGTCTGTAACTTGGATTTGCTTGCTGATATTGTGTTCATAGTAGATGAAGGTGTTAAAAAAACAGACTTTGATACTACTAAAAAATTCCTGAAAGACGTAATATCCTTTCTTGATGTAAAGAAGGAATGCATAAGAATTGGTTTGGTGACTTTTAGCACTAAGCCAGAAGTGATATCTTTTCTGAACACAGAAACAAACAAAGCTGATATTCTGCAGAAAATAGAGGGCCTTTCTCCCAAGCCAGGGAAAGCTCATACAGGTGCTGCCATCAATGCTGCAAGCAAAAGTGTCTTCATTGAGAGTGCTGGAAGCAGAAAATCTGAAGGGGTAGAGCAAATAGCCGTTCTGATCACCCACAGACCCTCACAAGATAACGTGAGTGATTTAGCAGCAGAGCTTAGGAGAAGTGGGGTGACTGTTTTCTCCATTGGTATTAGAGATGCTAGTGTCCTCCAGTTGAAAGAGATAGCATCACATCCTCGACAACAGTATGTTATGTATCTAAAGGAATTTTCTAACCTGCTGAATCAAAATGAAACTTTTTACAAGAAACTCTTGAATCAAGTAAAGAATAGGCTCTATAGTGAGTTGGAACGAAGAGAATCTCTCAAAACAGGTAAAGCTTTGCAAATACTGTAATATTTCTCTTCTTTTTTTCCCTGCTCTAAATTTCATTTTGGTCCTTTTTATTACAACTGGTCATCAGAGCAATACAGCTTTAAAGTTGAATATGGATTCACTGTTAATTTTTATTATGCTTGGTGCCTTTCAGTATTATTTATTGAGATGCTACAAGTTGTGTGCCCCTTATCTTTTTGGCATCTGCTAGTATTTATCTCTTACACCCTCATAGAATCTTACTGAATTGTGACACTGTGTATTGGATCATATCAGCAAATACTAATACAGGGTCATTGAAATGGTATTTAAATTTATTTCTTTTAGCAAGATCATGCGCTGGGGAGGGGAAGGGTGTCGCAATAAATATTTTTGTATAACTATGTGAATGGCCAGTGATTATACTGAATATATTTGGAGGGCAATGCCATTAAATAAATCATTTAAAAGTAGGAGACTCCAAGGCCAAATCATCATTTTATTGACATAGGACTGCAAATAAGTATGGGCATGCTTAACTTGCAATTTTGTAAGTGTATCATATCCATACCTTGGCTAAGATGAAGGTCTGCATAGTAGAAAATGTTTTAATCAAGTGTGGTTTTAGATCTAAATTCTACTCCTGTAAAGAAGAACTTAGCTTGCCTCAAAAGCCATCATCCTGTAATGACCTTCCTCCTGGCAGACCCCAGGATCTGTACAAAGCTCAGATGATTTCAGTGGGATCCTCTTCGATGACTACACTGGAACCCTGCTGGTGGGAACATGATGAATCAGATATTCATGGGGCATGTCTACACAAGCTATTAATTTAGAGCATGCTTACTGCACAGTAAAAATACTGTATAGTAAGCCTACCAGGGGAGCCATGTCTACACGTGCTCCCTCTTGGGAGCAGATTTCCTCCTGCCCTGCTCTGCCCCCCTGCAGCAGGGCTAGCCTGGGTTCTGGTGGGAAGAACAAGGAGAGCTCTGCTGGCTGCAGTGGCAGCTGTCTACTGGCCCTGTACACACCAGGGGGGATCCTAATGTGAATGGGACCAGGAGACAGCTGCTAATGCAGACACACACGAGGATAAGTCTAGGGGGACTTCCCCACACAGCCCAGGACTGTCCAGGAATTGTCCCATTCTGGGGCAGGTCTGAGCCAGCCTTAGGCTGGTGGGCAGGCAGCTCCCAACCCCAGCTCCACAATTGGAGTGGGGGCTGGGACATTGTTCCCTGCCTCTGGCAGCTTCATGCTCCTGGCAGCTGCTCTGATTGTGGAGCCTGGCTGGGACAATTTTACCCTGGCCCTGCAGCTAGTAGTTCCTAGCTCTGGCTTTATGATCAGAGTGGGGGCTGGGAGATTGCTGCCTGACCCTGACAGCTCCCTGCTGCCAGGATGGGCTCCGATCATGGATCCTAGCTAGGACAATGATCGGAGCCTGCCTCAGGAGCTGCCAAGGGAGAGGATTGTTCTCCTGTCCCCTGCTGCCCTGGCTGACAATTTGGGAGCAGTTTGCTCCCTGTCAGTTATCTAACCATGTGCTATTCCATAGTACCTACTGTGTGGTAAAAGGTAGTAGAAAACCACACAGTAGATTAGTCTACTGGGCAGTAGCTCCTGCTCACAGGGCATATCAACACATGCATTTACACCGGCTTAAATGTACTGCACAATAAGTTACTATGCAGTATGTGGGAATAGGCTGGTGTCTACACGTGCAGGTGTTAAAGCTCATTAATGCTGTATGTGGACTGACTTGGGACTACATGTCTCACACAGCCAGAGCTAAAGTCAGTCCATATACACAGTATTACTGCACAGTAAGGTGTTTACATGTGCATTACTGCACAGTGACTAATTGGGCATAAATTTGATACCTGGTACACTCAATTAGGCATAGGTTGCCATATTTACTGTGCAGTATGGGCATGCATGTGTAGACACATGCCCGTACTGTGCAGTAATTTTAGTTACTGGGCAGTAAATGTGCATGTGTAGATGCATCCACTGTTCCCCAGTGATACTTTATTGAGCAGTAGATTAGTCAGCTGTGCAGTAAAGCATCTCACATAGACACATCAATGGTTGCTCTACCAGCTAGCCCAACCTTCCTTTTCCCCAGTTCTCACCAAGTAGAAAATTATATCATCACAGTCTCTGGCAGAGTTTAGCCCTGGTGGAATACCATCTGAGTTTATGCCACGGTAAACCTAGGGTTGAAATTTTCAGATCATCTAGAACATTTACATTTTCTTTTTAAAACCACTGGAGTATCTGTGTCTAAATCCACTAGACTGCTTAGAAAAATGTCATTTTACATCTGCCTGAAAACCTCCATGAGCTTATCTAAATGTCTTGTTTGAGTTAAGCTAGTATCTCCCTGTGCAAAGCAATCCTAATGTAACATAGTTTCTCTTTCCATGTAGGATGTGTGGATACAGAAGAAGCTGATATCTATTTCCTCATTGATGGTTCATCAAGTATTACATATCCTGACTTTGTGGATATGCAAACTTTTTTGACAGGAGTGATTAACTTGTTTAACATCGGACCAGATAAAGTCCAATTTGGAGTTGTTCAGTACTCACATTGGGTTGAACTGGAATTTGAGCTTGGTAAATACAACACAGCAGGTGATTTAGTGAAGGTCATTGAAAACATCAGGCAAATAGGTGGAAATACCAACACAGGAGCAGCTCTAAGTTACATGCGACCACTCTTTGCAAAGGCAAGGAGCCAACGTGCTAGAAGAGTGCCTTGTCACCTCATTGTTCTAACAGATGGACAATCACATGACAGCGTGAAGGAACCTGCTGATATATTGAGGAAAGACCAGGTTATTGTTTATGCCATTGGAGTGAAAGATGCTAATGAAACACAGCTCCATGAGATTGCAGGGGCAAAGAACAGGGCATATTTTGTACACAATTTTGACTCATTGAAAGTTATAAAAAGTGAAGTTGTTCAAGAAATCTGCTCTGAAGAAGGTAAGGCAAACTTTGAGAACTAAAATTCATAAATTGCCCAATCATATCTGCTGAAGCAGTTAATAGTACCCCAGTTTGAATCTGTAGGAGCAAAATATTTAGAGAGCTAATTACTTTTTAGTAACTTGACTTTACTGCACATTACAGCCAATTTTCCTAAACAAATGTTTGAGATAATATTTTAGCATGCAGACTTATGAATGTGTACTAAGTAAGAGCTAAAGATTCAGAGAGTATTTTGTTGGGGGGAGGGGGTTAACATATTCTTATACCTTATATTTATCTTATGTTTATTTTCTTTCTGTTAAACTGTTACTGCTGCCTCAGTTATTTTTTTTAAGTGCATACTTCCTGAATTGTATTGTAACATTTTTTTCTTCTATAGCCTGCAAAGATATGAAAGCTGACATCATATTTTTGGTGGACAGTTCTGGGAGCATTGGAGATGAAAACTATGTGAAAATGAAAAGATTTATGAAGGAACTGGTGGACCGATCTAACATCAGCACACAGCAAGTGCAGATTGGGGTTGTCCAGTTCAGTGATGTTCCCAGGGAAGAGTTCCAGCTCAACCAATACTCTACCAAGCGCGATATTGTTAGCGCTATTGACAGAATGTCTCTCATAAATCAGAACACACAAACTGGAAAGGCATTGAAGTTTGTGGCTGAGTATTTTCAGTCTCCCAAAGGAGCACGTCCCAATGTTAAAAAAATTCTTATCCTGATCACCGATGGGAAAGCACAAGATACAGTAAAGGAACCAGCAACAGCCCTACGACAGGAAGGCATTATTATTTACTCAGTTGGAGTTTTTAAAGCAAATAGAACTCAGCTAGAAGAGATTGCTGGGAAGCCTGAGTTGGTTTTTTATGTTGAAAACTTTGATATTCTAAAGGAGATAGAAAACGAGATCTTCTTTGGCATATGCAGTCCTTATGAAAGTAAGTCCTGTAGTTCCCATAACTCATACCCATCTGTGCATGTGTGTGTAAGTGGGAATTCTGCTCAGACTTGAGAGTCCTCTATTGTAATAAAGTAAGTGTTATGATTACAGGGATAGCTGCACCTCTGTCCATTTTGTGATTTCTATGAATTGCTGACCTGAGGCTCCTGTGTCTTGTTCTTCTATTCATCTTTGGAAGGAATTCCAAATTTCTCTTGCTTTTCATTGTTCTTACCTTGCAGGCCTGAATGCGTTTGCACACCTGGGACACTTTCCTGTGAAAGTCTGTGACCAAAGAGCCTTTTAAAACAAAAGTATTGCTTATTTCACAGGAAGGAAAAAGCATAAGAGGAAACAGTCTTTAAAACACCAAACAGTTCATGTACTATATTGCATAAATTCTTATTGCCCCCCTGATCATAACCTAAGCATGCACAGTCAGGGTTCTGGAGTAACAGCTGGGTTCTCTTGAACAACAACCCATGTCTCTTGTGAAGGGATCAGTTTTAATCCTTCCAGTGTTCTTTGTTCTTCTGTGGACCGAGACATTGGCTCCTCTGAGTCAAACCAGTTTTATGGTTTGGTTGGAGACAGCCCATAAAAACTGTAAAATAGTTCTATCAGTTGTCCTATAATAATTATTACACACTTGCTTTGAGGTATGTCTTAAGCCATGCAGTTTTTCTAGACGTGGGGTTTTTTTTTAATTTAAACCAATATAGTTATACAGAAAATAACCCTTGTTCCAGTCTGGCATACACTATTTATTAGTGCTGTACAAAGCTTTGGGTGCTGATTTGATTCGGAGGAGATTCGGCCCGATTCAGTGGCCAAATCTCTGAATCCGAATTGAATCAGGAGACCAATAAAAAGGTCTAAATCCATTCAAAGCTCTCCAAATCTTTGGAAAAGATTCAGAGAGCTTTGGAGAAATTCAGAGATTCAAGCAGTCTCCGCTCGCTGTGGCAGGGAGCTGGACCCATACTCTGTGCAAGTAAGTGGGGGAGAACGGCAAGAAGAGGGGGGATGTGACTGGGGAGACCCCCAATAGGCCCCAACCCCTGCCTCCTTCTTCAGACTCTGAGTGCCCCTGAACCCCCGCTGAGTCTCCCAGCCCCATCAATGGCTGCCTCACCAGGCCCCAGCATCCTGGCTATTTAAAAAAATAAATAAAGAAAAGCCCTGGGTTTACTGGATGCTGCAGCAGCCATTGGGGCTTCTGGGGGCTTGTAGCAGGGCTCCCCACACAGCATGGGGCAGTGGGGTCATCAGAGATCACCACCCCCCCTTTACTGGCAGGAGCTGGTGAGTGCAGGGCTTTTTTTTTTTTTAAAGAGCTAGGATGCTGGGGCCGGGTGGGACAGCCATTGACAGGGCTGACGGGAGAGCGGGCAGGGGGTGGGGCCTTTTTGATTTGGAGATTCAGCCAATTCGGCAGCAGTCGAATCTCCAAATCAGATTCGGCCAAATCAATTTGGGACAGTGATTCAAATCACCAAATTGAACCACTGTCCCCTGAACTGGCTGAATTCAAAGCAAATACTAGCCACTCTGCACAGGTCTACTATTCATGCTTTATACTTTCAAAGTGGTATAAAGGGTACCTTGGCATAGCTGAGATTCAGGATGCAATGACTGAATTCTGACTTAGTTTACAGGACTGCAGAGAAGTTTCAGAGAAGTTTCATTAATTTAAATGAGTGCAGATTGGGCCCAGGGTCTCTGTTTATTGGTTCCTGAAGCCTAAGGGACTCCACAAAATTATAAACATTTGCTTTCTTAATAGGAATTTAATATAATGAGTAAAATGATAATTGCAAGTGGTATGTGGGTAAATAAAGAAGTATGATCGCTATTAATGTATTTCAAAACACATTAGCGCTGGCGAACACTTTTTTTAGTGACACTACTGTGCAGTAGCCTAATAATATTACACAGTATCATATTAGCACTGTCTGTGCTATGATGCGCTACTGTGCAGTGCTATTAGGCTACTGTGCATTACATGTCTCATGTAGATGCGGCCTCTATGACAAAATATGTAGTTCCATGATAACTTTTTAAATTTAATAGAACAGCTGAGAATGGGTTATTTTGTACCAAATGAGAAGTATAATTTTTTTTAATGAGAAATGTTCTGTCCAGAGAAAAGGGACAATATTTTCATTGACTGCCCAAGCACTCAGCCTAACTTGACTAATCCAGTCTATGGAATATTTAGTTCATATTGAACAGGATCAGAAGTTAAACACAGCTCTTTGCACAGTCAGGCCCTTAATGGCAACATGATACCCATCTGTGCAAAACTTCCCCTTTCTGAGGTTTTTATTTAAACATTGCAGATTTTGCTAATTTAATAGAACCTGTAAGATAGAGTTGATGGGACATCCAGCTGGATCAAATACAAACATAAACGTCACAATTTACAAGAAGTAAATTTAGATATATGAAGTTATTTTCCCTTTAACTTTGCCCGGCTCAAGCTTAGCCTGGGTCTTCCCATGAGTATAATTGTGTTGATCCTCTTTCCCTGGCACATTAAATCTATTTCAGGGCTTTGTGGACAGAGATCAAGGCTATTTTTATTAGACTATCAGGATGTAGTAAGCAAACTTTTGTTGTTGATTCATTTTCTATCACTGTGTGAACATGGAAGAATAGTAAATCATGCTGGTGCATCTACACCCAGGGGTTAGACTAGATGATCTATTCAGGTCCCTTCTAACCCCTAACTACTATGAAATTATGAAACTACATGAGATGCTACATTACTGTAGCAATGAACTACAGCAACATAGCTTGTCACTACAGTGATGTAGCATCAGTGAGCATGAACCGCAAGGCAAACGCTCCTGCACTTGCTCATTGCTACTGTGCAGCAGGGTCAGAAATAATCTCTGCATTGCCAGGACCGCATAATAACAACTGTGCAGTTGGGGGCACATGTAGCAATGAGCGACATGTTGTGCACATGTACATGAGCACATGTAGACTCTTCTCACGACTGGGTGGTGGGAATAGAGGGTTATACATTGTATAGGAGAGAGAGAGTGGGGAAAAAAGGTGGGGGAGTTGCTCTCTATGTCAAAGAACAACACATCTTCCCTAACCAAATTAGGGTTAGAGGGTGGTCAAGCAGAGACTCTGTGGGTTAGGATCCAAGGGGCTTGGGGTGAAAGGGATCTGGTGGTGGGGGTCTACTATAGGCTTCTGCACCAGGACGATGAGCTAGACCAGGAATTTTCCAAGCAGCTTGAAGAGGCTCTGAGGTCTAGAGATATGGTTGTCATGGGGGACCTTAACTACCCAGACATATGCTGGGAGGAGCAGTCAGCTAGATCTAACTGCTTTTGCAGGTTCTTAACCTGTATTCAGGACCTCCACCTAACACAGGAGGTAAGGTGTTCCACCAGGGGCAATGCCTTGCTTGACTTGGTGTTGGCCACAGGGGATGACCTGGTGGAGGACCTATGGATTCAAGGCAACTTAGGGGACAGCGATGACCAAATGATTAAATTCACTATCCAGCGAAGGGCAGGCATTATACCCAGCAGGGCATGGGTGCTGAACTTTTAAAAAAGCTGACTTTAATAGACTCAGGGGATTGGTTAGCAGGGTGCTAGGAACTAAGAACTTAGATGCATTGAGGGTCCAGGATGGGTGGATATTCCTCAAGGAAACCATTCTTTGGGCTCAGAGTGAGTCAATGCCATGGCAGAGGAAGCGGGGCAGGAAGCCCCTTTGGCTAACCAGGGGCATCCAAATTACCTTAAGTGCAAAAAAAGAGGTGTACAGGAAATGGAAGCAGGGAGTAGCTAGCAAAAAGGAGTACACTTCTTTGGCCTACACCTTCAGGGAGTCGGTCAGGAAGTCCAAGGCAACTCTAGAACTCAGGCTAGCATCAGGGGTTAAGCACAATAAAAAATCTTTAGGTACGTTGGGAGCAAAAAGAGGGTGTGGGGTAGCATAGGACCCATACAGGATGGGCCAGGGGGGCTTAGTGACAGATGGCAGGGACAAGGCAGAGTTCTTCAATGAGTTTTTTGCCTTTGTCGCACCCTAAACATACATCATGGGCACCAACAAAGGGAACATCAGCTGACCAATGATCAGTGCCAACATGGTAAAAAGACACTTGGAGGGACTGGACGTATTCAAATCACCAGGACTGGAGGGACTCCATCCATGGGTACTGAAGGAATTAGTGGGGGTCATAGCTGATCCATTGGCAAGGATATATGAACGCTCATGGTGCTTGGGTCAGGTTCCAGAGGATTGGAAGAGGGCTAACGTTGTCCCAATTTTTAAGAAGGGGAGGAAGGAGGACCCGGGGAACTCAGTCCTTCTTACCTCTATCCCTGGGAAAAATCCTAGAAAAAATTATCAAGGAGCACACCTGTGTGAGCCTGCTGGCTAATGTGACGCAGATGGGTAACCGACATGGGTTTTTAGCAAGCAGGTCCTGCCTGACTAACCTAGTTTCCTTTTATGACAAGGCCACCAATTGTTTAGATGCAGGAGTTGAGGTAGATGTTATCTATCTGGACTTCAAGAAGGCCTTTGACAAGGTATCCCATACCATCCTTATAAATAAACTGAGGGGATTTGCCTTGGATGATTACACAGTAGAATGGGTAGCAAATTGGCTCAAGGATCGCACTCAGAGGTGGTGGTGGATGGGTCAGTGTCAACCTGGAGATATGTGTGCAGTGGAGTCCCTCAGGGCTCAGATTTGGGGCTGGTACTGTTCAACATCTTCATTAGTGATCTGGATGAGGGGGTGGGAAGCACCCTGTCCAAATTTGCAGATGACACAAAATTATGGGGTGCAGCTAACACCCTGGAGAGGTGGAACCAGATCCAGGCTGACCTAGACAGGCTGGGGAAGTGGGCAGAGAGCAACAGGATGGAATTCAATAAGGACAAGTGCAAGGTGCTGCATCTAGGGAGAAAGAACTGCCATCATACCTACAGGCTGGGGGGTGACCGTCTCAGCTCCACTGAGGCAGAAAAAGATCTTGGAGTCACTGTTGACTCCAGGATGAACATGAGTTGCCAATGTGATGAAGCAGTTGGCAGAGCCAATCGCACCTTGTTGTGCATCTGTAGGTGCTTCACAAACAGGTCCAGGCAAGAGGACACTTGTCTGCCTGTACAAGAATGCCAGGAGCTTGGGGAATAAACAGGAGGAACTTCTATTCCTCCTTAACGCAATATGATGTCATAGGGATAATGGAGACCTGGTGGGACTCCACCCATGACTGGACCACAGGTATAAACGGCTATACCCTGTACAGGAGAGATTGAGCAGACAAAAGGGGCAGGGGTGTAGCTCTCTATTTCAAGGAGAGCTACGCATTCCTGCAAGCTGATATTGGCAACCAGGGTGGATGGCTGGAGACCCTCTGGGTTAAAATCTGTGGGGAACATGGCACAGGGGACACGATGGAGGGAGCCTACTACAGACCTCCCACCCAAAGTCAAGAGTTTGAGCAGGAGTTCGCTAGGGAACTGGCTGAGGCCACATGCTCCAGGTCCATGGTTGTCATGGGAGACTTCAACTACCCAGACATCTCGTGGGAAGAGTGCTCAGCTAAATCTGAGTGGTTGAAAAGCTTCCTCTGATGCATGGATGACCTCTATGTGACACAAGAGGTCTACAGGCCAATGAGAGGTAAAGTGCTGCTCGACCTGGTACTGGCAACTGGGGACAACCTAATCAGTGACCTAATGATCAATGGGAAGCTGGGTGACAGTGACCACGAGCTGATCACCTTCACCATCTGCTGTGAAGCTGGCAAGTCAGTCAGCAATACTGAAGTCCTTGACTTCAGGAAAGCTGACTTTTGACAAGCTCAGGAGGCTTGTCAGTGAGGCCTTAAGAGACCACAACCCCCAGGGGAGGGGAGGTCAGGAAGAGTGGTTGCTCCTCAAGGGAGCAATCCTCAATGCACAACCTAATGCTATTCCATCTCAGAGGAAAGGCAGCAAAAGGGCACAGCAGCCCCTTGGCTCTCCAAGGAATTAGCAGACCTCCTGTGGCTAAGAAGAAAGGCCTACAAAGGATGGAGGCTGGGATCCATCTCCAAGGAGGAATATTCTGCACTGGTCTGGACCTGCAGGGAGTGAACCAGGAAAGCCAAGGCTGTGACAGAATTCCAACTAGCTACAAGTATCAAGGACAATAAGTCCTTTTTTAGATATGTGGGGAGCTGGAGGAAAAGCAAGGGCAACATTGGACCCCTGCTAAACCAGATGGGACAACTGACAACGGATGCCCAGGAAAAAGCCATCCTATTAAATGGGTACTTTGCATTGGTCTTTCATAAGTCCCATGGGACGCCCCTGCCCATTATGGGACTGGGAGGCCTGGGTGAGGGAGACTCCCTGCCCTCCATCAATGCTGGCCTCATGAAGGAACACCTTGAGAGGCTGAACACCTCAAGTCAGCTGGCCCTGACCATCTACACCCCAGGGTACTCAAGGAGCTGGCGAGCATCATAGCCCAGCCCCTGTTATGGATCTTCGAGAACTCCTGGCACTCTGGTAAAATACCTGAAGATTGGAAGAAGGCCAATGTGGTGCCTATCTTCAAGAAAGGGAGGAAAGTGGATCTGGCAAACTACAGGCCCATCAGCCTGACCTTTATGCCGGGGAAGGTCTTAGAAAAGATTATTAAATATGCCCCACTGGTCACAGGGTGGTGGTTGACGGAAGTCGATCATCATGGTGCCCTGTGACCAGTGGGGTCCCCAAGACTCTGTCCTTGGACCCATATTGTTCAACATCTTCATTAATGATGTGGACACTGGAGTCAGAAGAGGACTGGCCAAGTTCGCCAATGATACCAAACTCTGGGGTAAAGCATCCACACCTGAGGACAGGAGGGTGATCCAGGCTGATTTTGACAAGCTCAGGAAATGGGTGGACGAGAACCTGATGGTGTTTAACACTGAAAAATGCAAGGTTCTCCACCTTGGGAGGAAAAACCTGCAGCATCCTTATAAGCTCGGCAGTGCTACGCTTGTTAGAACTACGGATGAAAGGGACTCGGGGGTCATGATTGACCACAAGATGAATATGAGCCTTCAATGTGATGCTGCGGCTAGTAAAGAGAGCAAAATGCTGGCTTGCATCCATAGATGCTTCTTAAGCAAATCCCAGGACATCATTCTCCCCTTGTACTTGGCCTTGGTGAGGCTGCAGCTGGAGTACTGCGTCCAGTTTTGGGCCCCACAATTCAAAAAGGATGTGGAGAAGCTTGAGAGAGTCCAGAGAAGAGCCACTCACATGATCAGAGATCAGGAAAACAGACCTTACAATGGCAGGCTGAGAGCCATAGGACTCTTTAGCCTGGAAAAGCGCAGGCTCAGGGGCGATCTGACGGCCACCTATAAGTTTATCAGGGGTGTTCACCAGGATCTGGGGGAACGATTGTTCACCAGAGCACCCCAAGGGATGACAAGGTTGAATGGTTATAAACTCCTGCAAGACAGTTTCAGGCCGGACATAAGGAAGAATTTCTTCACTGTCCGAGCCCCCAAGGTCTGGAATAGTCTGCCACCAGAGGTGGTTCAAGCACCTACCTTGAGTGCCTCCAAGAGAAATTTGGATGCTTATCTTGCTGGGATCCTATGATTCCAGCTGACTTCCTGCCTTTCGGGCAGGGGGCTGAACTCAATGATCTTCCGAGGTCCCTTCCAGCCCTAATGTCTATGAAATCTATGATTCTCCCCCTCTATGCAGCACTGGTCAGACTGCAGCTGGATTACTGTGTCCAGTTCTGGATGCCGCAGTTCAAGCGGGATGCGGACAACCTGGAGAGGGTCCTAAGAAGAGCCACTCACCTGATTCGAGGTCTGCAGGGACAGCCCTACAAGGAAAGGCTAAGGGACCTTAACCTCTTCAGCCTCTCCAAGAGAAGGCTGAGATGGGATCTTGTGGCGGCGTACAAATTCATAAGGAGAGAGCAACATGAAGTAGGCAACGATCTGTTCACCAGGGAACCGCCTAGAACGACAAGGAAAAATGGCCATAAGCTACTAGAGAGAAGATTCAGGCTGAACATGAGGAGAAAGTTCTTTACGGTCAGGGTTGCCAGAATCTGGAATGGGCTCCCAAGGGAGGTGGTGCTTACCCCATCCTTGGGGGTCTTCAAGAGGAAACTGGACAGACACCTGGCTGGGATCACTTGACCCCAGGTTTGGTGACTCTTTTCTTGCCTGCCAGGGGCAGAGGGTCAGACTAGATGGCCCACTGAGGTCCCTTCCAACTCTATGAATCTATGTGCCCACTGGGTACTTTTTTTAGGTGATAACTTGACCCACTTTACTAAGCTATTCATTTTCATTGATTTTTAGCAGTAGTATTAATAGGCTTTAGGTGGCATCCGGTTCAGATCTTTTAGTTCACTAAAACATGGGGCAAAAGAAGGAGCTGTTCCCTTGGCTAACAGCAAAGAATTCTTGAATACAGAACAAGTCCATTTTGCCAACAAAAAAAGACACATAATAAAGGTTCAGTAGCTTCGTCTAAAGTACCTGGATTTTAGGATATTTTTTTCTGAGATTTATCAGTTAAGTATAAAATCAGTTAAGTATGGAAATCCTTCCATTTCAAGGAAGGGTTACACAGGTGCAAATAGCAGCGAACTTGGGCTCATCTCAAGTAGCAAATTGCTAACAACATTCTATATGATGTCTTATTGCTGTGTTTGGGAAACATTGAATAAAGCAATAAAAGACTTAAGCCTGACCCTCGCTCCAGATGTATCCTGAGGCCCAGTCAGAGTCAACCCAACCATAGATGGATTTGTGTTCACTATGACTATGGAGTCAAATGTGACTGGATATACTAATTGCATCACATGCCTTGTGTTGGGCATAAAAATTGTTGTGCCTTAGCCATGCTAGTGGGATGAGCTGTCTAAGTTTGGGTCAGCCTTTAACATTGACCCTCCATGGAAAGTTGGTGCTGTAGATCCAGAAAGGTTATTGATCACACCAAGTCGTGTGGTTGAATGTTTTGTTTTCATCTAATAGTATGCAATCCTGATGTGTTCTTTTTTGTTCCTTTACAGTCTGCAGAAGGATAGAACATCTAGATGTTGTGTTTGTGATTGATGGTTCTGGAAGCGTAAGTGACTCAGAATACCAAACCATGAAAGACTTCATGATCACCGTGGTGAAAAAATCTGATGTTGGCCCAGACAGAGTTCAGTTTGGAGCTGTAAAATATTCTACCACACCAGAAACGTTTTTCCACCTTAATAAATTTAGTACAAAATCTGAGATTGTTGAGGCCATCCAGGCAGACAAATCGATAGGACTAAATACTTACACAGCTGCAGCACTTAGCCATTCAGAAACTCTATTCACTGAGAGACATGGCAGCCGCATAAAAAATGGAGTTCCACAGGTTCTTATAGTGATCACTGATGGTGAATCACATGATAAAGACAAACTTAAGGACACAGCCAAAAGGTTAAGAGACAAAGGAATTCTTATCTATGCAGTTGGGATACAAAGAGCAAACCGTGAGGAACTATTGATGATGGCAGGAGCAGAAGACAAAAGTTTCTATGTTAATACATTTGAAGGACTCAAAAGCCTCTCCATAAATGTAACAGATGATATATGCCAGGTTTCACAACCAAGTAAGTATTTATAATTCTATAAATTTATATTCCATTCTATTCCATTTATAATTTTTTCATAACTTTATTTTTAAAAATGAATATTGAGAGATTGAGACATTCATCTGTAAACTTGTTAATTATGTATATAGAACTTCTACCACTACAGCTAGCTCACAGTTCTCCAGAACTTATTAAAAATATTTTAAACAATAAGGAATATGATCGCATACCCAATAATCTCTTGGTTATTAGGCCTTTGTGAATAGAGAAGTATTCGATTTGAATTAGGATTCAGCCAATTAAGAGGACAGTGATGAAATTTATATCACTGTCCTGAATTGATTTGGCCAAATTGGCTTCAGAAGATTTGGCACTGATTCAGAGAGATTTGGTCATTCAGATTGGCTGGGGAGAGATAGGTATAGCTGCAGGTTCTCCTGTGGTTCCTCTGGCTGTGCCTGCCTCTCCCCTGGCAGGGGGAGCCACGGGAGAAGCCCCCATGCCTGCCCTGCCCAGCTCCATCTCCCGCCCAGCCCCATCCTAGTCCCAGCACTAAAAAAAAAAAGCAAAAAAAAAAAAAGCCCTGCACTCACCAGTTGCAGCAGGGCTCGTGGTAGAGCCCCCCTATGCAGCATGGGGTAGTGGTGGCAGTGGGGATCATTCCCCCACTTGGCACCCAAGCGGCAGCTGGCCCATTGCACAGGTGCACCTGGGGCCACTGGAGATGAGCAGTGCCAGGCTTCTGCTGACACGTGGAGCTACCCCAGCTCCCAGACAGAGTGCGATGCCCTGCTGAGCTGCACTGAACCGACACCGTGGGGCAGCTGCTGCATGGGTGCCAAGTTGTGGGGGGCGGGGGGCAGCGCGATCTAGATGTGTGAACATGCAGAGAGTTTAGGCATTTGCAGTTTAGGTGATAAGATAGCTAGACAGGAATCTAGAAACAACTTGTAGTAAGAGGAGAGAAACAATAATTCAAATAGCCTTTTATATATAAAAAAAAAATTAGAAATTAACCAATGAGATGTATACAAAATCACCGAAGCAAATTCATGATTTAGTAACTGTAGCCCCTTCTGTGCTTAGATTATTTTGTCTTTATTTATTTAAAATTGGCTTTTGTTTTAAACTTGGTTTTTGTGTCTCAGCTTTGGGCACCATAGGCCTGACCCTGTAGGCCTGACCCTGCATGGAAGTTAATAGGAGCAGAAATGGGCATCTTTAAGTAATAACTTAATTTTCCTGTATCTTCTGCAGAATGTGAAAAACCAGTAGACATTGTTTTCTTGATGGATGGTTCTAAAGGTGTTGCTGAAAAAGACTTTGTGGTTACAAAGGATTTCTTGATAAATATACTTACTGGATTCGATGTTACTCACAATGTCCGAATTGGCATCGCCCAGTATGGTAAAAGATTCCAAGAAGAGTTCAGCCTGAATGTTTTTTTAAACAAAGAAGAACTGAAAGAAAAAATTGAAGGCATTCAACAAATGAAAGGACGTCGAAGATATATCGGTGCTGCACTTGGGAAAGTGGAGCGCTACTTCAGGCCAGGAAAAGGCAGCAGAATAAATCAAAATATCCAGCAGGTTTTACTGGTATTCACTGGTGGACGATCATGTGATAGAGTTTCTAGAGAAGCAAAAAACCTGAGGAGGAAAGGCATTGAGATATATGCTGTAGGAGTGGGAAAAGGTCGTGCACACCTTAATCAGATAGTTGGCACTTCAGACAGAAAATACGCAGTTGATGATTTCAGTGACTTGAAGACCATTAAAAAAAGACTAGCAGATGATATTTGTAACCAACCTGCAGGCAAGTATTCCTGAACAAACTACTTTTAGGCCTCAAGGTGTTAATTATGTGCACAATTATGGAGTGTCTCTATGTGCATTGATATCCTCTACACTTTGTAGGATGCCCTAGAACAGCAGTTCCCAATCTGCGGTACGCATATCACTAGTGGTATGCAGACAACCTGTCAGTAGTATATGTTAACAGATTTATTATAATTACTTTATATGACAAAAAATGGGTGGTGGTACTTAAGGTTGAACTGAAAAATTTGCTGGTGGTGCTTAAGGTTGTATCAGTTTAAATCGGTGGTTTGCAGTCTTTCAGAGTTTGGGAACCGCTGCTTTAGATCACAGAATAGAAACATTTTTCTAATTCACATAAACAAAAATAGGTGTGTTAAGTAAATACTTGAGAAGGGCCTCATCTCAAAGTCTGAATCCAGCTACATTGAAGAAAGAAGACAACTGAAATTTCAATTCTGACTTTTTTCCTTCAACCTCAACTTTAATCTGTGGGTTTTTTTTATTGTGAGAATAGAAAAGGCCCTATTTTCATGGAGCTGAGTATGGAACAAGCTCCCCTGCCCCACCCCGCCATTGTGGAGCAGGGGCAGGTCCCAGCCCCATGCCTCATTTGGGAAATCAAGGCACTGGGCTTGGAAAGAGCTGCATAGATTCATAGGTGTTAGGGCCGGAAGGGACCTCAATAGATCATCGAGTCTGACCCCCTGCATAGGCAGGAAAGAGTGCTGGGTCTAGATGACCCCAGCTAGATGCTTATCTAACCTCCTCTTGAAGACCCCCAGGGTACGGGAGAGCACCACCTCCCTTGGGAGCCCATTCCAGACCCTGGCCACTCTAACTGTGAAGAAGTTCTTCCTAATGTCCAATCTAAATCTGCTCTCTGCTAGCTTGTGGCCATTATTTCTTGTAACCCCCGGGGGCGCCTTGGTGAATACATACTCACCAATTCCCTTCTGTGCCCCCGTGATGAACTTATAGGCAGGGGAGGGGCAGGTCCCAGCACCTTCCCCCATCTACTGGTGGGGCAGCTAGTAGCAGCCTCTGGCTGGGCAGGGAATCCAGGGAGATAAGGGAATCCCTGCCCAGCTGGGGGCTTGTTGCTAGCTGCCCCACTGGCAGATGGGGAAAGGTACTGGGACCTGTCCCTCCCCTGCAGCTCTTTCCAAGTCCCCTGCCCTGATCAGGGAGACACAGCTGGGAGCTCCCTGCTGCCAGGGCAGGGGGAATTATTGCCGCCACAGCAGCAGGCAGCCCCCCAGGGGCAGGGAGCAATATCCCAGCCCTGGCCAAGAGAAAGCTGTCTCCTGGCTCCCCCCTGGTGGTGGTAGGGGCCCATTGCAGAGCCATAGTAAGTGGGAGTAGTTTGCTGCTAGGAGCAGCAAATCTGTTCCCACATCCCTGCGTGTGTAGGCACCCGCCCAGGAACATTCATTCATGAGTAGTTTACTCACAAGTAAACTGATCTCAGAACAAATGCATGTGTAGATGTGCCCAGTATTAACTATAGTAATCACTGTCACTGATAGATATAATCATGTTTTTTAAATTCTCTCCCTTCTATTTTCCATTTAACTGGTTCTTAAATACCTGTGTCTTTCTCAGTGTATCTGGGCATGTCTACACAAGAAGTTTACTGTAGAGTTTCCTAATTAACTCTGCAGTAAACATCTCAGTATCTACATGTGCAGTGCTATTAGGATGGAGTAAACTAATTAACTCCACCATAGGTTACTACCTGTAAACACAAGTACTATCCTATGGCATAGTTTTTTACTCTGCAGCAAAGCACATGTTTTTTACTCTGCAGATGGCACGGCTGGCTGGAGCACAAGGATGCCTCAGTGTGTGGGCTTCCTGCCAGCTAGCTCCACACTGAAGGTCCCTTGTGCCCCAGCCAGCCCTTCTGCAGTGCACTGAGCCAGAGAGGAGCAACTGTGGGCTGACAGGATGACCCCCTGAGTCCCTGCCAGCTGGAGCTGCTCTGACCTAGCTCAATATGTAGCAGTTCCGGATGCACGTTCAAACAGTATTCCCAGGAGCAATTCACTCTGGAGCAATAAGCTTTAATTGTACTTGTTAGATGCTCCTTCTGTCTCATAGAATGTACCTTATACATTTCTACAACATGAGTCAATGTAATGAAGAATCTAATGAATTACAGTAATGAAGAATGATTTATTTCTCATTCAGAATAATTAGAGAGAAGGAATATATCTCTGCAGAGCATGACTTGGCTCATAGTTTGTGATGTGGCATGGTAGTCCCCTATCTCAGGGCTGCTCAGCCTCCAGCTTGGGGCCAAATGTGGCATGTGAAGCCATCACACCTGGCTCATAAGTCTCTCTATGGGTCAGGAAATTTGGTGGCAGGGGAGCAGTGGCGATTTAATACAGCCACACTCCCTGACTGCCAAATTCCCAAACCCTATGTGGCAGGTTGAACCAGCTCCCCTCCTATGGGGCCAGGCCACACCACCTTCTTGCCCCCATGGGGCCAAATCAAGCCCCCTATGCCCCGTGGGGCCTGGTTAGGTTGGACTGCCCCACGCCCTGTTGGGCAAGCACTGTTGGGAAAAAAAGGTTGAGAACCTTAATTTCCAATTTTCTTTTTAATCAGCTCTCACCCAGTGAGGGATTTTTAGGTCTTAAGTTCTCACAAAATAAAGATTCAATTAATTCAGCACTTTCAGGTTTGAGCTCTTCTTTCCTTGGAGTTTTCTGTTTACACCTTCTCTCAGCTCCCCAGTTTCCTCTGAGCAAGTAAGCTCTGCCACTCGCACTCAAATCTGAGCCTCTTTGGGAAACCAGCCCTAGGGGCCCTGAGACCCAAACACATTCTTGGGGCTGGATCACCCGAGCTCTCATCCTTGTGGTTATTCCTGAATGATGAGAGACTTTCTCGTCCTGGCACCATCTGACACTTCCCTTCAGGTCTCTCCTGACTCAAGTCTGAGTTTGAATTTGAACCTGAGTAAAACCACTCCTTTTACAACCCCGCAGGTAATTAAGTGACTTGGATACCTAGCCCCCATTCCCAATTGGTCTAGCTGTCCTTATTCCACAGAACTTATTGTTCTTAAGAAAACCATGTTGTGGAATAGGGCTATGTACTCTGGTCCCTGTCACCACTTTTAAAGGAGATGGACCAGGCTGTTATAGTCCCCATGGGAACCAAACATTAAAATGAGCTGCTCAGTCACTTGATACAGCAGCATTTAAATACCACAGGACTGGCCTCTCACAGTTCTGTCTCCCAAAGAGAGACAGCTTTTTCCTATTTGTAAGTACAGTACAAATATTATATACACATTTTTTAAAGAAATGCCTGGTATGGGATGTCTTTAATTCACTTTTTCTCTGTACCATGTGTAGTGAGACCCTTGTACAGATCTTAAACCTCTTGGTAGAACTTTTACTATTTCAAACATATTCAGCTTCTCCAAAACTCAGTACTAAACCAAAATCTCCTTATTTCCTCTGGAGTTTCAGCCTTTTCTCTTTGAAGTCATATTTTTTTAATACTTTTTGTCTTGCTGACCTTGTCCCCTCATTCAGGATTCCGTTGAGAAACTAATTCACAAGAAGAATTTTTCAGCCAGGTCCATAAACTTTGTTAAATGTTGTCCTAAAGCTCTTGTGAAAACCTGGCTATGGATCAGAAGATGTTGCCTTTTTCAGGACTTAAAAATACCAGTCTGCAAATTATTAGCAAGCTGGATTTTTAACATGGAGTGAAATAAAATTAATTAGAGATGCTCTATTTCTGTCTATCTCATGCAATAGCGTTGCTTGGATTTCTGTGCGCTTTAGGTCATTCAGATTGTATCAGGGTCTATAGCTGATGTCAAAGTTCCAAAATTTGCAGTGATCTCATGTTTTTGGGTTACTAAGTCTACTGTGCAATTTTCCATAAGCAGATATTCAATAAGATATGGTGACAGAGGAAGGTAAACCTAAACCTTGTCACTGCAACAGTTGGACATTGGCTCACAATGATTTTTCCCAGAATTTCATTTGTGAAAAATTTTTAAAAATGCTTTTTGTTCCTATTCAGTGCACAAACAACAAATTAAATGCTGAAAAATGTTTTGAGGGACCAAATATTAATTTTTCTTATCAGCTCTATTTTCAAATGCCCTGCCGACTTTTTCCCCCCTCCTAATTTCTGTTTTGAGGATGTGCTTTTCTCATAATACTAAGGTAATTTCTCCTTGACCTGAAGTTTGTGTAGCGACACACGAGGTAGCTTTAAACCAGTTGGCAGCAGTATGGAGATGTTAGCATGGGGCATAGGAAGCTGCAAAAGCCATCCAAGAAGCTGGGTAAATGTTTAAAGATTAATTTGTCCCTGGGTGAATTAGAAACATAAAAAATCCATATTAGTTTAGCTATGAGCCCTGAATACGTTGGCTGTCAGTCACAATTTGACTGAGTGCTCTGACCAGCAGTTCTTTCCTTACCTCTCTTTCTTTCTTTTCTCTCTGCTGCCCACCCCAACATTTTCCGCTCTGAAAAAGAAAATGGCTTGTGAACTAATTTCTTGTTTTTTTTTCTCCAGACTTAATTTGTTTGGTGGATATTGTTGTGGGATTTGACATCACATCACAAACAGAAGGCAATGATTTTTTTCATGGACAGCCCAAGCTGAGAGAGAACCTTCCCAACATCCTAAAAACCCTCACATCCTTGAGTGGTGTGAGTTGCAACCTAGGATCAAAAGTTCAGAGCAGTGTGGCACTGCAAGTGAAAAATACAGTCCGTCCAGTGTCTTCCAAGTTTGAAATTAACCCTGAAATAATCCTCAACAACCTGAAAAATGTTGTGATCGCCAATCCCTCTTTTCTCAATGTTGCCTTCTTGCAGTCACTTTGGAAAGCATTTAAAAAAACATCTGATAATCGAAGAAAGGTAACTTGGTCCAAAGTAATTTTCTTTCTCTCTTTAATTTACTTGTTTTATTCTTACGCGTTTAAACTGTTCCTTTAATCTTTTTACAGGTGTTACTTATATTTTCAGATGGTGTGGATGATAACATAGAGGCACTTGAGGAAAAATCAGAAGAACTCAGAAAAAAGGGTGCTTAATAGATAAAATATTTTCACTTATTTTTTATTCAGCAAGCATACTTAATACGAGGACTGGGTAAGAAATACTTGTACCCCAGAAACATGAGTGGGAGCCCATGACAGAAGAGAGAAGTTTTCAGTTCTCAGGAGAAGGCAGGCAAAAGGAAAAACTCCTCACTTGGTATAAATCAGAATGGCTCCACTGGAGATTTGACTAGAGTGACCACCTGTCTAACTGGGTGGGACAGTCCCAAAATATAAGCATCAAGTCCCAGTCCTGGGCTGAATGACTCCAGAATGGCATTTGTCCCGGATTCCCCTTGCCTCACTCAACTATGGTCCCAGTATCATGTGCAAGGATCCAGATTTTCTGTTCACTGTGGAAAAACACAGATTTTCTCCTTTGAAGGAGAACAATGCAGGAAATAACGGGTTTCCCTTTACAGGCTGGCTGAGTTCCAGCTTACTAGGGGCTGTTTGGGGCTGGAAAGAATGGGCCCTTGTACACATGATGATATCACTGTAATTTGTTACATAGGAAAGTAAAATACATTGGATGTGTTTTACTTTGCTAGGTAAAAAAAGTCAGTTAAATTGAAATATGCTGCTGCAGCTGTACACTGTTATGAAATTTAATTACAATATGCTGTCACAGCTGTACACTGTTATGCAACGCTTTTTTAATCACTAAGAAAGGCAATTAAACCACTAAAAGGGGCAATTTCATCACGTGTAAAAGAGCCCTTCATCACGTGTACAAGGGCCTTATTATGCAAGAAAATACATACTAACAAATAGTTTTGTAAGTTTCATGGGGCTGTCCCTATATATCCTACGAGGAAAAGAGGATGCACAGACAGAAAAAGGGAGGTGTTTTAAGTGTCCAGTCACCTGTATTTGTTATGGCAGATGGTAGAAATGTAAAAAGAAAAGAAAAGAAAAAACCCAAAGAACTAGTGGGTGATGGAAATGACTGTGTGGAGGTTCCAAGGTAATCAATACACTGGTAAGTAACATAATGGCTTAACCAGCAAAGCTTCTGCTGACAGCAGAAAAACAGTAATGGGGAAGAGTTAAAGGCCCAGTTCAACACCTTTGCACCAACAAGGGAGTGGTGGCTAACTGCCTATCCCATGTGATAGCCACTTCAACTATACCCAGGCAAGCAGTCCATGGGATGTACTCTGAGGAATATATGCTGCATTGTCACAATTGCAGTGGCTGCAGTGGGAGTGAACAAAAGAAAGTAGGATTTATTATGGAGATGTGCATTGTTCTTCATTCCTCCTGTGTCACTGAACATAGCAGGCACCATTAATCCTTCATTCAGACTAAGTAAGTGCTTTGAAATGTATCAGGCCTCAGCTTGTAAAATTTAACTTGCTTTGCTTTTCACCAATGCAACTGAAATCTGTGTGTGAGCCACAGAACCTAAGTACCTTTGCTGGCTGCCATCAACTTGCTTTCTGGGGATATATGCTTTTCAACGTAAGGTGTTGCCTTTTGAATTTCTCTTCACAATCTCACTAGATATAGTGAAAGACAAAAAGAGGAAGAATTGCTTCCTATTGCAGCATTTGAAAGCATGTCACATTAATGAGTATATGTTTGCAGATTCATGACACTGCATTCTCTAATTTTACACTGGTGTAACTCTGTTGGAATCTGTGGATTTATGTTTGTATACACAGGATTAGTACAAAGCTCTCAGTGGTTCTGAACTCAGCCAAATGTTCAAAACCTTGATACTGTTCCAGGTGAGATAGTGACACAGAGCCATCTAAAATTTCAGTATTTTTGTGGTGGTATTTGTTAATATTTTAAAAGGAAATGCAACCAAAACACATTTTTCTTAATCAAAACAATTTGGCTCCTGTCCCTCCCCTCCAAATAGGCGGCTACAGAATATCATGCTTTTGCTTTTCTTCTTAAATGCACTTTTCCAGGTTAAAGCCTAAACTATGAAGTAGATATTTATGTTAACATGCATAGTATTCAGATGACCTTTGAACCTCATTTGTTGTTCAAGATGTTTCAAGTGCTTCTTTTTGTGGATGTTCTTACTTCTTCATGTCATTAACACTTATACAAACTAAAAATACAATTGTATAAAAATAGAAGTCAGACTAAATTATAATGTACATTCCGTAATCTGGAATTTTTTGCCTTTCTAGCTGAATTTGCATGCGTGAGAATAAATGATATTTTCAATTATTTATTACTTTTTATTTTTATAATCATTTTTGTGTAGGACTTCATGTTTTTATGTGATCATTTAATGTGTAGGATTGGATGCACTCATACCTGTTGCTCTTGAAAGGGCCTCCAATTCTGAACAACTTCAATACATTGAATTTGGAAGAGGATATGAACGTAGAACTATTTTAGATATTGGCATGACAGATACAGCCAGCCAGCTCTCGAAGTACTTGGTAAGTTGTTCCATAAAGGATCAACATACATGATTAAATCTTTGTTTAGGTGCCTACAATAATATTTATTTTCCTCAAGCGAATGAGACACATTATTCAAACTAACATGAGATTCATGTTAAAAACAATGTGGTCCTTTCCTGCTCCGGATGAAGTAAATAGTAAAAATCCTCTCTTATTTCAATGGGGGCATATGAGAATTTTTAGCAAATGAAATTTCACCTGAAGTAACTTCTTTTCAAGGCCAATATTACTGAAAGAACATGCTGCTGTGTGCCTTGCAAGTGTGTTGGGGAAGAAGGTGATAGGGGATCTCGAGGAAATCCAGGGATAAAGGTAAGAATAAAACTGCTTTACCAATTTGATTGTAATTTTAAGGATGGGCCACGTGCACCTGGAAAAATTAAAGCATTGGGGAGTCTCCAGTAGTTTTGCTAATACCTGTTTATGGAAGGGGTATACTAAAACTGTAACAGGGCTGGATTTTGGCTACTACTTTATGGGGTCTCTTGCCTGTGGCTTATTGCCAGAAATGAAACTGTTGCTTTTCAGCTCAGTAATAAGAACTGCAGAAAACTATAGAATGATTGTTATTATTTTGAACTCTTGCAGAAGAGCACCTACATTTCACATAAGTTCTTTACATCACAGCAGGTTCTGCCTTTCAGCCAGTACAAAAGACATAGGTCCTGTGGTGTAAGGAAACAAGAAATATAAAAGCCATCTTGGATTTACCTTGGGGGAGTTGGGGAGAGGGAGGGAGGAAGAGGAATGTGTTGACATTTTCCTTGTGAGAATGGCTTCAAAATATAAATATAAAAACCCAGATGGGACACTCCGTTAGACTCCACTGATGCAAAAAGGGGTTCAGCAGAGAAGGATTTTTCTGAATGTTTGGAAAAAAAACAGATCACTTGCTCTCCTCCCCGGCCGCACCCCAAATCAGAGGCTGTCCCTGCACATTGTAACAAGTGAAGATGGGGAGTTCCATGCAATTAATCGTGCATGGGAAATATTTGAAAATACTATTTAATGAGTTCATCCAAAAACACTAGCTCTGGAGTAGCACTAGCTCTGATCTTGTTTTTCTTTGGAACATGGGATTGGTATGAGCTATCTGTCTGGGACCTTGTAGAATCCAAGAAAACTAATATTTATGTATCCAATTTTCAGTACTTCAGGGAGCTTTTTAGGGAACCAAGTAATTGATATGGGTAGTTTTTACAGAAATGTCACAGAATTGCAATCTCTGAGAAAACTGCAACACATTTCATTTTGACTGTATTCTTGATTCTGTAAAGGGTATCATTCACCTCCAAGTAAAAGTCATGGAAAGACCTTACTGTCTTTCATTGGGGCAATGCAGCCTAAGATACTTTTAAAAAGCCCATGAAGAAATTCCCACAACTATGTCAAACAGCTACTTCCAACGTAGTCCCATGGAACAACTTCTGGTGGTGTTATGGGTGGATTATGTGGGAATTTGAGCAGTGTACTTTATCCAGCTGTCAGAATCACAAAGAAAATGTAAAGGATCTGTCTCTGTAAATCATGTTTTGTCACCCATGCCCATTTCTGCTGCCCCTGTTTCTCTCCCCAGTTCTGACCAATGAGTAATGCTACCACCTGTGCAATTCAGAGCTGGCCTAATGAATTCCAAAGAGGAGTGTTATTACGCATTAGCAGTAACTGAGGGGAGATGCCATGTTGTGGGGGTGGAAGGGACTAAGCCTCATTGCCTTCTTTTTTCATCTCAAGCCACTAGATTTCTGTCTGTCAGGGACAATTTCTCGTGGTTTCAGATTCTCTTGGCACTTTGTTTTTCAACTAAAGTTTTTGTTTTTTCTCAGTTGTAACTTCATTTCAGTGTCTAGCTCCTTTTTTAAGATAAAAAATCACTAGCATATTAGCCCTCTGGTTTCCTCTTCTACAGCACTTCTAAATCAGTCTTCCTTGCCACCTTCCCCTCCTCGCAGCTGAGAAGCCTGCAAGCACTGAGCTGAGTTAAGGTGCCTCAGAGGATGTGCTCTGCCCTGCTGCCACAAGCAGCCAGCCTTTGCACGCTGCTATAGCATGTGGCTTAAATGGATGAGCTGTGCTTTGCCACCACAAAGTAGGGACCCTCACGTTCTCTTGGCATGAAATCTGGCTATACTGTAGGACACTAAATCAGGGACACGTGGATCTCTGCAAAAGAGGAGAGGAGCCTGTTTTTGGATGTCTTTGAAAACTGCATGGATTCCAGAACTCCAAATAGCAAAAATATACCTGGCAAAAGGCAGCATTTTATACTGCTAATGAACAAAGGTAGCAAAAATCAGAGTTTAATTCTAATTATTTTGCCTTTACTTCCTGAGAAGGGGGTGGATACTTGAGGCATGTTTCCCTCACTGGGGCACTTGCAATATTTTGTATTAGGATCACCTTTGCTTACCCACTGTGCAGCCTATCTATTTATACAGAAAAGGCTTTTTTCCCCCTGTGAGCTCTTGCTCCTGCCTTGAGCTTCTATGCAGTGAGAATAGTGCCTTTCTGGCTTTCAACCCAAGGACCCCTGCTCTGCCAAGAAAAGGGCTCAGAATTCAGAGAGCAGCATAATGAAAGCTGTGTCCATCTGGTTTTTAGCAAATAAGATCTGCCAGGAAAAGGAGACATAGAATCTGAAAAAAAGCTATTGTCTGTCTGTCTCTCAAGTCCTACCTCTCCATAGGCTGGCTCTGGATTTAAGCGTAAGGGGTTTTTCTTGCAGTCTCTGCTAAGAAGAGGCATATGAGGACTCTGTTCCCATTGCAGCTGCATTATCATGGATTTATGACTAATTTTTCTGAGTTATGTCCTAAGTGATACTAGGTATCTGACAAAGTATTTGCTGTTAGCCAGCCTAGGGAAACTGGCAGGCAGCCTTGCAGGCTTCCAGGGCTATCTAATAGATTTGTTTACTGATTTGTTTACTAGCACCCCTTGGTGATGAGTCCTAGATTTGGATGAACAGTATGAACATCGAGGGTATGTGCTAGACACTCCATTCTCTCCTCCTCGTCCCAAGAAGTTGCCAAACCAGAACAAAATAATTGTTAAATGAAAATACTATGCAAAAAAAAAAAAGAAAGAATGTCATATTCTTGGGGAAGTAGCTCATCATCTCAGTTCTGTTTCTTGATTGGAATGGGAGATCACAGGTTCTATTCTGCCAAATCCTTGAGTTAGGTTGTGGCATGATCAGTACCTCCTAGTTTGGTGGCTATAAGGATGCTGTGTTGCACTGATTCTGTAGCAGCCAATCATTTAAAACAAATACTTTGTGCACCCGAAGTTATGAGTGCAGAAATGCTTTCAGAATGATTAGAAAATAATGTTTCTGAGAATACAGGAAGGTCTCATTCTTAACTGTCATACAGCATTAGCTATCCATTAGTCACTAGCAATGCAGAGGGTACCTTAGAAGAGGTTCTGAAATAGAGAAAAAAAATGGACTAGAAACTGTCAATGAAAAGATATATTTTCTTCCCAAATCAACAACATTTTAAGTGTATCAGACATGAAATGGGCAGTTACATATGAAATCTTTATGGTTCCTATTCAGGCCTCCTTTTGATCTACTGTGCCCTCTGAGATCTGTTATCTCAGGAAAGCCAAACTAAGTCCTAGTGGACTCCAAGATGAACATGAGCCGGCAGTGTGACGAAGCCATCAGAAAAGCCAATGGCACTTTATCGTGCATCAGCAGATGCATGACGAATAGGTCCAGGGAGGTGATACTTCCCCTCTATAGGGCGCTGGTCAGACCGCAGTTGGAGTACTGCGTGCAATTCTGGGCGCCACACTTCAAGAAGGATGCGGATAACCTGGAGAGGGTCCAGAGAAGGGCAACTCGTATGATCAAGGGCCTGTAGACCAAGCCCTACGAGGAGAGACTAGAGAAACTGGACCTTTTCAGCCTCCGCAAGAGAAGGTTGAGAGGCGACCTTGTGGCTGCCTTTAAGTTCATCACGGGGGCACAGAAGGGAATTGGTGAGTATTTATTCACCAAGGCGCCCCCGGGGGTTACAAGAAACAATGGCCACAAGCTAGCAGAGAGCAGATTTAGATTGGACATTAGGAAGAACTTCTTCACAGTTCGAGTGGCCAGGGTCTGGAACGGGCTCCCAAGGGAGGTGGTGCTCTCCCCTACCCTGGGGGTCTTCAAGAGGAGGTTAGATGAGTATCTAGCTGGGGTCATCTAGACCCAGCACTCTTTCCTGCTTATGCAGGGGGTCGGACTCGATGATCTATTGAGGTCCCTTCCGACCCTAACGTCTATGAATCTATAAGTTATGCATCTCATTGCATTCATGGATAATATACCAGTTATTGCTCCATTGGGAATAACAAGTCACTCATAATTAGCCAAATGCTAGAAAGGATTTATACAAACTAGTTACTCTAAAACTGGCATGGTCCTGGCCCTATATTTGAGTTCATAGTACAATTTGCAAAGATCCAAAAGAACTTCCTTGCATCAGCCGTTTCTTGCCAGTGGTTCCATAAAGCCAGTTTTCTCCAGTGCTTGAAATTTGCTCGTCAATCAGTGGTTTCCCTTGAGTGGGATTTCTCAAACTGCACCTCCAGAAATTCAGTGACAGAACACTGAGCCAGTTATTCAATACAGTACGAATTGAGGTGTCAGTCCATTTGTGGACAGGTAAGTACCTGGAATACACTTATAGCCAACTCAACTTTCACTCCAGGCTATTGCAGACTCATTTTTGGAAGCAAGCTTCACAGTTCACTTTGACAGCTCAATCATGCAAAGGGACTTGGCCACAGGCATTGTCCACTGATTCCAACATTATATTTATATTATTAATTGCAGCTTTGGAAGAAGATATAAGAAGCCATGTCATAATATACAAACAAGAGTACTCCTCCTATGTCCTGTCAGAGGAAAGCCAAACATTTGCTTTATTTAAATTTTCTATAACATAGGGAGTACCCAAAGGTTTGAGTTTCTTAGTGGTAATAAAGCAGTTGTCAGAGAAAAATCTGCTGTTTTAAAAGAAAATCCATCTTCAATATACAAAGAAAGAAGATTGGAGAATTGAAGTCCTAGTTTTTCACTTGGAGTTCATACACAGCCAAGTAACTTCTGTGTCACCTTCAGAAGAGACCAAAACCCTGAAAATGGGGATACAATTATCAGGTAAGACACTTCTCATTTGTTAAGGTTTAGAAATATGAAGAGACAAAAAGATGGACTATGTAGGCAGAATTGTACTGGTCTTTTCAGAATTCTCATTACAGTTCCATAAGTCTAAACAAGCAACATTTATTAATTTTGTTCCTGCTTTTCTCTTCATTTCAGGGACCTCCAGGTACAAGTGGACACCTGGGATATTTAGGAGATGATGGGGAGCCGGTAAGCTTACAGGACTTTAGTTTTCACTAAGAAAAATACATGAAAACTCAACACTCTATTAGCATATGTAAATTGACATAGCTCCCTAAAATTCAGTTCACATCTCCTCTATCTTTCAGGGAACAAGAGGACCTCCTGGACTGGTGGGAAGACAAGGCAATAGGGGATGTCCAGGTACAAGAGGTCTCAAGGTAAAACTGAAAGTATTATTTTAACTAACAGTAAAATATTCTCTTTATCTTTTTGTTTTGTTTTTCCTACTTATTTAACAGATATTTGTTATTTTAATTTATTTCAGGGACTTCGAGGAATTAGTGGGCATAAGGTAAAGTACATTTTATTTATTTATTTATTGTTTACTTAATTTGGAAAGAAAAAATATGACTTCAAACTGAAGTATCACTTCTGATTTCCAGATGGCATTTCTTTTCTAGGACTACATATTATAAACATTGCTTGTGCTTGACTCTGAGTTCACTGGTCAGCGTAGGCGTCTATTTGGTCCCTAAAAGACGTCAAATAGAATGGAGCTTCAAAGAAAAAGTAATTGGTAAATGCAGTATTTTAGGGCTTTATTCTTCTTGTACTCAGGCTCTTGAAAGTTTTGCCATAAGCTTCAATGGGCACAGTATTGGTTTGTTGTTCCTTTTTAACCTATTTTGAAAATGGCTGTGGTATGTCCATTTGATTATCATGTGTAAGGCAAATGTAAAAAATGAAACAGTAGGCATTAATTCATACATTGTTAAATTTATATTTGACTTCTGCATCATTTCGGCTGTAAACCTAAAACGATTATTTTGGTGAATGAGACTCATTCATACCTGTTTTTGTCATCTCAGGGATCACGTGGTGATGATGGGATTGATGGAATTCAAGGAGAAGAGGTGAACCCTTTTAATTTTCATACTGTATTGACATCAACTTAAGTTCTGAAATAAAATAATTAAAATATAAATAAATATTAATAATTCTTTTTATTTTTAAGGGTGACACTGGACCTTCAGGAAACAAAGGAGAAAAGGGTGACTTAGGTTATCCGGTAATGTGCATATTGTCTCATTTGATCAGGGTTTGATTTCAGAATAATAAGCCTGGGTATTACATGAAAAATACCCACTTGAGTACAGGGAGTGGTTTAATATCACAAAATTACTAATCTGTTTTGACCTGGGTCAACACGGTTTAGTCATAATTCCTGCTTATCAGAAGTAGGATTGCCTCCCTCTTCATGGTTGACATGGTCTTTTTTCAGCAGTAAATACCCAAAGTAAATATGTTTATAGGAAATTTTATTGAAAAACAATTACATGAATCATGTATTGTACAGGGTTCAACATTCTTCCATATATTTCTTGAACTCAAGTTGTTCCTTAAGGGCTAACATTAATCTATAGTACATATACATTAGCAATTCCTAATTCATAGAGCAAAACCCAGGAATGAATGTTAGTAATTAAAGACTTGAGCCCAGAAATGAAAGATAGTATTTTAGGAGTTGAGCTGAGCTTCATTGAAAGGAGCAATGCATTTGAGTTTATTTGTCCTTCCTCTGCAGGATTTAGAGCAAGTGGTTCCACAAAATTTATTAATCATTTGCTATGCTTTGAACAACTTTCAGTTCTCTTGGTAAAGGTTTTTTGGTATATTGACTCCTTAGATTGTCTCCCCATTTTCTGCTATGTGTCAGGGTGTTTTTAAGCCCTCCGCAGAAGCACTGTGTGTTGGCCATTGTGCCAATGCTCCTGCTGGAACCAAAGCAGGATGTTCCTGGCTAGAGGGACTTGTCCCTCTGTCAGTGGCGATGCATAGGGGGTGCACAGGGATGCACGTGCACCCCCTGAGAGCGCTGGTGCACCCCCTCATAGCCAACATTCCCCACTTAGGCGATGGGCAGGGGGGGAGGGTGGGAGCACTGGTGCCCCCCCTGACTGAGAGCGCTGGCCGGGGAGTGGGGCCACCAGGAGGAGTGTCGCTGGCCCTTCTGGCTACACCCCTGGTTCTTTCATGTGCGCTGCAGGCACTTCTGGGTCAGCACAATTGGCTGTGGGAGATTCCCCCGAGTCACTGGGGGACCAAGTGCCCCCTCTGTCTCAGGAGGCACCAGTTGCCCATGTCCTCCATTCAGGGTCAGACTGATTGCTGTATTTGGGATCAAGAAGGAATTTTACCCCATGCTTTGACTGGTATGAACTATGGTGGGGGTTGCCTTCCTGTGTAGTAGGCAGTGTAGCCCTCTACCTGGCATCTCTTGAGCATATATTGACATGTCATAGAAGCAGGGCGTTGTTTGTCGTGGTTTCCTTACTTTATCTGTGTCAGGTTAGGTGCTAGGTGTATGTTGTGTCAGGGTTGAAGGTAATCTTATGTAGAGTTTAGATTATTGATTGTATAGGATGGTTTGGAGAGGGATGATCCTGCCACAAGTAGGAGGTTGGACTTGATAACCTCTGAATGTCCCTTTCAGGCCTACTTCTGTATTATTCTATGATTATGTGAAATGCATGGCGTTTGAGCTGCACTCTTGTCCCCACGTGAATTCAACCGACTAGATGCTTTACCTGAAAAACTAAGATGTTCAGATAATGAAAAGGGCTTGAATAAAGTGATCACAGAGAGAAAGCATGGTTCTTTCATCCATGTTTTTAGCCCACATTCTTGTGGTTGGATGATTTACACAGGCGTAAGAGTCCATCCATGCAATACTTAGTCCAGGGTAACAACTTTATATGTAAGAAGAAAAACAATTTAGGGCCCCAAATCCAAGTCCACATTTTAAGCAGTGTTTCAGGCCACTTACTATGAATTTGAAATCCTTAACCTTCCCCTTCAACAGGAAAAACATTTTTCAGAATCTTACTTGATTTTATGATTTCAGGGCAGTACAGGACCAAGAGGACCCCCTGGTGAACGTGGCCAGAAGGGCTTTCAAGGAGATCCTGTAAGCTTTTTCCAGATGCAGTACAGATGCAACCTAGTTCTTTGCAAATTAATTTTAAATATTTTGCTCATATATTAACTTGCATACCTTTCTGTCTGGCAATTTGAATGAAAATGTACTTGTACTTCTAACTGTGTTTAAAATATGCAGCACTATATCTGGGATTCCTAGGCTAGGGACAGATATTACACATAAAGCAGTTTAAGTGATCAGAAACTGGTTTAAACCTGTAACAGAACAGACATTAAGTGCACATAAACCAGCTGGAAAATGGCTGAAAACAATTTGAGATAAACCTGGTTAGATGTAGTATCAGACTTAACTGATTTGGCTCAAACCGGTTTATGCAATGTCTGTCCCAGACCTCTTGCTGGTTTAGGATAAACCAGACTCCCCCAGCATTCCCTCTGGGCTGGGCGGGGTTGTCCGCTCCAGCCGCAGGGCTGACACCGCCCCTCTGCTCTCTAGCCACCCCCTACTGGAGACACGGGCTGGCATGGCCCTGTTAAGGCAAAGTGGCAGGGGGCTGGCATGGCCCTGTTAAGGCAGGGAGGGGGCTAATTCTTCCCTCCTTCCCCTCTTGCCCCACCATAGTCGGGATCAGCCTGTCTGCCGGGGAGCAGAGGGGAGGGGGCTGCAGTGGTGGCCCCTGGAGCTGGCAGACTCCAGCTGCATGGAAGGGACAGAGGGAGGACTTGACCCTTTTCCCTGCCCCCTTCACCTTAACGGGGCCATGCTGGGTTGGTTGTCCCATAGGGTGGGTAGGGGGGCTCTGTTCTCTGCTGGGGGGACTCTTCCCCCTTCTCCTCCTTCCAAGGTGGGAAGGATGACTCTGTGAGGTGCTGGATGGGGACTCTTCCTCCTCCCCTTCCTGTCTGGGGGGGGCTCCATGTGATGTTGCCTGGCCCCAGAACAGGGGTGGGGGGAGGCTGTTCCATGCTGGGGGGAACTCTTTCCCCCTCCTCCTCCCCACAAGAAAGGCAGCAGGAGCATGGAGCTCAGCTGGGCAGGGTGTGAGTGTGTAGGGTGTGAGGGAGGGTGAGGGGTGTAGGGACCCCAACACACTCCCCCCATGGTGTACAATTCCCGCTGCTTGGCAGCAGCAGCAGGTGGGGAGGTCAGGGTGTTCGTGCCCTGAGCAGGTGCAGCTCTGACCAGTGCTGCATGGACAGAGGGAGCAAGCCTGCCTTATCCCTGCAGCTCTGCTCTGGGCACGAGCACCTTGACCTCCCTGCCTGTTGCTGCTGCTGCTGTCAGCCAGTGGGGCCTGCATGCTATAGGGAGAGTGTGTGGGGGGGGTCCCTACCTCCCCCACCTGCACACTCACATCCTGCCCAGATGAGCTCCACGCTCCCGCTGCCCCTCGGGGGAGGGGGAGGGGGAGGAGGACGACGGGGAAGAGTTCCCCCCAGCATGGAACAGAGCCTTCTCCTGCTCTTGTGGGGGAGGAGTGGGGGGAAGAGTTTCCCTCTGGGGTTGGGCAGCATCCCATAGAGCCCCTCCTCTCCACCCCGCAGCGATGGAGAAGCAGGGGGAAGAGTTCCCTTCTGGGGCCAGGCAGCCTCACAGAGCCCCCTCCCCACCTCTCTGCAGGGTGGGTGGGAGGAGGAGGGAGAAGAGCCCCCCCAACACTGAACAAGGCCTCCCACCCATCCCCATGGGGGAGAGGGAGGAGGGGGAAGAGTTCCCCTCTGGGGCTGGGCAGCCCTGTGCGCTGGGAATCCCTGCTGTCAGGGAGCCACTGGGGTGAGCTTCCCAGGGCCTGGCAACACTCCTTCTTTAGCTCAGCTTCCCTGTGGAAGGGAGGGCTGCTTTAGTGCCTCCGGGGCTTCTGGCTTGAGCCACTGGAAGCATGTGCCGAATGTCTGTCCACTTGCAAACCAGTTCATTCTCTGCAGGTTAGACTAACCTGCAAAGACTGAATCAGTTAAGGCTCTGGCTTTTTGAATGCCTGTCTCTAGCCCTAACGCTTAATATTTTTATATGAACCCTTCACATATTAAACTCTTTCTCCTTTTTTAACAGAAAGTGTCCCACAAGTTTTAAATATTTAATGTTTCATTTTGCTCTCAATCTGTGCTCACTATAGAGGGCTCCAATGAGCAATAAGCAAAATTCTCTGCCTTCTCATCCAACATAATATGGGACTTGCAAGATATCATACCAGGCTATTTTTGTAAAAGAACAAATACCATTGCCGGCTAACTGCATAGTATTTCTTTTCTTTTTCTTCTTTCTTAAGGGAAATTCTGGATCGATTAGTGAGATAAAAGGATCTAAAGGCATAAAAGGAGACCAAGGAAAAGTGGTGACTATTTAGTATTTTTTGCATTTCTATATCAATGGTTTATTCTCCATATGCAAACCTACAGTATTTTATTTTTTTTTCTAATAAAAAAATAAGTCATGTAGTCCAACCCCATGCCCAAGGTAGGATCAACCCCAGTGAAAGGTCCAGCCTGCATTTAAAAACTTCCAATGGTGTAGAGTCCAGAACCACTCTCAACAATAGGTTCTGGCTCTTACTCCCTCCCACCTCACTATCCTTCCTCCTAGCTAGAAACCATTTTCTGATATTCAGCCTAAATTTTCCTTGTTATGATTTAAGGCTGTTGCTACTTGTCCTGTTCCCCATGGCCACAAAGAATACTCTGTCACCATCCTCTCTATAATCATCTTTCATATTTTTGAAGAATGTTATCAAATCCCCCTTTACTGTCCAACTAAATAAACTGCAGATGAAGCTTTCTGTTCTGTACAGTGGTGTATCAAACCCACAAATCACTGGCAAACCTATTGACTTACTCCAAATCCACAGATCAATGGAGATAATTTTAAATTATTCTGTGGCTAATTTGTGCTGCCAGTTTTCATGCAAAATTCTCACTAGACTCAAAGGAAGCTTTGCATTAAGAAGAAATGAAAAATTCTATCTTTAATATTTCTGATGGTGTCATAGATTCTCAGTCCCTTTTTATGTAGCAGGTATGGCTTCTTTCATAAAATTTGGTTTAAAGATGCTAAGAATGGTTATAGTGGCAATTACTTTACAAATTCAGTCTCTTCACAAGCATATGCCAGGGCAGTTTAGAACTATGGAAGCAGTAAGGCTATTACCTCATGTTACTAGCTAGCATGGTTTCATCCATTCTAATCTCTATAATGATTGTTTTTGTATAATGCTTTTCACCCGTGGGTCTCAAAATGCCATAAAAGAGAACAGTACTATTATACCTATTTTGCAAATGGGGAAATTGAGACATAATGGGGGCTAGAGAAATAGCTAAGCTTACACAATAGGGCTGTAACAGAGCCAAGAAAGGAACTTCAGTGTCTGGAGTCCTAATCCACCTGCCAGGATATATTATAACTTCTTGAAGATCACCATAATTGTGTTGATGGATATTTATAGAGTTACTAAGCAGTAGGTAAGATATTTACTACTTATTTTGATGATCACATTTTGTAAAACAGGCTACACCAGAAAGGTTTTGACAAAAAATGCTATACAGTGGAAGTCACAAAGCTAGCATTTAATGGTTCTGTTCTTTATTCTGATCAAGTGGTTTACAGATATTATTTGCAAAAATGTTTTGATCTGATGGATGGATGGATATGTGGGAAAAGGTGACACAATATAGCAGCATTTGAGAGATAACATGAAATTAAATGTCATATTTACAGGGTGAAAGAGGACCAGGGGGATCACCAGGCTTGCCAGGATCTGGGAACTTCATAGTAAGAACCTACATAGAAAAAGACACTGGACATGCAACCTGAGGCATCATACAAAGGAAATACCTAACCATGATCCAAGATAGAGTATTTAGGATCTTGCCTCTCACTCTCCCTTTCTAAAAGCCTCGCTAAAAGAAGATGAAATAAAGATGATCTCCAACAGACTGCCCTGAAAGTATTAACAACAACAGCAGCAGCATTTGGTTTCATACAGACACTTTCCTTCTGACTAGAAGTTTCATATGGATTGCCAACATGAATGATTAACAATCCAGATGAAAAGATTAAGGGAAAATAAGCTTTAATAGCAAAACTTGAGTTATAAATGTGTATCCAGTGCTGTCTGAGCTAAATTGCACAGACAGGAATAGTCCTTAATGACTCAAATAGTTCCTGAGACTTCAGAGGAATGTTACTTATCCTAAAAATAGGGCTATGGTGGAATTTCCATGTAATGCAGGCCTGTTACTAATCATCAGCGCAGGATTGAATTTCATACTGTAGGTCAGGGCTGCCCAAAAGTTAAACCTGTTGTTTAATGAAGAAGGAGAGCAAACAACAGTGACACCAGAAAGTTCCTTCTTTGCTTCAAGTTATCACAAAACCAGCCTGACCAGATACTTAAATTAAGTTAATTTAAGTGGGGGGGGGGGAGGAAGGGGAAAGACCATGGGCCTGTAGAGGAAACCCCTAGGTTAAAGAATATTTAAATGGACTGGATATATTCAAGTTAGCAGTATTTTCTGAAATCTATCAGCGTGCTTAAAGAACTAACTGAAGCAATTTCTGAACCATTAGCAATTATCTCTGAGAACACCTAAAGGATGGAGGCAGGTCTCAGAAGACAAGAGAAAGGCAAACATAGTTTCTCATTTAAAAAAGGGGGGAAACAGAGCAGTCCTTCTGACTATAATACCTGGAAAAATGCTGGAATGACTTATTGAATGATAAGTGTATAAGCATCCAGAGGATAAAGTGATAAAAGAAATACTTAGCATTTTCTTTTGGGGTGCAGTTTCTCTGAACACCCTGCACCTATCTCCTTGAAACTTGGCAGGCTTTGTTGCATCACCAGAGGCTACCATCCCTGCAGTTTTGACCCCACTGTGGCTTAACACATACACATGACGTGAGTTTTGCTCTCAATATTTGGGGGTGCAGTTTCTCTGAACCCCCTGCACCCATCGTCTTGGTACGCATCATGCCCTCAGAAGGGGCTACTATTCCTGCAAGTTTCATCCAAATCTGGCCAGAAATGACAAAGTTATATCCTGTTTTGACTTTCCCCATTATATCCTATGGGCAAAATGTTGAAACAGGGTCGAAATGGCAAAAGGTGCAACGAAATGGAACAGCTGTTTCAACTCAAAACAGAAGTTGAAATGAAGCACTGTTCTGTCAAAACGCTGATTGAAATGAAATGCTTCCGTTTCATACAGCCCTAACAAATAACCCAAGTACAAGATGCTCCATGGAGGTTTCTCCTGAGAGAAAAACTGTTTGTACGCTTCATGCAGCTTAACTCATTATGGGGACCGTGCTTTCCAGACAGCAAGGTAACCGTGGATTGGAGAAGGAGGGGCAGCTGTTCCTGCCCTTCCCTTGGACTGGGAGGGGAGAGAAGGAGCAGCCATCAGATGCTCCCCACCGACTGCTTGCACACTAGGAACTCCAGTGTGAGAAGCAGACAGGGGACTTGCAGTGCTGCTTCTTCAGCTTGGCTCCTGGGTGCTGGAAACCAAGAGTAGGGAAGAAAGCCACAACCCCCCTGTCCACTTCATTCACCAACATTCACAGTATGTGGAGTAAGCCAAGTCTTTGCCCCACTGCTCCAGTCCCCCTAAGAATGAGAGAACGAGAGCAGTAACTGCTCCCCATAATTTCCCCAGTTGAGGATTGCTTCGGTGTTAGGAAGGTGCAAGGGGCAGGGGAGAGAGGGCAATTGCAGGCTGAATGCCTGTACTGCTCCCTTTCCTGGTATCATTTCTAGCAGCAGAAATTTTCCACTGCTAGAAACGAATGCTTTTTGCAGCTTAAAAGAGTCAATGTTTTGACATGGTTGCAAAAAAGGCAACTTTCATTTTGGGTTCTGTACATGGTCTGTCCTTGTGGCAGAGCAGAATAGAGGTTTGTGTACAATGAACAAAACAAACAATGAAAAAACATTGTTAAAAATTCTGGGCTTAATTTGGTCTAAGCATGCTTTCTTAGCACTACTTTGCATGTGCTATGGCTATTTATTTAGTGAATGAAAGCATTCTTTCTTTCAAATGAATAATCATTTTTCTAAACCCCCCCCACTTCAATGGCATACTGGCTAAAGGATGGAACTGCACCACAGCAATTGTCTAATTAGATGTCAACCAATTTAATCTTGAAATGCTGGAAGACTCCCATAAAAATAATAAGGGATATTTAACCTTTGGTCATCTTTGTCGTCTAATTATTAATATATACCAATATAAATATGTTTCTGTAAGTTGTTGGACTATCCAGAGTTTTATTCATACTTGTGTAGAACTCAGACTTTGCTTCAGCATAGACAGTAGCACCCACATTAGTCATGTCCAGGTGGTTCATAACTCAGTCAATTAACAACAGGTTACCAAATTAAAGATAAGCCATTCAGCTATTTGCTATTTGAAGGGAGCTGCTTCTTCATGCAGCTGAAGCTCATCAGTGATCCCACACAGCTGATTGGAAAAGTGGCCCCCTATTCCACACAGGTGGGAGCTATACATAACCCCTGGCTTTTTCACAAACAACCCTGCAAAATATCTGGATTCTGCTGTACATGCTCAGCTGTACCCATTTTCTAAAGCTTTGTAGGGGGAAAGATTAAGTATCATCTCTTAATAGAACTGAAATAAGAGCTTCCTAGGATCTAACACATTTTCTAATAAGCAACCATCTTGCTTTGTCTTAGGGAGCAACAGGTCTAAGAGGACAACCAGGTCCAGAGGTAAGCTACTGTAATCTTTTATACTGGGGTTGTGGTCTACGACTTTTTAAAGTGTTTTGAAGCGGAAATCAAGCTTAAAGTAAGTCTGCTCTAATAACAGTAGAGTCTGAGAAGCAAATTCTACTTGCCTTACTCATGTGATCAATCGCTGTGATTGAACTAGCACTAGTATGTATATGAATAAGGGAAGTAGGACCCTGGATTCCTCTCATAGATTTCCAAACTATTGCATTGTACACTAATTCAGAACTGATGAAAGATTATTAATAAGAACCAGTTTGTTCAGGACACTGTCAAGCAGATTAACTGTTACAAAACCTACTGCCAGCAAAGATATTTCCATTGTTTTCTTAATTGCACTGACACCCTGGGGACGAGGATGACCTCACTGATCTTTATTGTCTGAGCTGAAAAGCATGCAGATTATAAATGAACAGCATATGTAGTGGCAAACGGTAGTTAGCTGTGTTAGTCTGAAGTCAGGCAAAAGGCGGGGTAGAGATGCACCCTATAGACCAGGGGTGTCAAACTCATCCTGCCCTAAAGGCTAGATGGGTGGTGTGGGGCCAGTCCACAGGCCAGACTGGATTCACAGGGCAGCCCTGCATGCTGGATCCAACATGCGTCCTGGAATGGCCAGAGTAGATGCTGTGGGGGACACTAGGGCCATGCTGCATGGGATGACAGCTGGAGCAGGCGCTGTGTGTGGGGCCACCCAGTATGCCCCACATGCTGCCTGTGGGTCAGCTCTGAGGCCCAGAGTTAGCACTGGTGGCTGGAGGATAGGGCTGTGGGGCCTGGATCTGGACCGTGTGTAAGTTGTTAAGTGATGGGTTTTTTGCCCCTCTTTCAAGCTGTCCAATAATACTTGAAGATTCTAGTTGCTGTTGCCAACCGGTATTGAAATTCTTTAAATAATTTTTGATATGCTGAATCACTGTCCAGTTCATGATGAGTATTCAGGTGTTTAATTTTGGCTGTTTGCCTCCATAGGTCGTTTTGGTTTTTTTGCTAGCTGCACGAACATAACATAAGTCTTTTGAAACTCTTCTGCACCTATGCTTTGTTAATATTGCTTAATGGGAGGTTAATGCCAAAAAAATACATGCTTTTAAATTAGAAAATATAAAATGGCTCTTGTAGTAAATCAGTCTTCATCACTGTTGCATATGAAAATCTTAACAAGATGTTGCCTCTTATTACAGGGTGGGAAAGGAACTCCTGGTCAGAAAGGTGTCCAAGGAGAGCAAGGATTCAAAGGACCTCAGGTGAACATTTATATTCCTCATGGTATTTTTGAGAGGATGGAGGATTTCAAATACTGAGAAGAACTAAGAGAGAATCTGTCTGAGAGTTAACAGACCTGGGGTATTGATTCCAGATGAGACCCTTTCTGGGAGTGAATTTCGTAGTGCCGTTTGAGGAGCACTAATAGCAGTGGCTTGAGGTGGGTGTACTACAGAGTAAAGTTCCTTGCATTGTCTGTAAACACACCCCTTTCTTAACTGAAACAATCCTGGTTTACCCCTGTACCTCTGAGCAAGATGGTGACCCCACCAGAGCTGATTGTCAGCCAAGTATTCTATGTAATTGTATAAGTATCTTGGATCCATTATAAACATGGGGATAAACTGACTTGCAAGTGAAGGTGATTGCAAACTGTTAACCCCTTTTGCCAGTGAATTCAACAGCTACAAAATAGAGGTTTACCCCAGAAGAGCGATAGCATCCCTATCTTCCTGTAAGTCTTCTACCAGGGAGGGAGCCTTTTAAAATTCTGTCTCAGGTACCCAAGGAGGTTTTCGGGTTAATTTTTGGGGAGTTAGATTTGATGATCTAATAGGTCCCTTCTGACCCTAAAAAAAATAATCTATGAAATCTATGCACCTGGGATAAGCATGTTTTGACACACTGGTCTTATCCCTGCCCTTTCCAGATTGGCTGTACCCAGTCTGGGGTTTGTTGAGACCAACTCCAGAATCTTTTAGCAGAAAGGGGTTTATTCCTTACAGACTTTTTAAATCAAGGACCCAGAGTCTGGAGTCTATTGGACGAAATAAACAGACAAACTCAAAATCAAGACCCAGAGATGTTTATGGATTCATTTCCAGCCCATTATTCTTAGTTTATAAAATTGGTTTTGTTTAGTTTGATTAGTGTACTTAGAGATGCTTAAATCTTCCTTCCTTCCTAGATTTACAGAAATACTGTTGGCTGAAACAACAAATTTCTGAAACTCTGCCACCTGTGATTTCTTATTACAGTCCTAATACACATGTGATTTTTTCTAAAGCTCAAAGCGGCTAACTGTGGGATCTTTACATGGCTTTTAGAAGCTGAGCCAAATTCAGATTTCTGTGAGTGAGAGTAGTCAACTGACCTCAATGCCCTAAGATTTATGGCTGTGCAAAGAATGAAGGCTGGTTGCTTTATTTGGTTGGTTTGTTGGTTTTCCTTCTTATGTTTTTTGTATATTTGCTTCATATATTATTCATATATGTGTGTGGTTTTAATGGGGAATCATAGTAGTAAAGATTTTTGCTGTGTTCCCAAAACCTTGTAAGAAGAAAGGTTTTTAAAGAGATGATCGAATGGAGGATTCTTGTAACTGTCAAGAACAGAATCATCATAGGTGTGGTCATGAGTGTCAGTTGCACGCTGGGAGAGAGACAAGAGTTCAAACTGATGTGATGCTGGATATCCTCAATGCTCATTGAAATGAATGATTATAGATAGATGAACAATTTACTGTGAGGCAGCAGTGTCAGAACTCCACTGGGCATCAGCTGCTCCTTGATGACTATCCAGTGCACACGTCTACCTGTGGTCACTGCAGCTCAGGCAGCATAACTTCCCCCTATTTCCATGAGGACTTAGCTAACTTGGTTTAACTTCCATTTACCAAGGGGTAAGAGCATTTGCACACAAAGTTACAGGAGAGCAGCAGATATGAAAAAAACCCTGTTATGATGTGATAAGTGTTTAATTCAGCTGCCAAATGACAGTAGAAAGTGTCAGTTGTTGTTCAGGAGTACTTAGCAATTTATAGGGTTAAGTTCTAAAAAAACCCAAAAAACTGACTAGTTGTCCTGGCTCCTGTCTACTTTTGGAATGAGGCCAATGAGTTTAATGAGCAAAAATCCTGGATAGAAACACTATGAAAAAATTGGAGTTTTTGATGAAAAACAGAAAGACAGGATTAATGTCCTTGGAGCATCTCCTGTTTGCATCGCTGATTCTTAGTTCATATTAACAAACCATGGAGTATAGTCATAATTAAAGAAAATTCCACTTGAGGTTTGAAAATTGTGCTAAATGCATGCTTTCTTGAACCACTAACACACTTGACCCTTGTAAAAAAGTATCAGATTTTGCCAAGCAGAATAAAGCCTTACATGAATTTCTGTGGTTGTTTCTAGGTGCCAGATCCAATTAATTTTAAATCTTCAGGGATTGTTCCCAGGATCTGTGGGCAGAACCTAGTTGATATTGTGAAAATCAGAAATGGGAGGCAGAGGCAGAATCTCTTGCATCTAGTTAGCAGAGACAGCAGTCTTAATCGTTGCTGTAATTGTCTGTATGTAAAGAAAGGGTTGATGGCAGTGTATAACTCATTACAGCCTAACAGTGCCACTCATTTCTGCTCTGTGCAACATGGTTTAGCTTGCTGACACTTAGAACAACTTTTCTCCCAGACAGAAAGGAAAGTGAGAATAGTGGGGAGAAATGGAAATGTGTGTGCATACAGAGCCCCTGGCATGGCAAGGAAGTGGAGAATGGAAGGTATAGTGGGAAAGGAAGAATGAAAGAACCCATACAGGGCAGAAAATGGATGCAAATGGAAGTGGGAGAAAAATGAAGAATGATTAGATGGGAGCATGAGAGAGGTGGTGGGGTGGGTCGCAGAGCATTTCTGAACCAAAGGGGACAGGGCATTGTGAATTTCTTGAAATCTCTGGATTTCTCTTGTGAATCATGTTTGCACATCTTACAGCGCTAACATTGCATGGCAGCCTTTAAAGGATCTCAAGGCACCCCAGAGTGCGACAGCACCCTGGTTGAGAGTCACTGGTCCACACCATAGCACACAGTGTAGCATAGGAGATACCTGAACTAGCTCAGGTACTGGTAGCTGTCCAGCCTCTAAAGAGTGTGGTCAGTGTGGACTAATTTGACCTGCTCTTTGGACTGGTACATTAGCTCACAAAAAGCTCTGGGCTGCTCTGACTAGATCTTGACTGGTATCTGAGCTGAACTAGTTTGTCCACACCTCGCATGAGTACCTCTACGCTGGGCTGTGATCTGGTTTTCAGATGTAGCCTGACTGTAGCTGGGGCTCTCACTAATCTACTCAGTCTCACTGGCCATTACTCTTATTGAATAGCACTTTTCTCTACAAGCAGTGCCAGTAACTCCAGTGTGAGTAAGGGTATCAGCCTCTGACCTCTAATTCATGGGACAGTCTGAGTACCCTTGACTCCCTCATTGGACTGAAGAGAAGATCCTGCTCCCACATTCATAGGAGTAGACCAACAGACCCATTGCATCTTGAGGGTTTCCACTAAATGAAAAGAGCGCAATTTGGAAAGGGAAGGGATGATTCCTCTGGAGCATGAAACACCTTGTGCCTCATTATAAAGCAGGAGGCAGAGGCATGGTTCGCTGATTCCCCGAGCCTTCCTTCTCTGTGAGAGAAAGTAAGCTAGAGTGGCGGTGACTGTGCCACTCCATGGAGTGACTTTGTCAAGGAAAGATGTTTTGGTCCTTCCTCCTACATCCCAGCTGGGTTATGGTTGTGTTCCTAGATTTCCCTGCATTTCTACAGTAGGAGTAACACCTAAATTAGAGGGTTGTGGGTATTTACTCCGTTATTCACTGTAGGGCACTTCAGTGATGTGAAGTGCTGTATGGGGGCTAAGTTACAATTTCATAGAGGGTTCTCTTGAATTTTACCCTTAAGAATTTATGTATGTGTATGTGTTAACTGGATTTTCTGTTGTGCTTTGTAGGGGCCCAGGGGGATTCAAGGTGTGAAAGGAGAGAAAGGAGAACAAGGAAATAAAGGTTTTCAGGTATGCAGTACCATCGTGAAAACACTGTATAGTGCTTTAATTTTTAAGACACTGTGGAGATATCCAGTGGAAAAGTTCAGTTTAATCTCAAAATTCCACATTAGTATAATGTGACATTTTTATCAGAAGAGTACATTCTAGGGCTGTGCGAAGCTTCGGTCCCTGATTTGATTCAGTGGAGATTTGGCCCAATTCAGTGGCCGAATCTCTGAATCTGCATCAAATCAAAGGACCCTTTAATCTCTTCAAATTGATTCAGAAAGATTTGGACGTAGACACAGATTTAAATGTTTTTTTTACATACCTATAGGTAGCAGTGCGGCTTGTGAGTGCTACGATGCTGGGGCGCATAGTGTCCCACAGAAGCACAGGGGTTCCCCAGTACACTCAGCAGCACTTCTAGTCCACTTCTGGGTGCTCTGGGGGGCATGCAGCCCCCCCGTGCCATCCTGGCTAGGCAATTGGTGCCTCCTGGGTCTGGGGGGGGGCACTCAAGGTCCCCCTGTGGCCGATCGCTGCTATGGTGTGGACCCCCAGTGCACTCCCCAGCAAAGGACTGGAAGTACTTCCAATCCACTTCTGGGTTCAGTGCTCAGCACAAGGAGGGGTCCCCCCTGCACTTCTGTGGGACCCTCCATCCACCCCAGCACTGCAGTGATCATGAGTTGTGTTGGTACCTCAAGGTATGTAGAAATTTTTTTTAAAGCTTTGTCTGTGTCCGAATCACTGATTCTGTGAATCGGCATTGAATCTTCACATTCCAATTCAGCTGAATCAAATTGGGGACAGTGATCCAAATCAACTAATTGAATCACTGTTCCTGGTTTCGGCTGAATCCAAATTGGATAGGACCCGCTTTGCACACCCCTAATACATTCCTCAAGATGAAAAGTAGTTAACATATGGTACTTGCAGGCAAGAATAAAATTATTAACATTTTCACGATAAAAAGAAGAAAAATGCAATGGGGCATACAGCAATCTGTCTGCAGACAGTATATCTTGTCATCTGAGCCATTTGGGTGACTTGTACAAGGGTCTGTCTAGTTGCAGTTCAGTAATCCCTACCTTGCTCCATTTTCCTGTCTTCAGTTATTCGTGGGTCTTTAATTCATTTGGTGAAACAGCAAACCAGTTAGTTTCACTGGGCTCACTTTGCAAGTGGTTAGGCATATTACTCTGAAGTCAGGTAAAAGATAAGCAGGGTGTTACCTTAGGGTGTCTATAACATGTACTTCAGGGGGAGGGGCAGTGTTTTAATTAGGCCGGCTCCCTGACAACCACTCTAATTCAAATCACATATATTCAGCATCCTGCATTTCAAAATGGTTGGGGGGATGATTTAACTAAAGCTTGTTCAAGGTCTGTCTCCCAAGGAAGTTTTACATTCATAATTTTTTTGTTAAATGTGTTGTATAGCACACAAGACTAATATTATGTTGTTTGTCTACAAGACTGGACCCACATTAAGGCCTCACTAAGTTAGGCACCACACTGTAAGAAAGAGCCCAAACAGCTAAGTCTAAGGAGGCTGGACAGAATGGCACAGGAGGAGCAAAGAAGGACTTGCTCAAGGACTTGAGCAGATCAGTAGCAGAAGCCAGCTCTCCTGATTCCCAGTTGAGTGAAAGGTACAGCAAAAGGAACAAGCCATGCTGTCTCCCATAAAACCATGACCTACATACTGTGTCTCATAATAAGCCTTCAGTTAAACCATGCTGTATCCCATAATAAGCCTTCAGTAGTCATTCTCCACAAGGAAATTGTCGGCTTTTCAGTTCCTTGTAAAACAGCACCTTCTTTGTTTTGAGGGGTAAATGTTATCTATCTTTGTTTTAATACAGTTCACTGTAGTACATACAATTTTTTTTTGGAAGTCATATATTTGCTTTATAGGTGAATAAATCTGCTTCCTTCCATGTAAGTACATCCAACACAAAGTCAGATGAAAAATTTAACTCAAATTTTTTCCTAATTTTTCCCTAATTCCATCACAGTATGAACTGGGAGGATTCTAGTCCATGATCCTTCAATTCCAAACTTTCCTTTCATTAAGTGGTGGTATATATTCCAAATTGCACTGTGGCTATATCACGTTATAAACTCAGTTCTGAGCTTGTAGAGAAAGCAAAATCTTTTCTGATAGATATTCTCATAATAGGATTCAGTTATGGGGTCCCAACAACATTACATTCCAGAACCTGTACACCATAGTCCAAAGGTTTTTAATATTGTTATTTGAGTTGGCATGCCAGTATTTGATAAGTATTAGTCTAACCTGGAGCAAATCCTTTTGGCATCATCACTTTTTTGCTTATGTTCTAAAACAGAATAGACTTTGTAACTATAGCTAAATTAGACTACTTAAGTAGCACCCTGTATGAGCTCCCTGGTAGACACTGTCCTTAGTCCGTTACCCAACCTACTTCGAGTCCTCCTGCATACCTTTGTGGAGGATGTGCATGTCCTCAAAAAGATGGCAGTCCCCATATTTGTACATACTAGAAGAAATGTGCTTTCCACTGCCTCTTTTGTAGGTCATATACCAACGGAAAGCTACCTGCATGCTTTCCTATAGGAGCTTCTAAAGAGGGTGGGCTGGTTTCTCATGTAGGTACTACTGAAGTAGAATAAAAAGCTGGCCTTCTGCCTTTGCTTTTGTGCAATTAATTTAAAAATACATGTTTGTAACAAGGACACATTAAGTTTGGGCCCTTCAGAGGTACTGCATTCCCAGGGCCATCTCAACACAAGGCAAGAACCGGAAGTTCTTGAAGGCAACACCAGACCTATGGAAAGATGTCATCTTTCTCCCTCTGCTCTTACATAGCACCCGAAAGCTACCTCTTCCAATTATACCAGTAGCTATGGTTAAAAAAAAGTGTGAGGCAGGCAGGAAATGGGGCAACATTTCTGCCCTTGTTTACACAGGGGTGTTTCTCATTGATTATCGGATTTCAGGGCTAATATGATACAGTGCGGTAGGTGTTGCAACAACATACCTGAGGTCAAACAGGGCCCAGGGTATTTCTGGTGTATGTGGACTGAAATGCCATGTCAATGAGCAGTATTCTATTGTGGAAATTTTTCTTTAACAAGTAGACTCAGTTGCACAGTATAGGAATATATCTTGATATTCTTTTGGAACAGAGGAAAAAAATTTGCCTAACAGATGCTGGTAAAAATGTGCTATGCCTGTCCAAGAAATGGCGGCCTTTTATTTATTAAATGTTGCCATTGTGTTAGTAAGAGGGAGAGGAAGAATTTTGTTCAGACTTCAACCAAGGAATTTAACCACAGTTTCTTTGGCTGCCTTCACTAACAGATGTCTTCAGGAGAAGCATTATGTCAGACCCACATGGATGAGTGTCATTCTGCCGCCACCGTTCTGTTGGGAAATACTGATGGATGTAGCAGTGTTTTTTATGAAGCCAGACAATTGAAAAATTAAGTTTGCTTGCATTACATCAAATCCAGAAGAGAGGAAGATATGCTTTTCTCTCTCATTGTACCAGAGGCTGCTAAAGAAATCACCTCCCACCGCTGCCTATTTAAGCTGTTGTTGGCATGGTAGCACCTATAGACTCCACCCAAGTTTAGGTCCCTAGTTTGTTTGCCACTGTGCAGACATATAGTAAGAAGCAACTCTTACCGTAAGTGAGAAATAGAGAAAGCAAGTATTAGTCATTCCATTTCATAGATAGGGAATGAAGATGTGAGCCCAAAGTCTCATAGCGAGCCTAGAGAAGAGCTAAAATCTGAACATGGATCTCGTAGAGTCCCAGGCCAGGGTATTTGCCCAAAACACTAACCTTTCTCCTTGACCTGTGCTAACTGCTTTGTCGGCTAGAGGATCAACTGTCCTTTCCTCAGAAGTCTCTGTGTCACTGGTCTGTTTAAAAAAATAAAAAGAAGAAAAATTGATTTCACACTTTATACATTTTACATCATAACATTTATATCTCCTATTTTTATTTCAGAGTATACCAGGAGCTGTGGGTGCTAAAGGGAGTACTGGACATCCTGGGATGCCAGGAAGCAAAGTAAGGCCTGTTCTGTGTGGTGCTGGATGCGTCTCAAGATTTTTTAATTTTTCTTTTTGATTGTAGATGTCTTAAATACATTCACTTATTCCTTCCTGAAGATCTGCTATGGAGCTTGATCCCAAAGTCTTTCCTTAGGAAGAAGTCCCAAGGAACACTGAAAGTCAAACCCTTGATCTTGGCAGGAATATACATGTATACATTTCAGTAAGGTTTACTGTACTTTTTTAAGCCTTTGGATTGCAGGTTCTACAGTCCTTCAGACCCCTTTAAAGAGGATAAACCCACTATTGTTACCTGTGTACTGTACAGCTCATTTGGTACTCTACAGCCAGTAGAGGTGTGCGAAATGGGCCCTATTCAATTCAGATTTGGCCCGAAATGGGGACAGTGATTCGATTAGTTGATCTGGATCACTGTCCCTAATTTGATTTGTCTGAATCTGAATCTGAAGATTTGATGCTGATTTGGAGAATCAGCTATTCGACCATAGACACAGCTTTAAAAGTTTTTTCTACGTACCTTGAGGTAGCAGGTGTGGTTCGTGATCGTTGCAATGCTGGGGTGGATGGCGCATCCCATAGGAGTGTGTGTGGGAGTGGGGGGTGGCATCCCCTGCGTGCTCAGTGGCGAACCCAGAAGTAGACCGGAAGTACTTCTGGTCCACTTCTGGGTTCACCGCTGAGCGTGGGGGGGCCAAACCCCTCTGGCTTGGCAATCAGCCACAGGGGGACCCTGGATGCCTCCCCTAACCCAGGAGGCACCAGTCACTGAGGGGAGGGGATGGGGGTGGGGGACCGCGGTGCATTTCCTGGTGGACCCAGTAGTGGACGGGAAGTGCTTCTGGTCCACTTCCAGGTCTGCTGCTGAGTGTGCTGGGGAGCCCCCTGCAGTTTTGTGGAACACTCCATGCACTCCAACATCACAGCATTCATGAGCCCCTGCTACCTAGAGGTATGTAGAAAAAACATTTAAAGTTGTGTCTATGTCTGAATCACCAAATCTCTCCGAATCGATTCAGAGGATTCCAATTAAATTCAGAGAGATTAAAGGGTCTCCTGATTCAACTTGGATTCAGAGATTCGGCAACTGAATCAGGCCAAATCTCTGCCGAATCAAATCAGGGACAGAATCTTCACACAGTCCTAGTACCCAGTGTCCTAACACTGCTTATGTAAGCAAATGTTGCTATGTTTTCTTCTAGAGCAGTTCTTCTTAACAGGCTGCTACCTTGCAGTTTCTAGATAAGAATAATGCTAATGCTTTGCACGCTTGCAACATATTTTGTTAAAGACTCAGAACATGCTTTATGAAGTTGGGTGTTTATAGACTGAAAGGGATAGAGAGAGGTTACGTGATGTATCCAGGATTTACAGTTAATCAGTAATACAATTAATAGTGAACCAACCTTGATCTATTGCTCACCTATTCTAGCCAAGAGAGAGAATACTTATATTGCAAATATTTTATGGTTATTTTTTGGCCGTGATATGATGCTGATTTGAGACTCATGGATCTGCTTGTTAGTTCCATTAACACTGGTAAGCCATGGCTTCTAAAATGAGAACCTGGTGCTTTTCTTTTGAATTACTGTTCTGAAAAGAGTTTGCAAGCATGTTGTCAGGTCAAAATTTAGGCTTATTTTTTCTTGAAGGTTTACAAAATCTAAGTCTGGAAGAAATGTTTTTGTTTCCTTAATTACAGTGAAAATATTTAAATTAAGCTTCAGCCATTGTCTAGTAACTCTCATGCTTTAGTCTCAAAGGGCATTTTTAGACATGCATGCATCGCAGCTCTGGGCACTTTGAAAAGTGCCTGGCATTGCGACATATACAGTTGTATAAGTGACAAAATGAGCACCAGTGCTGAGAAAATGGTGGCGGTGCACTTTTGAACTAAAGCACCTTAGAGGTGCTTTAGTTCAAAAGCACACCTCCGCCATTTTATGCACACTGATGCTCATTTCGCATCTTATACGACTGCACACAGTACAGCGCAGTTCACCTCAACTCATGGGCAGAGCAGACTTGATTAATTGAGTCTGCTCCATAGTGGCAGATCTCTGGCACATTGCTAGAAAACAAGTATGTGTATAAATGCTCAAATATCTCAAATATTTATTTCAACTTGAACAGCATGAAAGTGTCTTGGTGCTCATTTGAAATAGGTATTTTTTGTTGGTCGTAATTGTAACCCTTTAACCACAGAGTGTTCATATACTGTATTTACTGAAATCTAAGATGACTGCCCCCATGATAAGATTCTGTGACTAGTGGGCTCAGTGGCAGCCCAGCTTGTTGGCTTGAACCCAGATGGCTCAGGTCAATTGGTAGGGGCATTTCCTTTCCCCACCAATCAGGAGGCAAGAGGCAGGCTTGCCCCGCCCTGGCTCAAGGGCAAGGTGAAGAAGGTGACCTGAGGGGGAACTAACCCCTTGGGCTTCCCCTTGGTCAATTTTCAGTCTGGGGGCAGAGCCTCCATAAGGCATAAAAGACCATGTGCCCAGCACATAGGTGTCTTCAGCAAGGGACAATGAGGAGGGGCTGCAGAAGGGTTGGTGAAGCTGACTAGCAGGGTGGAGCAGTTGCCCCAGAAGCACCCTGAAGATGCATCTGCCAAGCAGGACGCAGCAAGTGGCTGCATTCCAGCCCCCCCATCTCTGAGGCAGCAGTGGTGTTGATGCACAAGGTGGTGCATGGGGCCTGGAGAGAGCTGAAAGAAGCCCAGCAGCTGCATGAGGCAGCATAGGTCCCCATTCCTGCGAGAGGCAGAAGCCCCATGGTGCACAGAGTGGTGCACGGGGCCTGGGAAAGCCCCATGGTGCACAAAGCGGTGCACAGGCCTGGAAGGAGCTGAAGAGACCCTGAGGCAAAAGGCAGAAGCCCTATGGTGCACAGAACGGTGCACGGGCCTGGAAAAGGCCCACAGTGCACAGAGTGGTGCCTGGGTTTGGAAGGAGCTGAAGGGACCCTGCAGCTGCATGAGTCAGTGCAGGTTCCCTTCCCTGTGAGAGGCAGAAGCCCCATGGTACACAGAGTGGTGCCTGGGGCCTGAGAGGGCTAATAGGCCTGGGTAGCTGCACGAAGCAGCTTGGGTCTTCCTGGAGCAAGTGGCAGCAGGATGGAGTGGCCATCCCAGTGAGGGGGACACCCTGGCAGCCAAATCAACAGAGAGAGAGTGAGAGATGAGCCAAGCCCACTGGAGCTTCTGGGGAGTCATGAGGTACCTGGGTAGGGGATTGCAGTCCCAAGGAAGGGAAGAGATGGGTTTTCCACATGGGAGGAGGGTCCCCCCCTTTTTGGTGATTGATGGGAAGCTCCACGATGGAGGGAAGGACCCCTTTGTGATGGGAGAGTTTACTTAGGTGAGAAATGGTCCTGATTGCGAGCCACAAGCTAGTGTGAACCCCAAAGTCTCCTACAGAGGGGAAGAGAGAAACTCCCAAGGACTAAAGGTGGGTACCTATGAAGGTTAGTGAAGAGCCCTGTTTGCCAGGGGAGGCTTCGTGGTTACTGAGCCATTCTATGGGGTGTGTGAAACGGGCCCTATTTGATTCAGATTCGAAATCAGAATCACTGTCCTCAATTCGATTCCACTGAATCTCAAGATTCAATGCTGATTTGGAGAATCAGCGCTTCGGTCATAGACACAGCTTTAAAATGTTTTTTCTACATACCTTGAGGTACCAGTGTGGCTCATGAGTGCTGCGATGCTGAGGCAGATGAATCTTCTGGTCCACTTGTGGGTCCACTGCGGAGTGCGCTGGGGGCCCCCTCCCAGCTTGGTGATTGGCTGTGCGGGGACTCTGGGTGTCCCCCCAGACCCAGGAGGAACCAGTTGCTGAGCTGAAGGGGCACAGCGCCCCCCCTCCCCCCGGCACTCCCTGGCAGACCTGGAAGTGGACCAGAAGTACTTCTGGTCCACTTCCGGGTCTGCTGCCAGATGCACTGGGGAAGCCCCGTGCTTCTGTGGGACGCTCTATCTGCCCCAGCATCGCAGTGTTCACAAGCCTCTGATACCTAGGGGGATATAGAAAAAACATTTAACGCTGTCTCTACATTCGAATCTCTCCGAATTGATTTAGAGGGTTCCGATTCGATTTGGAGAGATTAAAGGGTCCTCTGATTCAGTTCAGAGATTCAGCCACTGAATTGGGCCAAATCTCCTCCAAATTGAATCAAGGACCGAAGCTTTCCACAGCCCTACCATTCTAGTCATGTGGACTAGTTGTGGTTGATGGTGTTTCTTTATGGTAAACTGTTTTTCCCTTGTGTTATTCCTTTTCTTGGCACAATTGCTGTACCATTTTTTGTTGTATTACTTAACCGTTTAAGATTGCCCTTGTTCCTTATACTGCTGTAGCCTGCCAGTTGTATCCTTCATTGTAAACTTGTTTACTTTGATGTTGTGTTATGAGATGCCCAGGAACTATCTTGTTTTGCCTGCTAGTGGTTCAGCTGATTAAGTGTCTGCTAGAGCACCCTTATCTATTATTTTACTTTCATGTGTTTAAAATTCAACACATGAATGTAATATCTATGTAGTCTTTTTTTTATGTATGCTCAGAGTATTGAGAGCATACATTTGACTATTGAGAGCCTGCTGAGGGTAGGGGCTGTACACTAACCAGAAGACTGCTGAGGTTCAAGGTCTATGCTCATAGAGTGCCTTTGTCTGCCATATTCATTTATTATTGCCTGTGTATATATTTAATAAGATTTACCGTCTCTGTAAATTTAAATCTGTAAATAGTTAAACCTTATTGGGTGTCCCTGGTCCTCTGCTCTGCTCTGCAGGGGAGGGAGGTGAGCTGGCTTAAGCTAGGCAGTCACACTCCCCCAGCACTCTCGCACCCCCTAACATCCCTTCGATTGAAGTGGGGGTACCAGCCACGTACCACCCGGGGTACAATTCTATACATGGAAAAATGATAAATTTGCTATAATATTCCAAGTATATAATTTTAATTATTGGGGGGTCTTCTTTAATTGATCCTCCCCACTACTGCAGGGGGGGCAGGCTGTATGGGGGCAATGTGGGGAGGTCAAGCAGCTTGCCCCCTTCTTGTGCCTGCCACTTCTGCCTCCTTCCTGCATCTCTGCCTACAGCTTCTGGGCCTTCCCTGTCCCCTTCACCTCTGCTTCCCATCCTGCCTCTGCCTCCTCGCCCTGACCCCCTCCCTGCCATTTGCCCTTGCTCCATGAATGCTACAGCCTAGGGCATGGAACACAACCCTAGGCCAGCCATAGCAGCCATGCAAGCTGAACACTGCTGCTATGGGGCTAGGCTGGGGCCATGCATACTGCAACCTGGGTCGGCTTCCCCCTGAAGACCTTCTCTTAGAATTGAGTTAAGATGGTATTTTCAGTGCTAAGCCTTATTTTGGTCTATATTTAGATGTACTGTGTCTGTGTATGGATATTGTGCACACATTTTAGATTGCCACCCAGTTCTGATCTTGCTTTTTCTACTTTTACATTTAACTCCAGTGATATCAGTGGATCATTTATGGAAATGAAAACCAAATTAGGCCAAGTGTGTTTTATCATCTTTCACATACATGATGATCTTTTTACTTTTATTTAACAGGGGGAACCTGGCAATGCAGGAGTGAAAGGAGAGCGTGGACTACCTGGTCAACAGGGAAGGCAGGTTTGTATCATTTTCATCTGTATGCACTGTAATTTAGTTACAGCACCTAATGTCTTTCAGTGCAGAAAACTTTGCCCCAGGAAAAGGAAGTGGGAATTCAGAGTTCTAATTGTTATGATCAGCTAATGCCAGGTATTCATTGTACTTGGCTGCCAAAGACCAGAGACTAAACCAACTTGTCCTAGGACATTCCTTATCAATTAAAGCCAAATTCTGCTCTTGCTTATAGTTGTGTAGATTTGAAGTGACTCTCAGAAATATTAATGGAGTTATGCTGAATAGGCATAGATGCTAGTAAAATCAAATTATAGCCCAGATCACCTGGTGAGTACTATTGTAATAATACTCCCGCTGCTACTACCACTACCTGAAAGGAGATGGACAAAAGCAGGATGGGAAGGTTGATCAGTTTTTTAATTCAGAGAAACTACCATTTGGGCAGTCTGGATCCAGATTCTTTTTGTACTATTTGAGAGGAGAATTCAGGTGGAGGTTTGTTCAATTTCTAATGATGACAATGATGATGATTAGGTTAGATACTCCCTCCATGTTCTGTGAGGCATGGGCATTGTGCACTATAAAGCAGTCTCAGTGCTTTGGGGAAATGTTCTGATATCCTTTTCTGGACGGCCAAGTAGCAATCTCTAATCTGCTCAACTGTGCCAGCCATGGAGATGTTGCAGCACCTATTCTTACTGCCCACTGCTGATTGATTCAGAGGTTAGGTCAGAGACAAAGTCTAACTGTTTCTGTCCCCCTTCCTGTTTGAACATATTTATTCCACAGGCTAGGAAGACTGCACTCCCCTCTGATTCTGCTCACTGGCACTGGCTGTGGGGGTAGGAGGCAGAGAGGAGTAGAAACCACTGTTCTTGCACCCCCACAGTAGGTTGCCCATAATTCATTACATCCTCCCTTCAAGGTTCTTGGGTTGCTGCACAGGCTTGTAAATGAAATACAAACAATAATAGAGTACAGCCATCAGGTAGGGTGGGTTTAAATGAAATGTTCTGTTCCTAGGGAGAAGATGGCCCTACTCAGTATGGTAGACTGGGAAATAAAGGAGCAAAGGTAAGTTTTTGAAAGTGGCATGATATGGAAAACTCAGTTTTATTTTTACATAATTTTAGGAATTGGCAACACTCTTGTCCTTCCATATGTCCTCCTATTTTTTACTATCATCTTCCACTAAAATAAGTCAGGCCCCCCTTGCATGGGCTTTCCCATGTGAGAAACTGGTGAGCCCTCTCAAGTTTCTAGGGGTTTGGCATAGGCCTGTCCAGATAATTTCTCAATTGTGAACCAAGGGGTTTTCCTTCAGTCTGAACTAGCAGAGGCAGGGGCTGGAATATTTAATTGGTAGAGCTCTGTGTGTGTTTGGATTACTAAGGAAGAGCCAGCCAAAAAGATTAGAAAAACTGAAAAAGCACCAGTGCAGAGAGCACTGACCCTGGTAAAGGAAGTATGAGGCTGAAAAAAGGCTGGGGTAGAAAAAGAGAGAGAAAAGAGAGTTGTAGATCCTGAATGAGCTGTAAGCAAGAAAAGTATCGCCTGTTTGAATTCTCATATATTCATGAAAATAAGACATGTATGTCCTTTGCAAATAAACAGGATCTCATATATGATACCCAACTCCATTATCAGTTTCTTTTCCTGAGAGAGACACATCAAGGTGGGGGAAAGGGGAGGGGTATATGCGGGGCTTGAATTTAGGCAACTCTCAGCTCTGTGCATATAATGGACATGGTGATTTCCAGCATCTGGTTTTTGGGGGGTGGAAATGGTGTGTTGTATGCAAAAAGAACAAAACAAAACAAAAGAAAAGGTATTATCTTAGAGGAATCCACAATGCACTAGGCACTGTGAACATACTTGAGAGGGTACTGTCTCTGTCCCAAATGGCATCCAATCTAAGTGGTTAAGCAAAGTGTAACACAGTGTTTCTCAAACTTGTGATACCTGGGGCACACTTTTATTCTGGATTAAGATTGGCAGCACACTTCACTCTTACAGCCAAAAAGTTGTGCATGCATGGGTATCTCCCCCTCCTCCCCACTAAAGGTATGAAGCGGGAGCCTTGAGACTAGAAAAGTTAAGCATCACTGATCTAGCGGGTGCTGCCTAAGGGTAGTGGGGCCAGGACCTCAGTTTGCTGTGCCCTGCTCTTTCCACTGCCGGTGGCCCTTCCTGCCAGCCCCAGAGTGTGGGAGGAGTAGATAAGACAAGTTGGGCCACGAAGTACGGCTCCACTGGTGCATCCACCCACTTGCCTGCATGGAGCAGACTGTGTTGCTGAGAGTGTGAGGGGAGCCAGCACAGGGCCTGCCCTGGAGATGAAGAAGGGTGGGGGAAGGTGGCAGCAGCTGCAGATGCAGCAGGAGTAGCTGGTGGAGACAGGGGAGGAGAACATTTACCCTATCACACTAGGGAATCTCACAACACACATCCATGGTTCTTGTGACCGACTAATGTGCCAGGACACACTCTTTGGGAATTAGTGGTGTAACAAGTGATGGGAAATTAATCAACAGATTTATCTATAATTTTGATGTTAAGCAGGGCACTGTCCAAGTTCAGTGCAGTTGGGGGCCACAGGCAGCACTGGAATGTGGTCCCCAGACTGCAAAACTTACAGGCCGCCACCACAGGATGGGCTAGTATCATATGGACCCTGATCCCTGTTACATGGACTACACCAGTGGTGCATGGACCCCCGAACCTTTCCCTGTCACACAACGGCATGTCACATGCACAAGCTGTATGTTAAGTGTTTGCAAGCTGCGTGGTCATGTAAAGGCCTATCACAGGCTGCCAGTTGGATACCACTGATTAAGTACAAATGTGCTTGTTATGCCTGTCTGTTCCTCAGTCATTCCCTGTTTAAAATGAAGTGAAGATTGGAGATACTTCAGCAACACATTGGAGTTATCTGTGGGAGAAATGTGCTCCTAATCTTGTATATGTAACTGTCCTTTTATATTTTTTTTTCTGCAAGAGTTCATTTTGGTGTGTAATGACCTTCCTTTATTAGCCTTGATCTCCCAGTAAGCAGCAACTTGATCTCCCAGTAAGCAGGAGCTTTTCTTCTGCTTATTGTTTGTCTGCCATCCCTGGATGTTTCTCTTCTCCTTCTTGCAATTATTTCTTGCTGGCTGGCTAAGCTGTACTGACTTTTATGCTTCGGACCTAAAGAATATCTTGCTTAGAAAGCTTGTCTAATTTTATCCCAACTGTGGAGTGGGTCCAGTAAACGTTACAACCCTAAGAAATCCTTGCCTTTCAGAAACTGTAATGAAATTAACTTATTCAGAACAGGCTTCAAGTATTTTCCTGTGCCAGGGCTGGTTCTCTTCTGTACTTACCACAGTGATAGTCACATGGCTTTTATTGAGTTACTTCTGTGATTTGAACAAGCCAAAATAAAAATAACCAAGTAAAAGTTTATTTGCATCTGTGTGTGTGTGTGTGTATGTCAAATATGCTAAAAAAATCCCAATATGACTTATGAATTTAATTGCATCTAACTTGTGGTTTACAGGGATATGGACTGCCTGGAGATTTCGGACCAAAGGTACCGTGTGTCATATCAGTTTTCTGGCTTTCAAACAAATCAGCTAGCGTCTCCATTTTGTTGCATCAGCAGGAAAATGGTCCAACTGCAATACAGTTAGTAGAATCATACCAGCTTAAAACTAATCTTATTCAGGCTCAGTATTTCTTTTAAGATGGAAATAAGTTTTGTTGATAGTTTTTTGGTATGAATGGCACCCATTTTCCTGATGTTTTATGAGAAGACTAGGAAGAGCACTTGTATTAGGAATCATTCTTATTGATGTTAAAGGAAAAACTGTTGAATGTGATTTAATGGTTTCTAGTTCTAAAAAGGGCCAGAATCCTTCACAGTAGATCAGAAGAACAGAGATGAGACTGGTGTTTTGCTGGGGAAAATCATGTTGTGATGGTTGCCTTGAGGAAAGAGCAGGAGGTTAGAGGAGTGCTCAAAGTAATGAAGTAGAGAGCCCGGCCATTCATTTGTATGTCCCTAGGTCTGCCCTATATCTATTCACCCCACTGAAATGGCCCCTGAGGCAATCAGGTTTATTGAAGATTTGACTGGTAGGTCATTTAAACACTAGCATCATCAGTCTTGGGCAGTTCTGCTTTTGCTTCTCCCCCTGTAAGAGGAACATAAGAGGTTTTACTCCCCACTACAGCCTTTTGTGGCCATATTACACAAGACATTTCATCTAGCCCTAATTTGTAAAAACCAGGGCTCTAGAGAGAAGGACATTTTAGAAATCATTGAATAAAAAAAGTAACCGTGACTTTGGCATTATCTTACTGTTCAGCACCTGATTCTGGAACTGGACTTGTCTGCTTATATTGTATTTCAGAAGGAAATACATAAAAAGCAGAATCAATAACAAGAAAAACTGTGATTTGCAATCATTTAATATAAAATATCATAAATATTCTTTTCATAGTTTTTCTCATACAGTATTATATTTTTCTCTTCTCCCATCCAAAACCATTTAACTGGATGAGTCAAAATGCTAGTCTTGTTCAGGGACCAATAATTTAGAAAGCATTAGGGCTGTGTGAGGCTTCAGACAGGGCTTCAGATCCAGAGAAGCTTCAGGTGCTTCCAAAGCAGCATGTCCGGGTTGAAGCGCTGGCTTTGTCAGGCTTCCTGAAGCAGTTTGGAGCTTCTGAAGAGCTTTGGAGCCGCTTTGGAGCCACCTTGGAGATCCGGCCATAGAAACTTCTTGAAACTTGGCAGGCTTTGTGGCCTCACCAGGGGCCACCACCCCTATGGTTTTGACCCCCCCTGTGTTGTAACACATAGACATGACAGAAGTTTTGCTTTCAAGAATTTGGGGTGCAGTTCCCACCAAACAACTGCACTGATCTTCTTGAAACTTGGCAGGCTTCATGCTCTCTGCAGAGTCTACCACTCCTGAAAATTTTATCTAAATTGGACAAAAAACAACAAAGTTATAGATATTTTATTCTATCCCATTATACCCTATGGCCGGATCTCTGAGGCAGCTCCAAAGCTTCGGAGCCACTTTGGCTGGATCAAGGCGGAAACCCAGTCCGGCGCTGTGGATCGGATCACTGCCATCCAAAGCGGCTGGATCTGAAGCCGGATCGGATCGCTGCTAACTTGCACTGGCGTAGAAATGTTTGACATACTGCACTTGGAGAAATTTTTGTTGTATAATGACTTTTTTTTTAGTTTTGCTTGGTCTATTCAATTTTAGCAAAATAATTCAAAATATTGAATAGTACAATTAACAGTAATGATGAAAAACAGTCTTATGACGGCTCATTTGTGGCTATTCAAATTAATGGAAACATGAAGTATTTGTTTCAGTTAATTAAAAATAAACCTAATTGAAACTCATTGAAGCACTGAATTTCTTCCCTCCATGGTGGCATTTCAATTAAGAATCCACCATTTCAATTTAGAGAGCATGAAATAAAACCCTGAGGACTAAAGCCCCGTCGTGTGTGTGTGTGTGTGTGTGTTTGGTTAAAAAAAAAAAAAAAAGATATTTTTGTCACATTTTTTATAAGAATCAGAGTCTAATTTTATTATGTATAAGTCCTTTATATGTACCTGCATGTGGGCAGGTTTCTTGAATTAATGCATAAATAAAAATGAGTATTTCATGAGTTATTCACATTTCAGCATAATAGCCATTTTCACATTTTTATTTCATAATGAATTAGGGTGAAGTTGGGAATCCTGGCCTTCCAGGGAAAACTGGACCAAAGGGAAACAGAGGAAAACTGGTAAGTACTCTTTCCCCCTCCAATGATGGAAATCTATTTAAGTTAGCATCTTGTAACATGTTGAACTTTATCATATTGATTTATTTTAAACTACAATGGAAGGAATTTTCAAAAACAGCGAGCCTTGGACTGACTAAACTCCTAATTAAGGTGGATGGAAGCCAACGATGCAAATTTCTGAAAATCCATTTCTGGTGTTTTCGTATGAAAAAATCTGTTCCAATGTTTTCGTATAAACCACACATTTCCAACCCCCTAAAACATTTTTTTTGCCTTTCCTAAGAAGGAAAAAGAATTGCCAGTAAGCAATTCAAGGAAACTTCACTGAGCTCCTGCTCCTACTCCACCCCTGGCACCGCACACACTTTCTTTATCCTCATTTCTGGTCTCTTTTCCTAAACCTTCTGAAAAGGAGTGACTTAGGGTTCACTTGGGAACATGCCCATACCTCTTCATGGTCAGACAGGATTTCTACTGAGTGTAGGGTCCCTTCTTTGTCCCTTCTGCAGAAAGGGTAAAAAGCTTAATTTTGGTACAGCAATAGCTAATGTGACACAGTGCATGCAGTATCTGGAAATGCAAAATGTATAAAACCTTGAAGTCCTCATTGCTAGTTTAGATCTTAACACAAGATTGTCTTTCCTCTAACACAGAAAAAAAGGACAGAAATGGGTTTGATATAAAAGAGGCTAGTAGCATTGAAGACAATGGATTCATATTTTCGTTTCGGGGTTTATGTTTCTGAATATTTTTTTGTGTTAGGTGCCAAGTAAACTTTGCTAAAATTCAACTGAGCCCCTAAAAGAATGAGAGGCATGATGCCCTTCTATGCTTTCATCCTTTAGAAATGGTTATGCAAATCAGGAATCATTCATCCTAAGTAATTGTCCTGTAAAGTAAATGAAAGGAGAATAAGACTGTAACAGTTGTACAACCTACATGTTCTCTCTGTAAATCTGTTCTATTTGGTGGTTGTGTTTGTAATTTATGTTCATGCTTATAGGGTGTTGCAGGTCCTGTCGGTCAAAAGGGTCTTGAAGGAGACTGGGGACCTCCTGGACACAGGGTATGACATGTACTAAAAATCATTTTACCTGTCTGAAAAAATACTGTACTGTACTTTTGAGAAGTAGTCACCACTAACTATAGAACATTGTTTCCCTTTCATAGATTCTAGACCATGGTTGGTCACCTGCACACAGGTGCTACAAATGGCACAGGCAGCCTCTGTGTATGGTATGCAGCAGATCAGGGAGGGGACAGGCATCACAGCAGCAAATAGGGTTGGAAGCAAAAAGTGAAGGAGCAAATCAGGCAGGGAGCACAGGGAAGGAAGCAGAAAGTAGAGCAGCGGATCAGGCAGGGGAATGAGATCAGAATGGCGCTTCAGGAGGGTAAGGGGCTAACTTGTGGCATGCCAAAAAGGTAGGCCCATAGTCTTCTGGGCTATGTGTAGGGTCAAAGTCCTAATTATAAATAAATGGGCACTGATAGATGGTCTGTGTGTATTGCAAATGACCTGATCACGTCACCTTGGAAATGCTGATTCTGTCTTCCAGTGATAGTTCAAAAGTGTATGTGTGTAAAATTATCTGCAATTTTTCTAATACTTTGAAATAAATGTCTAAGGACTAAATCTTTCAAAGAAAGGGGAATGTGTTCTTATATTATTATGATTTTAGTATTGGATATTGGATATTTCTACATATAAATGCTTATTTGATTGCCTATACTTCTAGGTTGTGCATGCAAATTTAGATATTTTGTTGATCATAGATTCACAGACTCATAGATGTTAGGGCCAGAAGGGACCTCAATAGATCATCGAATCCGACCCCCTGCATAGGCAGGAAAGAGTGCTGGGTTCAGATGACCCCAGCTAGTTGCCCATTTAACTTCTCTTGAAGACCCCCAGGGTAGGGGAGAGCACCACCTGCCTTGGGAGCCCATTCCAGACTTTGGCCACTCGAACTGTGAAGAAGTTCTTCCTAATATCCAGTCTAAATCTGCTCTCTGCTAGCTTGTGGCCATTATTTCTTGTGACCCCCAGGGGCACCTTGGTGAGTAGAGCCTCACCAATTCCCTTGTGTGCCCCCGTGATGAACTTATAGGCAGTCACAAGTTCGTCTCTCAACCTTCTCTTGCGGAGGCTGAAGAGGTCCAGGTGCCCCAGTCTTTCCTCATAGGGCTTGGCCTGCAAGCCCTTAACCATACGAGTGGCCCTTCTCTGGACCCTCTCCAAGTTATCCACATCCCTCTTGAAGTGTGGCGCCCAAAACTGCATGCAGTATTCCAATTGCGGTCTGACCAGCGCCCGATAGAGGGGAAGTATCACCTCCTTGGTTCTATTTGTTGTGCATCTGCTGATGCATGATAAAGTGCAGTTAGCTTTGCTAATGACTTCGTCACACTGACGACTCATGTTCATCTTGGAGTCCACTAGGACTCTGAGATCCCTTTCTGCTTCCATGCCACCAAGCAGGTCATTTCCTAGGCAGTAGGTATGCTGGACATTTTTCCTCCCGAGGTGCAGCACTTTGCATTTCTCCTTATTAAATTGCACTCTATTGTTTTCTGCCCATTTGTCCAACCTGTCCAGGTCTGCCTGTAGTTGTTCCCTGCCCTCCAGTGTGTCCACTTCTCCCCACAGTTTTGTATATCTGCAAACTTGGACAGAGTATACTTCACTCCCTTGTCCAAGTCGCTGATGAAGACATTGAAGAGTATCGGTCCAAGGACTTAGCCCTGCGGGACCCCACTGCCACACCCTTCCAGGTCGAAACCGACCCATCCACCACCACTCTCTGGGTACAACCCTCTAGTCAATTTGCCACCCGCCAGACTGTGTAATCATCCAAGTCACAGCCTCTTAATTTGTTCACCGGTATGGGGTGCGATACCGTATTGAAGGCCTTTCTGAAGTCTAAGTAAACAATGTCTATCCCTACTCCTGCGTCCAGGTGTTTTGTAACCTGGTCATAAAAAGAAACTAGATTAGTCAGGCATGATCTACCTGCTACGATCCCATGCCGGTTTCCCCTCAGCATAATTTTTCCTGCTGGGCTCTCACATATATGAGCCTTAATAATCTTTTCAAAGACTTTGCCAAGGATGGAGGTGAGACTGACTGGCCTATAGTTGCCTGGATCCTCCTAGTGTTAATTGTGCCAGCAGATCAAGGACTGCACTCTGCACTTGAACTTCTGCAAACAGAGCTGCAAAGAACAATACTTTCATGTGGTACTACATAGGCCGATTTTCTATTCTTTTCTTTTTGTTTTTTAAGGAATAAATATCTGGTTTTGAGATTTGACTGTCCACATTTGAACTTCCCATTATGGTTTATGGGTGTTTTAGGATTGTGATATAATCTGAGAGAGCTCTAAATGTGAATTGTGATTTCATTCTGCTTAGAAGCTTTATTGAGACTTAATTCCTATATCTAGTCTCACTGATTCTCTTCAAGGTAGTGTCATACACGGATACAGAGGCTTACAATTTGTTTTCCAAAGATAACAAGTTGTCAAGACTAGCCTTTTCCTTGACAGTTAAGGTTTCAAAAATAGGGAGGAACTGTTTCGAATGGGACATTACCCAGCTCACCTTCTCTTGGCAGTTTAGTCTCTGCAGTAACAATTGCTGTAAAAAGCAGTAGAAACCTACTTTTGCCATTAAAACCAAATAGATTTGACTTTGATTATCCAGAAGGAAAAGATTGGTCAAGTAGTATGCCATCATTTTCACTCACTGGGCACATCTACATGTTCATTAATGCACCTTAGTTACTGTACATTTAGTTTAGTACTTGCTTAATGAAGTATTAACTAAATGTGCAGTAACTACAACTACTAAGCAGTAGCACCAGCACTTGGTTATCTTGTGACACCTACTGCGCATTAGCCTAATAAAACTATGCAGTAGGCTATTAGCATGGTTTTTAAATGCTACGCTACTGTGCAGGTTTATTAGGCTAATGCGCAGTAAACATCTTGTGTAGACATGCCCACTTTCCAGGTCAGGATTTCACTGTAGATGTTTTCTTCTCACTCAAAATTTTCATTGAAACTTACACCAGTTATCTAAATGTATTTGTATGTCTCACATAGCTTACAATGTAAAAATAAGAGCACAATTGTAGTATTTGTACCTAAAAATTTGCAAAACCTTAAAGCAAAAATTCAAGATGTTAAAGCCATATATAATTTGGAAGGAAAAAGCATATTTTTTTTTCTTTTACTGAGGGAAGAAATCAATAAACTCCAGTAACAACTATGAGGATCTGACATTTCTAGCATAGAAACTTTAAATACTTCAGATGTGTAATTCTCCTTAAAATATATTTTTATGCAATACAATCCAACATACTCTATAGCTGATTTATCTAATGGATCCTCCTCCTTATATTTTGCCATCAAGAAAGCTTGTATTTACATTATTTATCTAGTAATTGCTTTCTGTTTCTTCTAGGGTGCTATCGGAGAAAAAGGCCCGGCTTCATTTTCCGTATGTATCCTTCTCATATTCTGCATAGAAATAAACCAATTCTTTGGCTAACAATTTATTCATTTCCTTTTTGCATTTGCTCTGCAGCCATGTGAACTCATTGAATATGTGCGCAAAAATAGCCGTAAGTACTGAATCTTGCTTTGATTTTTATCATCAAAACTGTAACACTTTATTAATATTTTGAAGTCATATTTCCCCAACTTCCCTAGAAAACTCAAATCTGATATTTTGTTGTTGTTGTAAAAGGCAGTGTGTTTGGATAGGATCAGCTCAGAGGTTTGTCTTGCTCAAAAATGTGACGAAAACCTAAAGTAAAAAGCATAGAATCCAAAATAAAATCCAGGTCCTGCATTCTTGGTGTACCTAGCATACCCATTGAAACTCATGAGAGTTAGGTGCTGAAGTATGGCAGTAAAAATGTGCCCAAACTCTCACTAAAAATTTTTGTATTAAGATATCTTGGGACTGGGAACGAAATCTTGGACCCACTTAAGTCGGTTTCAATTTTCTCAATGATGTCAAAGATGCCAAGATTTCACCTTGCATTAGGAGTTTGTAATGACTATATTATATAGTTATATTATAATCTATTGCCTCTTATAATAACTATATTTTTTCCTTTTTGTTTAGCTTGTTGGAGTGGTAAGTACTGTTAACTACTAGTTTATTTTCAACATGGATATTAAAAGGTGTTTGTTTATAAGACTAACTAGGAGAAGATCTTGCAAGGTAAGTACAGGTTTTGCTTTGGAGTTTTAGGCCGCAAAGGAGTCAAGCAAACTTGTGTTCAAAAAACAGCATGTCTACGAATAGACCAACAACAGCCAGATGAAGTCACTTCTCCAAGGGTTCCTGTGGCAAAGCATGGAACTGAAGCAGAGGCTCCCAAAGACCTGGCTAATAGTCCCTGTTGGGTCATTCTTATCTTTTTCCCTTTCTTTTCATAAAAGAAATACTGTTTTCCCAGCAACATCTGTTTAGCTTCTCTTAATGTTGTATTTTAACCTTCCTTTAGACCTTCTTTTTATGGCCCTGTCTGTAAAACCATTTTTTTTACATAAAGGAGTAAACTTGCTTTTTTGTTGCTTCTGATAAATTTCCTTGCACCATGCTTCCTTGATGCATGTTTTAAAGAATACTTTCATCCTTCTTTGCCTCAGCGTTTCGGGATTTGGGGTCAACTCCTGAAGCTTACCTGTGCAGTTTCAAAGGCCAGATACTTGTTCTCTCAGGTGCAAAATGGATTTCATTCAAACAGCTGAGGGTCTCCCTTGGCAAGGAGGAATTCTTGGGTGGCAAACAGCAAAATAAAGCTGCCATGTTTGGCTCCATGTCTGGCTCTGGTCCTGCTTTGAGCAGGGGTTGGAGTAGATGACCTCCTGAGGTCCCTTCCAACCCTAATTTTCTGATTCTGTGATTGTATCCCACAGCCCTGTAAATATCCAGAGTAGTTGCTTGCAGTATTTCTGCACGTGACAAGGAGACCTAGGTCACAGTCAGAGTACTGATGTGTCTTGCGGGGACACCTGGCTCATGTAACCGTTCTAGTGCTGTTCCTTTGTTGGCAAGAGAGGGGTTGATGTGTAAAGAAACAGTTTTTCACTCCCCAAACTGCACTCCCTCCTAATAAATGGAGCAGGAAACCAGTATTGTTTTATCAAAGCAATGGTTTTGTCATAGTGTTAACATCCTTGAGTGAATTCATTTGGTATTGGACAGGATGGGAAGTAAACTAAGTGAAGAGTTTCCCAGCTCCAGAGGTTCTGTCATGGATATCTATTATCTAACTATAGTCCCCATGGCCTTCTCTTGCATATTTCTTTTCTTTCTTTCTTCTTGGTTTATTAGCCTCCTCAGCCTTTGACCTCCATTTTGGTTTCTGGCACTAGTAATGTCCTCTATGGCCAGGCTCTGGACTGTTATTTCCAATACTAACACAGTATGTTCTTTCACTGTCTTCCATTCCTTCCCATCTTTTGTTCTTTTTTTTTCTCTTTCTGCCTTATTTAATTTCTGTATTTATTTTCTGGACTTTATTCCTTTTTTTTCCCCTGTTTGAGGAATGTAGACAGATAGGGTCCTGACCCTTATCATTCCCAAGTTGCCTGGCTTGCAGATGAAACGTATTTACTGATTTTGTTTTTTTCTTTTTCTCTCTTGAGCCCTTCCTTCCTATCTATTTTTATCTTTAGTTGCTTGTGCTCATCCTGCTACTTTACATTTTACTGCCAAATCTCTATCTCACTCTTATTAATCTATTTGTCTTTTCCCTCCCTATTTGCCGCTGCATTCTTAACCATTCTCTTTCCATTATGGCTCATCCTCCCTGAGTATCTGGTGTATTCCACTCCAAAACAGTCCTGACACAATTATTTAAATACAGCAAGCAAGATACATGAAACAAAGGAGCTGCATTTTTCTTTAGTTAACTAACTCTCCATTACAGCAAAATTTCCTTTTTGCCTGTTGGCAATGGATTAATGATTCTCATGTTCCTCTTTTCTTAGCATCTCATACTTTCCCATTACTTTGTTTAGCTATTAATTAACATACACTAACAAATTTCTGTGGCCTATACTGTGGCTATGTACTGTCATCTTAGACTACAGTTTCCTTCCTGTTTTCACTGGGATTGTCACAGTATGATTACTGCTGTTGGTACTATTTTGATTACTTTGAATTATAGTCATATGAAACAGTGGAATTTGTTTCACTGTGGAAGTGCCATGTATATTTCCAAAGAACAGCTATGCTCCTGTATGTAATATTTTGTAATTCTAGTTGTCTCACTCATGCCTGATTATCACAGCTCTGCACAAAGGATAAGGCAGAGGTGCATTGCCACAAGGAGAAATCCAAGGATTGTACCTCAGCCAAACAACTCTTCTAGAGCCTTTGGGCAGCCACGAAGAGCCTGCTATACTCTTCTTTCTGTGACTAGTTAGTTTTTCAGGCAAACATGATATAGGAAGGCAGTGGTTTGGTCCTGTCCTTTCCCACCTTGCTGTGAGATACTCCCCTAATGCCCCCTGGGGGCAGCATGGTTGAATGTGTATAGCACGAGACAGGGGGTCTTTTCCTGTCTCTGATATTAAGCAGCTGTGATGTTGAGCAAGCACTTAGCTTCTCTGGGCCTCAGTTTCCCCAAATGAAAATTAATGGGGATTCCCCATTTACCAAGAGTGTCAGATATGCTGATGAAAAGCAGTATAGAAGAGCTAGGTATTTAAATTATTAGCATGTCTAACTTCCACACAAAAGTTGGCTGGCTTTCTACACCCTGCCTGTCTGGTAAGCCATCTGCTCAGTTGTAAGCCACAATTTACCTTTTTAGTACTTCATGTATTGTGATTTTTATGTTGTAAATATGTCATATCATAGGTCCAGAATAAGTCAAATAAAAGCATTAAAAATGATCAGAGAACTTGTGCTTTTCCACGGTTGCTTGCATGAAAAGTTTTTTGTATTCTAGGAAAACGGGAATGCCCAGTATATCCAACAGAATTGGCATTTGCTTTAGACTTATCCCAGGATGTCAGCCCTCAGATATTCCAAAGAATGAAAGACATAGTAATATCAATAGTGAATGACCTGAAAATCAGAGACAGCAACTGCCCAGTTGGAGCCAGAGTTGCTATTCTGTCCTATAATTTGCATGCCGACTACCTGATCCGCTTCTCGGAGGTCTACAGCAAGAAACAGCTTCTTAATGAACTGAAAAATCTGGATTATCAGAGATCCTCAGGTGGACGGGATATTGGCAGTGCTATGAGATTTGTTGCCAGGAATGTTTTCAAGCGAACCCTCCAGGGTCCTAATGTAAGAAAAATAGCAGTGTTTTTCAGCAATGGGCCATCTGCAGATGCATCTGCCATTAACACAGCAGTTCTGGAGTTGAGTGCGCTAGATGTTGCTGCAACAGTTATTGCATTTCTGGATCTACCTAGCATCAATCGTGCGTTTGTGGTAAGAAATCCATGAATATTTTCTTCTTCGTATTAAATAACAATGCCATGAAAAGAGAGATTTTAAAACATGCGAGGTTGGTTTCATCCTGGATGTAATTCTGTTTAGTTCAGTGATTCATTTTTGTGTCCAAACATGGATCCAAGTCTTGCAAGCCAGCACATGAGTGGCCTTCACTGATACTAATGGTTATACTGGAGCTAGTGAAAGTATTTATAAGATTGCTTATTTGAATGAGTAAAAGATTCTGGATTCAATTTTAATTTTGCAAGACTTAAGACAGAATTCACTGTAAAAAAAAAAAAAAAAATATATATATATATATGCTAAAAAAAATTGAAAACATCTTACCTCCAAACTTCCTTTCTATTAGCAGTATCTCCCACAATTCCGATAGGTATGAGCTATTCCCATCCAGTCTGCAATTTCTGGAGATAGTTCATACCTGTAATACCAGTACCTGCTGGTATTATCTCCTCCTCTGACTTGTTACCAGATGGTTCATTCAAAAGCTTTTAAGTTCTTAGGATGTGCCTAGTAAAATAACTTTTGTGCTAAATGGTAAACTGCGTGGTAGGTTATACAGATTGGCCCACAGACTACAGACATAAAAACTGCATTTTCCTCTCAACCAAGAAGCTGTCTGGGGAAGATAGAATTGTAGTGGATGTTGTAGGAAAGATATCACTGGACTGGTATACATGTGCTATTGAAGTGATATAGGTTTGCTGCTCAGTAAATTATTGCACAGTAAGGCTTCCCCAGGAGCATGTGTACACATGCATCCTGTTGGGAGCAAATCTGCACTAAGTGGCAGCAGTCCAGTATAGCATTGCTCCTGCCCTTCTCTGCCCCCCTGTAGCAGCCGTTGGGAGCTCCAGGATCCCCCAGGGTGCTAGCTTGGGGGCTGGCAAGGAGCATGGGGCCAGGAGAGTTCTGCTGGCTGTAGCAGCAGCTGTTTCCCTGCCCCATGCATATTGGGAGGGGTCCTGATATGGCTGGGGTTGGGAGACAGCTGCTACTGCAGCTGGCAGAGCTCTCTCTCAGTCCTATGTACATCAGGACGTACAGCTGCCAGTGACCCCATGCCCAGCAGGGCTTCCTCATGCAGCAGGGGGCTCCCCAGGAGTTGTCTCACTTTGGGGCAGCAGCTGGCAAGGCCCCAACTGGGTGGGGATTCCTGCAAATTTGCTCCCAGTCAATGTCAACACAAATGCTACTGCACAGTTAATCTAGTACCTGTATTTACAAGTACTAGCTAATTGCACAGTTGACTAATTTATTGGGCTGTAAATGCCATGCATGTGCAGACGGTGAGGCTTTACTGTGCAGTAGATTAGTCTACTGTGCAAAAAAGCATCTCGTGCGGTAGATTAATCTACTGTGCAAAAAAGCATCTCCCACGGTGTAAGAAATTTTCCTTTTCTGCCTCCTAGAGGTTACATCCAGAGGTGTACTTTATTGCAAGTTGACTAACTAGCTCATCAGTAAAGCATCACCATCTATATGTGCACCCATACTAGGGTGTAGTAAATTAATTAACTCAGTCATTGGATAGTACTGTCCAGGACAAGTAGTAACTTATGACAGAATAATTTACCCTGCCACAACACATGTGTACACAATAACTGGGGCTTGCTGGGGCTGCCTGTTGGCTAGCCCCGCACTGTAGCACCCTTCTGCCTCAGCCAGCCCCTCCACAATCCACTGCTACCACCCGGAGCCTGGCTCAAATTACTGTGATGCTGGGCGCACATGTAAACAGCAAGAGCAGCTGACTCCAGTGCAAACTGTGCCAGAGTTTGTCAGGGCAGTTGCACACAAAGATACACCCTATGTCTCCACAATTCTGCCACAACTGGGAAGTAATGATCAGCAAAGAAAAGAAGGGAGGAGTAAAGAAGTGGAGTGAGAAATGGAAACCTCCCTTCTTTTAGCCTAATTGTTAAAAGGTCATACTAGAGCCTGCCAAAAGAGGTTTCTACACATGATAAGAAATCCATTTTAGACTATATAATAAAAGTGTTTAATGGATAATTGTGTACAGGCTCTTTTGGCCCTTGAAAGTTGCTGTAGAACTTTTGAAATGTACTTTGATTCCCCCAAGAACAGATTTACTTGACACCTTGTATTCCTCTGTAATATATTACTTAATCCTCCAGGCAGAGAGGGGTTGGCTTTCCAGAGCCCTGCCCAACTTCTGGGCAACTGGGGGCCTCACACAGTGCATGCCATAGATGTAGGGGTTGCAGGTTGTGCTCCAGCTCCCTCTCTCCATGGGCACAGTGAAATTCCCCTCTACTGACTGTGCGGGGAGCCCAGCTCAACTCTTTCCTTCCCCCAGATATAAATAGTCACAATGATGTCAGTGGAGCTACTTGCATTTGTAAAGCAAGCAGGCTTTGACCCCTTATTCCACGCATTCATAGTGCCTTATGTACTAATTCATTTTACAAGAGGTAAGGGTTTGGTTTGTAATTTTATTTATTTATTTATTTATTTTATTGGACCAACTGTATACTTAGGAGTGATATTGGACAAGCTTTCAGGTACAAAATGCTGTCCTCTCATCACCAACCTGTCTCCCAATTGTACACTTGCTCCAATAAAAAAAAAAATCACAAAAAACTTGCCTCTTTACATTTCTTGTAGTCATGATGATACAGGAACATTCAAACCCTAGCACAACACAGAGGGTATTCATTTAGGCTGACCTACCATACAGTTATTGAAAAGATGTTTCTTGCAATATTATATGCTAGAAATAAAAATGTCAGTGGGGATTTCTGTGCGGGCCGGGCCCCGAGCCCGCCCTCGTTGCCATGCGCGGCGGTGATTCCAATCCCATTCTGGCCGCCATGGGCAAGCCGGGGGCGAACCGGGGTCGTACCGGACCCGTCTCCGGTGCACGCGGGCTGTGGCTGTCAGCCCGGACACGCGGGGTGGGAGAGAACCGCAAAACAGCTTGCGCACGTGAGTTAGAATTAGTCACGGAGGCGTAACGGTTAATTGAAAAGATTGTTTACTTACACCCAAAGATGGTATCGGTGTAGGCTGGATAAGTTTCCAGGCACAGCTCCCGCTTGAACCCTCATTGGAGGACTCTGACAAAATGATTGCTCCCACGGAGTTTGCTAGGCTCCGTGGGTCCGGTTAAGTTGGGTTCGAAAAGTTTCCCCAGAGTTATTCAGGCTCCGCGGGTCCGATAAGTTTTCCCCGGAGTTTGCTAGGCTCCGTGGGGTCCGAAATTATAGGAAAGGGATACGTCTAGGATAGCGCTCGGCGACGGGGAGAGGCGAGAAGCAAAAGCTCCGTAGGCTCGGTTCTATTGCCTCTCTTGCCTGCTTAGGGGAGGCGCGTCGGGTCCGTGAGGGTCCACAGCGCTTGGAGATCTTCACACAGAATCTCTCTCTTCCTCCCTCCTCCGGCTTGGGCGGAAACTACCCAACCCTTATGTACGGCTAGCAAGCCAATCGCTAGCCTCCACGGGTGCCTAAATTAGGAGTCGGCCAATAACATGGCACAGACCCTAATACAAATGATGGGAACTTCTTTGCAACGTGTATCACTACGGTGCAAGAAAGAGATGCACCCTGCAAAGAAGCTGTAATTCGGCGGGAAATCCCCCGTTGCACCAGAGTTCTCCAGCAGCAGAGAGCTCTACCGTGCAAAGAAAGCGACAAATTTGGCGGGAAATAATTTAGCAGTGCCGAAGCACACACACAAACAAAAAATCACAACTTTGGGTTGTGACAATTTCAATTTTAGCTGTTCTTTTCTTTGCCACCATATGATTCTACACGATCTATAGCATTTTATCCATTATGGGTAATGGAAATCATGTAACCTCTCACTAAGAGAAGGGCTAGAATCCAAGTACACAACTAGCAATGAAGATACTATTAAGGAAAGTCCATTAAACAGTTGCATATAGACAAGAATAAGTATAAAATACATATTTTGGTTATTGGGAAATAATTTTTAAAAGGAGTGAGAAGTACATGAAAAAAAAGCAACGGGAGACCGGTAATTGAGGCAGGTTTCTATTTTACATCTATCTAAATCCTGGTTCATATTACTTGAATTTTGGCTGAAACATTCAGTAAGACTGTCGGAAGAATAATGTTCACAAGTTCACTTTTTGCACATTCAGGACATGTACTTTAGAATGTTAAAAGCTGATCACTTTCTTCCCTGTTTCTACGTATGCAATAAAATACTTTACCTAATTATTTAATGCAACAATTTAGTATTTTGTCAGCTTCACCTACTAACTTGATTTATATTTTTAGATGCGTTTTTGCAACACTATTGCATACCTTTGTGTCTCAACACCAAATTGCTTCTCTCCCAAAACAATTCCTTTTCTTGAATTACTAATTTTTGTATGGCTTATGGTGTAGTCAGACCTGCTTTTTGCAAAGATTTTTTTTCATAAAACTTTCATATGCTTCTTTTCCTCATTTGTCTTTTTATCATTTTCCCCAACTGAATCTTTGTGCTTTTTTCTTTCTACCTTTTCTACAAACATAAGCAATTTTGTTATGTTTTTCAACATTTGGGAAGAGTGCCAGAGTAAATCTTCAAAATCTCTGAAGCAAAACAGTGGCCAGATTAATCTTTGGCAAAACTCTACATACTTCAGTTTTGTCCTAGATAAATTTGGCCCACTGCATTGCTTTCTGGCATGTATTTTTAAGGAGGGAAAGACAAAAAAGGATCAGGCTTCTCGCCACTTCTGCCTTCAGCAGGCTCCTGAAGCCGGCAGGATACATGAGGCAGCCTGGGAATGGGCTGGCTTTCCCCTGGGGCAGTGCAGGGAGGCAGCAGGAAGGTAGTTGGGTTTGCTGACAGATGGAGAAGGTGATGGCAATGGTGCATGCCACACAGGGCTGCCTGGGCGGGTTCCTAGCTGGTTGGGTGCTGCCCCAGCTTGGAGCTGCCCAATTCAATGCTTCCCCAAGCCTGCCCAGGCTTCTAGCACACCAGGTATGGTCCCCACTGCCTTCTCTGGCTGCCAGCACACCCAGCTTGCCCCTGGGGCAGCACAGGGGATGTGGCAGGTGGGCAGCTGGGTGTGCTGATGGCCTGAGAATGTGGCGGGGATGGTGCAGGGGGCACTGGAAGCCCAGATGGGCTAGGGGAAGCATTGGATTGGGCACATCTGAGCTGGGGCATCACCCAATCAGCTGGCCCTGGGCAGCCCTGCACCCCATGCATTGTCCCTGCCATATTCTCTGGCCACCAGCAAACCCAGCTGTCCTCCTGCCCCCTTCCTGTGCTGCCTCAGGGACAAGCCAGCCCTTTCCTGGGTGGCCCCAAGCATCCTGCCAGCCACATGAGCCTGCTGAAGGCAGAAGTGGCAAGGCACCCAATCCTTTTTTTCCATGAAGCCTGCCCACCTCTCCCATGTCCAGGTGGGGAGCTGACTAATTGCTGCAATTTTTCAAATTGGAACGTTGGAAACTAAACTACATCAGGATGTAGTTCAGTTTGCAACGATGTAAACTCATTTAAAACCCCCAAAACGCGGGTATGTGTAATGTGTGATGTCATTAAGCCACACAAAGGGAAATTTTCATCACATGTACATCATGACATCATCCCATGTACAAGCATTCATTACTAATTGTAGCCTGACAAGGCTGCTTTGCTCTTTCCATCCTCAACATTGCCTTTGTGTCTATAATCATTTGAACATGTTAGAAAAAATATTTTGTAGCAAAATAAATGTTAATGCATTTGATTAGCATAATTATCAATGTTTTAGGATACAGATATAATACTGAGTATTTAGGATACAGGCCCTTGGCTTGCTGTTTAGTCAAATTTCTGTAGCTTTGACTTGGGTTCCCTGAAAGTGGCTAAGCCTGATATTCATACTTTCCCTTCAGTTTGGTTATGCTTTGGATAGCATGTGTTTGATTCAAGTTATAGTGCTGTTTGTCACCCATAGCTCATGCTGCACAGGTGTATGCATGGCTACACTGGCTCAAACCAATCTACTTGCCAGTGAGCTCCTGGATTAGCAAAAAAGTTGACTTACCTCATGTAGTCTAATAGCTGAATCAATGGCTAAACCCCAAGAATATGCAAAACGAGGGTATTTATTTTCTTCCCCCTCCCTCATACGGATGTTGAATATGAATACAATATGTGCCCTGTGCATGGGTCCCAGAAAATGTGGGATTTCATCTAAATTCTTTGAGCTTAACGCAATCAGACTGGCTTGTGTACTACAGATGTGAAGTTTGGGAGAGCAAAGCTACAATTGGTGTTCAGCTGACGTAATTGAAAATCCTCACTCCCATTATCTTGCTGCTGGCCAGTCACCTAGAGTGGGATGCATGTTGATCCATATTCAAAGAATAATTACCCTACAGTAATTTTTCCTTTGAGATTTGTTTTTTTGTGCAGATACCATGATACATCGTCTAACCCAGGGGAGGTCAAAATGGCTGATCCAGCCAGCAGCCGGACTCCATTACCCAGGTGCCCCTGCCCTAATGGCTTGGGCTAGTCTCCATGGAGACCCCAGCTGCACCTGTGAAGGCTCAGGCTTGGGTTGCCATGGAGACCAGCCTGAGCTGCACTGGTAGCACACAGGGCAGTAGTGCAAGGGGCTGCTCTGGAGCCTTTGGAAGCTTGGGATGGGGGCAGCTTGTTCTGGAGCCAGGGCAAAGCCATGATCTGTAGCCTGCATGCTGCAGGCAGGGGCATGCAAGCAGAGGATCGTGGCTCTGTCCTGGCTCCTTGCAGTGGTGACAGCCAGGTCTGGAGCTAGGTCAGAATCACGATCCCTTGGCAGAGCTGCACCCCTGGCTCTGGAGCAAGCTGCCCCTATCCCAAGTTCCCACCCGCTCCAGAGCAGCCCCTTGCACTGCTCTGCCATGTGCGCTGCTAGTGTAGCGCAGGCTGGTCTCCATAGCAACCCCAGCCTGAGCTTTCCCACTCAGATGCAGCTGGGGTCTCTATGGAGACTGGCCCAAGCCACAAGGGCAGGGGTGGCTGGGAAATGGAGTCTACAGCCAACTGGATCTGGCTTGTGGGTCAGAGTTTGCCCATCCTACTCTAACCTTACTTATCCTCAGGCACTGTGGGTTTACAGATGCCCAAGGGAACTCTGCAAGGGTCACAGCCATTGAATTGTTTGTGCCTTCACATGGGAGCAGGAGGAGGCCAGGATATGTATCTAGCCCCAGTGGACACTGCCTTTAAAACCTCTGATTTTTGGAGAACTAAGAACCACATATTATTCACCTATTAGGCGTTTTTGTGGACTTGCACCTGAAGTAAATATAATTTTACATTTACACCTGAAGCAAATCTAATTTCACATTAATATTAGAAAGTAGTTTGGTAAAAGTTCATTTATGAGTCTTAAAACCAGTCTTGTTTTCATGATTCAAATGCCAACCACCCATGGTACACTGTTCTATTAATGGCCTCCAAGTCAGATGAATGCAGTTAAACAAACACAACAAAATAATTCTTTAAAGAAGAAGTTGCTACTTGTCTTGTAACAAATGCTCAATTAAAGCCTATACTTGTTGTTTCTAGGTGGATGATTCTGGATTGTTTCATGTAATAAACACTCCTGTTGAAGGAGATTATAAACTACTCTTAAAAGGACTTCATCTCTGCACTCTTTGTTATGGTAAAGTTCATATTCTACTGATGATCATTACTAGAAGTGTATTAGAGAAGCAACAATATCTATTTCAGTTCTGTGTGATGAAGAAATTGACAGAGATCAGGAAAAATGGGAAAAAAATGAATTAGGGATTTCCTGGGGTTATAAACAACCACAGCTGGATAATCTTAGCTGTTTTGGGTTTTTTCTTTTATCCTACTGTTTAATTCCTAAATGGGATAGTGAATTTTCAAAAGAATACAATGTTTTAGCCTGATTTATGAGAACTGATCATCTGCATTAGCAAATACTGCCAAATTTTCTTGTGAGAAAATGCTGAATTGCAAGCTAGTATCTAAAGTCTTCTAGAGCTTCATCTGTTGTATTGCTAAACAACAGTAGCTATTTTCTTCTTAATGGCTGATTTAATGTATTCAATCTGGGATCAGTGCCTGATATACTATTTGGGAATTTGAGTCATTGCCCAGCTTGGAACATAGTATGTTGTATCCTGAAATCAAATATTTAAGTACATTAAACAGGACTTGCATGGCCACTTTCCTTGTGTTTCTGTGTCCTAAACCACATAACAGACCATCCCTGAAGAAGCTTTTAGTACTCTGAAAACTGGCAGCTCTGCTTAATACAGCTAGCATTCTCAGGCTGGAAAGAAGGGGAAGTAGGACACAGGCATGTCCTTTACTTGCTCTATTCCAGGCTCTACACTTGAAATGTGTAGAGTATAAAGGTAGAAACAAGCATCACCTGACCTCTCATTTGTGTCACCATAAAAACTTTTATGGTGGCACAAATCCTGAGCAAATAAACATCACTACCTTTTTTGTCACATCACATCAAAGGAAAATCAGTGGTGCCACAAAAGATAGCAATAGATTTTGGTGCCTTATTGTGGCAGACATCTGTTAGCTCTGTGGTGGGAGAGCAGAGCAGCCCGAGCTGCCTGAACTCTCCAGCCACCCCACACAGGTGCTCTGGGGACTTGAGGGCCTCTTGATCCTGAGAGCACCTACCCAGGTTTTCCTTGCTTATAGAGAGGAGCCCTATGGAATCCATAAGTAGGGAAGTTGGGGTTCCCTGCTTAGAGACCCCCTGCTTGATTTCCTGGGATGGTCTCTGTAAGTAGGACCTATGCAGACTTTCCCTGGCATGGAGGCCTGAGGAATCCCTGGTACCTTTTACCTTGACTGGAGACCCACTTATCCAGACTTGTCCTCAGATGGGTCTCCTGGACCCATCTGAGTAAGCAGGGAAAGCTGGGATTTCCCTGCTTACCCAGACCTCCCCCCTACCCCCCTAGAGTTCCCAGGAATGGGACTGGGTAAGCAAAAAAAAGTCTGGATTTCCCTGCCCACCCAAACTTGCTCCTGGAATCTCTGGGGATGGGCCTGAGTAAACAGGGAAACCTAGACTTTCTCCACTTACCCAGACCCACCTCCAGGATCTCCCTGGATACATCTGGGTAAGCAGGGAAAGATGGGCAGGCATTCTCAGGGCTTAAGAGATCCCATCCTGCCTAGAAATTCATAGAGCATGCAAGACTGGGGTCTTTAAGCCCTGGGAGAACACATCACTCTTTACTGTGCTCTGTGAAGGGATGGGGGCAAGGGATGATGTTCATTTTACCCAAAGGAGTGGAGCAGCCATGCTGTGACACGTTGTAGCTTCACTGAATGAATTGAAGCAGCTATGTTCAAGAGACTTCTTGTGCACCCCACTGCAGCCAAGAACAATCTACTGATTATCCTTTGGAAATGCATGTCTGACCCTTCAAACAATGCATCCTCATTCACAGGCAGTGTGCAATTCTAGTGCTTTATTGTAACCAATTGCGACACTTAGCAGGTGTACAGTAAAATATTTCTCAATGATGTGAGTGTCTACACATGCACTTATATGTGCCAAAACTGAATGTGCCTTAGTCTAAGGTGCATTAAGGTGATTTAGGCACATGTCTACTAGGCATGTGCAAAGTGGGCCCTATTCAATTTGGATTCAGCCCAAATCACGAACAGTGATTTGGTTCATTGATTCGGATCACTGTCCCTGATTTTGATTTGGCCGAATCTGAAGATTTGATTCTGATTCAGAGAATCAGTAATTTGGATATAGACACAGCTTTAAAAGTGTTTTCTACATACCTTGAGGTAGCAGGCATGACTCATGATCGCTGCGATGCTGGGGCACATGGAGCATCCCACAGGAGCGCGGTGGTGGGGGGGCTCTCCACATGCTTGTCAGCAAGCCCGGAAGTGGACCGGAAGTACTTCCGGTCCACTTCCGGGTCTACCGAGGAGTACAGTGCCCGCCTCTCCCCGTGCATCCCTGGCTCAGTGATCGGCCACAGGGGGACCCTGGGTGCCCCCCCCCCCCCCCAAGACCCAGGAGGCACCAGTCACCAAGCTGGGGGAGTGTGTGGGGGGCCCCAGAGTGGACCGGACCCAGAAGTGGACCGGAAGTGCTTCTGGTGCTGAGTGCTGGGGAGCCCCCCATGTCTCTGTGGGACGCTCCATGCACCCCAGCATCACAGTGTTCATGAGCCTCTACTACCTAGAGATATGTAGAAGAAACATTTAAATCTGTCTCTGTCTGAATCCCTGAATCTCTCCGAATTGATTTGGAGGGTTCCGATTTGATTCAGAGAGATTAAAGGGTCCTCTGATTCAATCTAGATTTGGAAATTTGGCACCGAATCAGGTTGAATTTCCACCAAATCAAACCAGGGACTGAAGCTTCGCACAGCCCTAATGTTTACACGTGGACACCTTAAAGTGCCTTAATGCAGCTTGCTGGGCAAATACTTTGGCAGCCTGCCCTGGTCAGCACCCTGGCCAGCCCCCAGAAGCCCAGGCCTATGGAGGTGGATGCAGAAGGCAAAGTTGTGCTGGGGGCAGACACAGTCCCAGCCCACTGCTGCTTTTAGAGACCTCTAAATGTAATCATAAAAAAGCCTTTAAGGTTCCTTGTCCAAGTCATACTGAAGTCAACAGTAGTGTTTTTATTTGTTTCACTGGATCTTAGGCCTGCTCTGAAGCAGAGATTGCCACAGATAATGCCAGTGACTTAAAACCAGTAAATAGAAGAGGAAGCAATTATAATGTAATAAGACCTAGTATTGTGAGTTTCTGAGCCCCTTCTATGAATCATGCAGCACATTCAATTCCTTTTAACTTCTGTGGGACTTAGGATTTTGGCCCTCTTGCAGGGGCCTGCCTTATAGTTTTCTGATTGTAATCATGACTTAAATTTCCACAGATTATTCCGAACATTACTAGAAGTATTTATGTTATAGCATAGGAAACTATAATGTGCGAAACATCATGCCACTTGAGTTCAGATACTTGTTCATCAGTTCTCATCTACTGTTACTTAACATTAGTTAGGGTTTCTCTTTTTATGTTCACTTACAGACAAATGTAAACCAGATGACCTTTGCAAGCGTCCAAGAGCCCTTTCATGGCCGGCCTATGTGGATGCGACTTTCATTTTGGACAGCTCCCAGAAAATGAGCAATGCTGAATTTGGGAAAGTAAAAGACTTCCTGAGCAGATCACTTGATGTCTTTGACATTTCCTCTAACCCAGGAGCTGTTTCTACAGGTGATAGAGTGGCAGTGGTGAGCCATGCTCCCCCAGGTTTCAAGCCCAAGAATCGAAAGAGCCCAGTAAAGGTTGAGTTCAGTTTAATCACCTACAACAGCAAAGGTATAATGAGAAATCATATTGAAAAATCTCTTCAACAGCTGAATGGAGAAGGTGCTCTTGGCCATGCCATGGAGTGGACAATGAAAAATATTTTCTCAACGGCTCCCAAACCAAGAAGCCACAAGGTTATTATTGTTATATCTGCTGGAGAAACAAGTCCATGGGACAGGGAAATATTAAAGAAGGCATCTGTGAGAGCCAAGTGCCAAGGATATGCTGTGTTTGTAATTTCATTAGGACAATTTCATAATGCCAAAGAAGTGGAAGAGCTCACTAGCATTCCCTTGGAACAGCATTTGGTTCAGCTTGGTAGAACTCACAAACCTGAGCTTGACTATGCGGAGAAGTTTGTGAAAGCATTTGTACGTCTCCTCAGGGGTAAGTTGTTATTTCATAGTCCTGTTCTTGGCCATCCAGTGAGCCTTCCATGCTCAGTCAGTCCTAGGATTTGGGTTTTAGTGTCTGGGAGGGTGGCAGTCTATGCTACTGACACAGCCACTCTACCACATTATGGAGGTTATGGTAGAGAGTTGTACTATCAAGCAGAAATGTGCACATGTAACAGTTACGGACAGCATGAAAATTAGAGTTTTCAAAAATGCCCTATTTCCACTAGAGTTCAATGGGAGCGTGGTGCCTAATTTGTTTAGCTGCCTTTTTGTTTACATAGCAAAGTAATATAACATGTTTCATAGCCTTTTGCAAATGTAAATCTGTCATAGGGTAACTAAACGTATATATTGTATACCCATAATGTGGAATAACCTTCTCGGTGCTTTGTTGCATACAGAGGCCAGGACAAACGAAAACAAAGACGTGATTTTGCAGTTTTCATTTTCAATAGTTATTTTCATTTTCAATATGGACAGAATAATACACAAAGCAAAATCAGCAACCAGTGTCTCCACATACAGTTTTTAGAACTTAAGCATAGAGGTCTTATTCCTTTATCCATTTAGTTTAGTGGGAATCTTGATAATGATTTCAGGTTGTAGAACCAGACCATTTAAGTTCATTTTGCTATTTTCAGTGTGCCTAATATCCCTATAACATAAATGAATTCACTTAAGAAGAATGTTTTAGATTTAAAGGAAAAGCTATTACAAAAAATAAACTCTATCAAACTGATCAATCTCATTGCCATGTTATGAACAGGTACAACCAAGAAGTATCCACCAGAAGAGTTCAAGATAAAATGTGACAAGTTCAACTCTCAGAGCCATTGACCTGTGTAAGTGCAACCATTTTTTTCTTAATTGTTTGAAAATAGCAAGGAGATAAGTTGGTAAATGAGAGCTATTTGAAGAGTTCTCTTTGTTTGAGGCTTTCCACTAGGTGATAAGATTCTCCTTTTAATATTTCATTTGTGAAAATCAAAAGGTGCAACCTAAATACTATGTTTTAAGATGAAATAAATTGAAACTTGTGTATCATTTACACAAAATAAGTCATAACACACTAGAGATAGACAAGGATTATTTTAAATTAAAATCCTCCTATACTCTAAAAGTATTCAGGTCAAGAAGTAAATTGTCTATTCCTGAAATTTTTAATTGCAATAATATTTCTTTAAAACCAGTGGATTTGTATTTATTTCATAATTTGTGAAGTCCCTTGTTCTCCAGGGCAGCCTGCTACTGCTGGCCTAGCCACTGTAGCAGTGCCTTGTCTCTGTTTAGAACCCGGAGACCTTGTTCTGGGGGAGGGGGGTGGGGGGTGGTAGGGAGGGATGGACCCCCCTCAGATGGACTACAACATCTCCATTAGATAATAAGCAAATTTATTTATACACAGTGATAACAGAAAAGAAGCAGTACAAACAATCAAGCAATCCTATATATTTACCAAATCCTAGGGCTGTCATCAGAATCAAAGTACATCTGGCCAGGATGCAGACTTCACTCTAAGGCGCTTTCTTGGGTGTCAGATATCAGCACATCAGTAGCCTGGAGGTGGGATGCTGAACCCACACTCCTACTCCAGTGGGGTGTATGAGACGGGCTGGTGGTGTGCCCTTTGTCCATGGTGGCCTCAGGACCCTTCCTGGGAGACAGGGATGGGGACCCTCTTAGGGAAGAGGATGAGGAGGAACGAGGGAGGAGGAACCCCAGGTAGGACAGTAAGGAGGGACGGGGGTGGACAAGGAGGGAGGAAGGGACCCTTTGTTACTCAAGTCTCTGCTTTTATATTCTCTTTTCCCCTGGTGACTCCTGATGACTCTTCATCCATGGCTATCATTGGTTGATCTCTCTCTCTGTAGTCACATGTCCTCATAGCTTTCCAGGCCTTCTCCTAATTTGGTCTGTTCCCCCAAAACCAGGACTCAGGTACCCCTGCTCTGGGTCCTTGTTAGCTGGTGCCACTTTCTCTCATGTTATGGGCAGTGTAGTACATATTCCCTCTGCTTCCAGGGCTGGAGAGACTGTGTGACCCAGACTCTTAGAAATCAATTAACCCTGCTGCCCATCTTGAACCGTTCTTATGTATATACATATACATATACATATGTATAGGCTGTGTGAAGTTTTGGTGATTTGATTTGGAGGAGATTCAGTGGCCAAATCTCCAAATCAAATTGGGAGGCCCTTTAATCTTTCCGAATTGATTCAGAGACATTCAGAGATTCGGCCATAGACTGTACAGGCAGGCACTAGGCAGTGCTGGTGGAAGCAGCTGGGGAAGCAACCAGACAACCCCTGGCTTGAGTTGGCAGTCCCAGGAGAAGCTGCAGGGGCTGGGGGGAATGACTGGGGAGCTTGGGAAATGATTGGGGAGCTGGGGAGAATGATGGGGGCTGGGGGAATGATCAGGGGCTTCCCCTCAGCTCCTGCAGCTTCTCCTGGGGCTGCCAGCACTGCTTGCTGCCCGGGGGGCAGCCAGACAAGCCACGGCTTCTCTTGGGACTGCCAGCTCAAGCCTGGACTCATCCAGCTGCTCCCCCAGCTGCTCATGCTGGCACTACCTGCCTGTATAGTCTATGGCCAAATATATTAGGATTTGGATTTGGCCAAATCCGAAGCAAACACTTTCCACTTCACACAGACCATATGTATACACTATGGCGCTCTCTCTCTCTCTCTGTGTATGTGTATGTAGCCAATTCCCCAAAGCAAACCTTTAAAAACCATTTGTAAGCAACAGTCTCCTACGCTGGGTTCTGCCTTACAGTACCATTGCTGAGCAGCTAACACTGCGATAGGCACTCTGCTGCTCCTGAAAGCTCTGCTTTATAGTACTGTTGTAGCACAGCTTGCTCTAGAATTGGCCCTCCTAGCCTGAGGGCTCTGGTGAATGCCAGTTAAGTGCACTGAGAGACTGTCTTGTATGCAAGTTATATGGCAAACTTTCGGTTAGCCTGAAGTGGCTTGCGCCTCCTGTGCTCATCAGTCTGTTTGGATGTAAAGCTTGCCTGTAGGCACAGCTGCTGGCTAAAAATCAATGGCTAAACCCAAAAGTATGCTGAAAGAGGGTATTTGTTTTCTTCCTTCTCCCTGATACTGACATTGAATCTGGATGCACAATGTGCCCTGTGGATGGGTCCCAGGAAATGTGGGATTTCATATAAATCCTTTGAGCTCAAACCAGTCAGACCAGCTTGTAGAGCTGTGTGAAGCTTTGGTCCCTGATTCTATTCGGAGGAGATTCAGCCCAATTTGGTGGCTGAATCTCCAAATCTGAATCGAATCAGAGGACCCTTTAATCTCTCTGAATTGAATTGGAACCCTCTGAATTGATTTGGAGAGGTTCAGACATAGACACAGCTTTAAATGTTTTTCCTACATACCTCTAGGTAGCAGGGGCTCGTGAATGCTGCAATGCTGGGGAGCATGGAGCTTCCCACAGGAGCATGGGAGGCTCCTCAGCACACTCGGCAGCAGACCCGGAAGTGGACCAGAAGCACTTCCAGTCCACTGGGGTGTGTGCTGGCCTCCCCCCTCCCCCCCCCGCGCCCCCAGGCTCGGTGACTGGTGCTGGGGTGGGGGCACCTGGGGTCCCCCTGTAGCCAATCACTGAACTGAGGAGGCACAGGGGGCTGGGGAGGCATGGAGGCCCCCCCACATCGTGCTCCTCGGCAGAGCTGGAAGTGAACCAGAAGATCTTCCAGTCCACTTCTGGGTTCGCAGCTGAGCAAATGGAGCCCCCCCCCCCCCCCCCGTGGGATGCTCCATGTGCCCCAGCATCACAGTGTTTACAAGCACCTGCTATCTCAAGGTATGTAGAAAAAACTTTTAAAGCTGTGTCTATGTCTGAATCGCTGATTCTCCGAATCAGCATTGAATCTTTAGATTCAGATTTGGCCAAATTGAAAAAGGGACAGTGATCTGAATCAATTAATTGAATCACTGTCCCTGATTCGGGACGAATCTGAATCAGAATCGAATAGGGCCTGCTTCGCACAGCCTTACTGGCTTGCATGCTACAGATGTGAAGTTTGGGAGAGCAGCTGACAGATTAACAAGTTGATTCATTTTTTTCCCCCTCCCACTGATTTTTTTTTTTTCTGCAGATCCACATGTGCTGCTTCATGCTGGTACAAAAAAAATCATTGTTCTTCTATTCACTCCATGCAGTCACTGTAGCAAGGGCTCATAAGATGGTGCTCTAGTCTTTTTGTAACGAGACCAAAAAAAAAAAAAGCCTTGGTGTCTGGGAGGAACGGTGGCAACTGATAGTAATGGGAAAGTCCATGGGGACCAGGGTTTTGGAAGAAGTCTAGAAGAGGGATTGGTGGGTAGAGAGGGTCTGGGCAAAGGTGAGCGTGGGGCAGTGGAAGCTGGGCCATGTTTTGATTGTAGATTTTTGTTCACTAGCCTTCTAGATTCTGCCGCATTTGCTCTCCATCCTTAGTCTGTTTGTTCACTGGACACTGTAGTTTGTTTTGGTACCAGCACAAAGATAGGACAGAGAATCACTGGGTTCATTTGCCTACATGAAGCCATGTATCACTGGGTCTGCTAATGGCTAGGAGAAAAAGCTCCAGAACCCTTCCTGAGGTGGATGTGAGACCTTTCAACAGTGCTGCAGGCAGTTGTGACAGAGTAGCTGAATTCATGGGTGTCCTAAGAGATGTATAACACCTGGTCACCCTGGATAAACGGACCCAAATAAGGCATCAAGTAAAGGCAGGAGAACTAGGGCAGAGCCAGAAAACTGGTGCAAGGATGGATTGCGGTAGGGATGGCTGTTAGCAAGGGCTGTTGCTTAAGAGGAGAGATGCAATAAAAACTAAACTAAACAAACAGAAAATACACAGAAGCAAAGGGCAGGGCTTTATTCTAGTTCATGATATGACTGCATAGGCAGGCCTGGTATAACAAAAATAACTGATTTTAGGAGCTTGCCTCTATCATGTTACAGACTAAGGTTGTAGGATGGCAGCCGTGAGCCAGTAGCAGGGCTGCCGACCCAGGTGTTTTTGTTACCAGTAAGTAAACCAGAAGGAGCAGGCACTGCAGGCCATGGGCCAGCCAGAATGATATGTTAACATACCTGCTACACTGAGCAGCTGGCTACTGGCCCAGAGTCATCAGATTCGCAGCTGTATCGGCAGCTGTCCCTGCTCTGTTTCTTCTAAGTGAAGCCCAGAGATGCATGCTGTCATGCTCCTTGACTAGAAGTAGGAGTAACATGTAACCAGTGCAGCTGTTTTGCTATACACATTTATTTGCATTCACCACCTTGCACTTGAGCACTTCAGCCTTGCCCACTCCTTGTCCATAGCAGACCTGCTGGCTTTCTCCTGTAGTATACAGTTGCCTTTACAATTAGGAAAGCTTTAAATAAAAATGAGAGCTTGTCAAGAAAATTGCCTGCAAGGGAAGGGTTAGGGAATATGATTAGGGTGCTCTGAGAGAGCTAACTCTGCTGCTAAATTGTGCCTGTTCTGTGGATAAAGAAGATCCATGGTACATTTATTTAATCCTCTTTGGGTGCATCTACGCGTTCTATTAGTGTGGCACGATAAACTCTGGTGCAGTTAATGGCTCCTGGGCTCAGGATCTACACGTGCACCTGGGACCACAGCAGTTTGAGCTGGGGCAGAGCATCCCTGGGCTGATAGCAGGCTCAGTCAGCCCTGCTGCTTCCCAGTGTGAGGTGGGCATAGGCTGAGCCACAGGGCAGGAAAGGTAAAATAGGTGGGACAAGGTTTGTTCTGAAAAGACTCGGTCACCTCTTTTGGATAATACAAATAATGAGACATTTACCAAGATGAATTTTATAAGTAGATGTTCCAAATTTTAAATTATTCTTGTAGTTCTTTTCTGAACCTTTTCCAGAAGCCTTCAACATCTGGAGACAGGGCTCCCATAAGTCTCACTAATACTCTGTACAAAGAAAACACACACTCCTCATACTATTACTGCCTGCTTCTCTTCTCTCCTGAAAGGTGGCAATAAACAATTAGGCCACAGAGTACAATGAGTTTAAGCAAGCTATTTTACCATCTACTGAGATGCCTGGCAAGGGTGTCAGTCAGCCATCTATGAATCCTTTAGTCCAGTGCAGCTCAACCTTTTAGAGTGGTGGGCTGGGTGCATGCAGCCCTGCTGCACTGTGGGCCATCATTTCCCTCTGGTAGAGGAGAGGTGAGGGAGAGGGAGGGAGAGAGCAGGGAGGACTGGGGAGACCAGTGGTACAATACAGAGCAGGGAAGAGGATGCATGATGATCTCCAGTGCCGGAGCTGTGGTCTGGATCTAGCCTGTGGGTTGAACACCACTGCTTTAGGCCTTTGGTTTTGACACCTGAAACTGTAAATATATTTACATTGTATTCACAAATCTTGTTGACATGCAGCAATATAAGAACAATCACCAAGAACTTCATTTTGAAAAAAATATCTGTGTGCTTGTGTATTATTTTAAGAATAAGAATGTGTTTAGAATATAGCTTTTTAAAAACCTTACGTGGTATTTTTCCTTACACTAAAACACAATGTAAGGTGTGGGGGGAGGAGGGGAGAGTTATTTAACATAGCACTGGTGGCATATCTTTCAAGCTCTTAAGAGTTCACAAGTTACTGTAAATACAGCTATGTGTTGTTGCTCTTGCAAATCAATGTTGGATCCTACAGTCTAAACAGAAACATAGTTAACTTAATTTCATGTTTACTTTTAATGAAAACAGCCTGAAACTTTCTTTTCCAATGTGGAACCATTGTTTTCTCCTTCTGGCTGCACTTGCTTGTGGAGTGTTCACAGAGAAAACTGAGTAGCTGGAATTACTGCTGTCACCTCTTTTTGCTCATAGGAACACATCTCAGTCTACCAACACAAGCCAATACAATTGAGCAGAGCTTCCAGCTTTTAAGAGTCCTCTATTTCAGACCACCAGTACTGTTTGCAAACAGCTGTCCTCCAGCTTAACATAGTTTAGAATTTGTCTGTTAAATTTGAGCCTTTCCTTTTAAATTGCTGATTGGTTTAATTAAAATTGTTGGTTTTCCCCTTTAAATATTATTAACAATAATACTATTAATAATAATATTGGTAATAATAATATTGAGGTTGGTAAGCACACACCAACTACAGATGTTTCCTCAGCTTGATATGAAGGGTTTTTAAACCCAAAAGCTTGCTTAGAACATTTTTTCCAACTATTTAAGTTGGTCTAATAAAAGATAGCAGATTCACCCAAGGAACCTTGTTTTATTAACTATAATACATTTCTATAGGCTTAAAGGACCAACTTGTGGGAGTCTGCTGAATGCATTTGATTTTGATGCTTTGATTCCTAATAAACTTTTCCTGAGTTCCCCCTGCAACAGGTCTAGGACTTAGAGGGTCCCTATCTATCAAGACTTCTGGGGCAAACTATTCTATAGCTGTCTCAGGCTCTGGGGGGAATACTAGCCACGAATACTAGCTGCTTTGCACAGGCCTTACTGCTGGTAACTGATAACAACATGAACATTTGCCTTGTCCTGTCTTAAAGGATAGTTAAATACCTTGTACATTTTTTATGAGTCCACTGAAGTTTCTTGTTCTTCAACCTGATCTTTAACCCATTCACAGTTCCACTATCCAGTGATAACTGGGCTTTTAACTGACTTGTTTCTAGTCATTTACCTGAACAGCTTCTTTGCTATCACATAGGTGGATATTCAGATTTTCAAGCCCAGCTGCTTCTGCCTGCCAGTAACTGACTTGCTGGTTGGAAACTTGGATTGAAACCCTCTTTGCTAACCCTTTGATTTCCAATTTTAGCAGTTGTATTTGTAGCTGTGTGAACACCTCTTTTTTTATTTTATTTTCATAGTACTGGGGTAGAGCTGCGCAATAGGCCTGTACGAAGTGGCTAGTATTCACTTTGGATTTGGACTCGGCTGATTCGGGGGACAGTGATTCGATTCGGTGATTCGAATCACTGTCCCGAATCGATTTGGTTGAATTTGATTCAGAAATTCAGCTGCTGCTGAATCTCTGAATCTCCAAATCACACAGGTCCATCCCTGACCCACTCTCCCAGCCCCAGCAATGGCTGCCCTGCCTGGCCCCAGCTCCTGGCACTTTGAAAAAAACAACCCCAGACTCACTGGGTGCTGCCAGGCAGGGGGCAATCCCCACTGCCCCCAGCTGCCCCATGGTATGTGGAGGGCCCTGTACGAGCACCGCCCTGTCCCAGCTCTCCTCCATGGCTGCCCCAACTGCCCCAGCTCTGGCCCTTTAAGGGAAAAAGTAGCAAACCCCACCCCCAGTCTCACCAGTTCCTGCCTGGTGGGAAGCCATCCCTGCTGCCCCCTACTGCCCCGCACCATGTGGGAGGCTCTGCATGACCCTGCCCAAAGTCCTGAGGCCACTGCAGGAGCTGGTGAGTCCCAGGGTTTTTTGTTTTGTTTTTTCCTTAAAGGGTGAGAGCTGAGGTGGGTGGGGAAGACATAGGGGGGGCTGGGATAGTGGGGGGGGGTCTGGGGGCTCATGGCAGAGCCCCCCACAGAGTGGGGGGGCAGAGGGGATCACCTCCCACCTGGCAGCACCTGGTGAGTCGGGGCTTTTTTTAAAGTGCTGGGAGCTGGGGTGGGCAGGGCAGCCATGGGGGGCACTGGGGGAGTGGGTGGCGGTTGGGGGGGCTGGTAGGGGACCCCCCCATGGTCCCCTTCCCCGTCCTCCGACCCCCCCCCCCCACTTACCAGCTCTGAGTCTGACTCCGGCTCCCTGCTGCAGCCATCGGGAACTGCCCGAATCATCAAAGCTCTCCGAATCTTTTCTGAAGATTTGGAGAGCTTCGAATTGATTCAGACCTTTTTATTGGTTCCCTGATTTGATTCAGATTTGGAGATTTTACCACCAAATCGGGCCGAATCTCCTCTGAATTAAATCACCACTCAAAGCTTCGCACAATCTTAATGCACAACCCCAAGTAAAGCTTTTGCTAGGGCTATGGTGTCTACACTATATTTGGCTACAGTATATGCTTTATAATCTACTGCTTCTCTAAGCTTTCAATATGGGAAGTGAGGGTTGAATTTAGATCATGGGACCTGGCTGCATTGAGCACCAAGCAAAAATCCCGATTCATTCACCGTCTCACGTTAACTTCCAATTTGGGAGCCAAGTCAAAATATTAGCCCAGTTTAGGGGTCACAGACACTGGACTATTTCTCTGACTTATTCTGGGGTGAGTTCAGTGGTTTCTGTGACTAATACCTCAGCAGCTACTTTCTCCAGACTTCCTGGAGAAGGATGCTGCATTTATTTTTCTTTTTACTGAGACCAGTACTATGCAGGAGGAGGAGAAAGAAGGGCTTCACCACTCACAGCAGGGTTTCATCTCACCAGAAGTGCAGTTGAGCTTGCAGTTTTGCTGTAGTTGCTTTGCAGTGTGCACCTCTAGCCTGCCTTCTGCCTGACTTCAGACTAACATGATTAACTACCTCTCTGTAATGAGCATTGGAGACTGCCCTTTTCAGCTCGGGTTCTTCTGCATCCCTTGTCTGGGAGGACATCCTCCAGTTTCTTTGCTATCTCTTGCAATTGCTGACAATTCTCAGAGATCACTTGCTTTTTGTTGGTCACTCGTGCCAGCACCTCCTAGGACAGCTGGGCAGCCTGTGCTACCTGCAGGTTACTTTCCAACCTGGCAAGGGAGGTACTATGACCATGATGGTGGCAGGGGAAATACTCTGACAGAGGTATTGCAATTAAAATGGCACTGTGTAGTGGAGGGTTGCACCCTTGTCTGCTTGTGGACAGGGCTCCCTGCGAGAACCTCATGCCCACTGGCCAGCTTCCAGTGGGAGGATCTTAGCAGACTTTATGTAAATAGGAGACTTCTCCCTAGCTCACTCCTGGGCAAGCAAAACTTGGGGCCTCCAAACCCCAAGCTTCTGGGCTTGGCCCTGTATGTAGGATGCCCGCTAAAGGATTTGGAAGCATCTGAAGCCCCAGGCAGGGGTGGAGGATGTTTGCTGGTAGTAGGGCCAAATTTGGTTCTTGAGTGACTTATGGATTTGGACTCAATTTGGCTGATCTGATTTGGAACATGAAAAATTTTCCTTAAAAAAACCCAAATTGCTGGGCTTGCTGCTCACCCATAACCTGCCCTTGCAAAACACCTAGTTCTGCCTAGCCATGTTCTAAACCTGTCCAGGTTCTCCCTATTCACTTGCATCAGCCTTGGAATAATGCCTTTTTTTAAATGTAGCCGTCCCCCATTTAGTAGCCACAAGCTTTCCCCATTGGTTATAACATACATTAAGGATGACCAGGAAAGGAAATTTAAAATACCAGTGCTTAATTGTGTCTGTTCTTGCTTATTTGTATACAGAAGGCAGGCATATTATTCTTATAACATATCCCAAGGTGATCAATTAGGATTTACTAAAAACATGTCCTAGAACCAGTAAGATCCCTCATGAGGGAAGATGTTTATATCAACTAAACGTGGGAGTACATCTTTGTCTCACCATAGTTAACAAAACATTTTTTTTTTCCAGAGAGAGGCAGTTAGCAGTGTTAGTCTGAAATTGGAGAGAAGGCAGGGTGGACTTGCACGGTTGCATACAAAAGCTTATGCATCTCTTATTTAGTTAGTCTACAAGGTGCAACTCTGTTTTTTCATACTGTTTTTTTCCAGTCAGACTGTCCAAAAACCACTTATCAGCACTTGGCCTAGGGCAGTAGTTCCCAACATTGGGGTGCAACCCAAATTAGGGTTGCATTGGCCCTGCAGAGCCAGGTGGAGTGGCTGTGGTCCCTCCTGCCCTGCAGGGTGAAGGTTTCTTTACATTTCTTCCAGCTGGAAATTCCAGGCATGGGGCCCTGCACGGTGTTAAGGGGGCCCTGCATTGGCTGATTTGCTCCAGGCCCCACACCTCCCTAGGGTTGGCTTTGGGTCAGGGGGTCCTGATTTAGGGTTGCAGCAGGAAAGGCTGGGAACCACTGGCCTAGGTTAATACTGGTTCGCTTTACCCACAAGAATATTTTTTTCCCTCTGTTGAAGAAATTCTTGCTTTCACAGAAACTCCTACCAGATGTGATCTGAAAGGGGCTTCAGGCTCTGAATCACATGTCCCAGAATTGGGTCCTATGGCTCACTCTGCTTAGTTAGTGGGTTCCAACTGGATTTTGGCCATCACCAATTGCCTTGTAAAAGCTGAATCAAGGGTTACTGGAAAGATGTGATTAAGAAATCATGTCAAACCTTCATAAAGGGATGGTCTGTTTGTTTTGCTTTTCAGATGGCTGGGAAGTGAGAGACTGTCAGAAGGAAGGAGGAAATTAAAGAAATAAACTCAGCATGGTTCCAGCATGAAAATAAATTCTGTATTTATGTTATCCGACTTCCCCTTACTGTCCTCTACCATGTTGCACAATACACTTGGGCATGCTCTGTCAAATACCTACCTAATTCTCCCACTTGCTATTTTTTTAAAGAAACACAAGAATACCATTGTTTTAAACTGTTTGAAAAAGCAAGAATGGGCCTTGATTGCAAACTAGCTGGTGATCTTTTTCATTTCACTGAGAGTTGAAGATATCAGTACCTAATGGAATCAGACTCTTAAAGAGACATGCTCTGTCTCCGTCAGTTAATTTGGGCTCTTTTTATGTTAGTGTTGGGCAATAAGAAGTGTAAAATTAACTTTTTGTATAAGGTTTCATATTTTAGCTATTAAAATGTAGTGAAATAAACAGTTCACTTCAATGACTTCACCCTCCCTATTGCTTTCATGGGTGTATTATGGCAACAACAGACAGTAAGGTTTATTAATCACTACTATAGTAACTATAAAGAGCAGCCATATTTTTCATGTCTGTATGTTTCATTTTAAATTAAGGGAACTATACAGTGAGAAAAAAATTAAATCTTCATGAGAGACCAGTCTGTATCTCTTCTGCAATATATATAACACTTTCTGTCTCATGGAATAACAGCAGTCTGTTCAGAGAGGCCAAATGACTGAGCAATGTAAAGATACCAGACAAAAGTCTTAGAATTTGTGTAACCAATAGCTGCCAGCTAATAACTGGGTTTTAATCAGGTCCTGATACATGTCGGATTTGTATTTATGTACCACACATGTTTCTGAATACTACAATTTCAAGTTGTCTTGAGAAAAAGAAGAATTGCTTAATACAGTCAGGCTTGTTATATATTTACAAAGCTTCAAGGTAATGATTGTGCATAGGGAAAATGCAATAAGTACAAGTGGGTATGTGCTGTAGCTCACTTGAACATTTTAACTATAAAACTAAAAAACTTGAGGAAAGGGGAGATCATCAAAACACCTCCCTGTGCAGTGGTTAAAGTAGCTGAATGCTTCACATGTTAAACTTTTGAACCCAGAATTGCGCTGAGCCCAACATAGCATGGGAAAAAATAATTTTATAATGTATATTTTACCTGTATATTTTTGCTTCAAGAAGAAAGAAAATAAAATTTTTAACAAAATTATCACAGAAGTTTCTAAAACTATTTTTCTGAAACTTCTGCTGGAATCTTGTTTCACATTCTCATAATAAATAAAAATATAAAGGGGGATTAATTTAATTAGTTTACACTGATTTAGAAAATGTAGTATCAGACTTAACTGATTGAGGTCAAACTGGTTTAAGGAATTGTGTCCCAGACCCCTTCCTGGTTTAAGTTAAATCAGAGTCCCCCAGCATTCTCTGCAGCTCTGGGCTGGGCTGTGCTCTCTGCTCCAGATAGCAGGGCTGGCCCCACCCCTCTGCTCTCTGGCAGGAGCAGGGGAGGGGGCATGGCCAGATCCTGGCCCAGCATGGCCTCCTAAGGTAAAGGGGGCAGGCAGGGATCATCCATGCAATGGATAATCAGGCGTTTTTTGTTAGGAATGTTTTACATGATAGCACTAGTAGGAGTCGCTTCTAAGAGTATTTTTTTCATACTAAATCTGTATCTATCTGTAAGAGAAAAATTAGAGCTACGTGCTCATAATGGATCTCCTCATAATACACTAGTGGCTGCAAAAGATGTTACGTGTATCTGGGATAAACCATTTTATCCTGCGGAAAAAGTGCAAGTATATAGACATTCACATCCTTTGTCCTGGGATAAATCATAAATCCTGGATTGTGGCGGCCGAGATGGCAGGCCGGGGCTATGGCCAGTAGCCCGAAATGGCAGGTGGGTACTTTTTGACAGATGGAGAGGAACTAGGCACGGAAACGTATTGGTAACAAATAGATTGTTTACTTACGCCACTGATGTATGGGCGCAGGCAGAGTTGACTGGCTTAATTGCAGTTACAGTTACAAAGACTCTCTTAAACACATGAGAGGACCGACGAAGTTCCTGTAATCGGCTTACTGCAGTATCGGGGTCGGGGTACGTCAGGAGGGTCGTGTGATGGGGAGTCGCTGGTGGGTGATCAGTCCGCCAGGTTTACTCTGAGATATGTGCGGAGGATTGCTAGTTCTCCGAACTCTCTGAGTCCTCCTTCTCCGAGGTGTAATCAATCCAGGTTCACTCTGAGATAAATTCGGAGTGCGCCGGGTTAATTCCCCTACTCTGAGGTATGCAGAGTTCTCCGACGTGGAGACAGAGTTCTCCAAGCTGGAAAGATATGCGGAGCTCTCCCAACGTGCTAAGCTGGAGAGATATAAGGAGTTCTGCAAGTTCTCTAAGTTCTCTCAGTTCTCTGAGTTCTCCAAACCTGGGCGGAAACTGCTTTTCCTTTTATATGGCTAGCAAGCCAATCGCTAGTCACTACAATGAATAATTTAGAACTGGCCAATGAGCGTGTGCAAATTTGCATCCGAATGGCGGGAACTTTTTCTAAGGCTGTAACTTTCCATTGCTGTGGCATATAGTTACATAGCGGAATTTTCCTACAGTGACCTATTTTTTGCTGTGACCTAGTTATTCAAAGTGATTGACAGCAGGGGACTTCACATGTATCAAAACAATGGAATTTTCCACTGTGCCATAGGCATACAACTTCTTGGTTCTGACATGGATAAGAAGTAGTACTCCACGTCTACATGTACCCTTATGGCACTGTTGTTACTGCACCATCATTTAGTACAGCCTTTTGCAAGTACTAAATGATGGTGCAGTAACAGCCTGTACTGTGCTGTGCTGGTGGCGCATGGTTTTTTTTTTAGCTGCTATGTTGCCATAAGAACATCCTCCCTTACCATAGCTTATTGCTACGG